>NC_090933.1:1176106234-1177394150 GCF_040938575.1 Ambystoma mexicanum
ACTTGTGAAGCACTCAACTCCTTAAGGTTATATGACGTCAGAAGGGCCTGCAAACAACTGTCTCTTTCACCCGATGATGTTTGGGAGCTTTTTATGGGTGGGAATTCGGAAGATAGTATTTACTATCTCTCTTTTGTGGAGACAAATCGCATCCATTTTTGATGTATTGTTTTAGTAAGTGAAATTTGTATCCTTTTATGATGTTGAGTTGGATCAATTATTTAAAAAGGTGTTTGCACAACTGTGTACAAATAACTAAATATATACCTGATCCAATTACATGTTTAACAGGTATATTTCTTGTAGTATTGAAATAGGTCACACCATATGTTGAAAATGGCAGACTTGATAGTTGTATGTCAAACCTGCACACAAATGAAATCATAGTGCCTTCCACCCATTTGGAGACACTGCCTTGAGGGCCTTTACTGTAAAATGCTGACCATTCAATTTGGAATGGGGTTGCATTCTAATTCTGTAAAGATTGGCTGTGTAGTCTTTGCAATATGATTTATATAGAACAGATTATATATAAATTTGTCACTCCTGCAACTAACCACATGTCACGTATCAGTATGGGCAAAGTGTCCACAAAATAGGTTCAATATTTTACCTACTTGGGGCACGCATAATCTGATTTACACTGAACTGTTATTGGTTGTTGTAATACTGCTATCACATGGAGAAGTAATGTGACAACTGTTGTAAAATGGTGATTATGAATTTTCTCAAAGGCCATTCCTTTAATTATGATGCAAAGTGAGTATTGTTACCAATATCCATGCACAATCTCTAGTGGCTGAAGCGTAATCAGTGACGTATGTTGCATATCACAAAAAAGATTAACTTTAAACTCTTGTGAAATGCTGCACAGATAACTCAGGATTTCATTGCTCACCTCTCAGGTGGGGCCCACTTGTGCTCTGCCATTTTATGTTCATAGCATGGCCAACCCAGCTGTTGTCATACTGTGATCAATACATTGAGAAGCTCAACATGGAATAACAATATCACCAGTTGTATAAAGTGCTTAGAAGCAGGATGCTGGAATGAAGTGCAGAAGAATATCACATGAAATGGTCAAAAATACTTTACAATGTTCTGTTTTCATATAATTAGGAAGAGCCCAGGTTGAAAGGGGTAATGTTTGGCTAAACTCCATACTGTGCATAGTTCCCTGATCACCGGTGCAGCCACACCACAATTTATGTTAACAGTTTCTTTTAAAGCAGCTTACCTGCCATAAGTGCAAAACAAAAGGAGTGATGGCTGGAAGGTGTCACATTAATCTGAACATTTGGCAGGGTGCGTGGCACCCAGCAGGCCATCGTTCTTCAGCCTACCAAGGCTTAACAAAAGAGGGAAAGACCGTGTGCATATCAGGCTTAACCCCAACCTTACAGGGGCACCAGCCCGAACTTCCAAGTCACAACCCATTTGCATCAGGCCACAGCCAATTCCAGACGTGTTTCAGCTTCATTGTACATCATCAAAGAAGTGTAGGTTGGGTCTGTACGTCCAGCAACAGCAGCAGAACACTGCTAATTAACATCATATTATGTTTTTGGTTTTGCAATTTGTTATCCTGAAACCTAAATATAACGTATGGTTTTAAGAAACATATACTCGTTTTCATTCCTGTTGTACAGTAGTGACATTAACTGTCTATACGACACATCACAAGAAAATGGGGGTTTGAACCTGTGAAAAACGTGTGGTTACTTATAGGCTTTGGGTGAAAGTCAACTGTTGTTGTCAAAACAATGCATTTATTCTGTCGAAGTTGTCAGTGCACGTTTGACTCCGATAATGTGATTGTCTCCTAATAAACAGATTTTTTGAAAAAAATATCAGGCGTAAATATGGGCTTCGACTAGAATTCCAATGTTTTCAAACATTCAGGAATCCTTGCCAAATCGGTTCATAGACAAAATGTTATTTTTGACAATGAAGCATGACTTTGTGAACGAAACAAGACATGTGCAGTTTGAGCAAATGTTAGAAACCTAATGGAACATGAGCTTCAATTAGAATTCCAAAACCCATCTGTTGTGAAAAAAATATCGAGATGCCTGGATGAAACTCAAAATCTCTGTATTTGCAGGCTCCCCAAATCATATGATTAATTCTGTATTTGATCACAGTTTTTGAAATCTTTCCACTGTTCTGCCATATGGTAAGGTTCAGATTGATAAAACGTTGGTATAGTAAAATCGCGTTTTAGTAGGCAAGGAAAATCCTTTATTGTTAAAGACCTGATGATCACACTTAGATGACATTTGTATTTTCTTTGTTTTATTTCAAATCCTTTGGCCTTCTTCATAATCAATGTGTTATCAAAAGCTACAAAGATTAATTATGTAAGGCATCTTTTGAAATAGCCATGTCTGTAGCACAACAACAATAGTGTAAACACAAATAAGTTAAAAGAGGTATATATGTATATTTTTTTCAATGATAAATCTTTGTTAAACGGACTTTATGGTTAAAATGCTCTGAAGAAAACCTGTGAAAATTAGAGAAAACACATGTTTACAGGGATGTTATGGTTGCAGCGGTAAATCAGAAAAAGAAATACATTTGCCAGTTATGATTAGCTATGCAACCGCCCTGCCATGCACTGCTCAGACTTACACCAAGAACTTCAAAGATGATATCACAAATGACATAATACATGCCCCACAGTTTGAGGCCACGGCAATGGCCACAAGTTTTGGACAGCGGCCCACGGTCTCTTTATGTTATAGTGGGATCAGGCTAAGTCCTGCTGATATTGTGTGCGGCTTGGTGGGGCCTGGGGCATGGCAGAACCTGATTGCTTCGGCACTTCAGCCATAACCTGCAACACTAGAATATGCGGCTTAATAATAATAATAATAATAATAATAATAATAATAATAATAATAATAATAATAATAATAAATACACTTCTACTGTGGATTGGTTGGCAGGATCTGGGATATGGCTGAAGCAAATGCCCCAGGGATTGCAGCCACTGGCCGTGGTCTTAAACCATCAACAGTGGTCCCTGGTGGCATTGTGGGGGATAGTGAATGCTGGACCTGGTTGCAGACTACGTCCAGTGGCTATTGAGGGTGGTTTGGTGGGTTTGGGATCATGGTTAGGCATTTCAGCCATGTATTGCATTGTGAACATGTGATGCTCAGAGTGACACACATCAGTATGCACTGCAAAAAAAAAAACATCTTCAGCTACACATAGGGCCTCATTACAACACATTACGAGTTCTGCTTGCAGGTGCCGCTCTGCATGCCTGGTCAGACCAGGCATGCAGAGCGGCACACGCGAGCAGAACTGGATCGTAGCAATGGTACCATTATGAATGGTACTGCTGCTACCATCCTCCCCATTCCCATTGAGCCCTACTGGGGCTCAATGGGAATAGGGACGTACCGGCTCCGGGTACCACGAAAGGGGAATTACGGGGCCCGCCAAGGTCGGAATGGCCCAGTAATTCCCCTTTCGCGGGCCCAGGAGCTGGACCCGAGTTTGGGGGTAGCCATGCCGGTAGAAACGGCATGGCTACCTCCAACCTCGTAATGAGGCCCACACTGTTAACATACAGTCAAAAAACCTTGCTGAAGGGACATTAAGGTTACGTTTTCCTAATAAAAACCTGTGGAATTCAGTGAAAAAACATTGTTGAAAGAATGCTATGGTTACGTTGATCAAATAAAAACCTTCATAATTCAATGAAAAAAACGTTGCTAAAGAGACGTTATGGTGGAACGTCCTTACAAGTGGTTTGTTTTATGGTATTGCAGCCAACCTTTGATGCTTGATAAATACTCATCCCATGAGCTATTCTATGCATCTAAAAATGTACTTATATAAAGAGACCCTGTCTGCTGAAAATCGGTTGATAATATAGCAATATGAAAATACATAAACGTAGGCAATGGCTGCAGCATGGACTACAGGAAGGCGATTATTTTTGATCTGGTTGATTATGCTAGTAGAATTATTAATGCAAGCCTATCAGAATCTTGAGTAATGTAACACTTGGAGCCAAAGGCTAAATATACATTAATTACTAGAAAACATATGTGGATATACAGAGAACATTGATGCATAGAAATCTGATGCACGCACCTGGAAACTATAGGGAGGGAGAAACAAATACCATGACCATGGAATGAAACTAATATTGCAGTCGGTCATCATGCATATAAAGTAAAATAATGATATTACCTGTCTGGGTTCCATGTATGTGCAACATTAGCTTAGGCAAAAACTATATGGAAAGTAAGTTAGTAAGTTAAGAGCATTGTGCAAGGTTAAGGTCTACATATTTGGCACATTGAAGAATGCATATGATGTTTTCTTTGTAGTACGCATAGGACAAGTTCTATACTTGAAATGCTTACTGTCACTAAAAGAAGGACGTCTGCTTGCCCCGTTTGAGGGCTGTGGCATCAAACCCTGGGGCATTGGTTTTTGAGGTTTTGCTGGCCCACGAAACAACCCAAAGTGGAGACTAGGCCTGGCCTGCAGGCTGCCCCAGTGGTCAGTGTACCTCAATTGTGGGACCTTGAGACACTGTCTATAACTTATGGCCATGTCCAAAGACCAAACTCCTGGGACCATGAACTTAAGGCATGTTACCTGCCAATGAATTAACCAGAAGTAAACATTCACAATGGCCTGTAGCCTGGCCCAGTGGCCAATATACCACCACAATTGGATTGGTGGCCACTGTTCATGGCTTGCATTCATGGACAGTGACCACAACCCCGTGGCATGTGCTTTAGTGCTGTTGCAGACCCCGCTAAGTATCTCAGAGAAGACATTGGGCATTACCACAGGCCAGGCCCAATGGCCACTTTAACCCCATAGCAGGTCCCCCGTGGTCATTGCCAGTGGCCAGATTGCCCGGCGCATGGCCAAACTGTTGGTATAACTATTGGTCCTTTAACCCTGCCCTGGACAATCTGGCCACAGGCTATTATTCCTCAGGGCCCATAGGGATATCACACTTTTTTGTATCTACATGTTAATGCATTTGATAAAATAAATCACTCAACAATGAACACCAAATTGGCAAAAGCATGGTTTTGGAACCTGTCTGAAGATCTCGTGCAAGTTTGGTGAAAATCTGTCCAGCAGTTTGGACAGCAGGTGCAACTGAAATTTCTTTCACATTGAAACCAAGGAACATTTTGAAAGCTTTTGGATCCCTTTGGCGCAGACCAGGCTCAGTGCCCGCTTTAGCCCCATAGCCGGTCCGTTGTGGTCATGGCTAGTGGCCAGATTGTCTGGGTCAAAATAAAACACTGGATGAATTATTACAAAAGCATGCTTTCGAGACCTGCCCAAGAATCTCACCCAAGTTTGCTGAACATTAATCCAGTATTTGGACTGCAGGTGTGACAGAACATTTTTTCCCACTCAATTCTATCCACATTTTGAAAGTTTGGTAACACCTCCTAGTATTCTGTATCATCTTAATGAAACTGAACTAAAATGTGCAGAACAATTTTAAGTTGGGTCTATATTTGTTTTTGCAAAGTTTCATTCAGATTCATTGAATGCCACCAAAGTTAAAAGTCACCCAAAACGTGGGAAAGCCAACCTAACCATAACTACAGTTATGCTACAGCAGACTATGTAAAATACATAGATGTATAAATATGCATGAAGATCCCCAAACATTTCTCAAGGTCGGGAACAATGTCGTCAAACATCTGATAGGTTTGCAAACTTTGGAATTAAAATAAGCACCAGTTTTCAGTCTTTTCATAGACATATTCCACCCCATTATCACCCCCAAAGCTTCCCAGGGTTCATTTCATTTGTAAGACAAGTGTAATATTGTCTCTTTTTATTTTTTTTGTTTACTGAAATGTTCACGGACTATAGATGCAGTCTGCAAATCCAATTTGGCGGCCATTTCAGAAGTTTTTACGCACCTTACAGTTCTCATTTTATTATTACTATTACATTTTTTGAGCGTGGACCTATTTTCGAGAAGCAAGAGAGTGCTTTAAAGAGGTATACAACAATACAGATACATAACAGAGAGCTTTACAGAGGTAAATCACAGCATAGATGCATAGCAGAGCACTTTTCAGAGGTAACCACAGAACAGATATACAGCAGGGGTGGGATAAAGAGGGGCACAGAGGAGGGGTACAGCTGTACTGGGTAGCAGGGAGCAGAGGGGCTTGCAGTGTCTAGCGAGTCAGGTCACATGGGGGGTGATGTGATGGCCTAGTGTTGAGGCAGAGAGATTCTTTGTAGCGGTGGTTCTTGAGGTGTTTTCTGAATTGTAGGAACGTTGGAGTGAATTAGATGCTAACGGGGAGGAGGTTCCATAGTTTTGCGGCAAAGAAAGAGAATTCTTGTTTTCTGCTCCTTTCTGCAGTGGCCAATTTCAAATCTGCACATATCCTGGCTTCTGGTAGTGTGCCATGCACCAGAGATGCTTGAGGTTCTCCACAAGGTAGCTAGGTGAATTGAGAGTGACTGCTTTACATATGATGCAGCAAGATTTGAATGGGGTTTGTGAATGCAGTGGGAGCCTCTGAAGGTCAATGAGCGTTGGGTAATTTGGTTGTATCTAATAGACCCTAGATGAGGCATGTAGCTGTGTGTATGACACTTCTCAGGTTCACAAGCGAGGATGATGGGAGGCCTTTGAGGAGTGCCTTACCCCCATCCAGGTGGGGTTGGACCAGTGCTTGAACAGTGGACCTAATGCTGTCCGGAGAGAGGAAGGGATTGACTTTCCACACGAGGCAGAGCTGATAACAAGCTGACTGAGTTTTCTTAGCTATGTGTGACTTGAAGGAGTGGAGTTTGCCGATGTGGAACTCCAGGGACTTGGTGCAGAAGGTGAGATCAGGTGTCAAGCCCTCAGAGTTCATGGTTGATAGCCCGGTCTGTATGTCTGGGTGCTCAGTGTTGTTGGTGAGGAGTAGGAATTCAGTCTTGGAGGGGTTGAGGTAAAAGTATGCACTGGACATTCAAGACTGGATCAGCAAGAGGCAGGTTTTAAGCCTATGGATGTTTTTGATGGAGTCAATCTTGAGGTATAGCTGTGTGTTGTCGGCGTGTTGTGGATGTGGACGTTGTGTGTGCCTATGAGCGCTCCTGGCAGTTCCTTGTATAGATTGAAGATCACTAGGGCGAGATCAATACATGGAGCAGCTGGGACCCCATCAGCACGTTTATGTGATGTCTGTAAATGTTATGAAGCTCCCTGATTGCTCCAGAGGCATCTCTGCACACCAAATCATGAAGTGAGCCCATGGACCAGACCAAGACCAAGATATCAGACATTATTTTGTACATTGTTTTTGAAAAAAATGTGCTGAATGTATTTACACCCATTTTCTTAAGAAAAGCACACTTTCCGAACAATACCATTGCTCTTTGTTCAAGTTTGCCAGCGGTTTAGGCAGCAGCTGTATGCAAAATATCGTCCTCTTTCCACTTTCCCCCCTTGACAAAACCACATGAAAGTTTTCACAAACATTTAGAATTGGGTCTATATTATCTTTGCAAAGTTTTGTGCAGATTTGTGAAACAGCACAAATGTTATAAACCATCTAAAAACTGCTCGTCCTATGGGAAAGCCAAATTAACCAAAACTACAGGGTCGCTACTGCAGACCCTGCTTAAAAAAAATAAACAAACCTTTGAAGTTGAGTGAAAATCCTTTAGTTGAAGAGACGATAAAGTGAACATTTAACCCAAAAAAACACCTGAAATGTGTTAGACAATTCAGGCAAAGCCACCATAACTACTCTTCCCCTGTTGCAAAGCATATGACCACAGTGATGACATCAGATATTACATCACCGATGACAACATTGATGACATCACTGGTGACATCAGCAATTATGTCATGTATTGTATCACTGACAACATCACTGATCACATCACTGATTAGATCAGACATGAGATCACTCATGTACGTTAAAGTATTTTTGGATTACTCTCATTATTTCAGTATGCTTAATAACAATCAGAACATGACATAGAACAATAGACGGGTACACATGTATGATGTGAGTACTAGTGGAGCACTTTTTAGTAGTATTTATTAAAGGATGAAATTTAAAATGTAAATATTTATTATTTTAAAAATACCTTTAATTTGTTTTAAGAGCAAGCAATTAAAATAGTTCATTGCATAGAATGTACCTGAGTGTAAAAAATGGACTTTAGATATTTGTAATATAATAAAACATGTTTGTACAGTACTAACAAATTATAATAGGAATGTATAGAAATAGAAACTTGCTGAATCCAGGTTGTTAGGAAATGCTCAATGCACAGATTTACATTTGCTATTGTGCTTATTATAACAATTGTATATAAATGAACAAGTTACTTACCCCTGGTAACATTCTTTCAGTTAGATGTTCCTGCCACGTATTCCACATCTTATCATAATTATCCTTCCAGCTGCACCTGCTTTGGAAACATTTTTGACAGGGCGCACTGTGTGTCTTCTCGTCGAGTCGATGCCCCTCGAGGGCCTCCATTTGACTGTCAATGTCATCATCAGTATAAGTGGTGCACGCGGCACCCGTTAGCTTCAGTTCTATTTTTCCCCCTCCTGAAGAGGAATTATCAGGCGTACCATAGACAGTAGGCTCCAAAAAAGCATAAAGTGTAAGAACATGTAGATTCTACGGTGGGTGGGCTGGGAGAGGCGATGAGGAATACATGGAGGAACATCCAATTGAAACAATGTTACGGAACTTCGAATGGATTGTGTTCTCCCATGTATTCCTCATCTTATGATAGACTCCCAAAGCAGTAATAATTTGATGGTGGGAGTATGAATTATATTTGAATTGTTGTCATGGACTGAATGAAGGACTGCTTTTGTAAATTGTCCTTCCTGACTGGAAGATGAATCCAGGCAGTAATGCCTCACAAACGTGTGAATAGACGACCAAGTGGCAGATGAACAAATGTCTTTGATTGGGACACCTCTTCGAAGAGCAGCAAAGTTTGCCATGCCCCTTGTGGAATGTACTCTCAAGCCTTCCGGCGGGTCTTTGCCTGCTATCCTGTAACATTCCTCAATAGCCAGGATGATACATCTGGACATGGTTTGTTTTGTAACAGCTAACCCCAATTTAGGGCCTGTGAAGCCAATGAATAATTGGTCATTTTGACGAAATGTAGCCATTCTTGATATGTAAAAATTGAAAGCCCTTTTTGGAGTCCAGTCAATGTAATCTGTCCTCCTCTTTTCTAGGATGAGGATCTGGATAGAATGTTGGCAAGATGATTTTTTGCGACAAGTGGAATTCAGAGAGTACCTTAGGTAGAAAAGAAGGTTTCATTCTAAGAACAATCTTGTCTTTATAGAAAACCATATGTGGAGGTTTACAGGAAAGAGCCTGCATCTCGATTACCCTGCCAGCTGACATTATTGCAATTAGCAAGACAGTTTTGAAGGTTAACAGTGTTAATGGGCATGAGTGAATTGACTCAAACGGAATGCATGTTAGAAATGTTAACACCAGGTTAACAATCAATACAGGGACATTGAATGGAACTGGTGTAAATACATTAGTAATACCCTTTAGGAATTAGACTATCAGAGGGTTTTTAAAATATGAATTCTCCTCTGAAGAGCACTTGAAAATAGATAGCACTGCCAGGTAGCCTTTAATTGTTCCAATCTGGAGCCCCAGATTCGCCAAATGTAACTAAAAAGAAAACACCATAGTTCTGTCACATAGAAAGGGATCTACATACTTATCCTTGCACCTACAGCTGAACTTGTTCCAACAGCAGCGCTACATAGATTTCATTGCTGGCCTTCAGGCTGAAAGCAAGCTCTCCATTATGTCACTTGGGACGTCCCAATCCTTGTATCTCAACCATGCGTGAAGGTTGAACGTCTTGCCCTCTGGATGGAGAACCCGACCCTCCTCTCGCGAGAGAAGGTGCTCTCTTTGTGGAAGATTTATTGGAGGGCAGATGGACATGTCTAGAAGGTCCAGGTACCATGTCCTCTGGGCCCAATCTGGGGCAATCAGGATCATGGTTTTCCTGAACTTTCTCAACCTCCTGATCACATGAGGAATGACAGAGAATGGAGGAAATACATACAGGAGCAGAAATTCCCATTCCAATACAAACGTGTCCCCTAGAGCTCCTCTTGGGGGAAATTCCCTGGAACAGAAGAGTTTGCACTTCTGATTGACACTTGTTGCAAACAGATCCACTTCAGGATTTCCCCAAAGGGTGAAGATCTTGTGAAGGACTTCCTGAGCTAATTCCCACTCGTGGGAGACTGTGCTCTGCCTGCTCAGAATGTCGTCCACCACTGTGTTCTCCTCTGTGCTTAGGAGAACTGCTGATAGAGAGAATCCTTCTGGAATTACCCAGAACCAGAGCTGAATTGCTTCTCTGCACAGTGGTAGTGACCCTACACCTCCTCTCTTGTTGAGGTAGTACATGGCCACTGTGTTGTCCGTAATGATCAGGATGGTCTATCCCTGCACAGAGGGTAGGAAGGCCTTCCACACTAGTCTGATTGCCCTCAGCTCCAAAATGTTGATGTGTAGTTTGGACTCTGATGAAGACCAATGACCGCTGATTGTCAGTTCATTGTCGTGGGATCCCCACCCAGTGAGTGAAGCGTCCGTCACTACAGTTATCTCGGGCATGGCTGCCAAAAAGATTCACCATTGAGAATCTTGTCCTTTCAAACCCACCACATAAAGTCTTGAGAGACTCTGCTCGGAACCTTCAGGTGGTCTAACATTCTGCCTGAGAATTGGGACCATTGAGTCCTGAGAGCCCATTGGACGGATCTCATTCTTGGGTGGGCTCCTGGCACCAGAAACATGCAGGATTCCACAAGACAGAGCAACCTCAAAAAAATGAAGGCTGGACGATGCTGGGCACTTTGCAATTTGTTGAGCTCTCACCTTGGGTGCCAAGGCTTTCCCCGAGGAAGCATCCGGGACTGCTCCAATAAAATGGAATCTTTGAGATGGTGTCATGTGGGACTTCTTTTAATTGAGGGAGAAGCCCAGTTTGTGGAGAGACTGGCAGGTTATGCTGAGATGTTCCTGTGCTTGTTTGGGTGAACGGTACATGATCAGCCAATCATCTAGGTAGGGGTAGATGTGAATCCCCCTCTCCTGAGACTCGCTGCCACCGCCACCATCAATTTTGTGAAAACCCTAAGGGCAGAGGTCAGCCCGAAAGGCAGAACTCAAAACCAATAATGACAACTGCCAACGGCGAACCTCAGGAACTTTGTGCTTGTGATGGATAGGCACATGAAATAAGCATCCTAAAGGTCTAATGACACAATCCCGTCTTGATATTGGAGAGCCTGAAGTTTTTGGGAAAGGGTAACCATCTTCAACTTGTTCTTCCTGAGGAAGTCCAAGATGGGTCTCAATCCTCTGTCCTTTTTGGTAATCAGAAAGTAAGGGGAATACCAACCCTTGTTCCTTTCTGCTACAGGTACTTGTTCTATAGCACATTTCTCTAGCAGGGTCAAAATTTCCTTCACAAAGAGAGAATCTGCAACTTTGAAGGAGTTGTTCGACGGTGGATGATCCTGAGGTCTATTTTGAAAAGGAAGGCAGCAACCTTGGCTTTTAGTATCCAGTGCCCCACACATCTGAAGTAATTTCCTGCCATTCTTTCAGATGTTAAGTAAGTATGCCTCCCACTGGAGTCTTGGGAGTCAAGGCCTCATAGTGGTTTTGAGGTGGCTGAAGCGGCGGCTGAGGGTAAAACTGATGCTGCTTGGGTTGGCTTAGCACCTCTCCCTCGTCGACCATGAGGGAATCTTCTTTGAGCTCTTTGACTGGGCTGTCCTCTTTCTCTTCCAATTGAGGAGTAGAATCGAAAGGAATTACCCCTCCAAGAAGATGAACCGAAGTCGGGGTGTTGAGGCTGTCTAATGGCAGTGCTAAGGGATTTAGCTGGCACTTTTGAGGACTGTAGCTTTTCCAAACTCTCATCAGCCTTGAGGGCATGTCGAGGAGTCTAGAATGCACATCTGGTGCAAATCCAGACTTCCTCAAACACGCAAATCTGCGTAACACTGTGCTAGTTGCCATGGATCTGCTGATGCTGTCTGCAGTATCCAGGGCTGACCGGAGGAATTTACCCATCGCCTCCTTACCAGACTTGATGAGTGCCAGGAATCTGTCTATTTCTTTGCCTTCATGGATGTGGTCAGCCGCCATAGCTACGCAGTCCCAGAGGGTAAATGTAAACCTTGACAAGGTACAAGTAGCATTCGTTGACTTTAATTTCATACTGCCAGCAGTATTATTTTTCTCACCCAGGCATCCCCTCCCTTATCATCCCTATCAGGAGGGATGGATAGGTGTGCTGACTGCTTGGGAGATGTAGCAGCCTGAACCGCCAAACTTTCTGCTTTTGGATGTTGAGACAAATACTCCGGGTCACTGCTCAATGGTCTACATTTTCTAGCAAACTTTGTATTCACTGCAGCTGTAGTTTCAGGTGCCTCCCAATTTGCTGAATCCCTTTTTTGTAGTGCAGTGTGAAATGGCAAAATTGTATCTTTTTGTGGACCATTATCCAAAATATCTGTCAGGTCATCCTGTTCAAAAGAAAGAGTAGGCCTGCTCCACCCTAAAAACTCTATGACCTTACTCATCAGTTTCCTATATGAGGTATCAGCGTGGTCAGTAGAATCTGGTTTGGCCAATTCCAGTTTGGGAGAGGTTGAAGGTTATCATGTAAGTCTTTTAATCTAGGCTCTTCAGAGATAAATTCATCTGGCACATTAGGAGTGACATATTGTAACACAAATGGTGGTGTGTTATCATCTGAACATTCATTATCTTCATAGGTGGAAGTTAGAGACTTAAAAAAATCTTTCTTGGGCAAAGGTTTGAAAACCTTTTCCTGGGTTACCACTGGCTTTGACAGTTTCAAAGTAATCGTTGACATCGGCTTCAAAGTCAGTGTCGATTTTGTCAGAGTCGTCTTAGATATTGGTGTCAATGGCTCCGATGCCAACGGGGTCAGCAAAGGCGTGGTTGTTGTTGATTTCTTATGCTTTTTCAAAGGAACCCTCGATGGGCTGGCTTCCGTACATGTCGAAGCCCTCATCGGATTGAGATTATTCTCAATGAAGTAACAGTTTATGGCGCAGTTTCAAAGATTTCAGGGCTTATTACAAGTCTGTGCTGGTAAAACTGGCAGGCTGCCGCCCGGACCCATACTGATTTACCGGCACCGGACTTGCCGGATTTACAGGGGCATTACAGCTGTGAAACTCTGCGGGTGGGTGCTGTCTGACTTGTCGGGCAGGCCCTTGTAGTTTGCCACCCCGAAACAACGGTGCCGGCAAGCTTACCGGCACCACTGTTTCCAGACTGGCAAATTTGGAATGAGATCCTATATCTTTGTTTTCCCTGTGTCGTCTTTATGCAGATAGACAGGGGCATGGGCTTTCTGAATGTATTTTGAGGGGGGTGGGCTGCATTCTCAAAGATTTTAAGCATTTCATTATGAAACACATCCCATGTTGCTGTTTTTTTGGGGAGTCCAACTGAGTTGGACATTTGATTACCTCAGCAGATGAATCACTAGAGGTCAAAGGTGACCTGTGATGCCATTTTGTGTCCTTCTTCAAAGAAGATGAGGAATGGCGTGATTGACTTCTCAATCAAGACCGGTTAGATGTTTTTCGTCGAGGAGATTCCCTGGACTCATCTGTCTTTCTCTTTGAAGGTGACCTCCCCAGTGCCAATGTACCTTTACGCTCCCCTACAGCCTTTTCGGTCATCACATGACAGGAGTTACAGTCGGAGGTATGGTGACAAGGTACCACAGACAAATACGGTGGGGGTCGGTGAGCGACATCTTCGATCCACAGCCTTGCCACTTCTTAAAGTCCATTTTAGGCCTTGATGGAGCCGACGTGGAAGACATTTTCGTAGATCGAGATAATAACTATTGAAGTTCCCAGAAAAACCGAAGCGCGCCATAATTATAATTAGCTCGGACAAAGGGAACTGAAGCCAACGGGCCTGCATGCGCTACTTATACTGATGATGACATTGAGAGTCGAACGGAGGCCTTCGAGGTACATAAACTCGAAGAGAAGGCACACAGCGTCTCCTGTCAAATGATTTTCTGAAGCAGCTGAAGCTGGAAGGATAATTATCATAAGATGAGGAATACACGGAAGGACAAATCCATTCAAAGTGTTGTTTTCTAAATGAGAAGATAAAAATAAATATAAACCAAAGTACATGCATTTATGTTGCAGGGATGTTTGACTCATGAGAAAAGATGCAGAGGAAAGCCTTATTGTAAAAACCATACGTAAGCTGCACCTTACACACAGCGATTGTGAAACAAGCACAAACAAAATGTGTATTGTTTTGCAGCCACTCAAATCCAAAACTAACAAGGCCTGGGATAAAGATTTCAAATACTAGAAAATAACCTGCAATGTTTGTTAAAATGGGAATTGCCTAATCAGAGAAGAAAGAACTGAAGTTATAGACAGAAACATGGATTTGCATTTTGCTGTTGTGTTTGTTCATTTTCTACTATTGAAATAAAGTCAGGATTAGAAAACCTACCATTGTTGAGAATATGGCCTGTTGATAGTAGTCTGATAAGCCAATGCAATATGAACTGAGGTGCTTTATCATAATAGGCACATTATAAGTTGCAATTGTGACTGAAATCAATGTTAAATGCAGCCAGCAGAGAATTCTGACATAAGTGAATGCTTTCAAGTCAAAAGATTAAAAAACCACAGCATACAGGGTGGGAAGATAAATAAGTTCCTTTCCAAACTCTTTCAAGCCTTCTAACTTCAGATAAGGATCAAATGGCCGACAGGCAAAGCAAATCACACTGTACTATAAAGTTTAATCCAAAAGTTGTATTACTAGCCATTTGGGTGTGTTTTGGGCTGTACATTTAAAAACATAATTTCAATATCATGAATCGGTGGTCCTGTTCCATCAGATCTATTAACACTGTCTCACAGACCTTCCAGAATGTAAGAATGTAACACTTGACTGAAATGCATGTCTGGAAACTTCTCACCATACACAGGTACTTTCATCAGCCATTTCCTGATCCAGAAATTCTATATGTGCCAGGCCTGAATCAGCAAGAGCAGATTTTCAGCCATGAAGTAATAGACAATTACCATGTTTATAGGCTTTCTATCTAGGCAGAAGTCTAATTGTAATGCATTCTTTTTTGTATGAAGGAAAATGCCCTTTAACATGAATATTGAATTGCTTATATCACCTGTATCTCTGGACTCAAAC
The DNA here is from genome assembly GCF_040938575.1 of Ambystoma mexicanum. Taxonomy (NCBI): domain Eukaryota; kingdom Metazoa; phylum Chordata; class Amphibia; order Caudata; family Ambystomatidae; genus Ambystoma; species Ambystoma mexicanum. The sequence continues at coordinate 1,176,121,528 of NC_090933.1, forward strand.
CACTTGGAGTACTAATTTAGGTACTGGAATGTAATTTTAGTATGCTAATTAGGCAGATTTGTATTTTGACACAAAGAAAGGGCTCATGCTAGTGTGTCATATATCATCACATTCACAGTGAGGAGCCCTTTATGGTGAGATGGGAAAATAATGTGAATATAAAGGTGGAAGTGAGTTAAAGGGAAACAACTATAACTCAGAAATGATTCATGCTAACTGATAACACTTACATCAATTGATTTGTGCAAAATATTAAATTGGTCACATAGGTAAAATGGAATGTTTCAGAATTAAATAGATTTTAATGCCAGAAAACCTCTGAGATAACATCATATTAAATGGGAGGGAAACTGGGTGTACACGTTACTCCCATCAGAATGCCATCTTCTTAAATATGACCATTGACTGCAGAGGGGTATGTTTACTATGATGTCCCTTTGGGAACATTATTAAATCAAATAAATTGACAAATTAGTTTGTGGAAATAATACACACCACACAAGGGCAGAGTTTCTGTTCTATAAAATGTCAAACACCCACATAAGGGACTCAGAGGGGCTCATTCTGAGCTTGCCGGTCCGGAAACAACAGTGCTGCTAATATTACTGGCACCATTGTTTCCAGACCGGCATATTACAGGTCTGCATGCTGAAGCCACTGTGCCCGACAGGTCGGAGCCTGCCCGGTACAGCAGCCATGGTAAGCAGATCATCACAGAAGCACCTGCACTGTTATCAAAGGTGCCGGTGCTTCCGTGTTACCCACTCCTATAGAGTCCTATGGGACTGTATGGGAATGGGGATTTACAATTTACTGGTGCCTGACTTTCTGTACCACTGTGGCTGTAATCCCCCAGTATTACCGGCAATTCAGGCACCAGTAAATCATTACAGGTCGGCGGCAACCTGCCGGTAGTAGTGGCATGGCTACGACCCATAAAGACTGGAGGTGGGTATCTGTACTCCTGCGCTCTATATGGCAGAGTAACACCACAGAGCACCCCATCCAAGGTTCTCTATTCTGTAGCTGTGGACGCGCAACCAAGGCTTACGCTCTCAGGAGGTGATGCAGGCTGGTTCTTAAGTACAGTGTAGTCCCCAAGCACCCACAAAGGAATGTCCACACACTATGTAGGTTAAAAAACAGTTATTTATATACATAGGCTAAAGTTATGTATACAATCACAAAAACACACTTTGTGCTCAAGATAATCTAAACTGGTATATATATCTATAGTTTCTATGTGGTACCAAACTTACTCTTTGATTTCATTAAAATGCATTAACTGTATTCAATTTAAATGTCATACAAATCAGAAAATAATGTGAACCAACAATAGATGTAGGAGGTAAGCAGGTTGGTTAAAACAATAGGCAGAATACTGGCCCCTACCAATAGACACAGCTCTGTGTGAGGATCCCCCCACCTGGGCAACCTGTAAATAAAAATAAAATACAAGCCGTGTCCATATGTTGTTAATATGAGTCTTATTTCCCTCTAAAAATGTTATATCACCCCAATGTACCTGGAAAAGCAGAGTTTGACATCGGGTCATCGACGTATCCTTCTTGAGTGGCTCCCTCTAAGGCAGGAGCCACGGATCGTCGAGATCCCTCGAAGAAATGGTGAACACAAACATCAAGGCAGCAGTTTCGGTCCTGGCAGTGCTCGTCAACGATCAGTCGTGGACGTCCTGTGAGGATGAGGCATGCAGGGCACTCGACAACGATGGGTCGTTGCTGCAAAGAGTAACTGAAGAACTTTGGCCCAGAAGTGCGCCGGGTCGTCAGCGTCTCTGCAGCCTTCGGGTGGTGGGAAACCCACCGCCGGATGCTCCTCGGTACTTCGGCAGCCTCGACTTTCTCCGCCGTGACAAAGTGGTCAGTGGTGCTGGCAAGAGCGTCCTTGAATTCAAAGTGCTGTAATCAATGGAGCATTGTGGCTGCGGTCATAAGGGTGCCATAAGGGTATACCAAGGGTCTGTACACCAATCCAAAAAGAGGAAGTTCTGCACTGCCAGGAGTCACATATGGATTCCTGGGCGGAAAACAATACAGAACATACATGAAAAAGGACTACCAGACAAGGACAGGGAGGCCCTGTCCCTCCAATGCATTTCCAGCATCACACCGCCATACTCGTAAAGAGCCCCAGAGACTTACTCATGGACACTCAGTAAAGAAACTATGTGACAGGCTGATTCATAGAATTAATGTGCACTGAAATTTCCCACGCAAGCATGCGAAAGCGTATGAATCGCAGCGCAAGTGCGAAAATCGCAGCGAAACCCGCACACAGCGATTCATGGAAGTCCGTGCGCGTGTAAATCCATGGATGTGCGCTAAAATCCTGCGTGGCGCACGCTGGCGCACACATCTTCAAACAGCTTGCGCTACGTGCACAGCGAAAGTGCACATAGCGGAGCACACACAACAAAAGTAGGCGTAACACGGGGCGTAACACGCAGAATGGGGAACAATGCATGAAAATGTGGGCGTCACGGGGGAAGTACAGGAGGCAAATGCGCGGAACGCCCACACACGCACCTACAACACGTATTCATGGAATTGAACGGGGCTAACGCGTGCGCCAAAAAAGACGCGCTAATCCGGAAACACGTACGCCAGCAGGAAGCAGGCATACGTGGACCCGCGCAGCATAAAAGTGCGCGCAAACAACAAACAAGCTCAGACGCCAAGATGAATATACCATTCCTCACAGCATTGGTCGTGGGATACCGCAGGAGGAGGAGGAGGATAGTCAGGGCCAGAATTTCTACAACCAGAACCAGCCTTTTTGGGATGCCTGATGACCAGGTGTATGGGAGGTACAGGTTTCCACCTCACATAATACTCGACCTTGTGAGTGAGTGGGAGGATGACCTCACATCACCCACCCTGTGCTCCCAAGCACTGAGCCCCTTGGAAAAGGTGCTCAATGTACTGCACTTCTTGGCCACTGGTTCATTTCAGCGGACAAGTGCCATAGTGGGGGGGGTCTCACAGGCCACGCAGTCACGCTGCCTGCACCAGGTGTTGGCCATCATGACTGCACGCCCATCAGTCTGCAGGCACATATACCTGCCCAGAACACCTGCAGAAAGGCAGGCTGTCGTGCAGGATTTTTACAAGGTGGCACACTTCCCCAAAGTGCTAGGTGCCATTGACTGCACCCATGTGGCTCTACGTCCTACCAGGGCAACTGAGCACATCTATAGAAACCGCAAGCACTGGCATTCCATCAATGTGCAGGTAGTATGTGATGCCAAGGGAATCATCACCTCAGTATGTGCCAACTATCCAGGGTCCACCCATGACAGTTTCATTTACAGAATGTCAACCCTAAACCCGGACCTAGAAGCTGGGCGGCATGGCGATACATGGATGCTTGGTGAGTATAAATGCCCCTGTACATGCATGCATGTCAGATACTGAGTAATGTCACAACCCCACTAATGATACCCATCATCACCTCCCCAGGGGACAGTGCCTACCCACTGAGCACCCACATGATGACGCCAATTCGGAACCCCACCACACCACCCGAGGTAAGATACAACACAGCCCATATTGCAACCGGGGGCATAGTGGAGCGCACATTCGGAGTGTTCAAGTCACGCTTTCGCTCCCTTGACCGCTCTGGTGGGCAGCTGCTATACGCGCCACCAGTAGTGTGCATGATCATAGTGGCAGCATGTGTCCTGCACAACGTTGCAACACGCCGGGGCCTGCTGGTGGACATGGTGGTGCCCCCACATCCCCAACCACAAGAACGGCCGCTGCGCATTGGAGGGGAAAGGGCATGTGGTGAGGCAGCCGGTACGCAGCTGGTGGCTAATTTCTTCACCTAAAATCACACCCCTGTGGAGTGCACAAAGCCCTGGCACATAGCAGCTGACAATCAATGATGATGACATAGGGGACTGTCAACTGTCACAACCATACCAGCCTGAGATTGGTCACCTGGAATTGTTACATTGTGTGCATCCCTACCTGCCGAAAGACAACCAATGCTATGTCACAAAAAAACACACATTTATGCTGCATGAATGACTACCCCCTTGCAAAATACAACATGAAAATAGCGCCATGTCACCCAACCCCTCCCCAGCTCCGCCACCCAACACACCATGGCATGTCATGCAATGTGAAACCAAACAAAGCAATGCACAAGACCTGACACAAGTGTCACAAAGTGCACTGTCCCAAATGCAAACTGCCCACAGACAATATGCCTCCATTAATAAATAACAAACAGCACACATGAACAAATACTTACCACCAACACAATACAGCAACACACCATGAAACATTGCAAAAACATGACAACACTAAGTCAAAGTAGTGGTAGTCTTACAACCTGAATAAGCCAGCACATCGACCCCTTCCAACTGTAGAGTGTTGCTGCCACGCAAACGTGTCAGTGTACTGCATACAACATGAACTCCATCTGCAAAGGAGACGAACCTGCAAATTAGGAGGAAGACATGGATGCACAAGCACATATCAATACACCATGCAGTGTACAATACAACAACAATACCCATCTCCACTGGTAAAGGCTCTGATACTGAAGAAGGCGGGGGCCCTACAGAAGAGAGGCTTTGATGTACAAAAATATCAAGAATTTACGCTTAGGGAAGATGGTTTAAGAAAACAAGAATATAACATTCAAGAAGTAATGGGACATAGCACTGATAGACTTGGATCCCAGGTAACAACTACTAAAATGCAAGATAGATCAGTAATAGACGTTGCTAGGTCCCAGCTGATTGACATGCAGGAATGGAGGTCACTTGCAATGTCATAGCGAGACTCCATAGAGAATCTGAAATCTGCAAAAATATCACTTTGACAAAGTGATCCCATTTAGTCTAGTTTCCTGGAACACAAGGGGATACTCACATATCATGGCGAACAAAAAAATTGTGAGTTTACTTGAAGAATATGACTTTGTGTTACTACAGGAAACATGGGCAACTAACAACCTGCTATGGGATGGTTATGGAATCGTAAACCTGAATGCGATTAAAGGACCAATTGGTCAACCTAGTGGAGGGATGCTTATGGCGTACAAATCGGATGTAAATATTACCATGTTAACTAATCAGCAACTATTGGAATGTGTAATAATTGGTACATTCAAAATTCGAACTGCACAAATGATAATATACATCATGATAATAAACATATACTGGAATGCAGCCCTTCACTCAAACGACCAGCTGGTTGATGTATTGGAGTTATTGAATAACAGAATTTCGGCCTGGTTAGAGCAATATCCTATGGGCGCACTTGTATTGGCAGGAAATTTGAATGCAGATTGTGATTTAGGGCATTCAGATATCTCATGGACACTAACATCCATAAATCCTAATTCTGCAGCAGCATTTAGCAAATGATACATAGGTAGTCTATGGATGGAATTTGCATCGAGTTGAGGTTTACAACCTATATACAACACAAGTCCCACTTGGAAAGCCAGAGGATTGAGCTCTATCTTAGATTACATAATTGTCAGTAACCATTTTTTCTTAGATAGCTGCAATATGAAAGTGCAAAGCTGTAAGGAAAGTGATCATGCAATGATATCAATACCGTTTCCTTGGAATAAACAAAAAGTGATGGAAGAGTTATGTGATATACGTATAGAAATATATGTAGCAGGCAATAGAGTGAAATGGACACCGTATAACCTTGAAAAGGTAAACTCTTTGTTATTACAGGACTATATATCCTTTCCAATTGAATGGAAAATGTCTACATACACTGGTGGGTCTTTAAAGATTGCATACAAGAAACGCTAGACAAATGTAATTTAAAGAAAACATATGACCAAGTTCCTGTAACTAAAAACATTCATGTATTTTACATTGATGTCAAAAAAAGAAAGGCGCAACTGCGTAAAAATGTGCGTAGTCTGAACAAGTCAAAGGGCAATTTAGTTCAAATCACACACAAAATTAAGCACTGTAAACAGATATATAAAAATTGGATCATATCACATCATGCACATATGGCACAAAGAGATGGTGAAGCTATGCTTGTAGCCATGAAGGATAGTAATACACGTAAAACATGGTCTGTGCTGGCACTGCCTGAGGCTGCAGGACTGCATTCCCCATCTGATCTGCTGGCCCAGGATCAGGATCAGATGCTGTGGAGTGTGACCCTGCATCCGTAACCGCCAAAGGTGGACCTACCAACACTGACATACCCATAGAGGGTTCTACCCATGGTGCAGGTGGGTTGGACAGAACAGAATCCCTGCCAGAAGCACTGACCTGCGACAGCACATAAGTCTCATCATCCGACTCAGCACCTGAATAGAGGTCTGGGGAGCTGCACCCAGAGACACCCCTCGACAGTATGGTCTGCAGTACCAAAGTGTTTTCACCCACCACCACACCACATCCCCCACTGGTGCCTCGTCATGGCTGAGAATCCTCCTGGGTCTGCATCATCTCCTGAACCTCACCAGCATCAAGTGCGTCGTCACCTGCAAAAACATGAAATACAAGAAATGGAAACAGGCGTGAGCACCATAGCACACACACATGTCCCACATGACTATAACACTGGCATGCATGCACTGTCAATCAGTTTGAAGGGGAGTCAAAAAGGCAGACAATGAGGACACCAAGATGGAAAAGCAACACATTCGCAACATGTCGTGTAGCACTGGCATCACACATCAGCCTGTGAGTGGCATGTCCAATACAGATACATGACACATGCCAGCACACAGATGTCATGTAGCATAGCCATGGTAAATTAGACAACTACAGCGATATGTCAGTGAATGAGTACTGTCACACATCCATGTCACATGGACATGATGAGAAGATTAATGCAGAATAGTGTTGCAAAATATGCATGTGCCACACACTGCAACACATCCAGTGTACAATAAGACAGTGATTGTAGGCAGATGTACACATCAATGGTTGGTCACTTCAACATGACAGGAAACAACTATCATGTTCCACATAAAAACAGGCCCTAAAAATACATTTCAGCAGGCCAATACTCCCTCGCCCTGAATGGTCTAATCATTCACATAACCAGGTAACTAAAGTGGCACAATGTGGGGTGTAAACAATGACAGAAGCATGTCACATATGTGGCATTAGGGATGAAAAAAGTGTTTGAAAAATGGGATAATCTAAACAATCAGCCTGAATGAACACAGAAAAAATCAGAACAATGTTGTTACAAGATGATAGTTCAAGTGCAACAGCAGTAATGTGGGGCTAATTGGCTACTCTGGGCAGAAGGGATACTGTCATACCCAAATCAAAGGCATGTCAATGTATTGGAGGAAGCACATAGGTGACCCATAACACTCAGGAGTACACACCCTCACCTGGCACTCAATCAGAACCCATCACCCAAACAACATACACATGGATTACACACAAATGCATGGGCACTCACCGGACAATGCGTCGTAATCAGGTAGCTCTCCCACGACTTGGATCTGTTCCTCTGTGATGAAGGTCCCAGCAACACACTCATGTTCAGCGAGTTTGTTGTCCTCTGGTGGAGACCCACCGCCAGTCACCAGAGTAGCGGCATGATTAGAGGCCAGCTTGTTCTTTGCTCTGCATTTCAGGTCATTCCACCGCTTGTAGCAATCATCAGCTGTGCGCCTCACGAATCCAAGGGCACTTATGTGGTCCGCGATGGTCTGCCAGTGTGCCCTACGTTGACCAGGTGTGGTCTTGCACCCTGCAGTCACCACCATTTCGCGGCTATGTGCCGACACATAGGTCACAAGTGCATCAAGTTCGGGGTCATTAAAGCTAGGCTTCTTTGACGTGCCGGACTGTGTAGCCATGTCTGGGGTCTCAGCATGTAGTGCCAGAACACCCTTCTTCCTCTTTTTCAAAGGTGGAGCAGAGCCTGAGTGGCTTGCGCCGCTCTGGTCAGTAGGAGCAGAAGCGCAGGTGGACTGGGTACTGGGAGTGTGCGACGGCACAATGACCATAGGTCTTGGTGCAGGCATTGGCTGAAGTGTGATGTTGGCAGGGGCAATGTCAGTTTGATGGACCAGGACCAACACTGTCCCGGCTGGGAGACTCAGAGCTGGGGTGGATAGAGCTGCAGCTGCCCCTGCAGCCTCCCAACACTGCCTACTTGGGGCAGCAGATGACATTGCTGCCCCATATCCACGTGGCTGGTGACACCAACTTGTACCGGCACACGTGGCTTAGACTTGCTGACCTGGAAGTCAGCCTGGGAGTCATCCTGTGCCATGTCAGGTGCCACAATGGGCTGGTCCAACAAGGGCTGAGCTGGGATGGTGTCAGCCACATTTCCCTCAACCATGGGGGGGAGCATGGGTGTCACTGATTGGTCCTCCACACATGGGGGTCTCGGGCACCCTGCAAATCCTGGCCATGTCCTCTACCGCGCCCACCACGCCCACCTTTTGGAGGTCGGCCACCTTTGCCTCCCTTACCGCTTGGTCGCCTCCCAACCATGGCACTGATGTTGTTGTGCGTATGGGAGTTGCAGTAAACAATTGTCCTGGCCAATTGGGGTTGAAAGGGGTAGGGTACTAGATGGAATTCGTACCCTAGTGCTCTAGCAAGGCTGTCTGTGACCCCTGGAGGAAGATGACCGGTCATGCAACACACAGGCACCCCGAAAACAAAAAGGCAAACTGCAGGCAACCTGTCGTAGACCATGTGAGTGGAAAAATGAACCCGCACTACGCAGTGACACCCAGAAACACAAAAATAAGCATACGCGTGTTACACGCAGCCTACAATGACCTCTGAAAGGGTACGCAACACACGGGGCAAGCACAGTTAGTAAATGCATGCGCGACTCACCGTCTGCCTGGAAAAATAACGTAAAAAAACGTTGGCAACACCCCGCCAAAAGAAGAATTGTACGCTGTCTGAGGAGACAGGACAAAAGAAGAAGTGAACCCTGTTGGAGGAAACAGGCCCAACAAAAAAAATGAACGCTGTCAGAGGTAACAGGGAGTACAAACTTGAAACGCTGTGAAGTAATCGCGTGTGAACTGACAAGAAGTACAGAATTCACCCCCTCGCTCTTCACAAAAAGCACGTAAAAGGAAATAGGGTCCTACACGTACCTTTTAAAGCGGCCCACACGTACAGAGTCACGTACGCGTGTACGCGCTAAGGCCCTTCCCTCCAATTACACGAGCTGACACTCGGACGTGCAGTTTTTGGACTTGTACGATGTACATGCACCCGTGTTGATGGAAACGCCCGCGCGTGTCACGTCACAGACGCGTAGGCACTTTCCTCGGATTACACGCATTCACACGTGGACGTGCAGATTTTTTACGTGCCATGAGCCACTATGGCCACGTCACGAGGGAAACGCCTGCGCGTGTTACGTCACAGACACGCTTACGCGCTAAGGGACTTTGGTCCAATGAAACCGCGTACGTGTGCTGAAACGCTTACGCGCTAAAGGCCTTTCCTCGAATTACACGCAGACGTGCAAGATTTTCACGTGCCAAATCACTCCGTATCAAGCTGGCCACGCAACAACACACGGAAGACCACGCTCCAGCCCAGAAGGCCGAATTACTGCCCCCCAGAGCCCCGAGCACACTCCCACCTGCCATCTGCTGCTGCCTGCCTGACTGCTGCCCACGTACCCTGCTATTTGCTGTCTGCACATCATCCATCTGCAGGGGTGCAGATGTTGTGACCACCCCTGCTGGAACTGAAGACTCCCGACTGGGATACCATCGCTCCACAGCCCAGCCCCAGGACCCAGTTGCCCACCCACACCTGCCTCTGGGGTTGCCATGTCGGGCACACCACCATCTGGCACCACTGGCAACCCCCAGCCAGAGAGGCAGAGGGCCACCAGCTTCAGTGCCAGGGAAGTTGGTGTCCTGGTGGAGCAAGTCCTGGGGCAGTATGATGCCCTCTTTGGAAGTTCTCGCGCCGACTATGAAGGACGGACCAGGATCTGGATGGACATCGTGACTGCCATCAACAAGGAGGGGGTGGCAGTCTGCGACTTCAAACATGTCAAGAAGTGCCTGGAGGACTTCAGGTCCAGGACCCTCGACAAGGCCCGGCGCTTCTTGAAGGCAGCAGATGCCAAGGTGAGCTGGGGCCTCCTGTCCGACCACCAAATGAGGGCCCTGGAATGCATATGCCCAGCGCTCCACATCCAGGTCCTTGAGAGGCAGACCCGTCTGGAGTCGAGCGGTAAGAGTACATGCATACTGATTGGATGCTGTGTGTGTCGTGGCATGCCAGTAGTGTGCAGGTTGCACATGTGATTTTGTAGGGCCATGTATGGATGTGTATGAACAGGGGTGTGAGGCTGACACATGCAAGTCCTGTCATGTGTGAGACACATGGATGGTGTATGTGTAACGCTCACCTGATTCCCACAGAGGCGCCGGTCTTGACTGGGTGAATGCCGTATCTTCAAAGGTGATGTGTAACACACGGTTGGCTCTTTGGGCTGGACCTCTGTGCACTGTATGTCTGACTCGAAGAGTAAGATGTTTTAGGTAAGTGAACGCCGAGCTCTCCATCTGCCTCGGGGCAGGGTGCCGTAACCAGTTTCTTCACTGGATAAAGGTGCAGGCCTCTTGACCTCAGAGGACTGCTGTCCGTCGTTAACTGCACGAACGGTAAGTTCTGGGCACTTCAAATGTCTTAAAAAGTCTTTTGTAATGATATCTCTTGTTTTGCAGGGTTCCGGCGCTGGCGGATGGCGGGCTGATGAGAGTTGAGGATCGAACCCGCGTGAGGAATAGAAGCGCCTGGAAGCACGTAAGTAAGCGCTTGTAGCCTGCTTCACGATGCGCACTAACTGTCCCCTTTTATCTTGCAGGTACAAGTTCGGAGCTTTAGAGAAGCTGAAGGGTGCTGGAATACCCACTGGATTCGGCGTGGGAAGGAGTAATGGCACGTGAGTAATAAAGTTGCCCAATGTCTTTAAATGCACCTTCTTTTGTCTTTCAGATGCCGGAATGCAGGGCGAAGACCTCCGGAGCATGCGAAGAGTAGGTAAGCCTTTGTCTTTCAGATGCCGGAATGCAGCGCGAGGCGTTGGTGACAGCCGATGAACCAGCTAAGAGATGCGCTGCCACTGAAGACCGTAGTGCTAACCTGTTCTTTCTTTGTCTTTACAGGTGCTGCTGAAGACTGGATTCCAGGATGGTAAGCCTTTGTTCCCTTAGGCCCAGTATCAGAAGCAGAAGACACGATGAGCGTTCTGCTGCAGAGAATGCAGAATAACGCAAAGCAAGATTCATCCATCGGGTGTGGTTTAAATAGCCTTCTGTAGTGCTTAGGTGTCTCCTTCCACAGCCACGCCTAAGAAAAGAGTTCCTGCTTTCCAGAAGAGTTCCAGTATTCTGAACCTAGGGAGTGGCTCCTGCCCCACCCAACAGGAAAAGTAGTCCCAAACAGAAGAGGATCAGGGGTTCAACTGGCAGGTAAGTAAGCAGTATGGTCTGCTGCAGGTAAGTCCACCCAAGCATTATGAGCCCGGCGCTTCCAGCGCTGGGACTGGGCATCTTTATGAGCCTGGTGCCACTGGCGCCAGGACAGGGTCCAAAAGGTCCCAATTGGGACTGGCTGGCACTCGGAACCGGGGTTATGGGTCTGCTTCCAAGGGAGTCGGGCAAGTCCTGATCTTTTGGAAGCAGAGATCATGACAGCACCCCCCCTCAAGGCCCCTCCCAAACCGGGCTTCTCCGGGGGTTTGGGCTTGTTAGGAAATGTTCGATGAAATCTTTTGATTAAACGAGGCGCGTGGACATATTCTGCAGGTTCCCAGGATCTTTCTTGGGGACCGTAGCCTTTCCAGTCAATCAGGTAAAATAGTTTAGATTTGGAGATCTTGGAATCCAGGATGCTTTTGACTTCAAACTCGAGTTCTCCATCAACTAGAATAGGTTTTGGAGATGTAGTTAGTCGGGTTTGAGGTTGCACGGGTTTTAATAGAGAGACGTGGAAGACCGGATGTATCTTCATGTGAGGGGGCAAGTCCAACTTGACCGCTACTGGATTTACTATGGTAGTGATGGAATAGGGACCAAGGTATCTTGGGTTGAATGTGCGTGGTCCTTTTAGAGGTAGATATTTGGTGGATAACCAGACTTGATCTCCTACTTGATATTGGGGGGCTTCCTTCCGATGTTGGTCTGCTCCTTTCTTGTATTGTTCTTTAGCCCTTTGAAGGTGAGAAACGGCTTCCTTAAAGGCTTGGGTGATTGTAGAATGCAGGTGGTCTACTGCTGGTGTTCCAAGATCTTGGAGTGGATCCAACTCCGAGGTTCGAGGGTGACTACCGTATAAAAGAAAAAACGGGGTCTTCCCAGTTCCCGAGTGGACAGAGTTATTGTAGGCATATTCGGCTATCCAAAGGATATCTTTCCAAGTTTTTTCAGTTTGTTGTAGCATGCAGCGCAAATACTGTTCCAGAGTTTGATTGGTCCTCTCGGTTTGTCCGTCGGTTTGAGGGTGGTGGCTGGTCGAAAGTCTCACATCAATTTGAGCCGACCGACAGCAACTTCGCCAAAAATGAGAAATAAATTGACTACCTCGATCCGAAATTAGAACTGAAGGAAAACCGTGCAGTCGGACGATGTTTTCGAGAAATTCTCGGGCCAGAGTTGCTGCTGTTGGTAAGCCTTTGAGTGGAATGAAATGCGCCATGTGGAGAATAGGTCCACGATTACTAGGATCGTATTGTATCCGGAGCATGGAGGTAGATCGGTGATGAAGTCCATAGAAAGCGTATGCCAAGGGCGAGGCGGGATGTCAATAGGGCGTAAGAGGCCTGCTGGTTTTTCCTTTTGACTCTTGTTTTGGGCGCATACTCCACAGGACATTATAAAGTCTCTGATATCTTTTTTCCAAGACGGCCACCAGAAGTAGCGCTTGATCTTTTCCGAGGTCTTGGTCATACCAGGATGTCCTTCCATTAAAGAATCGTGATAACAAGAGATTACCTTTTTCTGTAAATCTGTGCTGGGCAGGTATAACCGTTCTTGGAAATATAATAGGTTGTCCTTCACCGTAAAGTCCTTTCCCTGCAGATGCCAGTTCTGTATGTCTGCTGGAGTTACCAGTAGCCTGGCTTTATCCTTAACTTCCTCTATGGATAATGTGGCGATTACACCTAGAATTCTTTGTTCGGGAATGATAGGTACAGGTTTAGGATTGATCAAATGTTCTTCCACTCCCATCCGAGAAAAGGCATCAGCTTTACCGTTTTTTGTTCCAGGTCGATAGGTAATTATGAAGTCAAACTCGGCAAAGAATAGTGCCCAACGGAGTTGCCTAGAGTATTGAGCTTTTGCGGTTTTCAAATATTGCAGGTTTCGGTGATCTGTAATCACAGTAACAGTGTGTCGGGCCCCCAGAAGATAATGCCGCCAAGCCTTAAAGGCGGACTTGATAGCTAGAGGTTCCTTATAAGTAATAGTGTAATTGATTTCAGGAGGCGAGAATTTGCGGGACCAAAATGCCACGGGATGCAACTGATTGGTTACTGGGTCCTTTTGTGATAGAACTGCCCCCATGGCAAGGCTCGAAGCATCAGTTTCAACGATGTAGGGGAGTTCTGGGCGAGGATGTTTTAAGATCGGTGCAGAGATAAATCTAGTCTTCAAATTCTGGAAAGCTTGTTCTGCCTCGGTAGACCATTCAAAACGTTTGTTTTTCTTTAACAAGGCGGTGATGGGTTGGACTATTCGAGAAAATTCGGGGATAAACCTGCGGTAAACGTTAGCGAAGCCTAACATGCTTTGAACACCTTTTACGGAGGATGGCGATGGCCATTTGAGAATTGCATCGACCTTATTTGAATCCATACGCACTCCGCTAGGTGATAATATGAATCCCAAGAATTCAACTTCAGTCACGTTGAAAACACATTTTTCCAACTTAGCGAAAGGTTTGTGTTGACGCAATCTCTCGAGGACCATTTTCACGTGTTTCCGATGTTCAGTTTCCGATGAAGAATAAACGAGGATGTCGTCAATGTAAACAACAACACACATATCTATGAGCTCTCTGAGGACATCGTTCATAAAATATTGAAAGGCGGCCGGGGCATTGCAAAGTCTGAAGGGCATGACCTGATATTCAAATAGCCCATACTTGGTGCGGAAGGCCGTCTTCCATTCATCGCCCTCTTTTACTCGTACCAAGTGGTAGGCTCCTCTAAGATCCAGCTTTGTATATATGCATGCTTTTCTGACTTGGTCCAGGAGTTCAGGGATCAAAGGTAACGGATATCTATTCTTAACGGTGATCTGGTTCAGGGCGCGATAATCTATACAAGTTCTAAGGTCCCCTTCTTTTTTTGGAACGAAGAACAAAGCTGAGGAAGCAGGGGACTTGGAAGGACGAATAAACCCATTCGCTAGGTATTGATCCAGGTATTGTCGGAGGTGAAGATTCTCAGGCTCGGTGAGGGCATAAATTCTACTACAAGGAGGAGTAGATCCAGGTATCAGGTCTGTCTGGCAGTCATAAGACCTATGAGGAGGTAGAGAGTTAGCCTGATCCTTCCGGAAAACATCTTGGAATTCTAGGTATTCAGGAGGTAACTGAGGAGCCTCCGAGGAAATTGCTGCCAGTGCAACACCAGGTCGAGGGTGACAAGTAGAGACACATTCTGGAAACTGAACCGTTCTTGCTCGCCAATCGATCTGAGGATTGTGCTTCTCTAACCAAGGAATTCCTAGAATAATCTGGAACTGGGGTGCCTTGATCACATCGAACACGATCTTCTCATGGTGTCCATCTTGACTTACTAGCGTCACTTCTTGGGTGGTATGCGTTACTGGTCCGGAGGCTATCTCTGTACCATCCACCATAGTAATGACGTCCTTTACAGCCTTTGGACAAAGAGTCAGATTCATCCTCAAAACCATTTCATGATCCACATAATTGCCGATGGCACCGCTGTCGACGTAAGCTTCAATCGCATGTAATCGATCCGGATGTTCAGGGCTAATGAGGACCATAGGTATCACGAAATGCGAGGTCCCGGAACTGGTTTTAACGCTCGGCAAGAGGACCTCTATTCTTGTCGGGCGAGGTTGTTTCCCTGCTCAGAGTTTGTGACCCTGGTAACTGCAGCTCCTACTGCCTTCTTGGCTGGTTTCACCGGACAGTCTCGAAGAAAGTGCCCTGAGTTTCCGCAATAGAGACATAATTGCAGCTGTTTTCTCCTTTCCCGCTCCTTTTGTGTTAGTGGTCCTTTCAGGCCCCCTATTTGCATGGGTTCCCCGGAGTCTACTCCTTTGGTAGGAGTTGATGGTTTGGAAAATACTCGAGCATCAAACTTAGAACGATCGGCCTTCCTGTTCTGCAGTCTGTGGTCAATTTGAACGACTAAGTCAATATAGTCCGAACAGTCTTGCGGGGGATTCACTACTTGGGCTAACACATCTTTGAGCTCTCCACGTAGACCTCTATAAAACAGCGTAATCCTTTTGTCCTCAGGCCATCGAGTTTCCACTATCAGTCTGTTGAAAGACGCAATATAAGCCAAAAGGTCTTGATTACCCTATCGCAATGAAAGGAGCTCATTGTCCAAGGCCTGCCCCTGTGAATGTCTTGCAAACAGTTTTTCCATACTGAGCTGAAAAGCTCGAAAATCATGGAGAACCGGATCATCTTGATTAACTAGAGGGATCGACCAGTCTGCCGCATTGCCACTAAGGTACGAAAGCACGAAAGCTACCTTAGCTTGATCAGTTGGAAAGGCTGCTGGCCGGCATAAGAAGTGCAACCGGCACTGATTAATAAATACTGCAAACCTCTTTGGGTCACCAGAAAATCGTTCGGGCGGAGCCAGAGGTACATTCCCAGGTAGGTTGATCTGCACTGGGTTCGTAGAGGATGTTGAAGAAAGATTTGCCCCTGATGCGGGTAACGGAGTTTGTCCGGCTTGTGACTGTAACAATTGTCTAGCGAGATCGTCTGTTCGCTCCTTGGAAATAATCAGTTCCCTTCTTAGAGCATTCGTTTCCTGACGGGCTGCATGCACTTCTGCTCTTAGTTCCCCAAGTAACTTGGCTAGCTGGTCGGTATCCGAGGTTTCCATAGCGCCTGGGTGGGAGTTTTGCGATAGGCTTTGCGTTCTGTAACGCTCACCTGATTCCCGCAGAGGCGCCGGTCTTGACTGGGTGAATGCCGTATCTTCAAAGGTGATGTGTAACACACGGTTGGCTCTTTGGGCTGGACCTCTGTGCACTGTATGTCTGACTCGAAGAGTAAGATGTCTTAGGTAAGTGAACGCCGAGCTCTCCATCTGCCTCGGGGCAGGGTGCCGTAACCAGTTTCTTCACTGGATAAAGGTGCAGGCCTCTTGACCTCAGAGGACTGCTGTCCCTCGTTAACTGCACGATCGGTAAATTCTGGGCACTTCAAATGTCTTAAAAAGTCTTTTGTAATGATATCTCTTGTTTTGCAGGGTTCCGGCGATGGCGGATGGCGGGCTGATGAGAGTTGAGGATCGAACCCGCGTGAGGAATAGAAGCGCCTGGAAGCACGTAAGTAAGCGCTTGTAGCCTGCTTCACGATGCGCACTAACTGTCCCCTTTTATCTTGCAGGTACAAGTTCGGAGCTTTAGAGAAGCTGAAGGGTGCTGGAATACCCACTGGATTCGGCGTGGGAAGGAGTAATGGCACGTGAGTAATAAAGTTGCTCAATGTCTTTAAACGCACCTTCTTTTGTCTTTCAGATGCCGGAATGCAGTGCGAAGACCTCCGGAGCATGCGAAGAGTAGGTAAGCCTTTGTCTTTCAGATGCCGGAATGCAGCGCGAGGCGTTGGTGACAGCCGGTGAACCAGGTAAGAGATGCGCTGCCACTGAAGACCGTAGTGCTAACCTGTTCTTTCTTTGTCTTTACAGGTGCTGCTGAAGACTGGATTCCAGGATGGTAAGCCTTTGTTCCCTTACGCCCAGGATCAGAAGCAGAAGACACGATGAGCGTTCTGCGGCAGAGAATGCAGAATAACGCAAAGCAAGATTCATCCATCGGGTGTGGTTTAAATAGCCTCCTGTAGTGCTTAGGTGTCTCCTTCCACAGCCACGCCTAAGAAAAGAGTTCCTGCTTTCCAGAAGAGTTCCAGTATTCTGAACCTAGGGAGTGGCTCCTGCCCCACCCAACAGGAAAAGTAGTCCCAAACAGAAGAGGATCAGGGGTTCAACTGGCAGGTAAGTAAGCAGTATGGTCTGCTGCAGGTAAGTCCACCCAAGCATTATGAGCCCGGGGCTTCCAGCGCTGGGACTGGGCATCTTTATGAGCCTGGTGCCACTGGCGCCAGGACAGGGTCCAAAAGGTCCCAATTGGGACTGGCTGGCACTCGGAACCGGGGTTATGGGTCTGCTTCCAAGGGAGTTGGGCAAGTCCTGATCTTTTGGAAGCAGAGATCATGACAGTATGTGTGGGTAAGCATGCAGGCCAAATGCAGATGTGGGAGCACACATGTTTGAATTACTGTGTATGTACGTTGGCATGGTTGTGGTGTCACAAATGGATGTTTGTTCCAGCTGCATGTATCTGCACTGTGTAAATGTGTATGTGTGTGTATTTGACAAGTGTGCAACTGTGATGCAACATGGATGCATGTGGCACTGACATGTAGAAGGCTGAATGCTAGATGGGACATGGATGGCGATCTCATCACTCTGACAGTTGGTGGTCATGCACACATGCATTTAAGTGTGTTGGTGTGTGTGCATGTGTTGTGTACTCCCCATGTTTCATGCGACGTCAGGCTCACCTTCGGATGCTGATGCTGTTGTATGTGTATGGATGGTGCTGCCTGGTGCAATATTGCTGTGGAATTGCTCATGTGTGTGAGTAGAAATGACATGTGTGTCAGGGAGTGTGATGCCATGTCTGAAGTTTGACACTGCCACTCATGTACAACTGTCATGTGTGTATCAGTCCATTGTACAGTGCCCTGATGCCTGTGTTCTATCTCTCCCTGTCTGCAGCATCAACTGATGAAGAGGGCAGAGAGAGTGCTTTGAAGCAAAGCGGCAGGGATCACACCACCAGCCAGAGACGCAAGGCCCGGCTCCCATCCCAGATTGTCATCTCTTCGGGGAGTGAGGAGTCAGGTGCCGCATCCCAGGCCGCAGCTGCCGAGGGTAGGTCCAAAAGGCAGAGGTTGGAGGTGGACTCCTCGGCAGCAGAAGGAGACCCCACAGGGTCCGACGGAGGAAGATGGCATGGAGTCATCCAGGTTGGTGGGGGGTTTGGAGGAGGAGGAGGGCGTGGAAGGGACACACACGGGGTCTGGAGGTGGGGATTTCACTGGTGCCAGTGGTGCAGTGCAGGGGCAGGGACAGGAGGCAGCACAGGCCGCCGTGGAGGTGCCGGCGTGTAATCCTGTCCCTGATCCTGTGACTGCATCATCCGGCACCAGCAGGGATGCCTACGTCCAGACCCGTTTTCAGGGTTGGGATAGGCGCACAACAACTGGCCTTCCTCTCCCTGCGACGTGGCTATCCGGGACCGGGTTGAGCCTGTCCTAGCTGGGATAGTGTTGCGTCAACGGGGCATGCGAGTTAACCTGCAGTGTTTTCGTGAAAACACTGCACGTCATCTCGGATGCCTCTTTGACCGCGTTGACCTACTGGGACGGGTCACCAGTGCTGGATTCCTCTGTGTGCTGGACCTTCTTGCGACCCCCTCCTCACCTGATCCCCTTACGTGCCAGTTGTCCTCCATGCCATCTTCCCACCCATGTATCACCTGGGCACCCTGTGGAGCTGCCTCTGACCCTGCGGCCAGGATGGTGGATGAAACATCCCTGCCACAGTCGGACGTCCAGCAGGGGTGGCCACCACGATAACTGCACCCCAGCCGGAGGAGGATGTGCAGGCAGCAACATGGTGGGAGCAATGATGGCTCGGGGCCTTCAACATCGGAGGGGCAGGCATCGGCCAGAGGGCAGGAGGATCCAGGATTGGAAGTGTCTTCCGTGTGGCAGCGGTTGGGCCACGCCATATAAGCGGAGCGGCAGCGGGCAGAAGAGGCACGGCTCACAATGGTCAGGGCGGAGAACTCCATGCGGAGGGCACTGAGGCGGGCTGAGTGACTCGAGGCAATTTGCAGGGAGTTGGAGGCCAACATGTCATCGTCCCTGCGAACCCTCGGGCCATGGAAGAGGACTGCTTCCAGGACATCGAGCGGGAGTTTGATGATGCCCTGGCCCAGGACATCCAAAAGTGAGCCGTCGGACTAGCCCGCTGCCATTGTAAATAGTTTGTTAGTTAGTTAGTGTTAGGTTTCATTTTGTTTTTCATTTTTTTTGGGGCGTTTGGACAATATCCCACATTTTTGTATATAGTTCTTCATTAGTTAGTGTATTTTGTAGGTTTCATTTGGACAGTTGGACTCATGGACCCAGGATTTCATCCTTGTAAATAGTTGGAGTGTGGATTTGTCAGCATTTTCTTTTTTGATTTTTTCATGGAGCAATGGATTTTACTTTTTCATTTCTTTTGGGATTTGCTTTGTTGGAAGGAGACTTTGCTGGGGGTTGGGGGTGCTGGGGGCCATGAATGGGGGTCTGCTGGCAGGTGTCCCTCACTGATGGGAGGTGGGGGTGCTGGGGGTGCTGGGGGGTGGGGTTGCTTGGGGACATGAGTGGGGGCCTGCTGGCAGGTGCCCCTCACTGATGGGGGGTGGGGGTGCTGGGGGACATGAGTGGGGGCCTGCTGGCAGGTGCCCCTCACTGATGGGGCTGGGGTGCTGGGGGACATGAGTGGGGGTCTGTAGGCAGGTGCCCCTCACTGATGAGGGTGGAGGTTCTGGGGGACATGAGTGGGACATGAGTGGGGGCCTGCTGGCAGGTACCCCTCACTGATGTGGGGTGGGGGTGCTGGAGGACATGAGTGGGGGCCTGCTGGCCGGTGCCCCTCACTGCTGGGCAGTGGGGGTGCTGGGGGACATGAGTAGGGGCCTGCTGGCAGGTGCCCCTCACTGATGGGTGGTGGGGGTGCTGGGGGACATGAGTGGGGGCCTGCTGGCAGGAGCCCCTCACTGATGGGGGGTGGGGGTGCTGGGGGACATGAGTGGGACATGCGTGGGGGCCTGGTGGCAGGTGCCCCTCACTGATGGGGGTGGGGGTGCTGGGGGACATGAGTGGGGGCCTGCTGGCAGGTGTCCCTCACTGATGGGGGTGGGGTGCTGGGGGACATGAGTAGGGGCCTGCTGGCAGGTGCCCCTCACTGATGGGGGGTGGAGGTGCTGGGGGACATGAGTGGGACATGAGTGGGGGCCTGCTGGCAGGTGCCCCTTACTGATTGGGGTGCAGGGGGACATGAGTTGGTGATCACTAGTGCAATGTGACACGTGGCCTGGCTGGGCGGCATGGCCATGGTGGGCGGGCTGCCTGCGGGACATGCCCAGGGGTGCAGGGTAGTCCCCTGTGGTGTGGGCTGCCTGCAGGGGCCGTGGAGGGGGTAGAGGGGACACCTGGGAGCACCCACACTGCCAATTCATGTGTAGGACTCCCCGCGCACCAGACTGGATACACGTAAACCGCTCTGACAGCAAAATCGCATTTGAAACCTCCCGCACACACCAGTAATACACGTACCCCGCTCGCAGAGGGCCAATCGCATGTGAAACCTCCCGCGCACCCCAGTAATACACGTACCCCACTCGCACAGGGCCAATCGCATGTGAAACCTCCCACGCACCCCAGTAATACACGTACCCCACTCGCACAGGGCCAATCACGTTTGAAACCTCCCGTGCACCCCAGTAATACACGTACCCCGCTCGCACAGGGCCAATCGCGTTTGATAGTTCCCGCGCACCCCAGTAACACACGTACCCCGCTCGCACAGGGCTAATCGCGTGTGAAAGTTCCCGTACGCCACAGTAACACATGTACCCCGCTCGCTCAGGGCCAATCGCGTGTGAAACTTCCCGCGCACCCCAGTAATACACGTACCACGCTCGCACAGGGCCAATCGCGTGTGAAAGTTCCCGCGCACCCCAGTAATACATGTACCCCACTCGCACAGTGCCAATCGCGTGTGAAAGTTCCCACTCACCCAAGTAACACACGTACCCCGCTCACACAGGGCCAATCGCGTGTGATTGTTCCCGCGTACCCCAGTAATACACGTACCCCGCTCGCACAGGGCCAATCGCATGTGAAACCTCCTGCGCACCCCAGTAATACATGTACCCCGCTCGCACAGGGCCAATTGCGTGTGAAACCTCCCGCGCACCCCAGTAATACACATACTCCGCTCGCACAGGGCCAATCGTGTGTGATAGTTCACGCGCACCCCAGTAACACACGTACCCTGCTCGCAACGGGCCAATCGCGTGTGAAAGTTCTCACGCACCCCAGTAACACACGTACCCCGCTCGCACAGGGCCAATTGCATGTGAAAGTTCCTGCGCACCCCAGTAATACACGTTCCCCGCTCGCACAGGGCCAATCGTGTGTGAAAGTTCCCGTGCACCCCAGTAATACACATACTCCGCTCGCACAGGGCCAATCACGTGTGATAGTTCACTCGCACCCCAGTAACACATGTACCCTGCTCGCACCGGGCCAATCGCGTGTGAAAGTTCCCGCGCACCCCAGTAACACACGTACCCCGCTCGCACAGGGCCAATTGCATGTGAAAGTTCCTGCGTACCCCAGTAATACACGTTCCCCGCTCGCACAGGGCCAATCGTGTGTGAAAGTTCCCGCGCACTCCAGTAATACACATACTCCGCTCACACAGGGCCAATCGCATGTGAAAGTTCCTGCGCACCCAATAACACACGTACCCCGCTTGCACAGGGCCAATCGTGTGGGAATCTTCCCGCGCCGGGGTGTACATGTATTCGTAGGGGTGCACGGAGAGTTTTACTGGTGATTTCTTGGTTCGGGGTCTGTGCGCCATGTACGGGATTTGTGCGCTGTGCATGGCGCACGGGGAGGGGTTGGGGGCGTAACTGGCGCTGCTGCAGGGTCACTGCGCCACTCTGCGCCAAGGCTGGTTTTGGATGCTAAAATCCATGAATACGCTGTGCACGGAAATGGATTTTAGCGCACGCGGCTGGCGCAGAAAATCGCACGCGCACACTGTGCGCCAGCCGCGTGCGCCACTTGTGCGCTGAATTCTATGAATTGCCCTGTCATTCTCTCACTCACTACTGAATCATATGGAAGAAGGAGAGAAAGGACAGTGATAATAACCAGATAATAACCAGTAGGAGATTAAATAGATTGATCTCTGTTTGTACACCTTTTGTATTAACATCAAAGTTAATTCAGAACCCTGAACGTGAAGCCTAGAAGTCCTTCTTTAATGAAAGAGAAAGCATACGTGCTGTGGCGAAAAACAGATCTCAACGTGCTGACTGATGCCGACCTGTTCCTAGAGGGTGGAATTGAACCAGTCCTTAAGAGGGGGTGCCAACCTTTGTGTGATTCAGCCAGAAGAATTCCTGATGTGAGTTTTGTACACAATGGAAGTATATGTGTGTGGAGTGATCCTATAATGGGAATTAGAGTAAATCCTGACCCCTATTATTTGTTAGTACTGAGTGTGGAAATAGATATATTAATTGTGCATTCAGAAAGTGTATGTCCTTCTGGAAAAACATATATAATTGATAGCCTAGGTCCATGGTGTTTAGATAGTGAGCGACCATGGCTCCTTCTATGTTCATTACACAAGAACAGAAAAGCATTGGACATCTCACTGTGTGCATACCAAGACTAATAAAGTACATAATGTCACTTCATGGAAATACCATAGAGTAGAATATTATTTTTAAAGTTAACTTGCTCAAAATAAAAGGGAGATGGTGATTATTCACTGTCCATTTCTTTCTACTGTTCAAGGTATCCACTGGAAGGGAGAAAGGTACATTTTACACAGTAATTGAATAGAAACATCACTGAAGGGAATTTTGCCAACATACAGCTGAACATAAATTGTCTTTTCTACAAACCATTTATATAGCCTAAGGTCCAGTAGTTTGTTGCAATTGATTTTAAAATGCTATTGAAATGCTGCCATGTCTATCTAGCAAGGTGGGTGGACTTTTGAAACAAGGGGAAGTAGTGAGAAGTGGATCGGCAGGGATATTTTAACTAATTTGTTATTTGCACATATGATACATTCCTCCTCCACTCTCAGTCACTCAATCCATGGTGCCTGGGTGTTCAGGGTGACTTAAATGCATAGATACACATGGTCAGGTTTGTGTTACTAAATTTCTGTTTCCATAGCTGTAGCATTGTAAACTGAAGTGACTAGTTTATTCATTTTCTTCTCATTGGCCTTTGCAACAATTTGTTTATATTTAATCTGATTCCATTATTGCTGTTTTGTTAATCAATAGACCTTCTTTGCACTTGTATGTTTCTTGTCCAGATAGAGAGGGGAAGCTGTAAGTAATCAATCATATTAAATTGGGACTCTCGATTTCATAAAAGGAACTTTAATACATAAAGGAGAATTGTGCATACCTGTTATGGCGTGTGTGGAAAAAGTCACTGAATTAAATATTGCCTTGTTAAAAAAATTCTAAGTAACTAGAGGTCCAACCAAGCTTTGATTTTTGGGATTACTAATGTCATTGCAACCTAGTCCCCTTTTACCCAAAGTGTTCAGAGTTCACGAATGTACATGAAATCTTTGTGTTGCATGCATTGAATTCAGTGATATTGATCCTGCAGCCTCATAACGAAACACTCAGGTGTGCACAGAAGTAGAAATTGTTACTTAGAAAATGATTAGAAGTTTTAATCAGAGTTGTAAGTGATTGATTGACAGCGTTAAAATAGGAGTAAGAAAAGTGTGCATTTCTGCATAGTGAGCATTTCTGGAGGCTTATTGTTCCATTTAAACTGCAAAATGTCTGGCATCGCAGTACCTGTGGCCAAGCCCCATTCCCTTTCAAAGTTATATTTGAAAGGGGATTGGACAGCCACAGATATTGACCTTTGGAAGGCAGTGATGTTTAACAAAATTGTCTCAGAGGACAGGGACGTTTGAGATGAACGTGGCCCATAACGCCAATCATTTCAGAGAGTACATATGACTCCCACTGTCAAAGAAGAGAACATTAAGCTGATTGCCTCCTCGGCAGACTTGTATTTTCACCTCCAACTGGTGGAAGGGCATATTAGCAGACAGGGATGTTCAGATTAAACAGTGCCAAGAAGAGGCCAGAAAAAGAGCTGCCAAGCAATCATATAGCGACCAACTGTAAGACATTGTCAGGCTGCAGAAATCAATTAAAGAAAGCCTCGTTCCCAACTGCAGAATCACATTACAAAATTTTGGACTCTCCAGGTCACTTATAATGAGTACATGGAGGCAAATAATAAGCTACAAGGAAAATATAATAAACAATCTTTGCATATTAATGCCTTGTTAGACATCATTATGACCCTACAATTTAGCGCTATTAAAACAAGAACATAATAAATTAATTCTCGAAGAAGTTGAGTCCCAAAATTAATTTTAACAAATGAATCATAATTTAAGGGTTACAAAAAGACATATAGATCAGCTTGCATATGAGAGTGATGCTCTAATGCATGATAAACAGCAAATGGTGCAGAAACTTAATGAGGTGCAGGAAAATGAGGGTTTGAACCAAGTCTCTTGCCAAGAATTAGGAACATTGAAAGATGCAAATTCACATCTACAGGACAAACTGGATTAAAAGTGAACTTTGAGAAAGAAATGATGCATTGGTGAGAGAAATGCCAGGAAAGGTCTAGTAACATTCAAAATTGCCACCGCAAAAATTAATGGGCCTCATTACGAGGCTGGCAGTAAGGGGTTAACGGCACCGCTAAGGATGCTGGTGCCGTTAACCCCCTACAGCCACATTCGGAGGTCCCTAAGTGGTTCCCACTAAGGCCGGTTGGTTTTACCAGCCGGCCTTAGCGGGAGCCGCTAAGGGACCAGAGAGCTAATAACGGGCCCGTTATTTGCGGGCCCATTATTAGCTCCTTCTCCATTCCCATTGAGTTCTTTGGGCCTCGAATACGAATGGGGAATTGTTTTCAGAATGGGGACTTACAGGGTCCTCCAAGGTTGGAATGACCCAGTAAGTCCCCATACCGAGAACCCGGACTCAGTATGCGGAATGGGGGGTAGCCATGGTGCTAATAGCACCATGGCTACCTCCATACTCGTAATGAGGCCCAATGTGTACAGCAGGAATTGCAAAATAATATGGACTTGTTGACTTACCTGAGCAAAATGCTGGAAGCTCATCAGGCAAGCACATGCGATGTGAGAGAGCAGTTAGCCCAGCATAATCAGAAAATTAATATGGAAATGGAAAAAATGAAAACTTACTCCTACCAACGGCAAGTACTTTGGCCAGAGGGGTTCCTTCCCTCTTGCCAGATGCCTCACTCCACCCACCTACACCATCCTATAGGTAGTCTCACAGTTGTCTAAGATCCCTTCTTCCAAATATTTCTGATCATGAAAGAGAGCATTTCTTATATGATATACCAGGTAGAAGAGGGGAGGGTGCCTTGTTCAGCATGTCAGAAGGGGATAGGAATGGAAATGAAGATACATCTTGGTTGATAGATCTGGAACTGACAAACATGATCCTGCAGAGAAATCATTTAGAGCGATACAACAAAAGAAGGTCCTTTTAAAAGTCTCTTGTTAGGGAGAATTCTCTGTTTAGGCTGAATTTCCTAACCTAGTGAGTCCCCCAGCAGCTTTGCTGGATTTCTGGAGTTTGTTTTTTTCATCCTGCCAAGAGTGAGACTCTTTTTCTCCCACTCTTGGACATGATTTGTGGTATTTCTTTGAATGTTAATGTGTTCAATGGGCTATGGGGTCTTTTATTCAGTAAGGTCTCATGTGTTTTGCTATGTGTGTTACACAGCACCCTCCGTGCCGTAAAACTTGTGTGTCCTAGGTGACCCCCACCATAGACTCCATACCCTGGGACTGACTACTGTCTCCAAGGGCATGTAAAGTCACCATTGGCTTTACTAGACCTAAATTTACTAACAGAACCAGTAAAAACCATCCTATTGTGGACGTACTGGTAGGGGAAATTCGATTACCCCTGGGTCTGTTGTTCGAGGGGGCACTATCCCGTCCCCCCTCGTCGAGTTTTGGCTGGTGGCAGTGGATACTACTTTTTATATTCGACCCCAAATATATTCCTATGGGATTTTCCCATTAGTCGAGGTTTATACTTTTTCTATGTAGCCTCGATCATACCGCCGGTTTATTAAATTAATATAAATTCACTGGTTGGTATTTTCTGCCAGAACTCGTTTTTAAATTGGAGTATGTGTTCGCCTCTGTAACTCCAAACCAAAGGTTGAGCCCTTTGTTCCACTTTTGGCGGGCTTCTGCACGGAAGCCCTCCACAGTGGTGCTATTCTGTCTGAGTAACACAGGGGGTGCGGGAGGGGGTTTAGGCACCCTGGACTGAGTTGCCTTGCCAACTCAAGTCGCACTCTGGTGTGATTGGCCCAAGTGGTGAGCCGCCCCGCTCACCACTTAGCATGTTTGATTGACAGCTAGGCTGAATGAATGGGGGTTTTCTGCATAAAAGCAGGGTTTTGGGGACTGGAACTTCAGAAGTCGCCACAGGACCTAAGAATCCAACAAGGGTAAAGCTGAGCCGACCTGCAATGACGACACCTCCGGTGGAGCCCTGCTGAACCGACTCACCACTTCACAACGACAGAGGTGATCTCCCTGCCGGAGAGTCTTCTTCCCTTTGACTGGTGGGAACAACCAGTCCCTTGCTTTTTCTTCGCTTCCAGGACGTCTAGTGGTCGAATTGCCCATGCTGAGCACCCCGGCAACCGGATAGCCACTAACCACTGTACCGCGAACAAAAGGTGGTGCCTTGTGACGGAGCACTCCGCGGCTGGTCTCTTCCCTGGTGGGGCAACGATCTTCGCTTTCCTCGATGACGAGAGCATCTCTTCTTCTGGCAAAGCCCTGACTTGCATCTACCACCAGGAACAACTGCCCCCGCCGGAGCTGTCTCTTCACTTTCAAGGTACTGTGTCCGCCTGGCTTCCCTTGTGAAGGTTAGCGTGAGGTGTCTTAAATCCTTACCTTTCCACTGGGTCACCTCCAGACCTTCTTAACTTTTGTTCTAAAACTGGTCCAACCTTTCTGTGACATTTTGCTACAAAGACTTGAAGTGCATTTCCACTGTGATATTTTTGGGACATACTGCCTTGCCTCTCTCTGAGTGGGCCTGGCCTCTGAACTTTGTGATCTACAGTAGACCCTGCCTTGCTTGCCTTGCATTTGCTTCGTAAAAGTGTTGGTACTGAGTTGGTTTCATACCCTGTCTTTTTCTTTCCCTTTCTAACGAATATTAGAGTGCCATCTAGGTTAAGCACTCACCTCTGTCTGCAAATAAGTGGTGTCTTTGAACCTAGACTTGTCGAAATATTGTTATGGGATTGATATATACTTATAGTAACTGTGATTGAACTTGTTTGCCATATTAGTGCCAGTGTGTTTTTCATAGATGTGTTTTTAAATAAATAATTATATATCTTTACACCCAAGCTCTGATCCGTGTCTGCTTGTTCTACTGTGTAAATTGCCCTATCTTGTATACTCTAAATACTGCCTAACTCGTCTTGAGAGAAGTCTACCTGTGGAAACACTCTCGTGCCTGTGACCCGTGCAGCAGCAGCCTTTTAGCCCTCATTTCTACTCGTTTCTATTTGTAATACGAGCCGCCTGAGGCTCTTACATCCACGGACTTCCTACACGCTTCCTGGAGGAGGCGTGTCCTACATCACGTGATTTGGTGCAACTTGAAAGGCCGGAGGCTGCCACCCGCTCAGTGTGAGAGTCTACCTGTGGAAACACTCTCGTGTCTGTGACCCGTGCAGCAGCAGCCTTTTAGCCCTCATTTCTACTCGTTTCTACTTGTAATACGAGCCGCCTGAGGCTCTTACATCCACGGACTTCCTACACGCTTCCTGGAGGAGGCGTGTCCTACATCACGTGACTTGGTGCAACTTGAAAGGCCGGAGGCTGCCACCCGCTCAGTGTGAGAGTCTACCTGTGGAAACACTCTCGTGCCTGTGACCCGTGCAGCAGCAGCCTTTTAGCCCTCATTTCTACTCGTTTCTACTTGTAATACGAGCCGCCTGAGGCTCTTACATCCACGGACTTCCTACACGCTTCCTGGAGGAGGCGTGTCCTACATCACGTGACTTGGTGCAACTTGAAAGGCCGGAGGCTACCACCCTTGTGGCTGTAAGCCCGGTGGAAATAAGCCCACTGGCTGTTATACGGCTGTTGTACGCTGGTGGCGTGTAAGTGGTCGGGAGACTGCGGAGGCGTTGCCTCTTTGATCCCAGCCCGCGGCGAGTCCTGTTTGTACCGGGACCCGCTCTGACGCTCCAGCGCCTCAGAGGACCAACTTCAGTTCGGCCACCATCTACCACCAAATGACGCTAACAGCAGAAGGACCTCAGACTAGAAAGAAAACTCTCCAACATCGTCGCATGCTCAATCCATGGACAGGGATGAAATCAACAGCCAGCACAAAGGTAAGCAAAACTGCTGGCCGAGTCTTGCTTGCATCTCTTACCCTACCAGCTGCTCTATCCGAGGCCCATTCAGAACAGCCCTCTGTCTGTCAACTACCTAACACATGTTATAAAGCTTTGAGACACGAATGCACAATCGAAGATCGATCTCCCAGGCGCTCCTGTTCCAAAGACCACATCTTAAATACCAACTTAGCCACTGTCACTGCAGTAAACCTACTTGTGAAGCAAATTCATCAGGGAAGGCACGGGCAACTAGTACACTCACTGAGTCAAGATTCTCTTGACGCCACTAGTAACGATGTTCTAGAAGTTCCCGTGCCGGCTACCTCTCCTTCCGTCCCTGTTGTCACTTTGCTGCCTCTTCAACCAACCAACAATAGGGGCGAAGACACGGCAGCTCAGCCTGCCAGTGCTCCTCTTGTCGTGACAGCACATTCTACGCTGAGCTTAGCTGCGGCCACAGGACACTTAATCTCGGACACGATTTGTGACCCCTCGAATCATCTAGCTCCAACAGCGCCTGACGCACCAGCTTCCCAACCCCGGCAGCACTTCATGGTGAGCGACGACGAACTTTTAAATCTGCTAAATGATGAGGCAGCGCCACGCTCTTCATCTTGCACACACGCTGTGAATCCAACAGCTCTATCTACACAGGAGAAATCTTCGACAACGGTCTCAACAAAAAACCTGCTTCAAACTCTACACCCCTCAAGACCTGCATCTAGACTTTTTATCTCTTTGCCCTCACCCAACTTGGCAGCGATGTCTGCTAAACGCTCAACAGAGCACCCAGGTCAAGGAAACTGTAGTAGCTACGCATGCCAAGCCCCTGAAGATCAAGAAACCTTGAGACCTCCGAATGGACTTCACCCAACCTCGTCTTTACCAGTAACAACACACAAGCCATCCAGCTTGGAGTGTAGTACGCTTGCTAGAGCAAGACGCCTACAACGAATTGCAGAATTAAAGTCAAACTTTCAACAACTGTTACCATTACAAGATCAACAAACTGCCCAAGCAAGCACTCCATCTTCCACAAACAAGTCTTCCCATGGCGAAACTTTACAATCTACTTTACCTCGAACCCTGTCACCTATTAATTCGAAGTTTCATCTGGATTGTTCCACTTCATCTTCAAACGAACAAGACGCCACCCTAGCAAACATCTTGCACGCAAGCACCCTATCTGAAGTCATCATGCAAATCCATAACAACGTCCTTGCAGCATCTGCTGTTGCTTTGGCGCCCTTTACCAAACTATATGAAACTCTACAAGGCCAAATATCTGACCAAAGTGCTATGATTCAGACTCTGGTCAAACAAGTAGACAAATTCGATCGCTTTACAGGCTTTCTCCAAACGCAAATGGAAAAAAATGCTGACCAGACAACAAGATGGCAAGAGCGGCTTGGTGACTTGGCCGCCAGACACCACTGCCAAAACGACACACTTACAGAAGGCCTGCTAGATGCAGTGAAATGGATGAGGAAAAACGTCAACTCGAACTCCACATTGCATGCAACACCATCGTGTTCAAAATGTTCCCCTTCGGTCTTAAAGGATACCGGACACCAGCCCGACGAGCTAATCCTTGTGACAACTAATGCAAACGCCCTTTCAAAACCTGACATCTTTGCCGTTGCTCCAACCCAATTGGCGCAACCTACTCATGAGCAACAGAGCGATCAACCAAGACACACTTGTCATACAAACCCTCTAGGAAAAAATGCCTCTCTCCTGACGAGTCTTGCAGCAAACTCTGAGGAATCACTTGCTTCAGTGAGTTTCCGACCTTCCTCATTTAATATTTTTAGCGCTCCTGCTAAAACAATTGCTATAGCGAATTCAACTAAGAAAAGCTCAACTACCGACAAACAGAAACGTTCTGAAGGCGGTCAAAAGGAATCCCAACAAAAAAAAAATACACGTCATACTGTAAAAAAATTTATAAGAACTCTGACCACTCCAAAAAAAACTGGTTTGTTTGAACGTAAAAATGTTCATCAACAACCAACCTCTTCACAAACCCAAGTACCTGCCTGGCCAAAAGATCAGAACAAAGTCATGCCTAAACAAACAGCAAAACGCCGACGCCTAGACTCGATTATTGAGAGCCCGGTTCGCTCGGCAAATGAATCTTCCGTAGACCTATGCGATCTCTCTACATATTTAACTGGAAGTGAAATAAACAACTTCTCCTCTTACAAAGCCACGCCAGCAAAGGTTGTTAACAACCTGGCATCAAAACAAACTCCAGCGAATGAAAAACCGCACAATCGACGTCCTTGCGACATTCCAAAAAAGGATTTTTCAAATGCTGAAAAGACTTTGCCTGTTTCTGTCAGCTCAAGATTAAATCCAAAGCTAACAACAAACCAGAGAAAAATCGATTCACACTTTCGTTCTAGAGCACATGGCGACATGTCAAAACTTGCAGCAACCCCATGGAAACTCCGACTTCAAAACATTTTATCTGACGAACACGAATTAAACTTAAATAGAGCTAACGTTCTAAAACTGTTTACCTGTGTTCCTCAACTTCGGTCCATAAAGACAGACGACATCAAAATCGTTGAATATGCAACAGAAAAATCCACCGATCAAGTGCTCCTACATTTAACCTCTTGTACTGCAAAAAACATCTTACTGCAAGCTGCTGAAGAGTTACTAGTGTTTGGTTTTGACATTTCCTTGGAACCAGATCTGACAAATCAAAACCGAAACCCGACCAGGAAGCACAACGCAAATAAACCTGAAAGAAATATCAGTCGAACGTCCCTACGGAAATCATTATTGCTTCCATCTAGATCTCGACAAGAGCTGGTTCTCAAAACAAGAAACGATGGGGGCAGACAAGAAGTCAGCAGAAGAAACGACCAAAACCACTGACAATGAGCAACACAGACACAGCTCTGTCTGATCTCCTGGAATACCCGTGGTTTTACGCACCTGTTCAATGATTTTGTAGAACCTTCAGATGAGGTTTTCATGATCTGCCTCCAAGAAACATGGCTTCGTGAAGCACCATCTAAAGACGGATTCAGTGTTTTTTTGAACCCTGCGAAAAAAAACTCCAAAGGCCGCCCTTTCTCAGGCCTACTAACTCTGGTTAAAATCTATAACTGGATGACCCCAATTGTTACAATAAATCCGAATCCCTTTGTGCAAGGAACGATTATCCGATGTGACACGAAAATTCCAAAGACCCACAGTCATTTACTTGTAATCAACAGTTATTGGAACCCAGCAAAGATCTCCACCACAAACTTTATTGTTTCAGTCACAACTCTAATTGACGATGCCTTCCTTAATTTTACTGACCTATCGGTAATTATATGCGGCGACTTGAACTGCAGCTGGTTTCAATTCAATCCTCACAACATGGAGAACAACCCCATACCTGAAGCCGAAGTATCTGAACGAGGCAAATTGTGGTCTCGAGCACTTGCCTCACGAAACTGTCAGATGGTCAACGGAAACACAAAGGGCAACCAACCCTGCAACACAACCTGGAAGCGACTCCAATGCAGGAAAACCCTGGACTATATTTGGGCCTCTCGAAACATATTCGAAAGGGTGGAATCACTCGAGGTAATCCCGAAGTCCGCTAGTGACCACGACATGCTATGTTTATTATTACATCACGAGACCCCCTTTCTGTCTGAGACTTATGAAATACCTCTGTCGATAAACGCTGCTGGAAATCGGCTTAAAACCAACGGCCCGAAAATCCTGAAACTAGTCTCCGACCTTGATGATTCTAATGACGTTGAATATGTTCCCCTGCTGGTCGCGTTCCTGCCAAAACACTCAAATTTAAGATTCTATGGCAACACCACAAAACATCCTTACAGCAATAAAATAGTTGCAGCAAAAAAATCATTAAGAAAAGACATATGGCTGATAAGAAAGTCCAAACACGATCAAAACGACATACAAAAGGAGATAAAAGCGCGTCGCCAGGCCTACAGAAACTGGCTTAAATCTCACTCTGCGATCATCGAACAAGACAGAGCTGAAATTATGTTAAAATTAATAATCACCAAAAATTCTCGTGACATATGGGCTTTACTAAATAAAGGAATAACAAAAACCAACCCAAACATGTCAAATGAAATTCCTAGCGCGAAGTGGGTCGACTGTTTTACAAAGGCATATGAACAGCCGCTCCAAGACACCCAAGACTTTTTCTCTGCCTCCTCCAAAGCCTGGGAAATAACACCCTCACAGGAAGACCTGGCAATAGCAATTGGAAACCTAAAGAACTCAAGTGCAGCCGGACCTGATCACATCTCCAACATTACATTAAAAAAACATAAACATCATTGGGCCAAATTTATGGAAACTCTATTTCGACAAATTTCAGAGTCTAGAAAAACGCCTGCATCATGGGCCAAGGCCATAGTGGTACCAATCTATAAGAAAGGAAGTCGAGATGAGCCTTCGAATTATCGGCCTATTGCCCTGCTGGACACGATGGGGAAAATATTCAGATCGTTCCTTCGCTTGAAACTGACGGCTTGGGCTGCCAAAGAAAAACAAACAGACTGTCGACAAACAGGTTTCGTCGAACAAGTCGGTGTTGATGTAAATCTCACCCTGTTATCCATCTTAAAACTAGAAGCCCTAAAAGCGAAAAAAAAAATCTTTTTTGCATTTGTCGACCTCAGACAAGCGTTTGATGCAATAAACCGCGGCAAACTTTGGTCTAAATTACGAGGGTGGAACTGCCCAGCACAACTCCTTGACCCCCTTATAGCGTTGCACAATAATACAACAATACAAGTGAAGGTGAACTCTCAAGGTACACTCACAGAGCCGATTCCCACGCATAAAGGGGTCAAGCAAGGTTGTCCCCTTGCTGCTGAATTATTCAAACTTTTCATCTCTGATTTACCGCACTGGCTTGAAACTGTTCACTGTTTCTCTCCAAAAATAAACGGATCCTCCATTAAATGTCTCGTATATGCCGACGACATCGTGTTGATCGACCTAACTCAGATTGGCCTACAACATCTACTACTTATTTTGAACAAGTACTTAGAGGCCAACTACCTGCAACTAAATACAGACAAAACAAAGATCATGTGTATTGGGAAAAGTTTATCGAGAAAAGATAACAACTTTAAATGGGTAATTGAAAAAGCAGAATTAAACATCGTATCATCTATTAGATACCTGGGCATCCTGGTTAACAATTCCATCTGTGAATCTGCATGGACAAGCGATCTTCTAGAAAGAGCAGACAAATTAGGTCGCCAAGGAGCCAAAATCAACAAAGACTTTGGAAAATTTTCAATAGCCCCACTACTAACATTCTACCTGCAGAAATGTATTCCCACCATAACTTTTGGTGGGGCGACAGGCTGGAACATCGAGCATTCCCTGTGGCAACAACTCGAAGGGAGGTTCTGGAGACGAGTTCTGAGTCTTCCAAAATATATTTCAACTGTAGCTCTGAGATACGAATTGACGCAGAACTCTCTCTACATGACAATACTATGGCAATCCCTATCATTTATGAGGAAAATACTACTTGGTTCACAAATTCCAGCATATGGAATTTTTGCAAAGGAGTCCGAATATTCACAATCAATCATACTTCAAACATGGAAGCGTAAAATAAAAACCATCATGGAAGCCGCTAACATCTCTATAGACGAGCTGATCAATCGACCTCAGCACGCAAAAAAAAAACTCGAAACCTGGGACTGGATATCAACTCACGAGCTTCGTGTAACTCGGAAAGCCACTCTCCCAGACTTGACGAGTATGCTGAAATTACACTCCCCCCCGAAGTATCTCACAACGTGTCCATCTCGTTACCACAGGAATCAATTCCTGAAATTCAGACTAAATGTTCTGAACAACAGAGAATCATTATGTCAACGTCGATCTAAAGTCACTCCCTCAGATAAATGCAGGTTTTGCAACTCTGGCGAAGTGGAATCACTAAAACATCTAATAACATCCTGTACAGAGCTTACCATTACCCGAGAACTACACCTGCACTCTTACAAACCCATTTTATATGACGCAGATGAGTGGTGAGAAACAGTTGCGGCCGGGCAAAACATCAAACTCACATGCAGTATAATAAACTTCCTAGACGCAATCCTGACCACAGATCAAACCTGAGGACACGAGACAAGACCTCATTATGCGTGAGGAAAAAGGATAAAGAAATAAAGGAAGTGGAAACGACAATGTCAACTTAGCTTTACTTGGTGTATATTAGCCAAAAAGGGAAACTCTTGTAACAAAAGTTTGATACATGTATTAAACTGTAGTTTTACAATAATAAAAAAAAAAAAAAAAAAATATATAAATTCACTGGTTGGTATTTTCTGCCAGAACTCGTTTTTAAATTGGCGTATGTGTTCGCCTCTGTAACTCCAAACCAAAGGTTGAGCCCTTTGTTCCACTTTTGGCGGGCTTCTGCACGGAAGCCCTCCAGAGTGGTGCTATTCTGTCTGAGTAACACAGGGGGTGCGGGAGGGGGTTTAGGCACCCAGGACTGAGTTGCCTTGCCAACTCAAGTCGCACTCTGGTGTGATTGGCCCAAGTGGTGAGCCGCCCCGCTCACCACTTAGCATGTTTGATTGACAGCTAGGCTGAATGAATGGGGGTTTTCTGCATAAAAGCAGGGTTTTGGGGACTGGAACTTCAGAAGTCGCCACAGGACCTAAGAATCCAACAAGGGTAAAGCTGAGCCGACCTGCAATGACGACACCTCCGGTGGAGCCCTGCTGAACCGACTCACCACTTCACAACGACAGAGGTGATCTCCCTGCCGGAGAGTCTTCTTCCCTTTGACTGGTGGGAACAACCAGTCCCTTGCTTTTTCTTCGCTTCCAGGACGTCTAGTGGTCGAATTGCCCATGCTGAGCACCCCGGCAACCGGATAGCCACTAACCACTGTACCGCGACCAAAAGGTGGTGCCTTGTGACGGAGCACTCCGCGGCTGGTCTCTTCCCTGGTGGTGCAACGATCTTCGCTTTCCTCGATGACGAGAGCATCTCTTCTTCTGGCAAAGCCCTGACTTGCATCCACCACCAGGAACAACTGCCCCCGCCGGAGCTGTCTCTTCACTTTCAAGGTACTGTGTCCGCCTGGCTTCCCTTGTGAAGGTTAGCGTGAGGTGTCTTAAATCCTTACCTTTCCACTGGGTCACCTCCAGACCTTCTTAACTTTTGTTCTAAAACTGGTCCAACCTTTCTGTGACATTTTGCTACAAAGACTTGAAGTGCATTTCCACTGTGATATTTTTGGGACATACTGCCTTGCCTCTCTCTGAGTGGGCCTGGCCTCTGAACTTTGTGATCTACAGTAGACCCTGCCTTGCTTGCCTTGCATTTGCTTCGTAAAAGTGTTGGTACTGAGTTGGTTTCATACCCTGTCTTTTTCTATCCCTTTCTAACGAATATTAGAGTGCCATCTAGGTTAAGCACTCACCTCTGTCTGCAAATAAGTGGTGTCTTTGAACCTAGACTTGTCGAAATATTGTTATGGGATTGATATATACTTATAGTAACTGTGATTGAACTTGTTTGCCATATTAGTGCCAGTGTGTTTTTCATAGATGTGTTTTTAAATAAATAATTATATATCTTTACACCCAAGCTCTGATCCGTGTCTGCTTGTTCTACTGTGTAAATTGCCCTATCTTGTATACTCTAAATACTGCCTAACTCGTCTTGAGAGAAGTCTGACTGCTCAGCCACAGCTACCAGGTAAATCTGGGTGGTGCAGACTGCTACCAATTGGGTTTACTGCTAACTCCTGTAGTCTTAAACTTTTTGCAGTGGTTCCAGAGGGAACTGCACAGGTTTCTGCCTAACATCTCTTCCCATCATGGAGACTGGGGGAGCTCTTCTACAACTTCTAGGGGAAGAGATACTGTTTATTTGCAGCCCTTAGAAGTAGAAACCTTATATTACCCAACCTCTAAAAAGGGATCCTGGGAAAATAACCTTGATAATTCCCAGAGGAAAGAACAAAAAATTGAGCCTGTTCCCCAGGCAACTAGAAGGCATCCCTACAATCAGAACAGTAGGCAGGCTCCATAAGACCATAGGGAATGTGGTTCTAGCAGTAGCTCTGACTCAG
Organism: Ambystoma mexicanum; assembly: GCF_040938575.1. Lineage (NCBI taxonomy): Eukaryota > Metazoa > Chordata > Amphibia > Caudata > Ambystomatidae > Ambystoma > Ambystoma mexicanum. The sequence goes on from NC_090933.1 coordinate 1,176,158,199, forward strand.
AGGAAGAGTGGGTTCAGGTTCATAAATGTAAGAAGGAAAAATCCCAACATGGTTTAATCATTGACCCTATAAAACAAATAAAAGCCATGCAATGTTTTATGACCCCCTTACCATAAAAACACCAACTATGCTGTCTAGAATCACCTAGAAATTTATGAGCAAATGATGTCCACATTTGCAATATGGAATGATCTTAACAACATGGGATATTTCAAATGGACATTTTCTATTGAGTGTTCCAGCTTCTTTGCAGGGCTGCAGGGACGGCATTTGGGTGTCAGCAGGGGTCACACCGGTGACCCCTGAGGTCGCCCTTGCTACCCCTGCCTGTGGTCCCCTAAAAGAAAGAAAATATAAGATCCAAGTCCCTTTTTGTTTCTGGAGCAGCTGACCTTCTTGTACAGGCCTCTTAGAAAAAACAAGGGGTTCCACATGCGTATCACTTTGAGCAGTGACACAAAATAAGAAAGAATAGGAAAAACAAATAATTTGTCGTTCTGAAATTCTATTCAATAGCAATTACTAGACTCATTAAAGGTTTATTTCAGGCACACCTCAGGAGGTGAGTCACTGATTTAGTCTGTTCTTCAACACCTCAACTCAGCCTTCTGAGTTGGATGAGTACCAACACAGTTGGGTGATATTGTATGCATATTTGTTCTTTATAAAGCACTTAAGTGTAAGTGCTATATAATAAAACATCATTATCATTTGGCCTTGTAAGTCAGTTTGCATTCAGAGTAATTTGGTGATATGGACCTATACACACTGATATTAATGATACAAACAGTGATCCATTCTTGTATGAAATGTATATCACAATATAGTGGTATTATAACCACATGTTTCATAGTGTACTTAGGAACAATGTTATGTGATACCACTTCCTATTTTGTCAAGGGGTGAAAGGTTGTGTTCCATTTCTTCCTGTGATGTCACTTCAGGGTGGGGTCAAATGACATCACATCCTGTGATGTCATCAGAGGACAAGGGTCGCGCGATGTCACTTCCAATATCCCTGGCATTTTGGTGAAATGACTACCCTGCAGAACTCGAAGATGAAAATCACCATGAATGGTCTCCGTAAAAGGCAGCTCTTTTAAAAAAAATGTCTACCCATTGAAACCACTAGGAGGTCCGCAAAGCTGCACATAATATGGTGTTTGGCGAGGACTAATCTCCGAGAGAGTTTGCCTAAGGGTTGAAGCATGCATTTGTACCGAATTTTTGGTGGGTAAATACTAACTGTCAGAAGTTTATTAGCACATTTTGTCTTCATATGTGTACATTTGTCAGCATGAAATATGTTAATAGGAATTTACATATTTGAAAATGGAAAATAAGACCATTACATTCTTTTCGTCATAATAGACTGTGTGAAGACTGAATGTATTCTTAGTACTCAACTAATTACTGGGATAAGGTGGGGTTCTCCTATATGGATTAGATAGATCAATTCAAATGGAGACCTTGTGGTGGCAGAAGTAGATTGAATGGTCATCAGGACAAGCAGCAAATGGATGCCCCAACTTAGTCGAGAATCAACCACAAACTTCAAGATACTCACAATTGTTTTGTTGTATCTCTCCACATATATGCTCAATGCTGGGTGGTAGCCAATGTACAGTTTTCTTTTTCCTCCTAGAATGTCTAACATCTTAGTCATCACCTGACTGGTAAAATGACTACCTCTGTCGGATTCTCAATCCTTTGTGGAATACTGAATAAATAAAATATGTGCTTAATTATCAATGTGATGGATGTGTCTGCTTTGCAATTTGGAGCAGGAAGGCACTCAATCCACTTTATGAAGAGGCATGTCATCATCAAAATGTATGTGTTTCCTTGGGTAGAACTGGTTAAAGGTACAATGAAGTCTACTTGAAAAACCGAGCATGGTAACAACATTCTTCTTTTCAGCAATGGTGTTTTAAGAAAGGTAGCAGGCCATAGGTGCCCTGTGTGTGGGAGAACTCGGTTGGAACTGAGCACACACAAGACATCCCTTTAAGTTGGTATTGAGATCCTGGCCCATGTGTGCCCAAAAGTGATTTCATGCAGTATCTCAAGGGTCTTTTGAAATCCCCTATTTCCACATCATGGGCATAGTTTAGCATCAGACTTTGGAATGAGGTAGGTACCACCCACTGGTCATACCCAGATTGAGGTTTCCTCACCAACAGTATGTCTTGAATATTAAACATATTCTGAAATGTCATCAGAATACAAAGATCTTCCCTTTCTTGTCTGATTCTGCCAGAGGAAATCTGACTGGATTGTCTAAATAATTATAGAATGTCTTCATAATAGGATACTCTGTTTGAGCAGTAATCAAGTCTGCATTAGGAGAATCTCTACTCCACTGAGGAGCTGTAAATTCACTATCATTGCAAGTTTATGATCTGGCCACTGCCTTGACGTGGATTTCGTATGTAGTGCCCCCATAGAGCTCCTGTGTTGCCCAATTGATCGGCCAAAATAATTTCTAGTCTTATCATGACCTGTCTTGGAAAGACAGCGCATCTTTTTTGGCGTGTGCGTGTGGGCGTTCCCCGCATTTGCCTCCTGTACTTCCCCACCCACCCCAGTAATACACGTACCCCGCTCGCCCAGCCCCAATCGCGTGTAAAACTTCCCGTGAGCCCCTGAAATACATGTACCCCGCTCGCCCTGGCCCAATCGCATGTAAAACTTCCTGCGAGCCCCTGAAATACACATACCCCGCTCGCCCAGGCCCAATCCCGTGTGAAACTTCCCACGCACCCCCGAAATGCACGCTTTTTTTGACACAGCGGGTGTCCGTGTTTGTCGCGTACCCATTTGCACGTCATTTGTCCTAGAGGGCTACAGTATGGGACATTCATCAGAGCTGTATATACGCTGTGCGCTGTTTTTGTTAGCGCACATTTTTTTAATGCACAGGGACGCTACCGCCTGCCTTTGTGTGGCGGACCTGTGTTGATGTACATAGTTGACTTTTGGTTTGTGTCATGAGATCACCATTTCACTCCTGGGGGGTGTGTGTGCAAGGGGACATGAGTGGGACATGAGTGGGGGCCTGCTGGCAGGTGCCCTGCAGTGCTGGGGGTGGGGGTGCTGGGGGACATGAGTGGGGGCCTGCTGGCAGGTGCCCCTGACTGCTGGGGGGGTGGGGGTGCTGGGGGACATGTGTGGGACATGTGTGGGGGCCTGCTGGCAGGTGCCCCTGACTGCTGGGGGGTGGTGATGCAAGGGGACATGAGTGGGACATGAGTGGGGGCCTGCTGGCAGGTGCCCTGCACTGCTGGGGGTGAGGGTGCTGGGGGACATGTGTGGGACATGAATATGGGGGCCTGCTGGCAGGTGCCCTGCACTGCTGGGGGGTGGGGGTGCTGGGGGACATGAGTGGGGGCCTGCTGGCAGGTGCCCCTGACTGCTGGGGGGTGGGGGTGCTGGGGGACATGAGTGGGGGCCTGCTGGCAGGTGCCCTGCACTGCTGGGGGGTGGGGGTGCTGGGGGACATGAGTGGGGGCCTGCTGGCAGGTAACCCTGACTGCTGGGGAGTGGGGGTGCTTGGGGACATGTGTGGGACGTGTGTGGGGGCCTGCTGGCAGGTGCCCCTGACTGCTGGGGCGTGGGAGTGCTAGGGGACATGAATGGGGGCCTGCTGGCAGGTGCCCTGCACTGCTGGGGGTGGGGTTACAAGGGGACATGAGTGGAACATGAGTGGGGGCCTGCTGGCAGGTGCCCTGCACTGCTGGGGGGTGGGGGTGCTGGGTGACATGAGTGGGGGCCTGTTGGCAGGTGCTCCTGACTGTTGGGGGGTGGGGATGCTGGGGGACATGTGTGGGACATGTGTGGGGGCCTGCTGGCAGGTACCCCTGACTGCTGGGGGGTGGGAGTGCTGGGGGACATGTGTGGGACATGAGTGGGGGCCTGCTGGCAGGTGCCCTGCACTGCTGGGGGTGGGGGTGTTGGGGGACATGTGTGGGACATCAGTGGGGGCCTGCTGGCAGGTGCCCCTGATTGCTGGGGGTGGGGTGCTGGGGGACATGAGTGGGGGCCTGCTGGCAGGTGCCCTGCACTGCTGGGGGACATGAATGGGGGCCTGCTGGCAGGTACCCTGCACTGCTGGGGGTGGGGGTGCAAGGGGACATGAGTGGGACATGAGTGGGGGCCTGCTGGCAGGTGCCCTGAACTGCTGGGGGGTGGGGGTGCAAGGGGACATGAGTGGGACATGAGTGGGGGCCTGCTGGTAGTTGCCCTGCACTGCTGGGGGGTGAGGGTACTGGGGGACATGTGTGGGACATGAGTGGGGGCCTGCTGGCAGGTGCCCCTGATTGCTGGGGGTGGGGGTGCTGGGGGACATGAGTGGGGGCCTGCTGGCAGGTGCCCTGCACTGCTGGGGGGTGGGGGTGCTGGGGGACATGAGTGGGGGCCTGCTGGCAGGTACCCCTGACTGCTGGGGGGTGGGTGTGCTTGGGGACATGTGTGGGACGTGTGTGGGGGCCTGCTGGCAGGTGCCCCTGACTGCTGGGGGTTGGGGGTGCTAGGGGACATGAGTGGGGGCCTGCTGGCAGGTGCCCTGCACTGCTGGGGGTGGGGGTACAAGGGGACATGAGTGGAACATGAGTGGGGGCCTGCTGGCAGGTGCCCTGCACTGCTGGGAGGTGGGGGTGCTGGGTGACATGAGTGGGGGCCTGCTGGCAGGTGCTCCTGACTGCTGGGGGGTGGGGATGCTGGGGGACATGTGTGGGACATGAGTGGGGGCCTGCTGGCAGGTGCCCTGCACTGCTGGGGGGTGGGAGTGCTGGGGGACATGTGTGGGACATGAGTGGGGGCCTCCTGGCAGGTGCCCCTGATTGCTGGGGGTGGGGGTGCTGGGGGACATGAGTGGGGGCCTGCTGGCAGGTGCCCTGCACTGCTGGGGGGTGGGGGTGCTGGGGGACATGAGTGGGGGCCTGCTGGCAGGTACCCTGCACTGCTGGGGGTGGGGGTGCAAGGGGACATGAGTGGGACATGAGTGGGGGCCTGCTGGCAGGTACCCTGCACTGCTGGGGGTGGGGGTGCAAGGGGACATGAGTGGGACATGAGTGGGGGCCTGCTGGCAGGTGCCCTGAACTGCTGGGGGGTGGGGGTGCTGGGGGACATGAGTGGGGGCCTGCTGGCAGGTGCCCTGCACTGCTGGGGGGTGGGGGTGCTGGGGGACATGAGTGGGACATGAGAGGGGGCCTGCTGGCAGGTGCCATGCACTGCTGGGGGGTGGGAGTCCAAGGGGACATGAGTGGGACATGAGTGGGGGCCTGCTGGCAGGTGTCCTGCACTGCTGGGGGGTGGGGGTGCTGGGGGACATGTGTGGGACATGAGTGGGGGGCTGCTGGCAGGTGCCCCTGACTGCTGGGGGGTGGGGGTGCTGGGGGACATGAGTGGGGTCCTGCTGGCAGGTGCCCTGCACTGCTAGGGGTGGGGGTACTGGGCGACATGAGTGGGGGCCTGCTGACATGTGCCCTGTACTACTGGGGGGTGGGGGTGTAAGGGGACATGAGTGGGACATGAGTGGGGGCCTGCTGGCAGGTGCCCTGCACTGCTGGGGGGTGGGGTGCTGGGGGACATGTGTGGGACATGAGTGGGGCCCTGCTGGCAGGTGCCCTGCTCTGCTGGGGGCTGGGGGGGCTGGGGGTGCTGGGGGACATGAGTGGGGGCCTGCTGGCAGGTGCCCTGCACTGCTGGGGGGTGGGTTTGCTGGGGGACATGTGTGGGACATGAGTGGGTGCTGCTGGCAGGTGCCCCTGACTGCTGGGGGGTAGGGGTGCTGGGGGACATGAGTGGGACATGAGTGGGGGCCTGCTGGCAGGTGCCATGCACTGCTGGGGGGTGGGAGTCTAAGGGGACATGAGTGGGACATGAGTGGGGGCCTGCTGGCAGGTGTCCTGCACTGCTGGGGGTGGGGGTGCTGGGGGACATGTGTGGGGCATGAGTGGGGGGCTGCTGGCAGGTGCCCCTGACTGCTGGGGGGTGAGGGTGCTGGGGGACATGAGTGGGGTCCTGCTGGCAGGTGCCCTGCACTGCTAGGGGTGGGGGTACTGGGCGACATGAGTGGGGGCCTGCTGACATGTGCCCTGTACTACTGGGGGGTGGGGGTGCAAGGGGACATGAGTGGGACATGAGTGGGGGCCTGCTGGTAGGTGCCCTGCACTGCTGGGGGGTGGGGGTGCTGGGGGACATGTGTGGGACATGAGTGGGGCCCTGCTGGCAGGTGCCCTGCTCTGCTGGGGGGTGGGGGTGCTGTGGGACATGGGTGGGGGCCTGCTGGCAGGTGCCCTGCACTGCTGGGGGGTGGGGGTGCTTGGGGACATGTGTGGGACATGAGTGGGGGCCTGCTGGCAGGTGCCCCTGACTGCTGGGGGGTGGGGGTGCTGGGGGACATGAGTGGGGGCATGCTGGCAGGTGCCCTGCACTGCTGTGTGGTGGGGTGCTGGGGGACATGAGTGGGGGCCTGCTGGCAGCTGCCCTGCACTGCTGGGTGGTGGGGGTGCAAGGGGACATGAGTGGGGGGCTGCTGGCAGGTGCCCTGCACAGCTGGGGGGTGGGAGTGATGGTGCACATGTGTGGGACATGAGTGAAGGCCTGCTGGCAGGTGCCCAGCACTGCTGGGGGGTAGGAGTGCAGGGGGACATGAGTGGGGGCCTGCTGGCAGGTGCTCTGCACTGCTTGGTAGTAGGGGTGCTGGGGGACATGAGTGGAGGCCTGCTGACAGGTGCCCTGCACTGCTGGGGGGTGGGGGTGCTGGGGGACATAATTGGGGGCCTGCTGGCAGGTGCCCCTCAGTGCTGGGGGGTGGGGGTGCTAGGGGACATGAGTGGGGGCCTGCTGGCAGGTGCCCCTCAGTGCTGGGGGGTGGTGGAGGGGGTCATGTGTTGGTGATCAGTAGTGCAAGCTGACATGTGGCTTGCCTGGGGGGCGTGCCCATGGTGGATGGGCTGCCTGCGGGTCATTACCAGGGGTACAGGGTAGTCCCTGTGGTGTGGGCTGCCTGCAGGGACCGTGGAGGGTGTAGAGCAAACACCTGGGAGGAGCCACACTGTCAATTGACGTGTAGGACTCCACGGGACCCCCAAAATACACGTACCCTGCTGAAATCCCATGTGAGACTTCCCACGAACCCCAGATTTACACGTACCCAGGCCAATCGCGTGTGAAACTTCACGCGAACCCCAGGAATACACACACCCCACTCGCACAGGGCCCCAGGAATGCACACACCCCACTCGCACAGGGCCTATCGCGTGTGAAACTTCCCGTGAACCCCAGATTTACACGTACCCCGCTCGCCCAAGGCCAATCGCGTGTGAAACTTCCTGCGCACCTCCGAAATACACGCACACGCTATTTTTGACACAGCGGGTGTCCGTGTTTGTCGGATACCCCTTTGCACGTCATTTTTCCTAGAGGGCCACAGTCTGGGACATTCATCAGAGCTGTATATATGTGCTTTCTGTTAGCGCACATTTTGGCGCACATTTTTTTCATGCGCAGGGACGCTATGGCCTGCTTTCATGTGGCGGACGTGTTTAGGCCTGTGTGCGTCTTCACCCGTGCGCTGGTTTGCCCTGTTCAATTCCATGAATATGTGTTGTAGGCGAGCATGTGGGCGTTCCGCGCACTTGCCTCCTGTACTTCCCCCGTGACGCCCACATTTTCACGTATTGTTCCCCATTCCGCGTTGCACGCCCCGTGTTACACCTACTTTTGTTATGTGCGCCGCGCTATGTGCGCTTTCACTGTGGCCGTAGCGCACGCCGTTAGATGACCTGTGCGCCGGCGTGCGCCACGCAGATTTTCAGCGCACATCCCAGATTTTACTCGCGCACGGACTTCCATGAATCGATATGCGCGGGTTTTGCTGCGATTTTCACACGGTTTCGCACGCTTGTGCAGGAATTTTCAGTGCACATTCATTCCATGAATCGAGCTGAAAATAGAAGACAATGAAGATTCCAAATGGTATGAATTAGCTCTCTAACTTTTAGCAGAAAACAAATACGAAGTAAGTGAACCCTTAATACTTTGCAGTTACTGCACTACAAAACTTGACAGCAACCAAACTCCTTCACGTGCCATAACAAATGACTTGTAAGTATTCCCACTACCAAAACCCTTGCAACAACTAATTTGTATGAGAGCATCATAATTCAAACAGTTCACCCATTTAAAGCAATAATACGCCTTCAACCAAAAACAGCAACATTTCCTACCTCTGAATTGGTGAAAGGCATTTGTGGCAAAGTAGTTTATTTGCCATTAGATCTGACAGAAAATGTGCACACTATAGGAGTGCAACGTCCAATAGAGCATTCTTTAATTGTCTTAGTAAATGGTGTACCAACAAAAGACAAAAAGATTTGGCAACAACTCGTGGACTTACATAAAGTTAGACAAGCCTTGCAATATCTGAAAGACAATAATGCATACTACAAACAAATACATATTGAAGTAAGCTTAAGGGAAACAAGTGAAATGATTGAAGAGTCATCAGAAACTGGTCAATTTAAACTTCTGGATCCTGCTGCAGTATCCACTCTTTTGGACCATTATACAATTCATGCATTGCACTCTAATGAGAGCATAGATGATGCACTAGAAACTTACCAAATGCTATTTCCTACCGGCAAAGGAGGAAGGTACAATGATAGACCCACTCAGATAACAGCATTAGAATACCGCTCATTACGAATGTATTCTGAAGATCCCAGATTTAGACAAAATGTGGAATACATATTCCACCCACTCTTTGAAAGTGAACTAGCAACCCTATGTTACGGATTTGCACACATATTGAAATCTGGAACCCACTTTCAAAATATGTCAGCTACGCAATTAATACAAAAAGTGCAAGAAAAAGATGAGGTTTTACAATTAAGTATAACAAATCTGTTTGCAAACATGCGTGGTACAAAAGAATACTGGTTCCGATGGCACGGAGATGAACGTTGTATGATCACAAACCTTGGACCGCAAACTTGGTTTGTTACATTAAGTTGTGCAGAATATGCATGGGAAGATTTACATGATTTTCTACGCATATCAAACAACAACAAAACCAACATAGATATACTATCACCTGGAGAACTTTGCTCTCTAGATCCTGTTAATGTTTCAAGATATTTCCACCATTCTTTCATTGCTATGCTACACTTTATTTGTAATAAAACTGTTCCTCCCCTCGGAGAAGTGCAACATTTTTTTGGAGAAAAGAATACCAAGCCAGAGGAGCACCACATATCCACATGCTTTTATGGATTAAAGATGCACCTAAAGTTGGTGAGGACAGTGATGCCACTATTTGCAGTTCATCCAAAAATATGTCCTCCCTTCACAAAGGACACGTAGTGACCTTCATGGCCAGATTGTACAATTTCAAAGACACACATGTGGCAAATATTGTCGTCGCAAATACAAAAGCAAAGGGAAATACTACACCAAATGCAGCTTTGGTTGCCCTAGATCAGTTACAGAAACAGGTGAAGTGAACAACTTCATGTCTACAGTTCGACATAGTGTTAAAGGTAAATCACCTAAGAATACATATTACATTAAAAGAACAGCAGAATCAAAATAAATCAATGATTACAATGAAGTCATTGCCCTCTTATGGAATGCAAACATAGATGTGCAGTACATTGCAGACAATTCCACTGCAGTTGCACGATATGTTACAGCCTACTTAAAGAAAGCAGTTAAAAAACAGAGCTTCAAGACCTTTGGAATGACCTATCATCAGACAAAACACTATCTCAGAAATTGTACAGCCTAGGCATAAAAATGCTCTCTCATAGAGAATGTGGCACCTACGAAGCTGCAGATCGTTAAACTGGTACTGCTTTGTATGGAAAATCAGAAAATATAGTATGGCTAAGTCTTGGTCCTGCTAAATCTAGAAAAATAGTTCTCAAATCATATGGGGACATAGAAACAATTGCCAAAAATGATCCCAACAGCCAAGACATTTAAAAAAAACAATGTACTGGACACATACTACCAGACAGGAGTACCACTTTGGAAAGCATGTGTCTATACCACGTAGCCCAAAACTTTGCTTACAAAAATAATAGAAAACCCGAAGAAAGTAACGGTAGATATAGAGTGACAGATTGTGAAGGCAGCTTAATGAAACTTACCAAACAAAGCTTAATTTATCATGTCAAATTGTCATTAAAAACTCCTCAACAGAAATAACTATATTACATGTCCCTGCTACAACCTTTTAAACCATGGTAAAAAGAGGTAGAGATACTATATAACTATGACTGCTATGAAGATGCTTTCAAACTAAATGAAAGTGCATTCACCGATGTGAACTTTATGCCATACAAAACAATGTTGCACAATTAACAGCAACAGGAAGAAGAACTCCAGGCCCAACTAGATAAGAACACTTCAGACAGTAGTCAACCTTCTGCAACAGGAAGTCAAGAACCACTAGGACAGCCACTAATAGCAAATGAAGCAGAATTAGCTATGACAGAAGTGGAAAACACCATGTGTCACTATAAGATATAGAAGACTTAACTATACTACAATCAACACTTAATAAAGATCATCGCACCATTTTTGAAGAAGTATCAAAAGAAATTGCACAAGGTGTACAACACGAAAATAAAGAATGTACCTACCAAAATTACAAACCTATACTGATGTATGTCAGTGGTGAAGCTGGTTCAGGAAAAACATTCCTAATCAAAATCATCAGCAAGTTCCTTCAACAATTGACAAACAACAAACTGTCAGCTGTTGTAACTGCCCCCACAGGTTTAGCTGCCTACAACATAGGCGGTGTCACTTTACACCGATTATACTCCTTCCAGTAGAACACCAACAAAAATTAGACTATTACAAACTTTCTGCAATGGAACTATGCAGAGTGTTAAAACAAATGAAAATGCTACTAATAGATGAAGTGAGCATGGTCTCCAACCTAATGTTGGCTTTGATTCACCTCAGATTGCAAGAAGTACTTAAAACAAACTACGAAGAACTCTTCGCAGGAAAACACATTATCGTTTTCGGAGATCTTCTACAATTGACACCAGTGAAAGGTGAACCTATTTTTAAAACCTTAGGACACACACTCTGCCGTAAAACTGTTGGCAGCATAGGAAATGTCAACCTGTGGCAACATTTCCAATACAAAAAATAACAGAAAACATGTGTCAATCTGCAGACCTCACTTACACCAACATTTTAAAAAGTATTAGAATTGGTATACTATCTCAAGAAGCACAAGAAATATTGAAAAACCGGCACATCCATGCACTTTATGGTGATAACGCATGTGCTACTGATGTTATGAAAAAATGAGCGCAGACAAATGTCTTAATGCCAACTCTTGCAAGCTGTTTCAAATTCAATGAAACAATTTAAAAAAAAGAAATGCAACCAATAATTGAAATTTGCTCCACAGACAAACTGAACATACATGGTATGACACTACCCATGTGTCAGAAAGCCACAACAAGACTAAATACCTTAGAAAATTCAATCTCCAACACAGCTGGGTTGGATAAAATATTAAAATTATCCTTAAATTGTAGAGTAATGCTTAAACGTAACTTTGACGTGGAGCAAGGATAGTTAATGGAGCACTGGGTACAGTTGTTGGTTTTCAAACATACCCACGTGACAACAACATTAATTTCATCAATATTCTCTTTGACAAACTTTCAGTAGTAAAAAGGATAGGGCGCTCAACAGCTCGATTCCTTCTCTTCAAAGACATGTATGTACGTAGAGAACAATTTTCTCTAACTGTTGCATATGCAGTCACCATTCATAAATCCCAAGGTCTTACCCTCGACAAAGCATCGATAGATATAGGAAACACAGTCTTTAAAGAAGGCATGAGCTACGTAGCACTATCATGCTTACGTACACTTGACGGCCTATTTCTAATCAACTTTGATGCAAGTAAAGTGAACGCTGATATTCCTTGCATTTTAGAATACAATTGACTGCGTTCACTGTACACTCCCCATCTGAAATCATATCCTGTTCCAGAGAAAGGAAAACATTGTAAAAGAAAACTAAGTCTAATAGAAATGCAACATGATCTGTCTGCAAATCCTTCAAAGAAAACAAAAGAAGCTAACACTTCATCAATTACAAAAGGCAAAGAAGAACCTATTAGGGAAAGTAAATCAGGTACTTCTTCAAAGAAGGAACAGAAACTCCGAAAAAAAACACTTGGCGACAGAACTATCTGGTCCATTCAAATTTTCAAATGAAACTGGTGTAAATTGCTAAGCAAATGTAGCAATGAATATTCTATTTCAATTGCCACCAATTGTTAACAACATTTACTTACATAGTGCAGACCAATTGTGTTTGCAAATGTTAGTCCTTCATAGAAACGCAACAAACAATCCTGACAAAACGTATAGTGTTCACGGAATAAGACAAGAATTGGACTACTGTGCTGGAATGGTTAGATTCACTATAAACTCACAAGAAGATCCACAAGAATTTCTAATGTACTTACTACAAGTACTCGAAAACATTTGTTTATGTATCCATACCTAATTGTGAATCCATTCCATTTCAGCAACGTCTACAAAATGCAAACCATGGCAGATTATGTACTATCTGCAATTCAGATAATCGCTCCACCTTACTAATGCAAACACATACTAACTACATAATACTAATGCTTCTATGTTACAATGCAGATGGTACCAAAAACAATTGCAAGCTGACTGAATTCACACACGGTCAAGTGTCACTTGTTAAGAAAATCTTTACAACAATAGGTATAATCTACCACGCAGGAGCCACAACCAATGCAGGTCACCACACTGCACATGTTAAAAAGAAATGTGGATGGTTTGAATGTAATGATAGTAGCATTACTCTAAAGCAGAGATTAGCAGCAAATCTTACAAGCGCATACCTAATCTTCTTAAAGCCAAAATTTTATAACTAATGTGTACTTCAACATTAACAAAAATTCAAATAAAAGACTATAAACAGTTAGAATACGCCAACAGGTATCTAACTGCCCAAGATTATATAACAACCACACAGATAAATGAAAACCACAGATTCCTAACAAAACATACACATTTAGAATACGCCAGCAGGTATCTAACTGTTTAAAAATCTGCAACATGCCAACATACAGAACAGTAATCAGAAACAACAATTGAACACTCAAAGGAAACAAAGAAATAGCTTGTAGCATAGCAAAGAAAGGTTGTTTTTTTTAATCCGGCAAGGTTTTTTTTTCCCCGGAACCAATGATTTCAAAAACAAACACAGAAACTGAGCAAAATGCACAGTACACTGGTTTGTAAAGTCAATATGAGGGTAAAAAATAAAGCTAAAATGTCTATTATACAATGTAATAAGTCTTTACAAAATCCAAAGACTAACATGTTCTTTTCTTTTATCACAGAAATTGGAAAAGCATATTTCCTCCAAGTACTAAAGTCATGTAAGAAATATATCGAATCTCAACAAATTAAACAGTAGGTATAATTTCACACATTTCATACATATTCAAATCTATACGTCGGATCTATGGCAGTAATATGGTGCAGTGGCTGTAGGCAGGGTCTAGAGTCTTGGATGTATAACCTACGACCTACAACCTACGGCCATGCAACCAAGACTTTAGGTCCTACCCACAACCATTGCAGCATATCAAAACCATGGTGGCTTATAAATTTGGTCTTGGGTGCATGGCCGCACTCTAGGTCGTGCACACAACCACCGTACCACATTACACCCATGCTGACTTCTAACTTCAGTGCTTATACCTTTAGTCTTGGGTGCATGGCCTCTGGCCATGCACCCAAGACGTTAGGTGTTGGCCACAACCACTGCAGCATATAACAACCATTGTGGCTTATAACTGCAGTGCTTATAACTTTGTTTTTGGGTGCATTCGGCCATGCACCCAAGACTCTAGGTCCTGGCCACAACCACCACAGCATATCTCACCCATTGTGGCTTATAACTGGACTACGTATAATGCCATGCACCCAAGACTCTAGGCCCTCCCCACAACCACCTGATGCATGTTAGATACTACGGGTGTATCTATAGCTGTGATATGCTGCGGTGGTTGTAGCCAGGGCCTAGAGTCTTGGGTGTATAGCCATAGATAATGGAATCTATAGGCATGCAGTATATGAAACCCATGTTGGCTTATAACTTCAGTGCTTATAACTTTGTTCTTCGGGGCATGGCCTTCAAGCCGCACCCATTGTGGCTTGTAACTTCACTACGTATAAATGTAGGCCCTCCCCACAACCACCTGATCAATGTTCGATTCTACGGGTGTATCTATTGCTGTGATATGCTGTGATGGTTGTGGCCAGGGCCTAGAGTCTTGGATGTATGGCCATAGATATTCAAATCTATGGGTGTGCAGTGGCTTATAACACCTCTGCTTATAACTTTGTCCTTTCGGCCATGCACCCAAGACTCTAGGTCCTGGCCACACCACCACAGCATATCACAACCATTGTAGCTTGTAACTTCACTACGTAGACATTTGGTCTTGGGTGCAAGGCCTTCGGCCATCCACCCAAGACTCTAGGCCCTCCCCACAACCACCTGATCGAAGTTTGATACTACAGGTGTATCTATTGCTGTGATATGCTGCAGTGGTTGTGGCCATGGCCTAGAGCCATGGATGTATGGCCATAGATAATCAAATCTATGGGTGTGCAGTATATGAAACCCATGGTGGCTTGTAACGCCACTGCTTATAACTTAAATTCTTGGGTACATGGCCTTTGGCCATGCAACCAAGATGCTAGGCCCTCCCCACAACCACCTGATTGATATGCAATACTACGGGTGTATCTATTGCTGTAATATGCTGCGGTGGTTGTGGCCAGGGCCTAGAGTCTTCGGAGTATGTCCGACGGCCTATGGCCTACGGCCATGCCCCCAAGGCTCTAGGCCCTGGCCACAAGCACTGCAGCATATCACACCCATTGTGGCTTATAAATCATTAGCACACCCATACAATGAAACATCTTACCTGCAGCATATGCTCAATTTGCACGCAGGACTCTAAGCCCTCCCCACACCTACGAGATAGATATTTCATTGTATGGGTGTGAGGTATGAATGTCATATGCTGCAGTGGTTGTGGGCAAGGCATAGAGTCTTGGGTGTATGGCCTACAGCCTGCAGCCATGCACCCAAAACTCTACATCCTGCCCACAACCACTGGACTATATAAAATCCATGGTGCCTTATAACTGCAGTGCCTATAACTTTTGTCTTGGGTGCATGGCCTCACCCAAGACTCTAGGTACTGCCCACAACCACCACAGCATATCACACCCATTGAGGCTTATAACTTCTCTACGTATCTCAATTTTAACGTTCACTAACACCGCACGTGTGCTTAGAACAGTTTGAACTTGCCTGCGCACAGCACGGACGGAAGTATTATCCTTATGACACACCTCATTTTCACTAATTACAAACATCTCGGACAGGCGGGCATGGCGAATACATCATTAGCACCTGCCACCTAAACAAATACAGTATTTGACCCATCTCCTACTCTGTGAACCTGGCCAAGCACTGAGAGACACCAAAACACTCCCCAAAACAGCATTTCGCCTCTGGTCGGCGCCGCACTGTCAGCTGATCCAAGATGCCAGCCGCATCCAAACAATCGGACGCACATCACGCCTCACTCTAGCCAATCGGTGGACACATTGCGTGTCCGCAGTCATGAGGCAAGCCCCTTAGCCAATCGGTATCTTGTCCGTGGAGCGAACAGGGAAGTGTGACCGCGGAGCGGACATAGATATCACTAATTTTTTTAGACCTACTTTTTGGTCATTTTGAAGAAAACTACTGGACGGATTGGCACCAAATTTACAAAAGCACGCTTTCAGCATCAAGGTCCTCCTCCTGGCACAAATTTGGTGAAAATCGATCCAGCGGTTTGACCTATAGGCATGCACAAAGTTTTTCCCCCATTCAGTCTATGGGGAAAAAAGACGTGTTGGGACCCTCCTATAACTTTTCCCTCCTACACCAAACATCACCAAACTTTGTAATAATGAGAACATTGATTCTGGTAATGTTGTTTATTTTAAAGAAGATGGCATGTCTTTATCTTTTAAGGGAAATGCCATGCTGTTTTGGAACATGGAAATGGGGCACACTATTTAGATTTTCTTTCCTCACGTTCAGATTTTTTGATTTGACCGCTGACGACAACGCGTATTACATACAGGGATTTTGGGGTTCAGTGGCATACAAATGAGACTGAGCAGAGCATGGGATTGGTTAATAAGGTTTACTGTGTGTGTTATGTAAGGAGAGAGTTTGTCAGTACCTCTTTTTCCTGAGAGAAGAGCAGATAACTATGGCTGTGTGTTTCAGAAAGCAGATTGTTTGGATTTTGGGAGATTTGTGGATACATTGTTTGGAGGTGCATGCAGATCGCTGTGGAGTGGCTGCACATCTTGGATTCACTCATGTGGAAGTACACTGGCATGGAGTGCATGGAATTATGTGGGTGGCTTTGGTACCTCTCTGCTCTTCTTTGGTGACACAGCATCATCCAGACATTATTATTATTCATTGTGGAGGAAACAGTTTAGGAGATGTGTCTGGAATCTCTTTGCAATTTTCAATGAAAGAAGGACTTGGAAAACTCATGGACATTTACTAAAACTCCAGAGTAATTTTTTCCCTTATTACACAGATACAAATGTGGATGTGTTCTTTTTCAGTTGGTCCACACATGGAGAAAGCAAGGCACCATGTTAACATGGCTGTTTGTGCATTTTTGAGAGATGTTGGTATGTTCTCTTTTCAGAATGAAAACATTGTTTTGTAGCACACAAATTTTTCGCAGAGAAGGAGTACATCTTACTTATGCCGGCAATCAGATTTGTCTGCGAAATATACAAAATGCATTGCAATCTTTTTTGGAAATACAGCAATCCATTTTGCAGTAGGTGTTGACCATTTGAAGTTTTTGAAACACAAAAAAACACCACAAAAAGGCTCTTTTCAGAGCCACCATTTCCACCCATAGAAAAGTGCAATAGTTCTGATATGGCAGCGCCACCATAACATAAATGTCCATGGACTTCTAAAAAATGCACAGGGCTCTGAATTATTTATTTGTCACTTCTATTTTTAAACTGTGAAAGGTGGCTCTGAAAAGAGCCTTTTTTTTGGTTTGTGTTATTTTATATTTCTTTTGTTTTTTTTAAACTTAACACACCCAAGGACAGGAGGGGAGTGGAGGGTAAGGAAGGGACACCAACCATGGGGATAAGAAAGGGAAGGTGGAGAGATGAAGATGTAGCGTGGGCCTTGTTGAGGTAGGTCGCAGACCTTTTCATGTTCCTTGACCGTAGTCTCGAAAGCACTCCGAAGGTTCGCCCCACTGCAGAGTACTGCATCACAGTACATGCACAATATTGTGACCTTTGAAAGGTAAGGGTCAACTGCATCATGGATGGCCTGTGAGGCAACTGGAGGGATGCGCTGTCCCACAGGAGTGTCTTTTATGGTGACAGGAGCGGAAATAGAGGATGCTGCAGAGGAACTCAATCTACTATGTTTATCGCAAGGTACAACCTTAAAAAATAGCCCCATCGTGGAACGACTTTAGGTGTCGCTTCATTGATGTAGTACCATAGCTATACGAATCAGGCTTGCCACGACTCAGCACCATGTGCCACTGAGTGCAGCTCACCTTGCTCGCATCAGCTTTTGCCTTTCAATCAACTGTGGTAAATAACCGACTCACCCAAGACTCACGATGAGTGCTAGTAGTAGGGACTTCCACTATGTCATCCTCTTCATCCTCTTCATCCCTCTCCTCTGCATCCTGATGCCTGTTCCCCTCTGCAGGCCCTTGGGGACGTGGTGTTGGTGGAGGGTGTGGGGGTGCTGATGCCAAGGCAGTACCAGCAGAAGCAATGTGGGATGCCATCTGGAAGGTTAAAACCAGGAACCAGGAACCAAGAACAGCAACCTGTACAATTGTCCTGTTGTAAATCTTGGAAATCCAAAACCAGAATGAGGATCAGCTCTGGGGTGTGGCCTTTTATATGGGTGCAGGTGCATGCTTCACGGACACCCGCGCTGGTCGACGACACATCGAACTCCATGAAAGGGCTCAAAAAGTTCCAAAAAGTATGTAGATCGGCAGGGACATTGTCTTGGACATGTGCAATAGTGATCTTTTACTGTAAAACACCTTAAATTGTTCAAAAAAGCACTTTTTAAATGTTCTGGGGCACGGACAGTGTCCACAAATAAGAACACTCGCTCAGCATGGGTGCGGCCACGCGATGACGTCACAGACACGTTCGCAAATCGGACGGCTGTCCACAGGACACCAAATGCTCAGGGACGGTCGTGCACATGAGCGCAGGTTTTCTACGGACAGTGTTCGGGTGTCATGATCTCTGCTTCCAAAAGGTCAGGGTTTTCCCAACTCCCTTGGAAGCAGATCCATAACCCAGGTTCCGAGTGCCAACCAGTCCCTATTGGGACCTTTTGGACCCAGTCCTGGCGCCAGTGGCACCAGGCTCATAAATATGCCCAGTCCCAGCGCTGGAAGCGCCGGGCTCATAATGCTTGGGTGGACTTACCTGCAGCAGACCATGCTGCTTACTTGCCTGCCAGTTGAGCCTCTGATCCTCTTCTGTTTGGAACTACTTTTCCTGTTGGGTGGGGCAGGAGCCACTCCCTAGATTCAGAACACTGGAACTCTTCTGGAAAGCAGGAACTCTTTTCTTACCTAGGCGTGGCTGTGGAAGGAGACAACTAAGCACTACAGGAGGCTATTTAAACCACACCCGATGGATGAATCTTGCTTTGCGTTATTCTGCATCCTCTGCAGCAGAACGCTCATCGTGTCTTCTGCATCTGATCCTGGGCCTAAGGAAAAAGGCTTACCATCCTGAATCCAGTCTTCAGCAACACCTATAAAGACAAGAAAGAACAGGTTAGCATTACGGTCTTCAGTGACAGCTCTTCACTTACCTGGTCCATCGGCTGTCACCAACGCCTCGCGCTGCATTCCGGCATCTGAAAGACAAAAGCTTACCAACTCTTCGCACGCTCCGGAGGCCTTCGGCGCTGCATCCTGCATCTGAAAGACAAAACAAGGTGCGTTTAAAGACATTGGGGAACTTTAATACTCACGTGCCATTACTCCTTTCCACATCTAACCCAGTGGGTATTCCGGCACCCTGCAGCCGCTCCGAACTTGTACCTGCAAAATAAAAAGACAGTTAGAGCGCATCGTGAAGCAGGCAACAAGCGCTTACTTACGTGCTTCCAGGCGCTTCTATTCATCACACGGGCTCCATCTTCAACTCACTTCAGCCCTTCATCCGCCATCGCCGGAAACCTGCAAAACAAGAGACATCATTACTAAAGACTTTAAAGACATTAGAATTACTCGAAACTTACCGTTCGTGCAGTAAACGACGGACAGCAGTCCTCTGAAGTCAAGAGGCCTGCTCCCCTTATCCAGTGAAGAAACTGGTTGCAGCACCCTGCCCCGAGGCAGATGGAGAGCACAGCGTTCACTTACCTAAGGTGAGAGCGTTAACCTTTGGGGTTCTACTGGAGAAGAGAAAGGGAAGAAGAGAGAGACATTCAATAACCCAGTTCCTTAATCCCATATTTTCTATCTGCAGACATCTTACCCTTCGAGTCAGACATACAGTGCACAGAGGTCCAGCCCAAAGAGCCAGCCGTGTGTTACACATCACCTTTGAAGATACGGTATACGCCCAGTCAAGACCGGCGCCTCTACGGGAATCAGGTGAGCGTTACATCGGGTCCACAAACTAATTAAAAGTGGAACACACGTGCGGCTGACAGTTACGGACAGGCGCGATCTTCGTAGGACCCAAGTGTGTGATGCGCATGTGCGTGGGTGTTCTAGGAACACTGTTGAAGTCCCTGAATAAAATACATGTGCGTCAAAATTTTGCAGACAGGCAGACGGGATATGTGTTCTACGGATATATTCATTCTCATTGCGCCATTACGAACAGGGGGGTGTTCTTAGGACACCCCCATTTTTGGTGATTGCGGACAGGCGGACATCTTGTGTGTTCTAAGGACACCTCCATTTTAATTATGAACAGTACAGACAGGTATAGTGTCGTTAGGACACCCCCATTTTGGTTAATTGCGGACATAACGGACACCCTCGCTGTCCGTGGTCACACTAAATGCCTTTTTTTAAAAATATAAGACACAGGCATATACTAAGAACACACTTAATATGTTATTATTGTTTAACAGTATAAACATTACGAAAGCGAGGGGGAAGCAAAAACAGAAACAAATAAAGGGGAATTAGGCGTTTAGACAGGATGTATGGGGGACGAGGGAGGGATGGAAGTCTCATTGTAACGTTTTTCTTGTTGGGGAGGGTTTGGGGATAGGTGGCTGTGACATGGAGAGGGGGCACAGGTACATGTGGGACAGTGATATTTAGAGGGTAATTCATAGAATTTCGCAGAAAAGTGTCGCAAGCGGCTGGCGCAGAGTGTCCGCGTGCGATTGACTGCGCCAGGCACGTGCGCTAAAACCGATTTCCGCGCACAGCGTATTCATGGATTTTAGGCTTCCAAACCAGCCGTGGCGCAGAGAATCGCAGCGACCTTGCAGCAGCGCCAGTAACTCCCCCAAGAACGCCCTCGCGCAAGGAAAAGCCATCAAAATCGCTAAATCATCGCAAAGGGCTGCGCTAACCCTGGACCAGTTCACCGGGCTGGCAAACAGCAAACGCCAAGCGGGGAACGTGTATTGCAGGGGTGCGCGGGAAGTTCCACATGCGACTGGCCCCGTGCAAGCAGGGTACGTGTATTTCAGGGGTGCGCGGGAAGTTCCACACGCGATTTCTGCAGTGTACGTGCATTTCAGGGGTGCGCGGGAAGTTCCACACGTGAATGGGCCAGTGCGAGCAGGGTACGTGTATTCCATGGGTGCGCGGGAAGTTCCACACGCGATTTCATCAGGGTACGTGTATTTCAGGGGTGCGCGGGAAGTTCCACACGCGATTTCTGCAGTGTACGTGCATTTCAGGGGTGCGCGGGAAGTTCCACACGCGAATGGGCCAGTGCGAGCAGGGTACGTGTATTCCATGGGTGCGCGGGAAGTTCCACACGCGATTTCATCAGGGTACGTGTATTTCAGGGGTGCGCGGGAAGTTCCACACGCGATAGTCCCAGTGCAAGCAGGGTACATGTATTTCAGGGGTGCGCGGGAAGTTCCACACGCGATTGTCCCAGTGCGAGCAGGGTACGTGTATTTCAGGGGTGCGCGGGAAGTTGCACACGCGATTTCAGCAGGGAATGTGTATTTCAGGGGTTCTGGGGAGTACTACACATGAATTGGCCGTGTGGGTCCTCCCAGGTGTACGCTCCACAACCTCCACAGCCCCTGCAGGCAGCCCACACCACGGGGGACTACCCTGCACCCCTGCTCATGTCCGCAGGCAGCCCATCCACCATGGGCATGCCCCCCAGCCAACCCACATGTCACTTTGCACTACTGATCAACAATGCATGTCTCCCACCACCCCCACCCCCAAGCACTGTGGGGCACCTGCCAGCAGGCCCCCACCCATGTCTCCCAGCACCCCCACCCCCCAGCCACCAGGGGCAGCCTCCACCAGGCCCCCACTCATGTCTCCCACCACCCCCAGCCCCCAGCAGTGCAGTGGCATCCTCCACCAGGCCCCACCCATGTCTCCCACCACCCCCACCCCCCAGCCACCAGGGGCAGCCTCCACCAGGCCCCCACTCATGTCTCCCTGCACCCCCACCCCCCAGGAGTGCAGGGGCAGCCTCCACCAGGCCCCCACCCATGTCTTCCACCACCCCCACCCCCCAGCCACCATGGCCACCCTCCACCAGGCCCCCACTCATGTCTCCCACCACCCCCACCCCCCAGCAGTGCAGGGGCAGCCTCCACCAGGCCCCCACTCATGTCTCCCTGCACCCCCACCCCCCAGGAGTGCAGGGGCAGCCTCCACCAGGCCTCCACCCATGTCTTCCACCACCCCCACCCCCCAGCCACCATGGCCACCCTCCACCAGGCCCCCACTCATGTCTCCCACCACCCCCACCCCCCAGCAGTGCAGGGGCAGCCTCCACCAGGCCCCCACTCATGTCTCCCACCACCCCCACCCCCAAGCCACCAGGGGCAGCCTCCAGCAGGCCCCCACTCATGTCTCCCACCACCCCCACCCCCCTGCCACCATGGGCAGCCTCCACCAGGCCCCCACTCATGTCTCCCACCACCCCCACCCCCCAGCAGTGCAGGGGCAGCCTCCTCCAGGCCCCCACTCATGTCTCCCACCACCCCCACCCCCCAGCAGTGCAGGGGCAGCCTCCTCCAGGCCCCCACTCATGTCTCCCACCACCCCCACCCCCCAGGAGTGCAGGGGCAGCCTCCACCAGGCCCCCACTCATGTCTCCCACCACCCCCACCCCCCTGCCACCATGGGCAGCCCCCACCAGGCCCCCACTCATGTCTCCCACCTCCCCCACCCCCCAGCAGTGCAGGGGCATCCTCCACCAGGCCCCCAACCATGTCTCCCACCACCCCCACCCCCCAGCCACCAGGGGCAGCCTCCAGCAGGCCCCCACTCATGTCTCCCACCACCCCCACCCCCCAGCAGTGCAGGGGCAGCCTCCACCAGGCCCCCACTCATGTCTCCCTGCACCCCCACCCCCGAGGATTGCAGGGGCAGCCTGCACCAGGCCCCCACCCATGTCTTCCACCACCCCCACCCCCCAGCCACCATGGCCACCCTCCACCAGGCCCCCACTCATGTCTCCCACCACCCCCACCCCCCAGCAGTGCAGGGGCAGCCTCCACCAGGCCCCCACTCATGTCTCCCACCACCCCCACCCCCCAGCAGTGCAGGGGCAGCCTCCACCAGGCCCCCACTCATGTCTCCCACCACCCCCACCCCCCAGCAGTGCAGGGGCAGCCTCCACCAGGCCCCCACTCATGTCTCCCACCACCCCCACCCCCCTGCCACCATGGGCAGCCCCCACCAGGCCCCCACTCATGTCTCCCACCACCCCCACCCCCCAGCAGTGCAGGGGCATCCTCCACCAGGCCCCCACCCATGTCTCCCACCACCCCCACCCCCCAGCCACCAGGGGCAGCCTCCAGCAGGCCCCCACTCATGTCTCCCACCACCCCCACCCCCCTGCCACCATGGGCAGCCTCCACCAGGCCCCCACTCATGTCTCCCACCACCCCCACCCCCCAGCAGTGCAGGGGCAGCCTCCACCAGGCCCCCACTCATGTCTCCCACCACCCCCACCCCCCAGCAGTGCAGGGGCAGCCTCCACCAGGCCTCCACTCATGTCTCCCACCACCCCCACCCCCCTGCCACCATGGGCATCCCCCACCAGGCCCCCACTCATGTCTCCCACCACCCCACCCCCCAGCAGTGCAGGGGCATCCTCCACCAGGCCCCCACCCATGTCTCCCACTCCCACACCCCCCAGCCACCAGGGGCATCCTCCAGCAGGCTCCCACTCATGTCTCCCACCACCCCTACCCCCCAGCATTGCAGGGGCAGCCTCCACCAGGCCCCCACTCATGTCTCCCTGCACCCCAACCCCCGATGAGTGCAGGGGCAGCCTCCACCAGGCCCCCACCCATGTCTCCCACCACCCCCACCCCCCAGCAGTGCAGGGGCAGCCTCCACCAGGCCCCCACCCATGTCTCCCACCACCCCCACCCCCCAGCCACCAGGGGCACCCTCCACCAGGCCCCCACTCATATCTCCCACCACCCCCACCCCCCAGCAGTGCAGGGGCACCCTCCACCAGGCCCCCACTCATGTCTCCCACCACCCCACCCCCTTGCCACCATGGGCAGCCTCCACCAGGCCCCCACTCATGTCTCCCACCACCCCCACCCCCCAGCAGTGCAGGGGCAGCCTCCACCAGGCCCCCACTCATGTCTCCCACCACCCCCACCCCCCAGCAGTGCAGGGGCAGCCTCCACCAGGCCCCCACCCATGTCTCCCACCACCACCACCCCCCAGCAGTGCAGGGGCAGCCTCCACCAGGCCCCCACTCATGTCTCCCACCACCCCCACCCCCCAGCCACCAGGGGCACCCTCCACCAGTCCCCCACTCATGTCTCCCACCACCCCCACCCCCCAGCCACCAGGGGCACCCTCCACCAGGCCCCCACTCATGTCTCCCACCACCCCCACACCCCTGCCAACATGGGCAGCCTCCACCAGGCCCCCACTCATGTCTCCCACCACCCCCACCCCCCAGCAGTGCAGGGGCAGCCTCCACCAGGCCCCCACTCATGTCTCCCACCACCCCCACCCCCCAGCAGTGCAGGGGCAGCCTCCACCAGGCCCCCACCCATGTCTCCCACCACCCCCACCCCCCAGAAGTGCAGGGGCAGCCTCCACCAGGCCCCCACTCATGTCTCCCACCACCTACACCCCCCAGCCACCAGGGGCACCCTCCACCAGGCCCCCACTCATGTCTCCCACCACCCCCACCCCCCAGCAGTGCAGGGGAAGCCTCCACCAGGCCCCCACTCATGTCTCCCACCACCCCCACCCCCCTGCCACCATGGGCAGCCTCCACCAGGCCCCCACTCATGTCTCCCACCACCCCCACCCCCCAGCAGTGCAGGGGCAGCCTCCACCAGGCCCCCACTCATGTCTCCCACCACCCCCACCCCCCAGCAGTGCAGGGGCAGCCTCCACCAGGTCCTCACAATCCCCAATCATGTGCGTAATGGTCAGCCTCCACAGCCATAAAGCCCTACCAAGTAACCCATTCACCCACATGGAAATGGAAATTACATGTTACACCCCCAATGTTCATGAAGCTAATGAATCCATGTCCGTCACACACAATGGTTGCAATTGAATGGGAAAACACCCAACATGACATGCATGAAACCAATGAGATGATACC
The DNA here is from genome assembly GCF_040938575.1 of Ambystoma mexicanum. Classification (NCBI taxonomy): domain Eukaryota; kingdom Metazoa; phylum Chordata; class Amphibia; order Caudata; family Ambystomatidae; genus Ambystoma; species Ambystoma mexicanum. The sequence goes on from NC_090933.1 coordinate 1,176,183,173, forward strand.
ACACAGTGAAGTATGAAAACAAAGTTGTATTGAAAAAAATTAAGAATGCTAAAGAAAGGAAACAAACTACAATCGGAATGAGAAAAAATAAGCTGCATGTCGGTATTTAAAAAAAATAACTGCAAATCAGAATCCAAAAAAATGTCGTCCAAAGTCAAATGTAAAAAAATCTCCATGCAATAAAGAACTATGTAAAAAAATACCAAGGGTCCATGAGCCCAACTGAACAAAGGAAACCTACTAAAAAACCTAACTAAAAATCAACTATATACAAAAAGTGGAGCAGTGTCCGTCGACTCCAAATCATAATAAGAAACAAAGGAAACCTAAAACTAAAGAACTATATACAAAGGCGGCGGGCAAGTCCAGCGGCTCACTCCGTGGTGTCCCGGGCCAGGGCATCATCGAACTCCTGTTCAATGTCCCGGAGGCGGTCCAGTTCCGTGGCCCCGAGGGTCCGCAGGGACGACGCTGTGTCCTCCTCCAACCCCCTGCGGATTGCCTCGAGGCACTCCGCCCTGACCATTGTGAGCCGCGCCTCTTCCGCCCACCGCCGCTCCGCACCTATGGCATGGCCCAACCGCTGCCACACGGAAGACACTCTCTGTCCTGGGTCCTCCTGCCCTCCGGCCGATGCCTGCCCCTCCGATGTGGAAGGCCCCGAGCCTTCATGTCTCCCACCATGTTGCTGCTGCTGCTCTGCCTCTGCCCGTGCACTGCCTCCTGCTGCCTGCACATCCTCCGCCGGCTGGGGTGCAGTTGTTGAAGTGGCCACCCCTGCTGGACCTCCGACTCCCCACTGTGGCAGGGATGCCTCCTCCACCAGCCTGGCCGCACCGTCAGAGGCAGCTCCACAGGGCACCCAGGTGACTGATGGGTGGGAAGATGGCACAGAGGACGACTGGCGCGTAGGGGGTCCAGTTGAGGAGGGGGTCGGAGCAAGCCCCATCAGACGGAGGAATCCGGCCTGGGTGACCTGTCCCAGCAGGCTGACGTGGTCAACGAGCCATTCGAGATGACGTGCAGTCTCTCCATGAAAAGACTGCAGGTCACCTCGCATGGCCCGTTGACGCAACGCCACAACAGCCAGGACAGGCTCAACCCGGACCTGGATGGCCACGTCCGCAGGCAGAGGAAGGCCAGTTGACGTCAGCTCATCCCCTGCCTGAAAACAAGTCTGGACGTAGGCATCCCTGCTGGTGCAAGATGATGCAGGGACAGGATCGGGGACAGGATTGCACACAGGCACCTCCGCGGCGGCCTGTGCTGCCTCCTGTCCCTGGTCCTGCACTGCACCACTAGCACCAGTGGGATCCCCACCTACAGACCCCGTCTCTGGTGCTTGCATGGCCTCCTCCTCCACCAAACCCTCCACCAACCTGGATGACTCCGTGCCATCTTCCCCTGTTGGGCCCTGTGGGGTCCCAGCTGCCCCTTCTGCTGCCGAGGAGTCCAACTGCAACCTCCGCCTCTTGGACCTCCCCCCGGCAGCTGCGGCCTGGGACGCGGCACCGGACTCCTCACTCCCCGACGATATGACAACACGGGAGGGGAGCCGGGCCTTGCGTCTCCGGCTGGCGGTCGGATCCCCGCCGCTGTGCTCCACAGCACCTTCTCCGCCCTCTTCATCAGTTGATGCTGCAGACAGGGAGAAACAAAACACAGGCATCAGGGCACTGTACAATGGACACATACACACATGACAGTTGCACATGAGTGGCATTGGCAAACCTCAGACATGTCATCACAATCCCCAACACACATGTCATTGCAACTCGCACACATGAGCCATACCACAGCCATATCGCAACTGCCACCACCATCCCTACACATACAACAGCATCAGCAGCCAAAGGGGAGCCAGACATCACATGCAACACAGGAAGTGCACCACACATGTACACACACCACTACACTTGCATGCATGTCTACACCTCTGCCAAGTGTCGCACTGTTCAGACGTTCATCCATGTCACATCTGCCAATCAGGCTTCCACATACCGCTTCCACATACCGCTGTCACATGCATCCATATTGCATCACTGTTGCACCCTTGTCAACTACACACACATGCACATGTACACAGTGCTCGTACATGCAGCCGAAAACAACATACATGCCTGACATGACTGACATGTCTACTGCATTTGGCATGCAAGCCTACACACACAAGCACCATCCATGTCTCACACATTACAGCCCTCGCATGTGTCAGCCCCACGGCCCTGTACACCCCAACCCATACTCGACCCCATACAAACAGATGTGCAACCTGGACAATACCGAATAATCACCACACGCACTGCTCGCAATCAGGATGCATGTACACTCACCGTTCGACTCCAGACGGGTCTGCTTCTCTAGGACCTGGAGGTGGAGCGCTGGGGATATGCGTTCCAGGACCCCCATCTGTTCTTCCGACAAGTGGCCCCGGCGCCCCTTGGCAACCGCTGCCTTCAAGAGGCGCCGGGCCTTGTTCAGGGTCCTGGACCTGAAGTCCTCCCAGCGCTTCCTGACATGTTGTAAGTCCCGGACTGCCACACCCTCCGCGTTGATGGCAGTCACGATGTCAGTCCAGATCCGAGTCCGTCCTTCCTTGTCGGCGCGGGAACTTCCGAAGAGGGCATCATACTGCCCCAGGACTTGCTCCACCAGGGCACCAACTTCGGTGGCACTGAAGCTGGTGCCCCTCTGCCTCTCTGGCCGGGGGTTGTCAGTGGTCACAGATGGTGTTTGCCCCGACATGACAACCCCAGAGGCAGGAGTGGGTGGGCAACTGGGTCCTGGGGCTGGGCTGTGGAGCGATGGAATTCCAGTCTGGAGTCTTCGGTTCCAGCAGGGGTGGTCACAGCAACAGCACCCCTGGCTGATGTGCAGGCAGCAAATGGCAGTGCACGTGGGCAGCAGGCAGTCAGGCAGCAGCAGATGGCAGGTGGGAGCGTGCTCGGGGCTCTGGGGGGCAGTAGTTCGGCCTTCTGGGCAGGAGCGTGGTCTTCCGTGTGCTTACGCGTGGCCAGCTTGGTACGGAGTGATTTGGCACGTGAAAATCCTGCACGTCAGCGTGAAAATCGAGGAAAGGCCCTTAGAGCATAAGCGCGTCAGCACGCATACGCGATTCTATTGGACCAAAGGCCCTCAGCGCGTAAACGCGTCAGCACGCACACGCGATTCTATTGGATCAAAGGCCCTCAGCGCGTAAACGCGTCTGTGACGTGACCCGCACGGGTGTTTCCCACACAGCACGTGATGACAGAGCACACGTGGAAAGACTGCACGTCAGAGTGTCATCACGTGTAATTGGACAAAAGTGCGCGTACACGCGATTGGCCTATGTACGTGTATATCAGGGGTGCGCGGACACTTACACACGCAAGTACGTCAGCGCACCTGTATCCCGGGGGTGCGCGGGAATTTCCACACGCTATTGGACTGGGTACTGGATTTCAGGGGTGCGCAGGTCACACGCACGCCTACAACACGCGCAACGGATAAATTTGCGCGCTAACAAAATAACAAGCTCAGACCCAGGATGAACATACCGTTCCTAGCAGCAGTGGGCGTGGGCTACCAAAGGAGGAGGAGGAGGATAGTCAGGGCCAGAATATTCACACCCAGAACCAGCCTTTTCGGGATGCCTGATGACCAGGTGCATGGGAGGTACAGGTTTCCACCACACATTACACTGGACCTGGTGAGTGAGTGGGAGGATGACCTCACATCACCCACCCTGTGCTCCCAAGCACTCAGCCCCCTGGAGAAGGTCCTCAATGTACTGCACTTCTTAGCCACTGGATCATTTCAGCGGACAAGTGCCATTGTGGGTGGTGTATCACAGGCCACCCAGTCACGCTGCCTACACCAGGTCTTGAACATCATCACTGCACGGCCATCAGTCCGCAGGCACATATACCTGCCCAGAACACCTGCAGAAAGGCATGCTGCCGCCCTGGATTTTTACGGTGTGGCACGATTCCCCAAAGTGCTAGGTGCCATCGACTGCACCCATGTGGCTCTACGTCCCCCCAGGGCATCAGAGCACATCTATAGGAACCGCAAGCACTGGCATTCCATCAACGTGCAGGTAGTATGTAATGCCAAGGGAATCATCACCTCAGTATATGCCAACTATCCCGGGTCAACCCACGACAGCTTCATTTACCGAATGTCCACCCTATGCCGGGACCTAGAAGCTGGGCGGCATGGCGATACATGGCTGCTTGGTGAGTATGAATGCCACTGCACATGCATGCATGTTAGATACTGAGCAAGGTCACATCCCCACCAATGATACCAATCACCACCTCCACAGGGGACAGTGCCTACCGTCTCAGCCCCCACATGATGACGTCAATTCGGAACCCCACCACGCCACCCCAGGTAAGATATAACACAGCCCAAATTACAACCCGGGGCATAGTGGAGCGCACATTCGGAGTGCTAAAGTCACGCTTTCGCTCCCTTGACCGTTCTGGCGGCCAGCTGTTATACGCTCCCCCAGTAGTGTGCAGGATCATAGTGGCAGCATGTGTCCTGCACAACATTGCAACACGCCGGGGCCTGGCCGTGGACATGGTGGTGGCACCACATCCCCAACCACATGCACAGCCGCTGTGCATGGGAGGGGAAAGGGCACGGGGGGAGGCAGCCCGTACACAGCTAGTGGCTAATTACTTCACATAGAAATCACACCCCTGTGGAGTGCACACTGCCCTGGCACATTCCATCTGACAATCAATGATGACTCAACCTGACACTGATCCTGAATGTCTGGAGAATGAACCGTGAAAACCATATCAGCCTGAGATTGTTCACCTAGAAGTGTCACAATGTGTGCATCCCTACCCACACAGACACCACCAATGCAGTTTTGTGAAGTTACACATTCAAGCAGCTAAAATGAATACCCACTTGCAAAATGCAACAAGAGGACAGTGCCATGTCAGCCAACCCAACCCCAGCACCGCCACACGACACACCGTGCCATGTCATGCTATTTGCAGGTAAACAAAGTAATCCCCACAACATGACACTAGTGTCACAATGTACAGTGTCCCTATTAGAAACTTGCAACACCTGAAATGCTCACAGTAATGCCGGACCAACAACAAACTTGAGCACGTACTACCATTAACATGACATCACAAATGTTAAATATTAGTAGTCTCACCACCTGGAAATGCCTGCACTCCCACCACTACCAACTGTGCAGTTTTGGCGCCATGTAGAGTTGTAGGTGCACTGCTGCCAACATGGACCCCATCTCCAGACTAGAGGTCCTTGTGTAGACATGAGGAAGGGACCTGCAAATTGGGAGGTAGACACAGAAGATGAGTTACACATCAATGCAACAGGCAGTGTACAACACAACAGCAATATGCACTAGGAATGTATACACAGTATTGACTCAGACTGCCCACACAGCTCATGGGAGTCCAACGTCACTGTGTAATTCACTGGCCCTCATTACGACCCTGGCGGATTTTTTCCGCCATCGGCGGACTTTTCCGCCATGGCGCAAAGTCCCTTTACGCCATGGCGGATGGCGGACTTACCGCCCCATTCCGAGGTTGGCGGGGCGGTAAGTCCCCATTGACCCATTTACCCTTCCCCATTCCCATTTCGGCCCCATTGGGCTCAATGGGAGTGGGGAAGGTGTTAATTACGCCACCGTACACTACGGTGGCGTAATTAACACCGAGGTCCCATAGCGCCATGGATTTTTACGCCCGCAAAAAGCGGGCGGAAAAGTGACCATGGCGCTCTGGGAACTCGTAGTTGGCGGTAAGGGGTCGGCGCAGCTAACGCTGGCGTAAACCCCTTACCGCCAGGGTCGTAATGAGGGCCACTGTCACTTGGGCACACCCTTTGCAAGCCCATGGAAACAGGAAGCAGGAGGGGTGTGTGTGACTCAAACCCAAGCATCTGAATCAAATACATTACAAGCCTGCATGTGCCCAGCCACAATGCAGCGTATGCCCACAGGAACCACGTAAGCCAACAAATCGTCCCAAAAAAATTGGGAATAAAATAAATATAAATAAAAATAAAAATTAAAAAAAATCAAAAATGGCCATTGATGGGCCCGGGGGGGGTTGGGGAGGCCACCCAGGAGGTCCGAGGACAGGATGCACACCAGAACCCACCTGCGTGGATCCTGGGAAAAGAAAACACCTCCATGGGCTCATGGCCCACACGGCTACCCTATTGTGGGAGTATCACTGCTGTCGCTATTATCACCCTGTGCAGCTGCATCCGGAGGTGGTTGCACTATGGGAGGCAGCCCACGCAAGGCCCTAGTCTGCTCCTCCATGGCTGCAAGCATGCGGGTGTGGTAGGTCTGGTTCTGGAGGATGAGTGTGCGGAGGTCCCCATGCAACAACTCACGGGATGCCCGGACCTCCGCCCTTGTTGCCTGCATCTCAGCTGAGAGCGTACGGGTGAGACGCTCCAGCTGCTGTTCTGTCCTTTGGTGTGTTGAAGCCTCAAGCTCAACAAGAGTCGTCCTGAGGTGAAGGAGCTCCTGCCTCAGGGCTTCCCTGTCGCCCTGGGACTCAATGGAGGTGGCCTCCTGCAGAGTCGCCAGTGCCGCCCGCCTGTCCCTGTTGGACCCCAACATGTCCTCCCTGTGTGACTGGCAGATGGAGTCGGTTGCCTGCTCTAGTCGCTCCATCAGCCTTTCAGGGGGGACAATGGAAGTGGCCACCCTATCCATGGCCTGAGCCATCATCTCAGATGATGCTGCCTGTTGGGTTGCCATACCGGAAATGGATTGCTCCCATGCAGTATTGCCAGGTGGTGTACGGCCACCACGTCGGCGGGCACCACACCTGTCTGGGGCAACGCGAACTGCGCCTTGCTGTGCCGGCACTGCCTGAGGCTGCAGGACTGCATTCCCCCTCTGATCTGCTGGCCCAGGAACAGGATCAGATGTCGCGGAGTGTGACCCTGCATCCGTAACCACCAAAGGCGTAGCTGCCAACACTGACATCCCCATTGAGGGTTCTGACCCTGGTGCAGGTGGGTTGGACAGAACAGAATCCCTCCCTGGAACACTCACCTGCGACGGCACGTAGGTCTCATCCGAATCAACACCTGAGTACAGCTCGGGGGAGGTGCAACCAGAGACACCCCTTGAGAGCACGACCTGCAGCACTTGTGGGTTCTCACCCACCACCACACCACGTCCCTCACTGGTGGTTGGTCGGCCCTCGGACCCCTCCTGGGTCTGCACCATCTCCACAACCCCAGCAGTATCAGGTGCGTCTTCCCCTGCAAAGACATAAAAACAAAGAAATGGAAACAGGCATTAGCACCATGGCACACAATGAGGGCTGAGAAGCAAGAGAACCAGTACTTGATTGACACATGTTCCACATGACTAAAACCCTCCCATGCATGCACCCTCACTGCGTATGAAGGGCAGGCAAATGGCACACACTGATGACACCAAGATGGAAGATGAACACATTTCCTGCATGCTGCCTGGCAGTGGCATCACACATTGGCCTGTGATTGCCAGGTGAAACACACATGCCATTACACAGATGGCATGTACCATTGCTATTGAGTGAAGATGGAGAGGAGGGCAGCACCTATTCATTCAGTCCAGTTCCCGCATGTAATAGCTTTTCTAATTCAAACAGGTCAGATTCTTCACCTGGAGCTGCCAGTCCGAAATGGTCCAATTGCACAGGGACATGTTTGAACAAATGATATCCAGGTAACAAAGTCACTCCACTTTACCATAGCCATGTCAGACATGTGACTAGAGGACTGCGACATGCCTAGTAAAAGTGGTGGAATGCAAACAATCTGACTAAATGAACAGTGAAAAATTAAGCAACAATGTTGTGGCAAGGTGACACTCCAAGGGCAACTGGCGTGCAGTTGGGCTAGATGTCTACTGTTGGCAGAAGGGATACTGCTATGGCCAAATGCAGCTGCGAAGGATGTATTGCATGAAGCACATGGCTGACCCATACGACTCAGGTGCACACACTCTCACCTGGCACACAAACAGAAGCCCTCACACACACCATGCACATGGATGACACACACATGCATGTGCACTCACCGGACAATGCCTCGTAATCAGCCAAATCTCCCACGCCTTGGATCTGTTCCTCCGTGACGTAGGTCCCATCGACTGATTCATGTGGAGTGAGTTCCATGTCTACTACTGGAGACCCACCTCCAGTCACTAGAGTTGCGGCATGACTTGAGGCCAGCTTACTCTTTGCCCTGCACTTTAGGTCATTCCAGCGCTTATAGCAATCATTGGCTGTGCGCCTCACGATTCCAAGGGCACTTACGATGTCCGCAACGGTCTGCCAGTGTGCCTGGCGTTGTGCAGGTGTGGTTTGGATCCTGCAACAATGACCATCTCGTTGTCATGTGCGGATACATACTCGACAAGTGCATTCAGTTCGTCATCCGTGAAGCTGGGCTTCCTGGACGGGCCGGACTGTGTAGCCGTGTCTGGGGCATCAGCCTGTGCCGGACGAGCACTCTTCCTCTTCCGCTTGGAAGGTGGTGGTGATCCTGAGTGTCCTGCGCCGCTCTGGACACTAGGGGCAGGAGCCCTGGTGGACTCTGTATCAGGAGTGTGGGATTGCACACTCAGCATGGGAGTTGGTGCAGGCATTGGCTCTAGTGTGATGGTGTCAGGGGGAATGTCAGCAGCATGGACTAGGACCGACACTGTCCGGGCTGGGTGTGTGAGGGCTGGGGTGGATGGAGCCGCAGCTGCCCCTGCAGCCTCTCCGCCCTGCCTACTTGGTGCAGCAGATAACCTTGCTGCCCCAGATGCACGTGGCATGGTGACATCAACGTGCACCAGCGCACGTGTCATAGGCCTGCTGACCTGGAAGTCAGCCATGGAGTCAGCCAGGTCTGGTGCCACAATGGGCTGGTCCAACAAGGGCTGAGCATGGATGGTGTCAGCCACATCAGCCTCAACGGGAGGGGGGGGATTATGGGTGCCCTTGACTGGTCCTCCACACATGGGGGGACAGGCTCACCCTGCAAGTAACGACCACGTCCCCTACCGGATCCACCACGGCCACCACTTGTGGCTCTTCCACCTTTGCCACCCTTACGGAATCCTCGCCTCCCAGCCATGGCACTGATGTTAATGTGCGTATGGGAGTGGCTGTAAAATATTGTCCTGGGCAATTGGGGGTCAAAGGGGTTGGGTACCAGATGGTAATTGTACCCTAGTGCTCTTGCAAGGCTGATTGTAACCCCTGGGGAAAGATGACGGGTCACGCTACGCACAGGAGCCCCAAAAAAGGGAGATGACGTGCACGCAACCCCTCCTAGACCACGTGTGCAGAAAGAAAAACCTGCACTACGCTGTGGCACCCAGTAACACAAGAATGAACGTATGCGTGTCACACGCAGCCTAGAATGACCTCTGAAGGGGTAGGCTACACACGGGGCAAGCACAGATGTTCGATACGTGCGTGACTCACCGTCTGCCAGGTAAAAGAGCGTGAAAAAGGAGCGCGTTTGGTTGGCAACACCCCCGCCAAAAGTAGATTTGTATGCTGTCTGAGGAGACAGGACAACAGTAGAAGGGAACACTGTTTGAGGGAACAGGCCCAGGTAAACCAGTAAAAGAGAAAAAAGAGAAAAAGCTGTCAGAGGTAACAGGGAATACGAACTTGAAACGCCGTGAAGTAAATCGCGTGTGAAACGACAAGAAGTACAGAATTCACCCACTCGCTCTCCACGAAAAGCATGTACAAGGAAATGGTGTTCTACGCGTACCTTTTATACAGGCCCACATGTCCAGCGTCACTTACGCGGCGTGTACGCTCTACGGCCATTTTCACCAATTACACGCTTTGTCACTTATGCGTGTAGTGCCATTTCCACCAATTACACGCTTTGTCACTTATGCGTGTAGGGCCATTTCCACCAATTACACGCTTTGTCACACGCGATGACACTCTGATGTGCAGTCTTTCCACATGTGCTCTGTCATCACGTGCTGTGTGGGAAACACCCGTGCTGGTCACGTCACAGACGCGCTTACGCGCTGAGGGCCTTTGGTCCAATAGAATCGCGTATGCGTGCTGACGCGCTTACGCGCTAAGGGCCTTTCCTCGATTTTCACGCTGACGTGCAGGATTTTCATGTGCCAAATCACTCCCTACCAAGCTGGCCACGCGTAAGCACACGGAAGACCACGCTCCTGCCCAGAAGGCCGAACTACTGCCCCCCAGAGCCCCGAGCACGCTCCCACCTGCCATCTGCTGCTGCCTGACTGCCTGCTGCCCACGTGCACTGCCATTTGCTGCCTGCACATCAGCCACGGGTGCTGTTGCTGTGACCACCCCTGCTGGAACCGAAGACTCCCGACTGGAATTCCATCGCTCCACAGCCCAGCCCCAGGACCCAGTTGCCCACCCACTCCTGCCTCTGGGGTTGTCATGTCGGGGCAAACACCATCTGTGACCACTGACAACCCCCGGCTAGAAAGGCAGAAGGGCACCAGCTTCAGTGCCACCGAAATTGGTGTCCTGGTGGAGCAAGTCCTGGGGCAGTATGATGCCCTCTTCGGAAGTTCCCGCGCCGACAAGGAAGGACGGACTCGGATCTGGACTGACATCGTGACTGCCATCAACGCGGAGGGGGTGGCAGTCCGGGACTTACAACATGTCAGGAAGCGCTGGGAGGACTTCAGGTCCAGGACCCTGAACAAGGCCCGGCGCCTCTTGAAGGCAGCGGATGCCAAGGGGCGCCGGGGCCACTTGTCGGAAGAACAGATGGGGTCCTGGAACGCATATCCCCAGCGCTCCACGTCCAGGTCCTAGAGAAGCAGACCCGTCTGGAGTCGAGAGGTGAGTGTACATGCATCCTGATTGTGAGCAGTGCGTGTGGTGATTATTCGGTATTGTGCAGGTTGCACATCTGTTTGTATGGGGTCGAGTATGGGTGGGGGTGTACAGGGCCATGGGGCTGACACATGTGAGGGCTGTAATGTGTGAGACATGGATGGTGCTTGTGTGTGTAGGCTTGCATGGCAAATGCAGTTGTACGTGCACACATGTTTGGATGAATGTGTATGTAAGTAGACATGTCCGTCATGTCAGGCATGTATGTTGTTTTTGGCTGCATGTACGAGCACTGTGTACATGTGCATGTGTGTGTATTTGACAAGGGTGCAACAGTGATGCAACATGGATGCATGTGACAGCGGGATGTGGAAGCCTGATTGGCAGATGTGACATGGATGCCCGTCTGAACAGTGCGACACTTGGCAGAGGTGTAGACATGCATGCAAGTGTGGTGGTGTGTGCACATGTGTGGTGCACTTCCTGTGTTGCATGTGATGTCTGGCTCCCCTTTGGCTGCTGATGCTGTTGTATGTGTAGGGATGGTGGTGGCAGTTGCGATATGGCTGTGGTATGGCTCATGTGTGCGAGTTGCAATGACATGTGTGTTGGGGATTGTGATGACATGTCTGAGGTTTGCCAATGCCACTCATGTGCAACTGTCATGTGTGTATGTGTCCATTGTACAGTGCCCTGATGCCTGTGTTTTGTTTCTCCCTGTCTGCAGCGTCAACTGATGAAGTGGGCGGAGAAGGTGCTGTGGAGCACAGCGGCGGGGATCCGACCGCCAGCCGGAGACGCAAGACCCGGCTCCCCTCCCGTGTTGTCATCTCGTCGGGGAGTGAGGAGTCCGGTGCCGCGTCCCAGGCAGCAGCTGCCGGGGGGAGGTCCAAGAGGCGGAGGTTGCAGTTGGACTCCTCGGCAGCAGAAGGGGCAGCTGGGACCCCACAGGGCCCAACAGTGGAAGATGGAAGGGAGTCATCCAGGTTGGTGGGGGGTTTGGTGGAGGAGGAGGCCGTGCAAGCACCAGAGAGGGGGTCTGGAGGTGGGGATCCCACTGGTGCTAGTGGTGCAGTGCAGGACCAGGGACAGGAGGCAGCACAGGCCGCCGCGGAGGTGCCTGTGTGCAATCCTGTCCCCGATCCTGTCCCTGCATCATCTTGCACCAGCAGGAATGCCTACGTCCAGACCCGTTTTCAGGCAGGGGATGAGCTGACGTCAACTGGCCTTCCTCTGCCTGCGGACGTGGCCTTCCAGGTCCGGGTTGAGCCTGTCCTGGCTGGTGTGGCGTTGCGTCAACGGGCCATGCGAGGTGACCTGCAGTCTTTTCATGGAGAGACTGCACATCATCTCAAATGGCTCGTTGACCACGTCAGCCTGCTGGGACAGGTCACCCAGGCCGGATTCCGCTGTCTGATGGGGCTTGCTCCGACCCCCTCCTCAACTGGACCCCCTACGTGGCAGTCGTCCTCTGTGCCATCTTCCCACCCATCAGTCACCTGGGTGCCCTGTGGAGCTGCCTCTGATGGTGCGGCCAGGCTGGTGGAGGAGGCATCCCTCCCACAGTGGGGAGTCGGAGGTCCAGCAGGGGTGGCCACATCAACAACTGCACCCCAGCCGGCAGAAGGATGTGCAGGCAGCAGGAGGCAGTGCACGGGCAGAGGCAGAGCAGCAGCAGCAGCAACATGGTGGGAGACATGAAGGCTCGGGGCTTTCGACATCGGAGGGGCAGGCATCGGCCGGAGGGCAGGGGGACCCAGGACAGAGAGTGTCTTCCGTGTGGTAGCGGTTGGGCCACGCCATAGGTGCAGAGCGGCGGCGGGCGGAAGAGGCGCGGCTCACAATGGTCAGGGCGGAGAACTCCATGCGAAGGGCCCTGAGGCGGGCCGAGTGCCTCGAGGCAATCCGCAGGGGGTTGGAGGAGGACACGGCGTCATCCCTGCGGACCCTCGGGGCCATGGAACTGGACCGCCTCCGGGACATCGAACAGGAGTTCGATGATGCCCTGGCCCGGGACACCACGGAGTGAGCCGCTGGACTTGCCCGCCGCCTTTGTATATAGTTCTTTAGTTTTAGGTTTCCTTTGTTTCTTATTATGATTTGGAGTCGACGGACACTGCTCCACTTTTTGTATATAGTTGATTTTTAGGTAGGTTTTTTAGTAGGTTTCCTTTGTTCAGTTGGGCTCATGGACCCTTGGTAGTTTTTTACATAGTTCTTTGTTGCATGGAGATTTTTTTACATTTGACTTTGGACAAAATTTTTTGGGATTCTGATTTGCATTTTTTGGTTTTTATACGGACAGCAAGCTTAATTTTTCTCATTCACATTGTAGCTTGTTTCCTTTCTTTTGCATTCTTTTTTTTTTCCAATACAATTTTGTTTCCATACTTCACTGTGTCGTATCATCTCATTGGTTTCATGCATGTCATGTTGGGTGTTTTCCCATTCAATTTCAACCATTGTGTGTGACGGACATGGGTTCATTAGCTTCATGAACATTGGGGGTGTAACATGTAATTTCCATTTCCATGTGGGTGAATGGGTTACTTGGTAGGGCTTTTTGGCTGTGGAGGCTGACCATTACGCACATGATTGGGGATTGTGAGGACCTGGTGGAGGGTGCCCCTGCACTGCTGGGGGGTGGGGGTGGTGGGAGACATGAGTGGGGGCCTGGTGGAGGCTGCCCCTGCACTGCTGGGGGGTGGGGGTGGTGGGAGACATGAGTGGGGGCCTGGTGGAGGCTGCCCCTGCACTGCTGGGGGGTGGGGGTGGTGGGAGACAGTGCAGGGGCAGCCTCCACCAGGCCCCACTCATGTCTCCCACCACCCCACCCCCCAGCAGTAAGAGGCATCCTCCACCAGGCCCCCACCCATGTCTCCCACCACCCCCACCCCCCAGCCACCAGGGGCAGCCTCCAGCAGGCCCCCACTCATGTCTCCCACCACTCCCACCCCCCAGCAGTGCAGCGGCAGCCTCCACCAGGCCCCCACTCATGTCTCCCTGCACCCCCACCCCCGAGGAGTGCAGGGGCACCCTCCACCAGGCCCCCACCCATGTCTTACACCACCCCCACCCCCCAGCCACCATGGCCACCCTCCACCAGGCCCCCACTCATGTCTCCCACCACCCCCACCCCCCAGCAGTGCAGGGGCATCCTCCACCAGGCCCCCACTCATGTCTCCCACACCCCCACCCCCCAGCAGTGCAGGGGCATCCTCCACCAGGCCCCCACTCATGTCTCCCACCACCCCCACCCCCCAGCAGTGCAGGGGCAGCCTCCACCAGGCCCCCACTCATGTCTCCCACCACCCCCACCCCCCATGTGGAACTTCCCGCGCACCCCTGAAATACACGTACCCTGATGAAATCGCGTGTGGAACTTCCCGCGCACCCCTGAAATAGACGTACCCTGCTGAAAACGCGTGTGGAACTTCACGCGCCCCCCTGAAATACACGTACCCTGATGTAATCGCGTGTGGAACTTCCCGCGCACCCCTGAAATCCACGTACCCGGCCAAATCGCATGTGAGACTTCCCGCGCACCCCGGTATACACAAACACGTATTTTTGGTCAGCGGGTGTCCGTGTTTGTGGGTACCCCTTTGCACGTCATTTGTCCTGGAGGGCCACAGTATAGGACATTCATCATGGCAGTATATAGGTGCTATTTGTTGGCGCACCTTTTGGCGCACATTTCTTACAGCCGCAGAGACGCTACCGCCTGCTTTCTTGTGGCGGTCGTGTTTGTGCCTGTGCGCTGGTTTGAGCGTGCGCTTTTTTGCCCTATTCTATTCCATGAATACGTGTTGTAGGCGAGCGTGTGGGCGTTCCGCGCACTTGTGCCCTGTACTTCCCCCGTGACGTTTTGGCAAGTTGTTCCCCATTCCGAGTGTTACGCCCGTGTTCCACCTACTTTTGTTGCGTGCGCCGCGCTATGTGCGATTTTTGCTGTGGCCTGTGCGATTTTCGCTGTGACCTGGCGCACGCAGTTAGATGGCCTGTGCGCCAACGTGCGCCGCGCACATTTTTTTCGCACATCCGCTGGTTTTCTCGCGCACGGCCTTCCATGAATCGATGTGCGCTGCTTTTCGTGCGATTTTCGCACTTGCACTGCGATTTTCGCTATTCCACTGCGATTCGCACATTTTTTCCCACTTGCGCCGCGCTAATTATTCCATGAATCGGCCTCTTAATCTTTTCTTTGATGTGGTCTTCAACAAGCTGTTTTAAAAGATTGACATTTTTCATTAACATATGCATTTTTAGTTCCATTCGTTTCAGAGGATCTTCTAATGTCTCTCTTGGTATATTATACTTATTATCTGTTAAAAAAATATACATGTTAAGTACACATAAAATAATGGTTATTAATTGGCTTATATAGAGAAATGTTGTGTCTACCATTAGTATCACTGTCTTCACTCATTTCATCTTGTGGGAAATTTTCCTCCAGCCATTCCAAAGTCCTTGACATTTCTGTGTAAAAAATAACAAAATACGTTTTTAGTGTTTAGGAAAGTAAAGGAATGGGACGAGGTATGTAAAGACAAATTAACATTTCATTTAATTTGATGAAAAATAGTTGATCTGAACAGACAATCTGCGTTACGCCAAGAGAATGGAAATGCTGATTATTATGTAAGTTTTACTGTAGATGAATTTGTAGAGTTAAGGATTCATTTTATGACCGGTATGGATGGCTGGCTAACATTGCAATGGCTTGTTGTTTTTGGTAATTGGTGAGGAGACACAGAAACAACCAGTGTGTACTTGTATTTGTCACATGGCACATGGGCAGTCCAGCACCAAAATGCATGGAGTCCATGTCTGTGTTCGCACAGGTTCCACCAACGCCCAATTCTAGGCTAATGTTACGTTAAAATGCTGTATATGTGTTATTTGAATTCTTCAGTCAACTTCAGCATTGGCCTCCCATTGTGAGCTAAACACACTGCATAGCACTAACATCTCAATCACATCGTTGACTCCTACAATTCATGTTGTTTTCTCTGTGTTTGCATTGTTTCTCGTTTGTGTTCATCCTTAGTTTTCACACCGTGCATAAGTAATGGATCGATTAGAACAGAATAAAGAATGGCTACTGAGACACATTCTGTTATGTTTTCTACACAGCCACATACTGCCCTACTGCGAATGTCATAATTTCCAGATACCAATTGATGGCTTCTTTAGCCGGCAGTTGATGATACACCTCAATGTTTGGATGACCATCATGCTGTATTGGGTTGATAACACTGGACCCATATGCGCTTTTGCGGTACCAGCAATAAGGAGTACCTTGACATCGTTTACGGTGGTGTAGCAACAAGCTGATACCGAAGCCTTGCAAATCACAGTGCCTCCATCCAATGAGCTTATACCCAAAGGAACACGGTGTGACATACGATAAACATTTGTGTATCGAGAACAAAGAAAGAAACAAAAAATGTGGTTGAATATGAAAATCAGTGGATGTTCTTGCAGTGTTTATTGTGAAATAAAAGCACATTCTAAATTGCAAGAATTGTGGTTTCCTTTAAAGATAGCGTTTTGTATTGAGCATTGGGATACGCTGTGCTGGGAAAGGATGTTTGCTGATATTCCGGGTTCTGCGTGAACTGACATCTGGACGGAGGTGATGATTGCCTGTGTTTGGCCACGCTGCACAGTAGAGTCATGGATGTAGGCGGATAATATTGCTAGGAATGGTGGTGTCAGCTTCAGGGGCGGGGAAAGGGCACTTGAGCTTAGGGTGATACGGCAACGGATAAGATTAGCACAAAATGGCCACACCCTGCTGCCTGATTTTGCATATGTAAAAGTGAGTAAAACCACAGTAAGGTGCATAGGAAACGTTTTTACGATCGATCAACGTATTCTTAAATACACATGCCCGAACACTTGGGACAATAATATTTTTGAGCGCACTACTCCTTTAATGAAACTGCATGACATTTTGCAATTTTATTCCCGACATAATTCTGAATGAGTTTACAAAGATTGTTGGGATTATGTCACGAGGGTGCAAAATAAGAGGGAGGTTCCAAAATAATGAAAAGGCTTACAAATGAGGTGCCATTTGACAGATCTATACTTACTTTGGCAAACTGATAACCGATCTATCAATCTATATATAAATGTTGTTGCAAAGTTTGGTGGGATTAAGTCAAGAGGGGGCAAAATTAAAGTTGGGGGTCCCAACATATTGCAAAGGCTTATAAATGTGGTGCCATTTCACAAATCTACACAAAGGTTTGCAAAAAGATTATAGATCTAGATATAAATGTTTTCGTAAAGTCAGAATGGATTTTGTCAAGTGGGGTATAGGTTATATGACTATTGTATGTGCATACATTCGACACTTTTGAAAAAATTAAACGTGGGTGGATTTCTAGCAAATTTGTGTAAGGAACATTGGCAAGGACATGAAAGCATAGTTTTGCAAATGTGCCCATGTTTTATTTTTTGACAAGTGTCATAATGTAGGTACAAAAAATAGTGACCTATGAAATTCAATGAAAAACCTGTATTAAAGGGACATTATGGTTACAAGTAAAACCGAAAAACCCCTGAAATTTGCCAGTTATGGTAAGCTAAGCAACCATAACTCGTGCCACCACCGTGCACTGCTAAGACTAACACCCAGTACATCAAAGATGACATCAGTCAATGTTGATGAAAAGTCCCTACAAGAAGTTGTGTTTATATTGTTGGCAACAAGATGTCAGGAGTGATCGGGAGACCTATCATGAACAACTTAATCTATTAAAAAATGTACTCATCTAAAATCATTGTATTGCAGTGTTGTTGTTAATACAGAAACCTAATCATATATAAACATAGGCAATTACTGCAGCGTGCACCATAGAAGTACACTATTCATAATCTTGTAATTTTGGATAGCACAATAATGAATGCTACCTTATCAGAGTTTTGAGTAATGTTAAACATGTAATAACTAGCTTACAATTCAAGACTTACAACACATGTGCTGATACAAACAATACATATGAAGAACCACAATGCATATAAATCAGAGGCACATACAGGGAAACATAAGTAAGGAAGAAATAAACAGCATCATCAGAAAAGTTTAATGACATTAAAGTTTATCTTCATGTAAAGAAATGAATTGTGTGTTTGAGGCCTGCTCATTTCCCCATGTATGTGCACCATGAGCTGAGACCACACCCTAAGGAAAGTACTCAAAGAACATATGACAAGGTTAACGTCTAGATTTATAGCATCTTTTTCAATTGTACTATTCTGACTGTCAGTGAACAAAACCACCTGGCCTATATATGTCAGTGAACAAAAACAAGTGGCCCAGATATGTGATGTCATCAGTGATGTCATCAATGACATGTGTGATGTCATCTTTGATGTCCTGAGTGTTAGTCTTAGCAGTGCACAGTGGTGCGCGAGTTATGGTTGCTTAGCTTACAATAACTGGTAAATTTCTGTGGTTTTTCGCTTTTACTTGTAACCAAAACGTCCCTTTAACAAAGGTTTTTCATTGAAGTTGCGCTAATAAAGACCTATCAAATTCAGTGAAAAAAGATTGTAAAAGGGATGTTATGGTTAAATTGCACTAATAAAAACCTATCAAAACCATTGGAAAAAGTGTGTTGCTGCTTTGCATAAACAGTGAGAAGCAACTGTCACAAGGAAGTCCAACGTACTAAGAAGAGAAGCATATAAAAATGGTAAGTACACTATATTTCTTCCTGTAACAGTGAAGTTTGTTGTGTGTACATGACAAGTAAAAAGCATATTTTATTTTTACACAGAAATGTCAAGCACGCTGGAGTGGCTTGAGGAAAGCCCTAATTACTATGTATATCTTTCCCATTCCGCTACCCTTTCCTTTTCCTAATTGAATGTTTTTTGTCTGTGTTAATACATTTCTATGTTTACTATTGCTGTGTGTGTGTGTTTTTTATTTTTAAAGCTCTGTTAGGAGTCCGTGAACAGTGCGACTGTCTGGCCTGTCTATAATCAAAATTAAGGTACCCCCAAACATTGCGCCTGTCCTGAGGTGCATGTAAAATCATGATGCACATTTATATCATTCGAGGGCCCAGGCACTGTCTGCATGCGCATCTGATCTCCTGTGCCCCCCGAAAACTGTGCCTGTCTGTAGGTGTCCGGAAAGTTGTGGCATACTTTTAATTTGTTTGGGGGTCCCGCCTCTGTCCTACAGACACCTGGGCGCATGCACATCTCCTCCCCTGGGCCCTCCAAACACCACACCTCTCTGTAGATGTCTGTACAAACGTGATGTACTTTAATTAGTTTGGGGGTCCCACCCCTGTCCTACGGACACCTGAGCGCCGGAACATCTGATCCCCTTTGCCCTCGAAAGATTGCACCTGTCCACAGATGTCCGTAAAGTTGTGGCGTGCTTTTAATTAATTTGCGGGTGCCGCCCCGGTTCTACAGACATCTGAGCACACGTGCATCTCATCCCCTGTGCCCTCCGAACACCGCGCCTGTCTGCAGATGTCTGTAAATTTGTGGTGTACTTTAAATTACTTCAGGGGTGCCACCCCTGTCCTACGGACACCTTGGCGCATGTGCATCTGATCCCCTGTGCCCTTCGAACAACGCGCCTCCCCGGAACTGTGTGCTGCATGCGTCACTCTTTGAATTAGTTTGGGGATCACGCCCCTGTCCTTCGGACATGTGGGCGCATGAACACCTAGCATCCCACGCAATAGCTGTCCTACGGACAGCCGTCCAATCCGTGAATGATCATACACCCAAGAGTCTAGGGGCTGGCCACAACCCACACACAACAATTTGCCCTTACCTCCATATTTCAACAGCATCTGCATATATTAGTAGACCACCAACCCTACATTTCCCCAAAGCCAATATCACCATATCATACAGATTCCACTCTGCTACTGTAAGAAGCCCTCATGCAGTCACCAAATAAGCTCAAGCATGTTTCTCCAACTGCCCACCAAACCCTATCTACTGCATAATTGTGGGTAAAGTCTTGGTTGCATGGCCATATGAAACTGCAGTCGTTCTGCCAGTGTTTAGATTCTTGGGCGTATGGCCTATTTTTATCTTATGCAGACATCCTTCAATCATCTACATTCCACTCCCCTACCCTAATAACGCCTGCCTGCAGTCACCACATAAGCTGTCTGACCAAAGGCATGGTCTATGGACTACCATACACATATTAGTGTAATATTTTTTTTTGTTTTAAATAGCCACATTCCACTTCCAAACACATATTATTACAGTACTTGCCGCTAGTGGCCAGCTTCTTTAGTGTATGGGCTTATTATGATGTGGTGGTTGTGGCCAGTCCCTAGACTATTGGATGCCTGGCCTACAGCCTCTGGCCATGAACTCAAGAGTCTAGGGATTGGCCACAACCACCACAGCATGATAAGCCCATACACCCAAGAATCTGGCCACTAGCTGCAAGTACTGTAATAATATGCCAATGGCCACAACCCACAAATAACAATGTGCCCTTACCTTCCCAATTTGAACACCATCTGCACATATTGAAGTAGACCGCCAACCCTTTTTTCCCCAATGCCATTATCATCATATCATCCAGACTCCAGTCATCTCCTGTAAGAAGCCCTCATGCAGTCACCAAATAAGCCCAAACATGTTTCTCTATCTGCCCACCAAACGCTAGCTATTGCAATAGTTGTAGGTAACGTCATGGTTGCATGGCCGTATGATACTGCATTTGTTATGCCAGTGCCTACATTCTTGGGCTTATGGCCTACTTTTAACCTATGCAAACATCCTCCTATCATAATACATTTCACTCCACTCAACTACCATAATGAAGCCTGCCTACAGTCACCACAAAAGCTGTCCACCCCAAGGCCTGGTCTATGGACTACTATACACATATTATTGTAATGGTTTTTTGCAATGGCCAAATTCAACTTCTGTACACATATTATTGCAGTACTTGCAGCCAGTGGCAAGATTCTTGGGTGCATGGGGGTTGTATTCTGTGGTGGTAGTGGCCAGTCCCTAGACTCTTGGGTGCATGGTCTATGGCCTACAGCCTCCGACCGTGCTCCCATGAATCTGGCCACTAACCACAACCAACACACAACAACTTGCCCTTTTCACCAATGCCAAAAACACCATATCATCTAGATTGCACTCCCCTAGTCTAACAAGCTGGCGTGCAGTCACCAAATATCCCCAAACATGTTCCTCCAATTGCCCACCAAACAATACCTACTGCAATAGTTGTAGGCACATTCTTGGTTGCATGGCCATATGATACTGCACTAGTTGTGGAAGCATGGCCTATTTTTAACCTATACAACCATCCTCATATCACCTACATTCCACTCCCCTACCCTAATGAAGCCTGCATGCAGTCATCAGATAAACCGCCCGCACAAGGCCCTGTCCGCAGACTACCCTGGTGTCCGTGGACTGCCGCACCATGCAGTCTTTTCCCACCTAAACAAATGCATGATATCAACCATATTTCACTCCCCCACCCTTCCCAACCCCGCTTCCCAACACCAGATGCCCCAAAACATGCTTCCCAGCCCTGTTTCCCACCGTGCTATCCACGGACAGCCACAGCTGTCTGCGGATAGTACACGGCAGGCTTTTGGAAAAATATGACTCACATCAAACTTTTCACCAGCCAATCAGTGGGCGCGTGGAGTGTCCACGGACATCACATCACCCTCTGGTCCAATCAGAGCGAACAGGGAAATAGGTCAGTGGAGTGGACCCAGAAATCACTCATTTTGTGGGACCTACTGTTAGGCAGAATCATATGCAGTACCATTTGAGAACACCACATAAAATTAAGACCACAAGTGTAAGTACAAATTCACCTTTGGTACACGCCTGTACTACACAGTACAGTGGTAGTGATGGCTGAGCAACCAGACTTATCTCAAGAGTAGTGAGCAGTATCAGAAGTTACACAAAGGACAACAATTGCTATGGTTCAAACAAACACTACTCAAGGTTTCTAAGCAAAAGAAAATACTTTTATTTACACCATCAGTTGTAAAACAGCTAACTAATATAAAGCAGCAGGAAATCACAATCTTAAGACACTACACACCACCCAATGAATTCTGGACAGGTTAAGCTCAAAATTAAGTGTGAGCAAAATGGCACTCCAGCAATTTAAAAAGGGAGAGAAAGACAAGGTTATTCAAAATCAAGCAACACCAACAAGTAAGTAGGCAGGGCAATGTATAAAAGGTTTACTACAACTAGGATTCAAATCAATAGGCCTTGTCCAATGTTAATGGTTAAGAGTCTTTAAAGAGAATCACGCAGTTCAAAGTAGTTTGCGGTAAAGTCTTTGCCAAGAGTTTGAAACAAAGTTGGTCGGAAGAAAAGCTATTTGAAAGAGTAGAGAAGGACAAGCCATTGGATTGGCCAAAGATTTCAAAAACGTTCACCGCGGTCGGACAGAACGAACAACCGGATTCAAACAGTACCTTAAATGAAGAAGAATGCTGTAGCTGAGGCAGAAGTTCCTGGAAGGTCCTGCAGGCTCACGGTTCCTGAAGCGACTGTCGGACTGACAAGAAGGAGAAAGAATGGAGGATCCTGCACTGCCCATGGAAGGAACCAGCAGCAGAGCAAAGCAACGAATAAAAGGGGTGCTCCTTAAAACCCAAACAGGGTTCCAGTTCTCTGCAGTGGTGCACAGCAAATTCGACCAGGCGAGGGAGGCCTTGCTTGGTGTTTGTCGAACTGGTTGGTCCAACCAGCTCAGGGGAAGAAGATTCCTTGCAGATCTTCTCTGTTGTCGAGGTTTAGGAGATTCGGACCCGCAGAAGCGCTTCACCAGGAGGTTCAGTTGTTGCAGTAGTCCTCTTCCTTAATCTTCTCTTCGGTTATCTTGATCCAGTGGTGACTCTGCCTTCTAAGTCCCAGACACCTGCTTTTTATGCAGTTTTCCCCCATTCACAAAGCCTGGCTGTCAATCACACAGCAGGGTGGCTGCCCTGGCAGTAAAGTCACCTAGCCAATCAAACAAGAGTATGACTTGCGTCTCCAAGGAGACCCTGTGCAGGGGGCCTAAAATCCATCCCTTATATCCTGTCCACCCAGACACTCAGGTGCCTAAGGAGGGCTTCTGCACCAAAGGACGGCAAACAAAGGAACCAAAACTGGTTTGGCACACAGGGTAAAACACGAGAAAGACCTTTACAAAAATAAATGGCTAATAAACCCAGCCGCAAACAAATACAATGAAATTGGGTCCAGCGGATTAAAGTTTGAGGCTACTAACATAGCCTAAAACACTTCCAAGGCTATTTTCATAGTCAGCGGTAGGGAAAAAATGGTAGATACCACTGCCACCAGCCGAATTTTAAAGAAAGGGGAACAACATAATGTTCCATGAGAGACAGAGAAAAAGGGATAACTATTAACCCTTAACAGTACTCTATTGAAGATAGTTTTTACAGGGACTGTGGATTTAAAAAGACTAAAAAAGTCAATGGCAACTTTACATGTTCTGGGAGACAGTAGTCAGTCCCAGAAAATGGAGTTTAAAGTGGGAAGTCTGAAAAAGACAACCCTGTGCCACTGCACTAAAGGTGCTGTGTGACGCATAGTAAAAAGATGGCACCTATGGAGTAGGTGAGACTCCACAGTCTGTGAACACAAAAATGTAAAACACACAGCAAAAAACATGTAAGAGTGGGAAAAAAGGCTCACACTCTTACCAGGTGAAAAAAATAAATCCTAGAAATCCAGCAAGGACATAGTACTATAATACTCCGCCAAACCAAGGAACGATCTCACCTGATCCTTATCTGTTGGCCATGGTGCACTTTTGCTAGCTTCTACCAAACTTTCCTTTGGCCTCACACATTCACTGTCAACTACTTGCCCCAAATTTCCACACTCTCAACTCTAATTTTGCACTTGCTCCTACGCAGCATCAAAACAGCTTCACTCAGTCTGCACAACACCTGCCTAAGATTCTCATCATGCTTTTTCTCTGAATTAGCATAAAAAAACATGTCATCTTGGAAAATTACAATATTATGCACCCCCTCCATTATTGTTTCCATCACCCTTTGGAAAACAGCTGCTGCTGACGCCAGTCCAAATGGCATTCTGCAATACTTGAAAGTTCCCAACATGGTCACAAATGCAGTTAGATGTTGACATGCTTCGGTCAGTGGTACTTGGTAGTAGGCTTCAGATAAATCTATCACTGAGAAAAGTTTTGCACCATTCAAAGTTGTCCATTTTTCTCCAATGATGGGAAGTGGATGTCTGTCAGCTAAAATGTTCCTATTCAAATCTCTCAGGTCCACACATAGTCTTATCTCTCCATTAGACTTGGCTGCTACCACCACCGGAGTCAACCATTTGAAACGTTCTATTCTTTCGATAAATCCCCTTTGCAAAATCTTTTCGATCTCCTGTTTTACTTTATCACTCAAATTCTGTGGTACTGGTCTGACTTTATGCACACTGGGAGGGGCTCCAATTTTGAGAATGATCTCATGCTAGAACCCTTTCAGCATCCCTAGTTCTTCTGTGAATACTTTTGGAAACTCCTGTTCCCATTTGTCCCTTACTTCGGCAACCGTGATGGGGTATTCAACACTTGCTTGTATTCTTGTGCCTAACCTCTGCTGCTTACCCCAACCTATCAGTGATGACCCTTGCTGAGTGACATAGACATCCTCGTTACAGCTCTGTTCTTTATATTTTATAGATGCTTGAAACTTTCCCAAAACTTTAATTTTCACATTGCCGTAGGCATATGGTTCAATCATGTGCTCGCTCAGTTGTTCCATCTTTCCTTGCACACACCCTACAAAAGTCTTTCTTGATATTAATGTCCGAGGCGAACAGCTGTCAACTTTCATTGTGACTATTCTTCCTTCGATCAGAAAGACATCTGTTGGTCCGTTCCCTTTAGAGGACATATTGGGTACTTTCAACACATGTTTCCCTCGGTGATTCTGTGGGACTACAGAACTCTCCTCCTGCTCAGGAACTCTTCCTGTTGCCTCTACATGCTCTACTTTTCCACATTCCCTGCAAACTCTTGCGAAATGACCTCTCCCTTTACATTTCAAGCAATTACCATTTCTAGCCGGGCAACACATACTTGAGGAAATGTGGTGATTACTACCACACGTAACGCATTTGACTTCTGTGTTTGTGCCAGGTATTTTCATGCCTCTTACCGCTGCAACCTGGCTCCCTTGCTTCTCTCCTCTCATAGTTGACATGTATTTGCATGTCTGTTCCATGTTTCTTGTCCTCTCCACAGCCAAATCCAATGGAAGGTCCTTAGATAGTAATCTTTCCTGCACCTTGGCACAGTTGGTGCACCGAATCAATTGATCACGTATGAGCGAGTCAGTTAGTTGCCCAAAATCGCCGGAGTGATTCAGCGTCCTTAGTGTGGCAATGAAGTTCTCCACCAGTTCTTGTGGTTCTTGGGCTCTCTGGAAGAACTTGTGCCTCTCAACTGTAGTGTTCTTTTTAGGTTCGAAGTGAATTCACAATTTTCTTTCGGCTGTGCTATATTGATCAGTGTCGCCTTGGCCCTCCTGTGCTGGTTCTGGCAAACCATCATATATACTACGGCCTTCTGCTCCCAGATTGTGCAGCTACATCGCTTCTTTTCTGGTGGAGGAAAATTGCTCTCCGCTATGGCAATCAGGTATGTGTCAACAGTTTTTTCCATCAGTCCCACCTGCTAAGAGGTGTGCCGGCTTCTGGTAAGAAAGGTGGGGGTGGTGCCATGCTTGCTGCTGCCATAATTACAGTGTCTTTGCAGGACCTTTGGCCTTACGCATACATATTAGTTTAATCACCAATGACACACTGGGTCGGATTGTAGCACAATTCTGCCAATGGCACCTTGTTCAATCCTTATTTTCTTCTTCCTTTACTTTTATGGATAATTCATCCTCCACAGCCACTCCTTACAATTTACTCTTGTGGATATATGTTCACAGACTATGACTCTGTTTTATATATCCTCCTCTAGTAGCTTATCCTCCTCTTGCATAACTTTCCAATGACTGCTGCAAGTTTACATGCTCTTTTGCTGTGCCCCTTTACTTCCAGTGATGTCCTTCAACCATTGGTTGATTGTAGATCCAATCGTTGGGCAGCTTCCTGAAATGTCTTCAGCCCCTTCCCTCTTGCCTAGTGATGCACTGAGAGGATATCAGTTCAGGATCATAGACCTTAAATGGTCGGAGTGTCCTCCCGTGTCTCCTCACCTCTTATCTTGTAGTGTAGTCGGGAGATCAGCTGGGCACAGCTGGCAACTGTAACAGGTGTGCCGGTCTCTGCGCGATCCTTCGCTGCAGTCAGCTGAGAAAGGCACACAAACTTTGCGCAACCCGTTTCCCCTGCTGTGATAGAGGTGCCTCACAGCCGCAGTCAGCAGGGACCAAGGGGCAGGCTCTGCACGGTGCTCCTCTCAGCAGCGGGCCTGCGTAACCCTAAACATATCCCATCCTCGTCACCAACTGAAATGACTGAGGTGGAGACAATGGGTAAGTTTTAAGGTTTTATTTCTGCATGCCCACCCAGAGCCCAGTGCAGCTTCTCATCTCTAACGGTCGCTGTCACTGTCTCGCGACCCCTGCATTCCAAAGACAACAGGGCTCGCTGGGCAGAGAACAGGACCAATATTCTCAACACATCTTTACAGTAGGCCCTATTGCTCCTATACTTGCTCAACAACCCCAGCCTTTCTCCACTGGGACCCCTACAGGTCCTACACTCAGTCCTGAATTCATTAATCTAGAAAAGATGAGGCTTGAATTGGAATTCAAACATCTTAATGCTCAAATTGAACAAAAGCATCAAGAACTTGAGCTCAGAGAAATTGAGTTGAACCATGCACTAGAAATTAAGAAATTTCCATTGAGAATGCTTCTCTCCCAGAGTATTCTAGATCTTCCAGTCCTAAGAGACCACGTATCCCTAAAGAATTTGTGTGTATGTATGAGGCTAAGCTTGATATTTTGAATTGGTTGGCGATGTTTGAGTATAACCATTGGATTCGAGACATTACAGGGAACCAGTTGCTTCATTGGCTCTTCTCTAGGCTACCCACTGTTGCATCTGATGTTTTGATGGAGTTGGGGCAGGTGGATAGGATCGATAATGAATGTGTGAAGCTAGCTTTAATTGCTAGATTTGGGAAGACCCCTTCCCAGTACCTTAAGAGGTTTAGGACCCTCAAAAAGCATGATGGTACCCCTTGGGCTACCTGGGTATGTGAATGTTTCAAAAACGTAGATGGTTGGGTTAAGGGTTACAGAGTTAACACTTATGAAGGTATGAGAAATCTTGGTGTGTTGGAGTCAATCTATGATGCCTGCTCTCCTGAGCTCAGACAGCACTTGGCTGAGGCTGATTCTAAGGAGATAGATCCAAAGAAATTAGCTAAGTCTGCTGACTTGTGGGTTGCCAGCATGGCTACTCACAAAGATTATAGGGCAACTCAGAGCAACCAAGCAGCCAAAGAAAGATATAAGGAGAATTCTAATACCTCCAATCCAGAAGAGGCCCACAAACATAACCAGGGTAAGCCACATGGGAAACCAAATAGGGCTAGTGAATCCTCTGGTGCCCAGCCAGAGGGAGGTCAGCAGAAATCCCCATTCCAGGGAGCATTTGGTAAATGCTATGTTTGTGGGTCAACTGACCATGTGAAAGGAGATCCCAGGTGCAAGGGTAAACCTGCAGGGATAAGCACTGCATCCTTAGCCTATCCCCAGAGGGAGAAGTACTAATGGCTAGTGCCCACTTTAAACTATTTGCTGAAGCACCCGTGGGTCTTCAGCCCACTGTATCCTTAGAGTCCAGGGGTCTGGGTAAGAAACAGAATATGGATGTGTACAACTCCATTCCACAGAACTCTAGAGGGTATTAGATGGACAGTGTTATTGTCAATGGCCAGGATACTCCTGTCAGGAGAGACACTGGGGCAAGCAGAACAGTAGTTGATTAATGCTTTTTTAAGCCTGAGGATGTTGCTAAGGCACCCAAAGGTCGCACTAAATTCTCTGGAGGCCCTGTTCAGTTGGTTCCAATTCTACCAGCTCTTATTCAGTGTAATATTTTTTTTGAAATTTTATTATTTGTTTGGTTGAAAAAATCAACCTTTCAAATTTTACAACAGGTATGTAACAATAAAATACAATATAATCTATTAGAAGAACAAATAAATAAAAGCATCTTACATAATCTTTCCATGAGTGTCATGACCACACAACAGAGCAGAGAAAAATAACATGAAGATTCAATACAAGTCATTTTACCTCCCAAAAATGTTTTGTTCAAGAGCCGAGCAAAGCAATAACAAACAATGGTATTAGAAGGCAGAGTACAGTATTAGTGCGAATCAGGAAAAATTGCCTCCAGAAATTGTACGGTGGCTGTCTTTACTGAAAGGGAAGTAGTTGTAAAGATACATTGCCACATGTTTTTCTTGATATGCACATTTTGATTCTCAAAGAAATTTTTGAAGCACTTCTTTCGGATAATAGATAATAGTGGACAATCTATTAAACAATGTTCCAATGTTTCCCTTTCAGCAGGATTTTTACAGAACCGACATTGATTTTCAGCAATTTGAATTTGCTTCCTACACGCCAAAACATCTAGGGTTGGCCAGAGGTTCAAGCAGAAGCGAAGAAACTTTTGTCGAAGCTTTGGACAAGGAGCTTTGGCTAAGTAATCAGCCATAATTCTAAACCGTTTGTGACCAAATAAGCTTCGGTCAAAGTCCTTATATTTTAAGCATTGGCTTTGTGTCATACACCAATCATGTTGATGAATTTTCAGTTTTGCTCGTGCTTCATTAGATAATAACAAATCTAGTTCAACAGAAGCATCAGATAAAGCATTCATGGTACCAGCATTCATGGTAAAGTCACACCACTCCCAAGAGAATGTTTGATTTTGCAAGAGTAAATGTGTTGCCACCTTACCCAATATGTCTAGACGGTTTAAGGATAACAAACATTTTCGAAAGAAAATGCAATATTTCCAAGAGACATAGGAAGCCATTGATAAAGAACCTAATTCAAAACGGATCATAGGTAAAGGCGTACAGATGGGTAGGTGTAGAACTTGCTTCCAAAAGGAAGATTCCAATTTGTCCCAGCATGCTGCGGGTTTAGGAGCAAAGGCTTCAGACCCATAGGTTAAGATTGGAAGAACCATCTGGAGATAAAACGTTAACACATGTTTAATTGTACATTTTCCAAATTTGCCCATAAGTACTCTTGCTTGGGCAACTAAGGACCACATTTTACCAGTGATTTCTAAATCAACCACAGGGCTTGAATAAGTGTCTACCACTAACTGTCATGATCTCTGCTTCCAAAAGGTCAGGGTTTTCCCAACTCCCTTGGAAGCAGATCCATAACCCAGGTTCCGAGGGCCAACCAGTCCCAATTGGGACCTTTTGGACCCAGTCCTGGCGCCAGTGGCACCAGGCTCATAAATGTGCCCAGTCCCAGCGCTGGAAGCACCGGGCTCATGATGCTTGGGTGGACTTACCTGCAGCAGACCATGCTGCTTACTTGCCTGCCAGCTGAGCCTCTGATCCTCTTCTGTTTGGAACTACTTTTCCTGTTGGGTGGGGCAGGAGCCACTCCCTAGATTCAGAACACTGGAACTCTTCTGGAAAGCAGGAACTCTTTTCTTACCTAGGCGTGGCTGTGGAAGGAGACACCTAAGCACTACAGGAGGCTATTTAAACCACACCCGGTGGATGAATCTTGCTTTGCGTTATTCTGCATCCTCTGCAGCAGAACGCTCATCGTGTCTTCTGCATCGGATCCTGGGCCTAAGGAAAAAGGCTTACCATCCTGAATCCAGTCTTCAGCAACACCTATAAAGACAAGAAAGAACAGGTTAGCATTCCGGCATCTGAAAGACAAAGGCTTACCTACTCTTCGTGCGCTCCGGAGGTCTTCACACTGCATTCCGGCATCTGAAAGACAAAAGCTTACCGACTCTTCGCACGCTCCGGAGGCCTTCGGCGCTGCATCCTGCATCTGAAAGACAAAACAAGGTGCGTTTAAAGACATTGGGGAACTTTGATACTCATGTGCCATTACTCCTTTCCACATCAACCCCAGTGGGTATTCCGGCACCCTGCAGCCGCTCCGAACTCGTACCTGCAAAATAAAAGACAGTTAGAGCGCATCGTGAAGCAGGCAACAAGCGCTTACTTACGTGCTTCCAAGCGCTTCTATTCATCTTACGGACTCCATCTTCAACTCACTTCAGCCCGTCATCCGCCATCGCCGGAACCTGCAAAACAAGAGACATCATTGCTAAAGACTTTAAAGACAATAGAATTACTCGAAACTTACCGTTCGTGCAGTAAACGACGGACAGCAGTCCTCTGAAGTCAAGAGGCCTGCGCTACCGATCCAGTGAAGAAACTGGTTACAGCACCCTGCCCCGAGGCAGATGGAGAGCTCGGCATTCACTTACCTAAGGTGAGAGCGTTAAAACCTTTGGGGGTCTACAGGAGAGCAAAAAAGGGAAGAGATAGGGACACCCCAATAACCCCAGTTCATTAATCCCATATTTTCTGTCTGCAGACATCTTACTCTTGAAGTCAGGCATACAGTGCACAGAGGTCCAGCCCAAAGAGCCAACCGGGTGCTACACATCACCTTTGAAGATACGGTAGTCGCCCAGTCAAGACCGGCGCCTCTGCGAGAATCAGGTGAGCGTTACACTAACGTTCCCAAATATTTATAGCTGGATACCTGTTCAAGTGGAACTTTGTGCAAACTCCACCTGAAGGGTTTAATTTTGAAACCTAGGCGCCATTTGCATACCATTGTTTGAGTCTTGTTGATGTTAATCTTTAGATGATTCAAATCTACATAAGACTCAATAGCATCTAAGAGTTTGTGTAGTTCGGAATGGGTTTTGGAAATGAGAATTAAATCATCCGCATAAAAAAGGTATGGGATCTTATGAGGGCCTAAACTGGGAGAATCGCTCAAGATATTACTTACATTACATTACATTTCATTTGTTATGCGCGCTTTTGACCCTAGGGCATAAAGGCGCAGACAACCAAAGACATACAACACAAATGAGGACAGGCTTAGAGGTGAGGATCAAAGCATCCTTTGTAAATTATTCCAATAATCCCTGCAGTATGATGCAGTCTATTGGAGAAATCTGTGAGTACAGTAGATCAAACAAATAAGAAAGTCTTCAGTTCCTTCTTGAAAGATGCGAGGGAATAGTGACTCCTCAAGCTGATAGGAAGATTATTCCACATCGCGGGGGCCTTCACCATAAATGCTTCCTTTTCCGCCTTCATTGTTTTACATCTTGGCTGTATGATTTGATTAGTGAAGTCAGATCTCAAAGATCTTACATTACTCTTTGAAATTATGTGCTGTTGTAAATATTCAGGCATTACTTGTAGCCGGCATTTGAAAACTATAACCAGTACTCTAAAATTACTCCTGGCTTCAATAGGTAGCCAGTGTAATGAGCGTCTGGCCACAGTTACATGGCTATGCCTTGGGAGTCTAAGAACAACTCTGACCGCCCAATTCTGTGCTACCTGCAATCTTTGCAGCTCTCTTTTGTTGATGCCCAGCAGGAGGCTACAACAATAGTCCAATTTAGCACCTATAATTGCCCTGGCTATGGTTTCAGCGCTTTCCTGCGAGATCATTGGCCTCAAATGAGCCAAGAGTCTGATATAATAGACTACCCCTGCCACCACTGATGAGACATGAGCTTTCATGCTTAAAGTCGAGTCGAGAGTTACTCCTAAAATTTTTGTTTTTGATAAGTAGATAATGATATCCCTCCCAATTTAAAGAAGCTATATTCTTGACTCAACTTACTAATCGCCTTAGAGCTGCCGACTATTAGCAGCTCAGTCTTACTGCGATTAAGAGCTAGAAAATTATCCAACATCCATTTTTCAATGAGGGCAAAAACTCTATTCACCTCCGCCTCATCCTTTTTGTGATGTCCTGATAACTTGATAACACATTGAGTGCCGTCTGCATAATTAGAGAACACGACCCCCTCCTCCTGTAACATAAAGAAGAATGGGGTCATGAACAGGTTATACAGACATGGGGACAAACTTGCCCCTTGTGGGACTCCATAAAGAACGGAAAGTGGACTAGCTTCAGCGGAGGCTGAGCAAACTCTACTTGTTTTATTCTCCAGGAAAGAGGCGATCCACCGGGCTGCTGAGTCCGAGAGGTTAGCCACCTCTTAAAGTCTTGGAATTAAGATCGAATGCTCGACCAAATCAAAGGCTGCTGATTGATCTAGAGAAATTATCAGGGAGAGGCCACTTCTATCCATTTCCACCATTAATTTAGATTTCAGTTCTAACAGTGAGATTTCCGTCCTATATTTCTTCCTGAATCCCGACTGATTTGGATGGAGGATGTAATAAAGGTCTAGGTGCGCTGCGAGTTGACTGTAGGCCACTCTATCCAAAATCTTAAGTAAGAAGGGTGTGTTGGAAATGGATCGGAAATTTAGCGGATTTTTTTTAGAATGGGGGTAACCATGGTTGCTTTTAATTCGTTTGGTACACTACTTGCTTTAAGAGAGGCATTTATAAAATTACAGATTGCTTTAATAAGCTGCGGTGGACATGTTTTTATGATCATGGAAGAGCAAGCATCACCCCTACATTGTGACGGTTTCATATGCTCTATGTTTTCAACAGCTCACTTTCTGTGATAGATTGAAAGTTGAACTACTAAGGTTTATACCCAGATCATATATGACAGATTAAAGATTGATGACGCCATAATGCACCCTTGCTTCAACCCTCTATATGTATGAAATTTCAAGGTCATATTGCCCGCCAAATCTAATTTAACCTGCATATAAGTGTTAGTATGAAGCAGTGTTATCAAGCTAGCAGGGAAGGTGGGCAATTAAATTTGACTAGTTTGTAATAGAGAAGGGTGCGATCAATAGAATCGAATGCGACCTTAAAGTCGACAAAGGCTAGATACAGCGTCTGTTTACAGGCAGCATGGTTTGACAAGAGCATGTGTAGTGTGATGATGTTAGGTATAGTACCTAAACCAGCCACAAAACCTGACTGGAAAGGGTTGTTGAGCCTGGCCTGTGCAATCCACTGATATAGTTCTCTCATAATTAACCGAGAGAAAATCTTTCCTGGCGTGTCCAGTAACGCTATCGGTCTGTAACTTGAGGGGGCGGACCTGATCCCTTTTTTAAAAATGGGGACAATTATTGAATGAGTCCAAGTGGGTGGAAGTTTTTGAGTCATGATGATAAGACTAAAGATTTGAAACAAGATACGACCCCAGATCTCTGGATGGGCTTTTAGCAGTTATTGGAGAGACCATCCGGACCACGAGCACCGGACCAACTGGCCTTTTTAATGAAAAAAAGAATGTCATTGAGATCAAAATTTAAGTGATAAAGTGTAATAATATGACAGTGAGGATTCCTGTCAGTGTCCAGAATGAGATGCCTTGGAAAGTCATGTTGGGGAATGATTTAAAAACTCTAAGTAGTATCGAGTACCCCCAGGCCTCCCAGTGAGATAAAACAGAACCAAACCAAATTGGCTAGAGAGGCAACCTTAAGAAACCACTCTGAGCCTGTGGGAACCTCTACAGAGAACCCCACTGCAAGCCTTGGTGTTAGTAAATTGACCTCTAACCCAGGCAAATCTGAGGCTAGTATAGTAGGGAAATGAGAGCCACAACCAAGCTCCATCATTGCCCATCAAGTTGTAAAGTCTATAACCCCCCCTGCTTCTCAGGAAGAGGTGGATTGACAAATTGGGCCCCTCTCTAGGCCTGTGAGAACTGGCAATTCTCAAAGCTGGTGGAACCAGGAACAAGCAGTCTAAGGCTAAAAACCTTAAGACTGTGGGAGCTTCTACTGAAGACTCCACTGTCAATCCTAATGTTAGGAGGGAAACATCTATAATAGGTAAGGTCAGATCTCAGAAGAAGTGGCAGCATGTATCTTGCATGACCACGGCCCCTCCAACCAAGCTACCTGAGACCCAACTTGCTTTTGAGAGAGAGGTGATGAGGACCCACGGAGGCACCTCTAGATCTAAGGCATGCCTTTCTAAGGACCCCTTGAAAACGCCTAGTGTAGGTTCAGAGGTTGTGACAACTTCTGAGGGAGTGTTAGATCAGATCCCCTGTACATTAAAAAAGAGAGATGTACCACAACAGCTTTCCAGGTCATATAGTTCACAAATTAAAACTACTAAAATGGTCAAATCTGCCTGCAAGGGTTTGATTTCACCATTGAACACAGGTCAGGATGTCACCACCAAAATGCTGATGGTCTCTCTAGGATTTTGTTAACAGACTAGAATGAACTGTTAGAGGCTATGGTGGTAGCTCAAACTCTAATCCGCTGGACCCCTTTTAATTTTATTTGGTTCCGGTCGGGTTTATTCACCATTTCTTTTTGTAAAGGTCTTTCTCGTGTTTTACCCTACGAGCCAAACCAGGTTTGGTTCCTTTGTTCACCGTCCTTTGGTGGGTTTCTGCACAGAAGCCCTCCTTACGCGCCTGAGTGTCTGGGTGGACAGGATGTGATGGAAGGGTTTGAGGAAGGGTTTGAGCCCCCCTGCAAGGACAGCCACCCTACTGTGTGATTGACAGCCAGGCTATGTGAATGGGGGAAAACTGCTTAAAAGCAGGTCTCTGGGACTTGGAAGGCAGAGTTGCCATTGGAACGAGAGAACCAACAAGGAGCTGAAGGAAGAGTACTGCTGCAAGTACTCAATATCCCAGTGAAGTCCTGCTGTAGGTCCGAATCGCCCGAAACTCTGACGACAGAGAAGATCTACAAGGAATCTTCTTCCCTTGAGCTTGTTGGGACCAACAAGCTCACCAAACACCGGCCTTCCTCTCCTGGTCGAATTTGCTGTGCCATGCTGCAGTGAACCGGATAGCCAGGAGGAACGGAGCCTGTTTGAGTTTTACGGAGCGCACCTTTTATTCTGCTCTGCTGCTGGCTACTTCCCTGGGCAGAGCAGGACCTTCTAGTCTTCATCCTTCTTGTCACCACGACAGGCACATCAGGACCCATGAGCCTGCAGGAACTGCCAGGAACAACCACCTCCACTGCAGCATTCTTCTTCATTTAAAGTACTGTTCGAATCCGGTCGTTCGTTCCATCCGACCGCGGTGAAAGTGTTTGAAATGTTTTGCCTCTCTGAAGGGTTGTCCTTCTCTTCTCTTTTGAATAACTTTTCTTCTGACCAACTTCGTTTTGAACTCTTGGCAAAGACTTAACCGCAAACTACTCTGAACTTTGTGATCCTCTGCAAAGACTCTGAACCATTAACATTGGCCCAGGCCTATTGATTTGAATCCTATTTGTAGTAAGCCTTTTCTAGATTGCCCTGCCTATTACTTGTTGGTGCTCCTTGATTGTTGATAACCTTGTCTTTTCCTCCCTGAAATTGCTGGAGTGCCATTTTGCTCACACTTCTTTTTGAGGCTAACTTGTCCAGAATGTATTGGGGGGTTATTGTAGTATGTTAAGATTGTGATTTTCTGCCGCTTTATATTAGTGAACTTGTTTATAACTGATGGTGTAAATAAATGTATATTCTTTTACTCAGAAACCTTGAATCAGTGTTTGTTTGAATCATAGTAATTGCTGTCCTTTGTGGAACTTCTGATACTGCTCACTTTACTTTTGAGATAAGTCTGGCTGCTCAGCCATCACTGCCACTTTACTGTGTAGTACAGGCTTGTGTCAAAGGTGAATTTGTACTTACACTTGTAGTCTTAATTGTGTGTGGTTTTCCCAAAGGGTACTGCATATGATTCTGCCTAACACACGCCCCTGCTTTTTAACCTCCATATGGCTGATTTACCCACATGTTTAACATCCTCTGGTGGGACATTCCCTAAAATTGGAAAACATCACATTTGTCGGATTTCCTATGACATGGTACTTTTAAATCATTAATCCCAGGACTTGCACAACTTCTCTTTAGAAAACCATCTGGTGCTGAATATGGAAAAGACCAAATATATGTGAATTGGAGGCAGTAGAGGTAACCCCAGAGGTTGCTACATTAACAACGTACGCATTGAGCGGGTCACTGAATACATATATCTGGGCTTGAACAGTGACGAAAACTTAAAATGCCAGGCAATGCAACAGGAGAAAACTACTAGAGCCTACGCACTAGCATCATGTATAATTACATTCTCAGATAGAACCATATAGTTTGATTGGGTCTCTCACAGTGTACATGCAGTGCATTGTCTCAGCGTTGACCTATGGAATGGAAGCTTTTTATTTGAAGAATACTGATTGGCTGGCAGACTGGAAGGTGCAACATGGAGGAGACTCTTAGGTCTTCCTAACTGCATACCGATTCAGGTTATATTCCTGGAAATGTCCACTTTCTGCCAGCAGACCATAGATCTGTTTGGTGAAATAGAATGGACCTCTAACACCGATAAAGACAAGCACCAGTTGATTAAGCAGTTTGTAGATACGGGTAAGGTCTGGGAACGGGGGTCTACATTTCACACATTTGGCTTCACTTAGAACCTATAGTGACTTTCTCCCAATTTATACTACCTATCTAACCCTGCAGAGATACATGTCCAAATGTCCCTCTCCAGGCTTCAGAAGATTTCTACTAGTCTTATGACTGAACCAATTACCAATGATGGAGATCACTGGAGGCAGAATTTGGAGAATTTGTTTACAACACCACATACTTGAATCTGCATGTCATGGTCTAACCGCCTGCACGTGTTTGGGTGATCGTTACACCACATGTTCATAGGTTAATAGAAATTGAAAGTGATTACTTCTGGAGTTTTTATGTACTGGCCTCGGATCACAAATGTAATATGACACTTCATCTGTTATGGATACAGATAAAAATGAAATTGGACAACTTCAGTGTAGATAAATAACTTATAACCAAATAGTTGGACTTATTTCTTGATGTTGTATACAATTTGAATTACATAACTGAAATGTAAGTGGTGCTACTTTTTTATTGATCTAATAATTATTGAAATGGATGTATTCATTTTTCTTTTTTGTGTGTAAAGTTTTAATAAATAAATCACAATAATAAAAAAATACCCATACTTAAAATTCTTATAATATATCACTATACATGTAGGATATGTTAATGGTGCAATATCTAATACAGTGGAATTTTCCACTAACCCCAAACCAGGTACGCACAATTAACCTTTATTTATTATAGATCTTTTTATGAAGCTGAAACCCTCACTGTAAGATGATTGATTCCTTACAGCTTCCCTCCCCTTTCCATATAAGACACACAAAGTGTTGACAAGAAGGTCTATTTATTAACAAAACAGAAATAGTGGAATGATGTTAAAGAGAATGCTCTAGTTTCAAAGGCCGGATTTGAGAAATAATCAACACACTAGTCACTTCAGTTTACAATGCTACGGTTATGAAAAAAGAGATTAACTAGCACAATTTTCTCCATAAATATCTAAGCATTAAATTCACCCTGTGCCCGCAGGGACTATCGATTGAGTGCCTGAGTCCAGGAGAAATGTTTAATTTGTGCAAACAACAAATTAGTTACAATTTCCCTTTCTATCCACTTCTCACTACTTCCCCTTATTCAAAAGACAAATCCCCTCACTTGATAGACAGGTCAGATTGTCAACTAAACTCAATTACAACAAACTACTTTACTGTCAGATATGTAAATGGCTTGTAGAAAAGAAAATGTATGTTCATCAGCATATTGTCACATTCCCTTGGTGATTTCTCTATTCAATTACTGTGTAAATTGTACCTTTCTCCCATTCAATGGCCACCTTGAACACCAGATAGAAACAGGCAGCGAATAATCACCC
Organism: Ambystoma mexicanum; assembly: GCF_040938575.1. Taxonomy (NCBI): domain Eukaryota; kingdom Metazoa; phylum Chordata; class Amphibia; order Caudata; family Ambystomatidae; genus Ambystoma; species Ambystoma mexicanum. Next base: position 1,176,220,911 of record NC_090933.1, read on the forward strand.
TCTCCTTTTTATATTGAGCAACTTAGCGTTAACAAGAGTATTCTACTAGACGGCATATCCAGGAAGTGACTTTAATTACATTATTTGTTTAGATCTGCCCACAGCGCACGTAGATGCACGTAGATGGTGCGAGTTATGGTTGCTTAGCTTACTATGAAGGGGGAATGTGCAGTGGAGTGTGGTAGCACTCTGAAGTGTCACATTCCTTTAGTGAAATCTTTTTACTGAATGTACATGTATATGTATGGCGGGGAAGGGAAAGAAAGGGGCTAAACAAGTGATGTTGTCATTGATGTCATCAGCGACATGTGAGATTACATCTTTAGTGGTCTGGGTGTCAGTGTTAGCAGTGCACAGGGGTGGTGGCAGGGTTGGGGGCTTAGTTGACCATAACTGTCGAATTTCAGGGGGTTTTCGGTTTTAATTTGAAGCATAAAGGGGTGGTGGAAAGTTTTTTTTAGTGAAGTGTACAGGTTTTTGTTGGTGCAACTTAACCATAACGTCCCCTCAACAACTTTTTTTTTGTAGTGAATTGCACTGGTTTTTGGGAGGGCAACTGAACCCTAACGTCCCCTTATCAAAGTGTATTGTGTAGGGAAATGTATAGGTTTTTGGAAGGTGGAACTTAAGCATGAAATTGTGGCAATGAAGTTGGTGAGCAGAATATGTACTGTAATCATGTGATTTTGAGAGGTATGTAGTATAATCTATGTACTTGCCATACATTTAACATAGAACATTCAGAACTCCCTCCCTATTGACTGTAGAAAGGGACGGACTGAGCGCCTGTTTGTGGACGGGGGCGGACAGGATCAACATTACCCAAAGAGGCGGGGGGTATCTGAAAATGTACAATTGTTTTACACAAAAAGGGTGAAACGGTGAAGAAGGGCATACAGATTTTGTAAGTAGTAATAAGTAAATATGGAAACCAAAAGGTAGGAAATGGAAACGACACATTTAATAATTATGTAGAAGGAAGTGGATGGAACCAAAAAAAAAAAAGAAAGGATGCCACCACTGTAGTCACTTCACAGAAACTCGGCAGCCTGGAACGATAGTGGACCGACGCATTTGGAAGAAGGGAGATTACAGCATAAGAGTGAGTGGAGGTCATTTTTTTGAAGTGGGTGTGTTTTTTTTTTAGTATGTGGTGCAGAAATAATAATTTCTTTCTGTTGTTTTGACTCAGAAATGGCTAGTACTTTGGAGTGGTTGGAGGAGTATTTCCCAAAGGAGGAAATGTCTGAAGACAGTGACAACAATAGTACATATTGGTCTGCATATGGAGAATAGTGACCAGTATTTTATAGGCATTTAACTTGTGGTATTTTATTTTTCAACAGACCAGGAAAAAAAAGAGGAAAGGGCAACAGAAGAGATAGAAGAAGACAGAATTAAAACGATAGAGTCGAAAATGGATGTTTTGAATGACAATTTTCAAAGTTTACGGGAGTTTGTGGAGGACGTTGTGAGAGGGAATGTTCGGTACCATTGCCCCACCTGCACCTGCCCTGCTTCTCCATTCCCTAGTGACCCAACCCCAAACCTGCAACAGGAAAATATACGTTTCGATGAAGTATCCATCCCTTCTTCCCCTCAGAAATCTTCCGTGTTAAATCAAAATTCCCCCATATTTATTTCAGTGTCCGCTTCCCCTGCTGTTTCTTTAGAGTGATGTGTGTTTTTGTGTATATAGTAAGTGGTTTTGTATAGTACATGTAGAGATAGAGTATGTGTTTCAAATCTTTTTTTTTTTTAAAAGGCGTAAAATGTTTGCAAACGCCTGTTCGACCTCTCCCCAAGCAATGGAATTTGGGTGCTGTCTTTGGCAAGTAAGATGGATGTGATATGTGACAGCACCATCTTTTCACAATGTGCGTACATAAACAGAAAGGGGTGTCCAAAGGATATACTAACTCGGCGTACCGCTTCGGAACGAGATAATACATGGTGGTAGAACACACAAGATGTCCGGAATGGGTGTAAATGAGTAGAAAGGGAGTGTGTGAAGGACAGTATAGCGGTTCGTATTGGGCGCAGTCAAAATGGTGCCATCCGTAGAACAGGCACGGTGGGCGGCAAGGTCATAGGCAAACAAAATGGAGTTGTTCTAAGGACACTGGAACTGGCCGTACATTGAACATAGCATGCAAGTACATGCGCAGTACAAACAAAAGGATTGGCAACATTGCGCCACTTCCTAACTGTCCATCTCACTTGTAATGCACTTTGAAGTACTTTAAGAACCCGACCTATGTCTGTAGGACACTTCTGCGCATGCGCATGTGTGATTCTTTGCATTTTCTGTCCAGGGGACTTTCATGAAGGGGCGGATGTGTTGAGGACGTCATCTTGTGACCGCACCTATGCTGAGTGTGGGTACAGGTTTCCGCGGTTTGTGTGCTTCCGCAACACTAAAAATTAACTTGTAGACACAAAAAAGTATTGTGGAGTGGAAAAATGTAATTTCACACATCCCAAACAACAGGCCACCTCAGGAGTTGCTGTGTAAAATGGAGTTTACCGCTTTGTAAAGATGAAGATGGTCACGAGGCAACCCCTGCACGCCTTCAAAAGGCCACATCCCTGGAGTGCATCTTCATTGTCCTTCTAGCTATAGCAGATAGAGGTGGTTTGACTTTACTGCTGTAGTGATGAAAAGGAAACCAATTACTATGGCTTCCATGGCTGCTGTTGGGTTATTAGCCTCTGTATCTCCCCCAAGCCCGCCACCATCACCACCTCACCAAGGGCCTGCAGAGAGATATTTGGATGAGGATGTAGAGATTGAGGAAGAAGAGGAGGAAGAGAATGAAGTGGAGGAACTCCGCACTAGGAGCACTCGCCGGGAGTCGTGGGTGTGGCGGTTGTTTTCCGTTTACGGGAACGTACCAAAAGCACGTGCGAACCTGGTGAAGTGTAACCAGTGCGATGTGGTGTTGAGGCGCGGGAGATTTGGAGTGTACAGTTTTGGTACGACAACCATGAAGCGCCACCTCACTTCGTTCCACACTGCGGACATTCGCAAGGTGGTGCCATGTGAAGAGTGTAGTCGTTTGAGTTCCTCCAGAGGATCCTCGGAATCCGATCCTCCCACCACAAGAGACACTCCTATGGGGGAGCGCCTCCCTCCAGCTGCTTCACAAGCCATTCGCAATGCTGTGGGCCCTTACCTTTCGAAGGTGACAGTAGTGTGCATGTATTGTGACGCAGTACTCTGCAGGGGGGAGAGTCTTCGAAGTGCTTTTGAGGCTGCAGTCAGTGAGCACCAGAAGATTTGCTCCTTACCTAATCAAAGATCACTCTTAATATGTACCTGCTCAGTTGCCCTTTCTTATCCCCGTGGCTGGTGTCCCTTCCTTACCCTCCTCTCGCCTCTTCTCCAAGTGTGTGTAGTGCTATTAATCAATGAATGTAAAAACAACAAAAATGACAGAAAAGGCTATTTTCAGAGCCGCCTTTCTCAGTGTAAAAATAGAACTATGAAGTGAAGGCCGTAGAGCCCTGCGGAGTGCAGCAAAAGTTTGCGGATAGCCGTAGAGGGCAAAAAGGAAGGGTGCAAGCAAAGCAAAAGCAATAAAGTGTATGTAGGGAGTAAGTGGCGGCTCTGAAAAGAGCCTTTTGGTGGTGTGTTGTGTGGGTTGAAAAGGAGTGGTTTGGGTGAAACGGACTGTCAGATAGGTTAGTGTGATTGCAAAAGAGGGCACAATGTATTTTGTATACTGTGAAGAAGCATCTGATTGCCTGCATATGTGAGGTGGACTCCATCTCTGCGGAAAATGAAATTGCTACGAAATAAAATGTTTTCATTGTGGAAAGAGGACATACCAACATCTCTTAAAAAGGCACACACAGCCTTACTCACATTGCGTCTCGCTTTCTCCCTTGTGGACCAAATGCAGAAGAACGTAACCATATTTGTCTTTGGGCAATACGGGAAAAAAGTATTTGACAATTTGGAAACATGTCCATGAGCTTCGCGAGTCCTTCCTTCATGACAAATTGTAAAGAAATTCCAGTTAAATGGCCTACACTGTTTCCGCCTCAATGAATGATGAGTATATTTGGAGGACGCTTTCTCTGTAAAGTAACACAAAGAGGCACCAAGTCCAGCCATTTCATGCTGCGCATGCCATGCCAATGCACTTCAGCAAGTGGAAATCCGAGATTAGTAGATAAACTGCAGCTTTCGGCATGCACCTTCAACCAATATATCCATGAGTCTCCCACAATCCAGAAAATCTGTTTTCGAGCATGGAAAGCCATGGCTGTGTGGTGTCATGTGAGGGAGAAGACGGTTTTACTAAAGTACGTTGGTCAGAACACACCTACTGAACCTTATGGACCAATCCCTAGCGCCGCTCATTCTCATTTACATGTGGCTCCACCCTTCCGTTTCCGGTGGTGATATGTGCTGGCAGTTAACTACCGCCATGTTCGCGGACATGTAGAGGAGCAGAGCGTGAGGACGGTACATTAAGGTACTAATCCCATTTTCCCCCTTAAAGGTGGGCTCTGAGAAGAGACACTTTTTTTTATTTTTGGCCACATATTGTACAGACATGTGGTATTTTATGCATTTTTTTTGTAGTTTTTGTCCTTGCTTTACTTTTGCAAACATTACAGAACCTTCTCTAAAGCAAGCCTTATGTTCCAAAAGAACATTGCATTTCCCAAAGAGGATAGTGCAACGTCATCTCCTTCAAAGTAATGCGCATTGCTGGGAGCAATGTTATCATGGCTACAAAAAAACATACCAACTCGCAGCATGAATGCACGCATGCCGCGATTGATGATGCACCTCCTTTGATCTGGACAGAAAACAGAAGTGTTGGTCCATTGTAGTCTGGGGAGTAAAGCAGAAAAAATAAAATAACTTTGGATGTTGGCCAGATGGTCATGATTGCTTCAACCAACTGTGCCAAATCTGCCAACAAAGTATGTGAAGTCAGGTATCCCAAGTGGCCAGCACTGTAGTGCAAAATTACCAAATAAGGAGTGGTCATTTGGCGCATGTCTCTGCAAACTTGCAGAATTGCTGCAGCATTGGCATCAGTGTCAGCGCTCCAGACCACCTCCACTCCTCGCACATCGAAATGGTGTGCCACATGCCTACTCTCGGCATAGTGTTGTAAGCCTTGAAAAAAATGTCTCCGAGCAGCACCTCTGCCATTTTCAGTGTGTGCACCGTCTTTGGACACAAAAGAGTAATGTGAACATCTGATTGGCTGATGGCTACAGTCATCTTTCCATGCAGGATTGGCTGTAGAAACCCGTATGTGACACGCCCTACCAGCGGACAAGCGTTGCCTATGTTCGGCACGTAACTTTTACCAAGTCCTTCCACCCTTTCTACAGCGGTACCAAAGCAAGTCCATCATTGGACACAACTAAGCAGGCGCACAATCAGCCACCAATCACATAGAACCTTGCTAATTTTATCATCATTAATTAATTTTCATCATCATTGCGCACTTCAAAATTATTGTCGATGATTCTTAATGGAAATCGCATACCATTGCAAAGCACCTACTTCACAAGCTACTGTGCAAGGATTGTGAATTTCTACGTACAGCTCCATGCATGACCACATGCATCAGTATAGAGTGCAGGTATGTTCATTCTAATCAGAGTACATGTGGAAGACTAGACAAAATAATGCCTGTAAATTTCCATAGGAAGCACATAACAACGCTCCCCCTTGTAAAGTGCAAGAATGCCGATTTGCCATTAACAATTTGCTCGACGGCTTACTTGCTTTTTCATAACCTGGTCATACGTTGCAAGCATGCCTATTTAGGCATAGCTCTCAACCATTTTTGTGTGAAGTGTGGGTGAAATTAGCTGATTTTGTTTTTGGTGGGTGACACGCCCTTTGGAATGAATGGCCGTGCAGGAGGCTTGGCGGGTGAGTCTGCCCTTAACAAGGCGGGTGACACCCGCCAAAAGCGTGTGAGTTGAGAAGTATAATTTAGGGCAGACCTTAATTTTGTATGGGAAAATGGCGCAGTTCTCCCCTCTGTACTGCCAACAGTAATGCTACTTGCAATGTGAGCAAATGACAATAGTAATCGCTCCCGATTGTGCTGCTGACAGGTCCTTCGGAGGGTCTCCCGATTTTTGGCCATTATGCTTTGCATTAAGTACAAAAAGCTTGCCCATCTACTACATTGCCCTATCGCTTACACACCTCTCTCCTATGCATAGTAAACTTTGTAAAGATCAAGGCATTTCCAAACCCCTAAAAAAAGATAGATGTGTTGAAGGACTTTGAAGTAACTCATTGATAGTAGTATAGAAAGAGTGCGCAGAGAGAAGTGAAATGTGCACGTGGATTGGGTAGAAACATGAAAGTTGAATCGTATGACGAAAGAAGTGGAAGTAAATGCTGCAGTATCATGACGGCTGCAAACACACAAACTAATTGATATGTTTTTTTTAATTCACAGTGAAGACTAGTCTCCTGAGAATCAACAACATCTACACTGCAGACGACATATCCGAAGACACCTTGGCATCTTCCACAAAAAGGTAAGTACAATACAACCTTCATATTGTAACTTCTCCTTAAAGAGGCTGCGTGGGTTATTTGTTTACTTTGGGCACCAAAGGAATCATTCATTTGTAAACCATTCTGCCTACAAATATCCAATTATAGGGCAAAGATTAACAGGTGGAATGGCTGACAAATGGCTGTGTGCTTGGTACTGAAATGACAAAGGAAATCCGTAGAAGGTTAGATTGTCACAAATAGTGGCTGTAGCAAGTTTTTGCCATTTTAGTTATTAATAATGTTTCTTGGCACATGTAGGGCACTGTGTACTCTCATCTAAAGCACAATGTACTACTATGCAAACAGTAAAGTAGCCTAGCATTCGAATTTGAAGAACGTGTCATACGTAGGACTCGTTTATATGGTCCCGTAAGGAGATGATGGAGGATCAGGACAATTAGAATTATGACAGTCGTACTTAAATATAAACTGATAGGCTGTAATCGAGCTGTGAACGATTGACTGATGGCGGAGTGACAAGGGAGTGTTTCTTGTGATTCCCTCCGTGCTGGATTGCAAGTCTGTTTACCAGCTCCATTGCTGGAAAAGAAGAAGGAGTGTTTAAAATCCACTCTCATTCGCAGAGCGAACGCGGAGTGACAAGGGAGTGTTTCTTGTGTTCCTTGTGCTCCATGGGCGTGCGTGGGCGGCCCTTCACAAGCTGACGTTCCGCTAAACCTGCAAAAGCATTCAAGGATGGAAACAAGACAACAGCTGTGTGTGCGTGCAAAATCGGCAAGATGCAAATCCGCGCCTGCACGCATACCGGAGCGGCAACAAAAACCCAAGCTGCCGCCGCCGCTCTTGCAGTCACAGCTGCCATTTCAAGTAAGTAAAGCTAAAGACACAGTCATACACAAACTCCCTGTTGGCAGTACGGACAGCATGAGTCTCGAATGCCAAGATCAGTCACCTCTGAACATGGAGAAATGTATGTCAGATAACTTAAATGAGCAAGAAAATTCAAGTGCCGCTCCTAAAACAGCAGATACGTGTGAAGATGAGTGCGAGGTTGCGAGGGGTGAGGATGTGGGTGATGGTGAGGGCGAGGGTGAGGGTGAGGGCGTGATCGAAGCAGTTAAAGAGGCAGAGAGTGAAATAAACTGCATTGAAAATCACATTGACTCAATAAACGGTTCACAAAGTACCACGCCTTACATTGATCTTGTGATAAACCCTGTGAAAAGCCCCGCCCTAAGTCCACCACCCACTTTTACTTTCACGCTACACCACCAGAACTCAATACTGCCTGTCTTTCCATGCGTTTTCGAGCCTCCAGATGATGATACGCTGAATAAAAGCACGAACAAAATGGAACCACTCATTTGGTTAAAATCTGACTGGGATTCAACCGATTTCAAAATAGCAATGCAACTACAACCACAATTGCGCAATAATGATAATGGGAATACCCAAACCAAAAATAGTCCTGAAGTGGACGCTGAGGATGACGTCAGAAACGCTATAGAAGAGGGCAGAAAACCTCAAGGACATGTTATTTGTGATGAAAAACTGGAAAGTGAGAGCGCAAAAACAAATGAAAGGCAAAATTCCTTAATAGTTGTCGATCAATAATTAAGGATATTATGGCCTTAACGGAAAAAGTTAATGCAGATTAAAAAAAAAGTGAAGAGGTCTCTAAATCCCTGAATGGAAACCAGAGTATAGTCCAAACTTTGAATTTTGATAACGACTCAAATACCGGAGCAAACAACTGTTATAACTATAACAGAAGTCCGACTCGAAGGAAAATGACAAAAAAAAGTCAACACCCTATACCGAGATGGGACGAGACTCGAACTAAAAGAAGAAGAATCGACTCCAGTCCCATGGAAGACCTCTGCTGCTCACAGAAAAGAAACGTGAAAATGATGAAAGGCATGAATAAGGAAGAATATACTCTGGCCCCATCCAAAGGAGAGTGAAGTGATTAGGTCCTCAATGGATGACTCTTCATCAGAGGTAACATCTTCAGAACCAGAATTGAAGCCAGGACCTCATAAGAACATGCGACATCTGACCAACTTTAAATCCAGACAAAGAGCAAATGATCTGCTACAAAAGAAACTCATTAACAAAATAACAGAAAAAGTAATTAATACATTAAGAACAAATCTATTGTCCTCCATGGCTATTGCAATTACACCATTAGCCAAAATCTACAAACACTTTAACGAAAACTACAGAGATCAAAACACGTTGATAGCACTTGTGAATACAAAAATCATCTTAGAGATGAAATTGCATGAACTAAAAATACAAGTGCAAAAAGATAAGCACGAAGATGAATTGACAGCAAATATATTAAAGGAAGCCTTAAAAAATTCTGGAGACGACAAAAAGTTACTTGCAGAAGTTGCAAAAGAAGCTTTATCAATTTTATCTAAATATCACAGTACAGGATCTGAAATCACTCAACGAGAAATTGAGGCAAAAGAAAATCATCAGTGCCTAACTGAGATGAACAAAGGAACACCTAATACAATACGCACAGAAGCAAAAACGAACATTACCGTGCTTCCCACAGCACTGGCAAAAAATGACGGATCTGTACCAGAGAACACTAATGGGATAAAGGAAATCGCACCCAATGGAAAGATTGAAAAGAATTTCATACCGATTTTGACCAAGCCTGACCACATGGTTGAACTGACTGAACCCTCTAGGAATACCTCCTTAATCTCGAATGCTATTCCGTCGACATCTCAAAACGCAGAGGGATTACCGTTCGAAAATCTAACCGAGAAAGATAAGATGGCTGTCAAAGAGTCACACCAAAGGCTTATAGAGGAGGGACTACAGACGTCAAAATCAAATATAAATATGGGTGCAGCCCCTTTAAAGCCATCTCCGGAGTCAGCCTCTAATAATAATGTCGGGGGTCCATCATCGAAAGAAAGCTTTGTAATTTTCGAAAAAGATACAAAAACATCTGAAAAATGATAGATCATGGAGATCAAAAAAAAGGAGGAACTAAGGCCTAAGAAAAAAAACAAGAACATGACAAAAGGAAAGAATCCCAATGCAAAAAATTCATGCAAGTTTTTGAGAAACTTAAAGGCGTTGAATCTAACAATACAGACAACAAATAATAAAGCACCTGAGAAAGAAAGAAAGAAATTATTAGAGTCCAAAAAACATATGTATGAAAAAACAGTAACTGTTCACAAAGACAGGCAACTAAATAATGAGAGCAGAGATGAGGAGCAAACTATTGAAGACCTCTTGAACGTATTTATATATGATATGAGTGACGAAGAAGACCAGAACGAAAGTCCATCGGAAGACGATGGTGAGCTGCTCAATCACTCATATCAATCATCAACTAACAAAAGCATTTGCTCGGAAAATGGATCAGTATATGAAAAAGTGATTACATGGAAGAGAACGGTGACCAAACAGACTCCAGAAAGACCAAAGAGATCCAACTACGGTGAAAAGAGTGAAAAAGCAGTTGCCTTTCAAGAATTCCGCACGATCAGGGAGAAGATACTCTTAAAGACACAGCCACTGGAAAAGGATGAGAATAACAAACCTGAGATCCTAAAATCACTGACGTTATCCGAAAGTGATAAAAGAACAAACACTAGAAATGAAGAAGACGGTTGGTCTACCAAAACCAAAGCAAGTGGTAAAACCACCGATGAATCATGGAGGGGTGACAATAGACAGAATACAACAAACAAACCTGTAAACTCGAAAATTGCTCAAAAGGCCCACAGTTTAGACTCCTACAGGAGCGCATCGAATCAAAAGAAGATGGCTTGACTCTCAATCGATTCAATGTTATGAAGCTTCTAACCCATATACCAAACATGAAATAAATCTTGTCTAATGACATAAAAAGAGTGGAATTTATAGGAGACGTCATCCACCTGACTCAGAACTGCACCAAATCTTGCCTAACAGTATGATACTACGTGCTGTATATGAATTAGAAACATTGTGTGCATCTAGCTGGCAGATACAGTTCAGGGATGTTTACGCTGTGTGACAAAAGAATCGGGTTAAATTTTAAAGGATGATTTGATGTTTTATTGAGACAAGAATGTCTCTGACAGAAGAATTGTGGTGAATGCTCAACCATCAGGGAATCTATACTTTAAACATCTGGAGAATCCTACTGAGGAATGTGTGTGGGTGGGAGCGTCTAAAAATGCTTTCAGTTTCATTAAAATATAATACTTGCTCATATATCGCTGGATGGAAATGACAGGCTGGTCATTATATTAGACAGGAGAGATAATGACGGCCATCCCATATAATTAACATGTTTCCAATTGTCACTGCCGTGTTGCTAAATCGGGAATGTTTTGACACACACTCACACTATCACACATCGATCACAGCACTTGCTGGAATTTGAGCGATTATGATCTATATTTACTTTTGTCGCTTTTCAAAGTATGACCCTTTTACATATCTTTCAGATGTATTCTCTGTACTAGAATTCCGTGTTTTAAAACGTTTATGTTAAATGCACTCTTTCCAACCTTTGTATCCGTTTTTCGAAAATGTGGCGACTACATGGCCTCAATCACTTTAAGGTGTAACTATAAAGATTAGCTCTAAATATCTCAGTTTATTTTAATAGATGTTTATTCTACTGTGTGGGCATTATGTTCTCTTATGTTTACTCACAATTCTACACCACATCACATAGCCCAGGATATGTTTTCTAGGCAATCAGCTGCATGGGAATGAAACCTTTATCTACAAATAAAGGCAGAGTTCCATGGTGCCACCAAACGCCTAATAATTTGGGATTCTCTGTATTAGCCTTGCCCTGGACGCCTACACACCTTCCTCACGCGTTTCCTACACACCAAAGAACCACCTACCTAATTACAGTTGTCATGCAACACTGTTCTCCAGGGCTTTTATGCCACACAAACTGATTCCTGCACTGGCCATGGAAATGGAAGAGGGGCTTTGCTCGGAGCTGTGTGTTACATTTTCATCATTGCCATGTTTTCCATCTCTTAGAAACATCTGCATTTCGGCCGCAGTCTTTTTTTCTTTTGCCCTTAGCCACCTTTGGGTTTTGCCCAGGCATATCAGTAGCAATAATCAACAGTCCTCACACTGTACTGGGAGGTAATGAACCGAGACCCTTGTTATAGGAATGTGCTTGGGAATACTTACTTAGACAGCACTACATTTCACTAAGTGCGCACAATGGAATGGACCATTATTGCTATGTTACAGTTCACTTTACATCTGCCTGTGTCAGATGTTTTAAAAGTGTGAGTCTGCTCAAAGAACTCAATGAATTACATTTCCACAGTTGGCTCAAACATCTGCTAATAATGACTCCATCACTGGCCCAAGGCTATGCGTTTTGCATATTGTGTTAAATTGGGTAATTAAGCAGCCACACATTTCAAAAGACATACCATTACATTGGTAAAAAAAAATAAAAAAATAAAAATAAAAAAGGGCATTGTGGTAATAAATGATCCCACTTTTTCAACATAAGGCAAAACCTATAACACTCAATATTAATTCAATACATAATATACCAGGCACGTTGTCTTAACTCAAATCATTTCCTTGGGCAGCATCTCACCTGTACACAGTGATGGGAGGCAGACATTATTAAACGTGTTTACGACATTGCCTGCAGTGCTCTCACCTCCTGAGGCAGAACACCGATTCCCGCATCTCCCGGTCTACACAGAAACTCTCCTCTGCCCAAACTGCTAATTTTTTGATTGCTCAGCTGCTCCTTCAGCTTTTGCCGTGTTCCCTCATCTTCAGAACCAGCACCAGACAAGAGCGTTAGTTGAATTCGGATGAAAATGGAACTCCATATCCGAAGCTGCTTTTCAGGGATAAGATGGCAGCCAGGAAGCGAGTGGTAGGCGGAGCCCACGCCCTGGAGGCTCCCAGGAGGAGCGAGGACGGCTGGCATTGAGAACAAGACCCATAGTACTGGGGGGTGTAAATGAAGGCCCCAGTATCTATTCATCAAGTTCATCACTGTGTATGGGAAGTCCGCACTGAGAACAAGCCCCCCTCAAGCTGTGTCCCCAGCCCCACTGTGAGCCTGTCTGCACAGTGGATCAAACCCCGGGGAGCTAGTAGGCATCCCACTGTCGGTGCTTACTACAAGCCCCTGCCTTCCAGCAGAAACCGTAAAAACAATCTGCTTGAGGCTTCACCGGCACCAGTGTGAACATCTGTGGATTGCAGTAGATGGCGCTGGTCCTTGGAAGGGGGGGCGGGTGGTTTCAGTCCACCACACCTCACACTACTGCCTACCCCCCTCAGTGATACTCTTCCTGGCCTGTCACATTACAGTGGGCCTAGGAGTGGGAGGAGAGGAGGACACAGGGGCACACAGACTCACCAGTGGATCTGAGAAGTACAGTGCCAGATGCAAGGCAACTGGGAGAGGCGATAGGCAGCAGACATCCCGGCTCACACTTCTGCTGGGCACCTCTCAGAAGTGCCCTCACTGGGAAAAGAGCTCCCACTTGTCTGGGGGCCGTTTTTTTTTATCTGGGTCTGTCATCAGAGGGGGCACATTTGAAAAGGCCATATCATAACTATGGAGACCTGTGCTCAATAACTGAACGGCTAAGAAAGGGACCCCTCAAGGGGCCCCAACCCCAGCCCGCCTTTGAATACGACTGTGGGTGGTGGCTACACTAATTGAATCCGCACGCTACACTTAATCTTGAGAAAGGTGCAAATGAGTCCCTTTATTGAACATCATGGCCTAAATTCTCATCAATAAGGAGGAAGTGCTGATTTAGGCCCTCAGAGTCAATATGGGAGTTAAATGGTCTTTTATACTTGGTATATGCAGCGGCTTTGTGAATTGAAGACTGGCAATGTTTCTAGTCTCTTAGCCTCATCGCCATGCTCGCATGCTCGCCCTCCGCCTGCCGCAGGACCCTCTTCACTAGCCTAGACTTCCTTCTTTGCATCTGATTCGCTTGCACCTTTCTTGATGCTAGGCCTCCTATAACAGCTTGAGGTCCCTGCTTCCTCTGACTCCTGGCACCTCGTGTCTCCCTTACCATCTAGAGTCACTGCGGATCACTTTACTCTCGTACTTGGCCTTTGGGGCATTCCCCCTCTGGTTGCTGGAGCAGCGCATCACCCTGTTTTTGGGTGACTTGGGACATCTCATGCCCTGACTTTTGTGCAACTGTCTCGTGGCTAGTCTGCCTGGTGAGTTTCTTGTGCATTGTGGTTCTCTCTCTCTCTCTCTCTCTCTCTTTCTCTCTCTCTCTCTCTCTCTCTCTCTCTATCTCTCCCCATTTCCATCTCACTCTCTCCCTCCATGGTGCTTTCCATCTCTCCTATTTTCTAACTGCTACTGTATCACCTATCCTACCACTCTCTCGAAGCCTGAAAGGAAAAAGTTAAAAAAAAATATCTCCTGGTCTCCAACTCAGGCCTGCCCATCTCTGACACCTATGTCAATGCTTCTTCCAGGCAGACTGTCACAGACATAGGGCCTCATTACGACCCTGGCGCTAATGGGATAAGGGCGCCGTAAAAGGCTGCGGTGCCGTTAACCCATTAGCGCCTTACTACGAGGTCCCTTTGCGGGACCCGACTTGAACGGCTGGTCTAGACCAGCCATTAAAGTAGGGACCCGCAAAGGGACCTTGGTGCTAAGTACGGTACCGCAATTTGTGGTACCGTACTTAGTGCCTTCCCCAGTCCTATTGAGCCCTATGGGGCAAAAATGGGAATGGGGAAGGGCCAATGTTCAATGGGGAATTACCGCCCCACCAACCTTGGAAAGGGGGGGTAATTCCCCATTGAACATTGGCAGACTTGTTACGATACCGGCACCAACCATGGTGCTAATAGCGCCATGGTTTAGCGCCAGTATCGTAATGAGGGCCCTACTCTTTGTTGCTCCCGCTCTTGATCTATGGACTCCCCACATGGTTTCAGTCCTCTCCCCTTTCTCCTCTTCGCCCATTAATGGTGGCACCAGATGGGAAGTACTCTTGGCATGCTTCCCATCCACTAGGTGCATCATTAATGTCTATCAGAATGGCACTGTCATGGCCCAGGGCTCCCACCCAACCTCCTCCTTCTTGATAGGCATCTTCCATCCCATCTCCTGCCACTTCTCCGACGGCCACCCCTCTTGCACCTTCTCCACCACCGATGGGCGTACAGCATCCCTGTAGCCCTCATCGGAAGACCATCAAAGGGGGCAACCAGCTTCACCTAGCTATCCCCAACTCTCACTCTGCTGTTAAACACTCCTCTGATAACTCTTGCCTTCTTGAAGACTTTGATCTTGATATTCTCACTCTCACTGAGATGTGGTTCACTGGCAGCTCTGTCACTGCTTTTGTCACACTCCTCCCTGAGGCCTACAAGATCCTCTCTAAGCCCAGGCCTATCCAGTCTGGAGGCGGGGTTGCCTTGATCTTCCCGGAGTGGCTGCCTACTGCTATCATTCTCACTCAGTGGTAAAAATGCCTTAAAACTCAACTAGTGAATAGTGGGTCTCTCTTTTAAGAAAAATCTGCCCCCAAGGGAAACTCAAAAAAGCCAATATTGTTTCACTTTGAGGACAGTCTTCTTTTATGACAAACAACAAAGCTCTGCAAAGACTTTGCTTTTTAGAAAATCACTAAAATGAAACTACCCAAATCCATATGTGAAAATATCATAACCAAGGGAAGATTTGGGTATTAGACCGCCCTTTAGGTCCAGTACGTGGATACCCCACTGCATAATGCAAACAGTAGGCCTCATCACGATTTGTGCGGTTACTCCGGCGCTATTACCACCAGCGTTATTCGCCCTGCCACCAAACCCCCGGTGCTATTAGTGCCGGATCATGGGTTTGGCGTAACGGTTAGTGCCCATTCCCCATTGGGCCCATTCGGGAATTCCTCATTGGGCCCAATGGGGAGAAATCGCGCTATTACTGCTGGCGGATTTCCCGCCGGCAGTAATAGCTCAGAAAATCAGCAAGTTTGCCACGGATTTCCCCCCAGCTAAGAGCTGGGGGGAAATCCGCCAAAGCCATGATCTGGCGGACCCTTAAATGCGGCGGTAATAGCTCTACCGCCGCATTTAAGGGTTACCGCCAGACTCGTGATGAGGCCCAATGTATGTAATGATCAGGAGCATTTAATTGGTGTCTTTTTAAAATAGATAACAGGAGACTATCCTTGATGAGGATAGAATTAGCGACTTTTGCTGCTTTCTTATTCACACGTGAATTGTTAACTGTTTTTCCACTAATGGTCTTGGTTATGAAATGCAGTACAATGCTTATGTGTCTGAGAATGGTGTTGCTTTGTCTTTTGTGTACTGGGCATATATAGGCATGAGCATCAGGCCCTATTGCATGATAAACAGCAAATGATTTAACAGTGTCAATGAAATTCTCATTTCTAGTGATAAGAAAGAATGCTTCGGCCAAGTCATACACTCAACTAATCATTCACTCAAGGACATTTATACCATGCAGTCGCAGACCTATGTCCATGTTAATTTTAATATTTTCCCTCCAAGCCCACTACCACTAAATGTCTTTCCTCTTCTCCCCATATTTTATCAATGTTTTCTAATCTTTCTTATGAATTGACTAGTGTAAGCGTAATTAGCGCTGTGATACTACCGGGTTTGGGTACTATCAACAAATGAAATAAATAAATGTATGATCTCGTATTAGCTACATTACTCTAAGACTCATTTTAAGGGAGGTGTGAAGAAGGAATTAAAATCTGACACCAGTCTTAACACTCCTTTTACTGCCCGTGGAGAATTTGCACATGTTTTACAAGCAGAGTGGGCGGGGTGAAAGATGGGAGGGCAAATACATTTCCTCCTGATTATTCCCATTTGCGCTGTAAAAGCACACTCTTTTGCACCTGCACGATATTTTCATGTCACTGTAACACAAAGGGATTCCTATGGAATCAGCGTTTTAAGCACCTGCTAAAAGCCGGCAGATTTCATAGCTATCCTTTTATGGGCGTAGGACATGAGGGGGTCAGGGGGGACAATTCCTCCCCGCAATTTTAAGTAGGGGGATACAAAGGCATTTAAACGCCCCAGTTTCCCCCGGTTTGCGTATCTCTCTGCACCAGTTTGTGTTTCTCTATGCAGCCTGTTCAGGGATGCATGCAAATGTAAGACTGAAGTTTGCACGCAGTTCAGACAGCAGCAGCGGGTATTGGTAAAGAAAGATTCTTGTTACAACAAGAACTCTGCCTGCTGCGTAGCTCGCTCATGCGTTCCCCCTCTGCCTCCCCCTGCACCTGTGCATTTGGAGCGTCACATGCCCAGGCCAGGGAACATACTGCATGTGCCCCAGTGAGTGTGCAGCCTCAGCTTCCAGAAGAAGCCACTAGCCAGGCAGCGACGCGTGCTCCTGAGAGACTGATAGCGTGAGAGAGACAAGTGTGACTCCAACTGCTGCGATGCTGACTCAACCTCCTGGAGTCCTGAGAGACCTCACTTACTCAACCTACCAAGGTAAGTCAAGTTAAAGTGGCCCCCCAGGCGCAGTGGAGGCCGGGCTGGTATTGGGTTGGGGGAAGATTTAATTAGAGGGAACAACCGTCATATTTAAAATGCAGTCCATGTTAACTGTAAATATGATATTCATACAGTTAACAAGCCCAGTGCATTGAAGTTGAATCAGTCTGTTTCAACTTCAATGCGCCGTGCGTGTTAACTGTATAGATATCATATTTGTACAGTTAACACGCGCAGCACATGAAGTTGAAACAGAGAAGGAGCTGCTTCCTCAGTGTTGGCCCGAACCATGCAGCCTCACATGAGAGACCTCACTTTCTCAGCCTACTAAGGTAAGTCAAGCCAAAGTAGCCCCCAGTTCAGGCCGGGCCAGCATCGGGTTGGGGAGGATTTAATTAGAGGGAATGACCATCAAATTAAACACGCTGCGCATGTTAACGGTATAAATATGATATTTATATAGGTAACACACGCGGCGTGTTGAAGTTGAAACAGAGAAGGAGCTGCTTCCTCAATGTGGGCCTGCCCCATGCAGCCTCGCATGCCCCCTGTGGGCAGGCGGTCTCAGGTCTCGTCAGGCACCACCGTCTGTCACCTTGCCGCCACCAACCATGGGAGAAGAACCTCTGTGTCGCTCTCAGCAGCCTGGTTCCTTCTCTGTGCAGACGAGCACCACAGGTCACACAGATACTGGTATGAACAATTATTTGTGGGTTTACAGGCTTTGCTGAGATGGGGAAGGGCCCACAGACTATCAGTGGTCAAATGCACATGCCAGGGTTTTGATGATACTTAAGATCTATTGTACATGATTCTTTGTCAATATATGGCCGCCCACACTGTCATCTAAAGGGCTTAGGCGCATGTCAGTGTGGCTGAGCTGTTGCTTGGGAGTTCTCATACCTTGATGTACAAGCACCCCACCGTGGCTGATGATCTTATCTGGGGAGGTAGGGGTTAAGGCCGCATTTAGGAGCAAAGATGCAGAGAGCTACACCTCCTCTACTGAGGTGCCTTGACTTGGGCGTGGATAATCTCTTTCTGGGGGTGCAAGGCAGAGCTTTGGGTCTTTAGCAATCATATATATGCCCCAGTTCAATAAGGGCTGACCCTGCTTTACTCTGGATCTCACTTGAGCAGGGGTCTCTAACCTCCTCATCCACAGAGGCTTTAGACTACGGCTCCCACCTCACCACTGGCTACACGGTCTAGTGCAGATGGGTGTTGTTGATGAGAACATCTGGAGAGGCAAATGTTGCAGACTCATCACTAGAACACAGCAATACATGTGGAACCGTATGGCCATCACTCTGGTCCTGGTCTGGTGGGTAATTGACAGATCATTTTACTCTGTGGTTTGTGTCTGCAGCAAATCCCCCGTTAAGAGTGTTATAAAGTTTGTGAGATTTGTGGGCAAGCCAGGAATGGTGGGTGGACACCCATTTTTTGGGACAAGCTATGCTCAGGCCATGAAAGCCTTTTGACGTGGGAAGTGGCAACATTTTTATGTAAACTGAGCCTTCTGAAGTGAGACGCCAAATTGAAGGATTTTTTTTTTCTTAATTTTCTTCTGTTTTCTTTTCTTCTTTTCTCTTGTTTTATACACTGATGATATATGTGATTTAATATGTAATGCTATTTTAATTTTGTGAAAAGTCAAGTTCTTTGACTAAAACACAACAAATAAATGAAAAAAAGCAAAGTCCCAAGGTGTTCCCTGTCCCCCCCAGATTTTGTGGGTCTCCTATGCCCGCCCCCGTATCCATTGTAAATGCGCTCTGTAATGTTTAATTGACAGACACCATTTATGTCTCGCACGAAATAGAGTACAGTCAAAGACTAAAGGTATTTTTGTCTGTTTTTCACTCAGTTTTGTGAAAGGGGAAAACTGAGTGCAGGGAACCGTACCTAGGTGCTAACGTACGCGGTTCCTTCCATAGAATTTGACTTTTTGTAAAATGGGCCCCTGCGTTGCAATCAACCGTTCACCATAGAGATTGTACATCCTTTCTACCTCTTTAAACTATTACACGGCATCATCAGTTCCCAGGGCCTTCCATCATGCAACTGGTTTTCTGTGAAAACATGCACATTGATTACTATTAATGAGTGGTATCTGGCATGTAATCTTGAAATACCCTGACTAAAAAGCTGGTAAGTAATGTCATTATTACAGTCTAGTAGGGATGTCAATGACCTCCCGAAATAAAGGAAACAAAATGACATCACTAGTGTACATGTAATAACTTACTATACTTGAGCTTTAATGTCACCACACCGCTTTATACGGCACCAAGGAGCAATGGACATTTTTTCAGATTCGTTCTGAATTACCGTTTGGTAAAACTACAATCATAAATTGATGAGGAACAGTTTATGGTTGTATGTTTATTTT
The DNA here is from genome assembly GCF_040938575.1 of Ambystoma mexicanum. Lineage (NCBI taxonomy): Eukaryota > Metazoa > Chordata > Amphibia > Caudata > Ambystomatidae > Ambystoma > Ambystoma mexicanum. Next base: position 1,176,240,338 of record NC_090933.1, read on the forward strand.
TTGCACAGTTGGAGTTTAGGAGAGGAATGCAAGAATCTATCTGAATATAATCACCAGTATAAAACCGAAAACAAGTTTTGTTTAAATTCACTGTTTAAATTGCTTAATATTTTTCAACACATTACATTACCTGCATTTAAGTTATTTTTTTTCTCCAAAGATGAACATTCCTTGATTTTCTGTACCAAAAATAGAAGAACTCTTGCATTAGTGTAGGCAAAAGTCGTAAAGGGCATGTTGATGCAGCCATCTATGTGTTCTGCCACATCATTACAAGATCAATAGTAAAAGAATGTCCAGCCAAGAGGGCCCATTCTGAGACTCATCACTAATGCTCACCTTTATTTATTTTTGTATTTATTTATTTATTTATTTATTTATTTATGTATTTTATTTCAGCCACTTGACAAAGGCTATGATGACATTATGGGAGTTATTTTATTAAAAATCTAAACAGCATGCCAGAAACTACTGCTGTCTGGCCTCTTGCGTGTCATGTCAAAGTCTACAAGTTAGAGTGGACAAATGAAGAGTAAAAATGAGGCACACTCATTTGTACTCCTTTATTTTGGACTCTGTCTCTTGAAAAAGTAAATGCCACCTGTCAATATGCTTTGCAGGCAGCGTTTACTCATTGATTCCTATGGAACAGCCTGATCTTGACCAGGTATAAAACCAAGGAAGAATCTATAGGAATCAATTTCTTATACACTTGCATGAACATTTTATGCATGCCTGGTGTTGACTAGGTACAAAGTCGAGGCAGATTCTATAAGAATCCATTTGTTGTACACTTGCATGAAAATCGTATGCAGGCCTGGTCTTCACTAGGTGCAAAACCAAGGCAGATTCTATAGGAATCCATTCGTTGTACACCTGTTTGAACATCTTATGCAGGCATACAATGAGATACATCAACAAGATGGAAGCGGACTGAATGTTAGAGATGATATTTCCACACTGTGAACCTACCCCATCTCGTCACTGCTCCAAAATGGGGTGGCATATTAAATGCAGGTGTAAAAGCAGAGTACACCTCACTTTTACACCTACATTGAATTTGCCCCTCCAGTTACATGAATCTTCAAGTGTTATACCCAGTGCTGAATTTGTACAAAATAAGCACCAGGGCACAAATATTTTCTAGCACTACTGTGACACTGTGGGTAGGAAGTTCCGCACCACTTCTGCCACCACCCATAGCTTCCCCCCACAGTGTTGACATATTTTGCATTACAATACAGCTCGCAACCTGCTCATTCTGGTTGGTGGATAAAGTGACTATCACCACTTCATAATTAAAGTGAGTCTGAGACAATAAGAGCCAGGGCTCAAAAATAAGTTGAGCCCTGGAAAACACCTCCACAAATTAAACACTAGTTATACCAAAACAGATTGGTACTCATGTTACTACGTGTTGTGCTTCAACTAGAAGACATCCAGAAGTTAAGTAAGCATACCAATGTCAGATATGTGTTGCTTGGTAAATACTGTTCATGACGTTGGGCTGATATCCATCTGTACAGGTGTGTAGCTCTTCTCGAGGCAGGTTGTTTTTATACTAAACCACTTGAACGGTGAATACTGCACCATGCTTGCCCCTTAACAACACATACAGGGAAGTCATTTCCATTGTTTTCATATTGAGCGTAGTGATTTTTGCATTATGAGTAAATACATGAAGTTACTGATTATCTGAAAAATCATGTAATTTGTCACTTGAACCACAAAAGTGGTGGTTGGAATGTTTTGAATGAATCTGAACCACTGGCATTGATCTGGGCAACCTTCCACACCACCAGATTTTAGCCGGCCTGCGCCATATTAAAAGGGGTCCGGCCATATGCAAATCAGTCAGGTACTGCCACCAATGGTAGCAGCCCATCCCAGCCTGAACTGCTAGGCCAGGTCCCCTCTGCACGGAAACACAGCAACCCCCAGACATGTTTCAGCCTTTTTGGGCCTCCTCAGTGAGGTGCAGCTTGGTTCCCTATGGCGCAGCGAGCAAGGGAAAAGCAACACGGGAGATGGGTAAACCTCTACTTCGCTAACAAGGAGGAAGTAACAACTATAATATACACAAAATATGTCAGCAGAAAAGAACCAAGATAAGGAGGAGTCCGACTAAAGGACAGGGAGAGGGACACCCAGGTTCGGAGCCACAGATCAGACCATACCAAAAACAAAATAATTAGAAAACATGAATATTTTATTTGTATTTCATTATTTGTTTAATATATACATATTAAATCATGTTTCGAGCTCATTGTCTAAATAACAACATTTAATTAGAAAATTGGAATATATAATGAAACATAGTGCTTATCTAAAAACACGACTGATAATCCAGTCAGTACTAGCTTAATGCAGCCAAGCAGTCTAAACGTCATTTCGGTTGAAGGGGATCCTCCGGCTGGCGCTCAGAGGCTATGGCTGCATTTGATGATATAAAAACAACCACAACTATATAAACAAGGCAATGTTAGTTACTTCTGGAGTTCGAACTAACAAGAGGGGGATGCCATACGCAGCGAGCAAGGGACCCACGTCTGGGCATACCCTCTCTCACATAGTGAGACAAACTAAAATCACAAAAGTGGTGGGTGGAAGGTTTTGAATGAATCTGAACCACTTGCATTGCTCTGGTCAACCTTCGACAGCACCGTTTATTAGCCCGTCTGTGCCATTGCAAAAGGGATCCAGTCATCTGAAAATCAGTCAGGTACTGCCACCAATGCTAGCAGCCCAGACCTAACTGCTAGGCCAGGTCCCCTCTGCACGGGAACACAAGCAACCCCATGGATGAAACATGTCTGGGGATTCTTCTGGTATTACACAGAAGGCAAGTGACCTTGCAGTTGGACTGCACTGCCCCTTTTGGGGTGGGACCAAGTCTAATTTACATATGGTCTTTCCCCTTCTGTAATGGCTCGGTAGGTGAAGAATGATGGTCTGGGGGGTGCCTTGAACAATGCCAGAGGTTAAGATGCATTCTAAACCTTCCAGCCATCACCTCTTTGTTTTTGCTTTGTCACCCCACGTGGGACGGGTATGCCCAGATGTGGGTCCCATGCCTGCTGGGCTTAAAGACCCAAGCTACTCCTCACTGATGACGCCCAACATGGCTGAAACATGTCTGGGGATGCTTGTGGCCTTGCGCAGAAGGGAAGTGACCCAGCAGTTGGGCTGGACTGCCCCTTTTGAGGTGGGACCAAGTCTGATTTGCAGATAGTCTTTCCCCTTCTGTAATGGCTTGGCAGGCGAAGATCAATGCTCAGAGCAATGCCATAGTTTAAGATTAATTCTAAACATTCCAGCCATCACCTCTTTGTTTTTGATGTGTCACTTGAGGCACAATACTGACTATGATGTCTTGCTTCCATCCCTGGTTACAGGAGTATTGCTGTGCCAAAAGAAATATAGTCTACTAACCTACTTGAATGTTAAGGAGTGTGCGTTAATTACCTGGGGGCCTCTTATTACTACCTCCAAGGTGGTACTTTTCCATGTTGCACATCTATATTGATTTCCCGTTGAGTATAATGAGTTTTGCATTATGTGTAAGGACAGGTGAACCAATGTGGACAAAACTCAAACCACCTAATTTTCAAAAGGCTCAAATCATCACAATATTCTGATCAAGAGCCATCTTAAGTAAATCTACATGTTTCACTGGATTTGCTGATATGTTTTGACACCAAATTAAATTGGTCAGGGACAAGGAACCCCCTGCCCACTTTTACCCCAATTCCTGTTCCTGTAGGGACGCTCTGCCCTGTAACACTGTTATCTGCATTATTGGTTGAGTGTTATAGCAGTCTGCTAATAACTACACCTGTTGCTGTGTGATGCATGTGTATATTGGCAGCTGATCTATAACGTATGGCAGATAAACTGCCTGTTTGGCTGCCAAGGCTGCTGCCTCTTTTCCACGTGATGCAATGTCTGTACCACCCATGTGGGAGACACATTTGACCACTTCTAGAACTGATGGTAACTGCAATACTGCTATGAATTGGGATAGCCAGTGGGAATGCTGCACGGTGCCCCGTCATTTTTTCTGAATCCCCTCCTATTCCATCCAGGCAACTCAGAATGTACCATGGAGGTAACATAGACTGAGTTACTGTAGATAGTGGCGCATCAACACCTACACATCTCTACTGCTGATATCACCCGTTCTGCTGCGTGTGCTGAATAATGTGATGGTAACGTCATCTGTGCTTCCATCTCAAAATCCCTCCCCTCAAAGCGCACCACTGCTGACCCAGTATGGTGACATCCTGTGCTGTGATCAATCATCGATGACCCATCAATGAAGACAATCTCTCCCTCTCCTAGTGTTTCTTCTCTCACTGTGTGCTGAGCCTCTACTCCCCTTTGTACATGTTGCAATCATGAACATCATCAACCTCCTCTACTGGCTGGGTGGGTTGACAATGTGGCACCTCAAAATCTGTACTGCTGGGTTTGAAAGTATAACTTAATACCCTGGCACTCGTTGGGTGTTGAGGGTGGTTTTGGATTTTTCCAGAATTGTAAATACTGCATGCTATATAGAGTGTCACTGGACAACCCATTGTTATGGCAGATGATTTTTCATTTGCAAAAGGTGCTGCTGGGAGTGCTTGCTCACATGGAAAATCCTCCTGCATCACTGCATCTAAAATGCCACTGTATTAAGCCAGCGGCTTGTGTCCTTGGTGCTCTTTCTGCGTGAGAACAGCCATCATCACTTCCCCATTAGAATGGGTGAAAAGAAACAATTCTTTGTTGTAATCAGGGTTGCTAATACTGGTGCGTGTGTTAATGCATCTTTTAGGTCCCTAAAGGAAGTCATCATTTTTGCCGTCTAGGTGATGGTACCCTTCACCTTCTATTCTGCCTTGATCCCCTGTGGCAGTGGTTTAGTGTAACTGGAGAGGTCAAAGATCCAGGATGGCAGTAATTGCCCAAGACCAGGACTTGCTGCATTTCTTTCACTGTGTTTGGATGGGGTATGTTGCTTACCGATGCTGCCCTTTCAGGTGTTAATATCCTTTCTGGCAATATTGCAGCTTTTTTCTATCCACCTTGTACCCTTTGTGTGCCAATAATGTCAAGAGTGAGTGTTATTGAATCCTCCCTGCATGATTCATATGTGGCACTGCACACCAGAATGTCCAGCGCATATTGTATCACTGTGCTCTGTGTTTGTACATTTCCCAAATCTGCTTTTAATACTCTGTTAAATATGCTTGGGGATACGCAGTACCCTTGTGGCAGTCTGGTGTGTTGTAATCGCTGACCGCAGTAAGTAAACACAGTAATGAGAATCTGGGTGCTATTGCGTCAAATAGAATGCATTCTTAAAGTCAATCACTGTGAAGCATGTCATCCCTGTGGGAATATAACACAAGCTAGTGGCCAGATTCAGTACCAGCACAAACTCTGTCTCTATAATGTTGTTCAGTGGGTGCAGATCCTGCACCATTCTCCAAGACACACTTTTTGTTTTTATTCAAAGGGTACACAGTTGTGTTACATGGGGAATTTGAATACTATATTATGACCTGTTGGCATAGTGCTACAATGGTGTGATATATATCCCCTTATTCGCCTCCCTGGACAAGGGGTATTGCCTGACTCATTTAGTTTGATGCTTATTGCTCCTATTTTCTTTTGCAGTCCAACGTCATGGAGCTCAGTGGTCCAAATCTCTGTAGGTCCCTTCTGCAAATCTTCCTGCAGATGGGTCAGCATATCTCTCATGAGAAGTGCCAGTTGTGGGACTTCCCTATGCAGTACATACAATTGACATTGTATGCTAATTTCAAACACCAACTCTCCTGTGTCCTTGTCATCATCAAAAAGGTGTACATCAGTCAGATCAGTCAAACATTGTGTGGGCGAAATAAACAAGACAGTGTGCCAGTCACTGCCATCCACATCTACCCCTGTAAGATCATCTTGTTCTTTTGTTGTTACAAAGCTATATTCAGCAGTTTGCCATAAAAGCATAACACATTACAAAATTAAAGGTGTTAAACAAACATACATCAGTATCAGGTTGCCATAAATAATTCAAATTTGTAGGCCACATAATGAGGTCATTAATAACATCAAAAGAAGTTTTGAACATTTGGTACAGTCTCAATACATACTCTAAACGGACCACAATCCCAAAGTTCAAGAAACAAATTAACAGGATAGATGTAAACATATAGGCAATTAACACATGCTGTATTACACAAGTTAAAATAATTTCAGATTATTCAGGGGTTTGACCTAATCTTTCTGTGTGAGATGCATGTAACCATTTTCCACCAAACACTCTACAGAAATATTACTTATTGATTATTCATATAGACTTATTTGTTTGCATAGTACTTTGATTACTTTTCAAAACGTTGTAATCAGTTTAAAACTAAAATGAACAATGTCCCTTTCATATGAAAACCTATTTAATGAGTGTCTCTATATATTGTTTTAGAAACATTGGTAGATACATCAATTTTGGTTTCACACTCTTCCATATATTTGAAAAAACGTGATGGTGAAACATGCTTCTCCTGAAAACTTTAATCCTTTTGCTCACAACAAATAAACTGTGGGTTTCTTTATCTCACTATTCAAATATGTCATTCTTTTAGTTCCACTTGAGTCTGTATTTTTGATAACTTGTTTGACCAATTCTGTATTTACACATATCTGTTGTTCACATGGATTCACTAGCACAGATTCATCATACTTCTTTTCAGAACATGTGACAATATCATGAATATTTTCAGTAGTAGACACTTCAACTCCCGACAAGTAGTATTATTTTCATTGCATAGGTTTCTTTATTTTATTGTTTAAAGTGTCAACGTAGCTAGCGAGCAGCAGAGCATGTTACAGTAGCCAGCATATGGGCTGGCAACTTTCAACAGTACTGCATTATTGTGAGTTATGGTTTATACATATGTACCCAACATCCATTGGGATTGGTCTGTGTTTAGGTGTTGTTGAAAAAAACAAGATTGTGAGAGATTACGAAAATTGGAGAACTGTGTAGATCGAGTTCCAAAGGGTGGTAGCAGGTTGGATGCATCAGGCTGGGGTAAGAGGATGTCAAAAACATTGGGGAAAGATAGGGTAAACCATGTGTTGGTAATAATGAGGGCAACAAGTGTATTGTACGAGATGAGGTTAGCAATCTTTGTGGCGTAACCAACTGCTGAGTGAGCACTGATCAGCATGAGGGTGTGTGTTGTGCAGTCTGTGGGTGTTGAATGGGGCACACATAACACTGATGAGGTCTGTTATCATAGATCGACACAGTGACCAAAATGTGCTTTGCCATACGTACCCTAGAGAGGGTGGGGATTGGCTGTGGAGGTAGGCGACACATTGCAAAGTCTTTTGACAAGTAGTAGTAGTGGCAACTTTCATGGTGAAATGCAGAATAGCAGGAGTGGCTCTTGGCCCGATCAAACCTAAACAGACACAGATAGGTGAGGTCCTTGTCTTTGTCCGTCCTTCTCAATGCTTTCTGCATGGAAGGCGCTAAACCTGGTGTTGGGTGAGAAACTGTGTGGCAGGAGCTGGTCGAATGACCAGCAGCTTCCTCAATGTTGTCTGCCTAGAGATGGCCTGGAGTCCTTAAGTAGCTGCCTGGAAGGCACAAACCTGGTGGTGGGTGCAGACACTGAGTGGCAGGACCTGGTCACGTGACTGGCAGCCTCCTTAAGGGTGTCTGCCTGGAAGGCTTGAAACCTAGTAGTGGAGGGGATCAACTAAGTGGCAGGCCGTGGTCACGTGAGCAGCAGCTTCCTCCATTCTGTCTGCCAGGTGCTGGTCTATAGTCCTTACGTAGCTGCCTAGATGGCATGAAACCTGGTGGTGGGCAGGGAAACTGAGCGGCAGGTCCTTGTTATGTGGCCAGCAGCACCCTCACTGCTGTCTTCCCGGAAGGCGCCAAACCTTTCAAAAACATTACTCACACTATTGTCAATGATGTGTGAAATAGCAACTAGTCTGGGTCTCTGACACACAGTCACTGTGACTGCTATCTATTTCCAAACCACATGCACCACAAAACAATTGTGGGTTTGTGCGGCTTCTATTTAAGCTAAAGAAAATATCCCAAGTGACACAAAAACTCTCTCAGACTGCACATTTGCGTGTATGATTCGCATTCTACTCACACACGAGGCACTAACTAGACTGACTGTTTGCTTTGCCAGCACTGTAGAATGCTATCATCCCTTCCATAGGTGGAGTGTCCAGTCAATGAGTATTATGTGAGTGTGCTACAATTGCCCCCCTGTCTGTTCCTGTTATTATCACTGCTGCATTCAAGATGCCCAAGTGCAGGTGAGCATTGACTAAGCATGTTCTGGTATGGGACTTGTGATATATGTGTCCACGCTTTATCAATTACACGCTCAAATACACTTCAATTAGAATGCAATGATGCAATGGGGAATCACGGATCTGCTCTGATGAGGTACATGTGCTAGAGATTGCTGACCCACTCTAAAGCACTGACACAGCTGCAGTTTTTTCCACAGGTAATTTTGAGGAATTAAGGAGGTAAACATCCTGTTTGATGGTGTTTGGAGGGGCTACTTCATACCTTTATATTTCGTCCCATGTTTGTAAATCATGTCCCCGCATGTATGCCTGAAAGGATGTGCTACCCAACTTGGTCTGGCAGAGTGTGCAAGTGGACACATTCAGTTGCTGTTTATCTTACTCTCTGTGAAGTACTACCACACTTTTTACTTTCATAGTGACCTAGCACACAAGCTAGGTTCATGTGTGGTAGTGCTAGTTGTGTTCTGTAGGCCAGATAATGATGTGCAGCAGGAAGGCTATTTCTCAAAGAGACAGAACACAGCTGAGGGGCAAGCTCCCATTAATCCAAAAGCTTCTTCATTGTTGGTTTCATTCTGCTCCTTCTCCTCAGTATCACTGCAATACAAACTCATCACTCACTCCCATCTCCCAGAAGGATTCTGATGGAGCATTATCTTTATTTTATTATCATCCACCGCTTCATCAACATTACCATCTGAGGTGTTACTTACAGTTTGTGTTGTTCTTTCCTTATCTTCGGTAGATAACATCTCTACACATCTCATTTTTGCCCCTATGATCGTAGACAGAATGGGAAGTGCAACTTTCTCTGTAAGTCTTATTGGATGTTCAGCTTTGTGGTTCAATTATAGTGCATTTCCCTGTACTGGAGTGTTCAGGTGCAGGCGCGTCGCCCACATGTGAGCGCAGGTACCTCCTGAGGACCATCATCTAACTGGACATTAGGTTCCCAGCAGTGTTGTAATGAGCATGTGCCACGAGAACAATAGCAGGGCTCCTACGTTTAGGTTCACTATTGAGTGGTGACAGTATAGCACACAATAGTACATTTTTGCATTTCGCATAACACATGCAATTTTGCCTTTGCCAGCATAGTGGCACATAACATTGCATGCACGCACTGACATAGCTCTCAACTCACGCGCTTTTGGCGGGTGTCACCCGCTTGTAAAGGGCTGACTCACCCGCCAAGCCTCCTGCACGCCCATTCATTCCAATGGGCGTCTCACCCGCCAAAAACAAAATCGGGTGATTTCACCCGCCTTCGCAACACAAATGGTTGAGAGCTATGCACTGACCTTCACAGAGAGGGCGCAGTGCATAATTTCTTCATGTAGCACATTGCCTCGTGTCGGAGCATGACCCGTAGCACACAGCATGACATTTTATTTCTCAACCATTGTGTATACATCATGATCCAAGAAACACCTAGATTGGGGGAGGTGTGTGGGTTTGGTTGGATTGGTAATGTTTTTGGTGTATTTTAGATTGATGAAATAGGTGTGATTTGAGGATGTTGCATGCACGAGGCATCGCAGACCACCTGTAAACTGCAAACTGCTGTGTAACCAAGTGCCACAGGTGTACACAATCAGCACAGGTGGAGGCAATGGAGTCGGGGTCAGCACAAAAGGAGCACACCCACACACCACACCCCCTTCCAAGCCAAAATGCTACCACTTGTACTTGCCATACTGGGCCTGGAGGACATGCCTGCACTGCTACTCCTTGAGCAGGCAGTACAACAGGAAACACAGAGGAGACGCAGGAGGAGAAGGAGGGTGAGACATGCCCAGCAAATCCCACCAGTGCAAGCAGTCGCTCCCCGCAGACAGCCAACAATCCCACGTATAAGGGACAATCCATTTGACTTAACCCCAGCACAGATCCACACCCTGTACCGCCTGCACAGAGACACCATCACCAACATAGTGGAATTAATACAGGATAACTTGGTCAGCCTGATCAACATCCGCGCAGCCATCCCCCCTTTGCTGAAGGTGGCATCTGTGCTCCACTTCCTGGCCACAGGCACTTACCAACACACAGTGGGCAAATGCATGGCATGTCCCAATCATGCTTCTCTGTTGTGTTAAACCAAGTGCTGGATGCACTACTGAAGCACGCAAGTGCCCACGTGTCCTTACCAAGGACACCACAGGAGGCAAATGCCACCAAAATAGCATTCCATGCACTGGCAGGCATGCCCAATGTAATTGGTGCCCTCTGCTGTACCCATGTAGAGTTGGTAGTCCCACATGCCGTGGAGGCGGTGTACCGCAATTGGAGGCTATACCATTCCATCAATGTGCAGATGGTTTGTGATGTCAGCCAGATAATAACACATTGCTGTGCCAGATACCCAGGATCCACGTATGATGCCATTGTGCTGCGGAACTCCTCACTACCCCGCTACATGGAAGGAGACATTGTACGAAGTGGCAGGCTGTTGGGTGAGTCTGCCCTCTGGGCCATGGGGGCAGATGGATTGGGGGGTACATGCATATACAAGGGAAATGCCCTCTGGCCCATGGGGTGGGGTACATGCATATGCAAGTACAATGCCCTCTATTCCATGGGGGCAGATGGATTTGGGGGGAATGGAAGTTTCTTAAGTCATCCGCCGACACACAGCACTCACATTTGCATGCAAAATGACCCTAGCCAAGACATAATTTGGGTGGCCTTGTGGTTTAAAAGCCTAGGACCCTAGGTCGTGTATGTCACACAAGGCTCCCTCTATGGATTGGCATGCACTGTACAGGGCTGACAGTCATGTGGATGTGGCTGCCAATGATGAGATTGTGCATATGAACTTGAATGATGTACAGGCTGAGCACACCTGTCAACTGAGCCTCATCCTCACACATACCTCCTTCTGCTCCCATGTAGGTGATGCTGGATATCCTCTGAAGCCGTGGCTACTCACCACTGTCTGGGACCCTCAAAACAGGCATGAGGAGGACTTCATTCGTGCACATACACGTACACGTGTGGTCATTGAACAGGCGTTTGTCCTTTTGAAGGCGCAATTTCGCTGCATCAGCAGGTCGGGAGGGGCAATCATATACGGGCCTGAGAAGGTGGGCAAGATCATCACTGCATGTGCAATGCTGCATAACATGTGCATCCGGCGGAATATACCCCTGCCACCTGATGTGGAGCTGCCACCACCTGGTAAAGTAGAAGGAGAGGAAGGAGTAGAAGTAGGACATAGGCCAGGACGCGAAACACGTGAGGGTCGCACAGTGCGCCAAATGGTCATAGACCAATCATTCTGATGTACTTTGATGCAGAGGGTGCCATGTGTTGTGAACTGTGGGCACTGGGTGTGTGGGCACATGTGCACGAATCACCATGAAGCAATAAATTGACATACAAAAAATCAGCAATGTCCACTCATGTGATGTTTGCTACACAACTGGTGTATTTGTGAGGAATTTAGCACAACATGATTCAACAATCCACGCCCCCACCACCCCTCACCTCCCCCCCACCCTACTCCCATGCCCCCAAACACCGCAGTACTACACACTACGCCAACCACCCCTCCACTTTCCCCCACCCTACTCCCATGCCCCCAAACACCCCAGTACTACACACTACACCCAACACCACCCTCCACCAACCCCCTAACACCCAAAGTCAACTATGGCTCGACATGTGTCTGGCTGTATACCCAAAGAGATTCTGCAGGGTGGACCTGCTACTGTTGAGCCCCCTTCGGAAGTGGGGGTTGGATCTCTGAGCGGCAGGAACTCCGCAGGGACATGCGCACGGGGCTGGTCTGCCTCGAGGTCGCTGGCGTGGATGATGCAGATGACCCAGATGGTTGTGATTCCAGGGGCAGGGTTTGCCGTTGGTCCATGCTATCAGCAATCCTGGTGAGGATCTGACCCAAGGCATTGAAGCCATTACGCACTTGCTGTGCACTTGAGTTAATGGCCTGGATTACGGCCACAGTGCTGTCCTGGATGATACGGTGTGTTGTCCCCCCTTCAGCAAGTTACTGCTGCACATAGCCTTGCATCACCTCCTGCCGGGCCTCCATCCTGGAGAGACGTCCCTCAAGGTCCCGTATGGCAGTGTGAGTTGTGGTCGGTGGGTGATGTGGTGGCACAGCATGAATCATGGAGCTGTGCATGGCCGGAGACCACTCTCCATGGCTGCCCTGGTCGGATGAGTCCCACGAGGTGTGTCCTGTGGGGTGGCATGCGGGCTTGGTGTGTGCACTAGAGGCTCTGAGTGGACAAGTCCTGCATCACCCTCATTGTCCGGCTCAGCTCCCTCATCAACACTATGATCTGCTGATGCAGCCATCTCCCCAATTGTGCTGGCAGCAGCAGACTGTGTGCCTTCCTCCATGCCTGCTGTGTCCTCAGCCAGTGTGGATGGTGTGACCAGGGGTGCATGGGCAGGTGTCTGCTCGTCCTGTGTGGTTGTCTGTGTGGCTGTATTGGCACCGGTTGTTGACCTGCTTCCCGCTTGGCCCATCCTTGGTCCACTTAAGGTTGATGGTCCTGTGCCATCAGCTTGCCTCCTAAGCCTTTTGGCTGCTGTTGTGCATTGTGCACTCCCATGTGCTTCATCACTGTCTGCATTTGTACCTGAGGGAGACAGAGAGTGGCAGGGCATCAGTGATTGTGGCGCTTGCATTATGCATGCATTGGTCTTTGGGCATGTGGCACAATCTGATCAGTTGCATTCATGGCTTTGTAGGGGACTGTGTGCATGCAATGTTGGAGGGTGCATTTTGAAAGCGTAGTCGTGTTCACATGTACACCATGTTGACTGCTGTTGGACCTTGATGTGTGTTGGGAGTGTCGTCCTGGGTGACACATGCCCATAATATGTGTGTCGGGTGTGTATTTGTGTATGGGCGCAACATGCATTGGGATGGGATAGTGGTGGACCCGGCATGTGTATATGGATATGTGTAGGTGTGCATGATGGGCCATGTATCGGCTGGCGTTGCTGCCACATTTGGGGGACAATGATTTTGATTAGTTATCGTGTTTTTGTAGGGACACTCACCTTCATCTGCCGATGTTGGCACGCCAAACTCTGCTCCACCAACTCCTTCGATTGACTCCACGTCGATGACGGAGCTGCAGGCCTCCTCCCAGCTGGCCAATTTCAGTGGTGAGTGTGGTCCTCCTCCTGTTGCCAGCCCCTGGCTCCGATTGGCCGACAATATGTGCCGGACTCTCAGCCTGAGGTCGTCCCACCGTTTTTTACAATCGCGCACTGTGCGTATGGTGGTGCCGACTGCACTTACTTTCTGAGCAACTTCTTCCCAGAAGGCCTTCTTCTTTAGCTGGGCTGGACACCTGAGGTCATTGCAGAACACCACTTCAGCATTTGACACTAGGGTGTTGGCTAACATGTTGAGCTCATCTTCTGTTAAACGTGGTTTGCGCAGGCAGGCCGTGCCTTTCCGGGTGGCCTTCGACATGTTGTCCGTGGTGGCCTAGGAGTTGTGGTGTAGAAGGTCCTGTAGGTGGAGGATGGCAATGGATTGTGTTTTTGAATATGGCCGCCATGGCATTTCCCGTTCCGGCACGATGACGTTACTTCCGGGTCCGGTATTAACGGACCCGTTATTAGCACTATGTTTATAACGGTAGCGCTATTTAGGGGTTGCCGAGGCCGGAGGCGTTCTGTGCGTATTGGTCAATGCTGCTATCTGGGGGTTTGAGGATCATTAACAGCATGCCGGTACGGCCGTTACCGGCATGTTGGCGTGCGCATGCTCGCGCACTCTTGATATCCCGCTATTTGCGGGTTGGTGCCAAGCTGAACATGTTAGTACCACCATGCCGGTACGGGCTGATTTTTAGCACCAGCCATGTGATGAGGCCCATTATATTTTTCACCTGTTGTCTATAAGACACGATTGAAGTAACACCTGGTGCACGATACAGTATTCCTGCATGCACCATACTCCTTCGAAAACACACAGCACATTGTGTGACACACCTGCCCGCATCTCAGCACATAACACCACATGTTCGAGTAACATGGCAGCTGGACATGTTATATTTCCTCACACAATGGGCATGTGCACTTTTTGCTTTTGGAAAGTTTTAGAACACAGCTCTATCGGAAGTTGGGCAGTATCCCGGCGGTAAATCCACTGTAATACAGCCCAATGCAATTACTGTTACCGCCACTTGTCCCCCATCAATTCTTTTAAAGTCCATATGACTCAATGGAGCATTTTCGGCACAATTACTGTAGCGGTAATCGTGCCATAGAAATTTCCCAAGAAATGAGCAGAAACTCTGTACATTCACCTCCAGCCAAAAGCTGAAGGTGTATGTGCCGATGTTCTGCAAATCCCCGGATTGGGTGCTGCAGTAATGCAGCAGTAACATTATTATCATCACATTTTTACCGTACCGCCCAACTCCTGATGTAGCCCATACTGTAAAGGACATGAGGCAGCATTATTGTGTCCTGTGCCTGCAGAGATGGTAGGTGCTATGAGCAAGAGCTCTGCCAATTGCTGAATAGGCCTCCGTTAGAGGCTCTAAGGTGCTATTATAGTGTGTTGGGCTATCATTAGCTGAAAGCATTTGATTGAATTTTGTCTTGTCCTGCAAACAGGCTGAGATCCCAAGGGCAGGTGGGATTTTGTGTAAGGTAATTGCTTGCTCTTTATTGCAAGGGAAGTATTTCTAAATGGATTAATGCCTGGTCCCAGACAACAAGCACTGCCTCATCAGATTGGGAATACATAATGTGTGTGAAAGCCACAGTGAGGGTTCTCTGGCAGCCACAATAAGAAATATGGTGAATAATATGGAGAAATATGTAGACATTATGGTCCAGGAGCAGTGATTAGCAGTGGACTGGTCACATTCTTTCTAGAAGGCCATTCATTGCAGGATGGGTACTAGAGGGCAGTGTACCAGGACTGGAAACATGTAACAAGATAGGGAGCTACATAGTGGGCAGGTGCTTACAGTGGGAATGCAGAAAGAATAGCGGAGGTGTGTGCAAAGTTGGTGTGTTCCCTATGGACCCACTTCGGTGGGACATTGTGGCCCTAAATATCTGAGATGACATGGTCCAAATAAAATGAAGTCCTTTTATCAAACTGTTTTCCTGAGATGGGATTGGTACATTTTTTGGGCTGATCAAGTTCGGTGTGACCATGTGGGCTGGGTGGTGTTCTTTTTGTGATGAAATGGTAACTGGCAATTGTTTGTTGACAATGTATAGAGTTGTTTACGTGGCTGGTGATTACCAACCAAGTAGAATGTTAGGATGATGTTTTTGTTACACTTTTATTGCAATATCTTAATGTCCTGTTTGTGGCTATATAAGGTTGAGCTTGCAAGGGGTTGGTCAAAGTTGGCTTGTTATGTTCATCTTTCCAACCGTGATGTCAAATACATATTGTCTTGAGTTTTTGTGGGTTGTTTGTACCCTGTTTTTAGACACGCGTTGGGCTACCTGATGGGCTGGGGGTTCTCTGCCACATGCCCTGGTAGGTGTAGCCAGCCCACAGAGACCAGTTTCAGTGCACGCAAAAGGAGGTATGACACACCCATAGTTCCCAAAAGTTCTGCCTGATCCCTTGGGCGTGGGTGCCTGGTATAGTAATGTTTATTTGTAAAGCACCTATACACAAGGCAAGTGTTTCAAAGTGCTCAAGGAGGGAGGGACCAAGGGGACGAAAATGCACTGGGTGGCCCAAGCATTTTAGAGAGATCTAGCGTCTAGGGAGTTGGAGGATCAACAAACACACAAGTGCACCCTCCCATGAAAGCAGCATGGTGTTTGTTGTGTAGATGTGCTCTTTTTCTCTTTTTATTATTGAATAGTGCAATTAGCGCAAGGACCTCGGCAAAGTTGGGGAAATGCTGCATTGGGAGGTATTGTATGCAGGTTAGAAAAGGGCTCTCTCCAGAGGTGGAGAGAAACAGCACGGCACAATGGTGTATGAGGATTTGGAGATGACGTCCTGAGTATTGTAGTATTGTAGCATAGTAATGCATGCAAATTGAGGAAGGGCATCTCCTCCATTGAGAGGAAAGGGGGCATCAAAAGTAGAGTAGTCTTGACATATTGATGCAGAGTAATATTTGTGATAAATAGCTACCAAGCTGCATGTATTTAGGATAAGAAGAACTCTTTCTGGTACTTAGTAGTGTATAATATGGAGGTCTATTGTTGTGGCTAGGGGTGTGTTTTACATTTGTATGATTAGAGGACAAGACCTTTTTAGTTGTGTTTAGTGTAGGATTAAGGGGGGTGGGTTTGGTTGTATTGGTTATATGTTTTGGTGTTTTTTTGATTAAATACATGTGTTTGTAGCTCAGTGGGAGGTGTGCATGCATAAGGAATGTGTAGAAGAATGTGTTGAGTGGGTTTGAAAAAGTGAAAAGTGAGCGGTGTAGGATGTGTTAAAGATGTCTAGAAGAAAACCGGTTGGCAATTCGCATTATGAAATTGTGGGATTCAAATTGACTTTTGGGTTTGCAAATATATATTTGAATTTGTTGTATTAATATTGACGAGGGGGGGGGTACTGGGTACTTCTAGCACAGTGTTTAAAGGGAGTCAGGGGATGCACACATTGGTACTATGGTGACTCCACTGGAGCACATGTGCTAGATACTCCAACAGCACAGGTTTACAATATTGAAATTTCACTATGAGTGCGTAAGAGACACAGCGGGGCAACTTTTCACACATTGGCCTGGAGATGGTACCCACGAGTGGGATATCATAGGGCATATATATGCCTATCTCACAGACAAATACAAGGGGCAAAAGTTGAAGAAAGCAGGGAATTTTGGAATTGTGGAAATTATATGAGGAGGAGGGAGTGCCCGTGGACAATGGGGGGCATAAGCGCCCTCGTCCAGGCTATTCCCATCACCGTAGTGAGTAGAGCAGCCACTGAAACACCGTCAGGGCCGCCTGTGACATGGTCTTTTCATCTAAAGGCCACCACAGGATATACCAACCCTGATATGCCCCTGACAGACAAAAATATACAGTAAAAATCAGTAGCACACATGGTAGAAATACTTCAAAGGAATCAACTAGTGCTACCTTGGTTACAGAGATAACATGCGGAAAAAGATCAATGAGGGGCTGAAAGAAGAGGAGGAGGTTCCTGTGCATTCAGCAAAGGAGCAAGAGGAAGGACAGCAATGTGTGACCATACCCCCGATCAATCGAGATCAGGACAGATAAATAATAAACAAACCTGTTGTCAATAAAAAATGTCCATCACTAAGGGAGATGTACCCAGATTCAACTGGTACGCAGTCCATCCTTGGTCAAACGATGGGTCCAGATGCGGACCCCACATACTATATTCAGGTGATAAAAGAGAAGTGGCATTTAGAGACACAACAAACATGGGACACAGACATACATGTTTTACCACATTCTATTGAGAGGCTTCCCAGTAGAGGTACAGGCCAAACTAGGGAAGGTAATGGGATGGTGAATAAGGGGTAGTCAGAGATACAGGCCAGCATAGAATATCACTGCAAGCTAAAACAGTACAGGGATAGAAAGAAGATAGATGATTTTCAACAGTCGGAGGCACAATTAGTACAGAAGATATTGGCGAAAATCAGCATCGAAGGAGCTGTCCTAACTGCCCTTCCACAAGGGGGATCCATGCTCGGGAATTTATGCTACAAGGTTTCATATAGCAGGGAGGCTTTGCACCCCACACCCCCCACCACAAGGAGTTTTTGCACCACAAGGAGGGTTTTTCCCCACAGGAGTGTGTTTCCCGCAGGCGGTATATTTTCCATGAACATGAGGGGGGGTTCCAAAGCGGAAGGGGTTTTGGATATGGAGGAGTGGACCACCATATGGAATACACTGTTGGGCTTGTGGAGGAATAGGTCCTTTTTCAAGGGAATGTAGGAGAAGAAGTCAATCACAGTATGGCCCTGATGACAGCTCATTCTATCACAATACACCTTACTATACACACACACACAGCAGCAAACACAGCCCTTACAATACACATTTCCTCAAAATATCCAGAGTTGGCCACAGCATCAAACACTGAAAATGCAACGCATATTTCCTAAAGACCATCCAGAATATGCCACCAGAGCAACCTCTGGTTATCATGATGGCCCAGAATATACCAACGGTGCCCCAGCATCAGTCCACATCAGTGTCAACTGCACACGAATTTCCACAGTCAAAGTTGAGTCACCATTTGTCCTGTCCACTGGTGACGCTCCAAAGCAATATCAGCAGCCAAATCCTCTGCAGACACAAGCACAGGAACAGGCACAAATACAGCAACCGACAACCAACCAGCAATGGGAGGCCAACTTGTTACCATAGGGCATGGTACCACATTATACAGGAGCAGCGTTCTTGGGGGTGCCAAAATAAACACGCAATAGGACAGCCCACAGAAGGCTCTGGCATGTCCAATCCTAGTGAAGCAGGTAGTGGAAATAAAGTTTAAAATAATGTGATTAGTGAATATGAGTATGTAAAACAATCTTCAAGAAATGAAGAAAGATAGTTAAGGGACATTTCTTCTGATTTAAGACAACTTTTTCTATTATGGAAATGTGAAATATCCAGACATATTCATTCAAAGTAGTGAAAGGCTGTCCAGCTTGTTTTCATAAAAATGAAAATATTAAAAGAAAAATGTAAATGCTATAAAGAATTTGTCGGAATAGAAACAATATTATGCCTCCTATCGTAACAATTGTATGTGTATTGGCCTACGCCAAGTTGTCTAAACATCATGTGCGAACAAACTCCATGGCAAGGTCTTGACCTTAGAGAAACCAATGTAAGTCGCCATCTTGGATTGAGCCGCCATTTTAGGTTCTCTTGTTATGTAGAAGTCACCCTGAACATCAAAATGGAGGCCGAATGACATTCTGAGTAAGATTCTGGCCGTTGTGACCTCCGTACAACTGAATAATTAATATGCCTGCAGGCCACTTGTCGGGGTCGCAAACAGAGACCTTGTCCTACCGTTGACCTATATGTAAATGTACAACTATATCAGTGAAACTAATCAAAATGCATATATTAAAGGATTGACCTGGCAAGGAACCCCAAGACCTATTTCGCAGAATGGTTAACCCGCAAGAGGGTTGGCCCATGGCTGGACAAACTGTATAAAAGGCCCGGGTATTCCAATATGCGTTCTCTCACTAACACATCGAAACCTCGTTGAAGTTCGTTATGTTATACTGAGAGCCGAATAGCTATCCATTTGTCAATTGACTTGGTAACTGTTGTAGCTTTTAAATAAAGCACTTGTATGTTTCTTTGTAACCTGTGTTGGTGTGTTTCTTTTTGGGCTTCCCGGCCTCATATTATTTTTCTGTTTCCACAGTTGGCGCCCGAATAGGGACCCTCAAGATTGATGCCGGATCATTGAAGGATTGACGCAGACTATCGAACCGGGATCGGACGGTGTGATACTGCGGGCCCGACCGAACGAGACGCGATACCTCGGCAGCGCTGCACGATCCGATCCTTGGAAGATAGTCGTGTGGTCTGACACGGCATCTTGACGAGGGTCCATTTTTGAGGCGGGCAGATTTGTCGAAACCACCAAACACAAGGTAAAATTCGTTAGGTAAGTTCTTTGGTAAACCGTACGATCCTCCTTAGATTTGGTCAGGTGTAGTCGTGACCCGACTCTTATTTTAACCCTGACAATTTGAATTTGGCGTATTGTATCTGCAGACACAATTATTGACCAGGTAACACCAATTGTTTGTGAAATACCTGGGAAATTGTCTACCTGCTTTAGGGCTCTGTTCTGCAGCGATCGACAATCTTTGGAATTTAGCCACCCGGCACCACAGGAGGGGTCGCCGGCGTGTACTATGTACTGTAAGCATGGCATTGGGAGTATAGTATATTTGGCACAGACAAACCAGACATGCCTCCGAATTTCAGTGGCCAATCAATGGTAGTTTCGAGATCCCCTGTATTGAATACCTAGAATCGGTCTTGCTAAAAAAGAAGGCTAGACCTGCAGCATTTGATGTTTTACAGAATTGGAAAAAAGAAGTGTTGCAGCAGCTTAAAAGTAGGAATAAACATGCACGCCGTCATAAAACAAATGCCGAAAGGGCGTTGTTATATGATAAGGAAAAACATTCAGAGTCAGTCAAAAATATGGATAGGGCTTTCTCACTCGGTATCCAGAAAATCTATCCCTCTAAAGATTTTCATGTTTCCAAAGAATTTATTGATAAATTGTTAAACGAACGCAGGCCTGGTGCCTCTGCGCCACCTCCGTATGATCCTCTCCCTGGTGCTCTGCCCATTCCTGCTGTTATTCCTGTTCCCCCTGTACAACCTATTGTTCCTATTCCTCTAGTTGTCGTTCCTCCACCTATTCTGCCACCCCTTCCTCTTGCACCGATAGTTGTACCTCCATTGAATTTGCCCTCACCTCCGCTCCAGGGTGGTACTGTACTGACTGAAGTTGATCAGGGTGCGGGGTCAAAGATTGTTACTCGAAATACTGTCTCTGCAGAAAAGAAACGGGAATTATTTGCATGGGCTAAGCATTGTATGGAGAGAGGTGATCAAGCTGACGTTTTCTCCACATTATCAAATATGGGCAATTTTCCCGAGAAAAATGTTTTTATTGAAGGTTTGGGGACTCATTTATGTGTAATGTGGGGTAGATTACATAATACGGATCTCCCACAAGGGTTGAGGGATCTAAATACTTTAGCGCTTTCGAGGGACACAGAGGAGAAAGTACATGGTCATGTTGAGAGGTTGTTTGAGTATAGGAGGGATGAGGATGGTGAAGACGACAGTATGTATGTACAGAAACGGTTCCTTCCGTGTCGTAGATCGGCATCTGAGGATGCGATTCGATGGATCTCGGATTCATCGATACCGCCAGATGAAGTATATGACATGTATAGTCAGTATACAGTAGAAATGCAGAAGAAGGTGATTGATGTAATGGTACAGTACCTACAGGACGAATGTGTAAGGAAAAAGGTTAGTTGTCCTATAGAGTTATTGGGTATTTGTAAAAGGGCTTTTTTGCCCGACACTTCTTCGGCTACCTTAGCGCTTGACCTGGCTCTGTTGCTCAGTAGGGGTCGGAGTTACCTATATCTCAGTTGCCAATGAGAGAGGTTCCTCCGACATCTGTCCCAAAGGTTGAGATTCCCGCTAACGTTGGGACAGGTGCACCCGCTGTGGACATCCCTGCACATTATGTATCGCAATTTGTTCACGTTCCGTTTTCGCGACAGGAAGTGAACACTATTAGACAATCAATTCCCGATATTAGGAAAAACCCGACAGGATTCTACAAAGAGATAGAGTCCGTTTTGCAGTCCTCTGTGTTCACCTTAAGTGATATTGACTTGCTATTCCCTGTACTCCTGCCCGTAGATTTATGGATGCAGGTTCGAACAATAGACAATGTGCCAGGGTTGGGAGATACGTGGGCTAACATAACTAGGCTTGATGGGGAAAGACCAGCTGGTGAGAAACCACCTCAGGTAATACTCACTTTGCCTGATAGAATTGTCGCAAATTAAAAAACATAATTCTTGAGAAAAGAATTATTTGGGACAAGCTTACGGCCTGTGTTCAAGGAAAAATTGAAGGTGCCACCGAATTCTTTAATAGATTCGAACACGTATTCTCTGACTTCAGTGGACAGGACTTGGGCACAGAGTCTGGGAAAAGGTTGTTTGTGGACAAATTTGTACGTGGATTGCTGCCTGACATCCAGTCACAGATTATGTCCTCTCAGAGCACTTGGCAGGCGAAATCCCAATCTGAAGTTTTGCACATGGCTCAGTATTATGAGAACCGTGTTAATAATGAAAAAGAGAGAATAGAGAAGAGGAAAGGAGATTTGAAGACTAACGTATTGTTACAACAAATTGTTAGAAATCCCAGAGGAGATAATTCACATACCAGAGGTCAGTATGTTCCGAAAGGGAACGTTCCCTTGGGTCCTGTGAATTTTAATCAATGTGCCTATTGCCGCCAGGAAGGTCATTGGCGTGCACAGTGCCCCGTCCTTCGACAGAGGTCAAACAACACATTTGGGAGTATGGGTAGACGACCTAGAGGTCGCCCCGGAGTGGGGGGCCCTGAAAGAGGTCAGTTCTCGCAAGATCCTCAGCAACCTTTTTCACAGGAAAATCAGACTTCGAGTGTGGACACGAGAAACATATTTGATCACCCTTTTGCTGCCTACCTTTCTGAAGAGCTTCCTTCCGATGACATTTTATTTCATTAGGATTGCCCGAAGCAGGGTTTGGAACCTTCACCTATTCCCGTTAGTCAAAAAGGTGCCTACGTTGAATTGTTAGTGGGGAATAGGAAACATCAGTTCTTGATAGACACTGGAGCACAGAAGTGCTCCATTGATCATTCTCGGGTTCCAAACATTCCACTGTCAGGGCAAACTAATGTTTCTGTAGGGTTTTCTGGTATACCAGTTGCTTGTCCGGTTTCTTCGCCGGTGCCTGTTTCTTTGGGTCCCTTCACGGACCACTGTCCATTCCTTTTGACTTCAAACTGTGGAGAGAATTTGCTGGGGTTAAATCTTTTGAAGAAACTAAATGCAGTAATTCATTGTTCCTCTGACGGAGTGCGACTGACGGTTTCACCACAGCAACTTCCCAGTTCTCAGTTTTTGACTCGACCATTGCCTCCTGAGCTTAGCGTTGTCCCGGAATGTTTGTGGGCGGTTGTCGACAATGATGTCGGGGTACTACAGGTTGAACCCGTTAAAATAGTTTTGAAACATGGAGTTAAACTACCACGCATTCCGCAATATAAAATATCAGTTGAGGGCGAGCGTGCTTTGAAGTGCATTGTCTCCGATTTTGTGCATCGAGGAGTGATCGAAGAGATTGCAGGTAGTTTATGTAACAGCCCGATTTTACCCGTGTACAAGAAAGGCGACGATGCAATCCCATTCCGTTTCATAATTGATGTACGCGCTATTAATAAAGTTGTCGCCCCACAATTTCCAATTGCGCCTGATGTGACAACGATACTAATGATGATCCCTGCTACAGCTACTCACTTTAGTGTTGTGGATCTGAAGAATGCTTTCTTCAGTATTCCTATACACAAGGATAGTAGATATTTGTTCGCGTTCACCTTGGGGGGACGTTCGTTCACATTTACTCGTGCACCTCAAGGTTATACTGAAAGTCTGAGCATTTATAGTAGGGCTTTGAAAGAGCAGCTTGGCACCCTTGAATTGCCATCTACTTGTACACTGCTTCAGTATGTCGATGACTAGCTTTTAGCTGCAGATTCTGAAAGTGCTTGTAAAGAAGGCACAGTATTGTTGCTTATTCATTTGGCCGAACATGGTCACAAAGCTTCGCTTAAGAAATTTCGATATTGTTGTCAGGAGGTCGCCTATTTAGGCTATCTCCTGTCAAAGGAGGGGAGAAGATTGACACCTGAAAGAATAAAACACATTTCTGGCATGTCTGTTCCAAATACACAGAAGGAAGTAAGAGCCTTAATAGGTATGGCTACTTACTGTAGGCTGTGGATCCCGAGCTTCTCACTAGTGATAAAACCGATGTTGGCCTTGACGAAGAACGGCATTTCTTCGCCGCTGCCATGGAAGTCGGAACATCAACGATCATTTGAGCTTCTCAAAGCCGCGTTATGCTCTGCACCGGTTCTGGGTACTCAAAATTACAAAAAGGTCTTTGTGTTGTTTGTGCATGAATGTGATGGATGTGCTTTGGCTGTGTTAACACAGGAACACGGAGGGAAGAATAGACTGTGCGGCTACTACTCTTCCGCCCTTGATCCTGTCGCATGCGATTTGCCAAGATGTTTGCGAGCTGTCGCTGCTGCTGCCGAGTCTGTAAAACAGAGCGAGGGAATGGTCCTAGGCCATGATTTAATCCTGATGGTACCTCACTCTGTAGATGTCCTATTGAATGAAACCCAAACACAACACCTCACCTTTGCATGCCTGACGAGGTATGAATTAACTTTGTTTGCCCCTCACATTCAAATTAAGAGGTGTTGTGTTCTTAATCCGGCTGAACTTCTACCTTTCCCGCAAAATACTGTTTGCGGTGACGAAGAATCACATGACTGCCTATATACTACTGAACAGGAAACGAAGGGCAGGATAGACCTTATAAATACTCCTTTGGGCAATGCGGTAGGGGAGCTGTTTTGTGATGGCTCCTGCTTCAAACTCCCGGATGGTACATCTACAGCTGCCTATGCAGTTACTACATTGAGTACGGTTGTTGAAGCTAAGAGAATTCTGCATAACTCTGTACAGGCCGCAGAGATTACAGCGTTGACCCAAGGTTGTGAACTCTCCAAAGGGCATACAGTAAACATATATACTGATAGCCAGTACACCTTAGGGGTGGCTCACAACTTTGGGCGGCTCTGGTCGGAAAGAGGGTTCCTAATATCACATGGGACCAAGATTCAGCATGGCCCCCTGATAGTGCAATTGCTCTCGGCACTCGCGCTCCCTAGTCAGTTAGCGATCCTGAAATGTGCAGCGCATCGTTAGGTCATAGATGATGTGGGAAAAGGGAACGCTTTTGCTGACCATATAGCCAGGCAAACGGCCACAGACCTTAGCGCAGACATGTATGCTCTAAGAGAAACAAAAGATGCCTATGTAATGGATGAGGGTATTGGGTCTGTACGAGATATCCAAGCTGATGCCACGATAGAAGAATCTAAAAGGTGGAAGGGATGGGGAAACTAGACGAAGATGGGTGTTGGGTGGATACATCTGAAGGGAAATGGTTGCTCCCTGATTCATATGTGCTGGCGATGGTGACGATGGCACACGGTCCTACGCATGTGTGTGCTCAGCAGATCACGAAAATGTTAGAACAAGTCTGGGTAAATGATAAAATTGTGAAGATCGCGCAGCGCCATGTTCAAAATTGCATGATATGCTTACAGCACAATGTGGGGAAGGGGATGGTAACTCCAAGGGGTAGTTTTGGGCCTCCTTCTGTTCCCTTCAAGGTCATCCACTTTGATTTTATTGAGATGGAACGGTGTAACAATCTAAAATATGTCCTTGTGTTCATTTGTGCTTTAAGTAAATGGGTTGAGGCTTTCCCCGTTAAGGATGCTACTGCCATGACCACTGCAAAGACTATGGTAAAGGAATTCTTTCCACGATTTGGGCTGCCAAGAGTAATTTGGTCGGACAACGGTCCCCATTTTGTTGCAGCAGTAATTTTGCAGATATGCACAGCGTTACACATTGAAAAGCGATTTCACTCGGCTAGACATCCTCAAAGTGCTGGGTTGGTAGAGAGACATAACGGTATCCTAAAGAATAAGCTTGCTAAAACATGCACCGGCATCAAACTGAAATGGCCGGACGCCTTACCTATTGTATTGTTAGCCATGCGTGCCACACCTCAAACTAAGACTGGGCTCTCTCCATTTGAGGTAGTGATGGGGAGACCTGCTAATATTTGGGGTCTTCCAAAGCCTAAAGCACTGAGGGAGGTTGAAAATGTATTGCTTGTAGACTATTGTAACCAGTTGACTAAAAATCTGTATCTCATTTATCATCAGGTTCAATCAGCTTTACCTATACGGTTTACGGGCCCAGGACACAATATTCAGCCTGGAACCCAGACCGCTGACAGTTGGGTCCTGGTGAAGGCCTACGAAAGGTCTTCGTGCCTCGCGCCTCGCTGGCGGGGACCCTACCAGGTGCTGTTGGTCACCCAGACAGCAGTGCGGGTGGCTGGAAAGAAGCATTGGATCCACGCGACACATGTCAAGAAACTTCCTCACCCGACGCCACACGTTACAGAAGAAGCAGAACCCCTCGCTGATGCTACAATCTCAGATCCTGGAGTAGCAAATAGCGCTGTGAGTGTGCCGGAGAATCTCTCTGAGCCAGTGGAGCTTGGGGAACAGTCCATTTTGTCTCCACACTCTTTGGAAAGGGGACTTCTGGAAAACGTTGTTTCAAGTTCTGCGACTTCTGTCACCTCTGATACGTTGCTTCCCTCAGGAAGTGACGTTACCTTATTTCCGGATCAAACAGTACCGGAATCACTAGGTACGACCTTCGACGAAGAAAATAGAACTACGGCATGGGTTTTGCCTGTGCATCTGGAAAAGAAAAGAGTCATTGAGAGTTTTGTTCTTGCAAAAGAAAGTTTTTGAAAAAGAAAGGGATTCTGCTGGCTAGGGTTGGGAAAGGACTTAGAAGTCGTGCAACCGTAGTGTCGCAAGCAACGAACATTGGGGTCATCGATTAAGAAACTACGATGCCTGCCACCTCCACCACTGCTGCTCGCATTGGACTTGTAAATAAGGGGGTGACCAACTCGGACAATGAACAATGTGCCTGGGCCCCGAAAACGTATTGCTGTGTTGTGTTAATAGTAATTGGAATTTGTATAGTTACTGCCGTGGGACTCTGGTACTTCGAAGAAATTTTTCCTCTAGAGCCTCTTCTGCCAATTGAAATTGTACCTACTGTTTTGACTCCCTCTATACACCTTCATACTTTGTCACCTAGGGACTCCCAGAATAGACGGAAGTACCATAATAACACTTTAATGATAATAATGAATTCAACGCATGCCATTTTTAATAAGATTAATTGCTGGATTTGCACCCATTTACCACAACATGGGAACAAGGGGCTAGGATGGTATATTCACCCTTTACCTTTAACGACTGCTTGCTATGCCTCTCTTAGAGCACTATTCTTTGGCCGTTGGAATGACAGCATCTCAGGGAACTTCGATGGAACTAATTTAAATGATTTTGAGAAACGTGAATTGACTCCCCTGTGATGCTCGCTTTTTGCAAATAGAAGTAAGCCTAATGTTGCTTCTATTAGGCCATCTGATAAACTGTCTCTTCCTTTCCAAACTCTAATTTCCTTTAAAATGGCTCCGATAGGCAATAAGGACGCTGTGCCTCCTTCCTACTCCATTAACCATAGCCCCGATTCAGTCCCCTTCTGTGTACAAAGAAATAGCACTCGGTCAATGGGAGATTTTGAAGGTTGTGTGAACATTGTAAATTTGACCGGAGAGAACAGGCCTCTATATGTAGGGGGGCCTGTCTATTTCGTTTGCGGTAGTACAGCATTTCCCTGGTTGCCCAAGGATTGGCAGGGAACCTGTTATTTAGGAATCCTGTTACCTGGGGTATTCATAGCTAGCACATTGGAAGTTTCTAAGGCTCGCCCACGGCGGGACGAGAATGTAGATACCCCTGGGCAAATATTGGGAGATATAACAAAATCAGTTGTGCCATTTTGGGGACAGATAGCAAATTCTGAAAATATTAGGGGACTAGCAGGAGTACTGGAGAGAACCATCAACCGGACCACGGATATACTCTACAATATGACACTGGAACAGAAAGCAATAAGATTGGTAGCGCTCCAAAACCGGATGGCATTAGATGTCATTCTGGCAGAACGTGGTGCAGTATGTAAATTAGTGGGGTCCGCTTGTTGTGTTTTCGTACCAGATTCCTCACCGACAATTTTTAAAGCAATACAGAACTTGCACGTCCTTAGTTCAGAAGTGCATGTTCCTGTGGGAGATTGGCGTATTAGTGCTTGGTTCTGGGATTCTCTACGATCCTGGGGTTGGAAGGTGCTTTCTGTCATACTGGTTATTCTGGGAATCCTGCTATTCCTTTGATGCTGTATCCAATGTCTACCCAGTATATGTGCAATGCTAGGGGGATGTTGCGCTCAGGCAGTGAGCATCATAGGGCACAAAATGTATGCCCCAGATATAGCATCTAAAGAGTTTGTGTTACAAGAGGTTCTGGTGAATGACCTAATGGCTATAGATATTACAGATAACGATTCAGGATGTATGGACGACAATGCATGGAGTTATTTACAAAGACATTAGAAATGATATTAGCACTTGGCATAGGCCAAAAGGAGGGTTTGTCGGAATAGAAACAATATTATGCCTCCTATCGTAACAATTGTATTATGTGTATCGGCCTATGCCAAGTTGTCTAAACATCATGTGCGAACAAACTCCACGGCAAGGTCTTGACCTTAGAGAAACCAATGTAAGTGGCCATCTTGGATTGAGCCGCCATTTTAGGTTCTCTTGTTATTTAGAAGTCACCCTGAACATCAAAATGGAGGCCGAATGACATTCTGAGTAAGATTCTGGCCGCTGTGACCTCCGTACAACTGAATAATTAATATGCCTGCAGGCCACTTGTCGGGGTCGCGAACAGAGACATTGTCCTACCGTTGACCTATATGTAACTGTACAACTATATCAGTGAAACTAATCGAAATGCATATATTAAGGATTGACCTGGCAAGGAACCCCAAGACCTATTTCGCAGAATTGTTAACCCGAAAGAGGGTTGGCCCAGGGCTGGACAAACTGTATAAAAGGCCCGGGTATTCCAATATGCGTTCTCTCACTAACACATTGAACCCTCGTTGAAGTTCGTTATGTTATACTGAGAGCCGAATAGCTATCCGTTTGTCAATTGACTTGGTAACTGTTGTAGCTTTTAAATAAAGCACTTGTATGTTTCTTTGTAACCTGTGTTGGTGTGTTTATTTTTGGGCTTCCCGGCCTCATATTATTTTTCTGTTTCCACAAATTGATGACTGTGAGGTTCCTCAAATGAGTGGACTGCAGGGCCGTTCTCTAACTTGTCTTAAAAAATAAGATGAAAGTATCATTGCATACCTATTCTGGCTGCGTATCACACTAAAAGGTGCTATATTTTTGTTAAAGTGTATGATTACAAAACACCATGGGCCTCATTAGGACCCAGGCGGTAAGGGGTTTACGCTGGCGTAAACAGCGCCGACCCTTACCGCCTGATTCCGAGGTCCCTTAGCGCCATGGAGGTTTTAACACCTGCTTTTAGCAGGTGTTAAAATCCATGGCGCTAAGGGACCTTCATGTTAATTACGCCACCGTAATTTACGGTGGCGTAATTAACGCCTTCCCCACTCCCATTATGCCCTATGGGGCAAAAATGGGAATGGGGAAGGGTAAATGGGGATTGGGGACTTACCGCCCCGCCAAGGTCGGAATGGGGCGGTAAGTCCGCCATCCACCATGGCGGAGTTGGGAACTTAGCGCCATGGACCATGGTGCTAATAGCGCCATGGTCCTCCGCCAAGGTCCTAATGAGGCCCCATGGGCCTCATTAGGACCCAGGCGGTAAGGGGTTTACGCCGGCGTAAACAGCGCCGACCCTTACCGCCTGATTCCGAGGTCCCTTAGCGCCATGGAGGTTTTAAAATCCATGGCGCTAAGGGACCTTCATGTTAATTACGCCACCGTAATTTACGGTGGCGTAATTAACGCCTTCCCCACTCCCATTATGCCCTATGGGGCAAAAATGGGAATGGGGAAGGGTAAATGGGGATTGGGGACTTACCGCCCCGCCAAGGTCGGAATGGGGCGGTAAGTCCGCCATCCACCATGGCGGAGTTGGGAACTTAGCGCCATGGACCATGGTGCTAATAGCGCCATGGTCCTCCGCCAAGGTCCTAATGAGGCCCCATGTAAGTCACTTGCACTTTTGAATAAGGTCATTATCACTGGAACTGTGGAAAGGTGGTATCTTACTTGCATTTGATAGGGTACAGTGTGCTAGGCTCTGTCAGAAAACTAAAACAATGTGGACTTCCAAGCGGTTTGTAGAGCATCATCCTCTATCTGTACAGTGATAGAGTGATAAGAATAAGACTGAACATGCAAGAGCAGCTTTTTTCAGGGAGTAGATACGCAATGAGGGCTCAAACTCAGGAGGATAGCTCAGGGGCAACGCGCTCGTCTTGGATCAAGACAATGCGGGCAACACAAGTTCGATCCTTGGGTCGGCGCATAGAAATCTCTGGGTATTAAGCGTGTTATAAATAACCCATGGCAATTACAAAAAACTAGGATGCATTTTGGCACTGTGCCTTTTTAATATATCCACATCAGACATGGTTGAGGTGTTGGAAAAATCTGCTTTGATTCCCCTAGAATGTTTGGCGTTAATGTATGTTGGTTGCCATTTGTAAATTACATTATTATCTTAGTACACAGGTAGGATTACAAAGACTGCTGTTGTCTCTCAAAAAATATACACACTTAGATGAGTTAGTGATAAACTTGAAAAAATCATCAGATTCACAAGTGTATATTCTCTGAAAAAGTATTGCTAAAGGCAAGTTATGGTTATGTATTGCTGCCCAATTTTTACTGTGAATTGATTGGCAAGGCATTGAAATCGGTGGAAGCCCATGACCCAGGAAATGCAGCTTCTGGCCATGGTTGCAAACCATTGATGGTAGGCCCCTATACCATTATCGGTTAGAGTAGACATTCAAATAGGTTGCGGGCTAGTTCCAGTGGATATTGAGGGTGGTTTGGTGGGGCAGGGTCATTGTTGAGACTCATGCCCTAGGCAGGTCAACTATGACTTCCATCTCCCAAATGTGCTGCTCAAAATGACACGGATCAGTATGCACTACAAAAAATATGTTTGATAAAGGAGCGTTATTGTTCTTTCATGTATGTTAAAATTTGAATAATTAATTACTTTCATACAGTACTACAATGTTTCTCTGAATTTCATAGGTTTTTATTAGAGTAACCTAACCATAAACTCCTTTTCACAAAGCGTTTTTTTCTCTTAATGCATATGTATGTATACATATGTTCAGTGAAAAAAACTTTAGTTAAAAGAGAGTTAAGATGGTCAGAATGAATGCAACACAAACCTTGAAATTCAGCAGATATGGGTCACCATCTTAAATCAGTGTCCCTCCATTGCAAAACCCATGGAAACATGCATACACAGATTTATGTATTTTACACAAATAACAGCTCCTAAAAACTAACATGGAAGGCAAGTCACAGTTGACTTTGAAGTTAGTTTTGAGTGGAGTGAATGTGCACTTTTCATATGGAAAAAGATACACTTTTGGAGACATACAATGCATGAGCAGAATGGAGATACATTTTACATTAAAACAATACATGTACATTTGTGAAAATAACATTGTGTATATAAATAACTAATAACATGTTTCTATGACGTGCACACCTAATACGCACACAGTGCTCTCACATGCACCCAGGGCACATGCACATAAGGCACATGGACTTACAACACATGCTTCTACGACACATGCTCCTACCACACTCACTCCTACCACACAAACTCACAAGACACACACTTACCACACACTCTTACAACAACTAATGATGCACACTCCTATGACATGCACTCCGACGACACAGGCTGCCCGCTCTTGACCGTGTAGTGATACACATACACTCAAAAATTGTCTATGACTTGATCTTGAGAAATGCAGAAGAAATATACTATCTGGGGTTTACATTAAAGGAGATTAAATCAACAAACGAGATCAACAAAAACCAGACAGCGTAACAATGCAAACAAAGGTAGAAAACCCAAACACTCAAGGAATTGCCAAAAATCACAGTGCGACGCAAGAGAAACAAAGAGTTCAACCGGAGGCAGAAGATGACACTAGTGGAGGAGAAGAACCACTTAATGACGTGACCAAAATAAAAAAACCATTCAAAGTGACGATTGAAACAAAAAATCGCAAAAAAGACCCCCCAACAGAAAGAAGAACTAAAGCTAAGGGGAGATATCGGAGAAAACTGGAATTAGGTTACTGGAGCACTACACATGTTAAGTGATAGTTAACATAAGGATAACAATAAGAGACAGCTAAGGATTGTGGGCTCTTGGAATACCTGAGGTTTTGCCCACCTATTAGCCGAAAATGACCTCCTCAAACCTATTGACATCATCTGCTGCCAAGAAACATGGTTGCTTGACCCTCCTTTAGCAGATGGATATGATCTCGCCTTTAACCCGGCGATACACCAAGCAAAGGGATGTCCAATGTCTGGTATGTTGACTTTAGTAAAAAGAGAGAGTGGATTAAGAACACTTAATTCAGAAAATGTATCTCCATATATACAAACAACCACAATAGTGGATAGTACTTGGACGGTGAATCAAACGAGAAAGATGTATAACATCAATATATACTGGCAGCATAAAGTGGTGACTGAATACACATTCATAGATCAAGTATGTGATATACCTGATCAGATAACAGAATTTGAAGATAATGCCGACATTATAATCTGTGGAGATTTCAACATGGATTTAGTGATAAATGATGAAAAAAACAACAAAGTCACACGTACTCATAATTTGAGACAAATGATATGGGAAGAACTGGATGCCAGAAGTATGGTTATACTTAATGGAAATGTCCAAGGAGACATCCCGCCCCATTCAACATGGAAAAGAGTCATAAACCTCTATTATAGATTACTTTATAGCTTCCAAAAGTATGAGTCAGAAGATAAAAAAAATGGAAGTCATTGAGACAGATTTAAGTGACCATAACTTAATAACAATTTCATACAAAATGAAAACTGCAAATGAGCAAATTAAATGGGAACATGAGATTGAAGTTGAACGAGGCCAAAATCGGTTATGCTTGAATAGCAAAAAATTAAAAGAGCTCACAAACATTTTGCATAAATGGGGCAATGAGAATGAGAACAAACAAATTGAATACGAAACACTTCTTCAAGTATACAAATCTCAAAAGGAAAAAAACAAAAAACAAAGTTTGGTTAAACATGTATATGACATAGAAGTTGTTGCAAGAAAAAGAGCCCTGAGAAAACAACTACGAATCATAGAAGCTCAAAGTAAAAAAAGAGAGGAAAAGGACAAAGAGAAAAAGAAACAAAAAATGCAATACAAAAACTGGCTGAAATGGCACAAGGCGGATATGGAGCAAAAAGATGTGGAAGACATGATGCAACGCCTCGCCCAAAGAAATACCAGGGATTTCTGGGCCGCGATAAACGAAGTACAGATGCCACAGTTTGCCAGTTTGAGCAACGTGGCAACGGAATTGCAATGGACCACACATTACACCACACTCTTCCAGAATGACGAGAGAGATGAACCACCAGAAGAACAAACAAATGAAAGATAGAAACTATAATTTGAGCGAGAGGACATTCTGAATAACATCAAAAAACTGAGCACGTCACGGGCGCCTGGATCCGATGGCTTGACAAACTACGTGCTAAAGGCAAATCCATAAGAATGGGCTGACTTCTGTCACAAATTATTCAATATGGTAGCTGGCCTAGGACGCATTCCGAAAACATGGAAAACTGCAATAATAGTGCCAATATTTAAAAAGGGCTCCAGGTTGGAACCTGGCAATTATCGCCCCATTACCCCACTAGATGTAGTAGGGAAACTCCTTGCTAGCCAACTGTTAAAATAACTAACCACATGGATTCACAATAACAAAATAGCTGACTTAAGACAAACTGGTTTCGTGAAAGGCGTTGGCTGTAGCCTAAATTTATTCATCTTAAATCTAGCGAAAATGGAGGCTATAAGGCAAAAAACATCAATATACATCGCATTCATTGATCTTGCCCACGCGTTTGATGGAGTGGACAGAGATATGCTGTGGGATAAGATGCATCGGAAAGGATGCCCAATAGACTTAATGGCTGCCATAAAAGCCCTATACTCTGAAACGTCGGTCCAGATACGATTAGATCAGCGAGGACAATTGACAGCACCCATACCGACTAATCGTGGTGTTAAACAGGGTTGCCCCTTGGGAGCAACTCTATTCAACGTTTTTATTTCCGACGTTGGTGATACGTTATGCACCGTAAAATCTTTTCCACCAAAAATCAATGAAAGCATATAAACATGATCTTATATGCTGATGATATTGCAATATTGGATTATACTCCAATTGGTCTCCAGAGAAAACTCACGGCCATAAAGACCTACATGGAAACCAATAAGATGGAAATTAACACCGCGAAAACAGAGATTTTGGTGTTAATAAATTTGCAAGGCTCTGGCAACCATCAGGAGGCCCGCAAATGTAAATGGAAGATGGTCAACAATGTACTTAGAGTTGTCCCAGAAGTCAAATACCTGGGAGTAACCTTAAGTGCAAGTATATGCGATGAACACATGATTAAAAAGCTATTGGCCAAATGTAACCAGCTTGGGGCTCAAGCAGCAAAGATGAACGCAAAATATGGCAAGTTCTCAATGGTGCCAGTGGTACGTTTCTACAGAAATAAAATCATACTCACTCTAACATATGGAGCGGAAACCATGTTCGGAATAGACTGGGAATTCTGGACAAGATGTGAACATGTCATATGGCGAAGGATCCTCAAGCTGCCAAAGGGATTCCCGACAAGCTGCATGAGATATGAACTGAGCTTATCTTCAATGGGAATAATAACCACGTGGAATGCCTTAAACCTATATAGGAAAATCATGAATGATGATAACATCCCGCAATTCGTCATACTCCAGCAAAAGAACGTTCCAGATAGAGATGGTATATTCAAAAAATGGAAAGAATCCTGTGAAAACCTTTTAAAACAGCTAAACATTAGCAAAGAAATGTTGACACAAACTCCTGAAGCAGTAAAAAAAAAACTTCTAATACAGGATTGGATTGAAAGACAAGAAAGCAGAAGTCAACATCAAAGAATGAAAAATGCTCCCTTTGAAGCAAAAAAACTAAATGAGCTCCCGAAATACATGATACAATTCCCATGCAGAAAATGGAGGCAAATTTTCATGAATTTTAGATTCAATGAATGAGAAACCAGAGAGACGTTGTACCAAAGAGGAGAGAGAGACAGCACGAGGAGCCTTTATGCTGTCTCTGTAACTCAGAAGAAGAAATGATGAAACACTTGGTACTTTTATGCCCCAGCTTGCAAGATGAGAGAACAAGATATTTGGGGAAGTTATTAAATGAATGTTCCACATATACTGTAGATGAATGGTGGTGTACTATACACCTAGGAGAAAGGAACAAACTAATTTTTGCCTTGACAGCATTTTTAGAGGAGATAGCAAGACATTTAGATGAAAAAAGGGAGAAAAGAGGGCTCATGTAAGAAAAAGAGGAAGGTAATTGGTGCAAAAAAAGCCAAGAAGATTAAAGGACGTACATCATTAGGGCAAATTGACAAATACATGACAAAAATGTTGGTAACAGTCTTGCTATGTATGCTATCTACACAATGATTCTGTTTTATGTATGCTTTTTAAAGGTTTGTAATAAACTAATACAAAAATAATAATAAAAAAGTAGCCTTACCAAATGGTAGTTAGAGGTCACTGTGCATTGACACACTGTGCCAACGAGTTTCCCCATCACACTTAGGCACACATGCCTTACCAAATGGTAGTACACCTAGGAGAAAGGAACAAACTAATTTTTGCCTTGAAAGTATTTTTAGAGGAGATAGCAAGACATTTAGACGAAAAAAGGGAGAAAAGAGAGCTCATGTAAGAAAAAGAGGAAGGTAATTGGTGCAAAAAAAGCCAAGAAGATTAAAGGACGTACGTCATTAGGGCAAATTGACAAATACATGAGAAAATGTTGGTAACAGTCTTGCTATGTATGCTATCTATACAATGATTCTGTTTTATGTATGCTTTTTAAAGGTTTGTAATAAACTAATACAAAAATAATAATAAAAAAGTAGCCTTACCAAATGGTAGTTAGAGGTCACTGTGCATTGACACACTGTGCCAACGAGTTTCCCCATCACACTTAGGCACACATGCACACAGCAGACATACATTGGACAATAGACCAAAGAATATTTCTTTTTTCTCAACAGACACCAAAGAATGCCTACCAAAAATCTGCTCCGTAGAAAGGAACACAGAATTAGAGCAAATAAAAATAAACGTACCCAATGTGAGCATCCACCTGTTGTAGAGTTAGGGGAGAATCTCGGTACAAACCACTTAATGCACTTGGGTAACATAATAAAAGAAGTCTCAAGTACCGAATCTGTACGTCCTCCATCAAAAAGTATCACAAAACACAGAAATGATGGCAAAGAAACGGCTGCCAGTACAGCTAACAATGTTCCTTACAATCCTGATAGTGTTAGAAGAACCCATAGTAAAAAAAGTATTTTAGCAAAAATGTTTCGTCACAGAGTCCTTCAGGGTCTACTAAGAAGAGGACCAAAGTCATCCTCACCCCTTAAAACGTACCGTAGAAAGTTAATTCTGCAAGCACTCGTGGACAGTGCAATCCTTCTCAAAAGGAAGTTGTTCATATTAGTGTTAAAAAGGATGAAAGCACTAACAAAAGTAAGTATCAAAATACAAATGAAACTCAGCAATAAACGGAATGTGAACAAAAACATTTTTTTGCATGTTTGTAGTGGAGAATGGAGTCACACAACAACCACAGAGCCATATTTCAATGAAGAAGCATACAAACAAAATAAAACAAACACAATTGCCATCCATAGCAGTAGATGTGGGTATGAGAAAATCAATAGTACCATCATGGAACAAGAAACACTGCTTCCAAAACTGTCTTCTGAAACCTCTCGATTCAGCAGAACCACACCGTCCAGTGTACAAATGGCCGTGCACATCAATGTGTGCCATTCCAAATAAAGCTTTCAAATCTTTACGTGTGTTCCTCAATCAATATATAAAAGATAAAGACAAAAGTAAAATCAAAGTGCTGCAAAATATGGGTATTTGTGTAGTGTGAAAACACACAGGACTAAAAGGACATTTACTAGCCTGCATTTCTGGGCCTATTTGCAAAAGTACCTTCCATGATATCAAAAGAATATCAGTACATCATTCCAAAGTAAGACATTTAGTGTATAAAATATATTGTGCAAAAAGTCCAGCTTCAGAATTAGGCAATTTAAATACCACTCTTCTGCATGGTACACCAAAATACTTACAAGAAGAAATGGACCGTAATCAGAAAAAGTATTTTGGAAGTGAGAGCCACGTAGAAAATGCAACAGTTTTAGAGCATAGTAGCGACAATTCTGCACATAGCAACCTTCTATTGCACACATACAGAAAATAAATACTAAAATTTAAAAGGTCATCGGCTGAAGTACTAAACCATGTGTGTGTATGTTGCTGCAGAACGTTTTACAAAAGGAACACAAAAAATGTGGACATAGCATACAAAATAGAAAGCAATGAAGGCTCTAAATGGTTTGAATTAGCTTTGTACCTTTTAGCTGAAAGCAAATATGAAGTAACTGAACGTCTAATATGTTGCAGTTACTGTACTGCAAAATTAGACAACAACCACGCTCCTTCACGTGCAATTACAAATAATTTGGAATTGTTCCCATTACCAAAAATTCTGCAACAACTCGATTTGTATGAGAGCATAATAATTCGAACAGTTGACCCATTTCAAGCAATTATACGCCTTCATCCAAAAACTGCAAATGTACCTCCCTCTGAATTGGAGAAAGGCATTTGTGGCAAAGTAGTGTACTGCCATTAGATATAATGGAAAATGTACACACTCTAGGAGTGGAAGTTCAATAGAGCATTCTTTAATAGTCTTGGTAAATGGAGTACCAACAAATTAGAAAAATATTTGGCATCAATTAGTAGACTTACACAAAGTCACACAAGCACTGCAATATCTAAAAGACAACAATGAGTACTACAAGGAAATAAATATTGATGAAAGCTTAAGGCAAACAACTGAAATAATTCAAGAGCCATCAGAAACTGGACAATTCGAACTTCTGGATCCAGCTACAGTATCCACTTTGTTAGACCATTACACAATTCATCCATTGCATTCTAATGAAAGTATAGATGATGCACTAGAAACTTACCAAATGCGACAAACAAAAGGGTCACCAATGAGTATTTAAGAAAAAAGTATAGAAGCACGTGCTTTTCCACTGCTATTTCCTACTGGCAAAGGTGAGAGGTACGATAATAGACCCACTCAGATTGGGCCACCAGAATACTGCTCATTACGAATGTATTCCCAAGATCCCAGATTTAGACAAAATGTGAAATACATATTCCACCTACTGTACGAAAGTGAATTAGCAACACTATGTTATGGAGTTGCACACATTCTTAAATCTGGAACGCACTTTCAAAATATGTCAATACGGAGTTAATACAAAAAGTGCAAGAAAAAGATGAGGTTTTACAATCAAGTATAACAAATTTGTTTGCAAACATGCTCGGTACAAAGGAATACTGGTTTAGACGGCACAGAGATGTGCGTTGCATGATCAGAAAACTTGGACCACCAACTTGGTTTGTTACACTAAGTTTTGCAGAATACGCATGGGAAGATTTGCAAAGCAAACAGCAACAAAAACAACATAGATATATTAACACCTACCGGACTTTGCTCTCTAGATCCAGTTAATATCTCAAGATATTTCCATCATCGTTTCATTACAATGCTACACTTTATTTGCAATAAAACAAACCTTGGAGAAGTGCAACACTTCTTTTGGAGAAAAGAATATCAAGCGAGAGGAGCACCACATATTCACATGCTGTTATGGATCAAAGGTGCACCAAAATTTGGCCACGACAGTGATAGCACTGTTTTGCAGTTTATCCAAAATATGTCACATGTGAAATCCCTTCACAATAGAGTCATAGTGAGCTACATGGGCAGATTTTACAATTTCAAAGACACAAATGTGGCAAATATTGTCGCCGTAAATACAAAAACAAAGATAAATAGTACACCAAATGCCGCTTTGGTTTCCCCAGACCAGTTACAGAAACAGGTGAAGTAAACAACTTCATGTCTTCAGTTCGACATAGTGTTAAAGGTAAATCACCTAAAAACACGTATTACATAAAAAGAAGTGAAGAATCAAAATATATCAATGATTATAATGCAATCATTGCCCTATTATGGAATGCAAACATAGAGGTGCAGTACATTGCAGGCAATTCAACTGCCGTTGCACAATATGTTACAGCCTACTTAACAAAAGCAGAAAAAACAGAGCTTCAAGACCTCTGGGATGACCTAGCATCAGACAAAACATTATCACAGATATTGTACAGCCTAGGCATAAAAATGCTCTCTCATAGAGAATGTGGGGCCTATGAAGCAGCAGATCGTTTAACTGGCACTGATTTGTACGGAAAATCAGACAACATATTATGACTCAGTCTTGGTCCTGCAAAATCTAGAAAAAGAGTGCTAAAATCATAAGAGGACATAGAAACTATTGCCAGAAAAGATCCCAACAGCCAAGACATTCTGAAAAACAATTTACTGGACACATACTATCCGAATAGGAGTAACACTCTGGAAAGCATGTGTCTGTACCACATAGTTCAAATCTTTGCATACAAAAATAATGTAAAACCCGATGAAAGTAAACATAGATATAGAGTGACCGATTGTGAAGGGAGCTTAGTGAAACTTAACAAACGAAGCTTAATTAATCATGTGAAGTTGTCATTAAAAACTCCTCAACAGAAAGAACTATATTACATGTCTCTTTTACAACTTTTCAAACCATGGAGAAAAGAGGAAGACATACTAGATAATTATGAGTGCCTTGAAGATGCTTTTAAAGCAAATGAAAGCACTATCACCGATGTTAACTTTACGCAGTACAAAACAATGTTACACAATGAGCAGCAACAAGGAGAAGAAATTCAGGCCGAACTAGATAAAGACTCAACCTTCTGTAACAGGAAGTTAAGAGCCATTAGAGAACCACTGATAGCAAATGAGGCTGAAGTTGCTATGGCAGAAGTAGAAAACACCATGTATCAGTATCAAGAAGATACAGAGGACATAACTGTCCAACAAGGAAAACTTAACAACAATCAGCGCACCATTTTTGAAGAGGTAACAAAACAAATTGTGCATGGCGTACAGCACGAAAATAAAGAATGTACCTGCCAAAATTACAAATCTATACTGCTGTACGTCAGTGGGGAAGCTGGACCAGGGAAAACATTCTTAATCAACATTATTAGCAAGATCCTGCAGTAATTGACAAACAACAAACTGTCAGCTGTTATAACAGCCCCCACAGGTTTAGCGGCCTACAACATAGGCAGTGTGACTTTATACTGATTACTACTGCTTCCAGTAGAGCATCAAAATATGTTAGACTACTACAAACTTTCTGCAGAAGATGCAATGGAATACGGAGAGTATTGAAGCAAATTAAGATGCTACTAATAGATGAAGTGAGCATGGTCTCCCATCTAATGTTGGCTTTGATTCATCTCAGATTACAAGAAGTATTTAAAAGTAATAAGGAAGAACTCTTTGCTGGGAAACACTTAATCATTTTTGGAGATCTTCTACAATTGACACCAGTAAAAGGTGAACCGATTTTTAAAACCTTAGGCCACAAACTCTGCTGGAAACTGTTGGTAGCATAGGTAATGTTAACCTTTGGCAACATTCCCAATACATAGAATTAACTTAGAACATGCAGCAATCTGCAGATCTCACTTATGCCAACATCTTAAAAAGTATTAGAGTTGCTGTATTATCGCAAGAAGTGCAAGCTGTATTGAAAAAGCGGCATATACATGCACTTTATGGCGATATTTCATGCGCAACTGTTGTTATGGAACACATAGTGCACAAAAATGTCAACTGTATGGCCTTAATGCCAACTCTTGCAAGCTGTTTCAAATTCAATGAAACAATGCTAAAGAAAGAAATGCAAGCAATAATAGAAATTAGCGCCACAGGCAAACTAGACGTACATGGTTTGGCAGTACCTGTGTGAGCAAGCCACAACAAGACTCAATAGTTTAGAACATTCAATCTCCAACACAGCTGGGTTAGAAAAAGTATTGAAATTATCATTGAATTATAGAGTAATGCTTAAACATAATCTTGACGTAGAGCAAGGGCTAGATAATGGAGCACTGGGCACAGTTGTTGGCTTTCAATCATACCCACTGGTTAACAGCATTCAGTTTGTAAATATTCGCTTTGATAAAGTTTCAGAAGTAAAAAGGATAGGGCGCTCACGGCTCGATTCCTTCTCTTCAAAGACATGTATGTACGTAGAGAGCAATTTTCTCTAACTCTTGCATATGCAGTTACCATTCATAAATCCCAAGGTCTTACCCTAGATAAAGCATTGGTAGATATAGGAAAGACAGTGTTTAAGGAAGGCATGAGCATTATCAGGCTTACGTACACTTGACAGTCTTTTGTTAATTAACTTTGATCCAAATAAAGTCCAAGCTGATATTCCTTGCATTCTAGAATATAATAGATTGTGTTCACTGTACACCCCTCATCTGAAACAATACCCTGTTCCAGATAAAGTGAAACGTGCTAAAAGAAAAGTCAATGAAACAGAAATGCAACAGATTGCAACAGAAAATTCTGCAAAAAAAAGAAAAGAAGAGAAAGCATCATCAGTTGCCGCAAACATAGAAGAATGTGAACCAGGCACGTCGGCAAAGAAGCACCAGAAAAACCAAAAAATGCACTCAGGTACAGAACTTGCTGGCCCATTCAAATTTACAAATGAAAGTGGGGTAAGTTTCTATGCAAATGTTGCAATGAATATTCTATTTCAATTGCCACCAATTGTGAACAATATGTACCTGCACAGCACAGACCTATTGTGTTTGCAAATGTTAGTACTGCATAGAAATGCAACAAGCAATCCTGACAACACATACAGTGTTTATGGAGTAAGGCAATAATTGGACGACTGTGCTGGAATGGTGAGATTCACTATGAACTCACAAGAAGATCCACAAGAATTTCTAATGTACATACTATTAGTAATGGAAAACAAAGCTATACCTGTAAATGAAATATTCCACATTTCGTACATGTGGAAACATACATGCACTCTCTGTAACAAAGTGATACAGGAAGAAATCCCAAATGAGCGATTTGTGTATATTTCCATACCAAATTGTGAAAGCATTCCTTTTCAGCAACTTGTACAAAATGCAAACCATGGCAGATTATGAAGTGTTTGCAATTCAGACAATCGCTCTACCTTACTGATACAAACACATAGTGCCTACATAATATTCATGCTTCTACGTTATAATGTAGATGGCACCAAAAACAACTGCAAACTAACTGGATTTACACACGGTCAAGTGCCACTTGGAAATAAACCTTTACAACAGTAGGAATAATCTACCATTCAGGAGCTACAACCAATGCAGATCACTACACTGCATACATTAAAAAGAATTGTAGATGGTTTGAATGTAATGAGAGCACCATTACTCTAAAGCAGAGGTTTGGCAGCTCACCTAACAAATGCGTATTTAATATTCTTGAAGACAAAAATTACGAAATAATGTGCACTTCAAAATTGAGAACAAAGTAAGTGAACGACTACAAACAGTTAGAATACGCCCACAGGCATCTAACAACCCAACAGGATGGAAGAATAACACAAATACATCATTATCACAGATTGTTGGAAACCAATGTCCAGGCAGAATACGCATATATGTATCTAACTGTAGTTGAAAATGGGCAGGAAGGCAACAAAGAAAACATTAATGGGAAAGATACAGGAAACAGGATATGTCAACGACACAAATGAATGAGTATCACAAATCTGTAGGAACACATGCACAGTTAGAATACGCCTACAGGTATCTAACTACTCCACAGCAATGGAAGAATGACACAAATAAATGATTATCTCCGATCGTTGGAAACAAATTCACAGGTAGAATGTGCCTATAGGTATCTAAGTGTTGTTAAAAACCGGCAAGAAGGCAACAAAGGAAACATTCATGGGAAAGATGAAGGAAACAGGATGTAACAATGACACAAATGAATGAGTATCGAAAATCTGTAGGAACAAATGTACAGTTTGAATACATCTACAGGTATGTAACTGTTGATAAAAATGGGCATGAAGGCAACAAACATAACATTGATCAGAAAAATGAAGAACACACTGAAATGATAAAATGAAGTACTTAGTTGTAGCAGAAATGAAGAGTTTCTTTAATCCCACAAGGATTTTTTTGCCCCAGACCCAAGGATTAGGAAAGCAAACACAGAAACTGAGAGCAATGTACATTACACTGGTTTGTAAGGTCAAAATGAGGGTCCAAAACAAAAAATAACTGTCTATTAAGCAATGTGGTAAATGTGGAAAATCTGCAACCATTAACACACCTTTTTCTTTCATCACAGAAATGGAAAAAGTGATACTTCCGCCAAGTACGAAAACTAAACACAAAAAAATGTTTATGGATTCTAAAGAAAGTAAGGAGTAAGTATATTGGCAGGCATTTTCTACACATGGGAATGAACTCGCCTAATGTGTGGTAGTAATATGCTGATGTGCCTGTAGGCTGGCCTTTCATCTGCAGAGAGTAACCTACCACCTATGCCTTACAAACATGTTGCAAGGAGTACAGGTCCTATTCACAACCATCACTGCATATGTGAAACATGGTCTTTTTAAAGTAGCTGCT
This sequence comes from Ambystoma mexicanum, assembly GCF_040938575.1. Lineage (NCBI taxonomy): Eukaryota > Metazoa > Chordata > Amphibia > Caudata > Ambystomatidae > Ambystoma > Ambystoma mexicanum. The sequence goes on from NC_090933.1 coordinate 1,176,284,024, forward strand.
TAAATAATGTACATTTCGGACCACCGTCTGCAACCATGAAGTAATTAAACTAGGGCTTCAAAACAACAACCAGGATCCACCACACCCATATTAACTTGGAACTCCACTGCTTAAGATTTTAGTATTGCATGCATGGGCTTTAGCCATGCACCCAAGACTACAGGGTTTCCCCACAACCACCATGGTGATGTGTGGTAGTGGGGGTTATTCTATAGGAGTGTTATCCTGCTGTACCTCTGCCCAGAGGCTTCCCTCCTAGGTGTATGTCTGTAGATCTTACATGGGATGGGTGTGCAGTGTCGTTCAAGTGTAGTACTTACCACTTTCTTGTTGGGGCCATGGGCTTCGGCCATGGACCCAACACTGCACACACTCCCCACAACTTGCCAATGAAAATGCAACACAAGGGGTGTTTGTATGGTTGCCACATGCATTGGTGGTTGTGGCCAGGGCCTAGAGTCTTGGAAAGTAAGGCCTTCGGCCTTTGGCCGATGGCCATGCATCCAAGACTCTAGGCCCTGGCCACAACCACCGTAGCATGTGCCAACCATGGCAGCATACTAATGAAGATAATAATAGCCATTGGAAAAAGTAATGCACATGTACCTACAAATCTAACAACTCCCCCGTGCACTGCACGGGCTGAAATACTGACCCTATCAGACCCCTCATTTTCTCTGCGTACAAGGAGGCCACAGAACATATGTCATAAAGTATGTATAAGTGTATTATTGGGTGCATGGCCTTCGGCCTTGCACCCAAGAGTGCAGGATGTCCCCACAACCATCTCGATGTTTTTGGGTGCATGGCCTTCGGCCATGCACCCAACACTGCACGCACTCTCCACAACTTGCCAATTAAAATGCAACACAAAGGGTGTATGCATGGTTGTCATATGCTACGGTGGTTGTGGCCAGGGCCTAGAGTCTTGGAAGTAAGTCCTTCGGGGAGAGACACACGGGGCATGAGCGGGGGGTGGGGGGAAAGGGGAGAGAGACACGGGGCATGAGCAGGAGGTAGGGGGGAAGGGGAGAGACACACGGGGCATGAGCGGGGGTGGGAGAAGGGGAGAGAGACATGGGGCATGAGCGGGGGGTGGGGGGAACAGTATGGAGACACGGGGTAGGAGCGGGGGTTGGGGGAAGGGGAGAGGCACACGGGGCATGAGCGGGGGTTGGGTGGATGGGGTGAGACACATGGGGCATGAGCGGATGGTGGGGGGGAAGGGGAGAGACACATTGGGCATGAGCGGGGGGTGGGGGAGAACAGTATGGAGACACGGGGTATGAGCGGGGGTGGGTGGGAAGGGGTGAGACACACGGGGCTTGAGCGGGATCTGGGGGGTTGGGGAGAGCACACGGGGCATGAGCGGGGGGTGGGGGGAAATTAAGAGACACACAGGGCATGAGCGGGGGTTGGGGGGAACAGTAGGGAGACACGGGGTATGAGCGGGGTGTGGGGGGGAAGGGGAGAGACACATGGGGCATGAGCGGGAGGTGGGGGGGAAGGGGAGAGACACACGGGGCATGAGCAGAGGTGGGGAAAAGGAGGGAGACACACTGGGCATGAGCAGGGGGTGGGGGGAAGGGGAGAGAGACACGGGGCATGAGCGGGGGGTGGGGGGAAGGGGAGAGACACACGGGCATGAGCGGGGAACAGGAAAGAGAAACGGAGCATGAGCGGAGGGGGTGGGAGGAACACACAGAGAATCAGCGAGGGGGGGAACATGGGAGACACGGGCCATGAGCGGGGGTTGGGGGGAACAAGAGAGAGACACGAGGGCCTGTGCCTCACAGCCTTTTCGTGCCAATGCAGCCCACATCTACACTGTTCAGGCAGCAGATCCTGCTCCGATAAACAAAGATGGCGGGCGTCTCTGAAAATAGACGCACTGCACGCTTCACGGCAGCCAATAGAAAAGCATGTCAGATGTCCGCAGAGATCACACAAGCTGCTTGCCCAATCACCGTCCTTTCCACGGAGCGAACAGGGAAGTGTGTCTGCGAAGCGAACACAGATATCACTAATTTTTTCTGACCGACTTTTTGGTCATTTAAAAAAAAACTACTGGACGGATTTTCACCAAATTTGCAAAAGCACGCTTTCGGGACCAAGCCGCTGCTCCTGGTCCAAATTTGGTGAAAATCCGTTCAGCGGTTTGGGCTGTAGGCGCAAGCAAAAATGTTTTCCCATTCAGTCTATGGGGGAAAAAAAAAGTTTTGGGCCCCCCCTATAACTTTGTCCCCCCTGAACGAATCATCACCAAACCATAACTACATGGCCACTATTGTGGCCATGTAATATACATATATACATATTCATATATATTGCGCTACTAAAAACCTATGAAATTCAGTAAAAAAACTTTGTTAAACGGACGTTATGGTTAAGTTGAGCTAACAAGTTGCCTTGTTCTTAGAACAGCCTTCCGATTATCAGTGAGACCATAGTGCTTCTTTTATCATAAACCAACACCCTGTGTAGCGCAAAGGAACAGCGCGTGAGTCAAGATTAACTTTTGCGGATCGACAGCAAAGACAAATGCAAATCACTGAATATTCTCTAAACATTTGATGTGAAATAAAACTACTTTACGATATGTACTATCTTGCTGTTTGCTTTTAAATCACAGTTTCATATTCCGAATTGTGGCGCGCTGTGTTGTGAGATGATGTGTGTTGTTTTCCGGGTTCTGTGTAAAGTCGCGTAGGACTGGAGACGACTGGGCGCATTTGGCTACGCACCCTGTAACGTCACGGAGAGAGACGGGGAATATGAATGCTTTGATAATGTCAGGCTTAGGGGCGGCAGATATGATTTAGTGTCACAAAAACAGGTCAGCCAGGTCGATGGGGCAAGTGATAGGATTATCACATAATGTCGGCGCCCAGCAGCCTGATTCATCATTTGTTTAGTGGAAAAAAAGTCGGGTAAGGCCCGTAGGAAATTGTAATGTCAGCGGACATAAGGAGGGTTCTTAGAACACTTTCAACCTGACAACGAACAATACGACGTATTTTCCCCAAATTTGCAAAAGCATGCTTTTGGGACCAAGCCCCCGCTCCTGCCGCAAATTTGGTGTAAATCCGTCCAGCGGTTTGGGCTGTAGGCATGCGCAAAGTTTTTTCCCATTATGTCTAGGGGAAAAAACAAAAGTTTTGGGACCCCCCCTATAACTTTGCCCCCCCCTGGACCAAACCTCTCCAAACTTTGCAAAAAATCAGATTCGGCCATATACTTTTTTTTGCAAATTTTGGTGAGGATTCGTCCAGAGGGAGCGAAGTTATAAGCCACCCAAAAAATGCTCTTCCTATGGAAACACCAACTTAACCATAACTACATGGACGCTACCGCGTCCATGTAATATATATATACACAAGAGATAACGTTTCCATTCTGTTTTCAACCTTTATCTCCATTCTCCTTTTCCACCCTTTCCCTCTTTTCCATATTAGTTGTAATGAGAGTGCCTTCCTGATTTACGTTCTTTATTTTTCATATATTTTATATGTGAGACTGCATAGATACTCCTTGGGACCAATTAGTATACAAACAGTCTGAGATCCACAAGTTCATTGAGGGCTCTCAATCAGATGTACTAAGCTTGATGTGTGAAATTCATATATGGTATTTTTTATGAGATATTTTTATAAAGTATTTTTACGGCATTTCTATATGATCCTTTCTGGTTTTTGACTGCATCTCTCTTATCGATTCTTTATAGTTAGCTTTATTCTTGTAGTTTATTCTCTACTTGCCTTTCCTTTTGCTCTACTCTTTGCCTCTTTAATTCTATATTTCCGTTTTTCTTTTTCAACTATAGGCATGCAATGCAGATGCCAGCGGTCACTGAGTATCCCCGTAGGGTCTGAGGTTATGTTTGAATCCGCACTGTTTTTGCTTAGGGGGAACCCTTCTTGGGTTCTGTATATAGATCATTCTATAGGGCTCATTTGAGCATGATTTTTTTACCCTACCCCTAGCATAGCAGAGGATATATTTCTGTATTTAGAATTGTGATGTATTGTTTTTCATTACACTTGTTTCTAATTTTGTTTCATGAAAGTGCGCCAAGGTTACACACATAATTGGGTATTTTTATCCTGTCTCTGCTCTGCTATCCCTTTTCTTTTTCTGCCTTTTGATATATTACTTCCGAACCCAACACATGATTTTTTGAATTTGAGACCCAAAACTATTTTATGCTGTGCAAGAATGTTGCGTTTTACAATGCTGTCTTTGTGAACTATTTTTAAAGACTGAATTTTGGTGTAACGTGTATATTGTAACCATCCCTTTGCCATTTTGCACAAGTCGAATGTTTACAGGCGCTATGCACTTTATATTAAGCACTTTGTACTTTTTGTAAGACATGCACTTGGCACTTTATAGCAAAAAGGCAACTAGCACTTTAGAAACTAGGACCAGTTCACTTGGAACTATGTATTTGGGCTGGTGCAGTCTTGTAATTTTGCACAGGGCAGTACACCTAATTCTTATGTTCCATTAAACCTCACAGCATATGTCTAATTGAGGTATGCAAGCAACATCCTTTGTTTATTTCTCTGCTCATAATTAAATATTATAATGGGTTCTGTGTGAATATCACAATTTCGCATCAGATTCAAACAGGTGCATGTTTGATCTAGCAATACACTTGGTCACGGCAGGAAAAGGTCACACACACACGGTGTTTTGAATGTGCATATATCTTTGAGGCTGCTACTAAAAGTCACGGAAGCGAAACGAGAATCATTATATGCATTAAGAGTTTTATCACGCTCTGAATATGTTTACTCTCCCATTTGGAATGAAACGCACTAAGCGCTAATTATCCATGTGGTCATGTTATTCATAATATGTGAGTTGTTAAACTATTTATTATTTCTGTTTAACGATTGAGCAAGTGCTAAAAATGCATGTAAATATCGCTGATAAAGCAGACTTATATACTAAGAAGCATCTTCAATGTGCACAAATGTTGCAGTAATTACAAAGCTTTTTATACATTTAAAGATGGCTGCCTTTGAAATGTGGTAAAAGCACCGTGTGTGAAATGGATACACTCTATCCGATACAGAGATCAAAGAGACTAAGAACCTTTTTTAAAGTCACCTTGTGTATGTTTGCACTTTTAAAAGTGATCAAGCGGTCTGTGCACCGTGAAACGCGTCGTTTCTGGATTCTTTCCTTGCCATGCTGACATTTAATAAAGCACTGTTATTCTGGTAAATCTTTGGATTGTGTTTTGCCTCTGTGCAGAGAGTCACCAACGACTTTCTCTGCTGTTCTTGGGAGTGCACTCCACTGGTTAAGCTTTTCCCGGTTCCATCTTGGTTCTGGGAAATTGGTTTTCCCCCTTTTTTCGAATATATATATATATGTTTTTTTTATCTTGAAATGGTATTTTGGTGACCTGAATCTGATATTTTATTGTTTAATCATTGGATATGGAGATTCTTTTTCTCCTATCCCTTTTAGATAGGAGGTGCATCACCCGTCTCCTAGGGAGAGATACAGAGGGTAATTCATAGAATTTCGCAGAAAAGTGTCGCAAGCGGCTGGCGCAGAGTGTCCGCGTGCGATTGACTGCGCCAGGCACGTGCGCTAAAACCGATTTCCGCGCACAGCGTATTCATGGATTTCAGGCTCCCAAACCAGCCGTGGCGCAGAGAATCGCAGCGACACTGCAGCAGCGCCAGTAACGCCCCCAAGAACGCCCTCGCGCAAGGAAAAGCCATCAAAATCGCTAAATCATCGCAAAGGGCTGTGCTAACCCTGGACCAGTTCACCGGGCTGGCAAACAGCAAACGCCAAGCGGGGAACGTGTATTGCAGGGGTGCGCGGGAAGTTCCACACGCGACTGGCCCCGTGCAAGCAGGGTACGTGAATTTCAGGGGTGCGCGGGAAGTTGCACACGCGATTTCAGCTGGGTACGTGAATTTCAGGGGTGCGCGGCAAGTTCCACACGCGATTTCTGCAGGGTACGTGCATTTCAGGGGTGCACGGGAAGTTCCACACGCGAATGGGCCAGTGCGAGCAGGGTACGTGTATTACATGGGTGCGCGGGAAGTTCCACACGCGATTTCAGCAGGGTACGTGTATTTCAGGGGTGCGCGGCAAGTTCCACACGCGAATGGGCCAGTGCGAGCAGGGTACGTGCATTCCATGGGTGCGCGGGAAGTTCCACATGCGATTTCATCAGGGTACGTGTATTCCATGGGTGCGCAGGAAGTTCCACACGTGATTTCATCAGGGTACGTGTATTTCAGGGGTTCTGGGGAGTACTACACGTGAATTGGCCGTGGGGGTCCTCCCAGGTGTACGCTCCACAACCTCCGCGGCCCCTGCAGGCAGCCCACACCACGGGGGACTACCCTGCACCCCTGCTCATGTCCCGGAGGCAGCCCATCCACCATGGGCATGCCCCCCAGCCAACCCACATGTCACCTTGCACTACTGATCAACAATGCATGTCTACCACCCCCCCACCCCCCAGCACTGTGGGGCACCTGCCAGCAGGCCCCCACCCATGTCTCCCACCAACCCCACCCCCCAGCCACCAGGGGCAGCCTCCACCAGGCCCCCACTCATGTCTCCCACCACCCCCACCCCCCAGCATCCAGGGGCACCCTCCACCAGGCACCCACTCATGTCTCCCACCACCCCCACCCCCCAGCCACCAGGGGCAGCCTCCACCAGGCCCCCACCCATGTCTCCCACCACCCCCACCCCCCAGCAGTGCTGGGGCAGCCTCCACCGGGCCCCCACTCATGTCTCTCACCACCCCCACCCCCCTGCCACCATGGGAAGACTCCACCAGGCCCCCACTCATGTCTCCCACCACCCCCACCCCCCAGCCACCAGGGGCAGCCTCCACCAGGCCCCCACTCATGTCCCCCTGCACCCCCACCCCCCTGCCACCATGGGCATCCTCCACCAGGCCCCCACTCATGTCTCCCACCACCCCCACCCCCCTGCCACCATGGGCAGCCTCCACCAGGCCCCCACTCATGTCTCCCACCACCCCCACCCCCCTGCCACCATGGGCAGCCTCCACCAGGCCCCCACTCATGTCTCCCACCACCCCCACCCCCCAGTGCTGGGGCAGCCTCCACCAGGCCCCCACCCATGTCTCCCACCCCCCCACCCCCCAGCAGTGCAGGGGCAGCCTCCACCAGGCCCCCACTCATGTCTCCCACCACCCCCACCCCCCTGCCACCAGGGGCAGCCTCCACCAGGCCCCCACCCATGTCTCCCACCACCCCAACCCCCAGCAGTGAAGGGGCAGCCTCCACCAGGCCCCCACTCATGTCTACCACCACCCCCACCCCCTGCCACCATGGCCACCCTCCACCAGGCCCCCACTCATGTCACCCTACACCCCCACCCCCCAGCATCCAGGGTCACCCTCCACCAGGCCCCCACTCATGTCACCCACCACCCCCACCCCCCAGCATCCAGGGTCACCCTCCACCAGGCCCCAACTCATGTCTCCCACCACCCCCACCCCCAGCATCCAGGGTCACCCTCCACCAGGCACCCACTCATGTCTCCCACCACCCCCACCCCCCAGCATCCAGGGTCACCCTCCACCAGGCCCCCACTCATGTCTCCCACCACCCCCACCCCCCAGCATCCAGGGTCACCCTCCACCAGGCCCCCACTCATGTCTCCCACCACCCGCACCCCCCAGCAGTGCAGGGGCAGCCTCCACCAGGCCCCCACCCATGTCTCTCACCACCCCCACCCCCCAGCAGTGCAGGGGCAGCTTCCACCAGGCCGCCACTCATGTCTTCCACCACCCCCACCCCCCAGCAGTGCAGGGGCAGCCTCCACCAGGCCCCCACTCATGTCTCCCACCACCCCCACCCCCCAGCAGTGCAGGGGCAGCCTCCACCAGGCCCCCACTCATGTCTCCCACCACCCCCACCCCCCAGCAGTGCAGGGGCAGCCTCCACCAGGCACCCACTCATGTCTCCCACCACCCCCACCGCCCTGCCACCATGGCCACCCTCCACCAGGCCCCCACTCATGTCCCCCTGCACCCCCACCCCCCAGCATCCAGGGTCACCCTCCACCAGGCCCCCACTCATGTCACCCACCACCCCCACCCCCCAGCATCCAGGGTCACACTCAACCAGGCCCCCACTCATGTCTCCCACCACCCCCACCCCCCAGCAGTGCAGGGGCAGCCTCCACCAGGCCCCCACTCATATCTACCACCACCCCCACCCCCGTGCCACCAAGGCCACCCTCCACCAGGCCCCCACTCATGTCCCCCTGCACCCCCACCCCCCAGCATCCATGGTCACCCTCCACCAGGCCCCCACTCATGTCACCCACCACCCCCACCCCCCAGCATCCAGGGTCACCCTCCACCAGGCCCCCACTCATGTCTCCCACCACCCCCACCCCCCAGCATCCAGGGTCACCCTCCACCAGGCACCCACTCATGTCTCCCACCACCCCCACCCCCCAGCATCCAGGGTCACCCTCCACCAGGCCCCCACTCATGTCTCCCACCACCCCCACCCCCCAGCAGTGCAGGGGCAGCCTCCACCAGGCCCCCACTCATGTTTCCCACCACCCCCACCCCCCAGCATCCAGGGTCACCCTCCACCAGGCCCCCACTCATGTCTCCCACCACCCCCACCCCCCTGCCACCATGGGCATCCTCCACCAGGCCCCCACTCATGTCTCCCACCACCCCCACCCCCCTGCCACCATGGGCAGCCTCCACCAGGCCCCCACTCATGTCTCCCACCACCCCCACCCCCCAGCAGTGCTGGGGCAGCCTCCACCAGGCCCCCACCCATGTCTCCCACCCCCCCACCCCCCAGCAGTGCAGGGGCAGCCTCCACCAGGCCCCCACTCATGTCTCCCACCGCCCCCACCCCCCAGCAGTGCAGGGGCAGCCTCCACCAGGCCCCCACCCATGTCTCCCACCCCCCCACCCCCCAGCAGTGCAGGGGCAGCCTCCACCAGGCCCCCACTCATGTCTACCACCACCCCCACCCCCCTGCCACCATGGCCACCCTCCACCAGGCCCCCACTCATGTCACCCTGCACCCCCACCCCCCAGCATCCAGGGTCACCCTCCACCAGGCCCCCACTCATGTCACCCACCACCCCCACCCCCCAGCATCCAGGGTCACCCTCCACCAGGCCCCCACTCATGTCTCCCACCACCCCCACCCCCAGCATCCAGGGTCACCCTCCACCAGGCACCCACTCATGTCTCCCACCACCCCCACCCCCCAGCATCCAGGGTCACCCTCCACCAGGCCCCCACTCATGTCTCCCACCACCCCCACCCCCCAGCATCCAGGGTCACCCTCCACCAGGCCCCCACTCATGTCTCCCACCACCTACACTCCCCAGCAGTGCAGGGGCAGCCTCCACCAGGCCCCCACCCATGTCTCTCACCACCCCCACCCCCCAGCAGTGCAGGGGCAGCTTCCACCAGGCCGCCACTCATGTCTTCCACCACCCCCACCCCCCAGCAGTGCAGGGGCAGCCTCCACCAGGCCCCTACTCATGTCTCCCACCACCCCCACCCCCCAGCAGTGCAGGGGCAGCCTCCACCAGGCCCCCACTCATGTCTCCCACCACCCCCACCCCCCAGCAGTGCAGGGGAAGCCTCCACCAGGCACCCACTCATGTCTCCCACCACCCCCACCGCCCTGCCACCATGGCCACCCTCCACCAGGCCCCCACTCATGTACCCCTGCACCCCCACCCCCCAGAATCCAGGGTCACCCTCCACCAGGCCCCCACTCATGTCACCCACCACCCCCACCCCCCAGCATCCAGGGTCACACTCAACCAGGCCCCCACTCATGTCTCCCACCACCCCCACCCCCCAGCAGTGCAGGGGCAGCCTCCACCAGGCCCCCACTCATGTCTACCACCACCCCCACCCCCGTGCCACCAAGGCCACCCTCCACCAGGCCCCCACTCATGTCCCCCTGCTCCCCCACCCCCCAGCATCCATGGTCACCCTCCACCAGGCCCCCACTCATGTCACCCACCACCCCCACCCCCCAGCATCCAGGGTCACCCTCCACCAGGCCCCCACTCATGTCTCCCACCACCCCCACCCCCCAGCATCCAGGGTCACCCTCCACCAGGCACCCACTCATGTCTCCCACCACCCCCACCCCCCAGCATCCAGGGTCACCCTCCACCAGGCCCCCACTCATGTCTCCCACCACCCCCACCCCCCAGCAGTGCAGGGGCAGCCTCCACCAGGCCCCCACTCATGTTTCCCACCACCCCCACCCCCCAGCATCCAGGGTCACCCTCCACCAGGCCCCCACTCATGTCTCCCACCACCCCCACCCCCCAGCATCCAGGGTCACCCTCCACCAGGCCCCCACACATGTCTCCCACCACCCCCACCCCCCAGCCACCAGGGGCAGCCTCCACCAGGCCCCCACCCATGTCTCCCACCACCCCCACCCCCCAGCAGTGCAGGGGCAGCCTCCACCAGGCCCCCACTCATGTCTCCCACCACCCCCACCCCCCAGCAGTGCAGGGGCAGCCTCCACCAGGCCCCCACTCATTTCTCCCACCACCCCCACCCCCCAGCATCCAGGGTCACCCTCCACCAGGCCCCCACTCATGTCTCCCACCACCCCCACCCCCCAGCAGTGCAGGGGCAGCCTCCACCAGGCCCCCACTCATGTCTCCCACCACCCCCACCCCCCAGCCACCAGGGGCAGCCTCCACCAGGCCCCCACTCATGTCCCCCTGCACCCCCACCCCCCTGCCACCATGGGCATCCTCCACCAGGCCCCCACTCATGTCTCCCACCACCCCCACCCCCCTGCCACCATGGGCAGCCTCCACCAGGCCCCCACTCATGTCTCCCACCACCCCCACCCCCCAGCAGTGCTGGGGCAGCCTCCACCAGGCCCCCACCCATGTCTCCCACCCCCCCACCCCCCAGCAGTGCAGGGGCAGCCTCCACCAGGCCCCCACTCATGTCTCCCACCACCCCCACCCCCCAGCAGTGCAGGGGCAGCCTCCACCAGGCCCCCACCCATGTCTCCCACCCCCCCACCCCCCAGCAGTGCAGGAGCAGCCTCCACCAGGCCCCCACTCATGTCTACCACCACCCCCACCCCCCTGCCACCATGGCCACCCTCCACCAGGCCCCCACTCATGTCACCCTGCACCCCCACCCCCCAGCATCCAGGGTCACCCTCCACCAGGCCCCCACTCATGTCACCCACCACCCCCACCCCCCAGCATCCAGGGTCACCCTCCACCAGGCCCCCACTCATGTCTCCCACCACCCCCACCCCCAGCATCCAGGGTCACCCTCCACCAGGCACCCACTCATGTCTCCCACCACCCCCACCCCCCAGCATCCAGGGTCACCCTCCACCAGGCCCCCACTCATGTCTCCCACCACCCCCACCCCCCAGCATCCAGGGTCACCCTCCACCAGGCCCCCACTCATATCTCCCACCACCTACACTCCCCAGCAGTGCAGGGGCAGCCTCCACCAGGCCCCCACCCATGTCTCTCACCACCCCCACCCCCCAGCAGTGCAGGGGCAGCTTCCACCAGGCCGCCACTCATGTCTTCCACCACCCCCACCCCCCAGCAGTGCAGGGGCAGCCTCCACCAGGCCCCCACTCATGTCTCCCACCACCCCCACCCCCCAGCAGTGCAGGGGCAGCATCCACCAGGCCCCCACTCATGTCTCCCACCACCCCCACCCCCCAGCAGTGCAGGGGAAGCCTCCACCAGGCACCCACTCATGTCTCCCACCACCCCCACCGCCCTGCCACCATGGCCACCCTCCACCAGGCCCCCACTCATGTCCCCCTGCACCCCCACCCCCCAGCATCCAGGGTCACCCTCCACCAGGCCCCCACTCATGTCACCCACCACCCCCACCCCCCAGCATCCAGGGTCACACTCAACCAGGCCCCCACTCATGTCTCCCACCACCCCCACCCCCCAGCAGTGCAGGGGCAGCCTCCACCAGGCCCCCACTCATGTCTACCACCACCCCCACCCCCGTGCCACCAAGGCCACCCTCCACCAGGCCCCCACTCATGTCCCCCTGCACCCCCACCCCCCAGCATCCATGGTCACCCTCCACCAGGCCCCCACTCATGTCACCCACCACCCCCACCCCCCAGCATCCAGGGTCACCCTCCACCAGGCCCCCACTCATGTCTCCCACCACCCCCACCCCCCAGCATCCAGGGCCACCCTCTACCAGGCACCCACTCATGTCTCCCACCACCCCCACCCCCCAGCATCCAGGGTCACCCTCCACCAGGCCCCCACTCATGTCTCCCACCACCCCCACCCCCCAGCAGTGCAGGGGCAGCCTCCACCAGGCCCCCACTCATGTTTCCCACCACCCCCACCCCCCAGCATCCAGGGTCACCCTCCACCAGGCCCCCACTCATGTCTCCCACCACCCCCACCCCCCAGCATCCAGGGTCACCCTCCACCAGGCCCCCACACATGTCTCCCACCACCCCCATCCCCCAGCCACCAGGGGCAGCCTCCACCAGGCCCCCACCCATGTCTCCCACCACCCCCACCCCCCAGCAGTGCAGGGGCAGCCTCCACCAGGCCCCCACTCATGTCTCCCACCACCCCCACCCCCCAGCAGTGCAGGGGCAGCCTCCACCAGGCCCCCACTCATTTCTCCCACCACCCCCACCCCCCAGCATCCAGGGTCACCCTCCACCAGGCCCCCACTCATGTCTCCCACCACCCCCACCCCCCAGCAGTGCAGGGGCAGCCTCCACCAGGCCCCCACTCATGTTTCCCACCACCCCCACCCCCCAGCATCCAGGGTCACCCTCCACCAGGCACCCACTCATGTCTCCCACCACCCCCACCCCCCAGCCACCAGGGGCAGCCTCCACCAGGCCTCCACCCATGTCTCCCACCCCCCCACCCCCCAGCAGTGCAGGGGCAGCCTCCACCAGGCCCCCACTCATGTCTCCCACCACCCCACCCCCCTGCCACCAGGGGCAGCCTCCAGCAGGCCCCCACCCATGTCTCCCACCACCCCCACCCCCCAGCAGTGCAGGGGCAGCCTCCACCAGGCCCCCACTCATGTCTACCACCACCCCCACCCCCCTGCCACCATGGCCACCCTCCACCAGGCCCCCACTCATGTCCCCCTGCACCCCCACCCCCTAGCATCCAGGGTCACCCTCCACCAGGCCCCCACTCATGTCACCCACCACCCCCACCCCCCAGCCCCCAGGGTCACCCTCCACCAGGCCCCCACTCATGTCTCCCACCACCCCCACCCCCCAGCATCCAGGGTCAACCTCCACCAGGCACCCACTCATGTCTCCCACCACCCCCACCCCCCAGCATCCAGGGTCACCCTCCACCAGGCCCCCACTCATGTCTCCCACCACCCCCACCCCCAGGCATCCAGGGTCACCCTCCACCAGGCCCCCACTCATGTCTCCCACCACCCCCACCCCCCAGCAGTGAAGGAGCAGCCTCCACCAGGCCCCCACCCATGTCTCCCACCACCCCCACCCCCCAGCAGTGCAGGGGCAGCCTCCACCAGGCCACCACTCATGTCTCCCACCACCCCCACCCCCCAGCAGTGCAGGGTCACCCTCCACCAGGCCCCCACTCATGTCTCCCACCACCCCCACCCCCCAGCAGTGCAGGGGCACCCTCCACCAGGCCCCCACTCATGTCTCCCACAACCCCCACCCCCCAGCATCCAGGGTCACCCTCCACCAGGCCCCCACTCATGTCTCCCACCACCCCCACCCCCCAGCATCCAGGGTCACCCTCCACCAGGCCCCCACTCATGTCTCCCACCACCCCCACCCCCCTGCCACCATGGGCAGCCCCCACCAGGTCCTCACAATCCCCAATCATGTGCATAATGGTCAGCCTCCACAGCCAAAAAGCCCTACCAAGTAACCCATTCAGCCACATGGAAATGGAAATCACATGTTAGACCCCCAATGTACATGAAGCTAATGAACCCATGTCCGTCACACACAATGGTTGCAATTGAATGGGAAAACACACAACATGACATGCATGAAACCAATGAGATGATACCACACAGTGAAGTATGGAAGGAGGCGGTCCAGTTCCATGGCCCCGAGGGTCCGCAGGGACGACGCCGTGTCCTCCTCCAACCCCCTGCGGATTGCCTCGAGGCACTCGGCTCGCCTCAGGGCCCTCCGCATGGAGTTCTCCGCCCTGACCATTGTGAGCCGCGCCTCTTCCGCCCGCCGCCGCTCCGCACCTATGGCGTGGCCCAACCGCTGCCACACGGAAGACACTCTCTGTCCTGGCTCCCCCTGCCCTCCGGCCGATGCCTGCCCCTCCGATGTCGAAAGCCCCGAGCCTTCATGTCTCCCACCATGTTGCTGCTGCTCTGCCTCTGCCCGTGCACTGCCTCCTGCTGCCTGCACATCCTCCGCCGGCTGGGGTGCAGTTGTTGATGTGGCCACCCCTGCTGGACCTCCGACTCCCGACTGTGGCAGGAATGCCTCCTCCACCAGCCTGGCCGCACCGTCAGAGGCAGCTCCACAGGGCACCCAGGTGATTGATGGGTGGGAAGATGGCACAGAGGACGACTGGCGCGTAGGGGGTCCAGTTGAGGAGGGGGTCGGAGCAAGCCCCATCAGACGGAGGAATCCGGCCTGGGTGACCTGTCCCAGCAGGCTGACGTGGTCAACGGGCCATTCGAGATGACGTGCAGTCTCTCCATGAAAAGACTGCAGGTCACCTCGCATGGCCCATTGACGCAACGCCACACCAGCCAGGACAGGCTCAACCCGGACCTGGATGGCCACGTCCGCAGGCAGAGGAAGGCCAGTTGACGTCAGCTCATCCCGTGCCTGAAAACGGGTCTGGACGTAGGCATCCCTGCTGGTGCAAGATGATGCAGGGACAGGATCGGGGACAGGATTGCACACAGGCACCTCCGCGGCCGCCTGTGCTGCCTCCTGTCCCTGGTCCCGCACTGCACCACTAGCACTAGTGGGATCCCCACCTCCAGACCCCGTCTCTGGTGCTTGCACGGCCTCCTTCTCCACCAAACCCCCCACCAACCTGGATGACTCCGTGCCATCTTCCCCTGTTGGGCCCTGTGGGGTCCCAGCTGCCCCTTCTGCTGCCGAGGAGTCCAACTGCAACCTCCGCCTCTTGGACCTCCCCCCGGCAGCTGCGGCCAAGGACGCGGCACCGGACTCCTCACTCCCCGACGAGATGACAACACGGGAGGGGAGCCGGGCCTTGTGTCTCCGGCTGGTGGTCGGATCCCCTCCGCTGTGCTCCACAGCACCTTCTCCGCCCTCTTCATCAGTTGACGCTGCAGACAGGGAGAAACAAAACACAGGCATCAGGGCACTGTACAATGGACACATACACGCATGACAGTTGCACATGAGTGGCATTGGCAAACCTCAGACATGTCATCACAATCCCCAACACACATGTCACTGCAACTCGCACACATGAGCCATACCACAGCCATATTGCAACTGCCACCACCATCCATACACATACAACAGCATGAGCAGCCAAAGGGAAGCCAGACATCACATGCAACACAGGAAGTGCACCACACATGTACACACACCACCACACTTGCATGCATGTCTACACCTCTGCCAAGTGTTGCACTGTTCAGACGGGCATCCATGTCACATCTGCCAATCAGGCTTCCACATAGCGCTGTCACATGCATCCATGTTGCATCACTGTTGCACCCTTGTCAAATACACACACATGCACATGTACACAGTGCTCATACATGCAGCCGAAAACAACATACATGCCTGACATGACGGACATGTCTACTTTCATACACATTCATCCAAACATGTGTGCACGCACAGCTGCATTTGCCATGCAAGCCCACACACACAAGCACCATCCATGTCTCACACATTACAGCCCTCGCATGTGTCAGCCCCACGGCCCTGTACACCCCCACCCATACTCGACCCCATACAAACAGATGTGCAACCGGCACAATGCCGAATAATCACCACACGCACTGCTCACAATCAGGATGCATGTACACTCACCGCTCGACTCCAGACGGGTCTGCTTCTCTAGGACCTGGACGTGGAGCGCTGGGGATATGCATTCCAGGACCCCCATCTGTTCTTCCGACAAGTGGCACCGGCGCCCCTTGGCATCCGCTGCCTTCAAGAGGCGCCGGGCCTTGTTCAGGGTCCTGGACCTGAAGTCCTCCCAGCGCTTCCTGACATGTTGTAAATCCCAGACTGCCACCCCCTCCGCGTTGATGGCAGTCACGATGTCAGTCCAGATCCGAGTCCGTCCTTCCTTGTCGGCGCGGGAACTTCCGAAGAGGGCATCATACTGCCCCAGGACTTGCTCCACCAGGACACCAACTTCGGTGGCACTGAAGCTGGTGCCCCTCTGCCTCTCTGGCCGGGGGTTGTCAGTGGTCACAGATGGTGTTTGCCCCAACATGACAACCCCAGAGGCAGGAGTGGGTGGGCAACTGGGTCCTGGGGCTGGGCTGTGGAGCGATGGAATTCCAGTCGGGAGTCTTCGCTTCCAGCAGGGGTGGTCACAGCAACAGCACCCGTGGCTGATGTGCAGGCAGCAAATGGCAGTGCACGTGGGCAGCAGGCAGTCAGGCAGCAGCAGATGGCAGGTGGGAGCGTGCTCGGGGCTCTGGGGGGCAGTAGTTCGGCCTTCTGGGCAGGAGCGTGGTCTTCCGTGTGCTTACGCGTGGCCATCTTGGTACGGAGTGATTTGGCACGTGAAAATCCTGCACGTCAGCGTGAAAACCGAGGAAAGGCCCTTAGCGCGTAAGCGCGTCAGCACGCATATGCGATTCTATTGGACCAAAGGCCCTCAGCGCGTAAGCGCGTCTGTGACGTGACCCGCACGGGTGTTTCCCACACAGCACGTGATGACAGAGCACACGTGGAAAGACTGCACGTCAGAGTGTCATCGCGTGTAATTGGACAGCACGTCAGAGTCTCATCGCGTGTGATTTGTGGAAATGGCCTGACACGCAGAAGTGACAAAGCGTGTAATTGGGTGAAATGGCCCTACACGCATAAGTGACAAAGCGTGTAATTGGTGGAAATGGCCCTAGCGCGTACACGCCGCGTAAGTGACGCTGGACATGTGGGCCTGTATAAAAGGTACGCGTAGAACACCATTTCCTTGTACGTGCTTTTCGTGGAGAGCGAGTGGGTGAATTCTGTACTTCTTGTCGTTTCACACGCAATTTACTTCACGGCGTTTCAAGTTCGTATTCCCTGTTACCTCTGACAGCTTTTTCTCTTTTTTCTCTTTTACTGGTTTACCTGGGCCTGTTCCCTCAAACAGTGTTCCCTTCTACTGTTGTCCTGTCTCCTCAGACAGCGTGCAAATCTTCTTTTGGCGGGGGTGTTGCCAACCAAACGCGCTCCTTTTTCACGCTCCTATACCTGGCAGACGGTGAGTCACGCACGTATCTAACATCTGTGCTTGCCCCGTGTGTAGCCTACCCCTTCAGAGGTCATTCTAGGCTGCGTGTGACACGCATACGTTCATTCTTGTGTTACTGGGTGCCACAGCATAGTGCAGGTTTATCTTTCTGCATACGTGGTCTAGGAGGGGTTGCGTGCACGTCATCTCCCTTTTTTGGGGATCCTGTGCGTAGCATGACCCGTCATCTTTCCCCAGGGGTTACAATCAGCCTTGCAAGAGCACTAGGGTACTATTACCATCTGGTACCCAACCCCTTTGACCCCCAATTGCCCAGGACAATATTTTACAGCCACTCCCATACGCACATTAACATCAGTGCCATGGCTGGGAGGCGAGGATTCCGTAAGGGTGGCAAAGGTGGAAGAGCCACAAGTGGTGGCCGTGGTGGATCCGGTAGGGGACGTGGTCGTTACTTGCAGGGTGAGCATGCCCCCCCATGTGTGGAGGACCAGTCAAGGGCACCCATAATCCCCCCACCCCTCCCTCCCGTTGAGGCTGATGTGGCTGACACCATCCATGCTCAGCCCTTGTTGGACCAGCCCATTGTGGCACCAGACCTGGCAGACTCCATGGCTGACTTCCAGGTCAGCAGGCCTATGACACGTGCGCTGGTGCACGTTGATGTCACCATGCCACGTGCATCTGGGGCAGCAAGGTCATCTGCTGCACCAAGTAGGCAGGGCGTAGAGGCTGCAGGGGCAGCTGCGGCTCCATCCACCCCAGCCCTCACACACCCAGCCCGGACAGTGTCGGTCCTAGTCCATGCTGCTGACATTCCCCCTGACACCATCACACTAGAGCCAATGCCTGCACCAACTCCCATGCTGAGTGTGCAATCCCACACTCCTGATACAGAGTCCACCAGGGCTCCTGCCCCTAGTGTCCAGAGCGGCGCAGGACACTCAGGATCACCACCACCTTCCAAGCGGAAGAGGAAGAGTGCTCGTCCGGCACAGGCTGATGCCCCAGACACGGCTACACAGTCCGGCCTGTCCAGGAAGCCCAGCTTCACGGATGACGAACTGAATGCACTTGTCGAGTATGTGTCCGCACATGACAACGAGATGGTCATTGTTGCAGGATCCAAGACCACACCTGCACAACGCCAGGCACACTGGCAGACCGTTGCGGACATCGTAAGTGCCCTTGGAATCGTGAGGCGCACAGCGCTGGAATGACCTAAAGCGCAGGGCAAAGAGTAAGCTGGCCTCAAGTCATGCCGCAACTCTAGTGACTGGAGGTGGGTCTCCAGTAGTAGACATGGAACTCACTCCACATGAGTCAGTCGCTGGGACCTACGTCACGGAGGAACAGATCCAAGGCGTGGGAGATTTGGCTGATTACGAGGCATTGTCCGGTGAGTGCACATGCATGTGTGTGTCATCCATGTGCATGGTGTGTGTGAGGGCTTCTGTTTGTGTGCCAGGTGAGAGTGTGTGCGCCTGAGTCGTATGGGCCAGCCATGTGCTTCATGCAATACATCCTGCGCAGCTGCATTTGGCCATAGCAGTATCCCTTCTGCCAACAGTAGACATCTAGCCCAACTGCATGCCAGTTGCCCTTGAAGTGTCACCTTGCCACAACGTTGTTGCTTAATTTTTCACTGTTCATTTAGTCAGATTGTTTGCATTCCACCACTTTTACTAGGCATGTCGCAGTCCTCTAGTCACATGTCTGACATGGCTATGGTAAAGTGGAGTGACTTTGTTACCTGGATATCATTTGTTCAGACATGTCCCTGTGCAATTGCACCATTTCGGACTGGCAGCTCCAGGTGAAGAATCTGACCTGTTTGAATTAGAAAAGCTATTACATGTGGGAACTGGACTGAATGAATAGGTGCTGCCCTCCTCCCCATCTTCACTCAATAGCAATGGTACATGCCATCCGTGTGATGGCATGTGTGTTTCACCTGCCAATCACAGGCCAATGTGTGATGCCACTGCCAGGCAGCATGCAGGAAATGTGTTCATCTTCCATCTTGGTGTCATCAGTGTGTGCCATTTGCCTGCCCTTCATACGCAGTGAGGGTGCATGCATGGGAGGGTTTTAGTCATGTGGGACATGTGTCAAACAAGTACTGGTTCTCTTGCTTCTCAGCCCTCATTGTGTGCCATGGTGCTAATGCCTGTTTCCATTTCTTTGTTTTAATGTCTTTGCAGGGGAAGACGCACCTGATACTGCTGAGGTTGTGGAGATGGTGCAGACCCAGGAGGGGTCCGAGGGCCGACCAACCACCAGTGAGGGACGTGGTGTGGTGGTGGGTGAGAACCCACAAGTGCTGCAGGTCGTGCTCTCAAGGGGTGTCTCTGGCTGCACCTCCCCCGAGCTGTACTCAGGTGTTGATTCGGATGAGACCTACGTGCCGTCGCAGGTGAGTGTTCCAGGGAGGGATTCTGTTCTGTCTCACCCACCTGCACCAGGGTCAGAACCCTCAATGGGGATGTCAGTGTTGGCAGCTACGCCTTTGGTGGTTACGGATGCAGGGTCACACTCCGCGACATCTGATCCTGTTCCTGGGCCAGCAGATCAGAGGGGGAATGCAGTCCTGCAGCCTCAGGCAGTGCCGGCACAGCAAGGCGCAGTTCGCCTTGCCCCAGACAGGTGTGGTGCCGGCCGACGTGGTGGCCGTACGCCACCTGGCAATACCGCATGGGAGCAATCCATTTACGGTATGGCAACCCAACAGGCAGCATCATCCGAGATGATGGCTCAGGCCATGGATAGGGTGACCACTTCCATTGTCCCCCCTGAAAGGCTGATGGAGCGACTAGAGCAGGCAACCGACTCCATCTGCCAGTCACACAGGGAGGACATGTTGGGGTCCAACAGGGACAGGCGGGTGGCACTGGCGACTCTGCAGGAGGCCATCTCCATTGAGTCCCAGGGCCACAGGGAAGCCCTGAGGCAGGAGCTCCTTCACCTCAGGACGACTCTTGTTGAGCTTGAGGCTTCAACACACCAAAGGACAGAACAGCAGCTGGAGCGTCTCACCCGTACGCTCTCAGCTGAGATGCAGGCAACGAGGGTGGAGGTCCGGGCATCCCGTGAGTTGTTGCATGGGGACCTCCGCACACTCATCCTCCAGAACCAGACCTACCACACCCGCATGCTTGCAGCCATGGAGGAGCAGACTAGGGCCTTGCGTGGGCTGCCTCCCATAGTGCAACCACCTCCGGATGCAGCTGCACAGGGTGATAATAGCGACAGCAGTGATACTCCCACAATAGGGTAGCCGTGTGGGCCATGAGCCCATGGAGGTGTTTTATTTTCCCAGGATCCACGCAGGTGGGTTCTGGTGTGCATCCTGTCCTCGGACCTCCTGGGTGGCCTCCCCAACCCCCCCGGGCCCTTCAATGGTCATTTTTGATTCTTTTTTATTTTTATTTTTATTTTTATTTATATTTGTTTTATTCCCAATTTTTTTGGGACGATTTGTTGGCTTCCGTGGTTCCTGTGGGCATACGCTGCATTGTGGCTGGGCACATGCAGGCTTGTAATGTATTTGGTTCAGATGCTTGGGTTTGAGTCACACACACCCCTCCTGCTTCCCGTTTCCATGGGCTTGCAAAGGGTGTGCCCAAGTGACAGTGAATTACACAGTGACGTTGGACTCCCATGAGCTGTGTGGGCAGTCTGTAGTCAATACTGTGTATACATTCCTAGTGCATATTGCTGTTGTGTTGTACACTGCATGTTGCATTGATGTGTAACTCATCTTCTGTGTCTACCTCCCAATTTGCAGGTCCCTTCCTCATGTCTACACAAGGACCTCTAGTCTGGAGATGTGGTCCATGTTGGCAGCAGTGCACCTACAACTCTACATGGCGCCAACACTGCACAGTTGGTACTGGTGGGAGTGCAGGCATTTCCAGGTGGTGAGACTACTAATATTTAACATTAGTGATGTCATGTTAATGGTAGTACGTGCTCAAGTTTGTTGTTGGTCCGGCATTACTGTGAGCATTTCAGGTGTTGCAAGTTTCAAATAGGGACACTGTACATTGTGACACTAGTGTCATGTTGTGGGGATTACTTTGTTTACCTGCAAATAGCATGACATGGCACGGTGTGTCGTGTGGCGGTGCTGGGGTTGGGTTGGCTGACATGGCACTGTCCTCTTGTTGCATTTTGCAAGTGGGTATTCATTTTAGCTGCTTGAATGTGTAACTTCACAAAACTGCATTGGTGGTGTCTGTGTGGGTAGGGATGCACACATTGTGACACTTCCAGGTGAACAATCTCAGGCTGATATGGTTTTCACGGTTCTTTCTCCAGACATTCAGGATCAGTGTCAGGTTGAGTCATCATTGATTGTCAGATGGAATGGGCCAGGGCAGTGTGCACTCCACAGGGGTGTGATTTCTATGTGAAGTAATTAGCCACTAGATGTGTACGGGCTGCGTCCCCCCGTGCCCTTTCCCCTCCCATGCGCAGTGGCTGTGCATGTGGTTGGGGATGGGGGGGCACCACCATGTCCACGGCCAGGCCTCGGCGTGTTGCAACGTTGTGCAGGACACATGCTGCCACTATGATCCTGCACACTACTGGGGGAGCGTACAACAGCTGCCCGCCAGAACGGTCAAGGGAGCGAAAGCCTGACTTCAGCACTCCGAATGAGCGCTCCACTATGCCCCGGGTTGTAATGTGGGCTGCGTTATATCTTACCTGGGGTGGCGTGGTGGGGTTCCGAATTGGCGTCATCATGTGGGGGCTGAGAGGGTAGGCACTGTCCCCTGTGGAGGTGGTGATTGGTATCATTGGTGGGGTTGTGACCTTGCTCAGTATCTGACATGCATGCATGTGCAGTGGCATTCATACTCACCAAGCAGCCATGTATCGCCATGCCGCCCAGCTTCTAGGTCCCGGCTTAGGGTGGACATTCGGTAAATGAAGCTGTCGTGGGTTGACCCGGGATAGTTGGCATATACTGAGGTGATGATTCCCTTGGCATTACATACTACCTGCACGTTGATGGAATGCCAGTGCTTGCGGTTCCTATAGATGTGCTCAGATGCCCTGGGGGGACGTAGAGCCACATGGGTGCAGTCGATGGCACCTAGCACTTTGGGGAATCGGGCCACAGCGTAGAAATCCAGGGCGGCAGCATGCCTTTCTGCAGGGGTTCTGGGCAGGTATATGTGCCTGTGGACTGATGGGCGTGCAGTGATGATGTTCAAGACCTGGTGTAGGCAGCGTGACTGGGTGGCCTGTGATACACCACCCACAATGGCACTTGTCCGCTGAAATGATCCAGTGGCTAAGAAGTGCAGTACATTGAGGACCTTCTCCAGGGGGCTGAGTGCTTGGGAGCACAGGGTGGGTGATGTGAGGTCATCCTCCCACTCACTCACCAGGTCCAGTATGATGTGTGGTGGAAACCTGTACCTCCCATGCACCTGGTCATCAGGCATCCCGAAAAGGCTGGTTCTGGGTGTGAATATTCGGGCCCTGACTATCCTCCTCCTCCTCCTTTGGTAGGCCACGCCCACTGCTGCTAGGAACGGTATGTTCATCCTGGGTCTGAGCTTGTTATTTTGTTAGCGCGCAAATTAACGCGTTGCGCGTGTTGTAGGCGAGCATGTGACCCGCGCACCCCTGAAATCCAGTACCCAGTCCAATAGCGTGTGGAAATTCCCACGCACACCGGGATACAGGTGCGCTGACGTACTTGCGTGTGTAAGTGTCCGCGCACACCTGACATACACGTACATAGGCCAATCGAGTGTACGCGCACTTTTGTCCAATTACACGCGATGACACCCTGACGTGCTGTCCAATTACACGCGATGAGACTCTGCCGTGCTGTCCAATTACACGCGATGAGACTCTGACGTGCTGTCCATTTACACGTGATGACACTCTGACGTGCTGTCCAATTACACGCGATGACACTCTGACGTGCAGTCTTTCCACGTGTGCTCTGTCATCACGTGCTGTGCGGGAAACACCCGTGCGGGTCACGTCACAGACGCGCTTACGCGCTGAGGGCCTTTGGTCCAATAGAATCGCGTATGCGTGCTGACGCGCTTACGCGCTAAGGGCCTTTCCTCGGTTTTCACGCTGACATGCAGGATTTTCACGTGCCAAATCACTCCGTACCAAGCTGGCCACGCGTAAGCACACGGATGACCACGCTCCTGCCCAGAAGGCCGAACTACTGCCCCCCAGAGCCCCGAGCACGCTCCCACCTGCCATCTGCTGCTGCCTGACTGCCTGCTGCCCACGTGCACTTCCATTTGCCGCCTGCACATCAGCCACGGTTGCTGTTGCTGTGACCACCCCTGCTGGAAGCGAAGACTCCCGACTGGAATTCCATCGCTCCACAGCCCAGCCCCAGGACCCAGTTTCCCACCCACTCCTGCCTCTGGGGTTGTCATGTTGGGGCAAACACCATCTGTGACCACTGACAACCCCCGGCCAGAGAGGCAGAGGGGCACCAGCTTCAGTGCCACCAAAGTTGGTGTCCTGGTGGAGCAAGTCCTGGGGCAGTATGATGCCCTCTTCGGAAGTTCCCGCGCCGACAAGGAAGGACGGACTCGGATCTGGACTGACATCGTGACTGCCATCAACGCGGAGGGGGTGGCAGTCCGGGACTTACAACATGTCAGGAAGCGCTGGGAGGACTTCAGGTCCAGGACCCTGAACAAGGCCCGGCGCCTCTTGAAGGCAGCGGATGCCAAGGGGCGCCGGGGCCACTTGTCGGAAGAACAGATGGGGGTCCTGGAAAGCATATCCCCAGCGCTCCACGTCCAGGTCCTAGAGAAGCAGACCCGTCTGGAGTCGAGCGGTGAGTGTACATGCATCCTGATTGTGAGCAGTGCGTGTGGTGATTATTTGGCATTGTGCCGGTTGCACATCTGTTTGTATGGGGTCGAGTATGGGTGGGGGTGTACAGGGCCGTGGGGCTGACACATGCGAGGGCTGTAATGTGTGAGACATGGATGGTGCTTGTGTGTGTGGGCTTGCATGGCAAATGCAGTTGTGCGTGCACACATGTTTGGATGAATGTGTATGTAAGTAGACATGTCCGTCATGTCAAGCATGTATGTTGTTTTCCGCTGCATGTATGAGCACTGTGTACATGTGCATGTGTGTGTATTTGGCAAGGGTGCAACAGTGATGCAACATGGATGCATGTGACAGCGGTATGTGGAAGCCTGATTGGCAGATGTGACATGGATGCCCGTCTGAACAGTGCGACACTTGGCAGAGGTGTAGACATGCATGCAAGTGTGGTGGTGTGTGTACATGTGTGGTGCACTTCCTGTGTTGCATGTGATGTCTGGCTCCCCTTTGGCTGCTCATGCTGTTGTATGTGTATGGATGGTGGTGGCAGTTGCGATATGGCTGTGGTATGGCTCATGTGTGCGAGTTGCAGTGACATGTGTGTTGGGGATTGTGATGACATGTCTGAGGTTTGCCAATGCCACTCATGTGCAACTGTCATGCGTGTATGTGTCCATTGTACAGTGCCCTGATGCCTGTGTTTTGTTTCTCCCTGTCTGCAGCGTCAACTGATGAAGAGGGCGGAGAAGGTGCTGTGGAGCACAGCGGAGGGGATCCGACCGCCAGCCGGAGACGCAAGGCCCGGCTCCCCTCCCGTGTTGTCATCTCGTCGGGGAGTGAGGAGTCCGGTGCCGCGTCCCAGGCCGCAGCTGCCGGGGGGAGGTCCAAGAGGCGGAGGTTGCAGTTGGACTCCTCGGCAGCAGAAGGGGCACCTGGGACCCCACAGGGTCCAACAGGGGAAGATGGCACAGAGTCATCCAGGTTGATGGGGGGTTTGGTGGAGGAGGAGGCTGTGCAAGCACCAGAGACGGGGTCTGGAGGTGGGGATCCCACTGGTGCTAGTGGTGCAGTGTAGGACCAGGGACAGGAGGCAGCACAGGCGGCCGCAGAGGTGCCTGTGTGCAATCCTGTCCCCGATCCTGTCCCTGCATCATCTTGCACCAGCAGGGATGCCTACGTCCTGACCCGTTTTCAGGCAGGGGATGAGCTGACGTCAACTGGCCTTTCTCTGCCTGGGAACGTGGCCATCCAGGTCTGGGTTGAGCCTGTCCTGGCTGGTGTGGCGTTGCGTCAACGGGCCATGCGAGGTGACCTGCAGTCTTTTCATGGAGAGACTGCACGTCATCTCGAATGGCTCGTTGACCACGTTAGCCTGCTGGGACAGGTCACCCAGGCCGGATTCCTCCGTCTGATGGGGCTTGCTCCGACCCCCTCCTCAACTGGACCCCCTACGCGCCAGTCGTCCTCTGTGCCATCTTCCCACCCATCAGTCACCTGGGTGCCCTGTGGAGCTGCCTCTGATGGTGCGGCCAGGCTGGTGGAGGAGGCATCCCTGCCACAGTCGGGAGTCGGAGGTCCAGCAGGGGTGGCCACATCAACAACTGCACCCCAGCCGGCGGAGGATGTGCAGGCAGCAGGAGGCAGTGCACAGGCAGAGGCAGAGCAGCAGCAGCAGCAACATGGTGGGAGACATGAAGGCTCGGGGCTTTTGACATCGGAGGGGCAGGCATCGGCCGGAGGGCAGGGGGACCCAGGACAGAGAGTGTCTTCCGTGTGGCAGCGGTTGGGCCACGCCATAGGTGCGGAGCGGCGGCGGGCGGAAGAGGCGCGGCTCACAATGTTCAGGGCGGACAACTCCATGCGGAGGGCCCTGAGGCGGGCCGAGTGCCTCGAGGCAATCCGCAGGGGGTTGGAGGAGGACACGGCGTCGTCCCTGCGGACCCTCGGGGCCATGGAACTGGACCGCCTCCGGGACATCGAACAGGAGTTCGATGATGCCCTGGCCCGGGACACCACGGAGTGAGCCGCTGGACTTGCCCGCCGCCTTTGTATATAGTTCTTTAGTTTTAGGTTTCCTTTCTTTCTTATTATGATTTGGAGTCGACGGACACTGCTCCACTTTTTGTATATAGTTGATTTTTAGGTAGGTTTTTTAGTAGGTTTCCTTTGTTCAGTTGGGCTCATGGACCCTTGTTGGTTTTGTACATAGTTCTTTATTGCATGGAGATTTTTTTACATTTGACTTTGGACAAAACATTTTTGGATTCTGATTTGCAGTTTTGTGTTTTTATACGGACATGCAGCTTTTTTTTTCTCATTCACATTGTAGTTTGTTTTCTTTCTTTAGCATTCTTTATTTTTTTCAATACAATTTTGTTTCCATACTTCACTGTGTGGTATCATCTCATTGGTTTCATGCATGTCATGTTGTGTGTTTTCCCATTCAATTGCAACCATTGTGTGTGACGGACATGGGTTCATTAGCTTCATGTACATTGGGGGTGTAACATGTGATTTCCATTTCCATGTGGCTGAATGGGTTACTTGGTAGGGCTTTTTGGCTGTGGAGGCTGACCATTACGCACATGATTGGGGATTGGGAGGACCTGGTGGGGGCTGCCCATGGTGGCAGGGGGGTGGGGGTGGTGGGAGACATGAGTGGGGGCCTGGTGGAGGGTGACCCTGGATGCTGGGGGGTGGGGGTGGTGGGAGACATGAGTGGGGGCCTGGTGGAGGGTGACCCTGGATGCTGGGGGGTGGGGGTGGTGGGAAACATGAGTGGGGGCCTGGTGGAGGCTGCCCCTGCACTGCTGGGGGGTGGGGGGGGGTGGGAGACATGAGTGGGGGCCTGGTGGAGGGTGACCCTGGATGCTGGGGGGTGGGGGTGGTGGGAGACATGAGTGGGGGCCTGGTGGAGGGTGACCCTGGATGCTGGGGGGTGGGGGTGGTGGGAAACATGAGTGGGGGCCTGGTGGAGGCTGCCCCTGCACTGCTGGGGGGTGGGGGTGGTGGGAGACATGAGTGGGGGCCTGGTGGAGGGTGACCCTGGATGCTGGGGCGTGGGGGTGG
The DNA here is from genome assembly GCF_040938575.1 of Ambystoma mexicanum. Taxonomy (NCBI): domain Eukaryota; kingdom Metazoa; phylum Chordata; class Amphibia; order Caudata; family Ambystomatidae; genus Ambystoma; species Ambystoma mexicanum. The sequence continues at coordinate 1,176,311,375 of NC_090933.1, forward strand.
TGGGAGACATGAGTGGGTGCCTGGTGGAGGGTGACCCTGGATGCTGGGGGTGGGGGTGGTGGGAGACATGAGTGGGGGCCTGGTGGAGGGTGACCCTGGATGCTGGGGGGTGGGGGTGGTGGGTGACATGAGTGGGGGCCTGGTGGAGGGTGACCCTGGATGCTGGGGGGTGGGGGTGGTGGGAAACATGAGTGGGGGCCTGGTGGAGGCTGCCCCTGCACTGCTGGGGGATGGGGGTGGTGGGAGACATGAGTGGGGGCCTGGTGGAGGGTGACCCTGGATGCTGGGGGGTGGGGGTGGTGGGAGACATGAGTGGGTGCCTGGTGGAGGGTGACCCTGGATGCTGGGGGGTGGGGGTGGTGGGAGACATGAGTGGGGGCCTGGTGGAGGGTGACCCTGGATGCTGGGGGGTGGGGGTGGTGGGTGACATGAGTGGGGGCCTGGTGGAGGCTGCCCCTGCACTGCTGGGGGGTGGGGGTGGTGGGAGACATGGGTGGGGGCCTGGTGGAGGCTGCCCCTGGTGGCAGGGGGGTGGGGGTGGTGGGAGACATGAGTGGGGGCCTGGTGGAGGCTGCCCCTGCACTGCTGGGGGGTGGGGGGGATGGGAGACATGGGTGGGGGCCTGGTGGAGGCTGCCCCTGGTGGCTGGGGGGTGGGGGTGGTGGGAGACATGAGTGGGTGCCTGGTGGAGGGTGACCCTGGATGCTGGGGGGTGGGGGTGGTGGGAAACATGAGTGGGGGCCTGGTGGAGGCTGCCCCTGCACTGCTGGGGGGTGGGGGTGGTGGGATACATGAGTGGGGGCCTGGTGGAGGGTGACCCTGGATGCTGGGGGGTGGGGGTGGTGGGAGACATGAGTGGGGGCCTGGTGGAGGCTGCCCCTGCACTGCTGGGGGGTGGGGGTGGTGGGAGACATGGGTGGGGGCATGGTGGAGGCTGCCCCTGGTGGCAGGGGGGTGGGAGTGGTGGGAGACATGAGTAGGGGCCTGGTGGAGGGTGACCCTGGATGCTGGGGGGTGGGGGTGGTGGGTGACATGATTGGTGGCCTGGTGGAGGGTGACCCTGGATGCTGGGGGGTGGGGGTGGTGGTAGACATGAGTGGGGGCCTGGTGGAGGATGCCCATGGTGGCAGGGGGGGTGGGGGTGGTGGTAGACATGCATTGTTGATCAGTAGTGCAAGGTGACATGTGGGTTGGCTGGGGGGCATGCCCATGGTGGATGGGCTGCCTGCGGGACATGAGCATGGGTGCAGGGTAGTCCCCCGTGGTGTGGGCTGCCTGCAGGGTCCGTGGAGGTTGTGGAGCGTACACCTGGGAGGGCCCACACGGCCAATTCACGTGTGCTACTCCCCAGAACCCCTGAAATACACATACCCTGCTGAAATCGCGTGTGGAACTTCCCGCGCACCCCTGAAATACACATACCTTGCTGAAATCGCGTGTGGAACTTCCCGCGCACCCCTGGAATCCACGTACCCTGCTCGCACTGGGCCAATCGCGTGTGGAACTTCCCGCGCACCTCTGCAATACACGTACCCTGATGAAATCGCGTGTGGAACTTCCCGCGCACCCCTGAAATACACATACCTTGCTCGCACTGGGCCAATCGCGTGTGGAACTTCCCGCGCACCCCTGAAATACACGTACCCTGCTGAAATCGCGTGTGGAACTTCCCGCGCACCCCTGAAATACACATACCTTTCTGAAATCGCGTGTGGAACTTCCCGCGCACCCCTGAAATACACGTACCCTGCTCGCACTGGGTAAATCGCGTGTGGTAATTCCCGCGCACCCCTGCAATACACGTACCCTGATGAAATCGCGTGTGGAACTTCCCGCGCACCCCTGAAATACACATACTTTGCTCGCACTGGGCCAATCGCGTGTGTAACTTCCCGCGCACCCCTGAAAAACACGTACCCTGCTGAAATCGCGTGTGGAACTTCCCGCGCACTCCTGAAATGCACATACCTTGCTGAAATCGCGTGTGGAACTTCCCGCGCACCCCTGAAATACAGGTACCCTGCTCGCACTGTGCCAATCGCGTGTGGAACTTCCCGCGCACCCCTGAAATACACGTACCCTGCTCGCACTGGGCCAATCGCGTGTGGAACTTCCCGCGCACCCCTGAAATCCACGTACCCTGATGAAATCGCGTGTGGAACTTCCCACGCACCCCTGAAATACACGTACCCTGCTGGAATCGCGTGTGGAACTTCCTGCGCACCCCTGAAATCCACGTACCCGGCCAAATCGTGTGTGAGACTTCCCGCGCACCCCGGTATACACGCACACGTATTTTTTGTCAGCGGGTGTCCGTGTTTGTGGGTACCCCTTTGCACGTCATTTGTCCTGGAGGGCCACAGTATAGGACATTCATCATGGCAGTATATAGGTGCTATTTGTTGGCGCACCTTTTGGTGCACATTTCTTACAGCCGCAGAGACGCAACCGCCTGCTTTCTTGTGGCGGTCGTGTTTGTGCCTGTGCGCTGGTTTGAGCGTGCGCTTTTTTGCCCTATTCTATTCCATGAATACGTGTTGTAGGCGAGCTTGTGGGCGTTCCGCGCACTTGTGCCCTGTACTTCCCCCGTGACGGCCACGTTTTGGCAAGTTGTTCCCCATTCCGAGTGTTACGCCCGTGTTCCACCTACTTTTGTTGCGTGCGCCGCGCTATGTGCGAATTTCGCTGTGGCCTGTGCGATTTTTGCTGTGACCTGGCGCACGCTGTTAGATGGCCTGTGCGCCAACATGCGCCGTGCACTTTTTTATCGCACATCCGCTGGTTTTCTCGCGCACGGACTTCCATGAATCGATGTGCGCTGCTTTTCGTGCGATTTTCGCACTTGCACTGCGATTTTCGCTATTCCACTGCGATTCGCACGTTTTTGCCCACTTGTGCCGCTCTAATTATTTCATGAATCGGCCTATAATTGTGTTGAGGACAGGATGTTCTTCCATTTAGGGACAGTCTGTATATGTGCCTTCATCCTACTTCTATAGATGATTGGTTTGTCTTTCCTTTAATAGCGTTCTCCAATACAATTTAATGTTACAATTCTGTATCTTAAGAGTAGTAATGTACTTGTATGAGAGAAAGGTGCATCCTGACAAACTGAACTTGTGCTTTGAAACTCAAAAGAGGCCTATCCTTGGGGAGGGGAAACCTTAGAGGCCTAAGAGCTGAACTTATATTTGAACTTGGAAGAGGCCTAAGCTTGGGGAAGGGAACCCTGAGAGGCCCAAGAGCTGAACTTATATTTGAACTTGGAAGAGGCCTAAGCTTGGAGAAGGGAACCCTAAGAGGCCTATCAAAGTGGAATCCTGATTATTGGTGTTACTGAAGGAATTGAAGCTTGGGGACTGGAACCCTGAGATGCTTAAAGAAGAACTGTGTGTTTTTGATTATGTTTGAACTATGGAGAAGGTCCTATGAATAGTCCTTTTTTGACTGAACCCATTCTTTTGAGGCTGACCAACTGACACCTGGTGAGAAGAACACTGAAACCAATCCTGATCTCCTATTTTTGCTGAACCACCACCTATTGCTTTTGAAAGATTTCCTATGATATGATATGATATGATATGATATGATATGGCATTTATAATGTGCCTATACACAAATGTTTCAAGGCGTGACAAGGCAAGGGAGGGGGATCTGAGGGGAGGCCAGGTGTCATTCAGATCGCACAAGTGCATGGGTAGTGGGGAGGGGAAAGTGCAGGGCATGGGAAAAAGAATAAATAACAATAAGTAGAAAACCGTCCGTTGAAGAAAGTGCAAGGATAAGTGCAGGCATCAGGTGGTGGTTGGACTGTTAGGGATGCAGAAAACTGTCCCAAGTGTGGGGGTTGCCGGGAAGGCAGTGCAGAGGTGCGACTGGAGGGTGGAGAGTACCTTGTTCCAAGATCAGAGGGTGGCCAGGTAACCAGTGCAGAATCAGTTGTTTGCAGTGCATGTTGTAGGTGCCTTCATGGTATGAGTATATGTGCTAAGTATGTGGTGGTGGGGCCATGTATAGTGTTGTAAGAGTGCATGCTGTTGTAGTGCAAGTTTTAGGAGCATGTGTAGTAGGAGCATGTGTGTGTGTAGTATGAGCACATGTAGTAAATGCATGTTTAATTGGAGCATGTAGTGTAGGAGTGTTGGTCATAAGAGTGTGTGGTAAGTGCGCATTGTAAGAGTGTGCACGGTTGGAACATGTGGTGTAAAAGAACATGTTGTACATCCACATATGTAGTAGGCACGTGAGTAGTAAGTGTGCTTGTCACTGGAACATGTATTATAGCAGTGTGTAATGTAGGAACAGTGTGGTAGTTGATCGTAGGAGTTTGTGTTATTAGAGTGTGTGTCATAAGAGTGTGTGTGTTAGGAGCATGTGTCGTAGGAGCATATGTCATAGGAGCATGTGTTGTAGGAGCATGTCAAAACTGCATGTGTTTTAGGTGAATGTCTGCTCATAGCATGCGAGACATCTTGTTGTACATCTACATGTTATTGGTATTAAGCTTGTGTGTATTAGGTGCGCTTGTCGTAGGAGCATGTGATTAGATTTTATCTTATAATGTTCATATCTCAAAAAACTGGTGGCCAGAAATGGAGCTATGTGGACGTGAGCTCCTGTAGCTCCCGTGGCCGCAGCAAATATCCTGTGTAAATAGCCTGCTACGAGTGGCATTCCTAAAAGCAATATATATTTTCCAGAAGACAAAGGCAGCGGGCTTAGGCAGGCGAATTTCCAGCCCAAATCGCAAAGTCCTGGGTGAGTTCGGAGCTGCAGAGACCAAACAACGGGACCGCGGTGACGCAAGGACAAAATGGCCGTGCCCAATAACACGAAGCTGAGCAAAGTGTTGCCACGCTGAAGAGGACCCACGACCTGTGACTTGAACCCAAAAGCCAAAGAACGAGAGAACAGTCAGTCACGCATTGAAAGGGCCAACAGGACAGCAGCACCCGTACAAGTTGTGGAGCACCTCCGGCGGGAAGCAGGCGCAACAACCTGCCACATAGGCACAAGCGGAACCATCCTGCGATACCCTTAATGTCTGTGGGGAGAAGCGGGACTGCGTTGCGACCACGGGCGATGTGATGCGACCTCACCACGGTGAGGAATCGTGAACAACGCCTTACCGCCAAGTCCTCCGTGCCACAGTAAATAGTGAGCCAAGAGGTGAGCAGAGAACCAGGGTGATACCCCGAAGAGCAGACGTTCCCTGCATCGGCGAGGGACTTTCACCCGTGGACCCGCCAGAGGGAGTGGATCCGGAGACAATCGTGGACTGGCAGCAGCGTCTTGGAACCCCCTCCCCATGCCCTGCACACACGAAGGGCCTGGAGAAGACAGAATGAAGGTAGGGCATGGAACCCTCAACACAGCCAGAGCCAAGCGGAGAAGAGCGGCCCGGTAGGTGCGCAGTTCGTGTTGTGTTTGTTAGGGTCCATTGCGAGCTGTCCTGGGGACTGCCACAGAACTCTCCACAACTCCGGCCTGCAGGTGCACATGGCTGGGAACCCCCGCTGCGCGGGCCTGTAGTGCAGACGGCGCAGACACCTCGAGGTGGGGACATACCTATGGTGCGGCTGATGCCCCGTGTTAGCCCAATTGGCAAAGTTTGAAATTCGGACCAATATCTGCCATATGAGGCCGGGTGCTGCCGGGGCAGTGAAGAGGGCACCAAAGGAATCCCTGCAGTGAGACGAACACAGGAGCCACGACGAACGCAGAGGGAGCACGCCACATGAGCAAACAGTGATTAGACTAAGGTGGCCATAAGAACTAGAGTCATGAGAAGATTGCCAAAACTGAGGGTTGCGCCAGGCAGTAAGGGGATGAGTTGTAACCCTCTCCCCATAGCAATCACATTGCACTTACATCGGGTGCGAACGACCCACCCGACGATCCGGCCAACAAAAGTGGGGTAAAGACCATGGCACCAACCTAATGACACTGGAACGCTGAAAGTGGACCCAGGCACCACCCTTGCAAAACCTGAGATTCACATTAATCCTAATACACTTGTGCAAAGCAAGGAGACAAGTGACCACACGGCCCTGACACTAGAGACAACGGGCAGTGGATCGACACCGACAACCACTGGCATGGTCCACCGCCTGTATCCTCCTGAACCCTGGGACACCGCTGACCTGCAAAAGCACAAAAGGGACATCACGAAAGCTGGCCTTAACACCAAGGCAGCAAACCAGCCCAATCAGAGATACCCCATCAACAGAGCCCAAAATGGGCAAAGACAAGTCCAAAAAACGAATCTCCCAGAGCAGGATATATGAATTTACTACGTCGACAATAAGCGGCCAGCGGGAACAAGATCAGACAGACATCATGGCGGAAGCAGAGGGCACAATATCGTTAAAGGAAATTATGACAGCCATAGCAGACTTGCGTGCCTCCATGGAGCAGAAAATGGATGGCATCAGCATGGACGTCTCCCTCCTCCGGCACAATCTCCAGAAGCTAACATCCTGTACTGGGGAGGCAGAGCAACGCATATGTGGGGCTGAAGATGGGCTATGGAATGTAGAACAGCAGCTGGTCAGAGACGCGATACGCCTGAAAACCATGGAGGAGAGAGTAGATGAAAGTGAGGGAAGATCCAGGCATAATAATGTCCGGATCCTAGGACTCCCGGAGAAAACAGAAGGCCCAAACATGGAATTATTCCTGGAGCAGTGGCTCACATACATGTTTGAAGGGAAAACTTTTTCAAGTTCTTTTCAATTGAACGAGCAAACCGCGTACCGATGGGCCGCTCAACGCCAGGTGCCCCACCGCGCACAGTGATAGCCAAGCTATTGAATTATCGGGACCGCGATGCGCTGCTCCAGACGGCACGAGCAAAGGGCACTCTCACGTACAATGGATCAAAAATAGCATTCTTTCCAGATTGCACCAGGGAAGTATAGAAAGCCAGGCAATCGTTTGATCATCTCAAAAAACAGCTGCAAGTCCTGAATGTGAAATATGGCTTAATGTTTCCAGCCCAACTTAAAATATACCATAAAGTCACAACGGTTCACTTCACGGACCCTAAAGATGCGTGGAAGTGGGCAGAACAACCCATTGAGGGAGACTGGACTATGACAAGAGGCAACAGAAACAGAGCCCTCTGAGCCCAATCCCGCCACCAGTATGGTGACTCAATAGCTACCATATAGGCTCCCCGGAGCTGATAGAACGATAACAAAACGCCAGCCCTTCGGCCATGCACCCAACACTGCACGCACTCTCCACAACTTGCCAATGAAAATGCAACACAAGGGGTGTATGCATGGTTGGCACATGCTACGGTGGTTGTGGCCGGGGCCTAGAGTCTTGGAAGTAAGGCCTTCGGCCTTCAACCAACGGCCATGCATCCAAGACCCTAGACCCTGGCCACAACCACCGTGGCATGTACCAACCATGACAGCGTACTAATGAATTTAATGATCGGCATTGGAAACAGTAAGTATTTATAAGTGTATTATTGGGTGCATTGCCTTGGGCCTTGCACCCAAGAGTGCAGGATTTCCCCACAACCACGTCTTTGTTTTTGATGCATGGCCTTCGGCCATTCACCCAACACTGCACGCACTCTCCACTACTTGCCAGTGAAAATGTAACACAAAGGGTGTATGCATGGTTGTCATATGCTACGGTGGTTATGGCCAGGGCCTAGAGTATTGGAAGTTACGCCATAGGCCTTCGGCCAACGGCCATGCATCCAACACTCTAGGCCCTGGCCTCAACCACCGTAGCATGTGCCAACCATGGCAGTGTTCTAATGAATATAATAATAGGCATTGGAAACAGTAATGTATTCACAGCATGTAGGCAATTTCAATGTTCCCTAACACCTGACATGTCCGTACAAATGTAACAACTCCCCTGTGCACTGCACGGGCTGAAATACTGACCCTATTGGACCCCTCATTTTCTGTGCGTACAAGGAGGCCACAGAATATATGTCATAAAGTATGTATAAGTGTATTATTGTGTGCATGTCCTTCTGCCTTTGCTCCCAAGAGTGCAGGATGTCCCCACAACCACCTCGATGCTTTTGGGTGCATGCACCCAACACTGCACGCACTCTCCACAACTTGCCAATGAAAATGCAACACAAAGGGTGTATGTATGGTTGTCATATACTACAGTGGTTGTGGCCAGGGCCTAGAGTCTTGGAAGTAAGGCCTTTGGTTACAAATTTCATATCCACTACATGCAGTCAAGTGCTGCAAATTTCCTGCCCACTATATGGACTGTAGTGCTATCGTTATTATCCCCCACATTTACTGTACGTACAAGGTGTCCATAGAAATTACATCATGACGGCCGAGGAACAAATGCATAGATCACCCATGTCTTACTGTGTGAACCTTTCCCAATTTTCTTTGCCACAGCAAAATAGGGTAATGAAAAAAGCATGTGTACGCTGTTTGTTTCTCCACTTTCCGCGGATCCAAGATGTCGGGCGCATCCAAACCATCTGACGCAGAAGATGTCTCGCAGCAACCAATGGACAGAGACGTTGCATGTACGCGGTCATGACGGCAGCCCCTTAGCCAATAGGTTTCTGGTTCGTCGACCAAACAGGGAAGTGTGACCATGGAGCGAACATAGATATCACTAATTTTTTCAGACCTACTTTTTCATAATTATAAATAAACATACTGCGTGTATGGTGACAAAATTTACAAAAGCACACTTTCTGGACCAAGCCCCTGTACCTGCCGCAGATTTCGTCAAAATCCGTCAAGCGGGTCGACCTGTAGCTGTGCGCAAAGTTTTTCCCCATTCAGTCTATGGGAAAAAAAGAAGTTTTGGGACTCCCCCTATAACTCCCCCCCCCCCCCTGGACGATTTCTCACCAAACTTTACAAAAAAATTCAGATTGGCCCATATACTGTTTTGCAGTTTGGTGAGAATTCGTCCAGGGGAAGCGGAGTTATAAGCCTCCCAAAAAGTGCTCTTCCTATGGAAACAGCAATTTAACAATAACTACAATATACATATGTATAAAGTAAAAGAACTTTGTTTCTGCATGAGTAGCTTAGTATACTGGATAGAACTTCATATTAGAATGCTATTTATATCAATGCATTTCTTAATGCACTAATTAGCTCATGATATTTATCCCAATGATCCTTGACAGTTTTTGGTCAGCATTATAAGAATCCCTTGTACAGAGTTTTTATGAAAAGTAAATGCACATGTGATGTCATCAGTGATGTCATCAATGACATTTGTGATGTCATCTTTGAAGTCATGGGTGTTAGTGTTAGCAGTACACGGTGGCGCGAGTTATGGTTGCTTATCTTACCATAACTGCCGAATTTCAGGGGTTTTTAGTTTTTACTTTGAACCATAACGTCCCTTTAACAAAGTTTTTTTACTGAATTTCATAGGTTTTTAGTAGCGCAACTTAACCATAACGTCCCTTTGACAACATTTTTTTACTGAATTTCATAGGTTTTTAGTAGCGCAACTTAACCATAACATCCCTTTAACAAAGTTTTTTTTACTGAATTTCATAGGTTTTTAGTAGCGCAGCTTATCCATAACGTCCCTTTAACAACGTTTTTTTACTGAATTTCATAGGTTTTTATTAGTGCAACTTAACCATAAAGTCACTTTAACACATTTTTTTTTACTGAATTTCATCGTTTTTTATTAGTGCAACGTAACCATAATGTCCTTTTCAATGGAGGAAGACCACTAGCATCCTAGGTTCTCTAAGTGGGAACCCGGGGTGGTAAAAAAAAGATTTTTCTTCCCAAACCGGGACGCCGCAGGCAGGCGTCCCGGTATAGGAAGGAAAATCTTTTACCAAGATGGACACCAGGGAAAGGGAAGGCAGGGTGTATAAAGAGAACACAACAGGCCATTGGCAGGGGGTCGGTAAGACCAGGAGAGAGACACGGGGCATGAGCAGGGGGTGGAAAGAAGGGAGACACAGGGCATGAGCGGGAAAGAAGGGAGACACGGGGCATGAGCGGGGGGTGGGGGGAGAAGGGAGACACGGGGCATGAGCGGGAAAGAAGGGAGACACGGGGCATGAGTGGGGGGTGGGGGAGGGAATAAGGGAGACACGGGGCATGAGCGGGGGTGGGGGTGAACAGGGGAGACACAGGCCATGAGCGGGGGGAAAAGGAGGGAGACAGACACGGAGCATGAGCGGGGGTGGGGGTGAACAGGAGAGACAAGGGGCATGAGCAGGGGTATGGCAAGGTGGGGCCCACACCCCCGCTCATGCCCCGTGTCTGCCCTGTTCCAACAGTGCAGACACAGGGCATGAGCGGGGGGTGGAAAGGAAGACATGGGGCATGAGCGGGGATGGGGGAAGAAGGGAGACACGGGGCATGAGCGGGGGTGGGTGGAACAAGAGGTCAACAAGGGGCATTATAGGAGGGGGGTACAAGAGGAAGACATGGGGCATGAGCGGGGGGTGGGGGGCAACAAGAGAGTGACATGGGGAATGAGCGGGTGGGGGAACAGGAGACAGACATGGGGCATGAGCGGGTGGGGGACCAGGAGACAGATACAGGGCATGAGCAGGGGGTGGGGGTGAACAGGGGAGACACGAGCCATGAGCGGGGGAAAAGGAGGGAGACAGACACGGAGCATGAGCGGGGGTGAACAGGAGAGACACGGGGCATGAGCGGGGGTAGGGCAAGGTAGGGCCCCCACCCCTGCTCATGCCCCGTGTCTGCCCTGTTCCAACAGTGCAGACACGGGGCATGAGCGGGGGGTGGAGGGGAAAGAGGGAAAGAAGGGAGACACGGTGCACAAGCAGGGAGTGGGGGGGAGGAAGACACGGGGCATGAGCAGGGGGTGGGGGGAAGAAGGGAGACACGGGGCATGAGCGGGGGGTGGGTGGAACAAGAGGTCAACAAGGGGCATCATAGGAGGGGGGACAAGAGGAAGACACGGGGCATGAGCAGGGGGTGGGAGGGAACAGGAGGAAGACACAGGGTATCAGCGAGGAGAGGGTGGATGGGAGGAAGACACAGGGCATGAGCAGGGGGTGGGGGGAACAAGAGGTCAACAAGGGGCATCATAGGAGGGGGACAAGAGGAAGACACGGGCCATGAGCGGTGGTGGGGGGCAACAGGAGAGAGACATGGGGCATGAGCGGGGGGTGGGGGGTACAGGAGACAGACACGGGGCATGAGCAGGGGGTGGGGGCAACAGGAGAGAGACACGGGGCATGAGCGGGGGGCAACAGGAGACAGACACGGGGCATGAGCAGGGGGGTAGGGTGAACAGGAGACAGATACGGGACATGAGCGGGGGGTGGGAAGAACAGGAGACAGACACGGGGCATGAGCGGGGGGTGGGAGGCAACAAGAGAGAGACACGGGGCATCAGCGGGGGGGGTGGGGGGAACAGGAGACAGAGACGGGGCATGGGTGGGGGGCAACAGGAGAGAGACACTGGGCATGAGCGGGAGGTGGGGGGTACAGGAGAGAGACACGGGGCATGAGCGGGTGGGGGAAACAGGAGAGAGACACTAGGCATGAGCGGGTGGGGGGAACAGGAGAGAGACACTGGGCATGAGCAAGGGGTGGGGGGGTACAGGAGACAGACACGGGGCATGAGCAGGGGGTGGGGGCAACAGGAGAGAGACACTGGGCATGAGCAGGTGGGGGGAACAGGAGACAGACACGGGGCATGAGCGGGGGGGGCAACATGAGAGAGACACTGGGCATGAGCGTGTGGGGGGAACAGGAGACAGACAAGGGGCATGAGCGGGGAGTGGGGGGTACAGGAGACAGACACAGGGCTTGAGCGGGGGGTGAGGGGCAACAGGAGAGAGACACGGGGGTGGGGGCAACCGGAGACAGACACAGGGCATGAGCTGGTGGTGGGGAGAACAGGAGACAGACAGGGGGCATGATTGGGGGGGTGGGGGCAACAGGAGACAGACACGTGGCATGAGCGGGGGGTGGGAGGAACAGGAGACAGACACGGGGCATGAGCGGGGGTGGGGAGAACAGGAGACAGACACGGGGCATGAGCGGGGGGTGGGGGGCAACAAGAGAGAGACACAGGGCATGAGCGGGTGGGGGAACAGGAGACAGACACGGGGCATGAGCAGGGGGTGGGGGTGACAGGGGAGACACGAGCGATGAGCGGGGGAAAAGGAGGGAGACAGACAAGGAGCATGAGCGGGGGTGAACAGGAGAGACACAGGGCATGAGCGGGGGTAGGGCAAGGTAGGGCCCCCACCCCCGCTCATACCCCGTGTCTGCCCTGTTCCAACAGTGCAGACACGGGGCATGAGCGGGGGTGGGAGGGAAGAAGTGAGACACGGGGCACGAGCGGGGAGTGGGGGGAGGAAGACACGGGGCATGAGCGGGGGGTGGGGGGAAGAAGGGAGACACGGGGCATGAGCAGGGGGTGGGTGGAACAAGAGGTCAACAAGGGGCATCATAGGAGGGGGGGACAAGAGGAAGACACGGGGCATGAGCAGGGGGTGGGAGGGAACAGGAGGAAGACACAGGGCATCAGCGAGGAGAGGGGGGACAAGAGGAAGACACAGGGCATGAGCGGTGGTGGGGGGAAACAGGAGAGAGACACGGGGCATGAGCGGGGGTGGGGGTACAGGAGACAGACATGGGACATGAGCGGGGGGTGGGGGGCAACAGGAGAGAGACAAGGGGCAAGAGGGGGGTGGGGGGCAACAGGAGACAGACACGGGGCATAAGCAGGGGGTGGGGAGAACAGGAGACATACACGGGGCATGAGCGGGGGGTGGGGGGAACAGGAGACAGATACGGGGCATGAGCGGGGGGTGGGGAGAACAGGAGACAGACATGGGGCATGAGCGGGGGGTGGGGGGCAATAGGAGAGAGATACGGGGCATGAGCGGGGGGTAGGGGAGTACAGGAGACAGACACGGAGCATGGTGGGGGGCAACAGCAGAAAGACACAGGGCATGAGTGGGGGGTGGGGGGTACGAGAGACAGACACGGGGCATGAGCAGGTGGGGGGAATAGGAGACAGACACGGGGCATGAGCGGGGGTGCAACAGGAGAGAGACACGGGGCATGAGCGTGGGGTGGGGGGTATAGGAAACAGACACGAGGCATGAGCAGGGGGTGGGGGGCAACAGGAGAGAGACACGGGGCATGGTGGGGGCAACAGCAGAAAGACACGGGGCATGAGCGGGGATGGGGAGAACAGGAGACAGACACGGGGCATGAGCGGGGGTTGGGGGGCAACAGGAGAGAGACACGGGGCATGAGCGGGGGGTGGGGGGCAACAGGAGAGACATGGGGCATGAGCGGGGGTGGGAGGCAACAGGAGAGACACGGGACATGAGCGTGGGGTGGGGGGAACAGGAGACAGACACAGGGCATGAGCGAGGGGTGGGGGAACAGGAGACAGACACGGGGCATGAGCGGGGGTGGGGGGAACAACAGACAGGGAGCATGAGCGGGGGGTGGGGAGAAACACACACGGGCATGAGTGGGGGTGTGGGGTGCAACAGGAGACAGACATGTGGCATGAGCGGGGGTTGGGAGGAACAGGAGACATACACGGGGCATGAGCGGGGGGTGAGGAGAACAGGAGACAGACACGGGGCATGAGTGGGGGTTGGGGGGAACAGGAGACAGACACGGGGCATGAGCGGGGGGTGGGGGGCAACAGGAGATAGACACGGGGCATGAGCAGGGGGTGGGGGGAACAGTACACAGACACGTAGCATGAGCGAAGGTGGGGGAGGGAGAGAGACACACGGGGCATGAGCGGGGGGTGGGGGGAAGGGAAGAGAGACACACGGGGCATGAGCGGGGGGTGGGGGGAGGGAGCTAGACACACGGGGCATGAGCGGGGGGTGGGGGGAGGGAGCGAGACACACGGGGCATGAGCAGGGGGTGGGGGGGAGAGACACACGGGGCATGAGCAGGGGGTGGGGGGAGGGAGAGAGACACACGGCATGAGTGGGAGGGGGAGAGACACACAGGACATGAGCGGGGGGTGGGCGGGAGGGGGAGAGACACACGGGGCATGAGCGGGGGTGGGTGGGAGGGAGAAAGACACGGGGCAAGAGCGGGGGTGGGTGGGAGGGGGAAAGAGACACAGGGCAAGAGCGGGGGTGGGCAAGAGGGGGAAAGAGACACGGGGCAAGAGCGGGGCTTGGCGGGAGGTGGAAAGAGACACGGGGCAAGAGCGGGGGTGGGCGGGAGGGGGAAAGAGACACGGGGCAAGAGCGGGGGTGGGCGGGAGGGGGAAAGAGACACGGTGCAAGAGCAGGGGTGGGTGGGAGGGGGAAAGAGACACGGGGCAAGAGCGGGGGTGGGTGGGAGGATAAAGAGACATGGGGCAAGAGTGGGGGTGGGACGGGAGGGGGCAAGAGCGGGGGTGGGCGGGAGGGGGAAAGAGACACGGGGCAAGAGCGGGGATGGGCGGGAGGGGGACAGAGACACGGGGCAAGAGCGGGATGGGCGGGAGGGGGAAGAGACACGGGGCAAGAGCGGGGGTGGGCGGGAGGGGGAAAGTGACACAGGGCAAGAGTCGGGGTGGGCGGGAGGGGGAAAGAGACACGGGGCAAGAGCGGGGGTGGCTGGGAGGAGGAAAGACACATGGGGCAAGAGCGGGGGTGGGGAGGAGGGAGAGAGACACACGGGGCATGGGTGGGCGGGAGGGGGAGAGACACACGGGGCATGAGCGGGGGGTGGGCATGAGGGGGAGGGACACACGGGGCATGAGCGGGCGTGGGGGGGAGGGAGAGAGACACACGGGGCATGAGTGGGGGGTGGGGGGAGGGAGAGAGACACACGGGGCATGAGCGGGGGTGGGGGGAAGGGGAGAGAGACACACGGGGCATGAGCGGGGGGTGGGGGGAGGGAGAGAGACACACGGGGCATGAGCAGGGGGTGGGGGGGAGAGACACACGGGGCATGAGCAGGGGGTGGGGGGAGGGAGACAGACAAACGGCATGAGTGGGAGGGGGAGAGACACACGGGCATGAGCGGGGGTGGGTGGGAGGTAGAAAGACACGGGGCAAGAGCGGGGGAGGGTGGGAGGGGGAAAGAGACACAGGGCAAGAGCGGGGGTGGGCGGGAGGGGGAAGAGACACGGGGCAAGAGCAGGGCTTGGCGGGAGGTGGAAAGAGACACGGGGCAAGAGCGGGGGTGGGCGGGAGGGGGAAAGAGACACGGGGCAAGAGTGGGGGTGGGCAGGAGGGGGAAAGAGACACAGGGCAAGAGCAGGGGTGGGTGGGAGGGGGAAAGAGACATGGGGCAAGAGCGGGGGTGGGCGGGAGGGGGGAAAGAGACACAGAGCAAGAGCGGGGGTGGGCGGGAGGGGGAAAGAGACACGGGGCAAGAGCGGGGGTGGGTGGGAGGATCAAGAGACATGGGGCAAGAGTGGGGGTGGGATGGGAGGGGGCAAGAGTGGGGGTGGGCGGGAGGGGGAAAAAGACACGGGGCAAGAGCTGGGGTGGGCGGGAGGGGAAAGAGACACGGGGCAAGAGCGGGGGTGGGCGGGAGAGGGAAAGAGACACAGGGCAAGAGTGGCGGTGGGCGGGAGGGGGAAGAGACACGGGGCAAGAGCGGGGGTGGGCGGGAGGGGGAAAGTGACACAGGGCAAGAGCGGGGGTGGGCGGGAGGGGGAAAGAGACACGTGGCAAGAGCGGGGGTGGCTGGGAGGAGGAAAGACACATGGGGCAAGAGCGGAGGTGGGGAGGAGGGAGAGAGACACACGGGGCATGGGTTGGCGGGAGGGGGAGAGACACACGGGGCATGAGCGGGGGGTGGGCGGGAGGGGGAGAGACACACGGGGCATGAGCGGGCGTGGGGGGAGGGAGAGAGACACACGGGGCATGAGCGGGGGGTGGGGGGAAGGGGAGAGAGACACACGGGGCATGATCGGGGGGGGTGCGTGGGAGGGGGAGAGACACACAGGGCATGAGCGGGGGGTGGGCGGGAGGGGGAGAGACACACGGGGCATGAGCGGGGGGAGGGCGGGAGGGGGAGAGACACACGGGACATGAGCGGGGGGTGGGCGGCGGGTGGGGAGAGACACACAGACATGAGCGGGGGGGACGGCGGGTGGGGCGAGACACACGGGACATGAGCGGGGGGTGGCCGGCTGGTGGGGAAAGACACACGGACATGAGCGGGGCGTGGGGAGAGACACACAGACATGAGTGGGGGGTGGGCGGCGGGTGGGGAGAGACACACGGACATGAGCCGGGGATGGGCGGCGGGTGGGGAGAGACACATAGACATGAGCGGGGGGTGGGAGAGATACACGGGCGTGGGAGAGACACACGGGGCATGAGCGGGGGGTCGGCAGGTGGGAGAGACGAGCGGGGCATGAGCGGGGGTGGGCGGGACAGAGAAAGACACATGGACATGAGCAGGGGTGGGCGGGAGGGAGAAAGACACACAGACATGAGCGGGGGGTGGGCGGGAGGGAGAAAGACACACGGACATGAGCGGGGGTGGGCGGGAGGGAGAAAGACACATGGACATGAGCGGGGGTGGGAGGAACAGAAGACAGACACGGGCATGAGCGGGAGTGGGGGATTTACTGTGCAAGCGGGATACAAAGCCTCTAATGCGAGGAACAAAGATGGTCGGCGTCTCTGAAGGCTTTCACGCATCCAATGAGAGAGCACGTCAGATGTCCGCTGAAATCACGCAAGCTGCTTGCCCAATCACCGTCCTGTCCGCGGAGCAAACAGGGAAGTGTGTCCGCGAAGCGAACACAGATATCAATAATTTTTTTCACTTACATTTTTGACATTTTTTAAAAAACTACTGTACGGATTTACACCAAATAAAGCAAAGCACGCTTTCGGGACCAAGCCGCCGCTCCTGCCGCAAATTTGGTGTAAATCCGTCCAGCGGTTTGGGCTGTAGGCGTGAGCAAAGTTTTTTCCCATTATGTCTATGGGAAAAAAAAAGTTTTGGGACCTCCCCCTATAACTTTGTAAAGTTTGGTGAGGATTCGTCCAGGGAGAGCGAAGTTATAAGCCGCCCAAAAAGTGCTCTTCCTATGCTCTTCCTATGGAAACAGCAACTTAACCATAACTACATGAAATGGTATTTTTTTTTATTTTATTGTTTAATCATTGAATAGGGCAATTTTTTTTCTCCTATCCCTTTTAGATAGGAGGTGCATCACCCGTCTCCTAGGGAGAGATTAATTGTGTTAGGGACAGGTTGTTCTTCCATTTAGGGACAGTCTGTATATGTGCATCATCCTACTTCTATAGATGATTGGTTTGTCTTTCCTTTAATAGCGTTCTCCAATACCATTTAATGTTACAATTCTGTATTTTAAGAGTAGGAATGTACTTTTATGAGAGAAAGGTACATCCTGACAAACTGAACTTGTGTTTTGAAACTCAAAAGAGGCCTATCCTGGGGAAGGGAAACCTGAGAGGCCTAAGAGCTGAACTTGTATTTGAACCTGGAAGAGGCCTAAGCTTGGGGGAGGGAACCCTGAGATGCCCAAGAGCTGAACTTATATTTGAACTTGGAAGAGGCCTAAGCTTGGAGAAGGGAACCCTAAGAGGCCTATCAAAGTGGAATCCTGATTATGTTGTGTTAGTGAAGGAATTGAAGCTTGGGGACGGGAACCCTGAGATGCTTAACCCCCGCCACCCCTGCTCTTGCCCCGTGTCTCTTTCCCCCTCCTGCCCACCCCCGCTCTTGCCCCGTGTCTCTTTCCCCCTCCCGCCCACCCCCGCTCTTGCCCCCTCCCGTCCCACCCCCACTCTTGCCCCATGTCTCTTTATCCTCCCACCCACCCCCGCTCTTGCCCCGTGTCTCTTTCCCCCTCCCGCCCACCACTGCTCTTGCCCCGTGTCTCTTTCCCCCCTCCCGCCCATCCCCGCTCTTGCCCCGTGTCTCTTTCCCCCTCCCACCCACCCCTGCTCTTGCCCCGTGTCTCTTTCCCCCTCCCGCCAAGCCCCGCTCTTGCTCTGTGTCTCTTTCCCCCTCCTGCCCCCCCCCGCTCTTGCCCTGTGTCTCTTTCCCCCTCCCACCCACCCCCGCACTTGCCCCGTGTCTTTCTCCCTCCCAGCCACCCCCGCTCATGCCCCGTGTGTCTCTCTCCCTCCCCCCACCCCCTGCTCATGCCCCGTGTGTCTCTCCCCCCACCCCCCGCTCATGCCCCGTGTGTCTCGCTCCCTCCCCCACCCCCCGCTCATGCCCCGTGTGTCTCTCTCCCTCCCCCCACCCCCCGCTCATGCCCCGTGTCTGTGTCCTGTTCCCCCCACCCCCTGCTCATGCCCCGTGTCTATCTCCTGTTGCCCCCCACCCCCCGCTCATGCCCCGTGTCTGTCTCCTGTTCTCCCCACCCCCCGCTCATGCCCCGTGTATGTCTCCTGTTCCTCCCACCCCCCGCTCATGCCCCATGACTGTCTCCTGTTGCCCCCCACACCCCCACTCATGATGCCCTGTGCTGTTCTCCCCACCCCCCGCTCATGCTCCCTGTCTGTTGTTCCCCCCACCCCCGCTCATGCCCCGTGTCTGTCTCCTGTTCCCCCACCCCTCGCTCATGCCCCCGTGTCTGTCTCCTGTTCTCCCCATCCCCGCTCATGCCCCGTGTCTTTCTGCTGTTGCCCCCACCATGCCCCGTGTCTCCCTCCTGTTGCCCCCCACCCCCTGCTCATGCCTCGTGTCTGTCTCCTATACCCCCACCCCACGCTCATGCCCCGTGTCTCTCTCCTGTTGCCCCCCGCTCATGCCCCGTGTCTGTCTCCTGTTCCCCCCACCGACTCATGCCCCGTGTCTCTCTCCTGTTGCCCCCCACCCCCTGCTCATGCCCCGTGTCTGTCTCCTGTACCAACCACCCCCCACTCATGCCCTGTTTCTTTCTGCTGTTGCCCCCACCATGCTCCGTGTCTGTCTCCTGTACCCCCCTACCGCCCGCTCATGCCCCATATCTCTCTCCTGTTGCCCCCCGCTCATGCCCCGTGTCTGTCTCCTATTGCCCCCCACCCCCCCGCTCATGCCCCATGTCTGTCTCCTGTTCTCCCCAGCCCCCGCTCATGCCCCGTATCTGTCTCCTGTTCCCCCCACCCCCCGCTCATGCCCCGTGTATGTCTCCTCTTCTCCCCACCCCCTGCTTATGCCCCGTGTCTGTCTCCTGTTGCCCCCCACCCCCCTCTTGCCCCTTGTCTCTCTCCTGTTGCCCCCCACCCCCCGCTCATGCCCCGTGTCTGTCTCATGTACCCCCACCCCCCGCTCATGCCCCGTGTCTCTCTCCTGTTGCCCCCCACCACCGCTCATGCCCTGTGTCTTCCTCTTGTCCCCCCTCTCCTCGCTGATGCCCTGTGTCTTCCTCCTGTTCCCTCCCACCCCCTGCTCATGCCCCGTGTCTTCCTCTTGTCCCCCCCTCCTATGATGCCCCTTGTTGACCTATTGTTCCACCCACCCCCTGCTCATGCCCCGTGTCTCCCTTCTTCCCCCCACCCCCCGCTCATGCCCCGTGTCTTCCTCCCCCCACTCCCCGCTCGTGCCCCATGTCTCCCTTCTTCCCTCCCACCCCCCGCTCATGCCCCGTGTCTGCACTGTTGGAACAGGGCAGACACGGGGTATGAGCGGGGGTGGGGGCCCTACCTTGCCCTACCCCCGCTCATGCCCTGTGTCTCTCCTGTTCACCCCCGCTCATGCTCCTTGTCTGTCTCCCTCCTTTTCCCCCCGCTCATGTCTCGTGTCTCCCCTGTCACCCCCACCCCCTGCTCATGCCCCATGTCTGTCTCCTGTTCCCCCACCCGCTCATGCCCCGTGTCTCTCTCTTGTTGCCCCCCACCCCCCGCTCATGCCCCGTGTCTGTCTCCTGCTCTCCCCACCCCCCGCTCATGCCCCGTGTCTGTCTCCTGTTCCTCCCACCCCCCGCTCATGCCCCGTGTCTGTCTCCTGTTGCCCCCACCCCCCCAATCATGCCCCGTGTCTGTCTCCTGTTCGCCCCACCACCAGCTCATGCCCTGTGTCTGTCTCCGGTTGCCCCCCCCGCTCATGCCCCGTGTCTGTCTCCTGTTCCCCCCACCCGCTCATGCCCAGTGTCTCTCTCCTGTTGCCCCCTACCCCCTGCTCATGCCCCGTGTCTGTCTCCTGTACCCCCCCACCCCTCGCTCATGCCCAGTGTCTCTCTCCTGTTCCCCCCACCCGCTCATGCCCAGTGTCTCTCTCCTGTTCCCCCCACCCGCTCATGCCCCGTGTCTCTCTCCTGTACCCCCCACCTCCTGCTCATGCCCAGTGTCTCTCTCCTGTTGCCCCCCACCCATGCCCCGTCTCTGTCTCCTGTTCCCCCCACCCCCTCGCTCATGCCCCGTGTCTGTCTCCTGTTCTTCCAACCCCCCTCTCATGCCCGTATCTGTCTCCTGTTCGCCCTACCCCCCGCTCATGCCCCGTATCTGTCTCCTGTTCCCCCCACCCCCCGCTCAGGCCCTGTGTCTGTCTCCTGTTCTCCCCACCCCCCCGCTCATGCCCCATGTCTGTCTCCTGTTCTCCCCACCCCCCGCTCATGCCCCGTGTCACTCTCCTGTTGGCCCCACCACCCTGCTCATGCCCCGTGTCTGTCTCCTGTTGCCCCCCGCTCATGCCCCGTGTCTCTTTCCTGTTGCCCCCCACCCCCTGCTCATGCCCCGTGTCTGTCTCCTGTACCCCCACCCCCCGCTCATGCCCCATGTCTCTCTCCTGTTGCCCCCCACCCCCTGCTCATGCCCCGTGTCTTCCTCTTGTCCCCCCTCCTATGATGCCCCTTGTTGACCTCTTGTTCCCCCCACCCCCTGCTCATGCCCTGTGTCTTCCTCCCGTCCACCCTCTCCTCGCTGATGCCCTGTGTCTTCCTCCTGTTCCCTCCCTACCCCTGCTCATGCCCCGTGTCTTCCTCTTGTCCCCCCCTCCTATGATGCCCCTTGTTGACCTCTTGTTACACCCACCCCCCACTCATGCCCCGTGTCTCCCTTCTTCCCCCCACCCCCTGCTCATGCCCCGTGTCTTCCTCCCCCCCACTCCCTGCTCGTGCACCGTGTCTCCCTTCTTTCCCTCTTTCCCCTCCACCCCCCGCTCATGCCCCGTGTCTGCACTGTAGGCGTGAGCAAAGTTTTTTCCCATTATGTCTATGGGAAAAAAAAAAGTTTTGGGACCCCCCCCTATAACTTTGTAAAGTTTGGTGAGGATTCGTCCAGGGAGAGCGAAGTTATAAGCCGCCCAAAAAGTGCTCTTCCTATGCTCTTCCTATGGAAACAGCAACTTAACCATAACTACATGAAATGGTATTTTGGTGACCTGAATCTGATATTTTATTGTTTAATCATTGAATAGGGCAATTTTTTTTCTCCTATCCCTTTTAGATAAGAGGTGCATCACCCGTCTCCTAGGGAGAGATTAATTGTGTTAGGGACAGGTTGTTCTTCCATTTAGGGACAGTCTGTATATGTGCATCATCCTACTTCTATAGATGATTGGTTTGTCTTTCCTTTAATAGCGTTCTCCAATACCACTTAATGTTACAATTCTGTATCTTAAGAGTAGGAATGTACTTGTATGAGAGAAAGGTACATCCTGACAAACTGAACTTGTGTTTTGAAACTCAAAAGAAGCCTATCCTGGGGAAGGGAAACCTGAGAGGCCTAAGAGCTGAACTTGTATTTAAACCTGGAAGAGGCCTAAGCTTGGGGGAGGGAACCCTGAGAGGCCCAAGAGCTGGACTTATATTTGAACTTGGAAGAGGCCTAAGCTTGGAGAAGGGAACCCTAAGAGGCATACCAAAGTGGAATCCTGATTATGTTGTGTTAGTGAAGGAATTGAAGCTTGGGGACGGGAACCCTGAGATGCTTAAAGAAGAACTGTGTGTTTTTGATTATGTATGAACTATGGAGAAGGTCCTATGAACAGTCCTTTTTTGACTGAACCCATTCTTATGAGTCTGACCAACTGACAACTGGTGAGAAGAACACTGAAACCAATCCTGGTTTCCTATTTTTGCTGAACCATCACTTTTTGCTTTTGAAAGACTTCGTATGATATGATATGATATGATATAATATGATATTATATGATATGATATGGCATTTATAAGGTGCCTATACACAAATGTTTCAAGGCGCGACAAGGCAAGGGATGGGGTTCTGAGGGGAGGCCAGGTGTCATTCAGATCGCACAAGTGCATGGGTAGTGGGGAGGGGAAAGTGCAGGGCATGGGAAAAAGAATAAATAACAATAAGTAGAAAACCGCCCATTGATGGCAAGTGCAAGGCATCAGGTGGTGGTGGGACTGTTAGGGATGCAGAAAACTCTCCCAAGTGCGGGGGTTGCCAGGAAGGCAGTGCAGAGGTGCGACTGGAGGGGGGAGAGTACCTTGGCCCACGATCAGAGGGTGGCCAGGTAACCAGTGCAGAATCATTTTGTTTGCAGTGCATGTTGTAGGTGCCTTCATGGTAGGAGTATATGTGGTAAGTATGTGGTAGTAGGACCATGTGTAGTGTTGTAAGAGTGCATGCTGTTGTAGTGCAAGTTTTAGGAGCATGTGTAGTAGGAGCATGTGTGTGTGTAGTATGAGCACATGTAGTAAATGCATGTTTAATTGGAGCATGTAGTGTAGGAGTGTCGGTCATAAGAGTGTGTGGTAAGTGTGCATTATAAGAGTGTGCATGGTTGGAACATGTGGTGTAAAAGAACATGTCGTACATCCACATATGTAGTAGGCACGTGATTAGTAAGTGTGCTTGTCACTGTACTATAGGAATGTGTAATGTAGGAACAGTGTGGTAGTTGATTGTAGGAGTGTGTGTCATTAGAGTGTGTGTCATAAGAGTGTGTGTGTTAGGAGCGTGTGTCGTAGGAGCATGTGTCATAGGAGCATGTGTTGTAGGAGCGTGCCAAAATTGCATGTGTCTTAAGTGAATGTCTGCTCATAGCATGCGAGACATCTTGTTGTACATCTACATGTTATTGGTATTAAGTTTGTGTGTATTAGGTGCGCTTGTCGTAGGAGCATTTGATTAGATTTTATCGAACAATGTTCATATCTCGAAAAACTGGTGGCCAGTAGTGGAGCTATGTGGACGTGAGCCCCTTTAGCTCCCGCGGCCGTGGCAAATATCCTGTGTAAATAGGCTGCTATGAGTGGCAATCCTAAAAGAAATATATATTTTCCAGAAGACAAAGGCAGCGGGCTTAGGCAGGCGAATTTCCGGCCCAAATCACAAATTCATGGGCGAGTTTGGAGCTGCGGAGACCAAACAACGCGACCGCAGTGAGGCAAGGACAAAAGGGCCATGCCCGATAACACGAAGGCGAGCAAAGTGCTGCCGCGCAGAAGAGGACCCGCGATCTGCGACTTGAACCCAAAAGCCAAAGAACAAGAGAACAGCCAGTCACGCAGTGAAAGGGCCAACAGAACAGCAGTACCCGCACAAGTTGTGGAGCACCTCCGACGGGAAACAGGCGCAACAACCTGCTGCATACGCACAAGCGGAACCATCCTGCAACACCCATATTGTCTGTGGGGAGAAGCAGGACTGTGTTGCGACCGTGGGCGATGTGATGCGGCCCCACCATGGTGCGGAATCATGAACAAAGCCTTACCGCCAAGACCTCCGTACCACAGTAAACTGTGAGCCAAGAGGTGAGCAAAGAAACGGGGTGATACCCCGAAGAGCAGACGTTCCCTGCATCAGCGAGGGACTTTCACCCGTGGACCCTCCAGAGGGAGTGGATCCGGAGACAATCGTGGACCGGCAGCAGCTTCTTGGAGCCCCCTTGACACCCTCTGCACACACGAAGGGCCTGGAGAAGACGGAATGAAAATAGTGCGTGGAACCATCGACACAGCCGGAGCCAAGCGGAGAAGAGCGGCCCGATAGGTGCGTATTTCGTGTTGTGTTTGAAGTCTCCCCTTCCCCTGGAATGTCACCCTGTGTCTTTGCAATGGAGTGAGGTGGGAACCTACTCACTGTAAGTGACTTCAATCAAGCAATCCAACTAAGTCAATGCCTAGTCTGGGATGCCCAATGGAAGCCCTTATGTATATATTTTTAGGTCAAGTTCTTAAATCTGGATGATGAACCCTTATATAACGCCCCTCTCTTTGAATCCCCCTGACCTCACTGAGCCAAGAAGTAGGTTTGTTTTGCAAATTAAAAAATGTATTTGAAGAATTAAACAATGGGTAATATTACAATAGCACACTCTCTTTAATCAATGGGGAGTTGGTATAGAAAGGATAAGGTAGCAGAGAATACTATGGGCCTCATCACGTCTTGGGCGTTACTGCCGGCTGTATTACCGCCAGCGGTATTAGCCCTACTGCCGAACTCTCCGGCGCTAATAGCGCCGGATCACAAGTTTGGTGGTAATGTTAATCCCCATTCCCCATTGAGCCCATTTGGGAATGCCCCATTCCCCATTGGACTCAATGGGGAATTTTCGTGCTCTTACCACCGGCGGATTTCCCGGTGGCGGTAATAGCGCAAATTTTCAGCGGATTTCCCCCCAGCTCAGAGCTCGGGTGAAATCCGCTGAAGCCCTGATTTGGCGGACCCTTAAATCCAGTGGTAATAGCGCGACCGCAGGATTTAAGGGTTACCTCCAAAGTCGTGATGAGGCCCTTTGTATGGTTTCAAGGAAATGCAAGATATGAAAGAATGCAACACAGAAATAAACTTGATATGGTTTTCGACGAGAGATAATATGATCACTTTTTCCCTTATGACAACTCACTCCCCCCTTATGCAATAGGAAGAGATGGAAATGAGGACACACAGGTTTCAAGAATACAATCACTATACAGTCAATTACAGTTCCCACAGCACGCTTAGGGAAACAGGTATGATTTTAAACAGGCAAAAATACTTTGAACGTGGTTGCACTGAACGTGAAAAATATGCTAAAATGATTTTAATTCACTAAAGGATATTCAGGATAAGTGATAACTACTTTGGATTAGTTCAGGTCAACGGTAGCAATGATTCATGAATGATTATCAGATGGAAAATGAATTTCAGCTGTGGAAAGCAAGATACAGCGATTTTTAACATGTGGTGAAATGGAGCAAATTTTCAATTTGGGGCACTTTTTCTGAGTGCATAAATCGCGATTACGGAAAAACTATAAGGAGTTGGAATGTCATTGTATGTGAAAGCTGAGGATCTTAGCTTTAAAATGACATTTACATTTTGCTTCTAGGACATACGGTTCAAAAGATACGGATGTTTTTGTGAAGGTAGATTTTCAGAAATGAAGTCAAGATTTCAGAATGACAGATGACGCTTTTACAGATTTAAAATCACAGGATGGACACAAAATTCTAAATGCATTTCTGAATAGGATGAAATGGATGGGATAAGATTACTTTAGACTAAGGGATTGGTTCTGTACAGTTCTTAGACTGGATACTCACTCCTAGTTGTGGAATAGAATGGACCTGGTCACAGATCTGGTCAGGTTTGGACTTCACTCTCGCCACCGGACGGTCAGGCACTGGTTCTGCTCACAGCATGGCCTCGGGTCTGGGTCTGGCGGGTCTGGATACAGCGCTGCTCTGTCTGGGTCTGGATCTGGTTCTGGCACAGGGTTGTAGCCAGAAGCAAACAGCACGGCCCGGCTCTTGAGAATCAGGTTGCAAAAGATTTTGAGGCCTGCTGAAGAGAATTCAGCTTTTGGGATTAGGCCTCTGCTTCTCCAAGGTTCTAGAGCTTGGTTCTGGATCTGTCTGGAGTCTGAAATCTCTGTCTGGATCTTGTCTGGATATTGTCTGGATATTGTCTGGCTATTGTCGGGCAGAGTGCTGCACAGGAATCGATGAGTAGTGGAAAAATGAGTGTCCCTATCTGGGTCTCAGTGGTTCTTTTTATGTGTTTCCAAAGGGGGTGTGGAGGCTGACTTCCTATGCCCAACCCACTAAGGATTTGATAGGTTAGCAGATTCCCTGTGACCTGACTGGAGAACGGAATAGTGAGTCATCCTATGTCATCAGGTGTCATGGTTATGGCTTGCGGAAAGAACACTCCCCTTTGCATTTACTTAGAAAAACCATTTTTCATAATCAAACTTGTTTCCAAGGTACACAACTTGTTGAGAATACATGTACATATCAGAGATTAATTAAGACAGGTCTCTGTTCAACCCTGCTCTTTCTAAGAGCTTGGGTTCAGAAATGACAACTTATTCGCAATTTTGGTAGGTTTCGCAATATTGGTTTTGCACCAAATCTTACACGTAGGTACACACCGCCTCTGCGCATATTACTGTAAGTTTTCAATTTTCTAGTATAAACACAGTGTCTACAATATTAATAAATCCCGGGGTTTGGTGTCAGAACATCAAACGGATTTCAGCTTAGTCTCAAACTGTGAGGGAATTTTTCATTTTAAGAATCACAAGGTTTGACATTTCTGTCCGCTTGGCATAATTTGCTATAAACATTTTTATAAAACATACATTTGCCTCTAATTCAGTACACCCATTGGTTTGTCCCCACCCCCAGAAGCTTGGCTCTGACTCAGAGGTCTAATGTCTTGCTTCTCCCAGAGCAGTTGTTGTTGTCACACCCCAAATCAGCATATTCTATTCAATTGAAAAAGTCTATTGTATTGTTTTTCCTGCAAGCAGAGCATCAGTCCAGGGTGCCACTCACCATCTGATTAACAGGACCATGCGATTTCCTGCCTTTTGGTGTAGAGGCCTAAGAAGAGTAGGTGTGAAGGGTTTTCATAGAAAAGCAAGCCTATTGAAGTCTTAGCTAAATCGGATTGCCTTCTAGTCAATTTCAACAGAGTTCCTTGTAAAAACATATAACATTATAACTTTAAAATAAGCAATATCTCTTTAAACCAAGTATTTTTCCACATTAAATCAATGTGTGGCACTCTATATGGCATGTTTATAGACTTCTCTGTTTTGGCTTATTTAGCTTCTGCAATACAGCTCTCCTGTCAGGATTAGGAATCGCCAGCACCTGTCAGTGGCGAGCACCGGTATTGCACCCATTTTTGACAGCTGTCTTTAAATCAAGGGGGTAATTCATAGAATCCAGCGCACAAGTTGCGCACGCGGCTGGCACACAGTGTGCGCGTGCGAATCCCTGCGCCAGCCGCGTGCGCTAAAATCCAATTCCGCGCACAGCGTATTCATGGATTCCAGCCACCAAAACCAGCCGTGGCGCACAGTGGCGCAGCGACCCTGCAGCAGCGCCAGTTACGCAACCAAGAACGCCTCTCGCGCAGGGAAAAGCCATCAATATACCCAATCCAGCGCAAAGGGCTGCGCTAACCCTGTACCAGCACAGCAAGTGGGCTACGTGTATCACTGGGGTGCGCGGGAAGTACCTCACGCGATTCCATCAGGGTACGTGTATTTCGGGGTGCACGTGAAGTTCCACTTGCGATATCAGCAGGGTACGTGTATTTCAGGGTGCAGGGGAAGTTACACATGCGATTACAGCAGGGTACGTGTATTCCAGGGGTGCGCGGGAAGTTCCACACGCGATTCCATCAGGGTACGTGTATTTCAGGGGTGCGCAGGAATTTCCACACGCGATTGGGCCCGTGCGAGCAGGGTACGCGTATCTCAGGGGTGCGCGGGAAGTTCCACACGCGATTCCATCAAGGTACATGTATTACAGGGTGCGGGGGAAGTCTCACACGCGAAATCAGCAGGGTATGTGTATTTCAGGGTGCAGGGGAAGTCTCACATGCGACTACAGCAGGGTACGTGTATTCCAGGGGTGCGTGGGAAGTTCCACACGCGATATCAGCAGGGTACGTGTATTTCAGGGTGCAGGGGAAGTCTCACACGCGATTACAGCAGGGTACGTGTATTCCAGGGGTGCGTGGGAAGTTCCACACGCGATATCAGCAGGGTACGTGTATTTCAGGGTGCAGGGGAAGTTACACACGCGATTACAGCAGGGTACGTGTATTCCAGGGGTGCGTGGGAAGTTCCACACGCGATATCAGCAGGGTACGTGTATTTCAGGGTGCAGGGGAAGTTCCACACGCAATTCCATCAGGGTACGTGTATTTCAGGGGTGCACGGGAATTTCCACACGCGATTGGGCCCGTGCGAGCAGGGTACGCGTATTTCAAGGGTGCGCGGGGAGCACCACACGTGAATTGCACGTGTGGGTCCTCCCAGGTGTTCCCTCTACACCCTCCACGGCCCCTGCAGGTGGCTCACACCACAGGGGCCTACCCTGCACATGTCCTGCAGGCACCCCATCCACCATGGCCATACCCCCCAGCCAACCCACATGTCAACTTGCACTACTGCCCACCAACGCATGTCCCCCTGCACCCCCAGCCACCAGGGGCACCCTCCACAGGCCCCCACCCATGTCTCCCAGCACCCCCACCCCCCAGCAGTGCAGGGGCACCCACCACCAGGCCCCCACCCATGTCTCCCACCACCCCCACCCCCAGCCACCAGGGGCACCCTCCACAGGCCCCCACCCATGTCTCCCAGCACCCCCACCCCCCAGCAGTGCAGGGGCACCCACCAACAGGCCCCCACCCATGTCTCCCACCACCCCCACCCCCAGCCACCAGGGGCAGCCTCCACCAGGCCCCCACTCATGTCTCCCACCCCCCACCCCCCCCAGCACTGAGGGGCACCCTCCACTAGGCCCCCACTCATGTCTCCCACCCCCCGACCCCCCAGCACTGTGGGGCACCTGCCAGCAGGCCCCCACCCATGTCTCCCAGCACCCCCACCCCCCAGCACTGTGGGGCACCTGCCAGCAGGCCCCCACCCATGTCTCCCAGCACCCCCACCCCCCAGCACTGTGGGGCACCTGCCAGCAGGCCCCCACCCATGTCTCACAGCACCCCCACCCCCCAGCAGTGCAGGGGCACCCACCACCAGGCCCCCACCCATGTCTCCCACCACCCCCACCCCCAGCCACCAGGGGCAGCCTCCACCAGGCCCCCCACCCATGTCTCCCAGCACCCCCACCCCCCAGCCACCAGGGGCAGCCTCCACCAGGCCCCCACCCATGTCTCCCAGCACCCCCACCCCCCCAGCAGTGCAGGGGCACCCACCACCAGGGCCCCACCCATGTCTCCCACCACCCCCACCCCCAGCCACCAGGGGCAGCCTCCACCAGGCCCCATTCATGTCTCCCACCCCCCACCCCCCCAGCACTGAGGGGCACCCTCCACTAGGCCCCCACTCATGTCTCCCACCCCCCGACCCCCCAGCACTGTGGGGCACCTGCCAGCAGGCCCCCACCCATGTCTCCCAGCACCCCCACCCCCCAGCACTGTGGGGCACCTGCCAGCAGGCCCCCACCCATGTCTCCCAGCACCCCCACCCCCCAGCACTGTGGGGCACCTGCCAGCAGGCCCCCACCCATGTCTCCCAGCACCCCCACCCCCCAGCACTGTGGGGCACCTGCCAGCAGGCCCCCACCCATGTCTCCCAGCACCCCCACCCCCCAGCACTGTGGGGCACCTGCCAGCAGGCCCCCACCCATGTCTCCCAGCACCCCCACCTCCCAGCACTGTGGGGCACCTGCCAGTAGGCCCCCACCCATGTCTCCCAGCACCCCCACCCCCCAGCAGTGCAGGGGCACCCACCACCAGGCCCCCACCCATGTCTCCCACCACCCCGACCCCCAGCCACCAGGGGCAGCCTCCACCAGGCCCCCCACCCATGTCTCCCAGCACCCCCACCCCCCAGCCACCAGGGGCAGCCTACACCAGGCCCCCACCCATGTCTCCCAGCACCCCCACCCCCCGAGAAGTGCAGGGGCACCTGCCAGCAGGACACACCCATGTCTCCCAGCACCCCCACCCCCCAGCACTGTGGGGCACCTGCCAGCAGGCCCCCACCCATGTCTCCCACCACCCCCACCCCCCCAGTCACCACGGGCAGCCTCCACCAGGCCCCCACTCATGTCCCCCTGCACCCAGGTCCTCACAATCCCCAATCATGTGTGTTATGGTCAGCCTCCACAGCCAAAAGGCCCTACCAAGTAACCCATTCACCCACATGGAAATGGAAATTACATGTTACACCCCCAATGTTCATAAAGCAAATGAACCCATGTCCGTCACACACAATGGTTGCAAATGAATGGGAAAACACCCAACATGACATGCATGAAACCAATGAGATGATACCACACAGTGAAGTATGAAAACAAAATTGTATTAAAAAAAATTGAATGCAAATGAAATGAAACAAACTACAATGGCAATGAAAAAAAGATAAGCTGCATGTCTGTCCAAAAAAATCAAAACTACAAATCCAAATCCAAAAAAAAGTTGTTCAAAGTCACATTAAAAATAAAATCAATCCCAGAGATAAAAATAAATGCAAAGACCATTGCTCCATGGAGAATAAATCAAAAATAAAAAAATAAAACAATCCAATGAAGAACTATGTACAAAACATCCAAGGTCCATGAGCCCAACTGAACAAAGGAAACCTACAAAAAACCCTAACTAAAATGCAACTATATACAAAAAGTGGAGCTGTGTCCGTCGACTCCAAATCATAAGAAGAAACAAATGAAACCTAAAACTAAAGAACTATATACAAAGGCGGCGGGCAAGTCCAGCGGCTCACTCCGTGGTGTTCCGGGCCAGGGCATCATCAAACTCCCCGTCTATGTCCCGGAGGCGGTCCTGTTCCATGGCCCCGAGGGTCCGCAGGGACGACGCCATCTGCTCCTCCAACCCCCTGCGGATTGCCTCAAGGCACTCGGCCCGCCTCAGGGCCCTCCGCATGGAGTTCTCCGCCCTGACCATTGTGACCCGCGCCTCTTCCGCTCGCCGCCGCTCCGCCCCTATATGCTGGCCCAACCGCTGCCACACGGAAGACACTTCCCGTCCTGGGTCCTCCTGCCATCCGGCCGATGCCTGCCCCTCCGATGTTCATGGCCCCGAGCCATGATGCCTCCCACGTTGACTCCGCTGCTGCCTCCGACGCCACTGCCTCTGCCAGCACGACGGCATCCAGGCTGATGGAATCCACCGACGCCGTCGTGCACGTGCCCTGCCTGATGATGCCGTCACATCCTCCATCTGCTGGGGTACAGTTGCTGTGGTGTCCACCCCTGCTGGACCTCTGACTCCCGACTGTGGCAGGGATGGGATCCCCACCGAGCTGGCTGCATTGGTCAGGGCAGGTCCACAGGGGGCCCTGGTGGCATCCGGGCCGGAAGACGGCAAGGAGAACGACTGGCGTATAGTCTCCACAGAGGAGGAGAGGGCCGCCAGATTGGCCGACACATGCAGGAAACCCCCGAACATGGATGATCCCAATTGGGCCACGTCGGTACGGTGCTCTTCGTGATGACGTGCGTGCTCCTCCTGGGAAGCACGCACGGCATCACGATTCACAGCCATGCGCATCAAGACCCCAATCAGGACCTTCTCCATACGGCCAGGTGTCCCCTCGTCCGCAGGTGGAGGGGAGTAAGATGACATGGACATCCCCTCTACCTGCGGACGGGCCTGGGACGGGGCATCCCTGCTGGTGCCTGGTGGTGCACCCACAGGGTCAGGGACAGCGACATGCACAGGCCCCTCCACGGTGACCTGTGCTGCCTCCTGCCCCTGCCCCTGGACTGCACCACTTGCACCAGCAGGGATGCCCCCACCAGGCCCCATGTGCACCTCAGTGGCGGCCTCCTCCTCCTCTGTGGAAACCACCAACCTGGATGGCTCCTCACCGTCTTCTGCCGTAGCAGGCCCCTGTTGGGGCTCACCCACCCCTTCTGCTGCAGCCGTGGGGGCATCCCCACCGCCTTGCTCCACAGCGCCGCCTCCGCCCTCTTCTTCACTAGCCGCTGCGTAGCGGGAGACATAGAACACAAGCATCAGGGTACTGTACAATGGTCCCCTAGACAGGAAGCAATAGCAGATGAGTGCCACTGTCAAAGTACACTTCCATCATGTCCCTCCACAACACATGTGTCAGTCCAGGCAAAACACACACAGTGACAGTCATGGTGCATGCCATGGACATTTCCATACATGTCCAATGGACTCTCGAAACATACAATGTAATGGAACTCACATACATCATGGGTCATGCCTATCACATGCACACACTTCACCTCAGTCACATCCATCTGGCCTCGTACACCCCAATCACAGTGGATACAAAGATGACTAGGCTGCATCAGTGAATCTGTACATTGTCACATACATGTGTCATGCATCCATGGCATCCACAAGTCACAGACACGCAGGTCAGGCACACAGACATGGACACCATATATGTACCTGGCATCAGCACCCATCCCTCACCCCCACCCATGTCCAGGAACAGAGACTGCCATGCTCTCATGTGTACAATCTGCATAGGGCTCCCCATGTCGCATTTAAACACATGCAACAACCGTGCGGTTCACACATTACTGGTCGCACATGCATTACCATGATGTCCCTGCACACATACATGCTTACATGGCCTATGTCACACATACAGGCAAGTATCAGACAACCAGCACACTGCAACATGCCCTGTCTCACACAGCAATGCTTGGCCACTTACCGCTCAACTCCAGACGGGTCTCCCTCTCAAGGACCTGGGCGTGGAGCGCTGGGTGTACGCGTTCCAGGACCCCCATCTGGATGGAACTCATGCGGCCCCGGCCCCCCTCCACGAGGCGCCGGGCCTTCATGAGGGTCCTGGACCTCATGTCTTCCCAGCGCTTCTTGACCTTCTGGATGGTGCGCTTTGCCACCCCCTCCGCGTTGATGGCAACCACACAGTCGGCCCAGATCCTCTCCTGTCCTTTCTTGTTGGCGCGGGACGATCCGAAGAGGGCATCATACTGCCCCAGGACTTGCTCCACCAGGACACCAACTTCGGTGGCAGTGAAGCTGGTGCCCCTCTGCCCCTCTGGCCGGGGGTTGCCACTGGTGCCAGATGTGGATGTGCCTGACATGGCAACCCCAGGGGCAGGAGTGGGTGGGCAACTGGGTCCTGGGGCTGGGCTGTGGAGCGATGTTATCTGAGTCGGGAGTCTTCTGTTCCAGCAGGCGTGGACACAGCAACTGGACCCCTGCAGATGGCTGATGTGCAGGCACCAAATGGCAGGGCACGGTGGCAGCAGGCAGGCAGGCAGCAGCAGATGGCACGTGGGAGGCTGCTCGGGGCACTGGGGGGCAGTAATTCGGCCTTCTGGGCAGGAGCGTGGTCTTCTGTGTGTTTTCGCGTGGCCAGCTTGATACGGAGTGATTTGGCACGTGAAAATCCTGCACGTCAGCGTGAAAATCGAGGAAAGGCCCTTAGCGCGTAAGCGCGTCAGCACGCGTACGCGATTTCATTGGACCAAAGGCCCTTACAGCATAAGCGCGTCTGTGACGTTTTGCGCACGGGCGTTGCCCTGGCAGGGCTTGGTGATCCTGCGTGCCTTTACACTGTTCTGTACGTGCTTTTCGTGTGGTGCGTGTGTTTTCCATCCGTTGGGGTTCACACGCTATTACTTCACAGCGGGTGTTGGCTACACGTTCTTCTACACGCAAGGCAGACGGTGAGTGGTACCCCGCTCCCCCAGGCCCGATCGCGTGAAAAACTTCACGCGAACCCCTGATATACACGTAGCCCGCTCCCCCAGTCCCGATCGCGTGAGAAACTTCACGCGAACCCCTGAAATACACGTAACCTGCTCCCCCAGGCCTGATCGCGTGAGAAACTTCACTCAAACCCCTGAAATACACGTAACCCGCTCCCCCAGGCCCGATCGCGTGAAAAAGTTCACGCGAACCCCTGATGTACACGTAGCCCGCTCCCCCAGGCCCGATCTCGTGAAAAAGTACACGCGAACCCCTGAAATACACGTAGCCCGCTCCCCCAGGCCCGATCTCGTGAAAAAGTTCACGCGAACCCCTGAAATACACGTAGCCCGCTCGCACAGGCCCAATTGCTGTATGTTGCCACTTTTGTAATGCACAGGGACGCTACCGCCTGCCTTCGTGTGGCGGACGTGTTTTGGCTTGTGCATGTCTTTGGCTGTGCGTGGCTTTGCCCTATTCGATTCCATGAATACGTGTGGTTCGAGTGCGTGTGGGTGTTCCGTCTGCTTCCCTGCAGTACATCCCCAGTTACGCCCTTATTTTCGCGCGTTGTTCCCCATTCCGCGCGTTACGCCCCGTGTCCCGCCCACTTTCTGGTGTATGCGCCGAGGTTGTGCGCTTTCACTGTGCGCGTCGCGCACGCCTTTCGGGATGTTGCAGTGACTTGTGCGCCATGCACGGGTTTGGAGCACATCCCGGGGTGTACACGCGCAGGGACTTCCATGAATCGCACGCGAGCGCGTGCGCCTGTTTTTTTCCTCTTGCGCCTGCTTGTGCCTGCTTGCGCCTGCTTGCGCGTAGATTTTCGGCGCACGTTTGTTCCATGAATCGGCCCCCAAATGTATTTAACATGGGATTTTGTCCTAATAACATATGATTCTTGCTGACATTGTACTGATGTGTAGAGTAATGTAGAACACCAAACAAGAAGTTGTATCCTTTTGGTGGTTTTGTGAGCCATGATTGTAGCAATTTTGACGATCAAGAAAATGAATTCCGAAACAGCTCTGGGTTGCTTTTGCCAATCAGTATTGCTATTTCCAAGTGGTTTCAGGCTACTGTTTGGGTATCCCAATGGTGGTTTTAGGCAGTGATCTCCTGTGCTCACTGACATGGCAAAAGTGGGTGGCAGCCTATTTTTCAGATTTTTACTGCGCATTTTTGGATGATCTCTGGCAGCCGCATGCTTTCCGGCAGCCATTATGATTTTTCCGCTGTCAGTAATGCACAGTTCTGTTGTAGGGCTTGGATGAGTGGGTTAACACTTCCCACATCATGAACTGCTGCGAGTGATCAGTTCTTGTTTAATTTATGCTTGAGTTATACTGGGGTGACAGATGCTTCAGTTGGGGGCAAAGTATGGGGAGGGGGGAGTTGGGTACATGTTCAAAAGATGGAGAAACTCAATATAGCACCAACACCTCTGAGAAACAGGTGTTATTCACATACAGATCATTGTTCCTTGCCACATGGCGAATGAAAGCTGTGCCTCCGCTCAGGAGGGCTATGCTGTTATCCACAATCATGAATGCTTAAATGACCCCGTAAGACACGAGGACCCGAGCTTTGAAGCTCCTTACCCGGAATGTGAATGTCCTAGGAAACAGTCTGAAGAGACGACTAGTACAACAATTCCGAAATAGGCACGGCCCAGACATAGCTTTCCTAACCGAAACCCACCTAGCAGGAACAACCAATGCTCCAATTATCGCACAGGAATACAGGCGGGCTTCACAATGCGAGCCAGAGGAGTAATAATACTAATACACAAAAGAAGACTTCCTTTTACCCTTACAAAAGCGATACAGTACACAGGGGGCAGATTCACATATGCTACAGGTGCGCTCTGGAACAAAACAAGTTCCCTGTTGGCGGCCTACGCCCTGCCCACACTGCAAGCAACACTAACAGAAGACATCACGCCCTTGCTGGTTAATGACACTTCAGATATATTAATCCTGGGGGGAGATTTCAATGATGTAATGGACAATATACAAGACCACACACATCTACGCAGTAGGGACCCTAACCGCTGAACTAACTTAGCCACATTTGTCGAAGCATTTGGTATTAGAGATGTGTGGCACGAACTACATCCTGGTAAAAAGGAATACTCCTATCACTCTGGAGTACATGCATCATTGTCGCCCTCAGTCTACTTCTTTCTACCAGCACTAATAATACACATGGCGACACAGGCAGAGTATCTCCCAAGAGGCATTTCAGATCACTCCCCCCTACTCATGTCAGTCACGACGTATAAACCAATCCCGCCACCGGTATGGAGACTCAATAGCTACCATTTAGGCTCCCCGGAGCTGATAGAACATATACAAAACGCCAGCCCAACATATTTTGAGCTAAATGAAGGGTCGGTAGAATGCCCTATTACACTATGGGAAGCCTACAGACCTGTGATTCGAGGAGAGATCATCTCCTGGACTGCAGCACAAATGAAAGCATATCTGGAATTACTAAATGAGGCAGAAGCAAACGTTAAACAGGCATAGGAGACACACCTAGCCCAGGATTTTCCCGACACAAACAGAGCATTGATCCTGGCCCAAAAATAGCTACAAAACATTGCATTAGATAACACCAAACAGGCACATGGGGCAATGAGAGCAAGAATTTAAGAAACAGGCGACAAAAGCGAGGAAGATGCTAGAGTGGCACACGCGTAGAGACGGGGGGCACAATCAAGTAAGAGCAATCACGCCCCAAAATGCGGAACCGCGGCTAACGGACGTGGATATCACAGAAGAGTATGCAAAATACTATGAAAGGTTATACAAGGCACCTGAAGCTCCCCCTGAAGCCTTCATATTGGAAGAGATCACGCTTCCCTCCCTAAACGTCGAAGACGCCGCTAGCTTAGAAAAGGAAATCACGGAAGACGAGATAATAGCAGTCATGATGCAGCTCCAATCCGGAAAGACACCCAGACCGAATGGCTTTCCCATAGAAACTTCGAAAAAGATAGGTGGTAATGAGCTGGCCCCACACCTACTCAAAATGTATCAACAAGCCCTATGCAAAAGGAGATTACCAGCGGATTTAAGGAAGGCAACAATAATTGTAATACCTAAAGCAGATAAACCTCCAGATAAATGTGGCTCATACAGACCAATATCTGTAATCAACAGCAAGGCGAAGATACTGGCTAAACTGTTAGCAACACGCCTACAACAGGTCATAACATCCTTAACTCATCCAGACCAATGTGGCTTCATGCCCAGTAAATCCACAAGAATGAACATACGAAGATTACATCTAGCTATTGAACACGGCCAAACCTTTGGGAGTACTCACAATAGACTTCGAAAAGGCGTTCGACTCAATCCACTGTGGGGCACTCTGGGCGATCATGCGCAAGACGGGATTCGGCGAGCGATTTCTATCCTGGATCCAACTGCTGTACAATGCACCGTTGACTGAAGTCAGAGTAAATGGCTGGACGTCACAAACCGTGGCCCTGGGAAAAGGGATGCAGCAAGGCTGCCCAATATCTCACTATACGCAGACAACCTATTGATATACCTGCGAGACCCCAAAATGACATGCCCCGTGGTAACTCACCTGTTAAGAAAATATGGAACCTTTAGTGGCCTGAAGGTGAATTGTTCCAAATCCACACTATTTGCACTGAACCAACTAGGCGGTAAAGCCCCTGAGCCTTGCCCATATAGAGTTGCCCCTGAACACTTTCGATATTTGGGCGTCTAGATCACAAGAAATCTTAATGACTACATACTCAATAATCTACGACCCATCACAGAATGATTCACAAGGGATGTACAGGACTGGATGTCTCTGCCCCTGACCCTCTTGGGCCGGGCTGCACTGTTTCAAATGTTAAGACTTCCCTGCTACCTGTACATACTACAGAATGCCCCACTGCACATACTGATGAAGACGTTCTGGGAAATAGACTGTGCACTTAGGAAACTCCTGTGGGGTGGTGGACATCCAAGAATAGCTCTTCAAACATTGCAAAGGTCAATATGGGAAGGAGGCATTGGTCTTCCAAGGCTACAGACATACTACTGGGCCAGCCAGATAGCGGTGATACATGACGCACTACATGCTGAATCCACACTACCACATGTGAGAGCATCACCTCCCATGGAGTCATATGTGGCGACACCCAGAACAACCCCTCGGGATATGATATCACAGACATCCCATATTTGGGCAGAGTCACACGCTTTTATAGTCTTGGGGGACAAAGTTACTCCACTACAACTGTTGTAGAACAATAGGAATCTCCCTGAAGTGACTAAACTGCCGATATGGCCAGTGTGGATGAGACAAGGCATAGAAAAAGTAAGAGACATTATAGTAGAAGGAACTATCAGACCCTTTGATGATCAAACTTCGACCTTCAACCTCCCGGAGACAGAAAAGTACCACTACACACAGCTCCGTCATGCACTACAACAGCATCTCCCTACCCTCTCTGACATGTCAGATTGTACCCCATTGGAACGGAACATAGTTATAGAGCATATTC
The DNA here is from genome assembly GCF_040938575.1 of Ambystoma mexicanum. Classification (NCBI taxonomy): domain Eukaryota; kingdom Metazoa; phylum Chordata; class Amphibia; order Caudata; family Ambystomatidae; genus Ambystoma; species Ambystoma mexicanum. Next base: position 1,176,349,384 of record NC_090933.1, read on the forward strand.
AGGCGAAAGTCACCACAGTAATGTATAGTGTTATCACCTCCTTTGCCATGCCAGAACTCGTACGATTAAAGACAAAATGGGAAATTGAAGTGAGGGAGATCATGTCGGAGGACTGGGTCCAGATCCTAATGTACCCCCGTGAAGTCACCAAATCAGCTAGGCTACGTCTAGAACAACTGAAGATATTACACAGAATTTACTACCCTAGGGTGGCCCTGTACCGCTGGGGTAAAATAACTGAACCTAACTGTTTACGCTGCCGGGGGGAAAGTGAACCTTATTTCACATACTATGGGAATGCTCAGCAATTAGCCATTATTGGCAGCAATGCTGCAATATCTTGTCAAGGGCCTGAACCAGACGATTCCCAGATTTCCAAAACTGTTGCTACTGGTAGTAGACAGTGAGATAGATATGTCAAGATACGAAAAGCTCTGCTTCATGACTGCAATAGCGATAATCAAAAGAAAAATAGCACGGCTGTGGGGATAGCAGCGTAGTCACCGCAGGTGGGCCAGTGGGTTACGGACGTATACATTTGCATTACAATAGAAAAGAGGGTTTTTAGATCCAGGGGATGCCCCTAAAAAACAGACAAGATTTGGCAACGCTGGGAAGACACGATGTAAACTGCTGAACTTTTGAACTTCTGATACCATGACACCATGGGATGGGGAATATGGACATTGCAGTAGAGAACCTGTTATAAGATATATTGTACACTGTATGTGATCTATTTGAGTGTGTAATCCATCTAACGTTATTATAACATACAACCACTGGTCCCGGAAAGGACCAGTGGTTGTATTTTATAAAACCAATAAAATGTAATATAAAAAAAAACCAATATTAATATGTCAAATGTACATGTACCTCCATTCTGCTCATACATTTGCTTATGAAAAGTGTACATTTTCATATTGAAAGTATACATTTATTCCATCACTTTAAAACTGACATTTCCGATCGTGCATTGTATGCCTCCTAAAGTGGACAAAACAAAAGGTGATGGCTAGAAGGTTTTGAATTAATTTTAACATCTGGCACAGCTCCGGGCAACCCTCCAAACCATTGTTCTTTAGCCTGCTAAGCCATTACAGAAAGGGGAAAGACCATATGCAAATCAGTTTTGATCCCACACTAAAAGGGACAGTCCAGCCTGAACTGCTGAGTCACATCGCTTCTGCCCAGGGATAGAAGCATCTCCAAACATGTTTCAGCCTCCTTGGTCATCCTCATTGAAGAGTAGCTTGGTGACCCATATCTGGGCATACCCGTCCAACTATGGGTAACCTAGACGGAAGAAAAAAGTGATGGCTGGAAGGTTTTGAAATAATCTTAACCTCTGGTGCAGTTCTGGGCAACGCTCCTAACCATCTTTGTTTGTTTGTTTGTTTTATTCACTTTTAATGCGCACCAGACCCGAGGGTATCCGGGCGCAGCAGTAAAGACAATGCGAGGCTTAAGTTACCATGTTACAGATAACGTAGAGTATATACATCAAAGTACAATTATATACAGATTACATGCGGGTTACATACAGGCAAGATATACATTGCCCCAAAGGGTCAAATACCGACTGATTTACGTATATACGGGTGCTAGTCGGGTATCCGACACTAGTCAGGAGAGCATGGGTGACAACTAGGTGATATCTCAAATATCTACTTATGAAGTTACTGTAGGGATATGTGCTGGTGAGCTAGTTGTCAGCAGCGTTCAAGTGATTTATATACTCAGATCTGTATTTTCGAACTGCTCCACATGTAGAGTGTAGGGCAGGGAGTTCCAGAGTTGGTCTGCTCGGATCTGGTAGCTGCCTCCCCCAGCCTTGGCCAGCCTGAATCTAGGTATAATGAGGCAGTTGGCATTCAGTGTTCTTGTAGGTCTAATGGAGCTTCTCTTTTGGAATGTGTTTGTAAGATAGCTAGGTGCAGCATTGTTCAGGGCTTTGTGAACAAGTGATGCAGTTTTTAGGTGGATTTTATTTTGGGTAGACTGCCAGTTATTTTGGCGTCTAATATTGGATATATGTGCCCTTTTGGGCACACCAATAGCAGCTCGCAGGGCGTTGTTTTGAAGAATTTGTATTTTATGAATTATGGATTTATTAGAACCAATGTAGAGGGCATTACAGTAATCGAGCCTGGATAGAATCAATGCTCTGGCTAAGATAATGCATTATTATCTGATAGAAATTGTTTGCCTGCTCTGATAAGCTTGCAGGTGTAAGCAGTGGCAGATGCCAAGGACTTCATCTGTTTGTCGAGTGAAAGGGTGCTGTGAAACAGCATCAAGGCTAACCCCCTCGAAAGACCACAAAAACAAACTCATGGCTATCTCTGCCCAGAAATGTACCTGGCTAAACAAAATTCTTACAACAAGCGCATATCAAATGCCAATTCAAATATGAGGGAACTGTTCACCATCCTCAAGGAACTAGAGTCCCCCATCCCCATCCTGGATACTGACATTAAAGCCAGATTTCACTTGCCGTTGATGTGAATTTGTCAATGTTAAATGTGTAATGTATGAAAAGTAAAACTCATATGCTCTGTGTACAGTTTGGCGTGCATTTGACATGACTTTTTATGAGATGTCAATTTTGTAATTTTGTACTCAAACGCTCTGCATACGGAATTGCAGCGCATGTTGTAGGCTCTTGTGTGGTAGGAGTGTGTGTTGTATGTGTGTGTGTTTGTAGTAGCTGCACATGACCTATGAGCACGTGTTGTAAGAGTGTGTGTTTTAGAATTGTGGGACATAAGAGCGTGTGATAATTGTGCATCGTAAGAGTGTGTGTGGATGGACCATCTGTTGTAAGGGCATGTGTTGTACAACAAAAAAAGTATGTGCAGTAGGCACGTGTGTAGTAGGTGGTCTTTTCATTGGAACATGTATTAGAGAAGTGTGTGTTGTAGGAGTGCATGTTAAACCAGCACATGCAGGAGTGTTTGGTAGGTGTGTTCCATAAGAGCATGTGTGTTAGGAGACAGTGTGGTCGGAGTGTTTGTGGTTGGAGCATGCATCGTAGGAGCATGTTTTATAGGAGCATGTGTTGTAAGAACATGTTTCTTAGGTGCACGTGTTATAGAGGCATGTGTCGTGTGTACATGTCAGAGCACTTGCCATACGTGTGCATGTTATGTGTAGTAAGCTCTTGTGTATTAGCTGCACATGTTGTAGGAACATGGTATTACTTTTTGTATACACAATGTTAATATCACAAATGTACCTGGAAGGTTTTAATGTAAAATGTATCTCCATTCTGCCCATGCTTTGTATGTCTCCGATAGTGCATTTTTGTAATGAAAGTATAAATTAATTCCATAATTTAAAACTGACATTTCTGCTCATGGATTGTATGTCTCCAAAAGTGTAAATTTTCATATGAAAAGGTGTACATTTATTCCATCACTTAAAAACTGACATCAAAGTCATCTTTGCTTTCATGTGGGTTATTAGGGGATGCTAATGGTTGTGACGGGGTACCCGTCACAAATAACCACCCCTGAGATGAGAATACATTTCCAGGGTCTTCATTGTAGCTATTCCAACAATCAAAATAGCTTTTAGGGCCTAATGGTTTCTTAGGATGTTTGAAACGAGGGTTGTCCCTCTCTAACTCGATTACCCCAGTTTATTTGTCATCCCTAGCTCAGGCTCACATAATGAGGCGCTAGTAACATCACAAGGTGACTCCTACTGTCAATGTTTCTTCCTTTGGCTAAAAGTGGTATCCCAAAAACAACCGATTCCTGAAAAGTATTCAATTGGAGATATGGATTGGTGCTTCCTTCCACCCAGTTCAGTTGTTCTCCAGATCCTTCTGTGCGCTGGGCCCCAGGAAGTTCCCCTCCCGTCCCACTACTGTCCCTCCTTTCTCACACGCAACATTCCTTCCTCCACCCAGAGATGATACCACTCTCCATATTCCTCTGTCTCCAACCACTGCTTCATAGCCAATACTTCTGCTACTATCTCCTTCCTTCATCCTCTATACTACTCAACGTTCTGTTACCACTACTTCCATGTTATCACAACTACTCTCTCCTGGTATTACTACTGTTACTATCATTTCCTGCAATTACCACCACTCCACACTACTACTACCTTTTACTCTTCTGCTATGTCACACTTTCCTACTCTCACAAACATTCCACACACCCCCTCTCACCAATAGCCTCTGCGCTTTTGCCTCTTCTGGTCATCCGGACATCCTCCTCCACCTCCTGACCTCCCCAACTAACCAACAATGCACAATTCACATTAACCTCCTAAAATACCCCTCCCCCTCGTAGGATTGTATACTCACCCTGTACAATCACGTCCCTCGCTCCAAGGGGTGTGGCAGGGGAAATGCTTAGGTAGGCTTTAAAAAGGGCTTGTAACCCCTGCCCCCTTTTCTGGCAGCATCTCTTGCAAACACAAGAAAAATACTATCTGAGGGGCTGGAGTCCCTATTTAATAAGGCCTTCTGGTGGGCATTTCAATGTTAATTTCCCTTGGTGGGAGTATCATTAATAGGGCCTCTATTTCTGGCATCCCCTTCTCTTGCGGCAGTGTTAAGCTAATTTCTGCATCCTGCTGCAAACCTTTGGCCACTGCTGCATTGTGTCTTACTTCTGCTGCTCCTCATTGCGACGTCTCCCTGATGGTGAGACACTGCCTTCATTACAGGTAAAGTAGGGAAGGGAGGGGGTCTTTGTGGGCATTGCCGGTTGTTTGGCGTGGGCTCCCTGTTGTACAGTTTGTATGACATGCCTTTGATATGAGTTTTCAGGAGATCTTAATGTTGTTATGTACCATCTGTAAAACTCATACACTCTGCAAACTTGATTACAGCACATGTTGTAGGCACCTGTGTGGTAGGAGTATGTGTCTAGGACCATTTGTTGTAGGAGTGGAGTGCATGTTGTAGTAGCATTTGTCCTAGGAGCATGTTAGTGTGTGTGTGCAGTAGGAGTGCAAGTAGTAGATGCAGGTCTCATAGGAACACATGTTCTAGGAGCACATGTTGTAGGAGTTTGTCGCAAGAGTTTGTGGTATGTGTGCATGGTAACAGTGTGTGTGGTAGGAACATGCGTCATAAGAGCACATGCCATACATCCACATGTTATGTGTAGTAGGTACGATTGTAGTAGGTGTGCTTGTCATCAGAACATTCATTATAGGAGTGTGTGTTGCAGGAGTGCATGTATGAGAAAGGCAGGGAACACTCCATCTGCTTCATCAGTTGGAAACCAAAGGTCCCTGAAACAAGGTGGGCAAGCATAGAACTTTCATGTTTTGCCATTGTGTGGTCTTTGAAAAAGTTTAGACCATACTTTTGTGGATCTACTCTTGTAATTCAAACTGACCACCCTCCCTTGAGATAGTTAATGCATATGAAGGGGGAAAATCCTAAATTGTTAAGATGGTCTATCAGCCTTCAGGGGTTTGATTGTACCATAGAACACAGGTCAGGTTGTAATCACCAAAATGCTGATGGTTTCTCCAGAAAGTATGACCGACTGGAGTAAGGAGATTCATCCAGGGGTGGATTAAATCCTCCTGTCCCTTAGTCTGGGGGGACGAGTGTTAGGGAGAATTCTCAGAAATATGCTAATTCCTCTCTACCTTAGAGACCCCCAGAACTTTTACTGCACTCTAGGAGTTTTTAATTTGTAACCTGGAGAGAGTGAGACATTTTTCCCACTCTCTCATGTATTTTTCTGTTTTTTGAACACTGTGTTTCTTTTGGGTATGGAGTCTGACAAACTCCATAGGCATCATCTTTGCATTATGACACACAGCTCCTTCAGTGCAGTGGCACAGGGAAGTCTGTTAGATTTTCCAAAGGTTTAAAAAGGTTCTCTTAATGAAACTACTGTTTCCGAGAGCAGTGAAGTGAAATTGACTTAACCTACATTTTGTAACTTTTTAGACCCAGCACACACTATCTTACCATAGGGTCGCTGGAGGGGTTACTTAGTATCCCCTTTGTCTAGTTTCTCATGTAACATTTTTATGTTACCTGTAGAACTCCTTGTTCCCCACAGATGAGTATGACCTCAAGTGAAGTTCCAGTAACTTCTTTATTAGTTCCAGTACATTATGATAGTCATGTAATGTCAGGTACATCTGGGTTCAGGGCAACATACACCTGCATCCTCCCAGGTAGGCTTACATCTCCCAACTGACCACATAGAACCCCAGTCACACATAAACATTCTAACCCTTAACACTCCATTGTCAATCAATACACTGACCAAAGGTTCCATTAGGATGCAGGATAATACCAAATCCCTACATATCTCCCTTCCTTAGGGACACAAAAACACAAGTAGATAACTTAACCATAATGGCTAATAACAACACGCACACAAACAACCCCACGTTCAATGCACTTGCCTCATCACTCCTAACTGAGAACATTCTGCTAGTCTCATTACATATTCCAAAATAGTCCACACAGCCGTGGGACACAATTACAATCAATGCCCCTTCCTCTTTCTACCAAGTGAGGAAAAGGCACCCAACTGCTCAAACATCCTTACTAAAACTTTTACAAATAGAGGCACCCATACCTCTCTTCCTAAACTTGACTTCATCGTCCCACAAAAGAACACACACACATCTCCCTCACACCCAACAATGTAAACCGGTATGTACCTAAATACACACCACCTCCAACTAGACTGAGTATCCCAGATACCCGGGTAAATACTTCACTTCTTGTGACACCAATACCCCTAAATTGCCCATGTTGAAAGTATTCGTAAATACAATACAGCTCCTATTAGGGAAAACCACACTTCATTCACACCAGCATCATACCAACATCAATGACTCTACTATAGTCTTTGCTGTATCATCATGAAACTCTGAATGGTTTCTAAACCAAACAACCAAACAAAAAACTTTGTTTGACACTTAGCACTCTAAACTTTAGCATTAAATAAGGTCTTAATACATCTGCATTACAAAAGTCCCACCTGTGGAAATAAAACATTAGTGCACATAACTATACTTCAGATTCCACATACCAAACTCTAGCAATGTTGTCAATGCAACCTATATTTCATTAAATGTCCATCTGTGGAAGGAAAAGCGTGTTAGTTAAACATGACCGTACCACAATTTTTTGCCTTTGCATCATAACATTACCAAGTATTTGTTGACAGAGGTAACAGAGGCCACGACTTTTACACACACCCCGTGCACACCTATCAAACATGCTAACTACCACTTGCAAGATACCTCTCATACCAATGTAACTACAACATAAATACCAAATAGCATTTCAGAAAACACTATTACTACGCATATCTCAATCTCTTTCTACTAATATGCAATTTTAACCTACTTAATAAAACCTCACATTTGGATCACTTAATCCCTTGGTTGACTAATTACAAACACCCTTGAGACCTAAATCCAATCTAAAAACTATAAACTTTGTTCTCTGCTCTTAAGCTTCAACAACTTCCATGAAGTACCCCTATTACAGGACAACCTATCCCACAAGAAACTACACCTGACAACATACAGGTTCACGCTCTCATGCACTCACGCTGTCCAAATGCCATTCAGGCCTCACATGACAACAGATTCTGAATCAATAACTAATTATAACTACTTAACCAATTCAATGAAGGCAAGACCAAATTGCTTCCTTTACTTATGCTCGTGAAAGCATCATCTCTTAACTTAAATGTACCTCTGTTATTCATTCCGGCAATTAAGATCATTCACAACTTAAGCTTTTTGAAAAAAAATTCCAACGGGCGGAAATGCAGCCGCCCGCAACAGAAATGGATTTACCAATCCATCTGCCACACTTCCTTTTGTAAATATCACCTCCCGAAGCGTTCCTTTCCTGGTATGTTCATAATGCTGCTTTTCATTGCTGCCAGCCGCCTGCTATAAAAATTGTACTCCCTTTGCCTCCTACCGCATCTCTCAGTTCTTAAGTAGGCTCCAAGCCCCTCAGGAACTACTGACAACATGCCCTCAAAGATCCTCATCACCTCATATAAGTGATAGCTCCTACATGCACCTCCTTAGCGCTGCTGCAAATGGGCCCTTGCCCCTCCAGGCACTACACATGTTGTCTTGGGCAATATTCTTTCATCTCTGCACATGGGCTCTAAGCCCCTAAGGTGCAGCCACGGGCTACAAGTCTCTTAGGTGCAGGTATGGGCTCCAAGCCCCCTCAAACGCTGGAATGGCCCCCCAGGACCCTCCTCTGCTCCAGGCGCTTTTCACATTCGCCACCAATCTTCTATTTAACATATAGGCGCAGCTTAGGTTCCCAACCTCTTCTATTGCTGCTGCCCCAACTCCAGGCCTCAAGCTGTACAACATAACTCCTCATTGTTTCTTTTCCCGGCGCAGCTTAGGCTCCAAGCCTCTCCTGTTGCTACTGCCTTGGGCTTATAGTCCTCAGTTGCACAGCATGCCTCCTCATTGCTTAATTTCCAGGTGCAGCTTAGGCTCCAAGCCTCTCCTGTTGCTACTGCCTTGGCTATATCCCTCAGCTGCCCAGCATGGCTTCCTCATAATTTCCAGTCGTAACTAGACCCCAGGCCTCTTCAAATTGCTACTGCCATGGGCGCCAAGCCCTCCATGCTGCAGCTAGTGGTCCCAGACCCCTTAAGCAATCAGTCTCTGGGCCCTCAGCCTCTCCTCAGTCTCTTGCTTTCCTCTTTCCCTGACCTGTCCTTCTAGTGACAGGCCAGCTGGCCCCTGGCTCTGGCACAGCCCCTTACTTTCTGCCCCTGAGCTCCATGCGCTGGGCCCTTCTGCGCCTACAGTTTTAAGCGCGCGCCCTACCTGGGAGGTCTTCTTCTTGGGTTGGGGGGAGGTGTATGTGCCAACTTCAATGCTGTCCCCCCAGCACAGTCAGCATCCTCGTTGCCAATGTAGAACTCCTTATTCCCCACAGATGACCATGACCTCAGGTGAAGTTCAGTAACTTCTTTATTTAGTTCCAGTACATTATGATAGTCATGTAATGTCAGGTACATCTGGGTTCAAGGCAACATACACCTGCATCCTCCCAGGTAGGCTTACATCTCCCAACTGACCACATAGAACCCCAGTCACACATAAACATTCTAACCCTTAACACTCCATTGTCAATCAATACACTGACCAAAGGTTCCATTAGGATGCAGGATAATACAAATCCCTACATTACCATTTCGACAACTCAGGTCTGGTGGCAGTGGTTTACTTTCTACTACCATTGTGTGTTTTTACTGCGGGCTACGTTCACAGCTGCAGTAAGGCATCCATGGGTGCCCATTTTGTAAAAATGGCCCCAATCTTCTTCTTTCGCCATTTCTTGCTGGAAAGGTCCTTGTTGAGATTTACTCTGTGTGCCAAACCAGGTGTATTCCCTTTGTTTGTTTTGTCTTTGGCGGGATTCATGAGTGAAGCCCACCTCTGGCTCCAGTATGTCTGGGAGGGGCAGGAAGTGAGGGAGGTGCCCGAAACTCTCTGTGCTTAATCCCTTGGTTACAGGAATGCACCCACAGGTGATTGGCTGGCTGGCTGTCCGGCAAGGACAGCCACCCTGCTGTGTGATTGACAGCTAGGCTGGAATGAATAGGAAAATCCTGCATGAAAGGCAAGGCTTTTTGGCTTGGAAGGTAGAGTCGACTACTAGATGAAGGAATCCAAAGAATAACTTGGTAGACATCTGCTGCAACTCCTGGACCGTTGGTTTTCCTGGTAAAGCCGTCCTGCTGTGCTGAAGCTCCAAATTCGCCTGGACTAGAGAAGCCCTGCAAGGACGACTTCTCCCCTTGAGTTGGTGGGACCATTCAACTCCAAAGGGAACTCACTTGGACATCCTCTGGAAGCTGGCTGTACTTCCACTGCTGCTGCTGGAAATGAAGTGCCAGGGAGACGAACACCAAATCGAGTGCATCTCTTTTAAGTTCAGACCCGAACCTCAGGAAGATTCTAAATACTCCCTCAAAGCAGTACTGACCAACCCTGAGCCACCTCGACAGAGTGCTGGACCCCAGATGTGCGGAAGGTCTAGTGTGGTGTTCGAGAGTCCATGGTGTTGCTATTTGCTGAGACGCGAGGAGCTGAAACCGCGAAGTGTAGCTGAATTGAAGTTGGTCATTTTCTGCTGCTGACCTTCCCATTGCAGTGTAGGAGTTCCCAGAAGTCCTCCATCTTATCCCCACGACTGAGCCCCAGGAACAAGATGATCTACAGAGCTGCACAGGAACAGGATCCAGCTGGAACCATTTCTTCTAACCAAAGGTCCTATAAACCAACTTAACTCTTGTTGTGTAGCCTTACTTGTTCTCAGTTGAGACTTGTTTTGGTTGCTCCTGTAGAGTTGCTTGCATCTTCTACCCCTCACAAGCCTCCCAACTTGTGGCCCTATATTGCTTCTACTTTTTCTACAAAGACTTCTAAAACGTTGTGCAAGACGTTTACTTGCATGCAAGAAGTGCTTCAGCTCACCTAGACTTTTGCCCAATTCACATTGGCAGGCCTGGCTCCCTGAATGACTCTTCACTCCTCTGCTTGTGCCTTACCTTTCCTCGAGGAAAGGGGTAACTTACTTTGCATTGGGGGTTCAAAAGTACTTACCTGCTTCAGAATATGTGTGTGATCAATTGTCTTATTCTGAAACCTCTTTACTTTAACACCCATCTCAGTATTGCTCTAATTGTACCAGTGATATATTAATGTCCACAGTATCCTAACTATTTAAGTCACCAGAGGGCGTAGGAAGTGTCTGTGTGCCATCCCAAATGGGTACTTGCTGATTTAGATAAACCAAGAGTGTGTATTTTGGAGTGTATTTGTGTGTTACTATTATTTTGCCCCTTCTGAAGAAGGCTTATTCAAACTGACTGTTAAATAAATGAATAATTGTTTAATCAAGAAACCTTGAGTATACGTGTTTATTTGGATACTTGTCACTGTGAATCTCTGTGTAACTTCCCTACTGCTCACATTGACCGCTACCAACCTGTGTAGTACAAACCTATACCAAAGGTTGGGTTCATGTTGCCAGGAAGTCAAGGTTATTGTAGTGCACCCAAAGGGTACTGCACCACATCTTGCCTAACACATACAATAAACAAGTAGAGTGCATGCACCTATTTCACATATTGGTACAACACATTTACTAAAGAAACTGTAATTGGTTGAGAGATAGACAGAGGCTATCTTTTGGATTTAAAAAGCATGATTACATATGCCAACATGCTGCAAGATAGGGCATGCAGTGGTGGCGCTATGAATGAATACAAGAGAACAAAGCAGATGCAGGATTGCATGGATAGCCATTTCAACAAGCCAATGAAGCACACAATAGGTGACACCCGGTGCAATGACAAACAGTCTGAGGTAATGAGACTCCATGCCCGTGCTTGGTCCCTTTGGCATTGTACAGCAAAGAATATGTGACCGCGGTACACTTTTGCAATGTGTGAATGTGGTGTTTTATGTCTCAAACCTCTGGTCTGGTGATGATTGGATGATAGACTTGGGAGCATTTACTGGCTCCTTGTTTGGGGAAGAGAGATATCATTGAGCAGGGAGGTAGTGTTGTACAATGGTAGCTTAGTACACGGTTCATTGTATGTGTGTGTTTGTGCCTGGAAGTTTGAAGCACATGTCGCTGCTGGTCTGGAGCTAGTCCAGGGGGATACTTGAGCAATTGCAGGACTGACAACTAAGAATTGGTGTATCTTTATTTGGGGGTCTGCCCCTCCAGTTTCATTGATTCTAACTGATCATAGAGGTTCTATGGCATATATCCCATTGTTGAGGTGTCTGAGTGGTCACAATAACACTGACATGTTGTTAAATAGTGCTTCATATCAGAATTATCCTATTTTTAAGCAGCATAATAATGGGTGCTATCATCACTGTATCAGCGCCCAGAATCTGGGACTCACTCCTCTCAACTTAAGCAATTAGCCATCCCACGCTCAATTTAATAAATTAATAAAAACATGGCTATTTCACAAATTCTAACCTGATTGTCTATTAAGCCCTGTCTGCAACTTTATGTCTTGATGATTACCTGTAATTGCAAGCTGTTGTCATCTGATCTTTGATTTGTAACTACCATGACATTGTACTTTCTTCACCTGACATTCTTTGCCTTGTAACCAGAAAGCTTTACTGTAATCATGTAACCTGTGCTGTGACGCCCACGGGTTTTGGCACATAATCAAATGTAATAAATACATAAATAAATACATAAATAAAATGACCAATTATAATCGTACTAGGCCTCAGAAAGCAGAACGTTTCAGTCAGCCTTGTTGGGATGGTTGAGATTCAATCCTATTGGTCTGGATGCTAAATAGAAATATCTAAAAAGGGGTGCTTACCTCACGCACTGTATGCCCTCCTTGCTCAAATGTTTTTTTGCATGAAATATCATTTTGACTGGCAGGATGCCTGACTGGAAGTTGTGAATGGCTTAATATAGCATGCTATCAAAACATTTAGAGCAATAGATTTCTTAAGAATCCTGTCCCTCGATACAGTGTCAATGAATAGAAGGCATACATTTGTACAGGGATACTTTTATTTCAGGCTACTCATAAATATATTCAGTAATTTTACCTCTCATTTTAAACAATGTGCATGAGTAGAAGGTTATGTAGTGGCTAAAGCGCCAACTGGTCGCTCAAACTTCTACATACCAAGTGTGATCCCAATCATAAACTTAACACAGGCACTGTTAAGAGAAATACCTGTTAGGTAAGAATTAGTGCAGTCCAACTAGTGTGGGACTACACAAGACTTATCTCTATGCATTAGGTAACCCACCTTTTAATATAGGACTGTACTACACAAGTTAGTAGTGTGACTGAGCAGCCAGGCCTATCTTAAGAGGGGTAATGTGAGCTGTAGAGCTCTACAATGAAATCAGTAAATACAAGTATCCAATTAAACACTTAAGCACTTAATTTTATATAATACATTCAATATTTCTACAGAAATATATTTAAAGTGTTCTTTGAACAGCAGTAATTAGCTGTAACATTAATCCCAAGTTAGGATTCAATTAAAAAAGTGAACAATAAAGCAGGTGAGTATTTCATTCATATGGTCCAGCACCCTGAGGTGACATCATTTGAGGTGAGTATAGCATCTATATAGTATCACCTTTGCGGTATTGAGTTATTTAGGGAAGGAAAGGTTAGGGTAAGATCAGAACAGACTGCAGATACATGTCACTAGGTAAACAAAAAAAAGGAAACACTGCCACTTGCCATTACAGTGAGTTAGTGTAACAAAATGTTACATGAGGAATGGGTTAAAGGAGTTACTATGTCACCCCCAGCACTCCACATAGGATGGTGTGTGCTGGACCCATAAAGTAAAGGTAAGTAAGACAGGGGACATCTTACTACTCTTTGTGACAGTAGTTCACCCAAGCAAATGTAGTTAGAAATTAAGGGAAGTCCAAGTGACTTTTCAGTGGTACTGCACAGAAGTGGTGCTGTGTGTCATAATGCAAACACAGATGCCCCTGGAGTATACCAGACTCCATAGAACAGTAAGGAACATAGAAAAATCATAGTCAGGAAAATACAAGAGTGAGCGAGAAAAAGGTCCCACTCACTCATTAGTTAAAATTAAAAAGCCATGAGTCCAGCAAAAGAGTTGGGGTTCACTGATGTTAAAGGGAATTGGCACAGAAATTACAATTCTCACTAACACCCTCCCACCCACAGACTATAGGACAGGAGGATTTAATCTAGTTTTATTTTAATGTAGTCGTTCATACTTCCTGGAGAGACATCGCATTTTAGTGATTGCATCCTGACCTATACTCAATGGTAAAATCAAACCCTTGGAGGCTGATAGACCATTTAAGTAATTTAGGATTGTCCTCCTTCATTTGTATGAACCATATCAAGAGTTGGTGGTATGTTTGAATAAGGAAAGTTTAACCATACAAGTATGGCCTAAACTTCTTCAAAGACCACCCAATGGCAACACACTCACACTGTATAGTTGCCTACCTTGTTTCGTAGTCCTTCAGTTTCCTACTGATGAAGCAAATAGGGGGTTCTCTGCCATGCTCATCCAGTTGACTCAAGACTGCACCTATCCCTGTATTAGAATCATCTGTCTGTACAATGAAGGATTGGCTATAATGAGGAGATTTTAAAACTGGAGTTTGCAGAAAGCCTGTTTCAGCCCTTCAAATGCTTTGGCACACTCCTGTTTCCATCTGACCTTTCTAGGACATTTTAGAGAGGAGATGAGATTCAGTGGATAAGCTATGCTCCCATAATTTGCAATGAAATTTCCTTAGTACCCAGTGAGACCTAGAAAGGCTCTCACTTGGGTTTGAGAAGTGGGGCGGCCCAGTCCTGTACAGCTTGTAAGTTACTAGGCAAGGGCCTAATCTCACCACCTCCTACCTCATGTCCAAGGTAGAGCACTTTGCTCTGACCAATTTGAAATTTACTTGCCTTTATTGTCAGATTGGCCTGTTTAAAAGCCTGCAATAAATTTGCAAGGTGATTCAAATGGTCTTCCGGAGTGGGGCCGAATACTGCTATGTCAACCAAGTATATCATGCAAAAGTCCTCTAACACATTCAGAACCTGGTTCACCATCATTTGCAATGTAGCAGGTGTATTCTTTAGCCTCCTGGGGTGAAACATGTCATTTTCTCCTTGACATGGTCTGTCAGTGCTATTTGTCAATAGCCTGAGGTCAAGTCAAATGTGCTGAGGAATTTAGCAGATCCAAGTTTGTCAACCAGCTAATCTGTCCTTGGTAAAGGATAGGCATCAGTCTTTGTGACTGTATTTAGAGCTCTATAGTCCACACATAATCTGAATTCCTTGGTTCCTTCTTTGGGTACTAGTACAACTGAACTAGCCCATGGACTTTCAGATGGCTCTATAACCCCAGGGTCAAGCATCTTGTTAACCTCCTCCTTTATATGAGTTCTTAAATGATCAGACATTCTGTAGCCCCTTCTTTTGACAGGGAGACTGTCACCAGTGAGGATATCATGCTGGGCCCAAGGGGTCAAGCCTGGTGTCACGGAAAACAGGGAGGCAAACTAACTTAACAGAGCTTTGCACTCCTCCAGTTGCTGCAGAGTCAGATCTGAAGAGAGTTAAACTCCTTCAATAATGGTGTCTCCTGAGGATATCAGGGGAAGCCTCACTCTCCTCCTCCTCTTGATCAGAGGCTAGAAGCAAAGCTCCCAGTTCTAGTCTAGAGATATAAGCCTTCAGACGGTTAGTGTGAAAGACCCTAGGGACCTCCTTGGGATTTCCCAAGTCCACTAAATAATGTACCTCTTCAAGTTTGCCTACAACCTTGAAAGGTCCTATCCATTTGTCCTTTAAGACCCTCTGCTTTGTAGAAAACATAACAAATACTAACTTGTCTGGAGTAAAGTCCACCATGTTGGCCTTCTGGCCATGCCAATGCTTGACCAGAGCCAGTCATCTAAAGTACCATACTCCTCCTGAGGCCTAGCACATAGTCAGTAACACAGGCAGGTTTAGGGATGGAGGACTCTCAAAAACCCTCTTCAATGAAGCCCAAAGAGCCTCTTACAGGATAACCATAGAGGTGCTCAAAGGGGCTGAAACCCACTCCAGCTTGAAGCACCTCCCTGTAAGAAAATAAAAGACATGGCAGTAGAAGGTCCCACTTTCTTCTCAGGGGTTCTTCTAAGCCACCTATCATGTTCTTAATTGTTCCGTTAAACCTCTCTACCAATCCATCTGTTTGAGGGTGGTAGGCAATTGTGAACTTGTAAGTTACTCCACAGTTCGTCCACATAGTCTGCATGTAGTGGTACATACAATTGGACCGTTCTCAGGGATAACTTCCTTAGGAAACCCAACCCTTGTACAAATACAAATGAGAGCCTAGAATGGTCTACCAAAACCAATATGACTTGTTTGCCTGAAGAAGTAGGAGGTTCTAGGGGACCAACAATGTCAATCCCACCCTCTCAAAGGGAACTGCCACCACTTGGAGGGGCACTAAAGGTGCCACATTCTTGGATCCACTTTTCCCAGAGGTCTGCCAGGTGTGGCAGCTTCTACAATGTTTGTCAACATCTGCACCCATCTTGAGCCAGTAAAATTACAGAGAAAACCCCTCTTTGGTCTTCTTGGAACTCACATGACCAGCCAGAGGTATCTCATGTGCTAGTTGGGCTACTACCCCTGGGGTAGATTCTGTAGGCTCACTGTAGAGGTGTCCATCCTCCCAGTAGAGTCTATGCTTCCCTGGCTCTTGCCCTTGCAGCTGGCAAGCTGTCTGTTGTCTCAGACCTTCTAGAGAAGAACACCCTCTCTGTGTTCTGCTGAAATCTGCCCTAGAGGGTTCACCTTCTGTAAGCAAAATCTACAGCTCAGGATGGTCTCTAGGATCCAGACCTTCCAAGCTGGGAAGGATCTCCTCCAGTTCTGTTTCACCAGTAGCTGGGGTTTCAGGAGTTGGTTCGTCCACCAGTCTCAACTGGAGATGTGGTCATTGGGGTGACCTGGGGCTGCCCTCTTGGGAAAGTCCTGGTCTTCAGAGCAGGTTTGGGTTTGAGACTGTTTTTCTTACCAGAGACTCTGGATGTCTCCTTGGTCTCTTTCTTCCTTCTAGAACTGGAAGGTAGGCCTGTCTGCTGGTTTGAGGTAGCAGATTCCTCCCTGACCCCAACTGAGAGTCTCTTAAGGTTGCCTCTCTGGCCAATCTTGTCAGCTCCTGTATCTCTTTGCTGGGATGCCTGGAGTACTGGAGACTACTCTGAGGGTTTTCAAGTTATTCCACAACAGAACTCTCCCAGTTACTTCAGATTGCACACTAACAGGAATTTGTACAGTCATGTCATTGCACTGGATGAGGGTTGACAAAATAGGAACCATTTGGACAGGTCCTCCACCAAGTTTAGTGCGACTTTTTGATGCCTTAGCTACATCCTGAGGATAGAAGAAAGGTTAATCAACTACTGTAATACTGCCCCAAGTGTCTCTGATGACAGGAGTCTCCTGGCCATTTACAAGTATACTGTCCTTATAATATTATGTTGTGTTGTCAGGTATTGTGTCATACACATCTATATAATGTTTTTCTCACAGATCCAAGGACACTAACGAAACACTAGCTTGAACTCCAATGGGGTCATCAGATAGTAAGTGAGGGTGAGCACCTGTCATTGAACCTTCCTCCTCTGGAGTGAAGGCTAAGGAGACATTGTGGGCCCATGAAGGTTTACCCTTCCATCCAAGATCCCCGTTCAAAGCTCACTAGACCCACAAACCACACATTTACCAAAACCTTTCTAGAATGGGTGTCTCTGGTAACCTCATCCCAGTTTGGCCCCAGAGGTTCCACTAGCAATATTCAGTTTCCCATGAAATGTACCCTTATTGTTGCTGTGGCCCTCTTTAGGTCGTGGAGTATTAGATTGGTTTTTACTATATTTTGTGTGCTGTTTCCCCTCATCCTTTTTCTGAGTTGCCCCAGAATCCTTATGAGTAGCGCTGTTGGCTACCCATAAGTCAGCTTGAGCTAGTCTCTTGGAATCAAGTTCCTTAGCGTTAGCAGGTATCACACATATTCTCCAGTAAAAACGAATTCCTCATTCCTTCAAAGGAGTTTACTTTGTAACCCTAAACCCAACCATCTACGTTTTCAGGCATTCACAAACCCAGGTAGCCCAAGGGGTACCATATTTATTTTCATGGTCTCTGAACCTTTTAAGGTATTGAGAAGGTGTCTTCCCAAATCTGGCAACAAGTGCCTGTTTGACTAGTTCATAATATTTCCTTCCTGTAGCACTCAATTCCATAATAGCATCACAACCATTCTGGGGGAGCCTAGACATGATACATGCAACTAAATCATCCCCACAATTATTATGCAAACTATAAGAGAATTCAGATGTACTCAACCAATCCAACACAGCAAGTTTAGGATCATACATACTTGCAGCCTCTTTTGGTAAGCAAGGTCTCTTGGGACTAGTAGACCGAGAGGACCCTGTAAAGGAAGCAGAATCAAGCAACATCTTTTTCATGTCATACCCATGCTGCATTTTGCTCTCTCTCAGCCTTCTAACTTTGTATTTGTCTTCAGATTGTATTGCAAGTTTCCTGAATTCTAGTTCCAGTCTCATTCTTCCAAGAGAGGGATAGTCTGGGCTTATATTGTGACCCACAGGGGTTGTGATTGGAGTTTGCTGAATTAGAGGAGCAGGCTGAAGTGGGGAGTTGCTCACTCCCTCAGGATCCTCCTCACCTTCTGACCCATATAGCAGATTTCTGTTGTGCTCTAAACAATCAGTTTCATCAATTTCTTAAATATCAATGTTGGGAGTAGGGGCTATGGGCCCACTGCCAGGGTTTTGGTGAATTAACCATTTTTCATACAACTCACACTTTATACCCTGTAAACTCGGTCCCCTTGTCCTACATACATCTTTCAATTGTTCCATTGTAAGTGCATTAAGGGACTGTTCATTAACATGTTCCACTCCTGGTGTTATTTTCAGTTACAAGATTATTTTTCTTTTCGGTGGAGCTAGCCTTGTAGATGGTTTATTTGGGCACAGGTACAACCGATAGTCACTGTATCCACTCTACACCAATCTCACCGCTGCCACCAGTGATAGTTTAGTTTACTTTAGTTTATTCATTTATAATGCGCACCAAACCCGAGGGTAGGAGGGCGCAGGAGCAGCAAGGTTATTCAAAGCTTAGTTACACTTCACATAGCATTGCATTGTAGTAGTTACAGTAATTACAATCGGATAGAAAACAGTTACATCAATCATGATAAAGACAAAGAGGTATGCAGGTTACAAGTATACATATTTACAAGGTGGGTATGTTGGTTTACGAGTAAACTTATTTACAAGGTGTGTACCGGGTCTCGATAGGATGGGATTAGCGGTCATTGTTCTTTATCCAGTGTATGTAGTTGCACCTAAAGTGTGAGTAGGTTTGGGGTGTCCTTAGTGGGGGTGGTAGGGAGTTCCAGTGCTGGGCTGCTTTCACTTGGAAGCTGTTGCCCCCTATTTTGGTGCGTTTGAATCTGGGGACAGTGAGTAGATTAGCGTTGGAGGTTCTGGTAGGTCTGTTGGACGAGTATTTGCTTATTCTGTCGACTAAGTAGCTAGGGGCGGCGTTGTTGAGGCACTTGTGTGTTAGTGAGGCTACTTTGAGCATGATTTTGACTGTAGTTTTGAGCCAGTTTTGGGCTCTCCTAGTGTTGGAAATGTGTTCTTTCTTAGGGATGCTGAGCGCTGCTCTGAGAGCGTTATTTTGCAGCGTCTGTATTTTGTTGATAATCTGTTTGCTAGCTCCTACGTAGATGGCATTGCAGTAGTCCAGTTTTGATAGTATAAGGGCTCTGGCTAATGTTATGCATCTCTGGGTGGATAAGAAAGGTTTGGCTGCTCTTATGAGGAGGAGGCCAAGGAGCTAACCTGTTTATGGAAAGAGAGGGAGGAGTCAATGTATATTCCCAAGGTTTTCACTTCCTTGGCTACTTTAATTAGGTTCCCGTCTATTATGAAGCTGGTGTAATTGTGGTCTAGTTTGGCTAGGTTTGCAGTGGATCCAAGTATGATGAGTTCAGTCTTGTCAACATTCAGGCATAGACTGTGTGATGCCATCCATGCCTGTTCACCAAGGCCAAATCATGGTTGTAGTCTCCCGTCAACAGGATGAGGATCTGGGTATCATCGGCATAATTAGTGTAGGTGATACCCAGACCATCTAGATCATCAAACAAGGGCTTCTTGAACACGTTGTACAGTGTAGGCGAGACGCAAGAACCCTGGGGTACTCTGCATGTAATGGGGATGGAGTCTGCGGCCGCTGTGGTGGAGAAGACACGCATGGATCTATTGCTGAGGAAGGACTCAATCCAGCCGATGGCTTCTTGGGAGAAGTGGGCAGCAGAGTCGAGGTGATTGCATAAGATTTTGTGATCGACCAGGTCAAATGCTGCGGATAGGTCTAGGAGGAGCAGTAGGGCAGTTTTCCCATTGTCTCTCAGAGTGTCAATTTGAGCCTTCAGGTCGATAAGGGCTGTTTCTGTCCCGTATTGGGGTCTGAAACCTGATTGCCGAATACCGAGTAGATGGTTAGATTTAAGCAATTTTTGTATTTGTTGGTAGGCTGTCTTGTCTAAAATCTTGAGCAGAAAGGGAACGGTGGTAATGGGTCTGTAGTTAGTGGGAATGGACGGGTTGAGAGAGGGTTTTTTGAGAAGGGGGAGGACCCATGACTCTTTGAGGTTGCTGGGGACGGTGCCTGAGGAGAAGGAAGCGTTGATAAGTCTTGTGATGAATGGCGAGAGGTCTCTTGCCGCATCTTTAATGATTTGAGGGGGGCAGAGGTCGCCCTGACAATTGGATGCCTTTAGACTAAGGATGATTTTTTCCACTTCTAGAGTGGAGACCTTGGAGAAGCTAAAGCGAGAGGGGGTAGGCAACGGGAGTTGGGGCGTGGGGCGCGGGTTCGTGTTGGTGGGTTTGGTCTGTTTAGTTAAGGATTCTTTCTTGTTTTTAATTTTAGTTTGAAGGTTTGTGACTTTATTGGTTAGGGCATTTTGGACACTCGAGCACCATTGTTTGTCCTTCACACAGGTGTCAGGAATTAGCACTGGTGTTTCCAGTTCTTTAATTATCGTAAATAGCTCTTTGGTACTGGAGTTAGATTGCGCAATTCTCATGTTGTAGGACTCTTGTTTGGCAGCTATAATTTCTTTTTTTGTAGTTGGACCTTATTTTATTGAATATTGATTTATTGTGGTCTGTGGGAGATTGTCTCAAGGCTTGTTCCTTTTTGCGTTTTTCTGTTCTGAGAGTTTTAAGGTGATTAGAGAACCAGTGGTTGAGGTGCTTTTTGGGTTTGCATTTTCTAAGTTTTGAAGGTGCAATGGGGTCTAAGGCTGTGCGCATGATTTTGTTATAGCCTTCGACGAGGTCGTGGGGGTTGATGGTGGCGGGGAGTTGGTTAAGTGTGGGGAGGATCAGAGGGATCAGATTCTCCACTGTGATCTTTTTCTTACTTCTCGCTGGAATGGCAGAGGCTCGTTGTTGATGATGGGGCTCGAGTCTTTGAGGGTGAAGGAGAGTAGGTGGTGGTCGGACCAATGTTGGGGGGAGTTATCAGTGATGGCAGCCACGCAGTTGAAGTCTGCAACCCAGTCAAGGGTTCTCCCTTTGTTGTGGGTGGGGCCAGATACTTTTTGGGTGAAGCCTAATTCAGATAGGGTATTGTTGGGTGGCGTGGTGATCTTTGGGGGTCTTTAAAACCTAGGTTGAAATCTCCAAGGAGAAGGCTCTGTGAGGAGTTTTTCAGGTTGTTAGTGAGGATGGTGCTAAGGTCTTCCTCGAAGGATCCTAGAGATCCGGGAGGTCTGTAGAGTAGGTGGATGGATATAGTTTGGGAGTTAGTAGTAGGCAGCTTGTCTGTAAGTGATTCGCATGATGGGAGGTGGGTTGAGGAGTCAAGTCTGATGTTGAGATGTGTTTTGGCAATTATAGCCAGGCCACCACCTCTTGATTCTGTCCTATCCACTCGGAGGATTGTGTAGTCGTGTGGGATGGCTAAGGAGAGGGCTGGTCCAGCGGCTGT
Organism: Ambystoma mexicanum; assembly: GCF_040938575.1. Taxonomy (NCBI): domain Eukaryota; kingdom Metazoa; phylum Chordata; class Amphibia; order Caudata; family Ambystomatidae; genus Ambystoma; species Ambystoma mexicanum. The sequence goes on from NC_090933.1 coordinate 1,176,370,995, forward strand.
GTGGAGCCAGGACTCTGTTATGGCTAGGAAATCTAGATCTGCTGCTAGAATGAGGTCCGCTATATCTGTAGCATGGGCTATTATGGCGCGAGCGTTAATGAGGGCTCCTTTTATGGGTGCGTCTCTTGTCTTAGTGGGGGTGGTAATGGTGGCTGTGTTGTTGGTTTTGTGTCTGGTCGTAGTAGTTTGTGGGGTGGGCTTGGGTCTTTTCATCGTAAGGTTGGCACAAGTGCTAGCGAGATAGGAGCAGTTGGTGAGTTTGGGTTGGGTCAAGTCCCTGGCTCGTGGCTCGTACAGTTTAGGAAGTCTGGACCGTAGTCTATCGTTTCTTTCAGAGAAGCTGCATGGTAGGGAGGTAAGGGGTAACATGATTGTGGTGAGAGGATCTGAGGGTGGTGGTGGGGTGGTGCAGATGGAGGCCAGTCTCAAGGTGGAACTTGACGGGCATTAGAGATTAATGAGGTGGAGAATAGTTCTCAGCAGAATTGAGTAGGTGCCTGGTAGGATCATTGTATAGGTGGTGAGTGTTAACACAGTGGCTGGGTTCAGGATGCAAGGTAAATTGAAGCAATGCCTAGGTTCAGGGTGCAAGGTAAATTGAAACAATGCCTAGGTTCAGGGTGCAAGGTAAATTGAAACAATGCCTAGGTTCAGTGTGCAGGGTAAGTTGAAACAATGCCTAGCTTCAATATGCAAGATAAGTTGAAATTATGCCTAGGTATAATATTCAAGATAGGTTGAAACTATGTCTAGGTTCAAGATGCAAGGTAAATTAAAACAATGCCTAGGTTCAGTGTGCAAGGTAAATTGAAACAATGCCTAGGTTCAGTGTGCAAGGTAAGTTGAAACAATGCCTAGGTGCAGTGTGCAAGGTAAGTTGAAACAATGCCTAAGTTCAAGATACAAGGTACGTTTAAACAATGCCCAGGTTTAGGATGCAAGGTATGGTAACACAGGACTAAAGGAGCATAGTAGGCTGAAGCAATGTCTGCAGGTGTACAGGGTGGTGTGTCGAGGCTAGTCTTGCGTGCAAATGTGTGCCTAGAAGATGCTGAGGCACTGACGTTTGTATGCTTGTACTAGAAACATGATGCAGGCCATTGTGCAGGGTGCGGAGGGTTAGCCAATTAAACAGTGAGGCAGGTGAAGCACTTTAGCAGTGATAGGCTGGCTCTAAGTACGATGCACTGGCTACAATGGACGTAACAGCATTAACAGTGTGTGAATGGTTACAATGACAGTCAGCGATCAAAATCATGCATGAAAGCAAGGACACAGTTAAGATGCAGTGCATTAGTGATGCACGGCGAGATACAGTATTGTCTTTGGAGCCGACATGGGATAATGAGCTGGAGGGTAATAGTTAAGAATTAGTTCAGTGCAACTGGTGTGGGACTACACAAGACTTATCTCTTTGTATTAGGTAACCCACCTTTTAACATAGGCCTGTACAACACAAGTTGGTATTGTCCCAAAGCAGCCAGGCTTAACTTAAGAGGGGTCATGTGAGCTGTAGAGCTGTACAATGAAATCTGTAAATGCAAGTATCAAATTAACCACTTACACACTTAAAGTTATATAATAATATATGTATTTATTTATTTATACACAAAGATATTTAATAGCATTCTTTTTAGAAAAAAGTAATTAGCTGTCACATGAATCCCAAGTTAGGATTCAATTAAAAAAAGTGAACAATAAAGCAGGTGAGTATTTCATTCATATGTTACACATGTTCCAGCACCCGGAGATGACATCATTTGAGGTCAGTATAGCATTTATATAGTATCACAGTTGCAGTATTTAGCTATTTAAGGAAGGAAAAGTTAGGGTTAGATCAGAACAGACTGATAGGTTATACGAACAGTTAGATTCTCCCAAAAGGATGAAGGCAGTCTATAATCCCAGCATTAAAGTGTTAAACATTTAAAACCTGTAAGGGAACTAGCAATGCCAAGGCCAATAGGTTCTGAAGGAGGCCTCTAGGCAGCCAGGTCAGCCAGAGTCAATGGGCAAAGTCAACATTCTGAATGATGCTCTTCTTCTTAGAAATATGTTCTTAAATAGTCAGCATTCAAAAGATAAATCACAGCAACTCAAGAGGAATCACTCTTGGAAAGCACCAGCTGTAAGGCCAATGCAGGTAAGTTGAGGTCAACTTAGTGTAGGGTTAAATCACACTCCCAAAGATAGGAAGCACCCAAAATGGCAAAAGGATAACCTACCCCAAGCCCTACAGTACCTTTGAAATAAAGAAGCTGTTCCAGCTGGTTGCTTTCACAATGCAATGCAGTAAATCCTGGTTCCTGGTCCTTGGTCGTGCTGACAAAAGGGAGGATGACTGGTGGGCTCCTGCAGCAGCACTTGGGAGAGGGACATGGCAGCAATGGATTTCCATTGATTCAGTGGCTCTTTGTTGTTTTGGTAACTTTTTCTCAGTGCCAACGAAGAAGGACAAGCTCCAGTTAGGATTTCCTTGATCCCTCAGTCCTGGACCCTGGACGTAGATGTCTTGCTTCTGTACGGTCCTCTGGATGCCCATGAAGATATGGCTGGATTCGGACTTCGAAGGCAATGCACTCACACGTGGTCTAGGTACCCCGGGTATTAGGCTTCTGCAGACTTGGACAGTCTCAGCAAGTCGCGGGGTGCGCCAAAATAAAGTCTGTCTTGAGTCTAGCTGATCCCCCTAGCCTAACGGATGACGTCATCCTTTACAGGTCTTCCCTGTCAATTCGAAAAATGGTTCAGCAGAGCTGTAGGGCTTCACCTGGCCCTTCGTGGTCCAGGAGGGTTCTGCTGGCATCTTCTCTCACCTTCTGCTTTGGATGTTGTCCTCCAGTGGTCAAATCTGCTCTTAGTCCCAAAAACATTGCTTTTTTGTGCAATTTCCCAAAAATTCACAGACCTGGGCTGTCAATCACACAGTAGGGTGGCAGTCCTTAAGGACAGCCAGCTGGACAATTGGAACTGATTTCTCTCAGGCACTCGTAGAGACAAAGGACAGGGAAAGTTTGGGACCATTCCTCGCTTCCTGCCTTTCCAGACATACTGGAGCCAGAGCGGACTTCAGGGCTGAAGCCTGCCAAAGGCAAAACACACAAAGGGCTCAAACCTGATGCATTCAACAGAGTAATAGTAGAGGGAACTAACTAATAAGAAATGGTGAAAAAAGAAGACAGGGGCCATTTTGAGAAAAGAGTCACCCTTGGGTGCAGCACTGCAGCTGAGGTATCAGCCTGAAGATACCTGTCACTAGGTAGTAAAAAAGAAACCACTGCCACCAGCCATTCAAGGGAGTTTGTATAATAAAATGTTACATGATGAATGGGTTAAAGGTGTCACTGTGTAACCCCCAGCACTCCACATAGGGTGGTGTGTGCTGGACCCATAAAGTAAAGGTAAGTAAGACAGGAGTCATTTTACTATTCTTGGGAACTGTAATTCACTAAAGAAAATGTAGTTAAACATTAACGATCCAAGTACTTCTCAGTGGCACTGCACAAAAGGTGTCACTAACGGGAGAAGTAACTAACTAGGTATCAATAACAGGAGAAGTAACTAAGTAGTATATGTGTCTATTCTGTTTCCCTCTTACCCTTCCCAACTGCTGCAAATGGTATGTACTTTTAAACCTTGTTTGTAATAGAATGATGGCTAATGCCTGAAAAAAAAAATATATATATTACCTATTTTTTTTGTTTGTACAATTCCTGTGCTTTTACTACTTGTATTGGAATAATATGCATCTAATTTATCACAACACTAACAGCCTTGAAAAAGACGATCTAGTCGAAACACGTGTTGGCTGTTTCAACAAGGAATACATTGATTGAACAAAGACACACAATCAAGTGTTGAATTTTAATTGTTTGAAAAGTTGGGGGCAAAAGTGCGATGAGCTGATAGTATACATGCACTTGCTGTGTTCAATGTATGTTAATTATTCATGGGAATCTAGGCAATCAAAGGTATCTGTGCCTGTTGTACCGAGAGCATAAAACATGCGCACACTTGCATTGTATTGGGCTTAAATGTGTATCCTTATCGATTCCACATTTTAATTTTCTTTACAAAAACAGGCATATCCCATAAGTATTCAAGTATTATTGCCCACATGAAAATCCCATCTGTGAAAAGATGTTCTTGTAAAATGCTTTGTATTTTCTGCATGCATTGTTGTTCAGAGGTGGAGAAATCTGAATTCTCCATTTTCAAAGTATGTGCATCAAACAACATGTAAACAGCATAGGATAATGTGTACTGCCAGAGTGCTTGACTCCCCAGGTAAATTAAGATTGAGCCCAACAACCCCCCACATCAAAATGAGCATGGATGATTACATTAAAGAAGCATACAGATGAGTAATACCAAAACAACTACTCCCTTTATTATTCTTAAAATAAACAGAATTGACAATTCCTCCAGTTGAGTGGGTTGAGTTGGACATAAAGGTTCATTTGCTACTGCACTGGGTGTGTGGAGTTTGAAGAAAAAGAATACATGTTCCAGGGGACTGCTGCAAGCCAACAGTCCAGTGGCTATGACCTATGGCAGAGTAGCATGTGAAGCCTTAGTAGTGGATTCCTGCATTGTATACACACAAAAAAATCCCTTCCAAACTATCAATAGAATCCCATATGCAAATTATTAAGTGTAATGAAGAACTTCTGTGAGTCAGGCATTAAGTTATACTTAGTTGTTATTGCCGGCACATGTTTTAACCTTTGAATGTCTTTTTTAAGGCTCTAACAAACATGATTAAATGAGATAAACATAATCATCCATATGACAATGTCTCTACTACTAAATGCACTCTACAGAAACAGATTATTGGAGTAAGCTCAGGCAAAATTATTTGGCCACATTTTGAATCACCCACATTTCCATGTGATTAGGTCAAGACTAAAATAGGGCAGGCATAGTTTGATTTTGAGATCACTCTTGTGCGGTTGATTCAGAGGTACACTTGAGAAGGATTTTGTTGATGGAAAGTTAGTAAATTAAAATAGGCTTTAGTTTAAGGAGAGTTCAGGGAGATATAAAAAATGAAAATATATTTTCCTTTGGGGGTGTAGGTAGATAATACAAATAAGATATGAATGAGGGAGAGTTAGACCATTCAAATGGGAGAGATCAACTTCATATGGCTAATACTGCTGTGGACAACGATTTCTACTTTTATTTTCTACTGGGGAAAGAGAATCACAGTGACCACCTTGCATGACTTTTCAAATCAGTGAAAAGAGAATGAGGCAAACAAAATATAATTGTTTGGAAGCAGGTGGAGATTGCATCCAGTGACTCTGACTGAGTGAAACATATTCTTGTGTTAAGGAAAAATACTAACAGGGACTACAAATAGTTGAAGAATTATATGGAGGCGAGGCAATCCATTCAGTAGTTGGTTGTGGTGTGCCAACTTTTTGTTACACATGAGAAAATATAATTTTCCCCAGTAAGACACAACCACCCACATTCATTGATTAGGCTCGGTATAATAGTTATGATGATGAGCAAGATGAAGATGACCCATGTGAGGCGAGGCTGCATCACATAATTATGAAAACCAGTGCACCAAGAATTAGAAGCAGGAAGATAATGCCACAGGTAAAGAGAAATTAAAGGCTTACAGTGGAGACATAGTGGAGGAAACTCTCATTTGGATTGATATAACTCTAAGGGTTGACGCCAAGAATTAGAAGCAGGAAGATAATGCCACAGGTAATGAGAAATTAAAGGCTTACAGTGGAGACATAGTGGAGGAAACTCTCATTTGGATTGATATAACTCTAGGGGTTGACGCCAAGAATTAGAAGCATGAAGATAATGCCACAGGTAATGAGAAATGAACGGCTTACAGTGGAGACAAAGTGGAGGAAATTCTCATTTGGATTGATATAACTCTGGGGGGTTGACGTCTGTCAAATTGACCACACTAGCAATGACTTGTTGGAACAACACCTTACCCCTGGGCGATGGTTCTTAGCTATTGTTAATCAATATTTATTACAGACAGGTCCCAGGTAGAGGGTCTGAGTTACATAATCTCCTTAGCGAAAGGGTAATTCTATGAAGGGAAACACATCCATATAATCCTAAAATACTTCTTATGGGTGACTTTAACCTTCAGTATGAGCCCCTGTTGCTGATAGAGCATATATGTGATGAAGAGGACAACATTTGGGGTCATGGAAGGTCTGTCTCTGTGCTACGAGAGAAAGATTAACAAAAATTAATGCTGTGGAGGTTGCTGGTATTGCCATGCCCTTGAGCATGAACGCATGCAATAGCAGGTTTACTGTGAGTTCCCATGCAAAAACACATTTGTTCTTGGTACTCGAGTATCCCTATTAGACTATAATTTGGCTAATTTAGAATCATGGAAATGAATTAAGAACTTTGAAATCTTGGTTAGCGGGCAAAGGGACCATTATCCACTGGTCATGAGCGCAGTTCCATCTGTGTTAGGGATAACAGGTGCAAGTCGTGGGTGGACGAATATAGCTATATCAATCATTGGACCTGCTAGAAAGTAAGTACAATTGGTTAAAATCAATACTGAGGTGAATCTGTCGCAGATTTGTGAAAGCATTCTGTCAGTGCTAGAGGATTACTTTGCTATTGATAATGGTTCTCTCTGATACTGTAGAAATCAGTGAATACAATTGTACCTAAGGAGAAGTCACCGAAAATAGTAGGTAAAGTGGTATATGTACAGTGCATAATAGGTGGACATTGGGGTAAGGGTATAAGTTAGAGTAGGGAGAGGTAAGGAGGTGCTGAGGAGGGTCCGTATTAGGGAGAACTTTGCTTTCTGTACTAATTCCCTTCAACTTTAGAGACCCGCGGCTATTTTGATGGACTTACAACTTCACCCTGGAGAGGGTGTGCCCTTTTTCATGTATTTTGATCTGATTTGGATTATGTGTTTCCTTTGTTTTTGGAGTCTGACAAACTCCATAGGCATCTTTGTTTTGTATGGTGACACACAACACGTTCAGTGCAGTGTCACAGAGAAATCCTTTAGATTTCTCATGAGGTTTACATATGTTTTCTTGTGATACCTACTGTTCCCAAGAACAATAAAGTGAAATTGACTTTACTTAGCTTTTCTCTCTGTAGATCCAGCACACCCCATCTTATGTGGAGTGCTGGGGGCTTACTTTGTAGCCCCTTTTTCTACTTACTCATGTAACATTCTGTATGTTACCCTCACTAAATTAAATGGCTTGTGGCAGTGATTTAATTTTCCTACCATTGTGGTTGTCTACCACACGGCGGAATCCTCAGCTGCAGTATAGCATCCATGGGTGGCTATTGTGTCAAAATAGCACAGTCTTATTTTTTCTCAATTTCTTGTTTGTGAGGTCTTGCTTGGGTTGTACTCTACGCGTCAAACCAGGTTTACGCCCTTTGCTCATTTTGCCTTTGGTGGGCTTCAGTACTAAATCCTGCCTCTGGCTCCAGTGTGTCTGGCACAACAGAAAGTGAGGGAGGTGCCAGAAACTCCCCTGTCCTTAGTCTCCTTAGTTACCTGAACGCCCCCAGTCCTGATTGGCTGCCTGGCTGTCCTTCCAAAACAGCCACCCTGATGTGTGAGTGACAGCTATGCTTGGGTTAGTTGGAACAATTTACCCCGAGATGAACTTGGCTGGAAGATCTTCCCCAACTGGCTGTATTTCTTTGCTGCTACTCGAACTGAGTGCTAGGGGTCGAGAAATCTGTAGTCAAGTGCAAATTCTGTAAGGTGGCCAAAGCTCCAGGAGTCTCCTGAGGACCCTCTTGAAGCAGGACAACCCAAGCTTGAGTCACCTCACCAGAGTGCTGGACTCAAGCAGTAAAGGAAGCCCAACGGGTGTCCATGATTGGCGATGGTGTTGTGTACCGCATGCTTAATCCGCGAAGTGACACTGAATTTAAAAGAGCGCGTAGCTGCCGCCGACCTCCCTCCCATCCTCCCTCCTGTCCCCACAACTGAGGCCCTGAAACACAGGATCTGCATCACTGCACCAAGACAGAAACTAGCTGGCTCCTCTTCTTCTAACCTAAGGCACTGTTCTGACTAGGGCGTACATACCTCTTTATCTGTAGCTTGCTTTTCTCAATTGAGATTTGCTCAATTGAGATTTGCAATGCCTGCTTTCCTATAGTTGAGCTCAGCTCCAATTTTCACAAGTGTAACAGCTTGTGGCCCAACCGTGATTTTCTATAACAGACTCTCTAACTTTGTGCAAAACATTTTGCTATCTAAGAAGTGTGTCAGCTCCATAGACTTTGCTCCAATTGACTTTGGCTTTCCTGGCTCCCTTCAGACTCTTCTAGTCCATTGACTTTGATTCCTAGGTGATACATTTGTTTTTAAATAATGTTGCAGGGAAAATTTTTTATCTAGACTTCATTGGGAGATTTAAAAGTGCTCACATGCTCTGAGAACCTGTTAAGCTTTTTCCTTCCCTCAAACTTTCTGCCAACCTTAGAATTTACAAGTGCAAACGTGATATATAAATGCCATTACTGTCCTAATTAGTGAAGTCATAGGAAGTGTGTAAGATGCATCTCTAAAGAGTACCTACTTGCTTGACTTCATTCTGATAAGTATTTTGAAGTGTATTTTTGTTGTTGCACATTGCCCTTTTTAAAGACGGCTTATTTAAAACTGACCATTAAATAAATAATCAATTAGTTTACTAGAAAACTTGAGTGTAAGTGTTATTTGAATACTTGTATTTGTGCATTTTGATGCCAGAGCTCTACAGCTCACATTTCCCCTCCTGAAATTAGTCTGGCTGCTCAATCACACTACCAAATTGTGTAGTACAGACCTATACCAATAGGTGGTTACCTAATACAAAGAAGACAAGGGTTGTGTAGTCTCCCACAGGGTTACTACATCAATTCTTGCTCAACAGTCCGCATAAACAAAAAAAGTAGAACAAGTAAAAAGTTAATTTTGTTTTTCGGTGAAATAAATTTGGTCACTTCTCCATTAGGTAAAATATTTTTGAATAAATCTCAGACATCCATTTATCCCACAGGCACGATTGAAGCACATCCACATTAATTTAAGTTCACATGTTGAAGATAATGGAGTGTTGGAGATTTTGCCAGCTGCCTGATGATTGCCAGCGCAGTGGTGGGCGCCAGGCTAGACTACTGCAATGCACTATTCGCAGGTACCGCAGCCCACAATCTAAAAAAACTCCAAACCATCCAAAATAATGCCCTACGAGCTGCGCTGTATGTTCCAAGATCTGAACACATAACAGAAGGCAGTTCACTGGCTCCCCATCCGGGGATGGGGAGCCATCCCCGGATGGGGAGCCAAGACCCTAACCACCACTCACCGAAGCATAGCCAAATCGGCACCACCCTACCTTGCTTAAAGAATTTCCAAATCCCATTCGACTAGACCCATCAAAACACCATACACACAAAAGCTAGTTCAACCGAAGATCAAACTCGTCAAAGCAGGCCGGACTATCTTCCCAATTATATCAGCAAAGCGATGGAATGCCCTCCCATTCAAATCAAGACCAGGGGACTCCAACGGGGCCTTCCGTGAATCCCTCAAAACAAGGCTCTTCAATGAATCCGCCAAACTGAGCTGCTTAATGCTTGTTTTTCTAACTGCAATCCCTGTATGATGCGTTTTTGCATGTATTTCTTACCGCAACTATGGCTCTGAGTCCCTCTTCCTCTTCCCAGTACCTAGGGCATTGTGGTACTTGAAGTCTCCAATGCTCTGATCATCTTGTTCATCAAGGACCTCAATCCCACAGTAAGCTATTAAAACTGTAGGGTATCTGGGGAAGTTATTAAATTGACTCTCCCAGTTATCCTGAATCGATTCCCCTCTCTATTTCTTTCCTGTGCCGAAGGGCTTCATGTAACTGGTCCCTCACATATACGGCACATGGTTGCAGGTCAAATCCTGTATGGGCAAGTTCAAATACATATTCTGCACAAGCCTTTGGGTCGAGTCAGGTATGTTGTGGACAAGTTCAAGTATAGCTGCAGTGATGGGCCGCAAGAAGTGACAGAATGGTAGCCTACTACCGAAAGTCAAAGTTAGGCACATTGCAGGTAAGTTACATTAGCAACACAAGGCTGAATATTCAGGGAGGCAAAACACCGAATTGCTGGACCTGTAATAAGCAGGTCATCAAGCAGAATCACAGCAAGGCAACAGAAGGGTGCAGTGGCTATTTAAAAAATATGAGACAAAAGGAGCTGGGAAATAAAGCGAGGTGGGACACTGCACTTGAAATTGAAGTGTAAGGAAAGAGGGAGGCAGCAGGTGTCTCGAGAGTGTGGGTATATTGCCCAAATACACCACAGTAAGGTTAAGGTTATTTGAAAATGTTTCCAGTCTCACTGCGCCAGCAAAAAAGAAAATAGACCTTAAATTGCAGATTTATTTAGGTGATCGTGGTACAGCCTGACACGTGTTTCGAGCAATCCTTGCTCTTACTCTGAGGCTTAACTTGATGAAATTTTTGTGCATGAAATCAGGCGTACTTGGATTGTACTGAATATATATCCTCGCAATTGCAGAAGGTGAAGAGTTAATGATCTGACCTGGTGGTCTGCAGCTGACGTGTCTGATCCCCATGCGTGGCAGTATGGGATCATACAAATGGATGCAAATGGATATTCCTCCTTTGTGAAAAGTACAGTGAGTTAAAAGTGATGGCTGCGGACTATCACTGTGGGTAAAAACCACAGAACAGGTTGTCATGCTGTGTTCTTTCGAGAGAGGGGCGCCTGCTACCTTTTTTGCGTTTTTTTAAGGAACTTGGGGTTGGTCACCCTAAGCTAACTGGGGAACCCAGACGTGGACCCCTTGATCAATGGGCTCAGAGAGGCACTGCTCCACCTCACTGATGAGGCCCAGCTAGGCAGACACACATGTATAGGGTTGCTGTTGGTACTCTTGTTCAAAGGAGGTCTGCCTGGCATTTCAGTGCTGGACTACCCTTGTGGGCGGAACAAAGAATGATACGCTAATAGTTATTCCTCCTTTGTGAAAAGTACATTGAGCTAAAAGTGATGGCTGAGGACTCTCACTGCGAGTAAACACCACAGAACATGTTATCAAGTCATGTTTTTATCGAGAGAGGGGCGCCTGCTACCTTTTTTTGCATGTTCAGTCCTGAGTGAGAAAATGTGCATTTTTGAGTATGTTATCCCCCAAACATCTCTTTTCCGAAGAACAAGATGTGAATTATTTTATCCCACAATGCACTAATTGTACTTGTCATTACGCATGTGTGTACCAGTGGGCAAGTTACAGTACTCTTATTGGTCCTTAGGGTGCAAGGAGCATGCTTGGCCAAATAGTTTTATGAACATTCCAAATCCTCATCACGGCTCTGCCTTGTTTCTTCAATTGTAGTGTTGAGGGAAAAGGACTTGAGGAGAAATGAACTCAAAATTTGAGATGTGTGTTGCAGCCTCAACATGTTCTTTTTTTTTCCTGAACTATCTGAAAATCCGAGTGGAGGGAAGGCATTCTGTGCATGGTCTTGGCTGTTTCAATTGACTTCCCAATAAACCCTCAGCTCACTCACTCTGCTCTAAAATGCAATTACTTCCGATTAAGCATTTAAAGTAAAGGAATTGAATTGGAACATATTTTTCAAATGAAGTGTGTCTGATGCATACTATTTGGACAACGTTTTAAAGACTTCTTAAATCTCCTAATATTTAGACTTACCACAGCCATTTTCAGTACTTCTTAAAGCATCCCAACATACTGCTGAACAGAATTGCTGCTACTGCTGCCACTTGGTGCAGTGGATTTAATGCTGAATTACAAGTGATGGAAGGTGGTGTAAATCCCTATTTTTGGAGTGCATAGTATTCCACTGGGATTTCAGCGGAATCCCCAACAGTGGTAATTCTGCCGATTTTGCTGATTCTTTGGTGGTAAAGAATTGGATATACCTCCAGCCTTTTGCTCAAACAAAATACTCCACCTTACTGCCAAACCATTAGTATAGCGGTGCAATGAAACAGAGGTTACAGAATTACCACCCAGTTACTGCCATCTTTACCACACTGTTGTACTTTTAATGAGGCCATTGTTTTTTTTTAGTATATAAAAACACAAATGAGTTCAATATTTTTGCAGATTAGCTGCACTATCAACATCATAACATACTATACATCAAGATATTGCAATTACTATGATTGTAACAATAGTTGTATCTATTAGAAAATAGCACACTGATTCAATATGCTACGTGTAAATACATCAATAACTGTGTACCTGTAATATGCCAACAGTCTATCTGAAAATAGAGAACCTAAATTATTGTAAATCAATCTAATTGGTTTCATTCAATAATCGTTTTAAATACATGGAAATCATGTAAATTGTATTACACATTACCACCCAAATAAGGCAAGCATTTGTAATTGAACAAATCCGTTGCCACTTCCCTATTTTCATGAATACAACACATCTACTTACGACAGGAGAAGACATGGATTTCTGCCTGTAACAGAATGCCATCAAACACACAGCTTGCAACCCATGTTTGATTTTTACCAGTACATGCTTACATTTAGGTGAGAATATAATGATAAAATGATACAACCTTGGATCCTTCTTGTGTTTCATAGGGCACAAATACAAAAGTAAATTGGGGGTATAACACAAAAATAATAGCTACAATTTTAATTTGAAGTATTCTACAATATTATCTTATTAGTATATACTTCCCAAATGCACACACATTTGTACAAAAGCAGGCCTGAATAATTATTTTAGACAAAAATATGTAATCTTCTACTATATGACCATTCAAATGATCACATGTCAGCATCATATTCCTAAGAAATCACAGAGAAACTGTTCAATATATATCGATATTTTCTTTCTATATTGAACAAGTGTTGGCATACAAAAACATTTCTTCATAAAAAACATGATCATACGGGGTTCTACTCTACATGTAGGATGTTGCTGGTTGCTAGTTTGGACATGTATATAACAAGATAGGGTAAGTATAGAATTGGGTGTAGGGTCGTCCTGACCTTCTTTATCAAACAGATCACTGGACAAGCCCTCAATGCACTCATAATTGTTCTGAAAATGTGCCTCACCAAGGGTTCAATCTCAGACACACTTAAGACAGGTCTTGAGTCCCTTCTTAAAGAAGCCCCTATTTGACACAGAACACTACACTAGCTTCAAAAACATCACAAGTCTTTTGTTAAAATAATATGTGTTGCACCTCACATTTGGCTAAGCTTCCTCCTCTCTGACTACAGTCAGTTCCCACCAAAAATACAGTGCAGAGATTCCCAGCATCCAAGTGGTGCATGAAACATTGCAATTCAAGCCTCCCAGTCTTCTGACACCACTCAACTGGAATTGACAGCATTGACCATCAGCTACTGCTCACACTTCCTGCTGACAGTAGGGGCTTCTACAAAGTAATCTTACATTGGTTAGCTTCTTTCATGTGCAGAAGACATCAAGGCATTAAGATGGGCCCGTTCATATCCAAACAACTCCCACTCATATGTGTGGTCTCACAAAGTTCCATGTTCTACCCAATCATGTTTAACCTCTATGTGGAGCCAATGGGAATTGTCCTAAATGGTCCCTACATTGCCATTCATCAATACGATGATGGCAGCCAGATGTACATCAAGTGCAAAGTCCCCCAAGACATCACCCACCTCCAAGAGTGCCTGGTAACCATACAAATATAAAAGTCAAATGCCTGTCTAAAACTGAACCTAACCAAGAGCAAATTCTTCCTCCTCAGTCTCCCTTCCAAACAACAGCACATCAAAAGAAGGTGTGATCATTTGCAAATGACTGGTTTCACCCTACATCTGTCAGACTCAGTCAAATGTCTAGGCTTCATTGTCAACAACAGCTTCTCCGCCAAAAGCACATAGTAAAGAAAGTCCAAAAACCTGGCTGCAGATCATCACACCCCAAAAACAAAACATGTATCCCTCAGTATGTCTTCCAGATTGTGGTTCAGATCCGTGATCTCCCACATTGTCAGGGGAATTAAATGTTTACATCATCAACAAATACAATTCCTATCAGAAAACAAAAACTGTGTCTTCGGTTCAGGAAATAAAACTCAGTCTGTTATTTCACCTAATTATGCAATTCTATATATGATGGAAAAAAAATCACACATATGTATATAAAAATATATCATCTACATTTAGCATGTTTACATACCAAGCTGTGTTTATCAAACTAAAATTGTGAATTACAGCACCTATCCAATTTTAACAAATTCAGTGTATGAATTACAGCACACATTCTAAAACTACCACCACTTAACAAGCAGAATAAGAACATGGTTTGATCATATCTAATTAACTGTGTGTAATTCCATAAGATCTGACCACACTTTATGTCCTTAAACATTGTCCAAATTAGCAGACCCAACTAAGCCCTATACCCTATACTATGGGTTTCCCAGGTAGATTGGTCAGACATTTGTGAATCATGAGTAGGGTGTAAAAGAAGGAAGTCCTCAACGATGGCTGGGAGCAGAATTCAGCTTCTTGTTGTAACAACCGAACCTGATCTGCTTCTTGCTGTACACAATTCTTTATAATGGTATACGTAGTAGAAGATGGATCAATGTTGATGTGAAGATAACTGGATACATCGTTCATTGTCTCATGCATTCTGCTGCATAATCTGATCAATCTCGTAAAACGAATGTCCCCTATTTGTTTGCTTGTTCAATAATCAATTCATCATTTTTTAATGGAGTTAATGGCTTCATGTTCAATGATAGATAATTTGAAAGAAATCTTTAGAGTGATTGTTATTCTCAAAAGATTCTAGATCATTAAGGACATGTCAAAAAAAAAACGAATGACACTGCATTTAGGTTTGTATGGGGAACTTCAAAGGTAGCATAAAGACCAAAATCAGTTTGACTATTCTTGCTCCGTGTTGGAATTAGTGAGCAAAAATTCCTACAGATGTATTTTTCTCATAAATTGTTTAAATGTGCCCCATGTGAATTGGGATCATGCATGTGTGTCAGGACAATGTCTAATCATTTCTCAAGAACTTGGAGCACCATGGGGGAAAGAAAATGTGCAGACAAGAGCAGGAGGGGTGAACTTTTCAGTCATTGCCCCTTTTCTGTGCAACTCACTGCTTTCATGCATCAGACATGTTACATCCTACACTATCTTCAAGAAATTGCTGAAAAACAGGCTTTTCAAGAAATATGAACAATGACTCTTCCACCTACTCTACTGATACTGTCTGTTTTTTTAAATGTTATTTAGCATTTACTTTCAATTGGAACTTTTTTGGGCTATTACAGAAGAATACATGATTAGGACACCAATTCATACAAAAGAAAAAAAACACAGAAATTAGCAAAACCAGTTCAAGAGAAAACCATGAAGGCTTCCTTTTCCACCTCAAGCTTTTGAAATATGATTGAAACCAGTTTCAACAAGACAAATGTTAATGAAAGCTTGGTCCCTTGCAACAAGAATAGCCAAATATCTCCTTTAGATAGGGTTCAATTTTCAGCAAAGAATTTATGCAACAAGTTAAATATAGTGTGATCCACTTCCGGGCAGCTCATGATCAATTGATACTGGTGTTCTGCTTTATGACCACACAGCCTACAACAGTAAACTTTGAGTTCCTTTGGTTTCCTGACTTCAAGAAGCTCCCTTGTGGGAAACAGGTTGAAACGCAGTCTTAGAAATTGGTACCGTAGAATTGCCGAGGGAAACTTAATCAAGTACAGTGGAATGTTTTCTCATTTGCTTGAAGCTGTACAATATTTCCCATAAAGTTTTGAAGTGGACATTAGATCCAGTTGTCGTTTTATCTGATACAGGTTTTCCATAAGTAGTTTCTCTGTGGCACCAATCAACTTTAGTGATCCTTTGCATTTATTACTCCATTCTTCAAATATCCACTGCCTTTTCGCCTTAAGTGCTTCTACAAGTAAGGTGAACGCACCTTCTTAGGGAGGCAGAAGGCATTTCCGATAAAAGTATAACGTCTTCCAAACCGTGACTGTAAGTAGTGAAGTGAGACCTAGTTCTTTTCTAATCACTACCACAGGCATACAGCTCGGCAACACGAGAACATATCTCCAGAATAGTCCCTCTAAAACTTTCGATACCTTCCAATTTAGTTGAATCACAGATTCTGCCCCATAAGTCAAAATGGGAATTACTTGCATGTGATAGAATGTTATAACTGGGACAAGGGAGAATTTACAGTATTTAGTTTTCATAAGTTTTGCCTGTGCTGATAGAATCTTCACTTCTCATCTCAAATCGACTTCTCTAGGTGTACCGTAACTGATGACATGTATGGATATCCCTAGATATGTCATTTGTGTAGTCTCTGGGATGCTCTCTCCACTTTCGTACCCTCCCTTGGATTTATCTGCCTTGCCGGCTAGGCTTGCCAAATGATAGCAATGCGGATTTAGATGTATTTATCCTGGGTCATTGGCAATTTGATAAGAAGCCAGGAAATCTACGTGGCACTGAAGACCAATAGGTGTTTCATCTTGTATTACTACGTTGTCCACGTACTATAGTCTGCTTACTGGCATACTGGAAATAGAAGGTGGAAAGCACCTAATCTCTTTAAAGGCTTCTTCCCAGTCTGATGTAAACAAGTTAACGATTGCAGGAGCTAGACAACAGCCTTGTTTAAGGCCAGTTGTTGTCTTTATGGGATGTTTCAAGTCACCCAATTTGTTCAGCTTTATTTGAATCATTGTGCCAGAGTGCAGCAATTCAGTGGCTTCTCCCATGTTGGATGGACAAGCACAGGCTTTTAGCTTAGTCCCTATGGTCTGTCTATTAACTGAATCAAAGGCTTCTGACAGGTCCACTGAAGATAAGTATAGCTTTTTACTGTTCTTTTGTGTAGTTCTTGATTTCATGAAGTTAATTAGAAATAGGGTCAGGGCTGTGCCTATGCCTTTCTCGAATCCTGCTTGCTTGTTTCAAGATCAGGGCTAAAAAAATGTTGCCAATGACGTCCAGAAGGGCGATAGGCCTGTAGTTTGATGGAAGTGACCTATCGCCCTTCATTTATTGAGGTAGTCCTCAGAGGCCGATATTTTTCTCCTGAATTTCACTAGTGTTAACAGGTCATATATGAACGTTGCCCATTCCTCCGGATTCCTCTTAAGAATCATATTGGTCAGGCCAGTTTCAAATTGCCAATTATGTAAGTTAGTGTCTGGTTCGTTTCCTTGATACTCTGCGGAAATTGAAAAGAGAGCTGTGAAGAATTCTGTCCACTCTCGCGCTGGAATTGAATTTGTTAAAATGCACTGCTGTCGAGCGTCCGTTAAGTTGAAGATTTGCCACATCTCCCTGTGGTTTTTAGAGGCGACAAGCTTCAGCATGTGTTCAGCATCATGATGGCTTAAGTTGTATCTGTGCTGTTTCAACCAGTTTTTGTATGCTGACTTGCCTTTCTTGACCGCGTCTAAAGAGTGTGGTGAGAGTTGTTTATTTTAGGCTCTTATTAGACGATTTAGGTCTTTTTTTTCTTTGAGCAGACTGCTAGGTCAAAATTGTGTCTGTGAGTGAAGTTCATTTTCCCACCATAAGCTGTCCTTTCAGTATATATGGACAGATATTTTGTGTAATTTAAGTCAGCAAGTTTTCGAGAGGCACCCACGGTTGTTGTCAAGGTAATGACATTATCACGTGACAGCCTCAATCTGTTTCTTCCAGGTTGAATTTCTAAGGTATCCATTCTCTTCAGTGGTTCTTTTATCATCTCAAGTGAGAGACGTAACTTCAGCATGTTGTGGTCACTTTGATTAGTACTAATGACCATCATATCCATTACATTTATGTATAAATTGTCAGAGAGAAAGAAATAGTCCAGTATTTGGGTGTCTCCCCCCGCTTCCAGGTGAGATTTGGCAGTTTGTCTCCTGCCACTGCTCCATTGGATAGTACAATGTTTCTTGAAGACAATTCCTTTCTCCACTTCAAACCTCTTAAATTCGGCTTCCTGCAAAGTAGTTGTTGGATGCTCTATGAGAGTTAGGGGCCGATTCATGGAACAAACGTGCGCCGAAAATCTTTGCGCAAGCAGGCGCAAGCAGGCGCAAGCAGGCGCAAGCGGAAAAAAACAGGCGCACGCGCACGCGTGCGATTCATGGAAGTCCCTGCGCGTGTTCACCGCGGGATGTGCGCCAAACCCATGCATGGCGCACAAGTCACTGCAACATCGCGAAAGGCGTGCGCGACGCGCACAGTGAAAGCGCACAACCTCAGCGCACACACCAGAAAGTGGGCGGGACATGGGGCGTAACGCGCGGAATGGGGAACAACACGGGAAAATAAGGGCGTAACTGGGGATGTACTGCAGGGAAGCAGACGGAACGCCCACACGCACTCGAACCACACGTATTCATGGAATCGAATAGGGCAAAGCCACGCACAGGCAAAGACACGCACAAGCTGAAACACGGCCGCCACACGAAGGCAGGCGGTAGAGTCCCAGCGCATCAAAAAAGTGGCGCGCGGGAAGTCAAATACGCGATTGAGCGGGGTACGTGGATCTCAGGGGTGCGCGAGAAATTCTACACGCGATTGGCCTGGGTACGTGTATTTCAGGGGTGCGCGTGAAGTTCCACACGCGAATGGGCTGGGTACATGTATTACAGGGGTGCGCGAGAAAATCTACACGCGAATGGGCTGGGTACGTGTATTCCGGGGGTGCGCGTGAAGTTCCACACGCGAATAGCCTGGGCGCGTGTATTTCAGGGGTGCGCGTGAAGTTCCACACGCGATTTCAGCAGGGTACGTGTATTTCAGGGGTGCGCGAGAAAATCTACACGCGAATGGGCTGGGTACGTGTATTCCGGGGGTGCGCGTGAAGTTCCACACGCGAATAGCCTGGGCGCGTGTATTTCAGGGGAGCGCGTGAAGTTCCACACGCGATTTCAGCAGGGTACGTGTATTTCAGGGGTGCGCGAGAAAATCTACACGCGAATGGGCTGGGTACGTGTATTCCGGGGGTGCGCGTGAAGTTCCACACGCGAATAGCCTGGGCGCGTGTATTTCAGGGGTGCGCGTGAAGTTCCACATGCGATTTCAGCAGGGTACGTGTATTTCAGGGGTGCGCGAGAAAATCTACACGCGAATGGGCTGGGTATGTGTGTTCCGGGGTGCCGTGAACTTTCACACGCGATTGGTTGAAATCCACGTGTGTTCTGTCATCACGTGCAATGAGGGATACACCCTCGCACGTCACGTCACAGACGCGCTCACGCACTGAGGGCCTTTGGTCCAATGAAAATGCGTATGCGTGCAGACGCGCTTACGCGCTAAGGGCCTTTCCTCGAATTACACGCTGACGTGCAGATTTTTCACGTGCCAAATCACTCCGTATCAAGCTGGCCACGCGAATACACACGGAAGACCACGCTCCTGCCCAGAAGGCCGAATCACTGCCCCCCAGTGCCCCGAGCAGCCTCCCACGTGCCATCTGCTGCTGCCTGCCTGCCTGCCTGCTGCCACCGTGCCCTGCCATTTGGTGCCTGCACATCAGCCATCTGCAGGGGTCCAGTTGCTGTGTCCACCCCTGCTGGAACAGTAGACTCCTGACTGGGATACCATCGCTCCACAGCCCAGCCCCAGGACCCAGTTGCCCACCCACGCCTGCCTCGGGGGTCGCCATGTCGGGGCAAGCACCATCTGAGACCAGTGGCGACCCCCAGCCAGAGAGGCAGAGGGCCACCAGCTTCAGTGAGAAGGAAGTTGGTGTCCTGGTGGAGCATGTCCTGGGGCATTATGATGCCCTCTTCGGAAGACCACGCGCCAACAAGGAAGGACGGGAGAGGATCTGGGACGATGTAGTGGTTGCCATCAACGCGGAGGGGGTGGCAACCCGCGACATCAAGCACATCAAGAAGCGCTGGGAGGACTTGAGGTCCAGGACCCTCAATAAGGCCCGGCGCCTCGCGGAGGGGGGCCGGGCACGCCTGAGTGACATCCAGATGAGGGTCCTGGAACGCGTAGACCCAGCGCTCCACGCCCAGATCCTTCGGAGGCAGACCCATCTGGAGTTGGCCGGTAAGTGGCCAAGCATTACTGTGTGAGACAGGGCATGTTGCAGTGTGCTGGTTGTCTGATACCTGCCTGTATGTGTGACATAGGCCATGTACGTATGTGTGTGTGCAGGGACATCATGGTCAGGCATGTGAGTACAGTGATGTGTTCTATTGCAACATGGGGGGCTCTGTG
Source organism: Ambystoma mexicanum (assembly GCF_040938575.1). Classification (NCBI taxonomy): domain Eukaryota; kingdom Metazoa; phylum Chordata; class Amphibia; order Caudata; family Ambystomatidae; genus Ambystoma; species Ambystoma mexicanum. The sequence continues at coordinate 1,176,391,257 of NC_090933.1, forward strand.
CGGAATGGACACATGGAAGCATGGCAGTCTCTGTTCCTGGACATGGGTGGGGGTGAGGGATGGGTGCTGGTCCCATGAACACGTATGGTGTCCATGTGTGTGTGTCTGACCTGCGTGTCTGTGACTTGTAAATGCCATGGATGCATGACACATGTCTGTGACAATGTTCAGATTCACTGATGCAGCCTAGTCATCCTTGTATCCACTGCGTCTGTGGTGTACGAGGCCAGATGGATGGAACTACGGTGAGGTGTGTGCATGTGATGGCAAGACCCATGATGCATGTGAGTTTAAAACCAACATTGTATGAATCATGAGTCCTTGGTCATGTATGCCAATGTCCATGGCATGCGCCATGCCTGTTACTGTATGTGTTTTGCCTGCACTGACCCATGTGTTGTGGAGGGACATGATGGAAGTGATGTATGACAGTGCCACTCATCTGCTGTTGCTTCCTGTCTAGGGGACCATTGTACAGTACCCTGATGCTTGTGTTCTATGTCTCCCTCTACACAGTGGCAAGTGAAGAAGAGGGCGGAGAAGGCGCTGTGGAGCAGAGCGGCGGGGATGCCGCCACGGCTGCAGCGGAAGGGGTGGGTGAGCCCCCACAGGGGCTTGCACCGGCGGAAGACGGCGTGGAGACATCCAGGTTGGTGGTTTCCACAGAGGGGGAGGAGGCCGCTACTGAGCCACACATGGGGCCTGGTGGGGGCATCCCCGCTGGTGCAAGTAGTGCAGTCCAGGGCCAGGGGCAGGAGGCAGCACAGGTCGCCGTGGAGGCGCCTGTGCATGTCACTGTCCCTGACACTGTGACTGCACCACCATGCACCAGCAGGGATGCCCCATCCCAGGCCCGTCCGCAGGTAGGGGAGATGTCCATGTCATCTGACACTCCTCTACCTGCGGACGAGGGGACCCCTGGCCGTGTGGAGAGGGTCCTGATTGGTGTCGCGTTGCGCACGGCTGGCATTCGTGATGAGGTGCATGCTTCCCGGGAGGAGCATGCACATCATCACGAAGAGCACCGTGCGTACGTGAACCATTTGGGAGCCGCCATGGTCGGGGGTTTCCTACATGTGTGTGGCCTTCTGGCGACCCTCTCCTCCTCTGTGGGGGCTATGCGCCAGTCGTGCTCCATGCCGTCTTCCGGCCCAGATGCCACCAGGGCCCCCTGTGGACCTGCCCCGACCAACGCAGCCAGCTCGGTGGGGACCCCATCCCTGCCACAGTCGGGAGTCGAAGGTCCAGCAGGGGTGGACACACCAGCAACTGTCCCCCTGCAGATGGAGGATGTGCCGGCATCATCTGGCAGGGCACGTGCACGACGGCATCGGTGGATTCCATCAGCCTGGATGCCGTCGTGCTGGCAGAGGCAGTGGCGTCGGAGGCAGCAGCAGGCTCAACGTGGGAGGCATCATGGCTCGGGGCCATCAAGATCAGAGGGGCAGGCATCGGCCGGAGGGCAGGAGAACCCTGGGATGGCAGTGTCTTCCGTGTGGGAGCAGTTGGTCCAGCGGATAGGTGCGGAGCGGCAGCGGGCGGAAGAGGAGCGGCTCACCATGGTCAGGGCGGAGTTCTCCATGCGTCGGGCGTTGAGGCGGGCTGAGTGCCTCGAGGAAGCTCGCAGGGAGTTTGAGGTGGACGCGGGGTTGACCCTGCGAGACCTCGGGGTTGCGATTATTTGGTTGCGATTGGACAATGCGCCACTTTTTTGTATATAGTTCAGTTTTTAGTTAGTTGACATAGTTAGGTTTCATTTGGTTGGGCTCATGGACCCGGGATTGTCTTGTAAATGGTTCTTCTATGGATTTTTGGATTTTTTGGATTTTTTTCATGGACATTCATCTTCTTTTTGTTGTTTTTCTTTGTGGTTTTTCTCATTTCATTTCCATTCTAGTTGATTTTCAATACATTTTTACTTTCATCCTTCAATGTGTCGTATCATCTCATTGCTTTCATGCATGTCATGTTGGGTGTTTTAACATTCACTTGCAGCCATTGTGTGTGACAGACATGTGTTCATTTGCATTATTTACATTGGGTGTGTAACATGTAATTGCCTTTGATATGTGGGTGGATGTGATAGTTGGTTGGGCCTTTTGGCAGGGGAGGATGGCCATTACGGACATGATTGGGGATTGTTGGGACCCAGGTGCAGGGGGGCATGGATGGGACATGGGCGAGGGCCTGGTGGAGGGTGCCCCGCAATGCTGGGGGGTGGGGGTGGTGGGGGACATGAGTTGGACATGGGTGGGGGCCTGCTGGCAGGTGCCCCACAGTGCTGGGGGGTGGGGGGGTGGGGGACATGAGTTGGACATGGGTGGGGGCCTGCTGGCAGGTGCCCCACAGTGCTGGGGGGTGGGGGGGTGGGGGACATGAGTTGGACATGGATGGGGGCCTGCTGGCAGGTGCCCCACAGTGCTGGGGGGTGGGGGGGGTGGGGGACATGAGTTGGACATGGGTGGGGGCCTGCTGGCAGGTGCCCCACAGTGCTGGGGGGTGGGGGGGGTGGGGGACATGAGTTGGACATGGGTGGGGGCCTGCTGGCAGGTGCCCCACAGTGCTGGGGGGTGGGGGGGTGGGGGACATGAGTTGGACATGGGTGGGGGCCTGCTGGCAGGTGCCCCACAGTGCTGGGGGGTGGGGGGGTGGGGGACATGAGTTGGACATGGGTGGGGGCCTGCTGGCAGGTGCCCCACAGTGCTGGGGGGTGGGGGGGGTGGGGGACATGAGTTGGACATGGGTGGGGGCCTGCTGGCAGGTGCCCCACAGTGCTGAGGGGTGGGGGTGGTGGGGGACATGAGTTGGACATGGGTGGGGGCCTGCTGGCAGGTGCCCCACAGTGCTGGGGGGTGGGGGTGGTGGGGAACATGAGTTGGACATGGGTGGGGGCCTGCTGGCAGGTGCCCCACAGTGCTGGGGGGTGGGGGTGCAAGGGGACATGTGGCTTGGCTGGGGGGCATGCCCATGGTGGATGTGCTGCCTGCGGGACATGACCAGGGGTGCAGGGTAGTCCCCTGTGGTGTGGGCTGCCTGCAGAGGTCGTGGAGGGGGTAGAGGGGAGACCTGGGAGGACCCACACTGGCAATTCACCTCTTCAACTTCCCGCACACCCACGTAATACACTGCCCCACTCGCACAGGCCCAATCGCGTGTAGAATTTCTCGCGCAGCCCTGAAATACACGTACCCTGCTGAAATCGCTTGTAGAATTTCTCGCGCACCCCTGAAATCCATGTACCCAGGCCAATCGCGTGTAGAATTTCTCGCGCACCCCTGAAATACACGTACCCTGCTGAAATTGCGTGTAGAATTTCTCGCGCACCCCTGAAATACACGTACCCTGCTGAAATCGCGTGTAGAATTTCTCGCGCACCCCTGAAATCCACGTACCCAGGCCAATCGCGTGTAGAATTTCTCGCGCACCCCTGAAATACACGTACCCTGCTGAAATCGCGTGTAGAATTTCTCGCGCACCCCTGAAATACACGTACCCTGCTGAAATCGCGTGTAGAATTTCTCGCGCACCCCTGAAATCCACGTACCCAGGCCAATCGCGTGTAGAATTTCTCGCGCACCCCTGAAATACACGTACCCTGCTGAAATCGCGTGTAGAATTTCTCGCGCACCCCTGAAATACACGTACCCAGGCCAATCGCGTGTAGAATTTCTCGCGCACCCCTGAAATACACGTACCCTGCTGAAATCGCGTGTAGAATTTCTCGCGCACCCCTGAAATACACGTACCCTGCTGAAATTGCGTGTAGAATTTCTCGCGCACCCCTGAAATACACGCGCCCAGGCTATTCGCGTGTAGAATTTCTCGCGCACCCCTGAAATACACGCGCCCAGGCTATTCGCATGTGGAACTTCACGCGAACCCCTGAAATACACGTACCCTGCTGAAATCGCGTGTAGAATTTCTCGCGCACCCCTGAAATACACGTACCCTGCTGAAATCGCGTGTAGAATTTCTCGCGCACCCCTGAAATCCACGTACCCAGGCCAATCGCGTGTAGAATTTCTCGCGCACCCCTGAAATACACGTACCCTGCTGAAATCGCGTGTAGAATTTCTCGCGCACCCCTGAAATACACGTACCCTGCTGAAATCGCGTGTAGAATTTCTCGCGCACCCCTGAAATACACGCGCCCAGGCTATTCACGTGTAGAATTTCTCGCGCACCCCTGAAATACACGCGCCCAGGCTATTCACGTGTGGAACTTCACGCGAACCCCTGAAATACACGTAGCCCGCTCCCCCAGGCCCGATCGCGTGAAAAAGTTCACGCGAACCCCTGAAATACACGTAGCCCGCTCCCCCAGGCCCGATCGCGTGAGTGACTTCACGTGAACCCCTGGAATACACGTAGCCCGCTTGCCGTGCTGGTACAGGGTTAGCGCAGCCCTTTGCGCTGGATTGGGGATTTTGATGGCTTTTCCCTGCGTGGAAGGCGTTCTTGGGGGCGTAACTGGCGCTGCTGCAAGGTCGCTGCACCACTATGCGCCACGGCTGGTTTTGGTGGCTGGAATCCATGAATACGCTGTGCGCGGAAATGGGTTTTGGCGCACGCGGCTGGCGCAGGGATTCGCACGCGCACACTGTGCGCCAGCCGCGTGCGCCACTTGTGCGCCGAATTCTATGAATTGGCCCCAAAATGCGTTGTAAAAGCAGTGGATGTTTAGGTCACCACACAGTATGATATTCAGGTTCGGCTTAGATATTCTGGCGTTATCAATCTCCTCCGCAACCTGTTCCATGACATTTTTGGATGTCGTAGATTTAGTGTTCCAGTACAAGTTGCAGAGTAGAATCAACCCTCCTGCACTGGCTTTTAAACAGTCAAATTCCAATAGCACAACTTGAAATAGAGGGGAGATATTCCTTGTCCATATAACTCTGAACCCACTGCTTTCCTTTACAACAGTTAAAAGGCCAGCCATGCGTCTTCCCATCAGAGCCTTTTCTGCCAGATTTAAAAAGGTTGCAAACCCCTCAAGGAGAGACTGATCTCGTAGCCAAGTCTCCTGGAGGCATATCAAATCATCAAAGTCTTCAAACAACATGGACCCTTCCCTAAGAGGTTCTTAATGCCTTGCATATTCCAGCAGCCCAGTATGACATAGGGCTTGGTGGCCTTCCTACCCAACTTTCAGCATTATGACTTTGAGGCTAAGGTACATGCCAACCAGTTCCAGCTTTCATCATCCTTCCCCGCCTGTTTGTCCCTTTTAGGGTGGGGTTTGTGCATGGCCGAATTCAGATTGTCTATCACAATTTTGAGTTTACTGGATTGCCACAACCCAACATCGCACCGTTGGCAACTTGTCGTTCGGGTTAGCTGGATACATTTTGACCCTGTAGAGTTGGGTTTGCTCTGAGTATATTTATGAGCTTTTGCAGAGTATGCATTGGGGTTTTAGCTTGTCTGTTGCTTCCAAGGTTTAGGATTTACTAGGTCTTTTAGTGAAAACCCCATTTTGTTCAGTTGGCTAGTGTCCTGCACCAGCAAGTTCTTGATTTTGATAGGAGAGAGGTGAATTACCACCATGTCTTTCCTTGACTCCTCAGGAAAATCAACCAACTGGAGATCCCTAGAATGGATCATTGAGAACTAACTTATACTGTGAAAGAATCTTAGAACATTAGCTCTGTTGAGAATTAGATTATCATGAATGTATAAAGTTCTCCCCTTTTGCATACAAATCATATAATTTTCTCTTACTTCTAGTATTCTCTTCAGTTGGTGTGGCTTGTCCGTCTTTTCTTTTTTGGGGACCCTCGAAACGGGCTCTTTGTCAGACCAGCTAGCCTGCTCATTAAGGACCCTGCTTCTTTCCTCTAGTGTCCTGAATCTCTCCTCAGGGGTCTTTATGGCCTAACCGATTTGTCTTCCTAAGGGGATTTACCCATGTGAACCCGGGATAGTGCCCTTGTCTTAACTGGAGGACTTAAGGTCAAGGACCGAGGAGATGAAATGTCCTCAAGGTCTCCATAGTCCATCTGACATTCGGTATAATCGTCAAAGTCTTTAGTATTAACTTCATCTTGTGTACAACGAGACAGAGCATAGATGGTACTGTCAGTTTTATAGGCTTTCAAGCGGTCATCCAGCGAAAGTAGGTGGAGAGGTTAATCAGGTCATCTGAGTCACTTGGGGTTCTAGTGTTGTTTTTTATTTTCCTGACCCAGTGGGGAGTCCACCTCTGAATTCAGTGAGGGGTCTGAAACCACGCTAATATAAGTGTCCTCGAGGGATTGTCTAGATGCTTTATCCTGCTTATTTAGGGCCCGTGGGATTGGTTACCTGATATTCTTTATTGCAGTGACCTGTCGTCTTTGTCTCGATGGCACAGGCTTTGCAGCAAAATGTACTTGTTTTAATTGCATGTTGTTCCCAATTGATTTTTTAATCAGTGGAGATCTGCCCCTATCTCTTATTTCAGAAGCAAATACTGGATTTTTTAAAAAGATACCATATGTTTTCACTAATGGGAGTGTTATTTGTGAAGTTCCTGAAGATACTGAAGTATTCAGAGGTCTCTTAAGTGAATTTCTAGTTCTAGCCAGTCATAGTGCCTTCCGAGTATCTTTGCAACTAGGCACTTGTCGTTGTGGGTTTGAGGAACTTTGATAGTGTCTTAAAGCTGTTTGTCCTCTGGTCTATTGAAATTCTGTACTTCATTGTTGAAGTCTGGTGTGTTTAAGGGGTCATTGTCTATTGGACAAACTTTGGATCTTGATCTTTCGGTACTAGTTTCTTGTGGGCAACAGTAAAGCTCCACGTCTTGTGTGTCTTCCAATGTAATCGCAGTCCGTGCGTCTAAGTTAGAGAGAGCATAAGGAATCCTGGAGGTTTCCTCATTAGGTTCTGATCGTTCACTATACTCATCAGAAATGGGAACCAGAAATGGGTCATTCTGATGGTTTAGCGACATAGAGAGTCTTCTTTTATCTTTTTCTTTTATGATTGAATCCCAATTTTAGAAAGTTGGTTATGTTTTCTGAGTTCTTATCCATATTCCCCTGGAGAGCCGAAAAATGAACCCTTCGACAAAGGCCATTTTGGAATGGAACATTGCCAAAAGGGTTCATTGATCTTTTAATTGGTTCACAATGTTCTCATACAGCTTCATAAACTGTATCATTGTCACAGTAAAAGCTGTGATCATGTTAGCATCTGTAAGAGATTTAGGCAAGGATTTTTCCTCAACCTGAGCTGCCACCAGGTCCAATAGTAGATCTTCATCTGATAAGGCCAAGTTGGCAGTCAATTCCACATATTCTTGATGTGTAGTCAGTCTACGACGTTTACAGGAGAAATGTGACTGATCCAAAGTGTCCGTGTGAAGCGTTATGGTTCGTGAAGAAGCCGAGGGCATGCAATTTGTGGCCTGGGTATGTTTCTCTGAATTGGTGAAGTGGCTGCCCTGTGCTTGGCCATTGGCGAAAGCCAGGGGTGCCCCTGTAATTATGCTAGTTTCTGTTCCCATGGCATTGGCCCTCCCAGTGCTGACGGCGAGTACTCCTTCCACCAAGATATTTTGAAGGCTGGAATTTCTTGGTTTTGACTTTAGGCTGTGTGACACTTTGTTTTGTGCACACTTGTCTTGTGCAAGCAGATTGTTGAATCAATTCTGTATGTGTCACTGTCCGAGTTGGAATATTTGAGGAAACCTTGCCATGACAAGTCTGTTTGCCGCCAGTGCTTGGAATCTATTGCCCAAAATTACGGAATGAGAAACCGAAGGTGGGTAAGAATGTATGCAGTTATGAAAAGGCAGTTGCTTGTCTTGAAAGGGTGCAGAGCTTAGACCTCTTGGTTTCCATGGTAAGCGGCCTGCAGCAATACTATGCAGAGTTTTAAAGGCACTTAAGTTTTGAGCTCCAAATGTATAAATCTGTGGGGATGATGCCGGGTCTCCACCGTCATCCTTACTTGTACTATTAGAGGCCTCTACGCTTTGCTCTAAGTTGCATACATTGGACAATTATGTAGATTTAATTGACTTGTCTGGGGCCTCCAATAGGGGGGTAGAAACTGCTGTACCATTGTTTGGAGTTTTCTCTGGTGTGCCCACTGGATGAAAGGAAGGATTGTTTGCCATTGTGTACTCCAGGAAATGTGTAGATGAAGTTGTTTTCTGCCCAGTTTCCACGCACACATCAATTGGACAGTGAGAGGCACCCTTGTCTGAAGTTAAGTTGCTGATTTCGCCCAGCCTATTGGGTTCGTCCATGATTGGTGAATCCATACAGGGTAAAAGTCAAGTACTTGGTGAGAAAGTAATTTGCCTCAAGTGTGGTCGAGGTAGACTCGAGTATGCGCGCTGTAGATCAAAGGGTTTAAATCCTGCAGTCTCCGCTCCGAGCTTAAAAGTATGGAAGTAATTCCAGGCCGCAAGTATTGACATTTGTGAATGTGTTTAAGTGTCTTAAGTGCCTAGCAGTCATTTACTGCAACATGTTCGAAAAATGACAGTATTCCCACTGCTTGATATAAACAATACATGGAAAGGCAATTACTGATTTATGAGTAATTTGGCAGCCACTCACCCTTTGCCCACTGGCAGACTGCACGTTCCCCTTGGTCTCGTGGAGGTTTTGTTGGATTGGGTAGTCAGTCGGGTGACCCTCCGCATGTCAGTCCAGAAAAAAGAAACACCCCTTGAGGGTCCAGAAATGAATGATAATTGGTTGGCCGAAGACCAACCGCCTCATTTACAGTGTTAAGAATATATATTCATCAGTTATTACGCAGCTATTAGTTCAACTAGTTCAACTAGAGTGAGGCCATTTTAAGATGACCAGAATCGCCTTTTGTTTTCTCTCTCTGCTCTCTCTAACGTTGCCATTTTGTCTCATGTAAAACTGCTTTGCTGTAGATATTATTTCACTTCAATGGTCCAAGGCTAAGAAACATGTTGAAACATTACACTGGAGAGCCAGACAGAAATGCCCGATTCCCTCCCTCACATATCCTTGAAGACAGGGAGCAAGGCATTTAATCAGTACACGAATGCCAGCGAGTCCACTGAAAGAATAGCAATGTACGAAACTAGCATTTAAAGAGCTGAATTATGATCTTCTTTACGGCCCCCCTTTCTGAGCTCAGTGAGGCCCCGGAGAGCGGGCTGACCTCTAGAGCGAGAATCGAATCTAAGAGATAGTGAATTCTGGTATGTGCCAGTCTCCTACGCACAGCTTGCCCATGAAAAACAGAAACGCTGTGTTCTCGCAAATAAAGAATGGTGTCTGTAAAATTGAAGATTGCAAACCGTTACTAAATATGGTGGTCTAAGGTGTCATATTTGTCATACTGGTCAATCATTGCCTCTAATTCAAAGGGAAATGATTGAGGGCAGCATCAAATGTGTCATACTGTGTCATTGCTGATTGTAAGGTGCTCGATTGTATATATGTAACTGAAGTACGTTTCACCTTCTCTTGCGTCCCCCGAGGTCTGTTAGACACACGTCAAGGGGCGTGGGACCATTTGGCCAACTGGGACTTCTTTGTATTGCAATAAACCCTAGATTTTGGGAACGGAACATTGTGTCTGGCGTATCTATTCGAGTGTGGTGACTGTGCCTTGTTTCCACATCCGAGGGTCCCTCAGGATGGCGCCCGAAAAGGGACCATCCCCCACTTGTTCCATCATGTACGTTGCAGAATAAGGAAGGCGGTAAGAACGAGGAGGACGTGAGCGATCGACCCGGGATCAAGAGGTGTTCGGGGCGCCCCTGCGAAAGCGATGAGAGACTCCTTTGCAGATCTGCACACCGTTGATCCCTGATCGACGTCCCTGGCCAGCGAACAAGGAGGCGAGGGTCCCGAAACGAGGCAGAGCCGAGATACGCAGACACAGCGTTATTGGTTGCGTCAGTATACGGACGAATTGTGTCTTGAAAAGGCAAATTGACTAATCAGGTGAGTCGTGCCCCGATTCGTAAGTGATCCTGATATTGGTTGAGAGTTGATTTTGCAAAATCAAACACCCAGAGTAGGTTTGATTAGCTAAGGGTAAGGTTAAAACATGCCTGGGGTTTTGTCCACCTTAGCAGGATTTTTCCGCTGTGACGAACAATCTTTGGAAACTGGCCAGGAAGCACCACCGGGAGGAACGCCGGCTTATGCTATGTACATAAAGTATGGTATGGGAGCGATAATGTTTTGTGAAACTTGGCATAAGCAAAGCAGAAAACAGGAAAATCTTCAGTGTCCGAGGGATGGGAGTTTTGAGATGGAACGTATAGATAATCTGTAAAAGGTGTTGATAAGTAAGAGAGCACGCCCTGGGGCATTTGATATCCTTAGGGACTGGAGGAGGGAAGCAATGCTCCGATTTAGAAGTAGAGAGAAATATGCGCGCAGGCATAAGTCAAAGGTGGAGAAAGCTGACGAGAAGGAGGAGGAGGAGTGGAGTAATAGCTTGAGAAAGACAAGACGGCGCGATGAATCAAACATAGAAACAACATATCCACAATGAGAGCTACACTCATCAGACGAATTAATAAACATAATCTTAACTGAAACAAAACAGGGCCCGAGGAGTGAAACTAAAAAGACTACGACAGTAGCTGCCGCTCAACCCCCTCTCATTGCTCAGCCCCTCCCAACGCCAACACAGCCACAGGTTGCATCAGACACTGCACTGCCCACTAGACAGCCAGCCCCGAGTGTTTCGCAATTACCACAGCCCCAGCAGACGGATCCCACTCTCACTGCCCCCTCCGCACTTCCCGATCAAGAGGGTGCCACTGCTCTGACCGCCCCTCCCATGAATGTAATTGAGCAGAATGAATGTACGAGAGTAACTCGCAGCGCGATTAGTAAGGAGAGAAAGTGTGAGCTGCAAGAACAGGCGGAAATGTATATAGACGATTATGATGGGGTATCCACGCTAGCGTCCCAATATGACTTCAGAAGGAACAACGAAAGACAGGTATTGTTGGAATGCATGGGGGAATATTTGTCGAGACAATGGAAAAAGTTAATAGGGAAGTTACCACTGCAACGATTGTTGGATTTGAATGCATTAGTCCGTTGTAGAGGGAGAGATTAAGAAATAGAAGAGCATGTGAAGCGATTGTTTGAAATAAAGAATTAATTGGATGAAGAGTATTCTGAAGTATTTGCCACACCGGGAAATAAGAGAAAGAATATTGAGAGGGGTAGACAGCAGCGATTTTCGTCACCAGCAGCGCAAATTAGTGCAGAGATAAAAGTATATATGCGGGACGCACTAAATGGATTTCAGATCCCAGTATTCCCACAATGGAAATACATGAAATATTTGATGAATACACTTTATCAATGAAAAGGAAAGCGTTAGAAACGATGGTTGAATATTTGATAAGCAAAGATATACGCGAGGAAAAGGTGAACCCTACTGAATTGTTGGCAGTATATAAGAGAGCGATGGAACGGGGAACAGGAGAGACAGCCTTATCCCTCGACCTGGGAATATTGTTGCATATGAGGGAAGCGGGAGGAATAGTGAGTGTGGCTTTCCCCCTACTTTTGTACCGAAGGTAGAGACTCCCGCATTAGGCAATGCGCCACCTGTGGTGATCCCAGCCCATTACACAGCCCAATATGTGCATGTTCCCTTCTCTAGACAGGAAGTAAATAATATAAAACAAACAATCCCTGACATACAGAAAAATCCATCGGGTTTTTATAAAGAAGTGGAGTCTTTAATACATTCCTCGGTGTTCACTATGGGTGACATAGATCTAATACTCCCCGTAATTTTGCCAGAGGACATATGGAAATGAATAAGAAAGGTAGATGACGAGACGGCCTATGGTGCCACGTGGGCAAATTTAATACTGGAAGATAGGAATAAAGCAGTGGGTGCACAGCCAGGGGCGAATATGTTAGCATTACCGAAACGAATAGTACAGAAGTTAAAAGAATTGGTCCCAGAGAAACGAATCCAATGGGACAAGAAGACGGCGTGTGTTCAAGGTAAAGATGAGTTGTCCACAGATTATTTCAACAGATTTGAAGAAGTATTTACAGATTTCAGTGGACAGGATATGAGTACGGAAGCAGGGAAAAGGTTAGTTGTCGATAAATATGTGAGAGGATTAATACTTCCGATTCAAAACTTGATAATGACTTCAGAAAGTGCATGGCAAGCAAAAACGCTAGGAGAAGTATTACACATGGCCCAATATTATGAGAACCGGGTAAATACTGAGAAGGAAAGAGAAGCAAAGGATAGAACAAACTTGAAAACACGAGTGTTACTCCAGCAGGTAGCAGGACACAACAGGGGAAGGGGAAATGCACAGAGTAGGGGAAATTTGAATATGCACGGAGGGCCTTTGGGATTAAACCAATGTGCATACTGCAGAGAGGAAGGACACTGGCGGGCACAATGTCCGCATTTGCAAAATAGAGGCGGATATAGTCAGAGAAGGCCTCACAGAGGGCACATGGGAACAAATGGTCACAACAGAAATCATATGCAGCAGCACCAAAATAATTATGGGAATGGTGCACAGAATCAAGGCCAGGCTCTGAATCAAACTACGCAAAATTAAAATCAGCAGGGTGTACAAATGGGAAGTAGAGGGAGAGGGGGGAACATTTTTGATAACCAGACAGGTGCATATTATAATAACAGTGGAGACTACACATCGGATGATGTGTTGTTACCCCAATAGGACAACCCAGGACAGGGGTCGGAACCAGTGTCAATTTCCGTGAATTAGAAAGGACCCTACGTAGAGATGAAAATCGGGAATGAAGAGCATAGATTCCTCGTAGACATGGGGGCACAAAAGTGCTCGATAGATCATCACTTGGTTCCAGACATACCTCTGTCAGGGCGACAGAATATTTCAGTAGGGTTTGCAGGTACCCCAGTAATAAACTCCGAGTCCAAATCAGTAGCAGTACTGAACATTATCCATTTCTTTTAACAGAGCATTTTGGGGAAAATCTTTTAGGATTGAATCTATTGAAAAAACTAAGCGCAGTTATTCACTGTACACCAGATGGGGTATTTTTGACTATTTCTCCCCAGACTATGCCGACTTCTGAATTTGTGACAGAACCTTTATCAGAGGAATTGAGTAAGGTACCAGCTTGCATTTGGGCCGTGAATGACAATGATGTGGGATGTTTGAAAATAGAGCCAGTGAAAATTACATTAAAAGAAGGAATAACCCTACCACGTATTCCGCAGTATAAAATTTCAGCAGAAGGAGAGAAAGGATTGAAAAGCATTGTTTCTGATTTGGTGAAATTGGGAGTGATTGAAGAAATTACATGTAGTGTATGTAACATTCCCATTCTTCCCGCGTACAAGAAAGGGGGTAATGAGGTACCGTAAAGTTTCATAATTGATCTCCGTGCACTGAACAAAGTGGTAGACCCCCAATTCCCGTTAGTGCCAGATGTCACTACGATTTTAACAATGATGCCTGCGTCAGCAGAATACTTTAGTGTTATCGATTTAAAAAAACGCTTTCTTCAGCATTCCAGTACACAAAGAAAGCAGGTATTTATTTGCTTTCACTCTAGGAGGATGATCATTCACATTTACACGCATTCCACAAGGCTATACTGAAAGTCCGAGTATATGCAGTAGAGCATTGAAAGAACAGCTAGACATGTTAGAATTACCAGCAGACTGTGTGTTGCTACAATACATTGACGGTTTACTAATCGCTGCTGAAACGGAGAAGATATGTAAAGAAGGTACTGTTCTATTATTGACTCATCTAGCTACGCATGTCCATAAAGTTTGCTTAAAGAAATTCCAGTACTGTCAGAAAGAAGTAGATTATTTGGGTTACCTACTTTCAAAGGAAGGGAGAAGATTAACACCAGAGAGGATAAAGAGTATTTCTGGTATGCCTATTCCAACAAAACAGAAAGGTGTGAGAGCGATAATAGGGATGGCTTCTTATTGCCATCAACGGATTATAAACTTCTCTTCAATTGTGAAACCAATGGTGGAATTAACAAAAAAGGATGCTGTGATGCCTTTGCAGTGGAATGAAGAATGTCAGAAAGCATTTGATTCGCTAAAAACCATTTTGAGTTCTGCTCCAGTTTTGGGCACGCCGAATTATGAAAAGGTTTTTAGGCTATTTGTGCATGAGAACGAAGGATGCGTGTTGTCTGTCTTAACACAGGAACAAGGTGGAAGAAATAGGCCGTACGGCTATTTCTCTTCTGCGCTGGACCCTGTAGCACACGCACTACCACAATGTTTGCGAGCTGTTGCAGCTGTGCCTTGTTTCCACATCTGAGGGCCCCTCAGGGGCCCCTTTCACGCACACAGCCGTGACATCACTCGCAGCTTGTTTCAAAGCGTTAAAAGTGCAGGCAGCAAGAAATCCATACTTCTCATGTATGCTTGAACCAGCGATAGCACAGCATCAGGGCAACTTTTCCCTGTATTCGCTTTCTAGGTGTTGGCGTGCATGTGTGTCCCCACGTACACCCAAACACTGGAACACACTGCCGCACACCGCTGCCCTCCACAGTCCAGGGAGCTTATGAGGGTAATGTTCATCCCTGCTGCAGCAGTGTGCTGAACTGTCTTACTCATGTTTTGTTACCCATTTGTTCCTGTCAGGTATATTTGGGTTTTCGGACCTGTGAGATGGACCTGAAACACACTTTTAACCAGGCTTGCAGGCCAGCATATAGCACCCCATAAGGCAGACCATCATGCCGCAGCCCATCTCATTAGAGGTGGCCGCAAATTCAACCACATCTATCCCTGACTGCGCAAGCGTCACTGGCCTCCTCTATGCTAGGTTTGTATTCAAAACTGCTTGCATCATCCACAAAAGAGTATTCAATAGCACACCTACATACCATTTCACTAACTTGTTATGGCAAATCCATGAAAGGTTTGGGGTCAAAACTAGCCCAGAAAGAAATGTCCCAAAAACAGTCCTTCTTCTGTCACACATACCACATGGAACTGTCTCCTGATGCAGATTGGAATGCAATGTTTGTTTAGAAAAATGTTTAGAAAAATGACCCAGGTTATTTAAATTGACCTTCTCTTCTTAGGAATATAAGGCTACATGGTGTATAGACGCATAATAAATACCCCATAAATAAATAAAATAATAAGGATAAAATAAACACCTTCATATTTCACTTTAAGTAGTCTAATATTCTATTCAGGATTTCTCTTTATGTGTAAGCAATTTATTTCCCATGTAAAGCAGTCTATCAATTGCTACACATCTGTGAAACAATTTGCACACCATGGGCCTCATTCCGAGGTACGTGCTAGTCATGGCGCTATTAGCGCCATGACTAGCACCATTACCGGTTCCGTGTCCGCCCTGGTTCAATGGGGACTTACCGGTTTAGTCCGACCTTTTCGGGACCGGTAAGTCCCCATTGAAAATGTCAATACCCATTCCCATTTGAGCCCCCATAGGGGGAATAGGGCGCAAAGGGATTACCGGCACCGGTGTCATTACCGGTGCCTGGTGTCCCTTTGCGCCCGGGTCGTAATTACCCCCCATGTCTCAAATCAATGTTTAAATGGCACCTATGAAAATGCAGTGACACGTTAATTTGGCTAATGTCAGAATATAATATGTCCTAAATTCTGGGGCATACTATTTTTGATAAACATCCACAAATATTCCCTCACAGGCCCAGTACACATTTAGTGATATAGCTTGTGAAGGATTCTCCTAAAAGACTTTCAATTGCTATCAGGTACGTATATTTAAATACACAGGGGATTATTGTACTCACTCTTGATGTGTCTTTTTTTAAAGGCACACGACAGTGGCGGTTGGGCAAATCAACAGTTCCCGGTAGCTCTGCAGAAAAAAAAAACACAGCTCCCAGTGTACACATTGCTTTCAAAATCCCACTTTGGTAATAAGGATTCTTTTCCTGGGAAATGCTTCTGCATTAGGCTCCTCTGGAAAAGGCCTTCTCAGAATGAATTTTTATCAGGTCCATCCAGGTTTAAACGCATTCAGCACTTCTCCTGTTAGAACAGTTTCCTTCCTCCACAGATGAACTCTGTCAAATTCCTGTGTGTTTTGGCATGAAATACATGAAAAAATCTACCCATGCAGCATTGTTTGATGCAGCATTCGTTTAATTGGACGAGACCTACGATAGGTTTTCTTCATATACTCACACCCCAATTATCCTCCCTTTTTTTGTGATTGATTACAATGTATTTTGCCATGTGATAAGTGGAGTGTGTTCTCCCCTCCTATCCAGAATTGAGCAAATTGGATTAAAATCTATGTTTCTCACATACATTCTTGTATGGACTATTATTGAGTTATTGTTAGTCAAGATTGCAAGATAGTTCTGAATTCATTCTCATCCTTCATGTACCAATAACTGGTAATATGAGAAATGTATCGAAATATGGGCATATGTTATAATTTACACATCTTAATAATGTTTTCAAGTGTCTGGTGTGGACCTATTTGCGGAATTAAAACTTTTTCCAGTATTTAAAACGAGAATACCTCTCAAAGCTATAGCTGATAACAGGATGTCATTATTTGGTGCTGTTTAAATTGAATCAATGCACTTCTTTTTTTCAAAATCCATGCATTGCATGATCATAAGAGTTCATCATTAACAAAAAAATATGCTGAATAAATTATCTGGCATTTCAGGTCATGAAGCAGACACACAATATATGATGGTTTATTGATGTGCCAAGGTCAAATACGCCAGAGTTTTATGCAGCAATGCTTCACAAAAGGTGCAGGCTGTGACCCTTATGAATTGTAAGGCTTCACAAAAATGTGGATTTGGAATGCAACATTTCTTGTATTTTTTTTTTTTATTGGAACATATCCTCTGAGTACCATAACTGTGTCTATCCAGCTCAGTTAATAGGATTGGTTACTGATTTAAAGTTACATACTTGCAGAAAATCTAATCTAAAAATAACTTAATAATGTATGTCTTGTTAACAAATTTAATTCATTCGGCATAATATATATACTGTGCCGACTTGTCATTTTCTTGCAGAATACCAGAATACACTTTATCTGTCATTTATATAGCATGGCTGCATACATAAACACTATTTCTTCCAAACATTTTCTGTGAAAGACTTTGTTTCATTACATTGGGCCTCATTATAACTTTGCCAGTCCGGAAACAACGGTGGATGTCTGCCTGCCGGAGCCAATGTGCCCGACAGGTCTGACCCTGCCGGGCACAGCGGCCACGGTAGGCAGACTGTCACGGAAGCACCGGCACCGTAGAAACGGTCCCATGGGACTCTATGGGAATAGGGACTTACAATATGCTGGCACCAGACTTCCCGCACCGCTAGGGTTGTGATGCTCTGGTGTTACCAGGAAGTCAGGCACTAGTAAACTATTCCGAGTAAGGTGACAACCCACCGGTAGCACCGACAGGGTTACCGCCAAACTCAGAATGATGCCCATTGCAACATTATAGGTATGAAAATCTGTGCACATTGCATCTTGTATGTAACATTTCAATTATATCAAATACACTTGATGATAGTGCGAAGGGATAGAGGATAGTGGAAGTGGCTAGGGGTATATATAACGTATGTTCAGGGAAAAATAGTTAGGACATAGATGATCCAGTTCATTCCCCAACGACCCCTATGAGGTTTGGTGGATGTTTGAAGGGATGACAATCTTAACCCAGAGTCACACATGCTGCTGTCATCCATGTTGTCCTTTGGATGTCATTGTTGATTCCTGCTGTGGACTCATATTTGTGCTCATGGGCTGAGCAATGAATGTGACCTTGAATTAAGGAGTTGCTACTTCCTACATCTGCCACATTTCATGGGTTTTGTTCTAATAAATTAGAACAACCTAACTATGTTTCAACGTAAGTTTTTTTTAATGAAATACAAGGGTTTTGTTATGATACATGGTCTTCAGCACCGTTTGGCCATGGTCTTTGGCTGTGGCCAATGTCCACTCTGTAACAATTGCAACAAAGTACAACGGTCTATGTTCCCCTCAGAAGTAAATAAAAGTATCCCCATGGCTACGTTGCATCAATTGGATAACAGGCTTTGGCCCAATGGACAATGGCCCTCATTACGACCCTGGCGGAAAGTAACTGACCTGACCGCCATAGCGTAAATAGCATTTCCGCCATTGCACGATGGAGTAAAGTGCGGCTAATTCTGACCCATCGGGCACGAGCACTACGCCATGGCGGAAGTGCAAAGTCCGCGATGGCGGAAATGTCCCCAAAACACCCCTCACCGCCGTCGTACGGCGCCCTAGGTGCAATTCCGCCACCCATCATAGCGGTCACCGTAATGAGCGGTAATCGCAAAATACGGTGACCGTAAATATACGGAAACGGAAGTAAAAACATGGGCCCGGAACGGGAAACAGCACACCGTACACCTATAAAATCAGAATCCCAACACAACCATCAAAAATCCTACCCTGAGACACATCCCAACCCGTTAGCCACCCTAGTGAAAACAATAAAAATGGGAAAAGTTGCGAAAAAAGCGTGCGACCGCAAGCGGCAGGTCCACTTCTCCCATGAGGAACTCACCGTGCTCACAGAGACCCTCCAGGAGAATGCTGCCGTCGTCTTCTCGACGCAAATGACCAGGACGGCACTTGCGAACAAGAAGGCCATATGGGCCCTGGTGGCACAGCGGGTAAGTGCGGTGGGGACCGCACCCCGCAACCCACAGCAATGCAGAAAGCGATGGGACGACTTGCGGATACGCGTACGGAGCATACTATCAGCCAACCGTAACATTGCCACAGCTACCGGGGGAGGATCGGAATCACCCATCAAGTTGACCCCCTGGGAAGAAATCTGTGCCTCCACCATTGGAATGGAGAGTATAGAGGGAGTCGGAGGGATGGAGAAAGGAGTGCAGACATCCGAAGAATCAGGTAGGTGGGCCAAATAAAACAATGCTAAATCCACAATGTCCAATCATGTGAAGTACCATGTATCCACATAGTGCAACAGAAACACATGTCCAGGAGAACGTCCACATACATTGGCCTGATAGCGCACTTTAAAAGTCACTTTAAATACATAAATTATTAAAAATCCTAAAAACACCCTCTACACGTGCAGCATGCACACCCTAACTGCAGGCTGCAAAACAACTGCATCCTCAATCCACACAAAAATGAAACCACTTCCAAGGCCCTGACCCAAATCACCCTCAGGTACCACCCCGATGCATGTGATACATTGCCATTCCAATTTCCACAGACCCATAAATAACGCTCGCCCTCCTTTACTCCAACACAGGGTCCGATTCAAATGACGAGCTTCAGGACACCCCTACCAGCACACTTGCAAAGAGGGCCAAGACCAACGGCCAAAGACCCTCCACCTCAGCTGCACGGATCAAGACACGGCAGCAGCACAAATCAAGTGGCAGCACACAGGAGGGGACTTCAACAGGCACCCCAGCAGCCAGCATGCCCACAACAGCAGCACCACAGGTCCCCCCAATGGATGCCACAGAAGGCACTGCTTCTGGTGGCAGCAGCACCATAGGTGACCCTGCATTAATGGCAGCATGCTCCGACACAGAAAACGGTGCTGTCGATGTAGGATCTATCCATGACCTGTCTCAATCCCCCTGTTTGTTTCATCCCGACACCATGAGGATACCACGCAGGGGCACCCACAAGACGACGACTGGCCATCCCCCACAAGCCCTGTGGCAAGGCAACATGAGGTGATCAGCCCCTCTGTGACACCACCGCAAATGGGCATGGCCCAGCAGAGGCAACAGTCCCTCGACC
This sequence comes from Ambystoma mexicanum, assembly GCF_040938575.1. Taxonomy (NCBI): domain Eukaryota; kingdom Metazoa; phylum Chordata; class Amphibia; order Caudata; family Ambystomatidae; genus Ambystoma; species Ambystoma mexicanum. The sequence goes on from NC_090933.1 coordinate 1,176,411,025, forward strand.
AGGTGATCGTGCAACAGCAGCAACTGGCCACGCTCCTCAAGGAGCATGCTGGTGAATGTGGGGGTACTAAGGCAGCCATAGAAACATCAACTGAGACACTTAGGTCAGAAATGGAGAGAAGTACAGAGACACTAAGGGCATAAATGGAGAGAAGCACCGAGAGCCTGAGGGTACAAATGGAGAGAAGCACCGAGAGCCTGAGGGGGGAACTGCATGCGACGTCCAAAGACGTATGTGCTGAACTTGCCGCTGTGCGCCGTGTGCTCACTGAGCTCTCACAAACCCTTAGGGACATGCATGGACGTGAGCAGGCAGAGACATCATCCGTTGCAAGTTCCGTCCAGGGCAGCCCCCAACGTAGATCTGGGAGGAACCTGCGCTCCACAGGCAGGGGTGCCCCTGATACCCGGAGAGGGGGCTTGCAATAGCGTCTGCCCACTGACAATGAGCATCTTTGGACGCTGGTGTTCGAGGGGGGGGTAGGAGGGTGGAGGGGGTGTGTTGGGCTTTCTTGGGTGGCGGGTCGATGGGGTGTGTAACATAATTTCACATATGCTATAAACATTTCACAATAATCCAATGAGATGTGTAGACATTGATCTTTGTGTACGAGGCCTTTATAGGCGTACAGTCCATATTGTGCATGTTCCAGACACACACAGTGCCACAAGTCCCGTGTCCATGTATCAGCCACCAGGCGTGAGTGCTAGAAGCATGAATCTATGATAATCTGACGAATTTCACGGCCCTCCTGTGCCTCGCGGACTCCTTGAGGTGCTGCCACATCCCCAACCTCATCATGACCATCTTCAGGTGCCTGCAGTTCTGCGTCAGGGGGCATGGGCACATTTCTACGTACGCACATGTTGTGTAGCATGACACATGCCATGACCATCTTTGCAACCTTCTCATGTCGGTACAGGAGTGCCCCGCCAGACCTGCTGAGGCAGCGGAAACGAGCCTTCAGTAGGCCGAATGCCTGTTCTATGACTACACGGGTACGTGAGTGGGCATGGTTGTAGTCCTCCTCATGCTGGTTCTGTGGGTTCCGGAGTGGTGTAAGGAGCCATCTCTTCAGTGGATACCCGGCATCACCTGTATGTGGACAATAAAGGATGTTTGTGGAATGACATTGCTACGTACGCATCCCCCCCCCTTCCTGCCAGGTCATTGCCGCATCACATACCCCACATTATCATGCATGAAATGAGACTCACTGAGTAGCCAGGATCTGTTCCCTGCGTGTCGCTCCATGTAGCGTGGTATTGTAGCGTTCCTCAAGACCATAGAATCATGGGTTGATCCAGGAAATCGGGCACAACAATGTGTAATGATCCTGTTGGAGTCACACACCATTTGTACATTAAGAGAATGATATTGTTTTCGGTTGCGGTACTGGGCCTCCATGGCATGTGGGACAACCAATTCCACATGGGTGCAGTCGATGGCACCAATGCAACCCAGTATGCCGGCAAGTGCATGGAATCCCACTTTTGTGTTCGTAATTTCCTGCTCCGAGCGTGGTAGAGAGATGTAGTCGTCTGCGTGCTTCAGGAGGGCATCGAGCACTTGCGATAGTGTTCGTGACAACAGTGGCTGTGAAATGCCATGCAACTGTCCGACTGTGTGCTGGTAGGTGCCTGTGGCCAGGAAGTGTAGTACAGACACCACCTTCAGTAGGGGTGGGATGGCGGTTGGGCTATCTATCATGCTGGCAAGGTCAGCGTGTGTCATGTCCACAATGGCGGTTATGGTGTCCCGGTCCAAACGGTAGAGGGTGTGGATCTGCTCATCAGTGAGGTTGAACGGATGAGCTCGGAGGCGTGGGATTGCGGGCTGCCTGCGTGGTGGTAGTGGCTGTGCTGGTGGGCCTTGCTGGCCCTGCCTTGCCCTCCTCCTCCTCCTGCGTCTCCTCTGTGCGGCCAGTTGTTGTAGTAGTTGGTGTTCGTCTTCTTCTTGAAGTTGGAGTACTTGCAGTGCTATCAGGTCCCCCAGGGCCAACATCGCTAGTCCTGCCGGTAGCATTTTGGAGTGGGTGTGGTTGTGGGAGGGGGTTGGGTGTGCAATTTATGTGTTTTCAGGCAGTATAGCCTCCACCTGTGGTGATTCATTCCACCTGTGCAAGCTGCAATCCCCTTTGGGCGAGCACGTCCCGCACACAACGCTGCAATTCGACGCATGGCATCTTGCTATTACATTCATGTATTTAATCCCGATGGCAGTGGAATATTGGTTCATATGTTCATTCTGCTATGGTCCCATTGTTTCACATACTATCTTTACAGTCGCGAACAAACTTGTGAAGGGTCAGTGGAATGTAGTACTCGATTAACGGTGGACCCTCATGCAGCACTGTACCGAGGTTCACCGACGGGCGGGGCGTCCCATTTGTGAGTGAAGGCAGTTGCCATTTGCACACACTGCTGCACTACATGGATGAATTTGTGATTTCAAGCGGTCACAGATGCCTTTTCGACGTGATGTTGCAAACGAGGAATTCGAAGGACAGCGCTTTCGGTTTTCAGCTAGCGGCGAGGAGACGCCCACAGGTCTGACTGCAGATATAAAGTTCTATTGTTTAATGTCCTTCGGACAGGGGCCATGGCTAGAATGCAATGATTGATATGAATAGTATGGGATGCGCAATAGCGTAGTGGACGATAAGGCAGGACGTTCCCAAATACATGTTACTTCACAACACTAGAATTCCGGGCTGGAGCACAGTGGATTTTGCAGACTGCATTACGCACAGACTCAATGGAAATTTCACATGTTATGTGAGTAAATAATCAGGCGTTTTCATACCGGGATGAGGGAATGATGTATGGATGCATGGACAGATGATTTAATTGAGAGTTTACCATGTACATGGCTTTTTGGAATCTATCCCCTTCCCCTGCGCTATGTGATGCAGAGCTGCCATAGTGGGACCATCGTCTATCTGCCCTTGTTGAACCCTCCCTGTCTCGACGCGCCTTCATACACTTGTGTCTATGCACGTTACTAATCCCATCTAATGGATTCTGTTTTAACAGACGCATGCACACAAAGACTCGTTTGTAATAGTGTTTTCACCTCGATTTATATAGTTATGATTCGCAAGTGATTTTTGGGTGGGAATAATCCTTTTGAGTGGGCTAACATGCATATGGCTGTAGATTTAGTGTGATCATTGAAGTGAGTAATTCAAATTAAGTTCTGATGCCCATACCATTCTTTTTCATTTCATTTGGGTGAAAGGTATCTCCTCCCCTTTTGCCGCTGCCATCTGTATGCCACTCCTGCAGATGGCTTTTACTCCCGACACCTGCTGCTTCGTGTTAATCAGTGGAGCACCATTACGATCTTATGGGACGATCGCCAATGGGCCACATGCCCTTACGCAGTGCTAGTGGCTAGGAGCAACATATCGACCTTTCAGCTGGACTAGTGCCTACCTAATGGGACGGCCCTGCGGTTCTAGGCGCTTCCATGTTGCCTTTTTGAACGTGAATGTAGCCCCTGTGTACCATGAAGGAACAGGGCGTCACACAAGAAGAAGCTGGTCATTTATTGCGGATGCAGCCCACAATAATGAAATATATTTTGGAGTTCATGACCTAATAGCTGTATGGGCTTGGTGATTTTGTTGTGCATTAAATTTCTATTATGATATTAACCGTGTAGCGTTATTTTTTGCAAGTAATGTAGCATATTCCTATTTGTGGAGCGATGTATTGTGAGAAGATCTGTATTGGGTTCCGGCTTCTGAGTATAGTTGCGTGGTACTGTACTTGGCGCGTTTGCCTACGAAGCCCAGTGAGGTCAGGGATAGGGGCTGCCATTATGACTGTTTTAATGATGTCATGCTCAGGGGCGGGGGATTAGCTTTTGTGTAAAAGATGCCGGTCAGCCAGGTGGATTGGTGGAATGATGTGATTATCAGAATATGGCTGGTCACAGGTGCCTGTGTTTGCGTGCGTTTCTTGGAGGGTGACTGAGGTCATGTCCATTGGAATAGCTTCTGTATTCGTGCCATCTGTGCCCTGCTGCTCCCATTGGCCCCTCTTGAGATGGGCCTGGCTGCTCAGTCACTCTGCCAACTTGTGTGGTACATGCTTATGCTGATGGTTGGTTTGTTTACTGGCAAGGGTACAGGGCTGGTGCAGTCTCCCTCAGGTTACTGCTTTGAATGTTGCCTTACACTGGTGTCAAGCGATGGGGGCCTGTTGTTGTTTTGTCTCATATTTCAGTTCATATTGCTGTACTTGAACCTTCACATGCCTGTGCTGCATCAGTACGGCAATGGTGACATGGCAAATATGGATGGCCACTCACAAGGCACTTGGAGCCCCTACATTAATTTGTTCGTTGGCATGCATGGGTGACTTGTACATTTCACTGGTTGCATTGTGTGACTTCATTGCACCTACGAGGAGTTGTGCAATGTGACCAGGGAGTGGTGTACAGGCACTCAGTAGGGCCATTTACGGTTGGTTCGCGTTGCCGTACTTCTCACCATGGCGGAATGGTACTTTCCGCCATGCTTGATGGCGTTAGGTAAATGTCCGCTAGGGTCAGAATTCGCGTACCGTTGCACCATGGTGGTAATTACGGTTTCGCATGGCGCGCGTGCGCGTACTTGGTGCAGTTAGCGTTGGCGTTCACTACGGTGTCGCTAATGGCATCGTACTTTACGGTGACGGGTCATAATCGCTCCGAGCGCTATTCGATGGCGGTATTGCATTTCCGCCATCGTTTTTCGATTTCCGCCAGGGTCGTAATGAGGGCCAATGTCTCTAATGCAGCGTTTGCCTATTACTGTGGTCGTTGGAAAATGCTAGATAATTAAACTGTCACCACTGCCACTTTCCACGTGCACCCCTCCAGCTTTTGTGGTCGCTAAACTTCCACTCCACCATGAATATGTTTCCTGACCATCTCCCATTATCCAATTTCCCCTGCTCTTTGATGTGATGCTCTTTTTGTGTCTTCCCCCATCTTCATATATTCCTGTAAGGATTCTGTGGAATTCATGTGGGAAAAGGGAAATGATATGACTCAAAACGGACTCTCCAGCCATCTGAAAATTGGCCACCTAACAATGTGTCTTTCTTTCTCCCTTCCTAACTTTACCCTGATTTGAAACCAAGTTTTTCCGTTCTATAAACAATAATTGTGGACCATGTTCTTATTTTTCCTTCCTGCAGGCTTTACTAGACTGTCTGCAGGAACACGCCAGTGTCGCCACTTAATAACATTTATCAAACTTGCTTTATCAAAGATGCCCCATAAACAATGTAATGCCACAGTAAGAAATGGCTGAACTGGCTGCATCAAAATGCCAGTCTAGCCAGGTATTCATATTTATCATGATTGCTTAATCAAAGATGCCCAGTATAAATGATGACATCACTGCATTGTTCTTTACTTGGCATTTTTGATTTAGCCATCATATCTCAAACCCCCAACAAAGCAGCAGCCTGGCCCAGCACAAACACATAGGTGCACACCACACACATCCAAGCAACATTCACTCACTACAGTCAGTAAATAAAGTAAAAATATAATCCATCAGTGCGTACTGAGTGAATCCATTGATATACAATTTTAAAATTATTCCATAAGAGATAACAGTAAAAACCCACATTTAACATAATCTTAAAATGCTACTTAACCTCGTAAAAAAATTAAAAAAAACTTCTTTGAAACATGGCAGATTCTCACCCCCCGTGGAGAGCATTCCTACCACACGGAGAGGGTAAGCCATTTCTTCCTCTGATTGTTATACTAATAATACAATGCAGTGTTTTTTAATATACCTACAGGTGAGGTTAAAAAGTGGATATTTATCCCTGCTCCATCTCTCACCCATCCCTCCTGTCATCCCTACAGGGAGAGGTACTGATGTAATGCAGACAACGCTGTTTTATGTGAATATCAGTGGGCACACACTATGATGCCCCTCGTTTAGCCCTGATGAATGTGGCTCACCCACCTTGTTCCACAGAAACTGGTCAGCTGTAGAACAACCAGATCTAGTGCAAATCTCTATCCGCACAGGTCCATCTCGTTCCGAAAAAAGGACCCCACACCAAGCACCTAGGGGTCCACCTTTCAGGAGAAAAACCTCAAGAGAGAAACCTACCGAAGAATTTTTCTTCCTTGTTTTTAGAAAAAACCTGCACCTGCCAACACAGAGAAAGCCCATTAAAGTAAACAATACCTTTCATCTGTAAGGCAGCAGACGCATGCAAAGACCGAGGTGGTCTAGCATGTGTTTTAGCACAACACAGTGCACCAGAGACAAATTGGAAAGCCCAGTCAGAGAAACTGGCCCTTTGAAACCTATTCCCATTCGATAAAACTGTGTTTTTTTAGTGTGACTAAGACTTCAAGTAAGACAACAAAGCCTAAGCCGTTAATTCTGTTTCCACCATTAATAAAAAGATCATGGCCGACCTGTACTGGCACAGATTTGTATGTTTTAAAACTATCAACATTGTTATTTTTCTTATTTTGACATACCCTGGACAAAACAATACAAAATGGCTAAGAATTTCATTCGGGGCACTATAGACAGGGCAACCTGGAGCATCTGCGTAGCCCACCCATTTCACAGTGTTACTCCTCAACCATAAACAATGGAAATGTTCCGTGGTATGAGCCAGCTTTGGTGTTTTTTTACTGGCCTAGACAAGATATCGCTGTATAGTTGGCGACTCGTTTATGAACTGGTGGTGGCTGTCCGCCTGTGACATTTGTTCTGCATTCATACATTTGGCAACAATTGCCCATGTCACAGCCTCCCTGTAAGATCTTACTTCCTGTGGCAGCAACACTGCTGTTGGAAGTAACGCAACCGAGAAATTAGTCTGACACATAGGCCCTTTTACAAATCTCAGCCACAGTATTTTGATCCACAGATCCCTATTCAGCATAGCTTTTATGATGAAATGGCATAACATGGCATTTTTGTTTCCCCATAATCTTTGTCATAAAGTGCAGAGGTGGCTGCCCAATCGCTCTCCCAAAAAGCCTTCCCCAGTTCTCTGTGAACCGAGGCACAGGAAGAAGAGGCACGCAGTAAGAGGAGCTTTTGAAAAATTTGATTTTCCCAATCCTGCATATCACCTTACAATACCCCCATAAGGCCGCTCCATATTGCGTGGCTTCCTTTACTTGCATTGTATAAACCTTGCGGGCTGATTGCATATGCTGGCCCCTACATTTTGCCAAAAAATGGGACAGGCCACCCAGGTACTGGCACATCTTCAGAGACTGCTTTTTTTACATGTGTCATGCTCGTTAGAGTCTCTGAAAATCTGACCCCCAAATAGTCGTACTCAGCCATCCTAGGGTGACTTCCTCCTTGCAAACTATGGGACGTATCTTAATGAGTTTCTGACCTCCACTACATCCCATTACTGCTAATTTGGCATTCACTCAGTTATTCACAGAACATTTTTTTGTGCACCCATACACTCACTCATTAATATGCACACCCAGGACTCAGCCATGCATCATACACTCACTCATTCATTGAAACATACACACATAATACAAATAATTCTTACTCCAGCCACCATTCAGACTCTGCTCCTTGCTGAAAGCTGGACTCAAAGGAAACCCGGAAGACCCCTGCTGCTGCATCCCATGAATGGGAATCGGGAAGCAAAGAACACTTCCTGACTCCTGCATATGTGCACAGGAGCCAAAGCGCTACTTTGTCACTACAACAAACTAACAAACTGTCTTAATGTGTCTTAATGTGCATGGAGGTGTGGGAGTAGCCCCATACAGATTCAGAGGTGCAGTTCCACAGACTGTGGAAGATTATATATATATATATTTTTTATTGTTTTATTGGTTAAAAAAATTGTCAACCTTTAACAAATGTTACATGTAATGATCCTTTCCATCTACAAGGAGGAGAACAGTACAGGAGAGAATCCTTCTCAGAGTCCTTTAAATTCCTCCTTCCTCCTCCACTTTCGAGGTCAGGTCATCATCTTTGTCATATTTTGTTATTTCTATGTATATCTGCTCCACTAGCATCAGTACATCTAGAGTCTGGCCGATTTTATCGACCGATCATTAATAGTTCCCACCACTCCTTTTCTGTTCTGTGCTCCATTCGTGTGGGTATCACCTTCAGATATTTTCTTCTTAAATTTTGAAGTTTGGGACATGATAACGCCAAATGCCTTGTTGATTCCATGCTTTCCCCATTTTTACAAAAGCGGCAGAGAGTCTCTTGTTCACTTATCTGTTTCCTTAGAAATGTCACTTCCTTTGATGGTAATAGTTCAGTCGACATTGGATCAACAGATCTCTGTAGTGGGGAGATGGAACATTTGTAATATATGATGGGAGATGATTCAGAACTTTCTTTCCCCATACAATGTTGAGACAGTATCCATTATCAGCCTTTAATGTATCTGTTTCTAGCCAGTCTCTTTCTTTTAGGCATCTCTTCGCCTTTTCAGGATTTGTTTTAAGCATTTCTAAGTTGATGTTATTATGCTGTAGTTGGCCAAGACATTTTTGCTTCCATGCTCCGAGGTATTTGTCCTCGTTGATGTTCGGGTGAGAAACCAGGATTTCAAACGGGATTGATGTTTTTTTCAGGATACATTTCCAGAATACTATTGAGGCCATAGATTGCAACCTCAATTTGTGCCTCATTGTTGCCGTTTTCAGACAATTTGGTAGTCTTAGAATTTTCCTCCAGAAATACCCTTCGAATTTTCCCCATGTTCCCATGGTAAATTTAAGAGGGTCTCAGCTCCATGTGTAAGGATAGGTGTTACCTTTTATTTCCAGAATGTTATGATCGGTATCATATAGTATACGCCATATCTCCGATGCAATGATCTCCCTTGATTTGTTAATTTGACAAGTCTTTCCTTAAGGGAATTCAGTTGAGCTTGTTTGTTACTGTTTTTGTTTACCTTGACTCCCAGCTAAATCGTGGTATCCACAGTTTTTAGGGCCTGATTTTCAATTGTCCAGGTAAAAGGGATTTTCTTCCTTCTACCCATTGTTCTTTGCATTATAAGAATCATGGATTTTTCGATGTTGATTTTCTTTTTGTTTTCATCCAGGTATTTTTTTAATTCCTTGATTCTCCTCTGTAGCCCTATTGCCGTCTGATCGATAAAGACAACATTGTCCGCATACAGGACCCATCGAAGTTCTGCTCCTTCCAATTTTGGTGGAAAAACTCTTATATTTTCCTGTGAGGTTTGCATGTCCGCCATATATAGGACAAATAAAAAGGGGACTAAGGCACAAACTTAATTAATTCCCTTTGTTGTTGAGATCTTTTCTGTGGTGTCCCCCCCTTTCAAAACAATTATCTGAATTGTTGTGTTCGTATACAATTCTTGGATTGCTTCTAATAGGTCTTCCGGCAATTCCATTTTTTTAAATTTTGTCCACAGTCGCTCTCTGTTCACTCCGCCGAACGCTTGCTCGAGGTCTATAAAGCCCAGGTATACATTCCCCTTTGTCTCCAAAGCCCGGGCTTTCAGTAGGTTTAGTAGGAACAGATTGAGGGAAGTGCCCACCTCCTTCATGAAGGCCGTCTGGCGTTTGTCCAAAGTGCCAGTACTCAGTGTCCACTTTTTTAGATCTCTTAACAGGATAGATGAAAAGATTTTACCAATAGAGTCCAACAGAGATATTGGTCTGTAGTTCCTGGGGTTCGTACAGTCCCCCTTTTTAAAAATTGGAACTATCAGCGCTTCTTTCCAAGATGCAGGTATTGCTCTCTCTCGCAGGATCTGTTGAAAGAGGATCAGAATGAAATCCGCCCACTGCTCCTTATTTTCTTTTAACATCTTATTCGATATGCCGTCCAGGCCGGCTGCTCTTGAGGAGCTCAGTTGAGTGAGTCTTAGTGATATATCCACTCTAGGTCTATATCAATGGCCCACAGTTTCAAATGGGGCTTCTTGTTAGGTGGTGTTATAGTCCTCTCCTCCTTACAGAGTGCAGTGTAGTGATTCACCCAGTTTTCTTTAGATACTTGGTTGTTGGTTAATGCAGGTTGTAGATCATCTCCTTTGTTTATTATTTCCCAAACGGAGCGAGCATTGGCAGTTGTAATTGCAGCCAGCATCTTTTCTGCATCACACTGCGCTCTCCAAGTTTTGGTCGATTTTAACCAGTTCTTATATCTCTGCTTTGTCAGCCTCAGCAATTCAGTTTTGTCAGTTAGATTACTTCGGTTTATTCTACGTATTTCAGCTCGATGTTCCATTTCTTTTTTGCCACCTTACTATTATATGCATGTTTACTTGTTAAGCTTGTAGATTTGTTTATGTCTCTCTTCACCTCAAAATCTTTCAGGAGCCATCTATCCTCCACCGTGTAGCTGTTTTGATTCTCCCTTATGTTGTTATCCAGGTTGGCCGTCAGCTGAGGGATATCAGCGGTTTTAAGCAGCCGTATTCTGTTTCTACCCCATGTCAGTTCAATTTGTTGCTTCATGGGATTTGTCAGTTCCTTAGAGGGTCATAAAAGTTCTACTTATATCAGTGCGTGGTCACTCGTAGTTTGTTTCTTTACATACATTGATTTAATCCATCTAATTTTATTTTCAGCCACAAAGCAAAAATATAGACAGGCACTCTATTTGCCACAGAACCACGTATTTGCACCTGAAATGTCTCCTGTAGTCTGGCCATTGAGCATCGTCATGTCTCGTATATTCTTTTCCCGAATCCATCTCGATTCCGATGTTCCTAGATATAACTTTTGTCTCAGCCTTCCCGAGGAGTCCAAGAGTTTTAGATTCAAGCCTCCGCATATTAGAATCAGTTGACTTGGCTCTTCATACATTGATGTGTCAATCATTTCCATGATCTTTGTTAAATACTGTTCTATTTAACAGTCTGTGGGACTCCAATATGTATTTATTAGGAACATTCTTATTTCCCTTGTTCCTCTGTTTTTAACCAATTTGACCATTTGAGTGTACGAATTTGGATTTAGATGTTCAATAATCTCTAGGTCTACATCCTTTTTAATTAGTTTCAAGAGACCCGTTCTTGGCCGTCCCAATAGACCTTTGTAGTGATACACGAAATTGCAACCTTGCCAATCAGGGCTTTAGATGACAGCATTAGCCGCTGAAAGCCAATAGTGTATTCAAAGTATGTGCTAAAAATGCTGACAGTAGTACAGGCAGGGAGGGCCCCTAGCCATGTAGCTAATAGGTTTTTGGAGTGTTTGGAACATCATGGCACCTATATAGCGCTTAGATAGCCAGTCTTAAGCGCTATAAACACTAAGCTATGAGTGCATGCCTTTTAGAGCTTGCAGATGGGGTTAATACATCCCTGCTTCCCTTAGAATATTCAGCCTCACTAACGTTAGCCCTGGCTCCAAGCTAATCTTCCTTTTCTCTGGGAAGGTACTGATAAGACATTCCTCAGCCAGCGCAGATGGGAACAAGGGAGGGGGTAGGAGCGAGCAGGGAGCATCTCAGAGAGAGCTGGGTTTTTTCCATGAACCAGCCTCACAGAGAAAGTTCTGGAACTATGCGTCATGGTGACTGACAGCAAGAGAGTATAAAGTATCCATGCACACATGGGATCAGGGGGAGATCGCCTGTGGACTTGATTCGTGTACAGTCAGGTGCCCGGAATTGGCTCTCACGGTGTCCTTCAGCATTGTCCTCTGAGCGGGGCTTGTTTACAGCTAGCTTATGAGGGCCCAAGGTCTCCCCAGTGCTGATTAAGGGACGTAAGACTGTGTTTCTCTATGTTTCTCTATATTTCTCTATGTTTCTCTATGTTTATCTAAGTTCCATGTTTCACTACATTTTGCATTGCTCTTTGTTTTATGTTGTGTAATATTCTCTAACTTGAATCCCAAATGTATATGAAATTCACTGCTTAGAATAAATATGCTAACACTTTGAGGGTGTCATTTGTCACTTGCATGAGATCACTGCTCAGCACAATAGAACCTGTATTTTGGGCTGAATTGGGTATTTTTGCTCTCAAAGGGCTGGCCCCGAGGAAGATTTTGCCCAATATCAAGACATTTGGTGGCAGCGGTGGGATTTGTGAAGAGCAGTGCCATGACATGACAAATGGTGTGAGAGAACACAGTGTAGAGTGGGGAGCAGGCTGTCGCATTTCCTTGATGGTCTCACTGCAGCTCTGAGACTTCAAAAGGCAGCAATGTTGTGTCGGCTTGCCGTGGCCGATAGCTTGTGTGGTTAAGACTCCCTTCAGTAAATCAGTCGTGACTGACTTATTGCATGGGATTGGTGCCAGGGAGTACAAGGCAATAAACGAGCGGGAAATGGCTTTGTTTAAAGCACTCCGATGAATGGTTAAGAAAGATGTATGCTCAATTAGAAAAAGAATTTTATCATGTGGTTTCCCAAGTTTAAAGTTGTAATTTGGAATGCATAATGAGACGGAGTTCTCATCTCTATTCTGTCATGAGGGCAGGAAAAAAAAATAATTGCAGGGATTTGACATGCAAATTGTGAATAGTGATTTAACCATTGACTCAGCCCCAGTGTGCTAGCGAGTGGGGGCTGTAATGTTCGGAGGCGAAGGTTCGTCTTTTTTGATATATGCTTTTGAAGGGTTGGCATTCCTGAATAATGAGGAAGGGGAATGAGCCATGCTTAGGAGAATGAGTAACATCTGTGCTGAGAGCCTAAAGAGTTTTTTCTTTCTTTTGGCAACTGTAAAATTCCATGTGCTAATGGTGGCAAATTCTGTTTAAAGGAAACACACTAAAATGGTTATATTGCATTTTAGGCTGTGCCATGCTTATATTGGGTGAGAGACTCACTTAAAAGGAAAGTGAGTGAATGTTATTTGGATTTTCGATTTTTGTGTACTGATTTGAAATTGCAGAACCAGTTTGCAATGGTTGGGGGGAAAAACAATTTATATTTTTCTAAATTGCCCCTGGAGTATTTTTGACTGTCCCCATGCTATGCCATGGATTTGTGCTGTTGCCTTATAAGTGATGTATGCTTTGAAAATAGTGACCTGTTGACTGTGATACATGGGGAAAAATGTTGTTGACACATTAAACAGCCCACAAGCAATAGAGTGTGGGTTGTTCTTGCAGGAAAAAAAACGTGCAGGGAGCTGCACTAAATATGGCATTTTTATTTTTTAAATGCACTGAACTGAGTGGTTATAGTTTGGCAATGGTACAACAGAATGAAACATCTGTGTGTGATAAGATAGCACAAAGATTTAATGGGTTGTGAGTTCTCTTGAAAGATCGCACATTACAAGAAAAAAAAGACGCTTTGACATTTTGCAAAATTACATGGAGTAGAAAAATGACAAGAAAAGTGCCGCTTTTGAAAACAAGAGTCTTGCTGTGTGTGCAGAGCTTGTGCCTTGAAGCTGTCTTGGGCGAGGTGCGTGAAGGCAAACAAAAGCAGAAACAGTACAAGAAAGAGTTAATTTGGATGAACTGTCTGAAACGAGTGAAGCCGCCACAGTATAAGAGTTATAGGCAAAAGAGATAAGCTGCGTGCTAATGGCGCTGCCAGGTGCACACGAAAGATAAACATGCCTGCATTCCTGAGGAAGGGGGAGCAAAAACAGAGAGCTGTTCAAAAAGTAAAGAATTTGCCCAGTAAACTGTGGTACGGAGCAAAGGCTTCATGCAGGATGGCAGACGGGCACATCACATCTGAACATTTACCTATGCATCTGTGAATGGGCCAAGAAAAGACAGCTGCCCATTCCAACAGACATTACTGTGCAAACCGCATTCCCATGTGATGTGATGTGAAGTGAAGTAAAGCGCTATTGCTGTGCAAGCTGCATTCCAATGCTCCATGTGATGTGAACTGAAGTAAAGCGCTGTGCACTGGAGAAGAAACCTCTAGGCGCTTTGAGAAGAGAAAATACACATCTGGCAAACTGCAAGCTACATTGCCAGGGGATGGAGTAACTGACAAAGACATTATGGCCTTCCAGATGGAAGCAAAACTGACAAAAAGTGCTTAGCCGTTTTGCAAGAGACAACATGCAGAGCGGGGCTTTGAAGTACAACATGAACACTGCACATTAGCCATGATCCAGAAGCCACACGGCTTAGTGCAAGAATGAATGATTTGTTGAAGCAACAAAAGAAACTGACTCAGACTATCGCACTCAAAGGAGTGGTTCAAAAACAGCAAACGCCCTTTGAAAAAATGACAAGTGAAAAAACCAGAGACTTGAAAAGACACTGCTAAGAAAAGAAAGATAAATAAACAAAGCTGCTTGTACAACTGTAAGCGGTATTGGACTGAAAGACTTTACCTTTGAAAAATGGAGTGATGCCAGCAGGGCAACCTAAACCAAGATCATGAGACACTGGAAGCAAGTTGGCGCCTGGCATTTGTGATCGCTTTGGTGAAAAAGAAAAGCATTGTGCGACCTGGGTACTTACTATATGGCTTTGTAAAAGCACAGATCAGTCTGAGGTACCATTGACCAGCTATGATTGCATTGCACAAATGAGTTTGTGATTAGGCAGTTACACCCCGTATGGTTGAGTGTAAATAAGCCCCCAGAAACATGCAGAAAGGTGATAAATAATTGCAGTAGCTATGACAAAGTGTGTAGTTACCTGATGAGACTTTTTGAAGATGGGGGTGGTATTATGGGAAGGGGTGGATAACGCTGATATTGAAGTTTTGATGAAATCCTAACATTTCTGTTTGTATTTTGCCTAGGCAAAGCACGACAAGACATTTCATAATATAGGAAGATAATATGCAGTTTGTGGGTGACACTGATCAAAGAAGGGTCAGACGCATTCTCAGAGAAAGCGAGCCACTGCGACATGCTATTTCAACTTTAACGTGCCCTGCACCGCACTCAATGCTGTAACCTGCGAATAGTGTCCAACAGAGTAATAACTTTTGCTGAACTGGCACGGTGCAGACTTGGCTAATTATCAAGTATTTGATGCTACACATTTAAATGACATGTTTTGCCCTTTCTTGTTTAAAGGACTATGGACAATGAATTGTGGACTGTAACATCAGGCACCACATACAGCTGTGTGACACAGCAATTGAATGCTAACACATTGAAAAATGGTTTTTAAATGCACTGTTGAGATGAATCTGAAAAAACCAAATGGTTTTACTCTTCCAACTGAATGGCTTTAACCAGAGATGTTTTGTTTTTTGAAAAAAAAAAATATTCTACATTGCACGTAGGCAGGAGAATGATTTATGAACTGTTGGGGCAGCAGAATTATGCAAGCAGGAGTGTAATTTATTTTGAGATAAGATGAGTGCGCACATCAAAGTCACCTGTGCGTAGGTTAAGATTCTTAATTGAAGTAATGCTGCCAAGTGTGTGAGCTATAATTTGAAATGGTAATCTTTGAAACACTGGATACTTTTACAGCCAGCTTAAGGCAGGTAAATGAAACCATGACTGACTTGATGTTTGATTTTATGACACAGAGTGTGACACGGTTTTTTGTTAAACCAACCAGTTTCATGTTTTTGTGGGGACAGCTGTCTCCAGCACACTAATGCAAAGAGTCACCTTTTGATTGTAAACATTTGGAATAATTGTTTGGAAAAGCGCTACAAATGAGTATCCACATGGAATTGCTAGAGTACTGGCCTGGCACATTGTCAGGCATCTTTTGTCACTGAATGGATACCATTTGTTTAATTTGTCTAATGTGATGTTTTTCTGACCAAGAACTGCAGCGAGTGTTCTCGCCAAGATTTAATGAACTATAACTTGACTAAATGAATTTTTTCCATGGTGTGATGAAACAGCCACTGCCGGATAGTAGTATGGTGTTTGTGGCTAAAGTTATTATTGTATATGGTAGATATCCCACTTGAAGAAGGGTATTCTCCAAGTCACAGAAGGTAGACACTGTGAACCTGTTAGATTTTCCAGTAGTAAGACAACATGTAAATTGTAGACTGGTAATGCACACCTTCATTATTACAGTGCTACACTTAGACATAGATTTATCATGAGGCAATGTTTCCTTAGTACTACCAAGCTGCTACAAATGGAGTCCATTTCTATGGCCCATCACTAGAGTGCGCGTAGCTAGGGAGCTAGATTCATTAATTGCAGGAGCTTTATATGCTTGTGACATAGAAACTGTGCACAATAAGCTAGCCACTATGGGTTCTGATGCCAGCTCTGCTATAGAACTTCTGGCCTAGTGGGGCCCATTGATATGCCCAGCACTGCTACAAGTATTGACAGCCAATTGAAGATAACAGAATTTTAGACATGAAGACATTTTTGTCTGCCATAGGGCAGGTCAACAAGACTGCTAAATACACACAATGCATTGTATGGCAAACATTGTTAAATCAGCAGGTGTTGGCTTTTTACTGGGTGGGGGCGACCATCCTCCACACACTGGCACGCAGAGCTACAGTTACCAGCATACATATGGATTGAATTGCTTGCTTTTGATTGCATGAATAACACATGCCATGCTTTGATGTAAATTAGTAGAATTGTTTTTATTTAGACAACCTGGTGCCCATGGGTTCACCTTGTTCACGAAATTAGATGGTTTCTGGTTGGGTTCCACCTACCTGGGGGAAGTGTCTAGTCACACAGCCCATAGTCACGCTTGAATGCCCTGGGATCAGGGGGAGGGTAGGCCCTTAGGGTGAAAGGCTGCCAGGTTTTAGAATTGGTAACCATACATAAATGCAATAGTGCATTGTAGATTAGACTACACTGGATTGCCTTGACATTTTAACTGCATGCTGCTTTTTAACTGACAATCAGTTATACAAAATTGATTTAGGTATTTTTGTGTAGGCCAGGTTTTGGCTAGAGTAAATGTCCATGTTCACTTGGCGTAGGTATTTTTGTGTAGGCCAGGTTCTGGCTAGAGTAAATGTCCATGTTCACTTGGCGTAGGTATTTTTGTGTAGGCCAGGTTCTGGCAAGGGTATATGTCACTGTTCACTTTGTGTACATTTTTGTTTAGGTAGTGTTTTACCTTGCATGCCACGCTAACTAACCGCTAGAAGATAGTTTGCTTAAACCTCTTGCAAAGCCCCTAGGTCTTTATCACTGCACTAAATACTATGTTGATAGGTATTAGTCAGCATTTGTCGCACAAACGTTGAATAGGGGTGGAATGTAGTGATACACGAAATTGCAACCTTGCCAATCAGGGCTTTAGATGACAGCATTAGCCGCTGAAAGCCAATAGTGTATTCAAAGTATGTGCTAAAAATGCTGACAGTAGTACAGGCAGGGAGGGCCCCTAGCCATGTAGCTAATAGGTTTTTGGAGTGTTTGGAACATCATGGCACCTATATAGCGCTTAGATAGCCAGTCTTAAGCGCTATAAACACTAAGCTATGAGTGCATGCCTTTTAGAGCTTGCAGATGGGGTTAATACATCCCTGCTTCCCTTAGAATATTCAGCCTCACTAACGTTAGCCCTGGCTCCAAGCTAATCTTCCTTTTCTCTGGGAAGGTACTGATAAGACATTCCTCAGCCAGCGCAGATGGGAACAAGGGAGGGGGTAGGAGCGAGCAGGGAGCATCTCAGAGAGAGCTGGGTTTTTTCCATGAACCAGCCTCACAGAGAAAGTTCTGGAACTATGCGTCATGGTGACTGACAGCAAGAGAGTATAAAGTATCCATGCACACATGGGATCAGGGGGAGATCGCCTGTGGACTTGATTCGTGTACAGTCAGGTGCCCGGAATTGGCTCTCACGGTGTCCTTCAGCATTGTCCTCTGAGCGGGGCTTGTTTACAGCTAGCTTATGAGGGCCCAAGGTCTCCCCAGTGCTGATTAAGGGACGTAAGACTGTGTTTCTCTATGTTTCTCTATATTTCTCTATGTTTCTCTATGTTTATCTAAGTTCCATGTTTCACTACATTTTGCATTGCTCTTTGTTTTATGTTGTGTAATATTCTCTAACTTGAATCCCAAATGTATATGAAATTCACTGCTTAGAATAAATATGCTAACACTTTGAGGGTGTCATTTGTCACTTGCATGAGATCACTGCTCAGCACAATAGAACCTGTATTTTGGGCTGAATTGGGTATTTTTGCTCTCAAAGGGCTGGCCCCGAGGAAGATTTTGCCCAATATCAAGACAACCTTTTAGGGCTGGATTTGTACATGTTTTATAGCCTTCACATACAGGACTAGATCTTACCCAGGATTCCTGTATGCATATGATTTCATACTCTTCCAAAGATTCACATTCACCAGAGTACACATGGCCAAATCCCCTGGTGTTTCATGAGGGTAGTAGGAGTCCTCGCTTGGGCTGTGATTCCTATTGTTTCTTTTTTTCCAGGGAGGGTTTTAATGCCCCAGAACTCTTCTCCTCTTGAGTTTCTTTTATGGTTCCTGCTTTACTTTGGAACCGTAGGTTTCTTGAATTGTCCTCAGTATACTTCATTTTTGTCAGATAATTCTCCATTATTTTTTCGACTAGTTCTCCTCCGGTCAGTTTCGGGGAGTCTCTCGGCCCGATTGTCTTTCCTTTGAGTAATATTCTCTTGTTTGTGTGAGGGAGCGATGAGCCATCAGGCCCCAGCGTCCTCTACTTCTCAGTATGAAACTCGGACCAAGTGCCTCCAGTAGTGGGTTTCACCCCTTGCCCTTATGCGATGTTAACCTTGGTTGACTTTTGCGTAGATGGGACCAGTGAGCAGGACACGGGGTATCCATTTTTTGTACCCCCTTTCGACTCCATCTTGGTGACTAGGCCTCACTGCGATAGTACAAAAAATGCTTCTCTTCCCTTTTCTTGCAGAAGCCCAGCCAGGCGTGCAGGGCACAAGGCCCCCACCACCCCCGTTCTCACTCTGACTGGAAAACTTTGCAGGTCCATTCTCACGCTGAAGTTGGAGATGCTCGCAACACAATAATAAATGTAACACATCGCTCTTCCTCTGAGATCACTGTCCTGCATGTGAACCAGCATGAGCTAAGCACATAGCTCATCCATCTCCACAAATGTGTTGTTGCCCCTCCCGCACCCTCGCCAGTGGAAACGTACTACCATTGTGCCCCTGCTGCAATATATTGTTGCCTACCACGAACAAATGCCACATACCAGAGATTCTTATATGTGCGGACCCTAATTTCAACCAGTGTATTATAGCGGTCAAGACCCCTAACCTAAGACTTGTATCATCCTATGTTACTGATAGTATAGATATATATGTGACTTTTATAGAGATGTGATAAACTACTGAAGGGCTTTTGAACAATTATTATTTAGTGCATGCATTCTTTGAGAATATATTATGTTAGCTTAGATAGTGACCTTCCTACCTCCCAGTGACCTGACCTTCACCCATGCGGAGCACAGATTACTGACGTCAATCCTCCCGCCAACCAAGTGACCAACCCGGATGAAGAGATGCCACCCCACCTGAGACATCGAGTGAACTGACCAATCCGGGACCAACGTAGTATCCCATGTTAGTTGCATCATTCACCCTATAAAACCTAATGTAACGATAACATGTGCAGAGCGCTCTCAGATATCTCTTGAATACTATTCACCAGAGATAAAAGTTTTTCTTGAACTCTCGCAGCCTGCTCTCTTTGCCTTATTCCCCATCAGGGGTCTGTTGTTTTATTCTTTTGCACGTCAAAGACGGGGAGGGCACAAACATTTGCCATTAGAGAATTGTTTTAGTTCATCTTTAGTTAAGTTTTTCTCCTCCTGCCTTTTATTTTGGTTATGCACATTTTGGCCATATTGCGAATTCTCTTTATTTTTGCCTTTAATCTCCTTATTGTCCACTATGCTCAACCTCATGCCTAGTTCCCTTAAAGTGTTTTTTGTTTGCCACACCATATCTCTTACTCTCACAGATCTGAGATGCATCATAATCAAATCCATCCTTCTATCGTCTAGAAATTCAATGATTACAATATCATCCGGCCGTAGTTTCTCCTTCACTGGCAGCCTGTTTATCAGGGACATGTGTTTTTCCTGTTTAGCAGGATTTTTTTGTGATCTTTGGTGAGCCTTTCAAGTTTTAATTTAAAGGATTTGGAGATCTTTTCCTTTAAAGCCTCTCTCCCGTGCTTCTGACATCCTGTTTTATTTGCGATTTCTTCTTGGTTCCCATTGTCAAGTCTATGATTTCTTTTTTTTTGGCGCTCTTGATTCTTTGAATATCTTCAAATTTCCAGTTCATCTTGCTTAGAGGGTTGAAATTTGGGTGTGAGGTCCTTTGATCTTCTAGATCACTCAGCCAACTTATTGTCCTTATGTCCTTACTGTAACTTCTCCGTGCTTCGCTGTATACCTTCGTCCCTTTCCTCCTCATCTCCTTTTTATTAGCAGTAGACTTCTCTTTTAGATTTCTTTCTTTTATTTCCTCTAGATTTTAATATTTGTCAATCACTTGCCAATCCGTCATGCTGATGTTCACCCATGTCTCATCCTCGTCGTTATTTTTGATAACTTCGATAAGATCACTCAGGCAGTCAGAAGCGTCCAGATTGACTATTGATCTATGATCCATCTCATCCTCTTTTTCAGTGGCTTGTTCTTGCCGAAAATCTTGGTGCTGGAGATTGCTTAATGTCATTTCGCTCCTTGGTTTCTTAGAGGGGGGTCTTGTATATTCACGTGATGGAGTTCTTATATTTCTTAGGAACGCTTGAGATCCATTTGCTTTTCTTTTTATTGCTTGTTATTTTTGCTATCTTGTTGGCAATGTCGCATGAAGATGCCGGTAGAGTGTTCTTTTTCCCTTTTATCATCGTCTGGGGGAGTATATTTGCCTCTTGAAATATAGAATATTATGTTGTTCCCAGACCCCCCTTTGTTTGCATACATTAACTTTGGGTTTCACCCTAAGTTAACAGGGCAATCCAGACGTGGACCCCTTGCTCACTGTTCTTAGAGAGGCAACAGTTTCACCTCACTGATGATGCCCAACAAGGCTGAAACACGTGTATGGGGTTACTGATGGTACTCTTGTTCAGAGGAGAATTGCCTAGCATTTCGGCGCTGGACTGCCCCTGGGCAGGACAAAGGCTGATATGCGGGGACATGTATTCTCTGTGAAAAGGACAGTGAGCTAAAGACTTGGTAGAGTCTCTCCCAGGGGTTATTCACCCAAGAACAGGTCATTGGGCTGTGTTCGTGCTGGTAGAGAGATTCCCAGACCCCCCTTTGTTTGCATAGAATATGTTGATACTGGGTTCTTATCACCTGAAGTATTGTCGGGCACTGTTTTCTTTTGCTTTGGGCCTGGTTGCTCCTTTTTCAAGATCAGTGGCCCCCCTTTTCATTTCTTTGCTTCTTTTAGTTCCGATCCCTGATCTAGTCTTGTATCCTTAGTTGGTGAGTTATTCTTCGGTGTATCTTTAGGGATTTCATTTACAGTTGACCTCAGCTCGCAGGACTTCCGTATCCATTTATGATCTTCTAAGATCGCTTCCATAAGCAGATGTTTATCATTCGAGTCCTGGCGAGCCAGATCACAATGGAGATTCTGTCACTGGCACGAGGCGTCTGACTCCTTCTCGAGCCTTACGTCCAATCTTTCCGTAAAACCTGCCAATTCCTTGATTTGCTCCTTCATTTCCAAATTCATTGCATAAGTCAAAGTCAGAGTATCATTTAGCGTTTCATAAAGTTTGAGATGTTGTATTCATCACTGCCATTATTACATTTTGGATGTGCGCAAGGTCCTCCAACCTCCCTTTGTTGCAATATTCGATAAGTTTCCACAAAGTCATGTCGTCAACCAACAGAGGCTGAGTGGTATATTCCATTCTTGTAGTAGTCCCATCCAGTGAGCTATTGGTCGTAAGCCCTTTAGTTTGGTTCATAGTTTTCTTCTGGAATAGACCCCTCTGGGTGACCAGACTGAGCTGCTCCTTTTCGTCCAGCGCAGCGATCTTCTCCATAATGAAAGAGAGACTCCTCCTTTTTTCTCTCATGATTTTTCCTGTTAAGTTTGAGATGCCTTGGATTAATTTGTTGGCCAAGGTTGAATTTTTCTGGGTCAGTGATTCCGGGCTATTCCATCCGTGGTGTGGGACCATATTGCTTCTACTAGCCTGGTTTCGGATATATTCCTCTTCCAACGCCGAGGGCTCCATTCTCCCCCTTTTCTCCTTCTCCATACATAGTTCCTGAGAGCTCTTAGTGCAAGCTTTTGCCGACTCTGTAGATGGCGGAGTTTTAGGTTGGTGCATTGAGTCCTGCCAGTCAGGTTCATTTAAAGGGCTTGAAATTATCTCCCTATCATCTTCATAAACGATCGTGATAGGTAGAGATTGTTTGTTCAAGTGCTCCTCTAATTGAAGTTGTATCTTTTCATGATGATCATTTTTCTGTGTTGGCCGGCCACCCTCTGTCTGTGCTACCTCTGCCTCAGGGTCGAACGTCTCATCTCGCAGCTCCACCTCTTGTTCATCGTAATTTTTTTCCTTCTGGGTTTCGATCTGATTTTTTTCTCTTACTTGTTGTGGGGTAGTAGTATTAACCTTGATAGGGCTCCCATTAATTCACGGGGCAGAGATATGTCTTTCAGCCTGCGGATCTTAAATTGTTGTTATGATCATTTATTGTTTTGGACGGGCTGCTCGACTTCTTCTCCTGCCTGTAACCACGAAGTACCGAAAGGGAAGTCACTAATCTCCATACTTCTTTTGCTGTCCGGCTTCTAAGAGGCTCACTCCAGACCAGATCCATTTCTAAGCGTCTTGCTTTCTCCACCACTAAAGGACTGAACATGAGAATGTATCATGAACACAGTATGAAAATTTAACATATCCTGCCCATGGATCAGTTTCATCCAAAACGTGTTGGCACCAACCACCATTTAGGAGTGTTTCATTATGTTGATGACTGTCTGAGCACTGATGTATTATATGGCTCAGAATTACCACACGAGTTATGAGCCTTGATGGATTTGTGATTTAACTACTATACACTTTTTTTAGATTTATTTGGATGTTACTTCAGCTCAATTGTACTACGGTTGTTTGAAATATTGTTGCCTATTATTTACATCCCACACTGTGTGTTTAACACTGTGGCTTCAATTGATTGTGTTATATAAACAATTGTTCTTAACTTGTTTTAAACCTATCTCGAGTTCGTTTTTTTTTTTGTCCTTACTACATTCCAGCAGGTGGACAGACATCTGTAGACATGGATATGACTTACTAACTATGACCTTTGAATACAATGAAAGCATAAACCTTTTTTGCCACATAAATATTGCAACATCACCAACTATCGGTGTTGACTGCCTCCAGGTCGAGCTTCTGAACCCGCTCTGGTTGTGAAATTACACCAGGAATTCAATCCCACTCTGAGTGCAGCATTGGGCTACTGGTCGGCAACGTCCAGTGTATGTTTTGTGTCCTTTGTTTTGGACCCTGAGTGGCCTCGAGGTCTTCCCAGCTGCACCCAAAGTATTCTTCCACTCAACTACATAGACTTTTTACATTCCCTCTACCATTATCAACAAGAACTAGATTTTTTTTTACATTTGGTTGTGCCTCCCAGCCCCCATATTTTCCATTTCTTTTATTGTATCACACTCAACACTCAACAGAGCAAGTGTATTTAAAGTCGGCTGTTGTGTTTGTTCTGGCCTCTCCCCTAGACGTTCAGTAACATCCCTTTTTAATGGACTTTTGTCTTTCTTATTTGTTACCCTTTCCTGAGAGAGAGCAGGCACCATATCGAGCATTGCAGACATATGACTACTATTGCCTTCCTCTTCCTCTATTTTAATTGAGCGCTGAGTCATCTCTACGGATTCTTTCTGCTGAGATTCAGTCTGCTGCCTATTCTCAGCGGGTGCACTCTTTAACAAAAGTTCACTTTTCGTCACCCGCATAGGGTCCTCATCCCTGCCTCCCCCAATGTTCTTAGAGGGCTGGATCACCTCGATGGAGTCTTTCTGCAGGTATTCAGTCTGCTGCCTATTCTCGGCGGGTACAATCTCTAACGAAACTTCAATTTCCGGCACCCGCATGGTGTCCTCATCCCTGACTCCCCCAATGCCTATTTCTAAAAAGTCAAGTTCCTCACCCCCAGAGGTTAAACTCTTAAACAGGAGTCGGGTGCGTGTAAGGCTTGGGGGGGCTTTCTGTCTCTGTCTCACTGGTGATGGCATCAGGGATTGCACAGCTGGGCAGGAGGTTAGGCGTTGTTTTACCTGTTGGCGGGTTTTTCGTCGGGAGTCCTCCTCTGGATCTGTTGAGACGCTGGTCGCACGCGTACTTGCTCACGTAGTGCAGCTCCTCTCAATCGTGTCTTGTTACAATTGACACCGTGCTCCTTGTCCGCGTCCCCACCGGCAACACCGATAACACCACTTGCTCACCGCTTCCGCTCCACTTACGTGGGAGTGGGCGCTTTTCCGTGTTGTGCTGGCTACAGGTGGCTCTTCCTTTTTTAAATGTATTCATTCATTTATTTATTTATTTATTTATTTCCTTAAAGGCACAAAATGCTATTAGCACACATGCTCAATAGCATGCCAGGAACCAGTCAGTTTCTGCAAAAAAAACTCCCAAAACATAGCGTTTCAAAAGTCCAGCAGCAGTTTACCAGGGTCCTCCACCGTTAACTCCACTTGCGCACCATTTGCCCTTATTCACATGCGGTTAAAGCAAACAGTAAAACCCAACTGTTTTGCCCGTGTTCACCTCAGGGGTTAAAGCAAACAGTAAAACCCGACAGTTTTGCATATTACAAAGACTGTTCTGCTTTTTACAAATGTGTGGTGCCAGAATTAACGTCCACATGCTCACAGTACTCCAAATAGAACCCAAACTATTTTTTCTGTGATTTACAGCACGGGTTGAAGTAGACAGAAAAACTGGACTGTTTTGCCACCACCACGGGTTAAAGCAAACAGTAAAACCCGACAGTTTTGCTTTTTTGCAAAATAAGAAACACTGCTCACAGAACACTGCCAAGTCCAAAACCCGGTCTCAGGGGGTTCAGGGGGCTGGTGTTCCCAAGTGCTCCAAAGGATGGCAGAGAGCACCGGCTGGACTGGAGAGAACGCAGCTCTTCTCCGCTCTCCGTTCCCAATCCTCACAGACTTCCAACTCTGTGGTCAACCCGTTAGTGGAAGTATAATGCCCCCCTGGCTTTTCATGGTCCACTGGACATGCATTTTGGGGAACAGAAACGGTCAAAGGGAAACAATGTGTGCTTTTGACAGTTTATGCCATCCTAAGAGCTCTCCCTCAGCTGATGAAAGTAACTGAAGGAGTGCTCAGTGTTCACACTAGGCTGGTTGCTCTGCTCCACCGTAATGGGTGATGGAACTGACGCGTTGGTGTGTCTTCATCCATTATGGATGAGCCACCACTGGCTGCCAGCTGACCTCTTGATAGCAAAGCAGTACACCTTTTGAGAATCGTGTGATGAATTGCCATCTGGCAAGGCGGTGGAAACCCTGGCTTTTTATTTGTATTAAATAATACAATAATATTGTTAATTCCATATCTGAAAGGGTAATCTGTTGATCATAAGCATTGTGGGTACCTATTTTATATATTTGCATTTATATAGCGCTCACACAGCGCGGGGGCATCGAGGTGCTGTTACAAAATGATGTCCTAGTTACACAGTTACAGTATACATACTTACGGGCTCTAGGTTACATTAGCCCAAACATACAGGTATGAATTGTGATGCTTAGGTAGGAGGCTGGGTTACATAGACCCTTAGCTAAGTTTATCAGGCAATGATTGAGTAGATACATGTATATTCCTTATAACCTTATAAATCGTTCTAAGTAAGTAGGCAGCCTGTGTTAGTCATTGAAGATCAGGTGACTATGTGTGGCATTATGAGGCAGGTGGTTTAGGTGAACAGTCTGGTTTTGATTCCTTTACGGAAGATTAGATGAGAGGGTTCATCTCTGAGCGTCTGTAGGGAGTTCCAATGCTTGGCGCAATGAACGGGAAGCTTGCACCCCCTCCTCTGGCACGCTTGATTCTAGGAATGGGCAGTAGGTTGGTATAAGGTGTTTTTGTCGGTCTGGATGTGTAGTGTAGGGTGGATCTGTGTGAAAGGTATGGGGTGCTTGGTGGTGTATGCATTTGTGCGTGATTGCCAGGGCTTTGAAGAGGATGCACTGGCGAAGAGGCAGCCAGTGAGCTTGTTTCCTGGCTGCTGTAATGTGTTCCCTTTTGAGATGCCCAAGGCAGCGCGCAGGGCATTATTTTGTATGTATCAGTGATGTCATCAATGACATTTGTGATGTCATCTTTGATGTCCTGGGTGTTAGTCTTAGCGTTAGTCTTAGCAATGCACGGTGGTGGCACGAGTTATGGTTGCTTAACTTACCATAACTGGCAAATTTCAGGGGTTTTTCGGTTTTACTTGGAACCATAACGTCCCTTTAACAAAGTTTTTTTTACTGAATTTCATAGGTTTTTAGTAGCGCATCTTAACCATAATGTCCGCTTAACAAAGTTTTTTTCATTGAATTTCATAGGTATTTATTAGTGCAAATTAACCATAACATCCTTTTCAATAGATGAAGACCACTAGCATCCTAGATCCTTAAAGTGGGAACCCCGGGTGGTAAAAAAATGATTTTTCTTCCCAAACCGGTATGCCCCGGTGTAGGAAGGAAAGTCTTTTACCAAGATGGCCACCATGTAAAGGGAAGGCGGGGTGTATAAAGAGAACACAACAGGGCATCAGCGGGGGGGGACAAGAAGGCAACAAGGGGCATCATAGAAGGGGGGGACAAGAGGAAGACATGGGGCATGAGCGGGGTGTGGGGGAACAGGAGGAAGACACGGAGCATCAGCGGGCGGTGGGGGGAAAAGAGGACAACAAGGGGCATCATAGGAGGGGGGACAAGAGGAAGACACTGGGCATGAGCGGGGGTGGGGGGAACAGGAGAGAGACACGGGGCATGAGCGGGGGTGAGAGGGAACAGGAGGGAGACACGGGGCATGAGCGGGGGGTAGGAGGGAACTAGAGGGAGACACGGGGCATGAGCGGGGGTGGGGGAACAGGAGGGAGACACGGGGCATCAGCGGGGGGTGTGGGAACAGGAGGGAGACACGGGGCATGAATGGGGGGTGGGGGGAACGGGAGGGAGAAAAGGGGCATGAGCAGGGGGTGGGGGGAACAAGAGGTAGACACGGGGCATGAGCGGGGGGTGGGGGGGACAGGAGGGTGACACGGGGCATGAGTGGGAGGTGGGGGGAACAGGAAGTAGACACGGGGCATGAGCGGAGGGTGGGGGAACAAGAGGTAGACACAGGGCATGAGCGGGGGGAACAAGAGGTAGACACAGGGCATGAGCGGGGGGTGGGGGGACCAGGAAGGAGACACGGGGCATAACCGGTGGTGCTGGAGAATGGGAGGAAGACACGGGCATGAGCCGTGGTGGTAGGGTAAACGTGTGGGAGACACAGGGCATAAGCGGAGGGTGGGTGGAATGTGAGGAAGACACAGGGCATGAGCGGGGGGTGGGGGGAACGTGAGGGAGACACGGGGCATGAGCGGGGGGTGGGAGGGACAAGAGGGACACACGGGGCATGAGCGGTGGGTGGGGGGACAGGAGGGAGACACGGGGCATAAGCGGGGGGGGAACGTGAGGGAGACACGGAGCATGAGCGGGGTGTGAGGGGGACAGGAGGGAGACACTGGGAATGAGCGGGGGGTGGAGAAAAACGTGAGGGAGACATGGGGCAGGGGGTGGGGGAACAGGAGGGAGACACGGGGCATGAGCGGGGGGTGGGGGAACAGAAGGTAGACACGGGGCATGAGCGGGGGTGGGGGGAACAAGAGGTAGACACGAGGCATGAGTAGGGGATGGGGGAACAAGAGGAAGACACGCGGCATGAGCAGGGGGTGGGGGGAACAAGAGGTAGACACGGGGCATGAGCGGGGGGTGGGAGGGACCGGGAGGGAGACATGGGGCATGAGCGGGGGGTGGGGGGGAGAGGAAGGAGACACAGGGCATGAGCGGGGGGTGGGGGGAACAGGAGGTAGACACGGGGCATGAGCGAGGGGTGGGGGAATAGAAGGGAGACACGGGGCATGTGCGGGGGGTGGGGGGAACGTGAGGAAGACACGGGGCATGAGAGGGGGTGGTGGGAACGTGAGGGAGACACGGGGCATGAGAGGGGGTGGTGGGAACGTGAGGGAGACACGGGGCATGAGCGGGGGGTGGGGGGACAGGAGGGAGACACGGGGCATGAGCAGAGGGTGGGGGAGAACGGGAGGAAGACACGAGGCATGAGCGGGGGGTGGGGGGACCGGGAGGCAGACACAAGGCATAAGTGGGGGGGTGGGGGAGAACGGCAGGAAGACATGGGGCATGAGCGGGGGGTGGGGGGAACATGAGGGAGACACGGGGCATGAGCGGGGGGTGGGGGAACAGAAGGTAGACACGGGGCATGAGCGGGGGTGGGGTGAACAAAGGTAGACGTGAGGCATGAGTAGGGGATGGGGGTACAGGAGGTAGACATGGGGCATGAGTGGGAGGTGGGGGGAACAAGAGGAAGACACGCGGCATGAGCAGGGGGTGGGGGGAACAAGAGGTAGACACGGGGCATGAGCGGGGGGTGGGGGGGACCGGGAGGGAGACATGGGGCATGAGCAGGGGGTGGGGGAGAATGGGAGGAAGATACGGGACATGAGCGGGGGGTGGGGGGGAGAGGAGGGAGACACAGGGCATGAGCGGGGGGTGGGGGGAACAGGAGGTAGACACGGGGCATGAGCGGGGGTTGGGGGAACAGAAGGGAGACACGGGGCATGAGCGGGGGGTGGGGGGAACGTGAGGAAGACACGGGGCATGAGAGGGGGTGGGGGGAACGTGAGGGAGACACGGGGCATGAGCGGGGGGTGGGGGGACAGGAGGGAGACACGGGGCATGAGCAGAGGGTGGGGGAGAACGGGAGGAAGACACGAGGCATGAGCGGGGGGTGGGGGGACCGGGAGGCAGACACAAGGCATAAGTGGGGGGGGGAGAACATCAGGAAGACATGAGGCATGAGCGGGGGGTGGGGGGAACATGAGGGAGACACGGGGCATGATCGGGGGGTGGGGGGAATGTGAGGAAGACGCGGGCATAAGCTGGGGGTAGGGGGAATGTGAGGGAGTCACGGGGCATGAGCGGGGGGTGGGGGGGAACAGGAGGTAGACATGGGGCATGAGCGTGGGGTGGGGGGAACAAGAGGTAGAAACGAGGCATTAGCAGGGGTGGGGGGAACAGGAGTTAGACACGGGGCATGAGCGGGGGTGGGGGGAACAAGAGGTAGACACGGGGCATGAGCAGGTGGTGGTGGGAACAAGAGGTAGACACGGGGCATGAGCGGGGGGTGGGAGGGACGGGGAGGGAGATATGGGGCTTGAGCAGGGGGTGGGGGAGAACGGGAGGAAGACACGGGGCATGAGTGAGGGTGGGAGGAACATGAGGGGGACACCGGGCATGAGCAGGGGGTGGGGGGGACAGGAGGGAGACATGGGACATGAGTGGGGGCTGGGGGGAACAGAAGGGAGACACGGGGCATGACATGATCGGGGGGGAGAACGGGAGGAAGACACGGGGCATGAGCAGGGGTGGGGGAACGTGAGGGAGACACGGGGTATGAGCGGGGGGTGGGGGGAACGTGAGGAAGACACGGGGCATTAGCGGGGGTGGGGGAATGTAAGGAAGGCAGAGGGCATGAGCGGGGGCGGGGCAAACAAGAGGTAGACACGGGGCATGAGCGGGGGGTGGGGGGACAGGAGGGAGACACGGGGCATGAACGGGGGGTGGGGGAGAATGGGAGGAAGACACGGGGCATGAGCGGGGGTGGGGGAAACAAGAGGTAGACACGGGGCATGAGCGGGCGGTGGGGGGAACAGAAGGGAGACACGGGGCATGAACGGGGGCTCGGGAGAACGGGAAGAAGACACGGGGCATGAGCAGGGGGTGGGGGAAATATGAGGGAGACACGGGGCATGAGCGGGTGGTGGGGGGAAAAAGAGGTAGACACGGGGCATGAACGGATGGTGGGGGGACAGGAGGGAGACACGGGGCATGAGCAGGGGGTGGGGGGAACAAGAGGTAGACACGGGGCATGAGCAGGGGGTGGAGGACTGGGAGGGAGACACGGGGCATGAGAGGGGGGTGGGGGAGAACAGGAGGAAGACACGGGGCATGAGCGGGGGTGGGGGGAACGTGAGGGAAACACGGAGCATGAGCGGGGGTGGGGGGAACGTGAGGGAGACACGGGGCATGAGCGAATGGTGGTGTGACAGGAGGGAGAAATGGAGCATGAGCAGGGGGTGGGGGAGAACGGGAAGAAGACACGGGGCATGAGCGGGGGGTGGTGGGAATGTGAGGAAGACACGGGGCATGAGCGGGGGGTGCAGGGAACAGGAGGAAGACACAGGGCATCAGCGAGGGGTGGGGGAACAAGAGGTCAACAAGGGGCATCATAGGAGGGGGGACAAGAGGAAGACACGGGGCATGAGCAGGGGGTGGGGGAAAAAGAGGTAGACACGGGGCATGAGCGAGGGATGGGGGGGACAGGAGGGAGACACGGGGCATGAGCGGGGGGTGGGGGGAACAAGAGGGAGACACGGGGCATGAGCGGGGGGTGGGGGGAATGTGAGGGAGACACTGGCTTGAGCGGGGGGAATGTGAGGGAGACACGAGGCATGAGCGAAGGGTGGGGGGAACAGGAGGAAGACACAGGGCATCAGCGGGGGGTGGCGGGAACAAGAGGTCAACAAGGGGCATCATAGGAGGGGGGACAAGAGGAAGACACGGGGCATGAGCGGGGGGTGAGAGGGAACAGGAGGGAGACACGGGCCATGAGCGGGGAGTAGGAGGGAACAGGAGGGAGACAAGGGACATGAGCGGGGGTGGGGGGAACAGGAGGAAGACACAGGGCATGAGCGGGGGTGGGGGGGAACAGGAGGAAGATACGGGGCATGAGCGGGGGTGGTGGGGAACAGGAGGGAGACACGTGGCATGAGCGGGGGGTGGGGGCAACAGAAGGAAGAAACGGGACATCAGAGGGGGGTGGGGGCAACAAGAGGTCAACAAGGGGCATCACAGGAGGGGGGACAAGAGGAAGTCACAGGGCATGAGCGGGGGGTGGGGGGGAACAGGAGAGAGACACGGGGCATGAGCGGGGGGTGGGGTGAACAGGAGGGAGACACAGGGCATGAGTGGGGGTGGGGGAAACAGGAGGGAGACAAGGGGCATGAGTGGGGGGTGGGGGGAACAGGAGGGAGACACAGGGCATGAGCGGGGGGTGGGGGGAACAGGAGGTAGACACGGGGATTGAGTGGGGGGTGGGAGGAACAGGAGGTAGACACGGGGCATGAGTGGGGGGTGGGGGGAACAAGAGGTAAACACAGGGCATGAGCAGGGGGTAGGGGGAACGTGAGGGGATACGGGGCATGAGCAGGGGGTGGGGGACTGGGAGGGAGACACGGGGCATGAGAGGGGGGTGGGGGAGAACAGGAGGAAGACACGGGGCATGAGCGGGGGTGGGGGGAACGTGAGGGAAACACGGAGCATGAGCGGGGGTGGGGGGAACGTGAGGGAGACACGGGGCATGAGCGAATGGTGGTGGGACAGGAATGGAGAAATGGGGCATGAGCAGGGGGTGGGGGAGAACGGGAAGAAGACATGGGGCATGAGCGGGGGGTGGTGGGAATGTGAGGGAGACATGGGGCATGAGCGTGGGGTGCAGGGAACAGGAAGAAGACACGGGGCATCAGCGGGGGGTGGGGGAACAAGAGGTCAACAAGGGGCATCATAGGAGGGGGACAAGAGGAAGACACGGTGCATGAGCAGGTCGTGGGGGGAAAAAGAGGTAGACACGGGGCATGAGCAGGGGGTGGGGTGGACAGGAGGGAGACACGGGGCATGAGTGGGGGGTGGGGGAGAACAGGAGGAAGACACAGGGCATGAGCGGGGGGGAACAAGAGGTAGACACGGGGCATGAGCGGGGGGTGGGGGGAACAAGAGGGAGACACGGGGCATGAGCGGGGGGTGGGGGGAACGTGAGGGAGACACTGGCATGAGCGGGGGGAATGTGAGGGAGACACGAGGCATGAGCAAAGGGTGGGGGGAACAGGAGGAAGACACAGGGCATCAGCGGGGGGTGGCGGGAACAAGAGGTCAACAAGGGACATCATAGGAGGGGGGACAAGAGGAAGACACGGGGCATGAGCAGGGGGTGAGAGGGAACAGGAGGGAGACACGGGGCATGAGCGGGGAGTAGGAGGGAACAGGAGGGAGACAAGGGGCATGAGCGGGGGTGGGGGAACAGGAGGAAGACACGGGGCATGAGCGGGGGTGGTGGGGAACAGGAGGGAGACATGTGGCATGAGCGGGGGGTGGGGGCAACAGAAGGAAGAAACGGGACATCAGAGAGGGGTGGGGGGAACAAGAGGTCAACAAGGGTCATCACAGGAGGGGGGACAAGAGGAAGTCACAGGGCATGAGCGGGGGGTGGGGGGAACAGGAGAGAGACACGGGGCATGAGCGGGGAGTGGGGTGAACAGGAGGGAGACACAAGGCATGAGTGGGGGTGGGGGGAAACAGGAGGGAGACAAGGGGCATGAGTGGAGGGTGGGGGGAACAGGAGGGAAACACAGGGCATGAGCGGGGGGTGGGGGGAACAGGAGGTAGACACGGGGCATGAGTGGGGGTGGAAGGAACAGGAGGTAGACACGGGGCATGAGTGGGGGGTGGGGGGAACAAGAGGTAAACACAGGGCATGAGTAAACAACTGAACCCAAACTATGCCAAAGAAGAGAATTCCATCAAAATGCCATATAGAGTGCCACACAGTGATTTCATTGTTGAAAAAGACTTGATTTAAAGATATGTTGCTTATTGTGAGTTTATAAATGTATTTTTTTTTACAAGGAACTAAGTTACAATTGACTTGAAGGCAATCTGATTTAGTTAAAACTTCAAGAGGCCTTCTGTCCATGGGAACCCTACACACCTTATTCCTAGACAAAGGAGACTTCCCCTGCCCCAAGACAGGAGATTGACAAGCTGGTGTGAACAGGAACTGGGGAGTGGCACCCTGGACCGATGCTATGCTGCCTGGAAACAAGACAATGGATTCTTTCAGCTGAAAAGAATATGCTGATTTGGGTGTGCCTGGTCAACAACTGCTCTAGCAGGAAGGCAGGCCATGTGACCATCTGACTCACCCAGCTCTGGGGGGCGGACCAGACTGAGGTGTGTATTGAATTGAAAGCAAATGTATGTTTTATAAAATTGCTTATAACACATTTTACAAAGCTGACAAAAATATGAAACTTTGGGATTCTTAAAATGACAGATTCACTCACAATTTAAGACTAAGCTGGCCGCCGGGTGATGTTCTGAGACCAAACCCCGGAATTTATTAATATTGTAGATACGGTGTTTATGCTATGAACATAGGAACTTACAGTAATATGCCCAGAGAGGATCTGCATGCATGTATCAAATTTGGTGCAGAACCAATATTGGAAAACCCACCAAAATCGCAAAGAAGTTGTCATTTCTGAACCAAAGCTCCTAGGAAGATCAGAGTTGGACAAGAAAGTACCTTAAATAATTTGTGATGTGTGTATGTATTATGAACAAGTTGTGCACCTTGGAAATATGTTTGTTATGAAAAAGAGATTTTCTAAGTAAAAGCAAAGGGGAGTTTCTTCCCTAGAGGGTAAATGGTAGCATCATGATGACACCTCATGACACGCAGATCCTTTATCCAGTCAAAAGACAGAGAATCCTCTAACCTATCAAATCCCTAGGGGGTTGGGCATAGAGAATTAGCCTACCCATCCACTTTGGAAACACATAAATAGGAACTGCTGAGACCCAGATAGACACTCATTTTTTCCACTACTCACTGATTCCTGCGAAGCACTCTGCCGGACCAGATCCAGACAATATCCAGATAGAGACTCCAGATCTAGATCCAGAGATCAGAGCTTAGAATCCAGACTCTAGAACCAAGCTCTAGAACCCTGAAGCAAAGGCCTAATTCACAAGCTGAATCCTTCTCAGCAGGCCTTCAGAATCTTTTGCAACCTAATTCTAACCCCTAAACTTCCACGGGCCTAACCAAACCATTCAACAGCCGGGCAGTGCAGTTTGCTTCTAGCTAAGAACCCTGTGCTAGAACCCAGATCCAGACACAGAAAGCCATGCTGTAATCCAAGACCTGTCAGATCCAGTTCAAGAAACTCATGGTTAAGTTGGACTAATAAAAACCTATGAAATTCAAAGAAAAAACTTTGTTAAACGGACGTTATGGTTCCAAGTAAAACTGAAAAACCCCTGAAATTCGCCAGTTATGGTAAGCTAAGCAACCATAACTCGCGCCACCACCGTGCACTGCTAAGACTAACACCCAGGACATCAAAGATGACATCAAAAATGTAATTGATGACATCACTGATGACATCACACATGAAATACAGTTGATGAAAAGTCTCTACAAGGAGCTGTGTTTATATTGTTGATAACAAGATGCCAGGAGTGATCGGGAGACCTATCATGAACAACTTAATCTATTAAAGAATGTACTCATCTAATATCATTGTATTGGAGTGTTGTTGTTAATACAGAAACCTAATCATATATAAACATAGGCAATGACTGCAGCATGCACCATAGAAGTACACTATTTATAATATTGTAATTTTGGATAGTACAATAAGGAATGCTCCCTTATCAGAGTTTTGAGTAATGTTAAACATGTAGGACCTAGCTAACAATTCAAGACTTACAGCACTTGTGCTGGTACACACAATACATATGAAGCCCCACAATGCATACAAATCAGAGGCACATACATGGAAACTAAAGTAAGGAAGAAAGAAACTGCATCATCAGAAAATGTTAATGACATTAAAGTTTATCTTCATATATACAAATGAATTGTGTCTTTGAGGCCCCTCATTTCCCCATGTATGTGCACCATGAGCTGAGACCACACCCTAAGGAAAGTACTTAAAGAACATATGACAAGGTTAAAATCTAGATCTATAGCACTTTTTTAAATTTTATTATTCTGATTGCCAGTGAACAAAACTACCTGGCCTATATATGTCAAGGAACAAAAACAAGTGGCCCAGATATGTAATGTCATCAGTGATGTCATCAATGACATTTGTGATGGCATCTTTGATGTCCTGGATGTTAGTCTTAGCAGTGCACGGTGGTGGCGTTAGTTATGGTTGCTTAGCTTACCATAACTGGCGAATTTCAAGGGTTTTTTTGGTTTTACTTAGAACCATAATATCCCTTTAACAAGGTTTTTTCATTGAGTTTCATAGGTTTTTATTAGTGCAACTTAACCATAACGTCCCTTTAACAAAGTTTTTTCATTGAATATATATATATATATATATATATATATATATATATATATATATATATATATATATATATATGATGTATGTCGTTTTGGAAGCACATTGCTTAATAGCCGTGCAGGGTCAGCTGAAGATGTGTGGAGCGGGTGGGGGGCAATTTTCTAAATGATATTTGTGGGCCACATGCCTACTACTTGGAAAACCCATATGAGGCAACACTCTGGTACATACATTATAATGGAGATGTTTCCTAATGCAAACACCAGTGGCTGTTTTCACTGTTTTCATCTATGAGGTTGGCTAATAAACCAGTACTAGATCTTGAACGTAATTTTCCCAGATTGAAGATCTGGGAAAAATGTTTTCCTGGATTGTGGAAATCAATTTGTGCCTTCCCTTTATTTTAGTGTCTTGGGACTGCTTTAATCTTTACTGAGATCTTTAGGGTCTGCAGCGAGACGCTTTGCCACAAGACCACTTGAACAGCTGATCGGGTACTCCCTTGTTCAGATGTATGCATCACGTAAGTAGAGATTTTTATTTCAAAAGGTGTGCACGCCTTTTATGCTTTGCTTGCACCATTATAGGAAACACTCTTCCGTTTTTATTTTCCAGGTATTCGTGATTACTCTTCTGAGAGCCAGATATTTATATGGGACGGGTGGTGAACCCCCACCATCACTCCCACCCTTCCCCCCATGTCGCTGGTGGGATCCCACAGTAACATGACCTGGTCCTTGAAGTACATCTCTAAGCAATATTGACTGACAGAAAGAGCTGAACGCAGGGTAAAACATGACTCTGATAACTTAACGCCTCATAGAGGTATGTCCATGCACACACCTCTGTAATGTAAGTCCACCTTTAAAGTGACACAGCTTGCATGTTCCAAAGGCGGGTGCTTCCTTAGGGAACATGTGCACACCAACAGTGCCAGCTTGTGAATTAATTATGTGGCAACATTCTACATAAAACAATGTAGGGAGGTGGTAAGTAGCTGCCGGTTATCATGGGGCATGTTCATGGCTCTGTGCAGCAGATCAATAAAAGGTTGCAGCAGGAGATTTAAACCCATACATTACCACTTTAAAAAGCTATCAAGCTTCATTTATCAGAGTCACAGGAGTTCCCATGCGTGTGGGGTCCAATTTCAAATCAGATCTTAAAATGCCCTGAGGCCTGCTGATGTGGTTCCCAATATCACTGAGAACTACTGCATTAGTTGATGTTTAAAATTCGTACACAAAAAAGCTTGCAGCAAATGCCGTGGGCAACAGAAAACAAACAGGAAGACGGGTCAATATACGTGCTCTGGCAGTAATACCATGGAACTGCAGCCCTTCCTCATAATATTCTCCGCGAACGTACATCTTTTCTCAATATTTTTAGAGAAATTGGTCACTTTAACTATAAGTACCGTGACCTTTCCAGTTATAACAAGCTCCCCAAGTAACCATAGCAATAAAAAACGAATCATATAGCTGCCCTCCTGGACCATAATATTTGAAGGTCAGTGTAGCGTAAAAGCGTTCAGTACCTTGTGGTACTAGAGTGCACTATGAAAACACAACGGACCCGCACATGGCGAAACACCTGTCACTGCTGAAAAAAAGGCAGTTACTATGCGGTAATTTTGTGAAGAGCCCGACATGCGCCAGAAATCTGATCCGTGTGTATGTTCGTGTAGTTTGGCAGTCTTGGACTTACTGCGTATGATGTTGGTATTGTACATTTATTCCTCTTGTGCGAACCTCTTCAGATTGACCTCCCAGTGCATTGCCTCAACTGAGCCATTGTTCCCTGTGTCCTTGCGAAAATAACGACTAACGTGCTCGCCTGGGAAGCAAGACGACACGAGCACACAGGTTCGATCCCCTGGTCCGCGCTTCGAAACCTCTGAGTATTAAACACGTTATAAATATCATGTCATATTGTTTATCCCAAATGAAGCAATTCCTGTCTCAATGCAAGCAGTCCACGTATTAAGGTCATATTGCACCTTAAAATATTGCTCCCAGGACCCGGTCACACATACAGTTGTGCTGTGTAATAGGTCAGGAACTGCATTATCAATCTACCATAAAGGAGGAGGGGCTCCACTCTTAGGACTGAAAAGTCAAAACGATTTCTCCTACCTCTTTGTCGGCCCTTGGGGAACACCTTTACCCTAGCACTTTAATGGGAAGTAAGTGTATATATATTCACTGAAAAAAACCTTAGTTGTGCAGATTTAATACAACGAAACCCTTGAAATTCAGCGGATGTGGGAAGTCATGAACAGCTTAACTCAGTGCATTCCTCTGGCCAGTGCCTTCTGGGCCCAGTAACCACGGCCTTTGGCCCTGGCCAGTGAGCACGGCCATCGACCATGACCACTGTATATCTTAAAACACTACTGGGCCATTAGCCATAGTCTTCAGCCATGGCTAGTGGCCACAGCCTTTGGCTATGTCCACTGTACATGTCCCCCCAACATGTTTCTTTTGTGTCCACTAGTTGGCCATGGCCTTGGCCGTGGCCACTATAGATGACTTTCGGGCCCAATAACCAAGGTTTTTGGCACTGGCTGGGGAGCATGCCTTCCCGCTCACTGGCCAGGGCCATAATGCACCACTCGACATTTTGCCCCAATAGGTTACCCCACACCTCACTGTTGCTGTAAAATTCCACTCTTTTGTTTTAATCTCATTTTATAACCCTCTTTTTTTCTAAACTTTTTTCCCCATAACCTCAATTATATTAACAATGGATTACAAATAACTCGGCATTGTTCAAGAATATTTGCTGTTATTACTTGGGTGATACATCTCGTCTCATCTTATGTACTACCCTAACCCCGAATATGCAAGAAAATAACTCTGATTCTGAAAAATAACCCGAATATGTGAAAACGTTTGAGCTCTGTTCCCCAACCCCTCCCCAACTACCCAATTTCACATAGCTTGCCTTTTCCCCCTCCCCACCTCTAGTCTAATGGCACTTCATCCTTTTTCATCCTCCAGAACACATTTTTTCAACTTTCCATTTTTTATTATTTGCAAATATTTTCGAAAATGTTCACAAACATCTCTTGTGCCAACACAACATCTACATGTACATTGACTCCAATCAAGCAGTGAACGTAGGCTAATACTTCTAACATGTATAGCTCTTCCACTTAACCATACTGCCAAGCCATTTAGGATATGTGAGATTCCATAAATGATAAGATCATATGGGAAATCAAGTTGGACATCCCCTGTGACCTCCTCAATGGCCTTACTGGTAAGGACCAGCTATGGGGAAGCATTCTTTGACTGTATTTGAACATCTAGCACACATGGAATATACCTTTTGTCTCTTATGAAGGTCTGAAAACAAGCACTGTAAATAATGGTTGGGAACCTACAGAAAGTTGGTCTTGCACAGAGCACATGATAATTTAAATGCAATATAGAAACGTCTGCAAGCTTTGGAATGAGGAAGCAGAGCCCCCATCACCAGCTGTGCCATCCTCTGGACCTCTCACATCGACTCCTTCTGGCACCAATCATGGATTGTCGCCTCTGCCACCCCAGCACTGCAACCTCCATGCCAACGCAGGTCTCCAGTAGGCAGCATTTTCACTTTCACCTGCAGGAAGTGCTAAATGCCGATAACAATAAATGCAACTACTTTTTGAGGCAAATAATGATGCCTGGGTGAAGTATGCGTACAATTGTCAGTATTATTTGTTGGCTATTTGAGAGTTTTTTTACTCCCTTTCAAGTTTCTTTTTACCAGACTGTTAATTAAAAAATAAATCCAACTGTCCTTCCCACATCCACTTCCTCCCCCTCCCATCCTCTCCTTAACCCCACAACGGTTGTATTCAGAACCACTGTGTAAGTTAAAAAAAGATCTAAACTGGGGGAGGTTGATTTAATATTAAGCACAATGGCAACTGGCAAACCCTTCTGGTAATAACTGGTTTCACAAGTTAAGGGCTCAAATCACACCTAACGCAGGAAGAGGTACATTACTGAAACTCTTGGCACGCTGCCTTGGATTATATCGCAATTTCATATATATATATATCTTTTTTATTCAACACGATTAGCACCATGCAATGGTGTTTAACTGGAAAAAAAACACAATTACGTTTTGGCACACTTCGGTGCCACACCCTACCTCCTCAAACCCATTTTCTCTGTTGATGACTGTGACATCTATGGGCCCCTGGCATGCGGTAAGGACCCGCAGGCTCGGGGCTTATTGCCTAATTGTTGCCTATGCTTATTTACCTCCATGAAACTGACCATGCACTTAGGGGTGCAAGCCCTGTTGATAGTGGAGCTACAGTTTACCATCCCAATGTTTTCTGGGGTGACAGTATTCCTAAGGTGAAGGCTACAATTGAGGTACTGTGTGTTTATCCCGGTATAGTTCACGGCACCATATGAAATTGGAACACAAAGATGAGGTAACCAGGTTAATGTCAGACTTCCACCAGCACAATATTTCTGCACAGTGCAGGTGTCAAGAGGTCATTGGTATTTTTAGTGATTGAACAAATTCCACACTCTGGTTCTTCGTTGTGAGGTAGCATGTGGCCTACAGTGCCCATCTCACACTGAAGGTGATGGTAGTGGTAGCATGGGTGGTCTGGCTCCACAGACTGAAGTTTTGTACTTCCAAATTGTACACATTGTAATTGAAAAACACAACACAGATGGAGGAGTAGATGTGTCTCTGCCTTCCATCTCTGGTACTGTGGCTTAGTCCTGCTGCTCTGTATCCATGCTTTAAAGAATCTAATGTTTCTGCTGCTAAGGCTGTAATAGGTCAAACTATGTGCCTATGTCATCATCATTATTTTCAGACTTATGGGATATGGGTCATACTTGAGGCCACAAGTGCCGTATATCCTGCTCGTCGACACTCGGTCCACAAAAATCATCTGTGTTGTGTTGAGTTTCTCCAAGCTCATCTGCAGATTCAATCTGCACCTCTGCTCCAGATATTGTGGGCAGGACCATAATCGTTTTGCTGCTGATTACCCAAACACATACAGTTCTCTCTTGTGAAGCATGAGCTACTGAACATATCATGGATTACCTTAATTTACAAAGTCGAACGTTGGCTTCCCAGTCACCAGGACAGCTACTCGATGATGAAAAATGCCTCAAGCTGCCTTCCTCCAACCTCAGCACGTTTAGGTGCTTCAGACATGTTAAACTGTAAGATTTGTATTTCTCCTCCCAATGACAAGAAATTATGTGTGTGTGTGTGTGTCACACAAGGTGATAGCTGGCGATTCTATACTCTTTAGTACTACTAGACATTGAATGACAGCACATGTGCAGTATACTCAGGGACAGCCCCTGAATGCACTCTCTTGGACTCACACAAATGTAAGAATGTTTCTTCACCAGAAACTACTATTTGGTCATGTTTAATAAAATACCCAACGTGTAGAACCACTGAATGTACTCCTTTACCTTTAAACACGTATATGGCATGTTTTCCTCAACACATGTTTTGCCTTATCACATAGAAATGTCCCACTAAGCAGCGGCCACTGGTTATAATCTAATCCTACCTCCAAAGAATACAAATTATTCTAGTATGTTCTCACTCTGTCAAGAAATGTAATGTCTGTCTGTGTCATGCAAGGTGTCCACTGGCATTCTCTCTTCTGCTATTACTAATCAGTAGTCACAAAAAGATGGCTTCTCCTATTTCAATGTTCATCATCTCACTCAAGAAATGCTTCTTTTCATTTAATAGCCCTTGAAAAATTAAATCCCACTTAAATTTGTCCGAGCTATAAACTAACTCTTGTTAATTTTGTTCAGCTACCTAAATTGAAGTCTTTTGATCTATCCACTTCTCTGTCTACACACAAGACTGATCCTGAAATCGAACTACACATTTCCTGTTGATGCTATTTTGGGAAAACCACAGGAATCGCTCAACCCATCCCAACTCCCAGATCAGTTAAGGGAACGCCTATTTTGACCGACAAGCTGAAAGTTCTGTTTTTTTGTTTTGTTGGAAAAAATGTCTATGCCTAAGGTTTTTAATTATCCACTAAATGAGTTAATGTTTATAGTGTCTTGGATGGTGGGGTATTAAAGTGGTGATGGTTATATTTGTTTGCATATTTCTTGAAAAGTGTTGTTTCTATTGATTTTCCATATACGCAATAGAGCATAAGTGGCGGTGTGCAATCCTATTGGCCTTGTTGCTGAGAAGGAGGCATCATTTTAGGTGTGACTTTCTGAGTACTGTTGGTTGCTTGTAGCGTTGCACTGTTGGATACATATTGCTATTAATATTGCATTTGGCTGGTCACTGTTTATGTTATTTAGTGGCAGACGTGTATTTCGGGTCTGACATTGCATTGTGTTTGCAATATTATGTTCTTTGATTGTGCAATGCAACTTCTCCTACAGTGGTTCTTTTCAATTGATTTACATGTGTCTGTGAGTATCTCTGTTCAGGAGCGACACATTGCAAAGTGCATGCACATTTGTGGTGTGAAGGTTGCCCAAATGTGTCTTGCATGTTGTGGGAAAGTAGCCTCTGAAATTGACATGTTTGCCAATTGTATTAAGGTGTATGCTTGTCAGTGATTTGATGATTCTTTGACTCTGTGGCAATTATTACTTTTTTATGCTAAGTCCCAAGTGCATTTAATATTTTCTAAAGGGGTTGTCAGAATATGATTTGGTTTTATAATGCGAGCCTAACATGGACAGCTCAAGAAAAGAACTGCTTTCATACCTTTATTCTTGTCCACTTTCACACTAGTTCACACCTTTTATTTGTTACTAATCAATATGTAGTTTACATTGGATCATGCATTTCAATGTCTTTGTTTTATAATATGGGCCTCATTACGGGGTTGCTGGCAACCCTGTATTACCGTTACCGCTGCCTGCTATCCAGGTTCTACCGGGTTATCACAAGCGGCAGCGGTACGGTACATCCACATTCCCGTGGACACCATGGGAATGGGAACCCTGCAGACCCTGTTAGTTACGGTGCTGGTGCTTCAGTGAAAAGCCGGCTGTTAGGGTCCTGTACTCCCGGCAGTGCAAGAAACCATGCCAAATCACACACCGATTGTCACATGTGCAAAATAAGATGTATTTTAATTTGTGGGTACTTCCCTAATATAGTAGTCTAGAAAATTGTGAATGCATTTTGTATAAATATGTTTTATGATTAAAGCCTGTTCCAAGTTGAATATTCTGCTTATCTGTAATAATGCAGCACTATGGCTCATAAAATTGATTTTCAGCAGTATGAGCTGAAAACAGGGTGTCTGAAAACAATATTTTCTCAATATCTAAGCCGTCCTCATTAGTGCTACTTCAAATTTTCAATTGAGGGCCTTATTCTGAGTTAGACAGTGCTCTAACTAGTGGGCAGTACTTCTGCTATGACCATTTTCTTGCGGTAATGATGCAAAGTTGAGAATTCCTCCACATTACTCCAGAAAATGGAGGATTTACTTCAGAGAAGTACCGTTTTTGTTAAATCTTCCAAAATCCCCATGGAGTCATTTCTTCTGCAAGATGGCGACTAACACACCATTGCACTGTTTGCAATTGGCAATACATTTTTGGGATTGAGTGGGGTTAACAGTAATGGAGTTTGGCAGCATTTCCTCTGTATTTTCAAGCAAGCACAAAACAAGGCTATATGTTTTCAAGATTTGGAGCTGAAATCCCTTTAGCGTGCACACTCATTTGGGGGAGTAGATGAGAACCCTGCTGTAC
Source organism: Ambystoma mexicanum (assembly GCF_040938575.1). Classification (NCBI taxonomy): domain Eukaryota; kingdom Metazoa; phylum Chordata; class Amphibia; order Caudata; family Ambystomatidae; genus Ambystoma; species Ambystoma mexicanum. The sequence continues at coordinate 1,176,454,097 of NC_090933.1, forward strand.
ATTTGTAAACCGTACACTGCATTTAGACACTATGACCATGATTAACAGAGCGTTTTCCAATGGGGTTTTTTCCATTATAAAACGCTTCTGTGAGTTAATGCAAATGATAGTCAATAGTCAATAATGCCAGATAACAAATGAACTTCAATACCTGATGATTGTTCCAAATTTAATTCCTAGGCAGCTCCTTTCCAGTGTGGTATAGTGTGTGCGCTCTGCGGATCTGCTTGTTTCCTCCCCGCTCCTAGTGCCAGGCTTTATCTGTCCATCTGTGATACATTTCTGCTCGATTAGGCTGTTATGATATACTGCCATCATAATATTGCAGATGTAAATTATTGTATTAACATTCTAGTCATTAGTGTGTGATATCGTGCATGAGCAAAGTAGATGCAGTTTTGCTCAGTAGGGCTGCTTGCAATAATAAATATGCTAATGAAAACCCATGAAATTAGATGAAAAGCAAAAGAAAATGATGGGAATTCTGGAAGGATGTGTGTTGGATTGGGTCAAATGGCAACTCTAGGCCAACTATTTAGAGGTAAGGGGGTGGATGGGTGTAGTTTTCAAATGAATTCTAGTCCTTGGATAGTGGGGAGATGCCCAATGTGGAAAGGAGTCAGGAAAAAAGGATATGTGTGATGGATGGGTTGTCCTGTTCCTACAGTAATGAGCAAGTCGGTTTTAATATAGTTCAAAGTTGGAAATTCTGATGGAAAGCATGCACTTTTCCTGCAGAGTGTCAACAACAACCAACCTCAGACATGAACTGTAGAAGCATATGCTGCACCAGTGCAAATACATATAAAAATACAACAATGTGTGCTTTTAAAAATGCTCCCAACAAGCCAACAGCAGCTCACATTTCGCAAAATGCAGCAAATGACGTATGACATTTGGTTGGATTTTATTCGCTTGTTTTTATTTGATAAACTACTTTTGTTTTTGAATTTTCAGGGAGGGAGCAGTCAGTGAATATGGAAAGCCCGTCAAAGCAATTCACACCCCAGGTTTTATCCAGGGTGCAAATGGTTTCTCTCCCCCCTCCCCCAGAGATTTGCGCAGGTAATCTTCGCAACATAGGCAACAGGGCCTAAATCCCTTTTCCATTTCAATGGTGGTGGCCCGGCTAGGAAGGAGCGCGGGGACGGGAGCTCAAAGCTCCGGTCTCGCAGGTGAGTTGGGAGGGGGTTGGGGTCAGGGAAGGGTTTTGGTTGTTTTTAGGAATAAGGGGGGGGTGCAAAGTCAACAGGGAGAATATAAACATTATGTTGCCACCTGGGGAAGGGCCCTGGATGGCTGGCACAGCGGCCAGAGAATGTATATGTCACCCGCTGTTGCAGCTACCTGATTGGCAAATGGCGCTTCCCTGGGTGAGAATACCGAATCCTCAGTTTTGTTAAAGTTTGAAGCGTCTAGGTATCTCCCATTCCCGGCACTATTTGGAGTGACTCTATGATTCACCCTCAGATGTGGAAGAAAGTGGCTACTATAACAGTCCAGAGGATCCTGATTACATGGGGGCTGCTTCAGTTAATCAGGAGTGTAGCCACTTGAACCCACCTTTACCCGTTAAAATAGAAATACAATGGAGGGTCAGCAGTGAGTTAGCTGGTTTTTGTTCTGATAGCTTGCAACAATTGCTGGAGGAGGACAGTTGCAGACAACTAAGGTTCTTGTTGCTGAGGAATTCTTTCAGTGTAAGCGGACTGCCTCTTCTGTATGTTTGTGGCCCAGGTTGGGTTCCAGAGTATCACAATGGTGAAGCTAAAATGGTTCGGAGAGGGCTCCCACAGCTGAATGTCAAGATGTTTGCCTCTGCTCGGCCAGGCTCTTAGGGGAAAGGCACTGGGGTTTGGGCAATACGAAGATCAGAGCCTTACTGAGAAACAGCGTGTGGATCCCCATTAACTGACTGATTGATGACATAGAACCTCAAGAAGCAGCTCATATCGATTCTGCTGTACAATCAACCTGACTCCATGATTAACGCGCCAGAAGGTGTGTCCAAGTGTATTGTTAGATGGCATGGGGATCATCCAATGTTTGGCAGAACAACTTTCCCTTTAAACAATTATCACATGGAGCGGTCTGCCGAAACATTCCTATTAGGGATGAGGTTGGAGGAAAGTCAAGGTTGTTGTGGATGAGGCTGGAGAGAAGGCAAGGATGTTTTATTGTTAAAACATAAAGAAACATTTAACCATGATTGGAAATTGTCAAACTTTTACTTTAGTGAGTATACAAAATCATCTGTAGAAGGTGTTATCATATACATGCAGAAAAAGTTCCTGTTGCATAACTAATCTGTCCCTGCTATCCATGTGGCTACTGTGTTGTAGCATTGAGGCCACATCATGTATATCACATCCTTATTTGACTGTGACCTGTTACTGGGCCTTTTGAACATGTCTCCTGGTGCACTTGTTGTGCAGCATGACACACACAATAACTATTTTACCAGCATTCTCTATCTGTAAATTAGGGCCCACCACATATCTGGTAGAGGACCCGGAAGCTACCTTTTATTTCGCAAAAAGCACACCTATACACAACCAGGTTCTGATGTCCCCCTCAATTTATGCCACTTCTTGTGCTGTCTGATGGATCTTAGTCACACGTGCTGAGGATATCAGAAATCAGATTGATAATATGTGTGGTACAATCAGATGAAGTTGTCATTTGTAATGGCATGATGATCAAAGTTTGAGCTTATATGAATAGCAACATGGGAATTTCAACTAGTGGGGTACTGTCCAACAGTTATGTCAAAGTTCAACCATTAATTGGCTATAGGCCATATGTCATTGCAAGCCACTTTGTTGGCGAACTGGGAACAGAGGAAGCACAAGCCTGCTTGACTCATTGACAGACACATGGCCTCTGAACATGCCATGGTTGCACCTACTACACCTATGTCATGGGGCCACTGTGCCTGTGGCATTTCCTTTTGCCATGTCAGAGGGTACCCCAAGCAACTCGATGTGCCTAATGGGCATGGAATGTGCCCATGAAAGGTGGTCACTGTTCCCTGGGCATGACCAAACGCCATGCCTTGGGCACTGCCAAGTACCTACTGTACTCAGCGTTCATGTGGAAACCTTTACTGCATTATTTCTTGCACTTTTAATGGGAAAACATGAAAGGTGGTCCTCTTTACAGCACTCTATGGATGGCCAATGGGGTCACATCAATTTGCAATATGTTTGAAAAACAAATAAAGCATTTAGCAGATTTGATGGGCCATTCTAAAACAAGGTATGATCTGCTTTGCTTATTTAGGCTTAGTGAATCCTTCTGTAACACCTTAACTGACCGAAATATGCGTTTTCAACGTTTTTGTAGCACAGGGTCTGTAGGACCCAGACAACTCGTAGGGCCTCAATGATGGTCATTCAGAACATCTTCCGGGGCCCCAAACCAATCAGCATGGCTGTCTAACTTCTACCCACGTTTGTTTTCCATTACAAAACAGCAGAGACACTGTTTTGGACCACAAATGCAATATCGCAAAACATGGCCTCAATAAACCACCCTGCATGTTCATGGATATGTTCTCTTGCCATGATTTCTCTAAGGGTAACTCCGCCATCACTGCACACATTTTCAAATAAGGTCTTGACACATTTTCATAAAATAAATGAAAGAACATGTTCAGTACCTACACCAGCTTCACGCAAATGTTTGGTGGATTCCAACCCTGTGGTTTTTAAAGAAGGTGAGAGCTAAATGTGCTATATAAGAAGCTCAGTGACCACACATTTCCAGGGCAAGCTTCAAAAATGGGCTGAGCAAACTTTGAAAAGGGGCACACAGTAACCCTCTGGGGCTCTGCCCCAACCCTAGGTGAGGTCAGGGGGTTCACACTGGAGTGTCATATCCCTATAAAAAAAACAATGTCATGTAATTGAGAAGCCCAAATGAACTGACCCTGGCCAATATGAAAACAAATATAAGTTTTCTTGGCCCATGATTTCTGTTGTTGGTTTCTGTGCCGCTCACTAATTAGGGATCCTTGGCAGTAGTGTCCAGCAGCTGATCTTGAGGAAAGGTACTTGTCTTTATGGGCATTCTAAGCCAAAATGGGTGGCACTTATTACCAAGCATAAGACACACTGAGAGCGGCAAAACCTCCATCTGAAAGTAGAACCTAAATGGTGGAAAATGCATGCACTTGTGGGGAATGTGGCCAATACATCCAGGTGCCCCCAAAACAGAATGGAGGATCTGGCGGTCATGTTCATTTAAGTAGCATATTTGAATACGTTCCCATGCAGTGCCATGCATAATTTATTTTATCTTGTACCTGAATGTACTTATTTTCTATGCATTTAACTGACTGACTTCTTTCTTTAATGTCTCTTCTTTTTATATGTATAATCTTCTAGACCTTCTTTGCATTCTTTCTCAGCACTCTCTTTGAAGTGGTTTACAGTGACTTCCTCTTCAGGTTCTTCTGATCTCCCAACAACCTCTTGGCAGTGCTTTCCCATTCGTTTTTTGTGCTATGTGGAATGTCCTCTCATTTCAATCCTCATATCAACATCTCTTATGCGTGGTCCTGCGTAACCCTGGCTGAATATATTTCAAATGTTTTTATAGCATATTTCTTGAAGAACACAAATGGTTGCTTACTGTGTTCAATAGATGGAAGTATTCAATGGAGTTGATTTGTGCGTGGAATTGTGGCTCAGAATTCCACTGATTTTTCTAAAACCACAGGATCATATACAAAATGGAAAGGCTCTAGGCACATAACTGGGGTTCAGCAAAGCCATCTTCTGTGGTATTATATTCGTTAGCTGATGCCATGTTGTGCCTTTCATCTCTGATGAAAACCTGAGAATACTTATGGATGAGTGTTTACAGCATGGAAAAGCTACCTCTTGTGCCTTTGCCACATGAAGTCTCTTGCTCACTTCTTAATGCTACCCACTTCAAAGCCCTGCCACTGCTAGGCCACGTGGGCCATCTGGTCTAATGACACCAACATCCTAACCCCATGGTTTTTCCTTCAGCTCACACTGTTCCAATGGCAGCAGTTGCTGAGTTGTGATGGTGAAGCAGCAGTGGTAGTTGAACTACTTATGGGTGATGTCTTGTGCTGCCCAAGAAGGCAGCCCCTTCCACACAATGATCAGTGGACAGAGCGAGTGTGTAAGTATAAAGCAAGTGATCAAGGTGCTTTAGCTCACATACTCCTACTGAATGTGATCTGCATGCACCTCTGGAAAGCTAAACATCTGCAGGGCTGCATCTGCTTTTGTGAACCTTGCCCTACAGACGTAGAAGTGCTTGGTTCCACACTGTGTTCCTTAAAGCTTGTTGCAGGGAGAAGTTCTGGCAGGATGCAAAATCTAACTTGAGTTCTAAATGTAAGATCATGTGACTATCATCATAGTTTTGGCTATCGTTGGTCTTGTAATGAACACTTGGAACTCCTGTGATCATACTAAGGATTTACATTGGTGTTAGCTTATTTGAGTGCCAAGTGGGAGATGATGCTCTTGTGTGCTGGATAATTCAAAAAGTGCATTATCTTGAAGGTAACATTTAAATGCTTGGCACATATATACACACCAGTAAGACACCCCCAATCAACCATTCATTATCTGATTTGTCAAAAATTCTTAAAAATTGAATAATTAGTTGAGTGAAGTAGTCGGAATTCAGAAAACATATTTCAGGATTTTGATAAAACCATGCTTGTCAACTGACGCAGAGGCTCTATGAGTCTGGCACCACTGACAAACCAAATGCCTCAGGCAATTTTCAACTGAGAACACAAAATGCTCAGTTACTGGCCAAAGACTACTGGACGGGCCATTCCTTGCATCCAGCTCAACTCTAACTGCTCATGGCTATTGTTCATTTATCACTACTAGACCTGTAGGCACTCTGAATTGGCACAAGATTACATTATGGTAAACACTTAATAAAAACATAGTTACATGCACATAGGAATTGCAAACACATTTTACTCTGGCAGCCAATGAGAGTTGAGCACCCCTAATAGCTTAGAGCAGGTTCCCCCAATGTTCTCAGAAATATTGGCATTTTGATAGAATGTATAAAAGAATGGGAAAGAAAATATAAAAGTTCAAAATCTATAAAAGAAGGTCTAAGTTATTATGGTTCCTTATCTATTTCAGAAATTATCTTTTTTAGAATTTCTGTCTTCAATAGAATAAGACAAAAAAAAATAACAGATTCGGACCACAAAATGGTCGAAAAGAGGGGAGCCTGAAAACGCAGTGTCAACCGCATAGCACTGAACGTTGGAGCAGAGAGTAGCAATGCAGTGGGCAAAGGGTGCCAGGTATTGGTTGAAGAGCCAGGGAGAGAGGTTACACCCCTGGGGAACACCACAAGTAGAGAGTGAGATAGAGGAAAGGAAGGACCCAAGTTGGACATGGGAGGGTCGATCAGAGAGGAAAGAAGTCAGCCAGGCCAGGGCCTGGTCAGTGATACCCAGGTTATCACGCAGTCTGTTGAGCAGGATGGCATTGCATCAAGTAGGATGAGGACAGAGGGGATATTAGAATCAAGGTTAGAGAGCAGGTCTTCACGGATGTTCAGAAGATCGTTTCTGTTCTTCTGGCAGCTCTGAAGCCAGACTGATGGTCATGGAGGCAACCAACATAATCAGTGGGGAGGTTAAGCTGGGAGATAGCCAGCTTTTTCAGGAGTTTGCCCAGGAAAGGAGTGATAGAGACCGGGCAATAGTTAGCCGGGTAGGAGAAGTTGGTGTCAGATCCCGATACAGCGCAGAGACAGCACAAACTCCTACCTCCTCTTGTGGGTCTTGGTACCAGAGGTAGTAGAAAACACTGGCTTGCACGACCACCACAGAGGGAGAGGGTTAGGGTTCCGTAGGTTGGATAGGGAGGGGGATCAGGGTCACCAGAAAGAGTGTTAGGAAGAGGTTATGGACAGGTAGGAGGAGTTCGGAAATACATGCTCATTGTCCCTTGAGTTTGCCAGTTGATTCCTTGCTGTCTTCTTTTCAGAACATCCTCTACACACTGATACTCACTCACTCACACTCAACCTCACCATCAATATGGAACTTTTGCCCCTCACTTGCCTTCACTGAGCTTTGCCCAATGCACGTAGTTTGTGACTAACCCACAGGAGTTGCCCTCCTGCCTGATGGAGGATTCAATAGCCTATTGACACTGATTCAAAGGCTTATAATCAATATCACATAAGCGCCCAGCTTGAGCCCAGCTTGAGCTAGTAACCTTGAGCACACATGTCGGGGTTCAAATACTGAGCAATAATTTGGTTGCATAGTAAAAACAAGCATTTTTTAAACGTAATGGTATTCAAAGAAGAAATAGCTTAGCGTTGGTTGCTTGCATGCTTCGGAGCCTGTCCTTATTGATCAGCTGTCATCAAGCTGTGAACCAGTATGCGAAGCAATGGCGGCGATCTGTTAGAGAAGAGACAGTTAGTGCATGCCACAAGCCATTTTGTAGCTTAGTACATCAAAGAGTCATGCACCGCTAAAGGTGCTCACCCCCTCTGCAGTGTATTATATGTGTTAGTGGCTTTCCCCATTTCCCAGTCTCAGCTGCATGCTTTTTTGTTTTTGTTTTAGTACGATTCCCCAAGCCTGTAGGGTCTGTTTTCCCCAAGGAATGCCAAACACTTCATTCCCCAGTGCAGCACTTATCTGTGTAGCCTGCAGGGACTTGCAGTAGTGTTAGCAGGCTGATGATGGCCCAGGGATTAGTCTGCCTGCCGAAAGCTTCTCTGGAGCTGTCCATGCCAGTGAAATCCTGAGCGTGAACAAGGGGTCGATGCACGTGCATGCGTGGAAGCCCTGGTTTTAGCTTGGGCATTGCCCAGCAAGTCTTTAGGCCTTGTGGACTGTGCCTCCATCATGTTGAGGCCACTGAGCTGCTGGGACTTGTGGTTCTTTGTGTTTCCTGGCTGCTGGGCTTACTTGGGCTCCTGGGACTTTTGGTTCTTTGTGTTTCTTGGCTGTTGGGGTCACTGGGGCTGCAGGGATTGTGGTCCTTGCCCAATTGGGATTAGTCTTGTCCCTTTACCAGCAAATGCCAGTCGTAGCCATCTAGAGAATCTGCAAGAGGGACAGATATGGCACCTGCTGTAATTATGGCCCCCTATTGTGCCAGCCACTCTATGTATTCTAGTCGGTCGGTCCTGCCTCACGACAGTCGGCTGTGGGTTTCTTGAGAAGAGGGTGCACAGAGGGGAAGGGAAGTCTCTGATGACGATGGTGTGGTTGCAGAAGTCAGCCAAGGCAGGAGCCTTGATGGTTTTGGCTGAAGAGGGAAGAACCTGTTTTGATGAGACTTTCATAGATCCGACTTGTCTAGTAATCTCGTCAGGGGAAAACAGAGGAAAGGAAGAGCAAGAGGGAGGAGAGGCAGCTGCAGAGGGGCCGGAGGTAGTGGAGAGAGACGCTGGACGAGAGGTGGAGGACGAGAGGGTGTACAGTATGTTATGGGTTTTAGAGATGAAATGAGAAGCCAGGGTGTTGCATAGGGAATGGGAGGGGGCAGGAGAAGTGGAGACTGCAGCATGATTGGCCAGTTCCTTCCAGACGTGGGCTTGTATGTGAGCTCTCTTCTTAATGACAAAAGAGAGCCGGTATTGCCTTTGGAGCAGGCGGCAGAACAGTTTGTCAGAGGATGCAAGAACATCAAAAGTACCAGAGATAACAGAGTGGAAACGGCAGTGTCAGGATGGGAGTCAGCTAGAGGTGGAGGAGGGGGAGAGAAGGTGGAAGCGAAATCCTCAACTGACACACGCTTCATAGGCCGGTTGACCGTGCATGTAGGTAGCAGTGCCACAATGGCTTGGCCTGCGGGTAGAGAGGGAGAGATGGGAGAAAAGGAGAAAGTGATTGCTTCAGGAGAGAGGAGTGGTGAGCGGATTAGAGAGGGGGAGGTTGCAGGAGATGAGAACATCAAGAGTGTGCCTTGCAGAGAGAGTCGGGCCAGATGGAAGACTAGAAAGAGAGAGAGTCACAGAGGTTGCAAATGAGTTCAGAGGAGAGACAGGAAGCATCCAGGTGGATGTTGAGGTCTCCAAGAAGGAGGAGTTGAGTGGTTGATGCCAGGAGGAAGGAGGAGAGGTCAGCCCTCTCGGAGAGGAAAGATATAGTAGCCAGACCAGGCGGCCAGTAGATAGTAGCAAAGGTGAGAGATTGGCTGTGTGAGAGAGAAAGCCTGCAGACAAGGAGGAGTAGGCCTGCATGCGAATCACAGAGGCAGGTGTCCTCCCTGGGAAGATCAAGGCTACACCCCCACTGGCTATGCTGAGCATCCGAGGACACGGTTTGAACTTGTAATGCAGGATATGGTAAGAAGATGAGACTTTCAGGTCAGCTAGTGAGGCATGCAGGGGCTGATGCTATATGCAGTACAGAGGAGTGGGACCTCCAAAGGAGTCCCCGAGTAATACAGAGAAAAATGTGGACTGTCAATGACCCAATGAATTTTCCCATTGTTAATGGGATTGCCTCTATAGTGGTTTGGACCATAGCTGTACTTGTTAGGAGCAACTAGATCTGTGATGTATTTACTGATACTGACACCTAGAAACCAATGTTCTAGAGGTGCAGGCAAATGAAGCCAGGCAAGGGTTGCCAAGCCTAGATGCTATGCATTCCAGTTTGATGGTTTCTGCAGTGCAACTAAGGGCCTTCATTTTGGACAGGTAACACCAGGAGGATGTCACACAAACTGAGCAGGTGGTATGTTTGATTTCCGAGTGGGACATTATGTTTTGATGTAGTCAATCTTCTGGTGGGCATTGAATACAACCTTTCTTAATGTTCCCTGGCATCTTTACCTAGCAGAAGACAGGTACAGATGCTGGACTGTGCATTTATATGCAAAGCATCTTCAACCCAAGACAGCCATTTCTGAAGTCTCTGATCTAGATGTGAACATCCAGCAATGGCTACTGGGTGGTTTCTTGTCTCAAATGGATTATTCGGTATTAGCATAATTGACTTAAACACATTTGACCTAAAACATTTGATCTAATTTATTTTTTTTAAAAATCGGTCAAATGTAATTAAAAATATATTTGGAGTGCGTAAGGGTATAGACACGGTCGAGGGGAAGTGGGGCAGTGGTTGCGCGGGGTCTCCCCCTTGCATTTTAGACTGAAAAAAGGTCAAATACATTTGATCAAATGTGAGAAAGTCAAATGTTTTCAGTCAAATAGACCAAACCCGATTATTCTGCATTCACATTTCAGATGGAAGTGTTTATTCAAGCCTTTGTAAACCCAACACAACTTTGGTGCTGTTTGCAACACATGGCTTCAAACAATAAGGCTGTCAGACTTTTCTGCACTGATGATCTCTATTAAGGGGGAAACCAGTGCACAGCTGTCCACAGCCTTTATAACTGTATGTATGTAATGGGCTGAAGAAGCTGTGTAGCACATTGAACTACGCTCACAATATTTAGCAGTGTATCTGTTGTTAGCCTTCTGATATTGCCACCCATCCTCATTAATGTGCTGTAATCCCTTTATTATTTATATCCTGTACAACACATGACGTGCTTAGAAATCCTTGGGATATAAAGGCGTAAAAGGTAAAAGTAACTTTTCAGTATGGGCATGACCCTTCCGAACAAGATCACATTGGGTGAGCATTTTAGTGCAGTGTTCTTTTCAAAATGAACGGTAGGTGAAGGTGACATTGTCTTCCTTTTTAAGGCAGTTTCGTTTTTAGCTCTTTTTTCATCTATTACCTCAATGTCTTATTATAAGGACATTAAATTTACTGAGGTCAGATCCGTGACCCTCAACTTCCGGTACTTCCACCACTGCAAATAAATTGACAAAGTATCTGGGGTTGTGTTTGTGTATGTGGTATAAATGTTCTATGACGAATGGTTTGAATGGAGTAATTGAACTGTGTTTGTTTATGATCAGTTGTTGTGCTTAAATATGGGTCTATTTCTTTCTAAATTTTTCGAATTTTTCAATTGTGATGTATAATAAATGTATATATTTTTGTATTTTGTTGTACTTTATATATTCTTTCAAGATATAAATACGCTTGTTCTATTTAGGAATACGTGTAGGGTCTCAGTATTACACCTGCACTTTATTAGTTTTGTGTATGCATTACCAACAAGGTTTTTCTTTGAGAAAATAGAACTTTCAATGTAGTGTGCCTCAACGTCATGATGACTGCCTGACATTTGTAGGGGAACAATTTAAAGGAAGATAGAGAATGTCAGAATCAAAGCACACAATACTGGAAGGCAGCTGTGCCGTGTTTATATAGGGTGGATATAGGGTGCACTTTTTTCTCCAACCATGTACACAATGTGTGCTTCTTTGCTGCACTAAAACATCACATGTTTTACACAATTCTATGAGAAAAAAAACTATGGAGTCTGTGAAATTCAGACCATCATTTACCTTATAAAACATATAACACAATTTCCTACAAATAATGTGGAGCACACCACAAAATGTGAACAACATATTTAATTGAACTGCACATGCCAACATGAGAGAAAGGTGAATGGCAGGCATTCTATTGCACATCACCTGGAAACAGTGCAATGCAGTTTCAATGTGTGAGCCACATTGGACTTATGCATTAAGAAAATGACTTTTCTTTTCTATATCTTGAACCTTGAACTATTTGCTACAAAGATTAATATGTTTCACAATTGTGGGGTTTCATTCTGAAATGTATTTCATTCAACACATGTCAAATGAAGTCAAAGGTTAAAAAGTGTTTGTTTACCAGACCACAGTACAAGTGCCCAGGGCGCTATCCTTTTCTCTACAAATTATGGAAGACAAATCATTGTGATATAATGATAGACCCAAATGTCAAATCACATCAGAAATATGTGGGTGTACTGAGCTCATTGGGAATTCGGCATATCAAAGTATTAGATGGTAAATAACAAAGTCCCAATTGTGGCTTAGCCAAAACTTGTTTTGCTGATAGTCTAGTGAGTCTATTACAAGCTAAATGTCAGTTCAACTCACATCACTCTTTCCTGGGCATACTCTTGGAAAAGCTGGCCACCTCCCATCTTAATCTACATACTGAATCTGTTGGTTGCCTCCATGACCACCAGTCTGGCTTCAGAGCTGCCAGAAGCACAGAAACCGCTCTCCTGAACACCCGTGAAGACTTGCTCTCCAATATTGACTCTAATCTCCCTTGCTCTCCAATCTTGACTCTAATCTCCCTTCTGTCCTCATTCTCCTCGATCTATCCTCTGCGTCTGACACAGTCAACCATGCCATCCTGCTCAATCGCCTCTGTGACAACCTTGGTATTACTAATCAGGCCCTGGCCTGGTTGACCTCCTTTCTCACCTACCAACCCTCTCAGGTCCAACTGTGTTCTTTCCTCTCTATACTCTCTCTCTACTTGTGGTGTTCCCCAGGGATTGAATCTCTCTCCCTGGCTCTTCAACCACTACCTGGCACATCTTGCCCAGCACATCACTACTTTCTACTCCAATTTTCAATGTTATGTGGATGACACTCAGCTCTCTTTCAGTTTCCCCTCAGCCACCTCTGCTCTTCACCCATACCAGACTGTCTGGCTGCAGTTCAGGAATGGTGGGACCCCAATGATCTCTGCCTTAATGCCAGTAAGACTGAGATCCTCCTAATTGGGACACCCACTCCCTCCTTTCCTCTCTCTCCCTGGCTGCAAACTTTGGGCCCTATTCCTGCTCCTTCCTTTGAGGCTAAGCACATTGGTGTCATATTCGACTCCTAACATCTCTGATGTCTCTAAGAAGTCAAACTATCAGCTGCCCCTCCTCAGAGGTATTCTTCTTTTTCTCACTTCCCCCAGAAGCTCAACTGGTCATCCCTGGACTATTGCAACAGCATCTTTCTAAATCTTCCTGCCTCTACTCTTTAACCTTTACAACTTATCCAGAACAGGACTTCGAGATTTGTTCTTGGCCTCAAGCCCAGGGAACATATTTCTCCAGCTCTAAAATCTCTTCACTGACTGCCTTTGGCTGAAAGGATCAAGTTCAAGACATTCAACATAATCCACAAGGCTTTCTGGGGCCTGGGACTGCGCTGCCAACAACTTTCTCTTCCAAAAAACATCTCCAACTCTCCGAGGGTGGGTCAGATGCTTCTCCAAGCAGAGCATTGGGGCAGATCTTTCTCTTCGGCTGGGGCCTCCTCTCGAATAGCCTCCCTGCCTCTCTACAACTTGCGCAGAACCACTTCCGTTTCTGGAAGTAACTCAAGACTTTCCTTTGCACTTCTGCTTTCTCTCTTCTGCTCCCCTGCTGATGCACCTGGCTGCTCCGCGCACTGGTCACCGGGTCACCCTCAAACTCGGCCCAGGCTCCTGCATGTCCAGTTGCCCTCACACTGCCTCTGGACTCCCGAGAACTTAAGGGTCTTAATCTGCAACCCTGTAGTCCCTTCTCTCTGCACTTATGAGGCATCCGCTGGGTGCACTTGTGAGTTAAGTGCACTTCCCCTTCCCCTCCACCATGGCACTTCTCCCCATCCCTCTTCCCTACACTTGCATGATCTGAATTACACAAGGCCTAGTACGATCATTATTTTGTCCTCCCTTTGTTTCCCCTCTGTGTCTTGTCATGCCTAGTGTCGGGCTGATTGTCCCGGGGTCGACAGAGCCGTCCGCGGACCTCTGGGCTGAGGAAGCCCCAACTCCTCCCGTGTCCCCAAAAATGAGTATGAGACACACACAAGGAGCAAGGCTGAGACTGCTGTTTATTTGAACGGCAGGGATGGGTTTCTTGTATGCATCCGAGAAAGCGCACCTAACCTCTCAGAGGGGCTTGCAAGCCCTTTTTACTACAGTATGATGCGCTACCCGCGTCACCTGGGGAAGTTAGTACAACAACCTATTGCCACTCAGGATTGGTTCTTCGAGTGGTAGGGTTAGTCTGGTTAGCATATAGAGATGTAGTTTATTGGAAGGAACCAGATCAGGTGGTATACTTGGGCTGTCCCTAACATTTGTTATTTCAGAATTGCAACAAGGGGACCCTCGGTGATTGGCTATGAGTAATGGTGTCTGTAGTGAGCCCCCCTGTGTTCTGATTGGTTCTCCCCCGAGCCCCCAAGCCTAGGACCATCATTGTTCCTAGCTTGCGCCGTACCAGTCATTAGCAAAAATGCGCAACTATGTGTATGTGCAGACAACGGACAGGTCCACTCATAGGCTCATAAGCGAGTCGTTCCCATCGCTGTAGATGTCCATCTTGCCGCTTCGTTGTTTCAACCTGTGAGACCCTGGCGGCTTCTCTGTCTCATAAGCTTGGCACCTTGTCAGTTCGGCTTGGCCACATGTAGAGAGACCGTAGCTGGAGCAGAATTATGAGCATTTAATTTTATATTCGATGTCTGGAGGCTTGGCATTTGCAGGTGTAACCTTGGCACTGGGCTCTCGGCATGCGGGTTGAAACATCGTGGCCTTGGCTGCAGGCCCTCATTAGGGGTTTGTTCTGCATGTCAGCATTTGTATTTCGTTCTGAGAAGGTTTTCGTTTGTGAGGCCTCGGCCTGGGAACTCTTGCTCGTGGCCTACTCGGGCCTAGTTTGTGGGCGGCGGTACATAATCCATAGTACAGTAGTTGCGGAATGACAAATCATAATATGTAGCACTAGATATACGTGATAGCGTCTCATAGAGATAGGTGGCGATGAAGCATCAGCAAGCATATACACAATCTCTTCAGGCGTCTTGCGTTTCTGCGGTGCAATAGAAGGCCTATGTGAAAAATAAAAATGATGCACGTCCGTGGATGTGACAGTCCGCTACTTTATAGCACTGAGTATGTTCTTCGTGTAGATTGGTGTGTGAGTGACCAGTGTGCATGGTGGCACTTGTGCTATTGTCTGTTAGCTATATTGTCATGGCATCTCTAACGATGTGGACACTTGTAGTCGTTGTTCTAGTCGAGGTCATCCATGCCGCAGATGTCATCATCAGCCGTGCGGGTTGGTGTTGGTCGTACTGGTGGGCATACTCCTCTTATGTGTAAGTTCCTGAACCAGGGTATTTTGTCATCTGGCAGATAGGCAAATTCGTCTCGTGGAGGGTGTCTGGGCCGTGATCCCTTAGGCCATGGTCTGGATGAGATTGGTGTGAGGGTATTGTCCCAATCTCCCACTTCAGTCCCCCCTCTGGTCGACTTGTTGACCACAAACTCATCCTTTACATTATCTCCTTTTACTCTCCATATATTAGTTATTCCAGCCAAGTGTGCATAGTGGTTTACATGATCTTCAAACTACCAGTACATGTAGATGCAGGTGCCGCCGGGTTTGCAGTATACCCACTTTTCTACATAGCTTCTCGGGTTTCTTGGGTTCTCCACCTTCACAGATGATGGATCTTTGTGATTGTCGATAATGTGTTTGCGTAGCCTCTCTATTTCTTGTATTATCATATCCGTGTGTTGGACATCATCAGCCGGTAATAAGGCATGCATGCCGGCCATTTCTATCATTTCATCCACTGAGTGTGCTTTTCTAGCCTTCCAAAACTTTATCACAATCAACACAGCTGCACCCAATAATATTACTCCTACTAGTAGTTTTAGCCCATCCAACAGCCACGAAGGCATCCATGACCAAAGAAAGGAAAACCAGCTGTTGTCTTTTTCCACTCCTTTACTCTCTTCCTCCATTTTGGAGTGCATCACGGCAAGTTGGGATACTGCCTCAGTAAGTGTTCCATTATCCACGTCATTAGCTGGAATGAACATGCAACATGATTGTCCAATTTTCGCGCAAACCCCTCCTTCCATTGCTGTGAGGCGATCCAGCACATACCTGTTCAGTAGTGCTACCATTCTTACTGCTCGCAGCTCTTCTTTGATTGCGTTGAATTCGTTGACTGTCGAGTTTATTGTCATCATCACCTCCCACCGTGTTATCTGAAGCCATTTTGCATTCACGTATGCCTGTAGTCCTGGGTGAATTATTAATGAGAAGAACATTGCCGCTCTACTGAATAGTCTATGTTCTGGTGGGATAGAGGTGAGTGCTGGTTCTGACCTTTCCACAGGTAGTTTCCCGTAAGTGTTTCCCCCTGTCTTTTTGCTCTTGATAAGATATTATTGTTGTTGTTCTCGTCACCTACTGTAACCTTCAGTGACCTCTTCTTTCTCTTGTTCCCTTCATCCATCTTGGGGAAATTGGCCAAGTTGACGTGTTTCTGAGGCACAACTAGTGATGGCACGTTGATGTGCACCATGGTGCATACTCCATTCCATGAGGCGAGCAATGTAAGGTATGCCTTGTCACCGCAGGCCCAATAGTGATCCATTATGACCGCTGTGCCCGCAACCCCCCTCAGGTATCTCCACTATGTCTTTACAGTTGGTGTTATACCCTACATCCACATCTCCTTTATGTTGATAGCACAATGTGGGTGCAGGCAGTGGTAATATTCTTACTGGGTCTTCATCCTTCTCCATCCACATCAACATTGGAACATACGTACCCAACGTCGTCCAACATCTGTCATTGTGTACTTGTATGGTGGTAGTATTTTCTCTTGTTACCATGTTACTCCCTACTACTCCTATCTCCCATTCATTGTTCATATATACTTTTCCAGTTATTATTATGAGAGGCCTTTCCCATCACCCTTGTTCTCCAGGAGTTTCTGTTGCATACCAATTGCATGGCAGGTAATCCAGTGTAATTATTCGTTTCTCCTTTGTCAGGGCCGTCCGTCATGTACCTGAATGCTTCAGTATGCAGGCTTCTCTTGTGGTAGGCTATATATGTTTTGAGAAAATTATTTTCGTATGGATACGTGTCCCTCATTTTCCATTCAATTCTCACCACCATCCCTTGGAACCGTCCTCTCGTCTGAAATAGTGCTAAATATATCAGACATAACATCGTTTTAGCTGGTACTTCGGTAGCTACGAATGTTTCTGATACGCTCATTGCGTATGGAATCAATGAGCAGACGTAGCAGTTGTCCTCCGTTGTCTGCTTACCAATTTTGATCATGTGCTTATACCACATGTTGTTTGAGACGTGTGCTGAATCTGTAAGATATGTGTTAATTTCCCTCTCCTCTGCATATGTGCTACTATCCTTACCTCTAGTACTACTTTTACCGCCTGTACTGTACCTGTTGCAGCCGTGGGAGGGGGTATGTTAGTTTTGGGTAAAGCCATAGTTTGCAAAGCATAGGTGTTCTGCCAGACAGAGGCAGCCAATAGACCAGTGATCACCAGCACACCTAAGATCTTTATTACAGTCACTAATTTCACTGGCATTTTGCTCTTACCTTTGCTGCAGTCCTGCTGCTTATTCTTGTGATGTTAAAGTTGCCCGCCTGAAAATTCTGAAGATATGCGTTATTGTGGCCCTATCAGGTAGTCGTTCATTGCCCAGGCGAAAAGCTGTTCCCACATTAATCTTAGGGAACTATCCCTCAGAGCTGGTAGGTGCTCATGAAGATGGGGAAATTATTGTTCTGTGGCTAAAACGAATGTTGTGTAATACACACATACCCTCCTTCTTTTCAGATACTTTGGTCTCCTTATGTGGTATACAAATTGGTGTGATAAGGCTTCAGAGTTATTATCATCTGCGGGCAACATTTACTCCTGGGCAGAACACCACGTTAGTTATTGCACTCTCTAAACAATACAATAACATACGGAACCTGCATGTGTGAGACAAAAGAAAGAAAGAAAACATACAAGTGTTTATAGTAGTGTATGCAACATTCTACTCCATTATATAATGTCCTTTACTCAATGGTGAAATGGGCAGGGCGGGGCTGAGCAGATGTTTGTTTCGTTTGGGACCTTGTAACCATGGGATGGGCTAGGGGTGATTGTTCAAAATCTATTGGTGAGTCCGTGGCTAGGGGTAGGTTAGGGGTAGAGTCACAAAAGTTCTCCTTGGCTGTTGCTGTGCCTTTGTCTGCCGATGGTGCTGCTGAAGGTGTTTTCTGCGTGGTGGCCATACTGTCAATGCGAGGGCGGGTCTGGCTGTTGTAGGGCTTAACGTCGTGAATATGGGTCCATACGTTTTTGTTAGCCAACTTAACTGCTCTAGGAGCTACTGCTTCTACTAAGTGGGGCCCAGTGAAACGTGGGTTGTTCAATTTCCGATTAAAGTTGCGAAGAAGTACACTATCGCCTTTCGCTATGTTACACAGTCCTTGCTGTTCTTGTTCTTCAGTTGCTTCTTCCAGTTGGGTGTTCTTCGACCCGCCCCGCTGCGCTCGAGCTGTTGAGAGATAAAGCCGATACTAGGAATCAAAGAAGACACATATTGATGCATTTCATCACCAAAAACAGTTGAAGTACTTTCACAATCAGTTAGTACCCTTGATGCTGGCGTTAATGGGAGGTGCATTTGACGACCGGTGAGCACCTCGTGGGGAGTGAGGTGATGGTTGGACCCTGGTCTGTTCCTCAGCGCAAATAGTGCCAAGGGGAAACAGTACAACCAGCTCTTCTTGGTTGTCTGCTGAATCTTCGCTATTTCTTCCTTCAGGAGACCATTGAAGCGTTCACATATGCCGTTGGCTTGCGGATTATATGCACATGTAAACTTGTGCTTAATCCCTAGGAGGGCAGTGATGTACTGGAATAGTTTGTTCGCAAAGTGCGGGCCGTTGTCTGAACATAGTACTTCGTAGACGCCCCACCTAGGGAAATCCTCCCTCACTAAATATGTGGCAGCTCTGAAAGCATCCGCGTGCATGCAGGGCCCAGCCTCGATCCACCTCGAAAATGGGCACACCACAACTATCATGTACCTGTGTCCTTGACATACATTGATCATGTTAATGTCGTCAACGTGGAGGTATAGGAATGGTCCTTCTGGCCGGGGTATAGTACCTTTTATCACTTGCAGCGTGTGACCGGCCGTAAACTGTTGGCATGTTAAGCAGTTGCTGATGAAGTTGGCAACATGGGAGTTTAAATCGGGACAAAACCAATCTTCCTTAATTTGTGCTGCAATCATTTCCCTTCCTGTATGTGCTGGATAATGTAGCTGAGTAAGTGCTGTCTTTAACAGTACTATCGGCATGACTACCTTTCCAGTGTTACCTTGACGCCATAGTGCATCTGTGGGAGACATTGTGCACCCTCTTTTTACCCACATCTCCTTTTCTGCCATTGGTGCAGCTGCCTGAAACTCCATAATCTGTGTTGCAGGGGGATGGGTGTACACCTCCTTTAACAATATTTGTCTTGCTATCGATCTCCCTCTACCTCTTTCTGATTCTGGGGGGATCCACATCTCACCAAAATACGCAGCATGTTTTGCATGTGCGTCTGCTACTTCATTACCTTTCGAGATAGGGTCATCACCATTGGTGTGTGCCTGACACTTAACCAATGCTACTTCTTGGGGGTCGTTAATTACTTCTATTAATTCAGCTAGTAGGAGGGCAGTTGATGTTACATATGCACTATCAGAGTATATAGTAACCTTCTTGTCAGAACTTTCCTTTAGTGCCAAAATCAGCGCCACCAACTCCGCTGCCTGGGGCGAATAATGTTGTGGTAGGACACATTTCACTGGGACATATAACAAATCCTCTGTCATTCTAACCACTGCTGCTCCTGTCCTCCTTACCCCGTCAGTCTGGTCGATATTTGATGACCCATCAATGTACAGTATTTCGCCCTCCTTTAGGGCATCCTCCTCAACCTTCCTTGTGCAAGAGTACATTTCAATTGTCTGTGTGCAATCATGGGCATAATCACCCTCTTCAATTACTTCTGTTATGAACCTGGCTGGATTTACAATACTGCACCTGACAATGGTCAATTCTGGTCTGGATAGTATTATTTCGTAACCTGAGGCTCTTTGCATGGTCAATGTAGATTTGGGCTTGTTCAAAATTGCGAACAGTGCATGCTCAACAAATAGTGTGGTGGGGCACCCCATTGTTATTGATGATGATTGTACCACCGCGAATGCTGCTGCAACAAGACCTTGTTCGCATGGGAAGTGACCTAAAATTACAGGGTCCAAGTGGCCACTGTAAAATGCTATTGGTTTGTGCCCCATGCTCTTTTTCTGAGTCAGTACTGCCTTCATTACTGCTGAGTCACAATGTGAAAAAATGAAAAAATGGTGCTCGTAGTTTGGTGTGGCTAGTACGTGTGCTGATGATATGGCATGTTTCAGCTCATCGAATGCTTCTGTCATTTCCCTTGTCCACTTTAACCTTTTGTCCACTTTCTGTGCTTCCCTCAGTGCTTCGTGCAGGGGTCCTATGTATGAACTGTAATCAAAAACCCATGCTCTGCAATAGTTACATAAGCCCAGGAATTGTTGCAGTTCTCGCACCGTTTGTGGTTGTGGTGTGTTTCTTATCGCGTGTGCTCTCTGTGGTGCTATCTGTCTTCCATGCTCGGAAATGAGTTGGCCAATATATAGTACTTGTTCCTGGAAGTCCTGTAACTTTTCCTTGTCCACCTTGTACCCCTTTTTAGCCAACATTGTGAGCAATTTTATTGAATCTTCCCTGCATCTCTCTTCAGTGGTGCTGCAAATCATGATGTCATCAACATACTACAGCACTTTGCTTTCCATTTTGATGTTGCCCAAATCCATCTGTATTACCCTGTTAAAGATTGAGGGTGATTCACAGTACGCTTGGGGCAACCTGGTATGCTTCCACTTTGTGTTCCTATAAGTGAAGCTTATGAGATCCTGTGAGTCTTGGTGCAGAGGTATGGAGAAAAAGGCATTTTTTGGTCAATCACAGTGAACCGTGATGCCTCAGGTGGTATTCCACATAGTTTTGTGGCCGGGTTTGCTGCTATAGGGTACTCTGCCTCTACAATGTGGTTCAAGGGCCTAAGGTCCTGGATGAAACGCCAAGACCCTCCTTTCGCCTTGCGTACTGGGTAAACAGCTGTGTTGCATGTTGATAATGATAGTACCAATATGCCATTATTTATCAGGGCTGTTATTGTCTCGTATATGCCCTCATCTGCCTCCTTTGACAATGGGTACTGCTTCACTCTGGGTAATATTGCCCCTTTTTCAGTTTTATTTTTACTCCCCCAATGCTCTTCATGCAGCCCACATCAAATGGACTGGTGGTCCACAAAGATGTTGGGACCTTCGCCATATCTTCCTCTTAGAATGGCACCGGGGTAGATGTAGGTGCTTCTAGTGCCATTGCCATTTTTAGCGCCACTTGCTTACATGTTACTCTTAGCCAGATGTTGATACTTATCATGAACACCATCTCCCCTTCTCCTCTGTTGTCTGAGAAAAGCTCCTCGTCAGACACCTGCGTGAGCATACACCCCTCAGCCAGTGCTATTACTGTTCTCCATGCCCTGCCTTCCCTGTCTTGTGCATGTACCGCAATGTAATCTGCAGTTGCCATGATACTCTCAATTCTCACTAAAATCACCTTCCCTTCGGGTTCATCTGCTGACATCTCAGGCCTGAACAAATACGCTGCTGGCCTCCTCCAAATGCTGCCCTCAATCCATGGCATCCATGCAAATGCCATATCTGTTCCGTACTGGAACATCTCTCCGTCTACTGGCTCAGCCCAAACTACTGTTTTGCCACAGTAAGCTTGCAATATTTGTCGTGCTGTGAGCATGTTTATTCCTGGTGTGGAACAAATGATGCCGTTCTCTGTGAAAGATATAGTCATGTTCAATCTGCTCATTATGTCCCTTACAAATATGTTTACTGGCGACTCCTTTGAGTACAGGAGCGGGACAGACATTTTATTGTCTCCTATAGATAAGGAGATGTTATCAGTAAAGGGAACCAACCCTCGAGCCCCAGAGAATCCTTGAGTGTGCATAGCTTCGCCTGACATCTTGAATTTACGCTCCCTTCTACACGACCTAGTTGCCCCGGTGTCAACAAGGAAGGAAAACCTTTTGTCACCTATCGTCACCTGTATGCGTGGTTCCTCCGCACTATTGGGTGTTACCGACAGATTGGGACACATCAAAGACATCTGTGGGCTGTCCTATTGCAGGTATAGGGACATACCACCCCCTGTGTAGGGGTTGTGTTCCAATATTGTCACCTTCCCTAACTGTGTTTGTGGTAGTGGTGTGTCTGTGGTTGATACGTTGCTGTCCTGTATCGGTGTGGGTTGTTGTGCTGGTTGCATTTGATGTTGTTGTGTTACCACTACCTGTTCCTGCAGTGATGTGTAGCTCTGTGTCTGTGGCTGTGGTGCGGCATATTGCTGTGCTTGTTGCTGTGTGGTATTCTGTTGTATTCCTTGCTGTTGTTGGTAAACCTGTTGCTCCCCCATATGTCCTTGTTGCCCCTGCTCCCCCCATGCTATAGGGACAGGCCTTACTCTACATGTGCGTGACATATGCCCTACCGTCCCACAAATCCAGCATACTGGTGGTTCCCTTGCTGCCCATTAGAGTAATAACCTCGGAGCCCTCCTACCTGCTGCTGTGTGGGCTGGGCATATCCTCTCCCTCTCATCACACCGCCTCTTCCCCGGAAGGTATTATAATATCCATTTCCTAGTGTCCCATACCCTCCCCCTTCGGGAGCCGTGTACACTGTGGGCGGTGGCATCTGTTGTGGTATTATTTGCGTTGATTGTGGTAATGGGATGGTATGTTGCTCTCTTGTGTCCTGCGTAACCACTACTGATGTGGGGGTCTGTGTTACTGCTGCTGGTGTGGAATATTTGGTAAGTTTCTTCTGTACTAATTTTGCTTCCTCCGCATTACTATCCTCTTCCTTTTGCTTCATCTTCTCCTGTCATATTCTACAGTGGTGTATTATGGTTAGTTGTATCTCCGGCCATGGCTTTGCTTCTATTCCCTCTACTTTCTTCAGCTGTCTTTGTATTGCCTCCGGGAGCCCTTGTACTAACATGTGGTAAAAGATAGCTGGTGTTTTATCCCACTGCTCCCTAGTTTCCAAGCGCCACTTCTCCTGAATCTCCTGGATGTAATCAACAGGGTCTTCATTCTCACGCATCTTGCGTGAGGTAATAGCTGCTATGTCGGACGTGTCTGGATACTAGACTCTCAGGGCCTGCCATAGCGCATGCCTACAATTGGCAAATTGCGCCCCATCATGTGACGTGTCTGTAGTCGTGACTCCGGGGAAGCCCGCCCTTTTCCAAATGTCATCTGCTGCATCCCTCAATATTGATATTAGTAGACCCTTCACATCTCCCACCGCTAACTTCTGCCCCGCAGTGTGCTTCTCCATCTCATATATCCACTTTCCTGCTCCCCCGCTTAGTGATCGGAGTCTACATTTTATGTTTTCCTTAGCAGCATGCTTCCAGGAAACATATTGCGGTCTGACCCCTCCCCTTTCCAATACTGGCATTAAATTATAACCCCTCTGTTCCCCCCGTGACTGCGGGGTAGTGTCAGTGCAATCGTCTTCGTTCTCCATATCAGGGAACTCTTTTACCATATCTATACTACGGCTACTTGTCATATTCTCTCCTTCATTCTTTCTCCCTTTTCTATTATTACACGCAGGTGTGTGTTGTCGTTCTTCCTAGCTGCGTCTAGGGAGATCCCTGAGCCTGTCAATGTATGGTGTGTGTTCGGGCGTAGGCGTGAGCGAGCGTGGTGGGCGCGTTGGCGTGGATGTTGCTGCACGCGGCGTTCCTCCTGCTACCTCTCTTACCTGTTCTTCACCTATCTTTCCCTCTTCTTTTCTTCTGCATGCCCATAGTGATTCGCTGTTAGCGCATGGAGGCATAATTTATCTAAACTTTCCTTACTGCCGCTGCTTCCTCTTTTCCCGATACCCTAATTTCTTCACTGCAAAATCTGACCAACGGCAACAACCCCCATTCTGTTCTTTTCCCTCCCACTGTGACCATTTTTAAGTCTATTAGGTTCGGTCCTCTCTCTTCGCCCTGCTTTGATGTCGTGGGTACTTCCAAGTCCTGGCGTGTGTATGTTCTTGACCGCACCCCACCTTCCTGCCTTCCCTCTCCTCGTCCTTCCTTGCTGTTATCTCGCCCCCAATTTCCTCTCTCTTCTTCTTTAGTTCCTCCATAACTTCACTACTTACCCTTGCTAATATCCTTTCTTCCTCTTCCTTTCTCCCCCATTTCTCCCGTTCCCGTTGTAGTATGCTCTCTATTACTTTACCTTCTTCGTATTTCCTGGTGCTTTCAGATAATATTTTCTTCTTCCACAGTTCCATTATCTTTTCCCTCTCTTCCTCCCTTCTTCTCATGTCACGTTGCTCTGCGCGGGACATCCTCTCTGCTATTGCTTTTATCCTCTCCGCCTCTCTCTATTTCTCTTCTGTACGTTCTTTCATCCTCACCCGCTTATCCTTCCTTTCCTTCCTTTCCTTCCTTCTTCCTCGTGTCTCTCGCTCGAACTGCCTGATCAGTGCGCTCCATGCATCCCTCAATTCGGCCAACCTTTCCTCCAACATTTCCTCCTCCTCCTGTGAGAGTTCTCTTTCCCCCTCCTTACTCTCCTCTTACACTATCTGCGCATCGCCCTTGTTGTCCTTATACGCTCTGTTCACTGCATTCTCTTCTTCTCCCGTTAGTGACCCCCGCAGCTTCAAGAGCACCCGCGCTGCTACCCATTTGTCGGGCTCTATGGTCGTGATGTGTCCCTCATTTCTTTTCCCTCCTTTTTCACCTATCTCTGAGGAACCAGAACCTACCGTGCTCGTCACCTCGCCCCTTTGGTGGCTACCTGTAGCGGTATATGGTGGAGGGCTGTATGTTGGGTTTGAGTACCCCTCGGCTGCCGTTAATTGTTGCCTCGCTGCTTCTCATAACTCTGTTACTGGATACAGCCCACCTTCCTCCTTTTTTACCACCTTCACTAAAGGCATGTCTTCGATCCTTTCTTTCTTCACCTCCACATCGCGTGTGGTGCCAGGCCCTTCGCCCTCCCCTTTTGACTCCTCACCGCACTGTGTGTTGCTAACCGCTGTTCCCAAAGCTCCTTTCTTCTTCCTTAACTCCTTTGCCCTCTCTTGTTTCCTTGCTCCCTTTCTCGTCCATTGTTCCTTCCACTGTAAACATACCTGTCGGTCCTGGCCTGGACCCCTGGAACATCCTCCACAAGTTAAACATTTCCACATGTTGAGCTAACTTCTTCCCTTTATACGTGTTGTGTAAGTGCAACAATAGCGAGTGTTGGACGTATGGGTCGAAACTGACGTTAGGCGGCCATGGTGTTGTCATTTTGTTGTCTGTTCCTTGTATCCATGTTATGCTGTATTTGATAAGTTTCTCCATGTGTGGTGGCAGCGTTTTACTGACTGGCAAGACATAGTTGTACTTTATGTTATCACTCTTTAATTGCAACCTTCTTTACCTGGCCCCGTAATTTGGGGACTTCCGATTACCCGCTGAAAGGCAAATCAGTTCACAAATATACAGTCTCTCTCTTTTTTTTCCTTGATATTACTTGTACGGCCCCCTGCGGCCGTGGTACACGAAGCCCACTGCGGCTGCGTGCCCTGTGTGACATGCTTGCACAGCCGCCCCACCTTTCACTTTCCACCTTTTGACCACTGCGCTCAGCGTGATCTGTGTTCTCCGTGCATGGCCACCTCTCCCCTTTTTCGCCCCTCCCTTATCGAGGGATGCCAGCGTTCTCTGTGCACGCCCCCCTCCCGTTACTTCTATTCCACCCCTCTCTTGTTGCTTTACTTCTGGTCACCTCTTGGGTAACCCGAGCGAAACACCAGGCAGCCGCGGTGTCCTATGGTATTCTACAGGTGACGTCACCAACCTCGTTACCCTATTACCGCTAAGAACTTTTGCACTACTTAAATGCGCAATTTACTTTGATTCTTTGACCCCGTCAACCCTACAGCTATCTTCTTGTTACGACTGGAACAAGGGAACCAACAATACAACTCTTATAATTGGACTGCACACGTGGCATCGCTTCACGTGTGATACGCCCCGCACCTGGGGAGCTTAACCAGCCAATTATCTTCCGCAATCGGCAACCCTCTAGCTACCTCCTACAGGAAAACGTCATCTACTTAACGAGCTTCAATACTCAATTAGTAGGTATCCACATCTACTCATTGACCTAGAACGCCAATTCATAGGAAATCCACACCCCTTTCCCTACAAGTGCGCCCAATCTGAACAAATCAGAGCCTTCTAATAATCACGTGTGGCGCCTTTCGGCTCCACCCACCTTCCTCCGTGACGTTGTGGGAGACGGCTCTCGCGCCTGCCTGGCCACCGCTCGCTCACCTGTCGTCACTTAGTTTTCAAATCCTTAGCACACACTGTAAATACTTCCCTCCACCCTTATCGCATTTCGTCCCCCTCCCTCACAACATCACGTTGCTTGTTGGGTGTGTCATACTCACCAAGTTCCCTTGATGCGAGGCCGCTCGACTGCCCTCACACCTCCAAGCCGCTCGCCGTCTGGACTCGTTCAGACACTCGCCAACCTCGGGCGGGATACTTCTCAATCGGCTCCCGAGGGCCAATATCTGGATTGCGCCGTCCGGTCTTCTCGCAGTTCCACGATGGTCCTGTAGTCCTCAAAAGGGGGCAGCAGCAGAGGGGGCCGCGCTGCCGGGCCGCCTCGCAACGAGAGGTCTTGGAATAAAAATGCAAGGGGTAGACCTCAAAAGGATCTCAGCAGTGCCTCCAACTTGTCGGGGTGATTGTCCCGGGGTCGGCAGAGCCGTCCGCGGACCGCCTTGCTGAGAAGGCCCCAACTCCTCTCGTGTCCCCAAAAATGAGTATGAGACACACACAAGGAGCAAGGCTGAGATTGTTGTTTATTTCAACGGCAGGGATGGGTTTCTCGTATGCATCCGAGAAAGCGCACCTAACCTCTCAGAGGGGCTCGCAGGCCATTTTTACTACAGCATGACGCGCTACCCGTGTCACCTGGGAAAGTTAGTACAAAAACCTATTGCCACTCAGGATTGGTTCTTCGAGTGGTAGGGTTAGTATGGTTAGCATATAGAGATGTAGGTTATTGGAAGGAACCAGATCAGGTGGTATACTTGGGCTGTCCCTAACATTTGTTACTTCAGAATTGCAACAAGGGGACCCTCAGTGATTGGCTATGAGTAATGGCATCTGTAGTGAGCCCCCCTGTGTTCTGATTGGTTCTCCCGCTAACCCCCAAGCCTGGGACCATGGTTGTTCCCAGCTTGCGTTGTACCTGTCATTAGCAACAATGTACAACTATGTGTTTGTGCAGACAACGGACAGATCCGCTCATAGGCTCAAAGGCAAGTCGTTCCCATCACTGTAGATGTCCATCTTGCCGCTTCGTTGTTGCAACCTGTGAGACCCTGGCGGCTTCTCTGTCTCGTAGGCTTGGCACCTTGTCAGTTCGGCTTGGTCACGTGTAGAGAGACCGTAGCTGGAGCAGAATTATGAGCATTTGATTTTATTCGATGTCTGGAGGCTTGGCGTTTGCAGGTGTAACCTTGGCACTGGGCTCTCGGCATGCGTGTTGCAACATCGTGGCCTTGGCTGCAGGGCATTATTAGGGGCTTTTTCTGCATGTCAGCACTTGTATTTAATTCTGAGAGGGTTTTCATTTGCGAGGCCTCAGACTGGGGACTCTTGCTCGCGGCCTACTCAGGCCTAGTTCGTGGGCGGCGGTACATAATCCATGGTAGGGTAGTAGCGGAATGACAAATCATCATATGTAGCACTAGATATACATGACAGCGTCTCATAGAGATAGGTGGCGAGGAAGCATCAGCAAGCATATACACGATCTCTTCAGGCGTCTTGCGTTTCTACGGTGCAATAGAAGGCCTATGTGAAAAATAAAAACGATGCACGTCCGTGGATGTGACAGTCCGCTACGTTATAGCACTGAGTATGTTCTTCGTGTAGATTGGTATGTGAGTGACCAGTGTGCATGGTGGCACGTGTGCTATTGTCTGTTAGCTATGTCGTCATGGCATCTCTAACGATGTGGATACTTGTAGTCGTTGTTCTAGTCGAGTTCATCCATGACGCAGATGTCATCAGCCGTGCGGGTTGGTGTTGGTCGTACTGGTGGACATACTCCTCTTATGTGTAAGTTCCTGAACCAGGGTATTTTGTCATCTGGCAGGTAGGCAAATTTGTCTCGTGGAGGGTGTCTGGGCCGTGATCCCCTAGGCCATGGTCTGGATGAGATTGGGGGGAGGGTATTGTCCCAATCTCCCACTTCACTAGAAACACTTGTGTACAGGCGTGTTATAAATGCAACATCATATCTTCATGTATCATATCATATAATATCATAGGAAGCACAAGAAAGGGGGGAGATCTGGGGCCTCAGGGGATTAGCTCAGTCATCTGGAGAACAACAGTCCTCTTTATCTTTTGCAAAGAAATATATTGCAAACAGCATAGCAAAAGGAATACCATGCTTGTGACCTCTGGTTGATGTGCACGCCGCACCCACATGGACTCATTTTAAGATCTATACCCCAACAAATACATTGAAATACATTCTAGTAGAGCAGCTTTGTAGTCATCTAAGATTATACAAATCCGGGTTGGTGAGATGATAGGCTGCTCTGGCCTTTAGAACAGGAGCTTCAGAGGCAGCCAATGCACTTAAAATGTAAACTTTGAACTCTGCCTGCCCATCAGAATGTGCCATACATGAACTAGTTCAATCCTGACAAACCGACACTTGAGAACATTGTAGATAGAAAGCTTACTTTTGTTCAGAAAAATCTGTATAGTAGTCAGAAGTGAAGATTATAAACATATATTACATGTATTGGTTAACATCTGTTCTCAATTCTTTGTAGAAAAATATATGTTTTATAAAAAATCATAATCCATACTTTTTGGTCACATTAATGCAGAAGACATTTAAAGATGTATTGTTTTATCAGAAACATAGATTGACATCTCTTGAGTTAATAACCAACTTGTATCACATTACAACATAACAAAAATCTTGCAAATGTAAAAATGGGTCAATATTTAAGAAAATGCAATTGAAGGCAACATTATTAAACCCAAATACTAAATGTAACGTGTTCATGCATCATAACTCCGTCATGTTTCTGTCTTAACATCTTATTATTGGACATTCCGCAGGGGGATTTCTTTTTGCTACCCTTCATTCACAATAATATTTTTATTTTTAGACTCATCCCTTTCTTGGCAATTAATGTTATTTTTTCAGTAGTCTCTGGCAAAGAGACTATCTCAGATATTCATATATATCATTAACTTGAACATCTAATAGAATATTCCAAAGGAGTGTCTTTCAGCTGCTCACATGATTCATTAAGCTGACACAAGGTTTTTTGGTTTTTAGTTTTATTTTAATTTAAAATATATGGCTGACACTAGGTTTTTCATGTGCATTTCAAAGTTCAACAGAATTTAAACTAGCCACGTGATATAACATTAGAAATGTAAAACATGACTCTCGACATAACTCTGCAATAAGGTTACAATTAAGTGTCCCGATATCAAGAGAGAATATCACACACAGCAGACTATCATAATAATGAATAGTTATTGAACATTAATAAAATCATATAACTTGAATAACTTCCTTAAATATGATTGCACAAATCTTTGTTGAATATATATATGAATTCAGCTTGACCATGGAAATCAACACATCCATATGTAATTGAGCAATATTAATATTTGACGATATGCTAGAAACTATGATTATACATTGTACAGCATCACTCTTTTCACATGTGCACAAATATATTTGATCTATGAAATCAAGGATTGTTTTCTATGTGAGTGACAACCTGTTTAGCCAGTCAAAAGGAAGATGTCACTAATCAGAACTTGTAATGTAAATATAACAGAGTGTGTAAAAATGAGAGCTTATTTAAATTCCAAACAAGTTCAGTTCAGGTTTATTTTGGAAAAATACCATAAAAGCAACACATTAGCAAATATCAAAAAATAACATAATACATACAATCATAGGGATCCAGATAAAGTACGGATTCTAACCCATAGAAATATAGTGTGGAATGGGATTAGAAGGCTGCAGAAAGGGAAACACCAATTTTACTGGATGAGGTGAGATAAAATCTTGAGATGGAAAAGAACAGGGGCCTTGTCCAAGAGGAAGCCTAAGGCCGATTGTTTCCTAGGCAGACCTGATTCCAAGAGGTGGATAAAGTAGAGAATGAAGGGGCTTAGTTGACTGGGGAGATTATCTACCTGTGGACTGTGAGGACCCATACTGGATCTGTGCTTTAAAATAATAATACAGAAGGGAACATAAACAGCCCCAATGAAATTAGATGCATGCCATTGATAACCGTCTTTCCGTTAAGTCCCTTGAATGGGTGGAACTGGAAGGGAAGCCATTAAGAGCATTTTAGTAGGACATTGCTTCCTCACTATATTCCAGTATTCATCGCAGAATCAAATCGTACTTGCCTTTGAACATTTCTGCACAGTGCATAGAGTCTTTTTAATCATATCCAAGTAACTAAACCCTTTTGGTTTTACAGATACAGTCAACAAATGGGTCTGTAAGCCAGTGACCAACAGTTGATAGTGTTACAGAGAATGTTTAAATCATGTGCAGTGCAGGCATAGTGATTTAAAAACACATGAAAGGGAGCATAGCTGAACCACTTCTATTCCATTAGAGAATGACACATGTTTAAATGAAAAGTCATATACAGCCAATTACATTGTATTCATTGGACCTTGAATTAGATATGAAGCAGTCAATACATTCTGGAGGATAGCTATTGCCCTTTCATTATAGATACATGCAAACTGTCTCTGTTCTAAATTGTCAGAAAGCTTTTCCAAAATCCCAAACTATAGATTTTAATGCTGCCCACCATAGCTTTGATTTCACCAGTATGCTTATGCAAGGAACCTACAGCACCTCAACTATATATGAGGGAATGCACACCAAATGGCATTTAAAACAATGTTGATGTTTCTGTAACCTGTCTCTGATACCAACACTTGTCATTGACATTGGAGAGACCTTTGCCATGTGATAGAAATTGATTTGTTTGCTACTTTCAACCCACTGCCTCAAAAGCATCATGTTTACCTTATAAATTGTAGAAATGGGAACGCACTATTAACACATCATGCACCACAGGAAGTATAGGCTCTGAGAATGTTATCCACGTGAGGATCTCTGACAAGCTGACCAAGTTTAGGTCATTTTGGTTCATAATTGAACCAGGCCCTTCTCACGTTCCACTATCATCTTATCACCACCAAGAATACCATTCTGTCACATTAGACCTAATGTCTAACACTAAGATGACAGGAACTGCTGTCTGCTGCTTTTTAGACTTAGTTACTGACATGAGGGTGATATTTTTTGCCATTCAAAACATTATGTCCATTTCTGAATGCTCTATCATTTACTAAAATCAATCTGCAGTCTTGATTCCTTTCAGAGAAAACAATGATGCCAGAGTCTGTGGTGGAGGGGCAGGACACACACTAACAATTATTTTGTGAATTAAATCCTGACTGATCTTTCTCATGAAGTTGTTGCCAGAACGTTTGAGTATTTCACAAAGTAATAGTTTCTGCTCTTGGCAGAGCAGACAAACATAAGAGTTGTTAAATGGCATTTAAACTTACTAAGGTTACAGTAGAAGGGACGGGACCAAGAATTGGGGGCCAGAACTCAGCAGTCCAAAAGGACAGAGGATGAGAGGAGCCAACAACCAGTACGTGTGTCTTCTCATCATTCAGTTTCAGCCAGTTCTTGCCCATCCACCCACCGATCCCCCCAATGCAACCCATATGCCAAGCAGCTGTGTCTAGTTCGAAGCGATCCAGACGGAGTATAATCTGCGTATCGTCGGCATAGGAATTGCACATTAAGCCATGGGAGTGGATAAGGCCAAGAAGTGTCTGAATATAAATGTTGACATTCTGTCTCCCTATCAGCCTTTAATGAAGGAGCACACTAAAAGTGGCGCCATGAGAGCGGCTCTTCCACTCTCAGACAACACAATGTTGCATACACCCTTGCCATGTATGACTACGAAAAGAAGAGGCGCTAAGCATTTAGCTAGACCTTTAACGTCCTCTCCATGTTTCGAGCCTGAACTCTCACTACATGCTAGATACTCTGATTTGAATAATTCGATACTGCAGGATTCTCAGAGCGTAATCAATCTTATCTCAGCTAGTTCATGTTTGGAGTGTTCACCAAATTCCCCTTCAATTTCCTTTGTCTATCCGACTCCTCGCAGAGTCCAAATACAAGTCCCACAGGAACTTTCTTTTCAAAGTGCTGTGGGAAAACTCACTTCTCAGAATCCATTTAACACTTCATTAGCTAATTTGGTGGACAAAACAAACATGCCATCTAAGAGCCCATCTCCTGCTACAACATCACCAGTGCGGGCTATATTACCAGTTGATTCTCATCTCCCATTGACTACCCTCCCTATAGAAGCCAGGGTTGCTCTATCAACATCCGACATTACTTTGGCTGCTATGCAGCTAAATCTACAAAGTCTGTTTAAACTATTTGAATGTCTAGATGCTAAAGTTACTGCTCATTCAGCAGAAGCACACGAAACCTTAGTATTACTCAAGACTTTAGCTGATAATCTGTCATCAAATCCTCGCCATTCTTGTCCAACTAACAATGCTCATGATGACGATATTTCAATTATGACCATCGGATCTACAAGTCTCATGTCCTCTAAGTTTCCACCTCCGCAGATTATACCAGCAATTGCAGATATTATTACTTCCGAAGGACGGCTGAATCCTGCCACCATTTATGAACTGGTAAATGATGCACATACCATTCTCCCAACTGATTCTTCTATCTTAGTGCTCTCACCCTCCCCAGCCCCTATGTCTTCTGCAATTACTGTTGAGAAAGGAAACGATATTCCGTCCTTACCAGCAAGAAGAAACAGAAAAAAGCCCTCCAAAATTTCTCACAATACCGAGAAAAAAAACAAGAAAAATTCTAATCTGGTTACCTTGAGATTACAGAAGCAAACTATGAAAACTTTCTTTCAAAATGTAATGTAAAGGGACGGGACCAAGAATTGGGGGCCAGAACTCAGCAGTCCAAAAGGACAGAGGATGAGAGGAGCCAACAACCAGTACGTGTGTCTTCTCATCATTCAGTTTCAGCCAGTTCTTGCCCATCCACCCACCGATCCCCCCAATGCAACCCATATGCCAAGCAGCTGTGTCTAGTTCGAAGCGATCCAGACGGAGTATAATCTGCGTATCGTCGGCATAGGAATTGCACATTAAGCCATGGGAGTGGATAAGGCCAAGAAGTGTCTGAATATAAATGTTGAACAAGGAGAGAAAGCAGAGCCTTGAAAGACTCTGCAAGACAGGGGCACTGGTTTTGAAAGGAGAAAGATAAACAGACTGTGAGCAACCAGCCAAAAAGGCGGAAAACCAGGCAAGCACCTGGCCCGACAGACCCACTGAAGACAGCCGGGCATTCAGTGTCAGGTGGTCTGTGGTATCAAATGCAACTGACTGGTCTAATAAAATCAGTGCACCCACACCACCCTGGTCTACCAGGTAGGCAAGATTGTCAACCACGGACACAAGAATCGACTCAGTCCCCATACCAGTTTGGAGGATGGACTGGAAGTGATCAAAGAATTTAGACAATTCGAGAAAGGAGACAAGCAGAGGGAAAATCAGAGACTCAAGTAATTTCATGAGAAGTGGGAGAAGTGAAATAGGATGAAATTTAGATAAGATACAATAGTCTAGTGAGGGTTTTATTAACAGGAGAATTACCAATGGATGTTTCAGTTCACTAGGAATTTGACCTGAGGAAAGAGAGACATTAATTGCCAATGTAATCCATGGTATAATCTCAGCGGAGACCTCTTTGAGCAAAGAAAGCGGGATTGGGTCAAGTGGTGATGCAGATTTAAGTTTGTTGATGGCGGCAAGAACATCATGATCAGTAAAGCTAGGGAAGGTAGACCAATTAGCATTAGACATTAGACATAGAGTTGGAGGAGAAATGGGTGGGTAATTCAGAATGTGAACAAGCATTAGCAATTTTTTGGCAGATAGTATCCATTTTGTCAATGAAGAAACCGGATCTAGGTCATTTGGTCCAAAATAAATGGTCGACAGTACAAATGGTCGACAGACAAATGGTCGACAGGACAAATGGTCGACACAATTTGGTCGACAGGTCAAATGGTTGATTTTTCTAAAAAATGTATATATATATTTTTTAGGTTTTCGTTTAGTGAAAAAAAGGGTTTTTTAGCAAAAAAAAGGGGGTTGGGGGGGACCCCCCAAAAAAAAAATGAAAAAAAATTGAAAAAACCAAAAAAAAAAAAAAATTCGACCATTTGATCTGTCGACCAAATTGTGTCGACCATTTTTCCTTCATTTATACTTTGAAGGACTGCTGTGTCTCCTGATCACTTTTACTCTGCGAACCCCGTTGGCAGCACTGCGAGCGTTGCTCTTGCTGCAGTAACTGCTTCCTGGAGGGGGCGGAATTGAACACCGACACGTGTCTGATCACGTGACTTCTTCCAGCAGTGAAATCGCCGGCACAACCGCCTGCGAGGCGGCTCCATTTATACTTTGAAGGAGTGCTGTGTCTCCTGATCACTTTTACTCTGCGAACCCCGTTGGCAGCACTGCGAGCGTTGCTCTTGCTGCAGTAACTGCTTCCTGGAGGGGGCGGAGCTGAACACCGACACGTGTCTGATCACGTGACTTCTTCCAGCAGTGAAATCGCCGGCACAACCGCCCGAGAGGTGGCTTCATTTATACTTTGAAGGAGTGCTGTGTCTCCTGATCACTTTTACTCTACGAACCCCGTTGGCAGCACTGCGAGCGTTGCTCTTGCTGCAGTAACCGCTTCCTGGAGGGGGCGGAGCTGAACACCGACACATGTCTGATCACGTGACTTCTTCCAGCAGTGAAATCGCCGGCACAACCGCCTGCGAGGCGGCTCCATTTATACTTTGAAGGAGTGCTGTGTCTCCTGATCACTTTTACTCTGCGAACCCCGTTGGCAGCACTGCGAGCGTTGCTCTTGCTGCAGTAACTGCTTCCTGGAGGGGGCGGAGCTGAACACCGACACGTGTCTGATCACGTGACTTCTTCCAGCAGTGAAATCGCCGGCACAACCGCCCGAGAGGTGGCTTCATTTATACTTTGAAGGAGTGCTGTGTCTCCTGATCACTTTTACTCTGCGAACCCCATTGGCAGTACTGCGAGCGTTGCTCTTGCTGCAGTAACCGCTTCCTGGAGGGGGCGGAGCTGAACACCGACACGTGTCTGATCACATGACTTCTTCCAGCAGTGAAATCACCGACACAACCACCCTTGCGGCGTTAAGCCCTGGAGGCAGTAAGGGCTGGAGACGCTGTTTTGCTGTTTGGCCGTGTTCGTGTGCAGCGTGTACTCCAGTTTAGAGGTACTTTGTTCTGTTCCGTTAGCTACATAAGCCCTCAATTGCCACAAGGGTAAGGGGGGAGAGACGGACTCTGGCAGCTCCTTAAGCTGTCGGGCGTTCCTTACCCTGTGGCTGGATAAACTGTGAACCTTTACTTGAATCTAGAGAACTAAGTGTCTATTATATTCTATCTTTAAGCGTTCTACTCGAACTTTGAAAGCACCCAATCCAATCACTGTGTGTCTATTGTTGTCATACCATTGAGCAAAACTCAATTTTGTATTTCTTTTAATTTTCAATTTTAAATTGTTGGGCATTTCTAAACTTGTTTCACATGGCCTATTTATTAACTTCGGGTATGGCTCAAAATTTGCGCCAAAAGGGATTGACAATACCTGCGGCACGACTCCCTTGTCTCTCTCGTAGGATTGTCCATCTTCCTTCTGCTACCATGCTAGGTAGCTCCCATTGCACAAAGATTCCATCAACCCTTGATCACACTAGTGAAGTTCTCCCAGTTCTTGACATTCTGTCTCCCTATCAGCCTTTAATGAAGGAGCACACTAAAAGTGGCGCCATGAGAGCGGCTCTTCCACTCTCAGACAACACAATGTTGCATACACCCTTGCCATGTATGACTACGAAAAGAAGAGGCGCTAAGCATTTAGCTAGACCTTTAACGTCCTCTCCATGTTTCGAGCCTGAACTCTCACTACATGCTAGATACTCTGATTTGAATAATTCGATACTGCAGGATTCTCAGAGCGTAATCAATCTTATCTCAGCTAGTTCATGTTTGGAGTGTTCACCAAATTCCCCTTCAATTTCCTTTGTCTATCCGACTCCTCGCAGAGTCCAAATACAAGTCCCACAGGAACTTTCTTTTCAAAGTGCTGTGGGAAAACTCACTTCTCAGAATCCATTTAACACTTCATTAGCTAATTTGGTGGACAAAACAAACATGCCATCTAAGAGCCCATCTCCTGCTACAACATCACCAGTGCGGGCTATATTACCAGTTGATTCTCATCTCCCATTGACTACCCTCCCTATAGAAGCCAGGGTTGCTCTATCAACATCCGACATTACTTTGGCTGCTATGCAGCTAAATCTACAAAGTCTGTTTAAACTATTTGAATGTCTAGATGCTAAAGTTACTGCTCATTCAGCAGAAGCACACGAAACCTTAGTATTACTCAAGACTTTAGCTGATAATCTGTCATCAAATCCTCGCCATTCTTGTCCAACTAACAATGCTCATGATGACGATATTTCAATTATGACCATCGGATCTACAAGTCTCATGTCCTCTAAGTTTCCACCTCCGCAGATTATACCAGCAATTGCAGATATTATTACTTCCGAAGGACGGCTGAATCCTGCCACCATTTATGAACTGGTAAATGATGCACATACCATTCTCCCAACTGATTCTTCTATCTTAGTGCTCTCACCCTCCCCAGCCCCTATGTCTTCTGCAATTACTGTTGAGAAAGGAAACGATATTCCGTCCTTACCAGCAAGAAGAAACAGAAAAAAGCCCTCCAAAATTTCTCACAATACCGAGAAAAAAAACAAGAAAAATTCTAATCTGGTTACCTTGAGATTACAGAAGCAAACTATGAAAACTTTCTTTCAAAATGTAATCCCGGTACCTGAGTCTTTGGCAGCACCACAAGCTCCTCAAGATCCAATACAAGCGCCAGTGTCTAAACAACTTTCACCTACGCTCGTTCCCGATTCAGTTCCAAATTCTTGTTCCCTGACCCAAGCGACAACTGCTTCTTTGGCAAGCAAGCCAGTTCAAACTCTTGATCCTACACAATCGATAGCAATATCCTCCTCCTTAGTGCTTCCTATCTCTGGTCTGCAGAATCCTAAACCCATTTTAGGACTTCCCACTGTACCTCTGGCTAATATTGTAGCGTCTTCCCCAAACCTGATTTTAATTGCCCCACCTCCGTGTCAGAACCCTTTTCAGTCCAATATTGAGTCCACTATCCCAGTGCTGCCTCCAGTGTCGATTACTACCATGGCCTTTAGCCATCCTCCCTTAGATGCTTTGATTCGTGAGCTTGAGTTAGCCTCCACTTGCCAACC
This sequence comes from Ambystoma mexicanum, assembly GCF_040938575.1. Lineage (NCBI taxonomy): Eukaryota > Metazoa > Chordata > Amphibia > Caudata > Ambystomatidae > Ambystoma > Ambystoma mexicanum. The sequence continues at coordinate 1,176,491,532 of NC_090933.1, forward strand.
TCCAAACAAATGCAAAGGCCAAACAAACCTAGCTGTTAGTGACAAAATTGTGTCTTCAGCCACCAAAAAGAGCGTTGACTCTTCCATCACAGTCTCGGCGGAACAAATACGTGAGGGTGTAGATGTGTATTTGGCCTCATGCTCTCAGTCTATTCCTTCTAAGCTTCCCCAAAAACCAAGTGGTCCAAATTCGTCGCTGAGCCAGTGGCTCTTACCGAGTTCCATGCCAACATCCATAGTAACTCAACAATCTTCTCTGCGTACTGATAATCGCCCTCACGTTACTCCAGCTCACGCCTCAGATCCACCTAAACCTAATCTAAAGACTCCTTTTTATTCTGTAACTCACATTTCCCGAAATAACATCCCTGTGGTACCCACTTCTCATCCCTTGGCACGGCGCAAATGCCATTCTTTAATTTTGAAGTGTCGAGGAGGAAACTTTGGCACCTATGACTTAAACCGCCGTAGTGTGCTCAACATCTTCTCTGAAGTGGTAGAGCTCGAAGACATAAGCTCGAGCGACATTGAGCAGATTGAATTCATTTCTGAGAATACTTGTTCGGTGGTGCGTTTGTGGATACCTTCGGGTATCGTTCTAAATACCATCTGGAAATCAAAAATGCAATTATTTTCAATGGGGTTCTTATTAGCACAAGACCCGCATTTATAAATGGGGACTCTAATGCAAAGCAACCATCTTATCAATCTACCGCAAGCCTCCCTTTGATGCAGAACAGTGGTCGTGCCAAGTCGTATATGTCATAACCATTAGAAACACCTAAAGACCATCTCATTAATGTTGCTAGCTGGAACAATAGAGGTTATTCCCATCTACAAACCTCTATTGCTAACTTTCCAGCAGGTATGGACATAATAGCATTACAGGAAACTTGGCTCCTGCAAACACCTGTATGGAACAATTACGAAATTGTTCTGCTTCCAGCCATTGGGAGTCAAAGAGGTCGACCATCATCAGGTTTATTGACAGGAGTAAACATATCCAGTGGTTTCGCCATTGAAGCCTGGGATTCCGTTTCTGCCTTTATCCAACTTGTCAAGATTACAGGTCCAGCACACACCATTGCATTGATTAATATATGTCACAATCCTTTAGGGTTGACTGATACTGCTTTTTATACAGGTCTGTCCAGACTTTTGGATTTGGTATTCCTTTCCCAAGATATTACGGATACCCTTATCGTAGGTGATCTTAATTTGGACTGTATTAAAGATCACAATGGAGAAGGTTAAGCGTTGGACCTCCTTCATGTCAAATCGCCATTTTCACATGACCAATGGTGTAATTCAAGGCGATATTCCGGCTCAGCCCACATGGCATAGAGGTTCCATATCTACTACAATAGACTATATGTATACACATACCAACTTATCTGGACAAATAAGCACTTTTAAAATATTTCCACAAGTACATAGTGATCACCATCTACTAGTGCTTACAATCAAGTGGAACTATTTACCTATCAAAAGGTCATACTATACGAATGACCTAATAGTTAACAATGCTAAAACGCGCCTTCGTTGGTCAAATAGTAACTTGTCCTCTATGGCTCGTCTAATCATCTTAAATGATAGCTCTACTTGTCCAAAACAGTATACTAACCTTCTCCTCACTTTTGATTCTTGTATAAAAAGTCATGTGCTTCTTCCACATAAACATAGGCTCAAAGGCAAGTCGTTCCCATCACTGTAGATGTCCATCTTGCCGCTTCGTTGTTGCAACCTGTGAGACCCTGGCGGCTTCTCTGTCTCGTAGGCTTGGCACCTTGTCAGTTTGGCTTGGTCACGTGTAGAGAGACCGTAGCTGGAGCAGAATTATGAGCATTTGATTTTATTCGATGTCTGGAGGCTTGGCGTTTGCAGGTGTAACCTTGTCACTGGGCTCTCGGCATGCGTGTTGCAACATCGTGGCCTTGGCTGCAGGCCCTCATTAGGGGCTTTTTCTGCATGTCAGCACTTGTATTTAATTCTGAGAGGGTTTTTGTTTGCGAGGCCTCGGACTGGGGACTCATGCTCGCGGCCTACTCAGGCCTAGTTCGTGGGCGGTGGTACATAATCCATGGTAGGGTAGTAGCGGAATGACAAATCATCATATGTAGCACTAGATATACATGACAGCGTCTCATAGAGATAGGTGGCGAGGAAGCATCAGCAAGCATATACACGATCTCTTCAGGCGTCTTGCGTTTCTACGGTGCAATAGAAGGCCTATGTGAAAAATAAAAATGATGCACGTCCGTGGATGTGACAGTCCGCTATGTTATAGCACTGAGTATGTTCTTCGTGTAGATTGGTATGTGAGTGACCAGTGTGCATGGTGGCACGTGTGCTATTGTCTGTTAGCTATGTCGTCATGGCATCTCTAACGATGTGGATACTTGTAGTCGTTGTTCTAGTCGAGTTCATCCATGCCGCAGATGTCATCAGCCGTGCGGGTTGGTGTTGGTCGTACTGGTGGACATACTCCTCTCATGTGTAAGTTCCTGAACCAGGGTATTTTGTCATCTGGCAGGTAGGCAAATTTGTCTCGTGGAGGGTGTCTGGGCCGTGATCCCCTAGGCCATGGTCTGGATGAGATTGGTGGGAGGGTATTGTCCCAATCTCCCACTTCACTAGAAACACTTGTGTACAGGCGTGTTATAAATGCAACATCATATCTTCATGTATCATATCATATAATATCATATGAAGCACAAGAAAGCGGGGAGATCTGGGGCCTCAGGGGATTAGCTCAGTCATCTGGAGAACAACAGTCCTCTTTATCTTTTGCAAAGAAATACATTGCAAACAGCATAACAAAAGGAATACCATGCTTGTGACCTCTGGTTGATGTGCACGCCCCACCCACATGGACTCATTTTAAGATCTATACCCCAACAAATACATTGAAATACATTCTAGTAGAGCAGCTTTGTAGTCATCTAAGATTATACAAATCCGGGTTGGTGACATGATAGGCTGCTCTGGCCTTTAGAACAGGAGCTTCAGAGGCAGCCAATGCACTTAAAATGTAAACTTTGAACTCTGCCTGCCCATCAGAATGTGCCATACATGAACTAGTCCAATCCTGACAAACCGACACTTGAGAACATTGTAGATAGAAAGCTTACTTTTGTTCAGAAAAATCTGTATAGTAGTCAGAAGTGAAGATTATAAACATATATTACATGTATTGGTTAACATCTGTTCTCAATTCTTTGTAGAAAAATATGTGTTTTATAAAAAATCATAATCCATACTTTTTGGTCACATTAATGCAGAAGACATTTAAAGATGTAATGTTTTATCAGAAACATAGATTGACATCTCTTGAGTTAATAACCAACTTTTATCACAATACAACATAACAAAAATCTTGCAAATGTAAAAATGGGTCAATATTTAAGAAAATGCAATTGAAGGCAACATTATTAAACCCAAATACTAAATGTAATGTGCTCATGCATCATAACTCCGTCATGTTTCTGTCTTAACATCTTATTATTGGACATTCCGCAGGGGGATTTCTTTTTGCAACCCTTCATTCACAATAATATTTTTATTTTTAGACTCGTCCCTTTCTTGGCAATTAATGTTATTTTTTCAGTAGTTTATCTGGCAAAGAGACTATCTCAGATATTCATATATATCATTAACTTGAACATCTAATAGAATATTCCAAAGGAGTGTCTTTCAGCTGCTCACATGATTCATTAAGCTGACACAAGGTTTTTTGGTTTTTAGTTTTATTTTAATTTAAAATATATGGCTGACACTAGGTTTTTCATGTGCATTTCAAAGTTCAACAGAATTTAAACTAGCCACGTGATATAACATTAGAAATGTAAAACATGACTCTCGACATAACTCTGCAATAAGGTTACAATTAAGTGTCCCGATATCAAGAGAGAATATCACACACAGCAGACTATCATAATAATGAATAGTTATTGAACATTAATAACATCATATAACTTGAATAACTTCCTTAAATATGATTGCATGATTGAATAACTTCATTAAATATGATTGCATATGATATGTTGAATATATATATGAATTCAGCTTGACCATGGAAATCAACACATCCATATGTAATTGAGCAATATTAATATTTGACGATATGCTAGAAACTATGATTATACATTGTACAGCATCACTCTTTTCACATGTGCACAAATATATTTGATCTATGAAATCAAGGATTGTTTTCTATGTGAGTGACAACCTGTTTAGCCAGTCAAAAGGAAGATGTCACTAATCAGAACTTGTAATGTAAATATAACAGAGTGTGTAAAAATGAGAGCTTATTTAAAGTCCAAACAAATTCAGTTCAGGTTTATTTTGGAAAAATACCATAAATGCAACACATTAGCAAATATCAAAAAATAACATAATACATACAATCATAGGGATCCAGATAAAGTACGCATTCTAACCCATAGAAATATAGTGTGGAATGGGATTAGAAGGCTGCAGAAAGGGAAACACCAATTTTACTGGATGAGGTGAGATAAAATCTTGAGATGGAAAAGAACAGGGGCCTTGTCCAAGAGGAAGCCTAAGGCCGATTGTTTCCTAGGCAGACCTGATTCCAAGAGGTGGATAAAGTAGAGAATGAAGGGGCCTAGTTGACTGGGGAGATTATCTACCTGTGGACTGTGAGGACCCATACTGGATCTGTGCTTTAAAATAATAATACAGAAGGGAACATAAACAGCCCCAATGAAATTAGATGCATGCCATTGATAACCGTCTTTCCGTTAAGTCCCTTGAATGGGTGGAACTGGAAGGGAAGCCATTAAGAGCATTTTAGTAGGACATTGCTTCCTCACTATATTCCAGTATTCATCGCAGAATCAAATCGTACTTGCCTTTGAACATTTCTGCACAGTGCATAGAGTCTTTTTAATCATATCCAAGTAACTAAACCCTTTTGGTTTTACAGATACAGTCAACAAATGGGTCTGTAAGCCAGTGACCAACAGTTGATAGTGTTACAGAGAATGTTTAAATCATGTGCAGTGCAGGCATAGTGATTTAAAAACACATGAAAGGGAGCATAGCTGAACCACTTCTATTCCATTAGAGAATGACACATGTTTAAATGAAAAGTCATATACAGCCAATTACATTGTATTCATTGGACCTTGAATTAGATATGAAGCAGTCAATACATTCTGGAGGATAGCTATTGCCCTTTCATTATAGATACATGCAAACTGTCTCTGTTCTAAATTGTCAGAAAGCTTTTCCAAAATCCCAAACTATAGATTTTAATGCTGCCCACCATAGCTTTGATTTCACCAGTATGCTTATGCCAGGAACCTACAGCACCTCAACTATATATGAGGGAATGCACACCAAATGGCATTTAAAACAATGTTGATGTTTCTGTAACCTGTCTCTGATACCAACACTTGTCATTGACATTGGAGAGACCTTTGTCATGTGATAGAAATTGATTTGTTTGCTACTTTCAACCCACTGCCTCAAAAGCATCAATTTTACCTTATAAATTGTAGAAATGGGAACGCACTATTAACACATCATGCACCACAGGAAGTATAGGCTCTGAGAATGTTATCCACGTGAGGATCTCTGACAAGCTGACCAAGTTTAGGTCATTTTGGTTCATAATTGAACCAGGCCCTTCTCACGTTCCACTATCATCTTATCACCACCAAGAATACCATTCTGTCACATTAGACCTAATGTCTAACACTAAGATGACAGGAACTGCTGTCTGCTGCTTTTTAAACTTAGTTACTGACATGAGGGTGATATTTTTTGCCATTCAAAACATTATGTCTATTTCTGAATGCTCTGTCATTTACTAAAATCAATCTGCAGTCTTGATTCCTTTCAGAGAAAACAATGATGCCAGAGTCTGTGGTGGAGGGGCAGGACACACACTAACAATTGTTTTGAGAATTAAATCCTGACTGATCTTTCTCATGAAGTTGTTGCCAGAAGGTTTGAGTATTTCACAAAGTAATAGTTTCTGCTCTTGGCAGAGCAGACAAACATAAGAGTTGTTAAAGGGCATTTAAACTTACTAAGGTTACAGTAGAAGGGACGGGACCAATAATTGGGGGCCAGAACTCAGCAGTCCAAAAGGACAGAGGATGAGAGGAGCCAACAACCAGTACGTGTGTCTTCTCACCATTCAGTTTCAGCCAATTCTTGCCCATCCACCCACCGATCCCCCAATGCAACCCATATGCCAAGCAGCTGTGTCTAGTTCGAAGCGATCCAGACAGAGTATAATCTGCGTATCGTCGGCATGGGAATTGCACATTAAGCCATGGGAGTGGATAAGGCCAAGAAGTGTCTGAATATAAATGTTGAACAAGGAGAGAAAGCAGAGCCTTGAAAGACTCTGCAAGACAGGGGCACTGGTTTTGAAAGGAGAAAGATAAACAGACTGTGAGCAACCAGCCAAAAAGGCGGAAAACCAGGCAAGCACCTGGCCCGACAGACCCACTGAAGACAGCCGGGCGTTCAGTGTCAGGTGGTCTGTGGTATCAAATGCAACTGACTGGTCTAATAAAATAGTGCACCCACACCACCCTGGTCTACCAGGTAGGCAAGATTGTCAACCACGGACACAAGAATCGACTCAGTCCCCATACCAGTTTGGAGGATCGACTGGAAGTGATCAAAGAATTTAGACAATTCGAGAAAGGAGACAAGCAGATGGAAAATCAGAGACTCAAGTAATTTCATGAGAAGTGGGAGAAGTGAAATAGGATGAAATTTAGATAAGATACAATAGTCTAGTGAGGGTTTTATTAACAGGAGAATTACCAATGGATGTTTCAGTTCACTAGGAATTTGACCTGAGGAAAGAGAGACATTAATTGCCAATGTAATCCATGGTATAATCTCAGCGGAGACCTCTTTGAGCAAAGAAAGCGGGATTGGGTCAAGTGGTGATGCAGATTTAAGTTTGTTGATGGCGGCGAGAACATCATGATCAGTAAAGCTAGGGAAGGTAGACCAATTAGCATTAGACATTAGACATAGAGTTGGAGGAGAAATGGGTGTGTAATTCAGAATGTGAACAAGCATTAGCAATTTTTTGGCAGATAGTATCCATTTTGTCAATGAAGAAACCGGATCTAGGTCATTTGGTCCAAAATAAATGGTCGACAGTACAAATGGTCGACAGACAAATGGTCGACAGGACAAATGGTCGACAAAATTTGGTCGACAGGTCAAATGGTTGATTTTTTAAAAAAATGTATATATATATTTTTTAGGTTTTCGTTTAGGGAAAAAAAGGGTTTTTTAGCAAAAAAAAGGGGGTTGGGGGGGACCCCCCCAAAAAATGAAAAAAAAATGAAAAAACCAAAAAAAAAAAAAAAATTCGACCATTTGATCTGTCGACCAAATTGTGTCGACCATTTTTCCCTCATTTATACTTTGAAGGAGTGCTGTGTCTCCTGATCACTTTTACTCTGCGAACCCCGTTGGCAGCACTGCGAGCGTTGCTCTTGCTGCAGTAACTGCTTCCTGGAGGGGGCGAAGCTGAACACTGACACGTGTCTGATCACGTGACTTCTTCCAGCAGTGAAATCGCCGGCACAACCGCCCGCGAGGCGGCTTCATTTATACTTGAAGGAGTGCTGTATCTCCTGATCACTTTTACTCTACGAACCCCGTTGGCAGCACTGCGAGCGTTGCTCTTGCTGCAGTAACCGCTTCCTGGAGGGGGCGGAGCTGAACACCGACACATGTCTGATCACGTGACTTCTTCCAGCAGTGAAATCGCCAGCACAACCACCTGCGAGGCGGCTCCATTTATACTTTGAAGGAGTGCTGTGTCTCCTGATCACTTTTACTCTGCGAACCCCGTTGGCAGCACTGCGAACGTTGCTCTTGCTGCAGTAACCGCTTCCTGGAGGGGGCGGATCTGAACACCGACACGTGTCTGATCACGTGACTTCTTCCAGCAGTGAAATCGCCGGCACAACCGTCCGCGAGGCGGCTTCATTTATACTTTGAAGGAGTGCTGTGTCTCCTGATCACTTTTACTCTGCGAACCCCGTTGGCAGTACTGGGAGCGTTGCTCTTGCTGCAGTAACCGCTTCCTGGAGGGGGCGGAGCTGAACACCGACACGTGTCTGATCACGTGACTTCTTCCAGCAGTAAAATCACCGGCACAACCACCCTTGCGGCGTTAAGCCCTGGAGGCAGTAAGGGCTGGAGACTCTGTTTTGCTGTTTGGCCGTGTTCGTGTGCAGCGTGTACTCCAGTTTAGAGGTACTTTGTTCTGTTCCGTTAGCTACATAAGCCCTCAATTGCCACAAGGGTAAGGGGGGAGAGACGGACTCTGGCAGCTCCTTAAGCTGTCGGGCGTTCCTTACCCTTTGGCTGGATAAACTTTGAACCTTTACTTGAATCTAGAGAACTAAGTGTCTATTATATTCTATCTTTAAGCGTTCTACTCGAACTTTGAAAGCACCCAATCCAATCACTGTGTGTCTATTGTTGTCATACCATTGAGAAAAACTCAATTTTGTATTTCTTTTAATTTTCAATTTTAAATTGTTGGGCATTTCTAAACTTGTTTCACATGGCCTATTTATTAACTTCGGGTATGCCTCAAAATTTGCGCCAAAAGCGATTGACAATACCTGCGGCACGACTCCCTTGTCTCTCTCGTAGGATTGCCCATCTTCCTTCTGCTACCATACTAGGTAGCTCCCATTGCACAAAGATTCCATCAACCCTTGATCACACTAGTGAAGTTCTCCCAGTTCTTGACATTCTGTCTCCCTATCAACCTTTAATGAAGGAGCACACTAAAAGTGGCGCCATGAGAGCGGCTCTTCCACTCTCAGACAACACAATGTTGCATACACCCTTGCCATGTATGACTACGAAAAGAAGAGGCGCTAAGCATTTAGCTAGACCTTTAACGTCCTCTCCATGTTTCGAGCCTGAACTCTCACTACATGCTAGATACTCTGATTCGAATAATTCGATACTGCAGGATTCTCAGAGCGTAATCAATCTTATCTCAGCTAGTTCATGTTTGGAGTGTTCACCAAATTCCCCTTCAATTTCCTTTGTCTATCCGACTCCTCGCAGAGTCCAAATACAAGTCCCACAGGAACTTTCTTTTCAAAGTGCTGTGGGAAAACTCACTTCTCAGAATCCATTTAACACTTCATTAGCTAATTTGGTGGACAAAACAAACATGCCATCTAAGAGCCCATCTCCTGCTACAACAACATCACCAGTGCGGGCTATATTACCAGTTGATTCTCATCTCCCATTGACTACCCTCCCTATAGAAGCCAGGGTTGCTCTCTCAACATCCGACATTACTTTGGCCGCTATGCAGCTAAATCTACAAAGTCTGTTTAAACTATTTGAATGTCTAGATGCTAAAGTTACTGCTCATTCAGCAGAAGCACACGAAACTTTAGTATTACTCAAGACTTTAGCTGATAATCTGTCATCAAATCCTCGCCATTCTTGTCCAACTAACAATGCTCATGATGACGATATTTCAATTATGACCATCGGATCTACAAGTCCCATGTCCTCTAAGTTTCCACCTCCGCAGATTATACCGGCAATTGCAGATATTATTACTTCCGAAGGACGGCTGAATCCTGCCACCATTTATGAACTGGTAAATGATGCACATACCATTCTCCCAACTGATTCTTCTATCTTAGTGCTCTCACCCTCCCCAGCCCCTATGTCTTCTGCAATTACTGTTGAGAAAGGAAACGATATTCCGTCCTTACCAGCAAGAAGAAACAGAAAAAAGCCCTCCAAAATTTCTCACAATACCGAGAAAAAAAACAAGAAAAATTCTAATCTGGTTACCTTGAGATTACAGAAGCAAACTATGAAAACTTTCTTTCAAAATTTAATCCCGGTACCTGAGTCTTTGGCAGCACCACAAGCTCCTCAAGATCCAATACAAGCGCCAGTGTCTAAACAACTTTCACCTACGCTCGTTCCCGATTCAGTTCCAAATTCTTGTTCCCTGACCCAAGCGACAACTGCTTCTTTGGCAAGCAAGCCAGTTCAAACTCTTGATCATAAACAATCGATAGCAATATCCTCCTCCTTAGTGCTTCCTATCTCTGGTCTGCAGAATCCTAAACCCATTTTAGGACTTCCCACTGTACCTCTGGCTAATATTGTAGCGTCTTCCCCAAACCTGATTTTAATTGCCCCACCTCCGTGTCAGAACCCTTTTCAGTCCAATATTGAGTCTACTATCCCAGTGCTGCCTCCAGTGTCGATTACTACCATGGCCTCTAGCCATCCTCCCTTAGATGCTTTGATTCGTGAGCTTGAGTTAGCCTCCACTTGCCAACCTCCAAACAAATGCAAAGGCCAAACAAACCTAGCTGTTAGTGACAAAATTGTGTCTTCAGCCACCAAAAAGAGCGTTGACTCTTCCATCACAGTCTCGGCGGAACAAATACGTGAGGCTGTAGATGCATATTTGGCCTCATGCTCTCAGTCTATTCCTTCTAAGCTTCCCCAAAAACCAAGTGGTCCAAATTCGTCGCTGAGCCAGTGGCTCTTACCGAGTTCCATGCCAACATCCATAGTAACTCAACAATCTTCTCTGCGTACTGATAATCGCCCTCACGTTACTCCAGCTCACGCCTCAGATCCACCTAAACCTAATCTAAAGACTCCTTTTTATTCTGTAACTCACATTTCCCGAAATAACATCCCTGTGGTACCCACTTCTCATCCCTTGGCACGGCGCAAATGCCATTCTTTAATTTTGAAGTGTCGAGGAGGAAACTTTGGCACCTATGACTTTAACCGCCGTAGTGTGCTCAACATCTTCTCTGAAGTGGTAGAGCTCGAAGACATAAGCTCGAGCGACATTTAGCAGATTGAATTCATTTCTGAGAATACTTGTTCGGTGGTGCGTTTGTGGATACCTTCGGGTATCGCTCTAAATACCATCTGGAAATCAAAAATGCAATTATTTTCAATGGGGTTCTTATTAGCACAAGACCCCGCATTTATAAATGGGGACTCTAATGCAAAGCAACCATCTTATCAATCTACCGCAAGCCTCCCTTTGATGCAGAACAGTGGTCGTGCCAAGTCGTATATGTCATAACCATTAGAAACACCTAAAGACCATCTCATTAATGTTGCTAGCTGGAACAGTAGAGGTTATTCTCATCTACAAACCTCTATTGCTAACTTTCCAGCAGCTATGGACATAATAGCATTACAGGAAACTTGGCTCCTGCAAACACCTGTATGGAACAATTACGAAATTGTTCTGCTTCCAGACATTGGGAGTCAAAGAGGTCGACCATCATCAGGTTTATTGACAGGAGTAAACATATCCAGTGCTTTCGCCATTGAAGCCTGGGATTCCGTTTCTGCCTTTATCCAACTTGTCAAGATTACAGGTCCAGCACACACCATTGCATTGATTAATATATATCACAATCCTTTAGGGTTGACTGATACTGCTTTTTATACAGGTCTGTCCAGACTTTTGGATTTGGTATTCCTTTCCCAAGATATTACGGATACCCTTATCGTAGGTGATCTTAATTTGGACTATATTAATCCTAAAGGAAAGATCACAATGGAGAAGGTTAAGCGTTGGACCTCCTTCATGTCAAATCGCCATTTTCACATGACCAATGGTGTAATTCAAGGCGATATTCCGGCTCAGCCCACATGGCATAGAGGTTCCATATCTACTACAGTAGACTATATGTATACACATACCAACTTATCTGGACAATTAAGCACTTTTAAAATATTTCCACAAGTACATAGTGATCACCATCTACTAGTGCTTACAATCAAGTGGAACTATTTACCTATCAAAAGGTCATACTATACGAATGACCTAATAGTTAACAATGCTAAAACGCGCCTTCGTTGGTCAAATAGTAACTTGTCCTCTCTGGCTCGTCTAATCATCTTAAATGATAGCTCTACTTGTCCAAAACAGTATACTAACCTTCTCCTTACTTTTGATTCTTTTATAAAAAGTCATGTGCTTTTTCCACACAAACATACCTTCAATCCATTAATCAAGGCTAAAAAGACTGAATATCATCGTGAAAAAAGAAGGATTCTCAAAATTAACTTGCCTAACTCCATTCAACAGTTGCGAATCGTTAAGAGCACATTCCATAATTGGATGAAACAACATCGTGCACACATTTTACAACTAGATGGTGAATATATGCTCAAATTAATACCGAATAAGAATACAGCCGAAACTTGGGCAATTTTCAACCAATGTGCCAATACATCTCAAGGTACTTTACAGGTCTCTAGTGTTACTGAGACCCAATGGATTGAACACTATTCTAGCCTATATGCAGACTTGTCTTCTGTGCCTTTGGTCAAACTACCTAGCGACTCAGAGTGTTGGTCTCTTGCTTGTTCCCCACTTATACTTGAAGATTACATCAGACATATTAGCTCTTCTCGGGCTAAAGGCCCTGATGGCCTTAGTAACCATATGTTTAAATTGAACCCTACAAAGTGGGCTAAAATACTAAATAATCTCTTTCAATCTATCATCAGGACTCGCGATATTCCCAACTCTTGGAAAACATCTATTATAGTTCCTATTCACAAAAAGGGCGACCACACTTTACCTTGCAATTATAGACCCATTGCCCTTCTTGATGCCCCCTGAAAGCTTTTTTCAAAACTTATCTTGAGGGACTTTAACATCTGGACCAAAGTAGCCCATGCAAGAGATCCGTTTCAAACAGGTTTCCTTGCAGGGCTAGGCACGAACATTAACTTGTTCTGTCTTAACGCCCTCAAATCTCAAGCGCAAAATACCAAACAAGCACTTTATTTTGCTTTTGTGGATCTCCACACGGCATTTGATGCCATCTCTCGTCCGATTCTCTTTGCAAAACTTACCAGAGATAAGTGTCCGCCCACTCTACAACAAATTATTCAGTTGTTGCATGGGGATACCTCGGTGCTCATTAGACTGAACCTAGAAGGTCTTCTATCTAGAGCAATTCCAACTGCTCGTGGCCTTACACAAGGCTGCCTTCTTGCGTCAGCAATCTTCAACTACTATATGTATGACGTGTGCAAGGTTTTCGAGGAAATAACATCGGACTCCCCCAGGTTAAACAATTGCCAGATTCAAACTTTAATGTATGCCGACGACTTGGTGTTAGTCTCTAAAACTCCAGTTGGATTACAAAAACTTCTTGATGGCTTTAATAGCTATATACTGGCCAATGATTTACATGTGAATACAACCAAAACCCAGGTTGTCGTCTACAGACCACGTAATACAATAAGATCTCTTTCATCTTGGTCCATTAACCACATACATCTGGCGATAGTATCAAGCTATGTTTACCTTGGTATGGTCTTTGATGTCAGTATCACTACTAATGCTCACCTCGATGCAATTAAGTGTAAGCTTAACTCTGCCAACTCCCAAACCAAAATTATAATGCATCGGTATGGTGCTTTTTCTATGCAACCAGCTGTCCTCTTTTGGAAACAAAAAGCCACCCCATGTATCCTATATGGCTTAGAGTCTCAATCACCATGGCTACCAAAAGTCTTTGACAAGCTCGAAGGTAAATTCTGGAAAGCCATTCTTCAGCTGCCTCAATGTATTCCGATCGTCTGGATACGATATGAATTGGGTCTCTCTTCTCTCTATGCTCAGTATCAGTGGAGAACATGTGCCTTACTCCGGAAAACTCTTCTACCTCACCATGAGCACAATCTTTTACAATTTTTATCAAATTATATTTTTCATACTGATCACTCTTTTGTCAAACAGTGATTGCGGGCAATTTATCGCACTTTGGTAGAGGCAGATGCATCACTTGAATTGCTCTTGACCAATCCAAACAAAGTAAAACAATTAATTTACTGCAATGATTGGATTAACACTCGAAACAAATGCTTGCAATATAAGTCTGCAATTCCTGAAAAATTCCGACATAAGAGATTGGGATGTATTGAACCTTATCTCTTAAAATTTCCCTGTAAGAGAACGCGTTCAGCCATTCTCAGAATGCGCCTGAACTTATGGCATACTCGTGAACTTTTGGCCAAACGGAAGGGCAGTGAAGAGGTGGCCTCCTTTTGTAGATTTTGTGGTGATACTAAAGTCGTAGAAACCTTAGAGCATATACTTTCACTTTGCCCCGCGCTAATTCAAAAACGCTTAACATTTTTCTCATGGCATTGTAGCTACCTAGGGAACTTAGATTCAGTAGAAAGATGGTCCACATTATTGCTGACGACCAACGTTTCTCTTCAAATTGCCATTGTCAATTTTCTTTACGGAGTGAACTTAACCTGTTAAACAATTGTTGCTGTTTACTTGAGTTCCCAGTCCTTTATCCAGGAATGGCTTGTTGAATTTTCTCGTTCTTAGTATTTCTAGTTATATGTGTTTTATATGAACTGAATTGAATAATCTCTTTTTCGTTGTTTTTTGTTCATGTGATTTGTATATTATTCTAATGCATCAATTCCAACGCTCTAATCAATTTTAATGCATCCTTTCTTAATTCTTAATCTTATGTACCTTTTAAGATCAATTGTATGTAATATTTTGTATTGAAAAGTTGATTCATTTCAACGATATCAATAATAAATAAAAAAAAATGTTTTCCTGTCGACCATTTGTCTGTCGACCATTTGACTGGACACCGAAGAAACCAGACATAGATTTGCAAAACACCTGTGAAGCTATGATCCCAGAGTTAACTTTGGCCGGGGAGGACAGGGAGTCTACTAGATCAAATAGTGCTTTTGGCAGGTTGATAGCACCCTCGACTTCAGCACTAAAAAAGGATTGTTAGCGAGAAAATGGCCTTCTGATAGCTAGCAATGACTTTGCAGTGACCTTGCGGAAATTGATTTTATCTGCAACACAGTAGCCCGCTCTCCACTTCCTTTTAGCCTTCCTGCACACCAATTTGCAGCATTTCAACTCATCAGAAAACCATGGTTCCGTGGCAAGGTGATTGCGTATATCCCATGGGAGAGAAGCTCACTGTTTCAAGTTTTTTGCCAGAGGGGTTAGTTTCAATTTTTCTGGTGGTTTTGCAATTAGAGTATCTCCAGAGGGATGTACTCACTATATACCTAGGATTTTACTAACCAATACAATGTGATAATGCATGTTTTGTTTAGCGACTAATATAGGTGGAAGCCAATGGGGATGAAGGAATTATAAAACACATGATATTTTGTATTGTATGTTAATCTTGTGGTTTTTGCTTATAAATCCTGAAACCCAATGTGGGTGGTCAAGTTTTCATATTTCAGTTCCAGGGAGCTGACTGACTCTCCCGGCCGTGTTGTTGCATGCATTAAAGCTGTTTTCCATGCAACCTGTGACTCTCATTGTTGTTTCCTTGGATTGATCTTTTGGGTCTAAACCACATTTTCATGACTCGACAAGAGGGAAGCTGTGGGTCCTCCTGCTGCACGCCCTGGACTAGTGTGCCCTGCCCCATGAGAGCCGTTTCTGTACACAACCAGCAGAGAGGTGAGCAAATGCCATGTTTATCTAAACATCCGTATGGTCCCTGGAGAGGGTGCTGTCAGGCTCAGCTGTGCAGGCAGTTCGAGAGTGCCACAACATCGTGGGGACTCAGAGCACATTGTGAGTTGGGAGCATGTTTTGTGTGCAAGTTTGTTATTTTTCCTTTTGCTGTTTTGCTGTTTTCTTTTTACTTTTCACAATGGTGATTTGCTGATAAAATGCAAAATCCTCAGTTCTGGAGAGAAGGGAAATAGAGGTTTTGAGTACTGTGACTAATGCATTGGAGTCATCACTTCCTTCACAGAAACAACCTCTTCCCATATGGCCAAGGAACGGCAGCCGCTACCTTATCCTGATCCTGGAGGTGATAATATGAGGGAGGATCACATGGGGGGAGACAGCCCACAAGGCAGTAACACAACATCATTGGGTCATCTGCGGTATCCCCGCCAATCAAGAGACATTAGACCCCGTTCCTAAAACCGTAAGAACAATTCCTTTCCTAATGGACTTATGTGTTGTATTTATCCTACCATCCAGTACTTGGACAAGGAAGAATAGGAGTATTCTGAATGAGGATCACTTTCCCAGTACTGTGAGGGGAAAATCCCTAATGACTCACACAAGAGTTATAAGATCAAAACTATGAAAAGGAAGAAGAATGGAGGTATGAGGACTACATGTAAGAACCACATACAGCAGTCTAGTTTTTCCCCTGATCATATTGGCCAGAGCCAGTATAAAAGCAAGGGAAGACTGAGGAAGTGTCAAAGAGGCCCTATCTGTAGAACATGGTTGCAGGATTCGTTTTTTGCAGACGAAGTGGCCTTGGACTGCTGTTCGAGAGGAGGGAAGGGAGAACGTTTGCACCCCAACACCTTGTGGAGAACTGGGGACTGCTGGGGAAACCCCAGGAACCACTTTGGCCTCAAAAAGTTGGTGAACCTCTGGGCCAGAGAAAAGCTTGAGGCTCCCTCACTGGGGAAACACAGCTGAAAGAGGGAAGTTTAAATGTGCTCCTGCTGCAGCTGAGAGATGTTGGCAGGAGAAGTCATACCCTCTTGGTGCTGAGTGAGAGATCACTGGGCTGTTGTGACGTCTGTGGTGCCTACTGGCTCACCGACGAGGCGGGGGAGAGCAGACATCAGGAGATGGTATGCTTCAGGGATGCTCGGAGAGTAAGAAGAAGAAAGGCTTCCCTGTGTACACAGGTACCGAAGAGCAGCCTCCATGCTGCCCTAATCCAGAGAAGCCCAGGACTAGCAAGCAGGAACTGCAAGAGACACAGAAGCTTTGGAGCAGAGGTGGCAAACCTGGACAGTAAACAAGGAACGCTGAAAAGCCTTTGCAGGCTTGCCACAGTAGAGACAACACATGCCATAGAGAGCTGGCCAGACCTCCAAAGGAAAGCGAAGACACCGGGGCAGGGGAAGACAAATGGAAGCAAATGAAACATATGAGAAAGAACTGTTGTCTCCTGTTTTCTCTTGTGCTTGTGTTCATTGCGCGCCCTGATGCCTATGGGCTTTGGCGCTATGTAAATAGATTAATACATTTAAAAGAAAATAAAGAAGAGACTCGATACCTCCTGAAGAGAATCATTTTTGGGAAGAAAAGCCAGAGAGAGGTCAAGGGAGGAGAAACCTCATCTCATGAACATTTGCAGAACCATATTAATAGCTAGTCTAGGACCCCCACCAAAGCGAGGTAAAGGCAGACAAAGGTCAAGGGGAATAAGAAAACCTCTCACCTGATGAACTTTTGAAGAACCATAACAGTTACAAGTCTGGGACCAATACACAAGGGGAGGAAAGCCTGAGAGAAGTTATGGGGAGAGAAAGAGTGTCCTAGAAAATCCATATGACATAACATCACATGTACTGCTTTCACAACACACAGACATAATAGTAACTTGTAATGCACTTTCCCATGAACAAGTCCAGCGGTTACCCTGCCAGTGCTACCGCAGGTTGCTGCCAAACTCGTCATATTTTAACAGCGCCTGACTTCCCGGTGTCACCGTGAAATTACAACTCTGGCGGCCCGCAAAGTCAGGCGCCAGTAAAATGTAGATCCCTGTTCCATATGGGATTGGACACACGGAAGCTCTGGCACCAGTGTTTACGGTGTTGGCGCTTAGGTGAGGAGTCTGCCTATCATGACCACTGCACCTGGCAGGATCAGACTTGTCAGGCACAGCAGGCACGACAGGCAGACACAGAGTTTGCCAGTCACAAAACAAGGATGCTTGTAGGCTTACTGGCACCCTTGTTTCTGGACCGGCAAACTGATAATGCAGCCCATTGAGTTACAAGCACAAGCGACCGAGCAAGAAAAAAATGTATAGATTGAGAGGGGATGCTCAACATGCCCTAAAGACCTCATCTGGAGACAGAATATTTCAGGAAAGCTGGCTATGCCTGAAGCATTGCTCAATGTTGCCCATAATCAGTTACAACATCCAGCAAACACCTTCAAATTCTGTATTGCTGCCAACCTGCAAGAAGATTGGTTTATTCCAAACATACAGGAATTTATGGACTTAAGAAACCAACCGGGCTCTGACCAAAATGTAACACCCCTTCAGACAGAGACGGATAGAAGGATGCATACACCTGTCATACCCGCACGCACAGCATCTGATGCCCACACAGCTGCGCAGGTTCTGAGGATGAGTTTCAGGGGTACCTTAGGGAACTAATAAAATCTATCAGATTTCTATCTCGCCAGATTGACCCCCGTCAGCAACAGAGCTCTCCGTCGCAGAAGGACTCATCTCAGAAGCAAAAAGAGCAACAGCTTGTCCCAGGCTATTGGGTGTTCCTCCGGAAATGGAAAAACCAACATTTCACTTTGAAATTGATCTATGCCATGCCTACAACTATCAAGGTAGCTGGTCAAAAGCAATGGATCCATCTCAGTGACATCTGAAAAAACACTAGCTCCCCATTCAACCTCTACCCCCCCCCCACATTAGCTTTAGCAGAATTAGGGGGGAATAGAGCGAAGGGGAGTATTTCAGTGTTTCCTTTTATGAGCACAATACAACCATTGGGCACGAGGATAAGAATTAATATCATGCGCAAGGAGACCAAGATTTAAAGAAAAGATGTATGGCCTGTGTTGTTTTTCTCTTTTGTTTTCGCTATCTCTCTCCATGATCGAGTTAATATCGTTTTTTTTCTGAGGGAGGAGTGTATGGTGGCAATAACATTGCAGATGTATCAGCAAATATTAGTGTTTGTTTGATTGGAGTGATATCACTAACCCAAATGTTCTACCGGCTAGATCTAGTGGAGTGTATCGCCATGCAGGTGACAATTTGTGATATGGACATATGAGAGCAGTTGTAAGGGTGAAATAAAATGAGCCCTATTTTGTTTGCTTATTGGTACCCCCTGTGACAGCCATGCCCAGACTGTTAATACCGCAAGAAATAACACTAATGGAAGGTCAATGTTTAGTGCACCTAGCGTTAGAGGTATGATCCAGGGAAACTCAATATACAAAGAGAGAGTGGGAACTGACACTTCTATGTATGAGGACACATATGTGAAGGTCAATGGGATGATTATGGAAGCAAATATACACAAAATCATACCGATCCTCCAGGAAGGGAGGGGGCAGACTTTGGGGATAAAGGAGCTAAGAAGAACAAGGTAATTTCCAAAGCACCACCCACTGTCCAATACTCTGATAGTATTGGGAGGGGCCAGCTGCAGTGTGACAGATCTAGGTTACAGATGGAAGGAGCGGTTTTCTTTAAAGATACATGAGTGGATAGCCTGATTGGATGTAGATTCAAAATCCTCTGCACTGTCCACAAGGTTTTTTTTGGGGCTGGTTCCAAAATACCTTCAGCTATCCTTCCATAAAAATACCTCCCCTCTTGAGCTCTTTGCTCCTCCACCTCTATCTCCCTCAGTGTCAGTCATTTTTCAAAGAAAGAGCTGGGCGTAGATCTATCTCCTTCGCTGGGGCATCCAACTGGAACAGACTCCCTGCCCCCTTGAAACTTGAGGAGAGCCATCTCCTGTTCCGGAAGCACCTCAAGACCCTCCTCTTTGCTTCTATCTTCACACCTCCTCTCCCTTGTAGATCTGTTCTCTCTCAGCACCGTGCACCTGGCCGACCCTCTGTCCTCTGGGCCCAGCTACCTGCTCACCCTGCCACCCACCCACACTGCCTCCAGGCCACCCCTTGCACTGGAGTCTGTATCTGTACCCATACAGCCCCCCTCCCATTTTTCTTTCTTCCTGTACTTATTAGACATACACTGGCCCTCATTACGACCCTGGCGGAAAGTGACTGACTGGACCGCCACAGCGTAAATAGCGTTTCCGCCATTGCACGATGGAGCAAAGTGCGGCCCATTCCGACCCATCGGGCACGAGCACCACGGCATGGCGGAAGTGCAAAGTCCGCGATGGCGGAAATGACCCCAAAACGGCCCACACCGCCGCCGTACGGCGCCCTAGGTGCAATACCGCCACCCATCTTAGCGGACACCGCAGTGAGCGCCAACCGGAAAGTACGGTGACCGGAAATATACGGAAACGGAAGTAAAAACATGGGCCCGGAACGGGAAACATCCCGCCGTACACCTATAAAACCACAAAATCCACACAACCACTAAAAACACTACCCTGAAACACACCCCAACCCGTCATCCACCCTAGCGAAACCAAGAAAAATGGGAAAAGTAGCGAAGAAAGCGTGCGACCGCAAGCGGCAGGTCCACTTCTCCCGTGAGGAACTCACCGTGCTAACAGAGAC
This sequence comes from Ambystoma mexicanum, assembly GCF_040938575.1. Lineage (NCBI taxonomy): Eukaryota > Metazoa > Chordata > Amphibia > Caudata > Ambystomatidae > Ambystoma > Ambystoma mexicanum. The sequence continues at coordinate 1,176,511,834 of NC_090933.1, forward strand.
CCTCCAGGAGAATGCTGCCGTCGTCTTCTCCACGCAAATGACCAGGACGGCACTTGCGAACAAGAAGGCCATATGGGCTCTGGTGGCACAGCGGGTAAGTGCGGTGGGGACCGCACCCCGCAACCCACAGCAATGCAGAAAGCGATGGGACGACCTGCGGATACGCGTCCGTAGCATACTTTCTGCCAACCGCAACATTGCCACAGCCACCGGGGGAGGTCCTGAATCACCCATCAAGTTGACCCCCTGGGAAGAAATCTGTGCCTCCACCATTGGAATGGAGAGCATAGAGGGAGTCGGAGGGATGGAGAAAGGAGTGCAGACATCCGAAGAATCAGGTAGGTGCCCCAAATAAAACAATGCTAAATCCACAATTTCCAATCATGTGAAGTACCATGTGTCCCCATAGTGCAACAGGAACACATGTCCAGGAGAACGTCCACACACATTGGCCTGATAGCGCACTTTAAAACTCACAATAAATACATAAATAATTAAAAACCCCTAAAACACCCACTACACGTGCAGCAGGCACACCCTAACTGCAGGCTGCCAAACAACTGCACCCTCACTCCACACACAAATGAAAGCACCTCCAAGGCCCCGACCCAAATCACCCTCAGGTACCACCCCAATGCATGTGATACAATGCCATTCCAATTCCCACAGACCCATTAATAACCCTCGCCCTCCTTTACTCCACCACAGGGTCCGATCCAAACGACGAGCATCAGGACACCCCTACCAGCACACCTGCAAAGAGGGCCAAGACCAACGGCCAAAGACCCTCCACCTCAGCTGCACGCATCAAGACACGGCAGCAGCACAAATCAGGTGGCAGCACAGAGGAGGGAACATCAACAGGCACCCCAGCAGCCAGCATGCCCACAACACCACCACCACAGGTCCCCCCAATGGATGCCACAGAAGGCACTGCCTCTGGTGGCAGCAGCACCATAGGTGACACCCCATTGATGGCAGCATGCTCCGACACAGAAGACGGGGATGTCGAAGTCAGATCCATCCATGACCTGTCCCAATCCCCCTGTCTGTCCCATCCCGTACAACATGAGGTTACCACGCAGGGGCACCCACAAGACGACGACTGGCCATCCCCCACAAGCCCTGTGGCAAGGCAACATGAGGTCACCAGCCCCTCTGTGACACCACCGCAAATGGCCATGGCCCAGCAGAGGCAACAGTCCCTCGACCAGTTAATCGTGCAACAGCAGCAACTGGCCACGCTCCTCAAGGACCATGCCGATGAATGTGGGGGCACTAAGCCAGACATAGAAACATCAACTGAGACACTGAGGGCAGAAATGGAGAGAAGTACAGAGACACTAAGGGCACAAATGGAGAGTAGCACCGAGAGCCTGAGAGTACAAATGGAGAGTAGCACCGAGAGCCTGAGAGTACAAATGGAGAGTAGCACCGAGAGCCTGAGAGTCCAAATGGAGAGAAGCACCGAGAGCCTGAGGGGGGAACTGCATGCGACGTCCAAAGACGTATGTGCCGAACTTGCCGCAGTGCGCCGTGTGCTCACTGAGCTCTCACAAACCCTTAGGGACATGCATGGACGTGAGCAGGCAGAGACATCATCCGTTGCAAGTTCCGTCCAGGGCAGCCCCCAACGTAGATCTGGGAGGAACCTGCGCTCCACAGGCAGGGGTGCCTCTGATACCCGCAGAGGGGGCTTGCAATAGCGACTGCCCACTGACAATGAGCATCTTTGGACACTGGTGTACGGGGGGGAGGTAGGAGGGTAGAGGGGGTGTTTTGGGCTCACTTGGGTGGCGGGTCGATAGGGTGTTCAACATGATATCACATATGCCATAAACAATGCACGATCAACCAATGAGATGTGTGGACAATGATCTTTGTGTACTAGGCCATCATAGGCGTACAGTCCATATTGTGCATGTACCAGACACACACAGTGCCACGAGTACCGTGTCCATGTATCAGCCACCAGGCGTGAGTGCTAGAAGCATGCATCAATGAGATGCTGACGAATGTCACGGCCCTCCGGTGCCTCGCAGACTCCTTGAGGTGCTTCCACATCCCCACCCTCATCATGACCATCTTCAGGTGCTTGCAGTTCTGCATCAGGGGGCATGGGCACATTTCTACGTACGCACATGTTGTGGAGCATGACACATGCCATGACCATCTTTGCAACCTTCTCATGGCGGTACAGGAGTGCCCCGCCAGACCTGCTGAGGCAGCGGAAACGAGTCTTCAGTAGGCCGAATGCCTGTTCAATGACTACACGGGTACATGAGTGGGCATGGTTGTAGTCCTCCTCATGCTGGTCCCGTGGGTTCCGGACTGGTGTGAGGAGCCATCTCTTCAGTGGATATCCAGCATCACCTGTATGTGGACGATAAACGTATGATGTGGAATGCCATTGCTACGTACGCACACTCCCCCCCCCCCTTCCTGCCAGGTCATTGCCGAATCACATACCCCACATCATCATGCATGAAATGAGACTCACCGAGTAGCCAGGATCTGTTCCCTGCGTGTCGCTCCATGTAGCGTGGTATTGTAGAGTTCCTCAAGACCATAGAATCATGGGTTGATCCAGGGAATCGGGCACAACAATGTGTAATGATCCTGTTGGAGTCACACACCATTTGTACATTCAGGGAATGAAATTGTTTTCGGTTGCGGTACTGGGCCTCCATGGCATGTGGGATGACCAATTCCACATGGGTGCAGTCGATGGCACCAATGCAACCCGGTATGCCGGCAAGTGCATGGAATCCCACTTTTGTGTTGGTAATTTCCTGCTCCGAGCGTGGTAGAGAGATGTAGTCGTCTGCGTGCTGCAGGAGGGCATCGAGCACTTGCAATAGTGTCCGTGAGAACAGTGGCTGAGAAATGCCATGCAACTGTCCGACTGTGTGCTGGTAGGTGCCTGTGGCCAGGAAGTGGAGTACAGACACCACCTTCAGTAGGGGTGGGATGGCGGTTGGGCTATCTATCATGCTGACAAGGTCAGCCTGTGTCATGTCCACAATGGCGGCTATGGTGTCCCGGTCCAAACGGTAGAGGGTGTGGATCTGCTCATCAGTGAGGTTGAACGGATGTGCTCGGAGGCGTGGGATTGCGGGCTGCCTGCGTGGTGGTAGTGGCTGTGCTGGCGGCCCTTGCTGGCCCTGCCTTGGCCTCCTCCTCCTCCTGCGTCTCCTCCGTGCGGCCGGTTGTAGTTGGTGTTCGTCTTCTTCTTGGAGTTGGAGTACTTGCAGTGCTATCAGGTCCCCCAGGGCCAACATCGCGAGTCCTGCCGGTAGCATTTCGGAGTGGGTGTGGTTGTGGGAGGAGACTGGGTGTGCAATTTATGTGTTTTCAGGCTGTATGGCCTCCACCTGTGGTGATTCATTCCACCTGTGCAAGCTGCTCTCCCCTTTGGCCGAGCACGTCCCGCACACAACGCTGCAATTCGAGTAATGGCATCTTGCTATTGCAATCATGTATTTGTACCCGATGGCCGTGTAACATTGGTTGATATGTACATTCGGCTATGGTCCCATTGTTTCACATACAATCTTTGCAGTCGCGAACAGACTTGTGAAGAGTCAGTGGAACGTAGTACTCGAGTAACGGTGGGCCCTCATGCATCACTGTACCGAGTTGCACCGACGGGCGGGGCGTCCCATTTGTGGGTGAAGGCAGTTGCCATTTTCACACACAGCCGCACTAGATGGATTAATTTGTGATTTCAAACGGCCACAGATGCCTTTTCGACGTGATGTTGCAAATGAGGAATTCGAAGGGCGGCGCTTTCGGTTTTCAGCTAGCGGCGAGGAGATGCCCACAGGTCTGACTGCAAATATAACGTTCTATTGTTCAATGTCCTTGAGACAGGGGCCATGGCGAGGATGCAATGATTGATATGAATAGTTTGGGATGCGCAATAGCGACGTGGGCGATGAGGCCGGACGTTCCCAAATACATGTTACTTCACAATACTGGAATTACGGGCTGGGGCACTGTGGATTTTGCAGGCTGCATAACGCACAGACTCAATGGATATTTCTAATGTTATGTGAGTAAATATTCAGGCGTTTTTATACCGGGATGAGGGAATGATGAATGGATGCATGGGCAGATGATTTGATACAGAGTTTGCCATGTACAGGGCTTCTTGGAATCTGTCCGCCTCCCCTGCGCTATGTGATGCAGGGCTGCCATAGTGGGACCATCGTCTATCTGGCCTTGTTGAGCCCTCCCTGTCTCGACGCGCCTTCAGACACTTGTGTCCATGCACGTTAACATTCCCATCAGATGGATTCTGTTTTCACAGACGCATGCACAGGTACACTCGTTTGTGATGGTGTTTACACCTCGATATAGATGGTTATGAGTCGCAAGTGGTTTTGGGGTGGTGATGATCCTTTGGAGTGGGCTAGCATGCATATGGCTGTGGATTTAGTGTGATCATTGAAGTGAGTTGTTCTAATGTAGTTCTGATGGCCATTCTGTTCTTTTTCTTTTCTTTTGGTTGACAGGTATCTCCTCCCCTTTTGCCACTGCCATCTGTATGCCACTCCTGCAGATGGCTTTTACTCCCGACACCTGCTGCTTCGTGTTAATCAGTGGAGCAGCATTACGATCTTATGGGACGATCGCCAATGGGCCACATGCCCTTACGCAGTACTAGTGGCTCGGAGCAACATTTCGGCCTTTCAGCTGGACTAGTGCCTCCCCATTGGGACGGCCCTGCGGTTCTGTGCGCTTCCATGTTGCCTTTTCGTACGTGAATGTGGCTCTGTGTACCATGATGGAACAGGGCGTCACACAAGAAGTAGCTGGTCATTTCTTGCGGATGCAGCCCACAATGGTGAAATGTGTTTTGGAGTTCATGGCCTAATGGCTGTATGGGCTTGGTGATTTTGTTGTGCATTAAATTTCTATTCTGATATGGGCCGTGTAGCGTTCTTCTTTGCAAGTGATGTGGCATATTCCTATTTGGGGAGCGATGTATTGTGAGGAGATCTGCATTGGGTTCCAGCTTCGGAGTTTAGTTGCGTGGTACTGTGCAGGGCGCGTTTGCCTACGGAGCCCAGTGAGGTCAGGGATGGGGGCTGCCAATATGACTGTTTGAATGTTGTCATGCTCAGGGGCGGGGGATTGGGTTTTGTGTAACAGATGCCGGTCAGCCAGGTGGACTGGTGGAATGATGTGATTTTCGGAATATTGCTGGTCACAGGTGCCTGTGTTTGCGTGCGTTTCTTGGTGGGGGACTGTGGTCATGTCCATTGGAATGGCTTCTGTATTCGTGCCATCTGTGCCCTGCAGCTCCCATTGGCCCCTCTTGTGATTCTTTTGTTCGTTGGCATGCATGGGTGACTTGTACATTTCACTGGTTGTATTGTGACTTCATTGCACCTACGGGGAGTTGTACTTTGTGGGCAGGGAGCGGTGTACAGGCACTCAGTGGGGCCGTTTACGGTTGATTCGCGATGCCGTACTTCTCACCATGGCGGAATGGTACTTTCCGCCGTGCTTGATGGCGTTAGGTACATGTCCACTAGGGTCGGAATTCGCGTACCGTTGCGCCATGGTGGTATTTACGGTTTGGCATGGCGCGCGCGCGCGTACTTGGTGCAGTTAGCGTTGGCGTTCACTACGGTGTCGCTAATGGCACCGTACTTTGCGGTGACGGGTCATAGTCGCACCGAGCGCTATTCGATGGCGGTATTGCATTTCCGCCATCGTTTTTCGATTTCCGCCAGGGTCGTAATGAGGCCCACTGTCTGTTGCCTTATATCCAGCACTTGCCACTTGCTGGCTGCACTACCACTGTGTGTTTCCTTTATTATCTATTTATTTTTTTATTTATTGTTTATTATTTATATGTTTTTTTACTTTGCTCCACACTTTCCAATTCTACCCTCCCCATGCACTTTTCCCCTTTCCCTCCCCATGCACTTTCACATTCTCAAAGTCACTGGGCCTAGTGAGATCATTGTTTGTGTTCTCCCTTGTTCCCCTCCCTTGCCTTGCCATGCTCTGAAACACTTGTGTACGAGCGCAATATAAATAAAATATCAATATCAATATCAATAGAGCAGGGTGGATGGCGGGGCTGACTAAAGAGATAGTATCAGAAATTATGTGTCCTTGTAATGTGTCCTTGTATTTGGAATAAGTATGTCAAAATTTGGGCATGACTTGACAAGTACAACCCACCAATCTAATGGACATGTTTCGATTCTCGCTGCGTTTCAGAGGGATTGGCTATATATTTTGGGAGGATAGTAAGAGCCGTGACAAGACTGTTATCATCCCCAACCTCCAAACTGGCACTTCAGCCCTAATGAATATCTACTGGATCTCATAGACTAGACTGTGTGCAGCTACCTCCGCCCTGGGGAGGTCTTTGTTTGTTGGCAACCCTGCAATCCTTGATCCTGCTGGTCACAGATGCCAATTTGAAAGCCATCCGTGAGAACCCCATGACAAAACCGGTTCAACAGATTCATCAGTGGGTCAGTTGGTCCTTGGGCCTGAAGCATCACCACCGAGGCAACTACTTATCAGAAGAATCCAGCAAAAAAATAGAAGAGATACCAGCTGAGTATCATCTATTCTGCAAGGCAGGAACTTTCGTTGCTTCAATCTTTGCACCAGCAATACAAGCAGAGGTCAATGTAAAATGGCTCCTGATCACCAGGTGGGAACTCATGCAGATGGCCAATGAAACTGAAAAGGGCCCACACACAATTAAGGAGGAGCTCAGAGCAATTTGAATAGTGACTCTTCAGAATAGGTATGTCGTGGACCTCCTCATTGCCATAGTAGGAGGGGTTTGTACCAAGATAGGGACTTCCTGTTGTGCATACATATCTCCAAATGAGGCAGCCAATGGATCACTTACCCAAGAAATAGAAGCATTACATAGTGTGTGCACCAGTATTAAAAGTGAAGGTTGGGTCCAGCAAATGAATGACAAACATTGATATTTGCTTGGTTCCCTCCTGGAAGAATACTGTTTTAAAATGACTGATACCGGTGCTGGTTTTGCTACGTGTGCTCTTTTGCAGCTGTCAACTGAGCTTGGGATGATGTAAGAAAACAGTTGGTAAGGTCATGCCAATGATGCACTTGCACTGCAACCTATTAAAGACAAACTTCTCTTGTAAGATGTTGATACACAAGCAAGGAGTACTGGTGTGGTCAAGCCTGGCGTGCAGTGCGTGGTTAGTTTAGAACGCCCAATTTGGCCACCAGGCATACTTTTTGACCGTCAACATGATATTGAGAATTACATAGAAACAAATGTTGATTGTGAAGGAGATGGAGATTGCTTTTTCATGCCATGCAGCCCAAAAGAGTATGGAGGGGATCCCAGAAATGTTAGAATGGCGTGGGTGCCAGTTGATCCTTTTGATAAGATAAGAGATAAGCATAGAGTAGTTGACAAATAAACTAACTGGGGGAATGTATAAATGGCAATGCACTATCAACACACCAAATGTAACAGGAATTATAGGCCTGAGAATGTTATCCACATGATGAGCTCTGACAAGCTGACCAAAGGTAGGCCATTTTAGTGAACTAGGCCCCTCTCGCATTCCACTATCATCTTAACACCACCAAGTATACCATTTGTTCGCATTAGGCCTAATGTCTAACACTAAAATGACAGGTTCTGATGTCTGCTGCTTTAGAGGTAGTTACTGACATGAGGGTGATAGAGTTTGCCATTCACACCATTAGGCCAATTTCTGAATGTTTGGTCATTTACTAAAATCAAACTGCAGTCCTGCTTCCCTTCAGAGAAAATCATGATGCCAAAGCCTGTGGTGGGGGGCAGGACACACACCAGGTATTTTTTTCGAGAATTAGACCCTGACTGCCCCTTCTCATGAAGCTGTTCGCAGGATGTTTGAGCATTCCAACAAACATAAGAGTTACTAAAGGAAATGTTTTCAATATGAACAATGACCTTTTGTAGAGATGATGCCAGAACACTAAACCAGACAAGTGGTTCTACTGCCTTCTATCTGGTCTAAGGACTTCTGGGAACATGGTGGTGTGGCTTAAAAACACACATACATATGAAGAATTAGTTCTCCTAGAGCGGTGCTTTAGTTTAATTTCTCATTTGGCCACCTGGTTCCCATTAAATTCTGTAAACCAATGTGGGTGGTTCGAGTTGTCAGTTTTTCTGTTACACTGGGCTGACTGACTCTGCTGGCCATGCTATTGCATGTATTAAAGCTGCTTTCCTTGCAACATGTGCCTCTCATTATTTTTTCCTTAGATGATTTTGTTGTCTCTGAACCAAAAAGTAAATTGTGCTGCCTAGAAGTGGCATTGTGGTATTTAGTATTAGTGGTTTTGAAATATAAATATTTGATTCATGTGAATGATTGTGTGTGTTACGTAATGAATGTGAATTTGAAGTCAGGTTGTTTTTCTTCTGAAGACAAGCTCATATCACAGGAACAGCTTTGTTTCTGATTTATTTAAATAAATGAGAGTTTTACTTGTTTCAGCATTGTAGGGTGGAATTGTATAGTAGGGGGTGTTAAATCAGTGGGTGTACATAGCAATAAGACACTTCAAATATACAATAATTCTGTTACCCCAATCAGATATTTTATCTTCACCAGAGCAGTGTAGACAGAGAGAAGTGTCCTCTTACATGCCCTACACCAGAGCTCTGTGGTTTCAGCATCTCTGAGTTACATGGCACCAGAATGTATCTACAGCCATACAATGGAGTCAACAGTGCTGTCATCATATTCACTATTACCAAGGACCACAAGTAAAAGACAATGCAAGCCATAATGTGTTTCTGCTTACAAGGCATATTTTAACAGCTCCAGTGCCTGTGACTGATGTTTGTCTTAGGCAGTCATACAAAGGATGTGCAAATTGTTTAAACATAGGCCTGAACGTGTTGAAGAATCCTAAGGTACCCAGTATGGACTGCAATGATTTTTGGGAATCTGTAATGCCATAATCAAATGCAACTTCCCTTTGTTTATACTTTTGCATTGCACTAACAAACAAATGCCCCAACATGTACCTTATAATTATTTCTATAGTATCTGCTGCATTAAATGTAAGGCCACCATATTGTATTCTTGTGAATACTTCTTCAAATTAATGTCATGTTCTATTTGTCCTTGCTGCAAATAGTGTATTGCAAATATGTATAATATAACAAATTCTTGTCACTTTTCATACCAGCGATGATTTGTGCCACCACTCAGTGAATAATTGCGGGACTGTCTCTTAACCACTGTCGGAGATCACACCAAAAGTAAGCAACTCCTTCCCAACCAAATGAGATGTACTTCTGACTGTTTCTGTGTATATGAAAACACACAAACCATTATTCATATCAAGTCCTGTAAAGAGGGTACATTTTGACATCAAATGCTCAAGCATTTCTGTGAGTAATGTAACAATCTGTGTGATGGGGCAAACCACTATGATCAGCTCCTTATAATCCAAAGTCAATGTCCCAGCTCCATCCCCTTTTTTTTATCAGCAAGACCGGCCATAGATTCCTACCTGTATTTATGCATTAACAATTATCCTTAGCTAATAGCTCCTTAATTCTCTCAGCAATTGGGTCAGCATTGTTCTGTGGAACGTTATGTAGCTCAACGGTTTTACAGCAGAAATACAATTTGAGTTGTGCAGAAATTGTGGGAAATTACTGCTAGTTGCTTGTTCTCCTTTACTATCAATGACTAGACATAGTGTAACGACAGTGATCATATCCAACATCCAAATTTAGCTCTTCTTCTCGCATTAATTCAGTGCCCAGAAGGTCATTCTTGACCTATTATGTGCAATTATTTTCACTCAAATTTAAATCATAACACATCATCCTTTTCATTGAATGCAGGATGAGATCTCCTCACAAACATTGTATTTCTTCAATGAGTTCATAATCTTTGTATAAAAAGAATGATGTCATTGTTAGCAAAATCGCAGCACCACAATCCCCCAATTCATTTCTATCAGAAATGATGGTACTGAGGGCACACCACTTTTAACCTTTTAGCTTGCTGCATTGCTGTATACTGGGTGATTCTTCATGCAGTTTCTCACAATTCTCACATTGGCATTTCCCTGTCCTAGCATGAACTCTTACCTATCTGTTCAGCAAGACTCATGCCTGATCTCTGCTCTCATGGCCTAGAGATAGGACCTGTCTCTTGTTTCTCAAGAGCCTTTGCACCAACTTTAAATGTTTTCTCTATTTTCACCCACCCAACCACATTTCCATACCATGTGCTTCCTTCCTTATCTTATATAACACACTCTCAACCGTGTCCTCTACCTTGTCCTGCAACATGCCCTCTATTTGTCGGTTGTATATGAATTGCTCAAACTACAATTGTTTGAATCGCAATTGACCTTTGCAAAATTGACTGAATTGTGAAGGCCATCTGTCATGTCCTGGGTGTTAGTGTTAGCAGAGCACAGTGGAGCGGGCAGTTATGGTCGCTTAGCCTACCATAACTGGCGAATTTCAGGGGTTTTCCGATTTTACTTTGAACCATAATGGCACGTTTGAAAAGTTTGTTTAGTGAAGTGCACAGGTTTTTGGTAGGGCAACTTAACCATAACGTCCCCTTTACAAAGTTTTTTTTTTTAGTGAATTTTACAGGTTTTTAGTAGGGCAACTTAACCATAACGTCCCTTTATCAAAGTTTTTTTTACTGAATTTCACTGGTTTTTTGAAGGGGAACTTAATCATAACATCGCGTTAATAACGTTTTTTTGCTGAATATACACTATCATCATGTGATCTTGGGAGATATGTAGTATAATTTGCTAACTTTATAAACATGTAACATAGAACATACAGAACCCCCTTGCTATTGATATTTGAAAGGCACGGACTGAGCGCCTGTCTGCGGACGGGCAAGGACGAGGTCAACACTACCCAAACAGCGAGGGGGTATCTGAAATTGTACTATTGTGTTACACAAAAATGCACAACTTTAAAAAAGGACACATAAAGACATTATAAGTATTAATAAATAAATAGGGAAACCTAAACATCTGAAACAAAAACCATGCATTTAATGACCATGTAGAATGAAATGGATTATACCATAACAAAACAAAGTATGCCTCCAACATAATTACCTCATAGAAACTCTGCAGCCAGGACCGACAGTAGACGCACGCACTACAACGAAGACAAATTACAACAAAATAATAAGTGAGCTTCATTTTTCTTATATGTGTTTGTTTCTTTTTTTGGTACACACAAAAAAAAATTATTTCTGTTGTTTTGACACAGAAATATGCAGTACTTTGGAGTGGCTGCAGGAGAATTTTCTGCATGTGGAAATATCCAAAGATAGTGATTATAATGGTACACACTGCTCTGGATAGGCAAAATAATGGTCAGTATTTTATGGGCATTTAACATATATATATATATATATTTATTATTAACAGACCAGGAAAAAAAAGAAGAAAGGCCAACAAACGACACAGAGGAAGACAGGCTGAAAAAGATAGAAGTGAAAATGGACACACTAAATGACAATTTTAACAGTTTAAGACAATTTGTGGAGGAATTTGTATATATACGTTATCACTGTCCCACCTGTACCTGTTCCCCTTCTCCATTTCCTAGTGAACCATCCCCAAACCTTCAAGAAGAAAATAAACGTTTTGATGAAACATCCATCCCTTCATCCCCTACAAATCATCCCCTCACAACCAGCCCGTGTTGAACCCTAATTCCTCTATATTCGTGTCAGTATCTGCTTTCCCCTGTATTTCTGTTGATTGATGTGTGTGTGTTTTATTTGAACGTTTTTTAATATTGAAGTTGAAGGGTTTGAGGAAAAAAAAGTTTTTTAAAAAGACTTAAAATGTCTGCGGACAGCGCGTCTGTTCGAGCTAACCGTAAGCAATAGAATATGGATATTCTAACGGCAATACACCTACCCGTACCAATGCCAACCGAGATCGAACTGATCTTAGAACGCACCGTCTATTCAAGTTGTGCCTAAATGACCAGAATGGGGTGTCCTAAGGACATTATATCTCTCTGTACCGCTCACAAGCGAGATAAAAAATGTTCTTAGAACACACCGGGTGTCCGGGATGTCTCTAAATGAGCAAAATAGGAGTGTCCTAAGGACACTATACCTGTCCGTACCGTCCGCAGCCAGGATGGAACCATCGTAGAACAGGCGCGGAGGCCGGCATGTTCGTAGTCAAACAAAATGGAGGTGTCCTAAGGACACTGGACCTGGTCGTACAGTCAGCAGATCATGTATGCACATGCGCAGTACACCCATAAGTACTGCACACATCGTGCCTGTCCCTAACTGCCCCTCTCACTTGTGTCACACTTTTAATTAGTTTCAGGACCCGAACACTGTCCGTAGAACACTTGCGCGCATGCGCACGTTTGTTAGTCTGCATTTGCTGTCCATCGGGCACCCATTTCCCTCGCGGATGTGTTCAGGACGTCATCATGTGACCGCACCCACGCTGTGCATATGGACTAATTTGCACAGTTTGTCTGCTTCCGTAACATTGCAAAAGAACTTATACACACATGGGAAATTATTTTACAGTATAAAATCACCATTTCACATGTCGTATACAATAGCTCTACCTGTGAACATGTTGTTTAGAATTTTTGCAGCGCTTTTTTTGCATGGCTACTGTTGCTTCATTAGCCTCACCTCCACCGCCACCACCTCCCCAAGGGCCTGCAGAATGATACACAGGTGAGGATTTAGAGATCAAGGAAGAAGAGAATGAGGTGAAGGAACTCTGCACTACAAGCACTCACCGGGAGTCGTGAGTGTGGCAGTTGTTTTCCATTTTTGGAAACGTACAAACAGCATGTGTGAACCTGGTCAGTTGTAACCAGTGCCAGTTGGTGTTGAGCCGCAGGAGACCTGGTGCGTACAGCTTTGGTACGACAACCATGAAGCAACACCTAACTTCGTTCCACAGTGCAGACATTAGCAAGTTGGTGCCATGTTAAGAACGTGGAAGATTAAGTTCCTCCACAGCATCCTCTGTGTCCGATCCTCTCACCACAAGAGACACTCCTGTGGGGGAGCGCATCCCTCCAGCTGCTTCACAAGCCATTTGCGATGCTGTTGACCCTTACCTTTCGAAGGTCACAATTGTGTATGTACTGCGACACAGTACTCTGCAGGGGGGAGAGTCTTTGAAATGCTTTTGAGGCTACGGTCACAGAGCACCAAAAGAACTGCTCTCTACCTAAGTAAAGCCCACCCTATATATTTCTCTCTCCACCTCCCCCTTCTTATCCCCATGGTTGGTGTCCCTTCTAACCCTCCTTTGCCCTCCTCTCCTAGTGTGTCTTGTGCTCAAAAGCAGTAAACTGAAAAATAACAAAAATTACAAAAAAGGCTCTTTTCAGAGTCGCCTTTCTCAGTTTAACAATGGAACTATCAAGTGACCATTGTAGGCCCCCGCGCATTTTTGAAAAAGTCAGCGGATAGTCATAGGACACACAAAAATGGAGGGTGCAAGTCTAGCAAAACCAATAGACTTTTCGCTGGAAGGAAGTGGTAGCTCTGAAAAGAGCCTTTCGGTGGTGTTTTGTGTGTAGATTGGAAAAAACGGATTGCCAAATAAGTGACTATGAATCCAAAAAAACTTGCAATGCATTTTGAACATTGAGAAGAAAAATCTGATTGCCAGCATATGTGAGATGGACTCCATCTCTGTGAAAAATGAAAGAGCTGCGAAACAAAATGTTTTCATTGTGGAATGAGGACATGCCAATATCTCTTAGAAAGGCACAAACAGACTTATTCACATTGCGCCTCACTTTCTCCATTTGTGGACCAAATGCAGAAGAATGCAGCCATATTTGTTTTTGTGCAATACGTGAAAAAACGATTTGGCATTTTGGAAACATGTCCGTGACCTTCGCAAGTCCTTCCTTCATTGCAAATTGCAAAGAAATTCCAGAGACATGGCCTAAACTGTTTCCTCCGCAATGAATTATAAGTATATCAGGATGACACTCTGTCTGTAAAGTTGCACAGAGAGGTACCAAGTCCAGCCACTTCATTTCACGCACCCCATGCCAGTGCACTTCCACATGAGGAAATCCAGGATCTGCACATAGACTGCAACTTTCTGCATGCACCTTCAACCAATGGATCCATGATTCTCCCAAAATCCAGGTAATCTGGTCTCCTGTCAGGGAGAAAACTTTCTAACAAAATGTCTCCATTCAGAACACACCCACTGAACTTTACTGACCAATCCCTGCCTTCCCACATTCTCATTTGCATGCGTCTCCACCCCAGAATCCCCGTTGGTAATACGCGCTGCCTGCAAACTACCGCCATGTCCGCGGACACGTACACGATCAGAGCATGACGACTCTACATTTAAATATTATTCCCCTTTTTCCCCTTTAAGGTGGGCTCTGAAAAGAGCCATTTTTTTTTGGGCAGGTGCCTTACAGACACCTGTTATTTTGTTTTTTTAAAATATTTGTTATTCTTACTTTACTCCTACAGTCATTACAGAACCTTCTTCAAAGCAAGCCTTACATTCCAAAATAACATGGCATTTCCCAAAGAATATAACGCAACACCATCTGCTTCAAAATAAGCTGCATTACTGGAAACGGTTTATAGTTAATATTTCAAAATTCATAATTTTGAATGCAAAAATGTTGAAAAAATAATCCCCCAAAAAATGTCAAATGCTATTTTCTGTTATTTTTTTGTGTGAAATGGGGGTTCTCCCAAACCCCCTTTTTATTTTTTATTAAATCCTTTTTTTTTACTGGTCAAACCCAAAAAAACATGTCATTTGAAAAAATAATAAATTCAATTTTTTTTTCTGTATTTATTTTCGCCATTTTTGTCATTCGACATTTTAATTTCGACATATTGACTGGATACCACTGGAAACAATGTTATCGTGGCTGCAGAAAAACATAGCAGCTCGTAACATAAAAGCATGCATGCCATGATTGATGTTACACCTCCCAATACTTTGATCAGGACAGAAAACAGAACTGTTGTCCCATTTTCCTCTAGGGAGTAACCCAGAAGAAATGAATTTCGCAGTTGGAAAGATGTTCATGACTGCTTGAACCAACTGTTCCAAATCTTCCAACAAGATGAACTCACATAGCCCAAATGGCAAGCACCGTAGTGCAAAACTACCACATGAGAAGTGGTAATCGTATACATGTCTGTGCAAACTTGGAGAATTGCCGCAACATTGCAATCAGTCTCAGCGCTCCACACCACCTCTACTCCTCTCACATCGAAATTCTGTGCCACATGCCTACTTTCGGCATAGTGCTGTAAGCCATGGACAAAAATATCTCCAAGGACCAAAACCCTGACCCTCTGCACCTCTGCCATCTTCAGTATACGCACCGTCTTTCGACACAAAACAGCAATGTGACCATCTGATTGGCTGATGCCTACAGTCCCCTTTCCATGCTGGATTTGCTGTAGAAACCTGTATGTGACACGCCCTACCCACGGACATGCTTTGTCTACGTGCGGCACGTAACTCTTAGCCAGACCTTCTACCCTTTGCACATCACTCGCGAACCCATTCCCTCATTGGGCACAGCTAAGCAGTCACACAACCATCCACCAATCACATTCAACATCTCTACATCTAACTCCGTCATCAAAATTTCGCACCTCAAATTTACTATTGATCACTCTGAATGCAAGTTGCATATCATTGCAAAGCACCTACTTCAAAAACTACTGTGCAAGTGTCGCAGATTTCTTTGTACAGCTCCATGCATGCGCACATGCATGAGTATAAACTACAGGTATGCATATTTCAATTAGAGAACATGTGCAACCCTTATGATTTCATTTAAACAAATGAATACCACTAAATCAGCATAGCCAAAACATACCAATGCTCCCCTTTTAAGTGCAAGATGTCCGATTTTTCATTGACAAACCGCACTACTTCTTACTGTCTCCCGCATAACCTATAGATACGTTACAACCCTCCCTATTTAACGCAAAACTCGATTTTCCATTAGAAAATGCACAGTTTTTTACTGAGAACGGCCTACATTAATGCTACTTCCAATGCGATCGTATGAGAAAAATAAACGCTCCTGATTGCTGTGGTGACATCTCCCTCTGGGGGTCTCCCGATTTTTTGAAATCTTACTTATGATATAAAGTAGAGACATTTTTCCCATCTACTATAATGAGCTATCGCTTACAAGCCACTCTGCTATAGAAAACACAGCTTAAAAGAAACAAGGCATTTTCATAACCTAAAAATGATACTCATTTCTGAAGCACGTGCAACTAACATACTGCAAGTAACACACAAAGGCAGCACATAGTGAAGTGAAATGCACACATACACTGTGTTGAAATATCAAAGGAAACTACTCTGACGAAAGATGCTAAATTAACGTGTACAGTAACGTCACTGCTTTAAACACACAAAGTTACTAACTTCTTCTTTTTACAATCACAGTGAAGACTACTCTCTTGAAAATCAACAGCATCTACAATACAAACGACATATCCGAAGAAACCTGGTCATTCTGCAAAAAAAAGTAACTACAGTACTACCTTTATATTCTAACTGTTCCTCAAAGAGACTGTGTGGTTATGTATTTAATTTGCGCACCAACGCAAACAGTGATTTCTGAACCATTCTACCCACGAATCCCCATTTATTAAAGAAAGAATAACAGGCAGAATGGCTCACGAATCCCTGTGTGTTTGGAACTCAAATAACATACAGAAGCCTTAGAATGTTAGTACTAGAAAACAAATAGCTCTTTCAATGTTATGCCATTATGTTTACTATGAATGCTTCTCCTCACCACTAGCCCATTTTGTACTCTCATCTGAAGCACATTGTAAGTATACAAACAGAAAAATAGCCTTCCCTAATCATTGTAAGAGGCCAATGCACATTCACACACCACCACAAAGAGCTTCCCCATCAAACTCATGCACATGCACACAGCACACATTCATTGTACAACAGACCAAACCATGCCTTCTTTTTTTCAACAGACCCCAAAGAATGCCTACCAAAAAGCAAGTCTGTAGAAAGGAACGTAGAAGTAGAGCAAATAAAAATAAAAGTGTCCAACATAAGCATCATCTGTAGCAGAGTTTGTAGAGAACGTTGGAACAAAACAGCTAATACAGTCGTTTAGCTAAACAAAGGAAGCTTCAACTACCGAAACTTTACATCCTCCAACAAAATGTGGCACGAAACACAAAACTCTTCACAAAAAAATCGGCTACAAGTACAGAAACCTACTGTAGAAAATGAATCCTACAAGCTCTCGTGGACAGTGCAATCCTTTTCAAAAGGAAGTTGTTTATATTAGTGTTAAATAGAATGAAACCACTAACAAAACTAAGCACCAAACTACAAAAGAAACTTATCAATAAACGGAATGTGAACAAAAATAACTTCTTACATATTTGTGGAGGAGAATAGAGTCACACAACAACCAGTGAACCATATTTTAATGAAGAAGCATACAAACAAAATCAATCAAACACAATTGCCATCCATAGCAGTGGACGAGGTTATGAACAAATCAATAATACCATCATGGAAGAAGAAACCTGCTTAGAAAAGTATCCCCTGAAAACTCAGAATTACCTCTCGATTCGACTGAACCAGACCGTCCAGTATACAAATGGCCGTGCACATCAATGTGTGCCATTCCTAACAAATCTTTCAAATCTTTACGTCAGTTCCTCAATCAGTATGTGAAAGGTAAAGACAAAATTAAAATGAAAGTGCTGGAAAATATGGATATATGTCCAGTGCGCAAAAACGCAGGACTACCAGGACATTCATTAGCCTGCATTTCTGGACCTATTTGCTAAAGCACCTTTCATGATATCAAAAGGATATCAATACGTCATTCAAATGTAAGAAATCTAGTGTATAAAATATACTATGCTAAAAGTCCAGCTTCAGAATTGCTCTTCTGCATGGTACACCCAAATACCTACAAGAAGAAATTGACTGTATCCAGAGAAAATATTTTGGAAGTGAAAGCCACTTACAAAATGCAATAGTTTTACAACAGATAAGCAACAATTCTGCACATAGCAACCTTCTATTATACACATACAAAAAAGAAATACTAAAATTTAAAAGTGCATCAGCTGAATACCAAACCATGTGTGTGTGTTGCCGCAGAACGTTTTACAAAAGGAACACCAAAAATATAGACATAGCATACAAAATAGAAGACAATGAAGATTCCAAATGGTTTCAAATATCAAATAAGTGAACCCCTAATATGTTGCAGTTACTGCACTACAAAACGAAACAACAACTAAACTCCTTCACGTGCTATCAAAAATAATTTGGAATTGTTCCCACTACCAAAAACCCTGCAACAACTCAATTTGTATGAGAGCATCATAATTCAAACAGTTCACCTATTTCAAGCAATTATACGCCTTCACCCTCAAACAGCAAAATTGCCTCCCTCTGAATTGGTGAAAGGCATTCTTGGCAAAGTAATTTATTTGCCATTAGATCTAACAGATCTCCAGGAGTGCAACGTTCATTCATTAATTGTCTTGGTAAATGGTGTACCAACAAAGGCCAGAAGAATTTGGCAACAACTGGTGGACTTACATAAAGTTAGACAAGCCTTGCAATATCTAAAAGACAATAACGAATACTACAAGGAAATAAATATTGAAGAAAGCTTAAGGGAAACAACTGAAATAATTGAAGAGTCATCAGAAACTGGACAATTCGAACTTCTAGATCCTGCTGCAGCATCCATTATTTTGGACCAGTACAAAATTCATCCATTGCATTCCAATGAAAGCATAGATGATGTACTAGAAACTTACCAAATGCGACAAACCAAAGGTTCACCAATGAGCATGTGGGATAAAAGTATAAAAGCATGTGCTTTTCCACTACTATTTCCTACTGGCAAAGGTGGAAGATACGATAATAGACCCACTCAGATTACGGCATCAGAATACCGCTCATTACGAATGTATTCGCAAGATCCCAGATTTAGACAAAATGTGGAATACATATTCCACCTACTCTTTGAAAGTGAACTAGCAACCCTATGTTACGGAGTGGCACGCATTTTGAAATCTGGAACTCACGTTCAAAATATGTCAGCTACGCAATTAATACAAAAAGTACAAGAAAAAGATGAGGTTTTACAATCAAGTATAACAAATTTGTTTGAAAACATGTGTGGTACAAAAGAATACTGGTTCCAACGGCACGGAGACGTACGTGGTATGATCAGAAACCTTGGACCACCGACTTGGTTTGTTACACTAAGTGTGCAGAATATGCATGGGAAGATTTACATGAGTTCCTAAGCATATCAAAAAACAACAAAACCAACATAGATTAACACCTGGAGAACTTTGCTCTCTAGATCCAGTTAATGTGTCAAGATATTTCCATCATTGTTTCATTGCTATGCTACACTTTATTTGCAATAAAACTCTTCCTCCCCTCGGAGAAGTGCAACACTTCTTTTGGAGAAAAGAATACCAAGCGAGAGGAGCACCACATATTCACATGCGTTTATGGCTCAAAGGTGCACCTAAATTTGGTCATGACACTGATGCCACTGTTTTGCAGTTCATCCAAAAGTATGTCACACGTGAAATCCCTTCGCAACGGACACATAGAAACCTGCATGGGCAGATTTTACAATTTCAAAGACACAAATGTGGCAAATATTGTCATTGCAAATACAAAAACAAAGGGAAATACGACACCAAATGCCACTTTGGTTTCCCTAGACCAGTTACAGAAACAGGTCAAGTGAACAACTTCATGTCTTCAGTTTGACATAGTGTTAAAGGTAAATCACCTAAGAACACATATTACATAAAAAGAACAGAAGAATAAAAATATATCAATGATTACAATGCAATCATTGCCCTCTTATGGAATGCAAACATAGATGTGCAGTACATTGCACACAATTCCACTACTGTTGCACGATATGTTACAGCGTACTTAACAAAAGCAGAAAAACAGAGCTTCAAGACCTCTGGGATGACCTATCATCAGAAAAAACACAATCTCAGAAATTGTACAGCCTAGGCATAAAAATGCTCTCTCATAGAGAATGTGGCACCTATTAAGCGGCAGATCGTTTAACCGGTACTGCTTTGTACGGAAAATCAGACAATATAGTATGGCTAAGTCTTGGTCCTGCTAAATCTAGAAAAAGACATTTTAAGAAACAATTTACTGGACACATACTATCCGAACAGGAGTAGCACTTTGGAAAGCATGTGTCTATACCACATAGCTCAAAACTTTGCATACAAAAACAATATAAAACCTGATGAAAGCAAGGGCAGATATAGAGTCACAGATTGTGAAGGCAGCTTAGTGAAACTTACCAAACAAAGCTTAATTAATCATGTTAAATTGTCATTAAAAACTCCTCAAAAGAAAGAACTATATTACATGTCACTGCTACAACTTTTTAAACCATGGATAAAAGAGGAAGAGATACTAGATAACTATGACTGCTTGAAGATGCTTTCAAAGCAAATGAAAGCGCTATCACTGATGTGAACTTTACGCACTACAAAACAATGTTGCACAATGAACTGCAACATGAATAAGAACTTCAGGCCCAACTAGATAAGGACTCTTCCGACAGTAGTCAACCTTCTGTAACAGGAATCCAAGAACCACTAGGACAGCCACTAATAGCAAATGAGGCAGAATTAGCTCTGACAGAAGTGGAAAACACCATGTGTCACTATCAAGAAGATATAGAAGACTTAACTGTACAACAAGCAAAACTTTACAAAGGTCAGCGCACCGTTTTTGAAGACGTATCAAAACAAATTGCACATGGTGTACAACACGAAAATAAAGAATGTACCTGCCAAAAATTACAAACCTATACTGCTGTACATCAGTGGTGAAGCTGGGTCAGGAAAAACATTTGTAAACAAAATCATCAGCAAGTTCCTTCAACAATTGACAAACAACAAACTGTCAGCTGATGTAACTGCCCCCACAGGTTTAGCTGCCTACCACATAGGCAGTGTCACTTTACACCGATTACTACTTCTTCCAGTAGAACACCAAAACAAATTAGACTATTACAAACTTTCTGCAGAAGCTGCAATGGAACTACGCAGAGTATTAAAGCAAATAAAAATGCTACTAATAGATGAAGTGAGCATGGTCTCCAACCTAAACAAACTACGAAGAACTCTTTTCAGGGAAACACATTATCATTTTCGGAGATCTTCACAATTGCCACCAGTGAAAGGTGAACCTATTTTTAAAACCTTAGGACACAAACTCTGCCGTAAAACTGTTGGCAGCATCGGAAATGTCAACCTTTGGCAACATTTTCAATACAGAGAGTTAACAGAAATCATGCAGCAATCTGCAGATCTCACTTATGCCAACATCCTAAAAAGTATTAGAGTTGGTGTACTATCTCTTTGTTGAGCTGAGCGTGGGAGAGCGGTCGCCGGTAGCCAAGAGGGAACTGCAGGCCAGGAAGCCCTGCCTGGCCCTAGCGGGCCTCTGTGAGTGATTTCTGCGTTTAAAAAAAAAAAAAAAAAAAAAAGAATTTTGCATTTGCGCTCGGAGCGCGTTGTTGTGCCTGCTCTCCCCTCCCCTCCCACTTCCTGGTCCTCCTCTCCCTCCCGCCTCCCTGCCCGCCCACCCCCCCCTCTGATTGGCTGTCTGGCTGCCTCCCTTCTAGGCTACTCGACGCCCGCTCCCCCTGCTCGCTTCTTTGTTGAGCTGAGCGTGGGAGAGCGGTCGCCGGTAGCCAAGAGGGAACTGCAGGCCAGGAAGCCCTGCCTGGCCCTAGCGGGCCTCTGTGAGTGATTTCTGTGTTTTTTTTTAAAAAAAAAAAGAATTTTGCATTTGCGCTCCAAGCGCGTTGTTGTGCCTGCTCTCCCCTCCCCTTCCACTTCCTGGTCCTCCTCTCCCTCCCGCCTCCCTGCCCGCCCACACCCCCCTCCCCTTCCTCTCCTCCCTCTTCCTATTACCACCCCGCTCCTGGGCAGCCCTCTGCCCGGCAGCCCCCTGCGTCTAAGGGCCCCAAGGCCAAGGGCGTCTCCTGCAGTTGCGGCTCCCTGTGTGTCTGCAGGTGTCCGCAGGGGACGCAATGCGCAAGTAAATTTCGCCTTCTCCACCTTCTTCCTGCCCACCCCCACCCGAGCCTGGCCACTGCATTCGCACGGTGTCTTCACCTCACTGTGTTCCACAGTTGTGGTAACTAGGGTTTTTCCCTCCTTGCAGGATTCTCAAACTTAGGTGGCCTCTCCACTGTGTTCCTAAAACACAATACTGTTGTTGTTCTGAAATGTGGTAACCTGTCTTGCCGTTCCTTCCTGTCTGTGGGCTCTCGCATCATCTGTCTTCCCCCCCCTCCTCCCACTCCATGGTGTTTTCTATCTCACCTATCTTCTCTAACTGCTTCTCTATTGACTATCCTGCTCTCCTCACTAAATCTGGTAGGAAAAAGTTTAAAAAGGACATCCTGGTCTCCAACCCAGGCCTCCCTATCGCTGACACCTACACTAGTGCCTGCTCTAAGGAAACTCTCACTGACATCCTCTTTTTCGTGCCTTCACCTGACCTATGGACTCTTCATATGGTCTCTGTGCTCTCTCCTTTTTCCTCTTCTCCCATTAATGGTGGCACCCGTTGGGATGTCCTCTTGGCCCCCTTCCGCTCCTCTAAGGCCATCATTAATGTCTACGCTAATGGGACCGTCTTGGTCCAAGGCCCTCAGGCCAACCTTCACCTCTTTGATAGACGCTTCCCTCGCCTCATCAACTTCCTTTCCTCCCCTGCTGTCCCCCCCGTCTTCGGCTACCTTGCCTCTACCCTCCCTCCCTGCCCCCTCTCGCACTCCCTCTTCACCTCCTTCTTCTACACCTCCGCAGGGCGTACCTCTGATCTGGACCCCTCCCCGGAAGTCCTTCAAGGATGGCAACCTTGTCCACTTTGCCACTCTTAACTCTCGCTCTGCCATCAAGCATTCCTCCGATATCTGTCGCCTTTTTGAGGAACTGGACCTTGACATCCTCGGTCTCACTGAGACATGGTTCACAGTCAGCTCTGTCATGAGCTTTGACACACTCCTACCTGAAGGTTACAAGATCCTCTCTGTGCCCAGGCCCAACCGTGCAGGGGGGGTGTTGCCCTTATCTTCCCTTAGTGGATTCCTGCCACTGTCACTCCTACGCAGACCTACTCCTCTTTTGAATGTCTTGTCTGCCGACTCTCTCTCTCTCCTAGCCGTTCCCTACCGTGGCTACTATCTATCGGCCACCTGGTCACATTTCCTCCTTCCTCTCTGAGTGGGCTGACCTCTCCTCCTCACTCCTGTCCTCTACCACTCAACTCCTCTTTCTTGGGGACTTCAACATCCACCTAGATGCCTCCTGTCCCCCCACTGGACTCTTTCGTGACCTCTGTGACTCTCTCTCACTCTCTATTCTCCCGTCTGGGCCTACTCATTCTGCAGGGCACACTCTTGATGCTCTGATCTCTTCTGACCTTCCCCTCTGTGTCCCTCTCTCCACTCCTCTCTCCTAGAGTGATCACTTTCTCCTATCCTCCCACCTCACCCTCCCTACCCCACAGGCAAAGCCACCCTCATCATTGCCACCCACCTTCTCGGTCATCCGACCCATGAAGCGCGTGTCAGTTGCGGCTTTCGCTGCCACCTTCTCGCCCCCCCTCCTTCGGCTGACTCCCACCCTGACACAGCCCTCTCCTTGCTCCACTCTGCTATATCTGATACTCTTGATATCCTTGCCCCTGTCATGAAAATCCGCCTGAAGCCCAAAGCCAAATGTAACTCCTGGTATGATTCGGATCTCGTCACCCTAAAACGCAAGTGCAGGGTGGCAGAGAGGAAATGGCGTGCTTCATGTTCATCCTCTGACAAACTGGCCTGCCGCCTGCTCCAAAGGCAATACCGTCTCTCTGTTCTCACCAAGAAGAGAGCCCTTATCCAAGCCCGCATCTCTGCGGCATCTAACAACTCGGCTGAACTCTTTAAAATCTGCAAGGAGCTTGCCAACCCTGCTGCAGTCTCTACCTCTCCTGTCCCCTCCCAGGCCCTCTGCACTGCACTGGCCTCCCACTTCATCTCTAAAACTCAAGACATCCTGTCCTCACTCTCCTCCTATCACCTCCCCCCCTCTCTTCCCTGCTCTTCCTCTGGCCCTTCTGCAGCCACCCCTCCTCCCTCCTTCTCTGCCTTTCCCCTTTTTTTTGCTGACGAGGTTTCCAGACAAGTCCGATCTGTGAAAGTCTCGTCTAAACAGATTCACCCCTGTTCCTCCAAAACTATCAAGGACCACATCGACTCCCTGGCTCCTGCCCTGGCTGACTTTTGCAACCACTCCTTCGCCTCTTGAGTCTTCCCATCCCCCCTCAAGCACTCCCTTGTGCACCCTCTCCTAAAGAAACCCTCTGCCAACCCCTCCTGTCCGGCTAACTATCGCCCAATCTCCATCACTCCCTTACTGGGCAAGCTCCTGGAGAAACTGGCCATTCTCCCAGCTTAACCTCCATGCTGAAGCTGTTGATAGTCTCCATGACCATCAATCTGGCTTCAGAGCGGCCAGAAGCACGGAAACTGTTCTCCTGAACATCCGTGAGGACCTGCTCTTGAACCTCGACTCCAACACTCCGTGTGTTCTCATTCTGCTCGATCTCTCTTCTGCCTTTGACACTGTCAACCATGCCATCCTGCTCAACCGTCTCCGTGATAACCTGGGTATCACTGGTCAGGCTCTGGCGTGGCTGACCTCTTTCCTTTCCAATCGACCCTCCCAGGTCCAACTTGGGTCCTTCCTCTCTGACATCTTTTTCTCCACCTGTGGCATTCCCCAGGGATCTAATCTCTCTCCCTGGCTGTTCAACCAGTATCTGGCACTCCTTGCCCACCGCATCGCCGCCCTCTGCCCCAACTTTCAGTGCTATGCGGATGATACCCAGCTCATTTTCAGGCTACCCTCGGCCTCCTCCTCTCCCTCCCTCATCTCTGACTGTCTGTCTGCTATCCAGGAATGGTGTGCTGCCAATGACCTCTGCCTTAATGCTAGTAAGACTGAGATCCTACTCATCGGCACACCCACTCCCTCCTTCCCTGCAGCTCTCTGGCCGGCCTCTCTTGGCCCTCTTCCTGCTCCTACCTGCAAGGCAAAAAACCTCGGGGTCATCTTCGACTCCACACTCTCCTTCTCTCCTCATATATCTGACATCTCTAAGAAGTCACATTACCAGCTGCACCTCCTCAGAGGTATTCTTCCTTTCCTCTCCTTCCCCCAGAAGCTCACTGTCTCCCGAGCCCTGGTTCTCTCGAAGCTGGACTACTGTAACAGCCTCTATCTTAATCTGCCTGCCTCCACTCTCCGCCCTCTGCAACTAATCCAGAACAGAACTGCGAGACTTGTCCTTGGCCTCAAGCCCAGGGACCGTATCTCTCCAGGACTGAAATCTCTACACTGGCTCCCAGTGGCTGCGAGGATTAAGTTCAAAACCCTCTGCATTGTCCACAAGGCCGTCTGGGGCCTGGGGCCTAAATACCTTCAACTCTCTCTTCCTAAATATCTTCCTTCCCGAGCCCTACGCTCATCCGTCTCCAACTCCCTCAGGGTCAGCCGCTTCTCGAAGGAACGAGCTGGGGGTAGATCTCTCTCCGCGGCAGGGGCCTCCCTCTGGAACAGCCTTCCTGCCTCCCTGAAACTTGAGGAGAACCATCTCCGGTTCTGGAAGCACCTCAAAACCTTCCTCTTCACTTCTGCTTTCTCTCTCCCTCTCCCCTGATAAATTCTTCACCTAAACTGCACTGATTCTGCAACTGGGCCACTCTCACCGACCTCGGTCCTGGGCCGAGTCACTCTTCACTTGCACTGCCTCCCTGGCAACCCCTGCACTGCGGGACTGTCTCTGTATCCCTACAGCCTCCCCCCCCAGCACTTGTCTGCACTTACCTTGCACTTGCCACCAGCTGCCCCTATTTATTTATTATTTTATTTCTATTCTACTTATTTGTACTGCACTCCCCCCCTCCCCCTTCCCCTTGCACTTTTTCCCTTCCCCCTACCCCTGCACTTGCGCCGTCTGAATGACACCTGGCCTAGTAGGATCGTTGTCTGTCTTCCCCTTGTTCCCCCCTCCCTGCCTCGTCGCGCCTTGAAACACTTGTGTATAGGCGCGTTACAAATGCCATATCATATCATATCATATCATATCATATCTCAAGAAGCACAAGCAATATTGAAAAACCGGCACATTCATGCACTTTATGGCGATAATGCATGTGCTACTGATGTTATGGAACAATTAGCGCACAAAAATGTCAATTGTATGGCCTTAATGCCAACTCTTGCAAGCTGTTTCAAATTCAATGAAACACTGTTAAATAAAGAAATGCAACCAATAATGGAAATTTGCACCACAGACAAACTAGACGTACATGGTATGACACTACCCATGTTTGAGCAAGCCACAACAAGACTAAATAGCTTAGCAAATTCAATCTCCAACACAGCTGGGTTGGAAAAAAAATATTTAAATTATCCTTAAATTGTAGAGTAATGCTTAAACGTAACCTTGACGTGGAGCAAGGGCTAGTTAATGGGGCACTGGGTACAGTTTTTGGCTTTCAATCATACCCATGTGACAACAACATTCAGTTTGTCAATATTCGCTTTGACAAACTTTCGGAAGTGAAACGGATAGGGCGCTCAACTGCTCGATCCCTTCTCTTCAAAAACATGTATGTACGTAGAGAACAATTTTCTCTAACTCTTGCATATGCAGTCACCATTCATAAATCCCAAGGTCTTACCCTAGACAAAGCATTGATAGATATGGGAAACACAGTCTTTAAAGAAGGCATGAGCTACGTAGCACTATCACTCTTACATACATTTGACGGTCTATTTCTAATCAACTTTGATGCAAGTAAAGTGAATGCTGATATTCCTTGCATTTTAAAATACAATTGACTGCATTCTCTGTACACCCCCCATCTGAAAAAATATCCTGTTCCAGAAAAAGTAAAATGTGGTAAAAGAAAACTAATTCAAACAGAAATACAACAGAACCTGACAACAAATCCTTCAAAGAAAACAAAAGAAGCTAAAGGTTCATCAATTACCACAAGCAAAGGAGAACCTATTAGGGAAAGCAAACCCGGTACTTCTTCAATTAAGGAACAGAAACTCCGAAAAAAGCACTCAGATACAGAACCAGCTGGTTCATTCAAATTTTCTAATGAAAATGGTGTAAGTTGCTATGCAAATGTAGCAATGAATATTCTATTTCAATTGCCACCAATTGTTAACAATATTTACTTACACAGTACAGACCAATTGTGTTTGCAAATGTTAGTAATGCATAGAAATGCAACAAACAATCCTGACAACATGTACAGTGTTCACGGAATAAGACAAGAATTGGAGTACTGTGCTGGAATGGTGAGATTCATTATAAACTCACAAGAAGAACCACAAGAATTTCTAATGTACGTACTACAAGTACTGGAAAACAAAAGCATACCTGTAAATGAAATTTTCCAGATTTCAATCATGTGGAAACATACATGCACTCTCTGTAGCAATGTGATACATGAACAAATCCCAACTGAGAGATTTGTGTATGTATCCTTAATTAATTGTGAATCCATTCCATTTCAGCGACTTTTACAGAATGCAAACCATGGCAGATTATGTACTATGTGCAATTCAAACAATCGCTCCACCTTACTGATACAAACACATAGTAACTACATAATACTTATGCTTCTACGTTATAATGCAGATTGTACCAAAAACAACTGCAAGCTGACTGGATTCACACACGGTCAAGTGTCACTTGGAAAGAAAACCTTTACAACAGTAGGTATAATCTACCATGCAGGAGCTACAACCAATGCAGGTCACTACACTGCTGACATTAAAAAGAAATGTGGATGGGTGGAATGTAATGATAGCACCATTACTCTAAAGCAGAGATTGACAACTAATCTTACAAATGCGTATTTAATCTTCTTAAAGCCAAAATTTAATAACTAATGTGTACTTCAACATTACCAAAAAATGAAGTGAAAGACTACAAACAGTTAGAATACACCGACAGGTATCTAACGGCCCAAGAGTGTATAACAACGACACAAATAAATGAATACCACAGACCGTAACAGCAAATGCACAGTTAGAATACACCAACATGTATCTAACTGTTGTTAAAAATCAGCAACAAGGCAACAAACATAACATTAATCAGAAAGAACAATTAAACACTCAAAGAGAACAAAGAAATAGTTTGTAGCATAGCAAATAACGTTTTTTTTTAATCCGTCAAGGATTATTTTTCCCTCAGACCCAAGGATTTGAAAAACAAACACAGAAACTGAGCAAAATGCACAGTACACTGGTTTGTAAACTAAATATGAGGCTCAATAAAAAAGCTAAACTGTCTATTATACAAATACTAACATGCTTTTTTCTTTTATCACAGAAATTAAAAAAGGATAGTTCCGCCAAGTACTAAAGTCATGTAAGACATATATGAATTCTAAACAAATTAAACAGTAAGTATTATTACAGTCATTTCATACATATGCGAATCTGCACATCTAATCTATGGCAGTAATATGGTGCAGTGGCTGTAGGCTGGGCCTAGCATCTTCGATGTATAACCTACCACCTAAACCCTACGGCCAAGCAACCAAGACTATAGGTCCTACCCACAAGCATTGCTGCATATCAAAACCATGGTGGTTCTAATTTGACTACTTATAAGTTTAGTCTTGGGTGCATGGTCTACACCCTCCCCACAACCACCTGAATGATGTTTCATAGTACGAGTGTACCTATATCTGTCATATGCTGCAGTAGTTGTGGCCACAGGCTACAGACTTGGATGTAAGGCCATAGATTTTTCAATGTATGGGTATGCAGGATATAAAATCCAAAGTGCCTTGCAACTGCAGTGCTTATAACTTTGTTCTTCGGCCATGAACCAAACACTCTACGTCCTGGCCACAACTACCACAACACATCCATTGTGGCTTGTAACTACAGTACGTATAAATGTGCTGTAGGCCCTCCCCACAGCCACCTGAGTGATGTTCAATACTACGGGTGTATCTATAGCTGTGATATGCTGCAGTGGTTGTAGCCAGGGCCTAAAGTCTTAGGTGTATGTCCATACATGTTTCAATTTATGGGTGTGAAGTGGCTTATAACACCAGTGCTTATAACTTTGTTCTTGGGTGCATGGCCTTTGGCCATGCATCCAAGACTCTACACACTCCCCACAACCATCTGATCGATATGAATACTACAGGTGTACCCATTGCTGTGACATGCTGCGGTAGTTGTGGCCAGGGCCTAGAGTTTGGAAGTATGGCCTACGGCCTACGGCCATGCACCCAAGACTCTAGGCCCTGGCCACAACCACCACAGCATATTACACCCATGGTTGCTTATAAATCAGTAGCACAACCATAGAATGAAACCTTGTAACTGTAGCATGTACTCAATTTGTACCCAAGACTCTAGGCCCTGCCCACATCTACCAGATACGTAGTCGATTGTATGGGTGTGATGTATGAATGTGATATGCTGCAGTGGTTGTGGGCAGTGTGTATATGCTTGGGTGTATGGCATACAGCCTGCAGCCATGCACCAAAAAGTCTACGTCTTGCCCACAACCACTGCACTATATAAAACCCATGTTGGCTCATAAGTTAAGAGTTTATAACTTTGTTGTTGGGTGCAAGAGTGCAGGGCCTCCCCACAACCATCTGAGTGATGTGCGATACTACGGGTGTATCTATAGGTGTGGTATGCTGCAGTGGATGTGGTGAGAGTATCGACTATTAGCTGTATGTCCATAGATATTGCAATGTATGGGTTTGCAGAACCTTATTACTCTAGTGCTTACAACTTTGTTCTTGGGTGTAGGGCCTTCGGCCATGCACCCAAGTCTCTACACACACACCACAACGATCTGATCCATAAGCAATACTACAGGTGTATCCATTGCTGTGACATGCTGCAGTGGTTGTGGCCAGGGCCTAGTGTCTTGGAAGTATGGCCCACGGCCATGCACCCAAGACTCTAGGCCCTGGCCACAACCACCGCAGAATATTACAACCATGGTCGCTTATACATCAGTAACAAACCCATACAATGAAACATTATAACTTTAGCATGTACTCAATTTGTACCCAGGTCTCTAGGCCCTGCCCACACCTACCAGAGATATAATGGAATGTATGGGTATAATGTATGAATGTGATATCCTGCAGTGCTTGTGGGCAGGGTCTACACTCTTTGGTGTATGGCCTACAGCCTGCAGTCATGCACCCAAAGTCTACTTCCTGCCCACAACCACCGCACTATGTAAAATGCATGTTGGCTTATTACTTTAGAGTTGATAAGTTTGTTCTCGGGTGCACCCAAGACTGTACACAATCCCCACAACCATCTAATCGATAATCAATACTACAGGTGTATCCATGGGTGTGACATGCTGCGGTGGTTGTGGCCAGGGCCTACATTCTTGTAAGTATGGCCTTCGGCCTACGGACTACGGCAATGCATCCAAGACTCTAGGCCCTGGCCACAACCACCGCAGCATGTCACACCCATGGCGGCGTACTAATCAATAGCACACGTATAGCAAAAAATAATGTAATAATGACATGTACTCAATTTCAATGTTCGCTAACCCCACGCGTGTACTTAGAACAGGTGCAAGGTGCCTGTGCACAGCACAGACTGAAATAATACCCTCATTATATGTATGTACAAATATCCCAAACAAGGCGGGCATAGAGAATACATCATTAACACCTACCACCTAAACAAATACAGTTTTTCACCCATCTCTTACTGTCTGAACCTCGCCAAGCACTATGACACAGCAAAATAGTTTTCAAAATAAAATGTTGCCGCTGGTCGCCGCTGTGCTGTCGGTGGATCCAAGATCTCGGGCGCATCCAAACAATCTGACGCAGAACACGTCTCACTGCAGCCAATCGGCGGAGACGTCACGTGTCCGCGGTCATGATGCCAGCCCCTTAGCCAATCGCTATCTTGTCCGCGGAGTGAACAGGGAAGTGTGACCGCAGAGCGGACATAGATATCACTAATTTTTTTAGACCTACTTTTTGGTCATTTTAAAGAAAAGTACTGCACGGATTGTCACCAAATTTACAAAAGCACGCTTTCAGGACCAAGCCCCTGCCCCTGCCGTAAATTTATTCAAAATCCGTTCAGCGGTTTGGCCTGTAGCCGTGCGCAAAGTTTTTCCCCCATTCAGTCTATGGGAAAAAAGATGTTTTGGGACCCCCTTATAGCATTTTCCCCCCTAGACGAATCCTCACCAAACTTTGCAAAAAAATTCAGAGTGGCCCATAT
Organism: Ambystoma mexicanum; assembly: GCF_040938575.1. Lineage (NCBI taxonomy): Eukaryota > Metazoa > Chordata > Amphibia > Caudata > Ambystomatidae > Ambystoma > Ambystoma mexicanum. The sequence continues at coordinate 1,176,543,279 of NC_090933.1, forward strand.
ACTTATTTTGCAGTTATAAGCTGCCCAAAAAGTGCTCTTTCTATGGAAACAGCAAATTAACCATAACTACACAGCCACAATTGTGACCGTGTTGTATATTCCCTGTACAAGGGATTCTTATAATGCTGACCAAAAACTGTCAAGGATCATTGGGATAAATATCATGAGCTAATTAGTGCATTAAGCAATGCATTGATATAAATAGCATTCTATTATGAAGTTCTATCCAGTATACTAAACTACTCATGCAGAAACATAGGCAGTGTGTGCAGCATACATGATGAAGGTGCCATATTCATAATCTTGCTATGTTGAATAATGAAATGATAACTGCTTTCTTATTAGAGTTTTGCGTACTGTGAAACATGTAATAAGTAGATAATAAAACCCGCTTAATACATACTTATTACAGACAAAACACAAAGAGACAACAACCCATACAAATATGAGTATATACAGGGACAGTGAAGTAAACAAAAAAGCAGAAGTAGTAGCAGAAAGAGTTCATGACCTAACTGATTGTCTTTATGCAGAGAAACTATTGCTCTGTTTCAAAGCTGCTACTTACCATATGTATGTGTATCACATGATGTGACTGCACCCAAAGGAAAGGAGAGTGAGTATAATGTATACAAATATGAGCATATACAAGGAAGGTAGAGTAATAAAAATAAAACTATGAGAAAGTGCTGATAACCCTAATGATTATCTTCATGCACAGAAAGGATTGCTCTCTTTCAAGCATGTGTCTTCCGCTATGTATATGTTTCATTTGATGTGACTTGACCCTAAGTCTACAAATATAGTACCTTTTTAATTTTTACTTCCTGACTGTTACTGAAGAAAACTATGTGGCCTAGATATGTCAGTAAAGGGAAAAAAGGGAGCGCCAGACATGTGATGTCATCAGTGATGTCATCAATGACATTTGTGATGTTATCTTTGATGTCCTGGGTGTTAGTGCTAGCATTGCACGGTGGCGCGAATTATGGTTGCTTATCTTACCATAACTGAACCATAACGTCCCTTTAACAAAGTTTTTTCACTGAATATATATATATGCACGGTCAATTGTGCAAAGGTAATTCGGACCCTTGACTTTCGGTCAATTAGGTAATTAGAACAATTGTGTTCGAACAATTTGGGTAATACCTATTTGTCATCTCATCCATGACATGGACCATCTGGTGCACTGAATCCTCTTCTTTCTTTGTGTGCACCTTTGCTGCCACTTACCATGTTATGTATTCTGCACTGGCCATACCTCATATCTCTTACAATTTTGTGGGTAATCTCCATTTGTCAGCACCCTGTATTCCCTTGTTGTTATAACCTATCGTTGGGTTATATACTCTTTATCAGCCCATGATACATCAGCTCCATTCACTTTTTGCCCTATGCTCCAATTTTCCCCTAGCTGCTTATGGTGAGATATCGTTGCTCAGATGCTTGAAAACAATTTGTGTGAGAACCTTTGCATACTCTGATGTTCACTGGCCCTCATTTGTTTTATTCTAGCTAATAATTCTGCCCATCATTTGATACCAAAGTATGTGTGCAGACTTGCTGTTATTGTTTTAATGCTATCTCTCCATCCTTCCCTACCTGTGAACTGAATTGCAACATAGGGTAAAATATGTCCTAATCCCTATATAGCTTTTATTTCTGGGTTGCATCACTGATAGCAAACATTGCATGCTTTCACCTGACTCATTCCTGTCCCATGCAGACATTGCTAAGCATGATGCAGTGCAATCAGTAGTACTGTTTAGAGGGCCAAACTTCTCTAATGCCTACTTTGTAACACCAAAACATCCATCCTCAACTTACCAATCGTTTCTCTCCATTCTGTACATGATCACTCCCTCAAAAGGAAGATGTTGGAAAGCTGTATGAACACAACAAATGTAGTATCTCTTCTTGTAATTGCTATTTGCAGGTCTACACTCGGAGCTAAGGCCAGCAAATGTGACGGGACAACTTCAAATACAAATGGAAAGTGTTTTAAAAAAGCAGTTAGTTACCACGCTGCCACACAATATACTGGGGAGTGCCAGAGAATGCGCTGGACCTCAAACTGAACTCCTTTACAAAGCGATTCGTAACTCAGCCCCACAATCTATGCTATCACACATTGCCCGAGTATGGAAAGACACACAAGTTCCTGGGATGGGAAGGGAAGATCACCCCACTACAACCTCTGTGGAACAACAGGAATCTACCTGAGGTAAACAAGCTTCCGAGATGGCATACATGGTCCCAACATGATATCAGTACAGTGGGCAATATCGTAGAAGGGGGCAGACTGGTGTCCTTTGAAACCCTAGAGTCCAGATTTCACCTCCCAGGCACTGAACGGTTCCAATATGCGCAGATGCAGCATGCCCTACAAGCCCACCTCCCAGCACTTGAAGACATGGCCGAAAGCACTCCCCTCGAAAGAAACATAGTTGAGGCAAGCATAGAGACTAAAGTAACGTCCACCATGTATAATGTAATCACTTCCTTTGCCACCACTGAACTAACCAGCCTGAAGGGCAAATGGGAAAGAGACATAGGACTTATACAACCGGAGGACTGGGTGGGGGCCCTCATGTACCCTCGGGAGGTGACCATTTCGGCCAGACATAGACTTATCCAGCTTAAAATACTGCATAGGATTTACTACCCAAGGGTGGCATTATATCGCTGGGGGAAAACATCTGAACCACACTGTCTTCGATGCAAGAGGGAGGAGGGAACCTTCTTCCACATACTGTGGGACTGCAACCATATACAACAGTACTGGCAAAAAGTTTGTGATGAACTCTCACGGGTCTTGGGGAGAACGATACACAGAGACCCGAAGCTACTCCTGCTCGGGATAGAGGAGGAGGGAGAAGCATCTAAATATGAGAAGTTGCTTCTATCGACGACCTCGGCAATAATTAAAAGGAACATTGCACAATTATGGGGCTCGGTAACAACACCGCAGTACGAACAATGGGTGACGGACGTCAACATATGCATTGCAATGGAAAGGAGAGTATATGCAGCCAGGGGATGTCCGAGGAAAGCAGACAAAATATGGAACAAATGGGAGGAAGCCCAATGACTGCATCAACCTGAACAATGGATGATAAGGCACAAGGAACAAGTTACTTACCTGTAACTGTTGTTCTCCAGCATAGGTCTGGCATGGATTCACATGCTCATGAATATTCCCCGTCGTCAGGCTGGGAATCCTAGGTAAAGAAAAATCAGTATCAGTTTCGTTTCTGATCTGTCTTTCGTAGTAGTAACCAATCACTGATCTCTGCGTCATACTGACCACAGCCAATGACTGCCCTCTACCTAAGCCCCGCCTCTGGCAGCCATCTTCAGATTTGGTAGCACGTGAACTGGCAGTATGACCAAGTGAAGAGCCGCAGAGGGGTAGGTGGGAGGGTTCGCATGTGAATCCATGCCAGACCCATGCTGGAGAACAACAGTTACAGGTAAGTAACTTGTTCCTTCTCCAGCATGGGGTCTGGCATGGATTCACATGCTCATGAATATAAGAATAAATAGCAGTACACACATGCACAACCATGGGGGGTGGCAAAAGGCTCAACATTAAGCAATACAAAAAACTCAACATTAAGCATCTCTTACCTCCTCACCAGGCTCACCTTAAGCGAACAGGTTGTGCAGCACTGCTTGGCCGACCCTGGACTCCTCCCTGGAATCCCGATCGACGCAGTAGAATCTCGTGAAGGTGTGCGTCGACCTCCACGTAGCAGCCCTGCAGATGTGCAGCAGGGGCACACCAGATAAGAACGCCGTAGTAGCAGCGATCGCTCTGGTCGAATGGGCTCTCGGACGGCCTGGTAGCGGTCGGTTAGCCAACCGGTGGCAGTGCATGATGCAGCCAGAGAGCCATCTGGAAATAGAAGACTTCTAGAGAGCCTTCCCTTGATTCACAGGTCCAAAGTTCACGAACAGCTGTGATGTCCTCCGAAAACTTCAGCGCTCTAGCCACATCCAGCGAGTGCAAAGTCCTCTCGGCCGGCGACGAAGGAGACGGGAAGAAAACAGGTAACACCAGGGGCTTGTTAAGATGGAAGTCCGACGGCACCTTGGGCATAAAAGAGTGGTGCGTCCTAAGCACCACCCTCGAGGCATGGAAAGTCAAGTACGGTGCTTTGCAGGATAGAGCCTGGATCTCTCCCACTCGTCGTGCGGAGGTAATGGCCACCAGGAATGCAGTATTCCACGACACAAACTTCATCGGTGCGGAGTGCATCGGCTCGAATGGGGGCCCCATGAGCCTGGTCAGCACCACGTTAAGTTCCCACGTCGGGGCCGGGGCCTTCACCGGCGGGAACGACAGGAACAGTCCTTTCATAAACTCTTTTACCAGTCGATGGGACCACAGGGACGTCCGTCCTGTGGTTCTGGTATATCTGGAGATCGCCGCCAGATGAATCTTAATGGAGGCGTGGGCCAGCCCAGCCTTTGCCAGCGATAGCAGGCACTTGAGGGGCCCTAATCCGTAGGGGGTTGATCTTCTGTGCTCGGCACCAGATAGAGAACCTCTTCCACTTATGACCGTAGCATTTGAGAGTCGAGGACGCCCTGGCCTTTGCAAGAACCTCTCTGCAATCGGCCGGTAAATTGTAGCCTCCAAACTCTAGCGCAGCAGGAGCCAAGCCTGCAGGTTCAGCAACGCCGGGTCGTGGTGGAAGATGGCGCCTCCTTCTCTGGAGAGAAGGTCCACATCCGCCGACAGCTTGATGGGAGGGGACGTTGACAAGTCCAGAAGGTCCGGGAACCAGATCTGCCTCGGCCACGCCGGTGCGACGAGGATCACCCTGCACCGGGACCTCTTGAGCTGGTTGATGAGTCGAAGCAGCGACAGCAACGGAGGGAACGTATACAGGTATAGGCCATCCCAGGGGAAAACGAGAACGCATCGCCCATGCTTCTCGGCTGGGGAAACCTGCTGGCGAACCTCTTGCACTTCGAGTTTGTCGCTGTTGCGAACAGGTCGATTTGGGGTTTGCCCCATCATCGGAAGAGTTGATCCACCTGATCCTGGCGCAGTTCCCATTCGTGACACGCGCGCAGTTCCCTGTTGAGCGAGTCGGCGATGGTGTTTCTTTCTCCTGCCCAGTGCTACAGATCCTGTGCCTCCTTGGATAGGGCTGGGGATCTGGTGCCTCCCTGCTTCCGTATGTAAAACATTGTCGTGGTGTTGTCCGTGAAGATCTGCACCACCTTGCCCTTGAGCGACGGGAGGAACGATTTGAGAGCCCAGAACACGGCTCGGAGTTCCAGGACGTTGATGTGCAGGAGCCTCTCCTCCGGGAGCCAGAGGCCTCTTGCGTGGAGATCTCCGGTGTGGGCGCCCCAACCTTCCAGGGAGGCGTCCGTCGTCACCGTCTCCTGGTACGCCAGCGTCTGAAAGTCCTTGCCCGCCGTGAGGTGGGCTCGAACGCCCCACCACTGAATCACCCGCCGGAACACCTCGTTGAGGGGGACCCTGTCTTCGAAGGTGCCCGTCGCCTGCATCCAACAGGCGTCGAGAAATTCTTGAAGAGGGCGCATCCGTAGTCTGCAGAGTTGCACCAGGTAGATGCAAGAGGACATCATCCCCAGGAGGGAATTGATGGACCTCATCCTGGCCACATCCGTGGCTAGCAGGCGCTGCACTTTGCCTAGAATGGTCTTCGTCCGTTCTTCCGACGGTGCCGCCAGGCGCCTCACTGTATCGAGCTTCACTCCCAGAAACAGGGCCACCTGCGACGGCACCAGGTGGGACTTTGGGTAGTTTATGGCGAATCCCAGGTCTGTGAGCAGCTGTACGGTCCTCGCAGTGTGTTCGACGGCAAGTTCCCTCGTCCTTGAGCGGATGAGCCAGTCGTCCAGGTAGGGGTAGACGTGAATCCCCTGCAGGCGCTGGCGCGCCGCCACAGGTGCTAGGCACTTGGTAAAGACCCTGGGGGCTGACTTCAATCCGAACGGCAGTGCTCTGAATTGGTAGTGGCGACCCTGGACGACGAACCTGAGGAACTTTCGGTGACTTTTGAGGATGGGAACGTGGAAGTATGCATCCTCCAGGTCCAACGACGATAGAAAGTCGCCTTCCTCCAGCTGTCCCAGTACGTGCTGTAGGGTGACCATCCTGAACTTTTGTGACCTGATGTATTTGTTCAAACGACGAAGGTCCAGGATGGGGCGTCAGCCGCCTGTCTTCTTCCTGATGAGGACGTACCTTGAGTACACCCCGGAGCCCCGGAGCCTCTTCGGGACAAGCTTGATGGCGCCTTTCCTGAGTATCGCCCGTACTTTCAACAGCATTTGCAGGATGTGATTTTCCTTCCTGGCCACAGGTGGAACGTGAGGGCACTTCTTCAGGAATTCGATAGAGTGTCCTCTTGTCAGGGTATCCAGCACCCAATGGTCGGTGGTGATGGACTTCCACACGCCGACGAACTTCGTCAGCCGGCCTCCCACCGGGGTGCTTCGGTGGGGGCCCGAGACCACGGCCGGTTCAGTCCTGCTTGGAGGTGGTGGCCTTGCCACCCTGGCCACCTTGCCGACGCCGGCGAGGTGCACCCTGCTTGCCGTGACCCCTGTAGGCCTCCTGAGATGAGGAGCGGGCCGCCTGGTGATAGGACGACGAGCCACCACTAGATCCCTTGGAGGCACCCTGTCTGCCTTCCGGAGCTCCGAAAGGGCTGTCGTTGCTGAAGGGCTCCTAGGGCGCGGGCCGTCTCCGTATCCGTCTTTATGGCTTGGAGGGATTCGTCCACCGCCTTCCCGAACAAGTTGCTGCCGTCGAACGGCATGTCCAACACCCTGGTCTGGACGTCCTGACGAAAGTCGGTCGCCCGGAGCCAACCCCGTCGTCGTAGGCAAACACCGTTGCCCAGCTGGCGGAACCCGGTATCGGCAATATCGGTTGCCACCGTTATGGCGTGGTCTGACGCCACCTCGCCTTCTTGCAGTATTTCCAGGGCCTCGGACCTCTTGTCGTCCGGTAGGAAGTCCAATATCGGGGCCAGCTTAAACCAGAGCTCCCTGTCGTAATGGGCCACGATCGCCAGGGTGTTGGCCGCTTTGATCGTCGTCGCCGCCGACGAAATGACCCGCCGCCCCATGGCGTCCAACTTCTTTCCCTCGCCGTCCGGCGGGGAATTCGCCGTCGAGGCTCCTGACCCCGCCGCTTTCTTCTTCGCCGCCACCGAGACGACCGAGTCTGGCGTTGGCTGGGCCCAGAGGCACAGGGGAGCGGTTTCGGGGACCCGGTACTTCTTCTCGTACCGGTCCCGTTTGGCTGGTGCCGTGGAGGAGTTCTTGAGAACCGACAAGCCCTCCTCCCAGATGTCATCGATTAGAGGCACCGCGATGACAGTCTTCCTCTTGGCCTCCCGGCGCTGATAGAGGAAACCTTCCTTTTTCTGCTCCTCCGGGCAGAGCTGGAACAATTCGGACGCCCTGGCGATCATGGTGTGGAATGAGCCAATCTCGTCGGGCGACGAGGTCCGTGCAACGGGAGACCCGTTCCGTCGTCGTCGCCGTCGCCCTCAGAACCCGTCGTCGAGCCCATCACACCGTCATCTCCCGACTCGTGGGAGGATGAGGAGGGAACTGTAGGCTTTACGGGGACGAGTGGAGGAGAGGGTTGGGTCCTCCGTCGTTTGTTCTGAGGACTTCCCGACGGGCCAGGTTGCGGGTCCTCCGGCCTGGGCCGTGGGAATCTCGTCCTTATCTCAGAGCATAAGGACTGGATCGCAGACAAAATGGCCGCCAAGCTATCCTGAGGCCTAGGATCTGGCTGCGCCGGAAGGGAAGGCTGCTCTTCCTCGCCATCGCCGACTTCCTCGGTTATCTCCCGAGGATCTTCCTTACGGGATCGAACCTTCTCGAATTGGACTTCGAGGTTCCTCACAGCCTCGGTCAGTTCCTCCTCCGAGGCTGACTCCGAGCTTGAGGAGGCTACCGTGCCCCCCCTCGCTTCTTCCATCATGGTGGCCATGAAGATGGGCTGAAAAGAGGATTCCCTCCTTGGCGGCAGGGAAACTCTAGTCCCGGAGGCAGTCTCCGCTGGCGGGGTCTCTGCCGGCTTGGCCAGAGTCGCCGCGATCGCCTCGATAGAGGACTTTGCCTGCTGGCTAGGGGCCTTCACCACCTTAGGTGCGTCCCGGGCCTTCTCCTTAGGGGGAGGGGCGATGCCTCGCTCCCCCTCTTCCGAGATCGGACGGGGCTTCTCCCGAAGCTTACCTGGGGTCTCGGACTTCCTCTTCCCCGAAACCGGAGCGCTGGCTCGTGGTTGACAGTGCCGGGGAAGGCGCGCCCTGCCTGGCGACCGAAGAGCCTGACCTTTCGGCGCTCCCGGAGCCAGCGGACTCGCGGCGCTTGGCCTGGTGTTGGGCCCCCGTCGCCAGGGTGCCCGCACAGGACTTAGAAGCCCGCTCGGACCCTTTCTTCTTCTCACCCGTTGAGCCCTTCTCCAACCAGCTGGTGAGACGGGATCGACGGTCCCTCATGGTCCGCTCCGACAAGTTCTTGCAGAACTGGCAGTCCTTCTCTACATGAGTCTTGTTCCCATGAAGACAGTAGAGGCATCGCAAATGTTCGTCTTCCTTAAACACATTCTGCAGCCCGCAACCAGGGCAGCTGCGAAACAGCTTGGGTCCGGGTGACAAACTCGTGTCCTGGGCCATCTCGAAGTAGGCCGCGAATCTTCTGGAATCCTCCTAGAAATTGATTTGATGAAATCTTCACCCTTGAGGGGCGTAGAAAAATCCTGTAACGGGTAGCCGTTAATGGGAGTAGAAACGGTGGAGCTTGAGGCTCGATTAACTGAAAAAATGTGAAAATTCACCTGAAAAAGCGCGAAACACGCAGTACAAGCTCGAGAGCTAAGCACGAGGACTCCCAACACTTGAACGTGCGGTAAAAATCTGAAGATGGCTGCCAGAGGCAGGGCTTAGGTAGAGGGCAGTCATTGGCTGTGGTCAGTATGACGCAGAGATCAGTGATTGGTTACTACTACGAAAGACAGATCAGAAACGAAACTGATACAGATTTTTCTTTACCGAGGATTCCCAGCCTGACGACTGGGAATATTCATGAGCATGTGAATCCATGCCAGACCCCATGCTGAAGAATGTGCAATGTGCAAAAGTAATCAAATCTGGCATATAGCGTACGGACACTGCAAGACCCTTTTTCTTTCCTTTTCTTTTCGTTCTTCTTTTCTTTCTTGTTCTTTTCTTTCTTGTTTTTTTTTTCACCTGACCAGGGAGTATTCCACTGGTCATATAGGTTGAATGTTTATATGAAGAATGTATGTTTTATGATGTTAAGTTGGAAAAAACAATAAAATGTGTTATTTAAAAAAAAAAGCAGTTAGTGCTATGGTAGTTTATTCTTGATAATTCACCGGGCATTCCCCAATGAATTATCATCTTCATAATATCATCCAAATTGTTTAGGTCCTCATTTATATCTCTCCATTATGCTGTGCCCCCTATATCTTTCAGGTTCTCGTAAATCTGAGTAAGCCCTTTTTGTCATGTTCTATCAGTATTTGCACATCTACCAGGCCTTTCCTTCCTCTCATGGAACTTTTTCATCTTTTGTCATGAGTGCATATTCCTCAAATTAAGTCAATCTTTCCCTTGAACTACTTTCTCATTCCCTTAAATAAGATATTGTCTGCCTAGTTGCCACAAGACTCTAAACCTCCAGGCCACAACGCTGTAAAGCCATTGTCTCCAACCAGTAGATCGCGAGCTACCGGTAGTTCGCCTGAGGCTTCCCAGTAGCTCTTTGCATCAGACATCAAAATGATAACTGTGTGTTTAGTTTAGAGTCTGATGTCTTCCTACAAAGCAAACAGTCAAAATCTGTGTGCACAGTGAGAGGAGAGGATGTGTCTGGGCTTGATATTATATGATGTGATGTGTTATATATAACACGCTTATTACACAGAGATTTCTAACCGTGGACCTGGGGATCGAAATTGTGTTGCTCTGTGTCGCCTTGCTTTCCAGGCCAGCACGTTGCTCCCAGAGCTATCCTCCCAAGTCTTGAAGGGCTTGGGACTATGTTCCAACATTTAGTTAACTATCAATAACAAAAGTAAATGGGAAATGTGTGTTGTGGCCAGTGTCACCAACAGGTGCACATGATGGCTGATTAGAAAGGCAAGGAAAGCACACATCTGCATGCCATCTGAAAAAAAAAGCTGAGGCTCTGATGGTTTCAGTGTCACTGTGCTTCTTTAGATTTATTTTGGTTAGCCTTACTTTGCATGCTGGTAATACTAGGCTTTCCATCAGAATGGGGAACATAAAACTACAGCTGTAATCACCTTTTGCTCAGTGTGTGTGTAGAAAAAAAGACAATCCATGTGAGTCCCAGCATGCAAGAATAAAGGTACATCTAGCGTTGCGGTTTATGGCAAAACTGTATAGTTTTTTTTTTTTTATTTGAAGGCACTGAGTTCTCTGTTTTAAGGCAGTCGTACCCAAACTGTATTAAAGGTTAAGATGGAATTTGCTGTGATATGGAGGAGTATGCATGCCCCAATACAGGAATTCAGCAGCTAATGGCACATTTGCATGTAAGTATATGTGGGAAACTACTAGCTAACTGTATTCTGGTGCTTGTCCACTTACATTTATAAAACTAAACAGGAATGCAAAATGGTATGTGCTATCAATGTCAGTACTTAAAAAAACATGATTTGAGAATTCTGTTTCAGCTTATGTTTTACGAAAGTTGTAATTAGGTGAGAACAGTGAGCAGAGGTCTGTATCTATATATTTTGATATGTATATGATTAATATAGCTTAGACCTAGTTACTAGGTAACATATTTAAGAAACCTGAAGGTGTCTCACCCGCTAGTCTCTGGGGATCTGTCATCTAGGTGGCCAGGACACGGCCATCGCTTTTAGATCCAGGTCCTGCGGCTGGACCAGTGCGGGAAGATCACCTAGGTGAGAGGTCTTTGGAGAGTAGAGTGGGACACGGATGGTGAGATGTGGTATCCTCTTCCCTGTAACACCTTTCCCCATCCTACCAGGTAGGAAACTTACGAACTAAAACCCCCTCCCCCTTTCACAACACAACACTTTCTCACGGACAACTCACTATGATAGAAAACGGAGTAACTCCCGAGTAGTATACCTGACATGTCCCAATACAAGTGTCAGGCAGGGTCAGGCAATTACTGGCTATCACCCACACCTGCCTTCAATTACACTTCCCGACACCGGTAAAAGGTGGAGCACAAGAGCACACTCTGAGTGAGGTAATGCACACAAGTAAACAGCAGTTCCAGTGGCAGTTTAACACTAGGAGAAAGACGGCAAAAAAGAAGGTATTCGCAAGGAGGGAAGTGCCCTTGACCTTTTCGATGAGGAACGGTTACTTTCACGAAACCTTGAGAATAGAAAGCATTAGACCAAGAAACCAGGCTGACAAATCCTGCATTGTATGTCGAAGGTAACCGGGGCCCTTCTGCGTCAATAATCAAGGCGGAGAATCACCTGCTGCCGTGGTACTGTCCTTAGCTCCTATACCAAAGCAGAGACAGTGAAATCAACTCAGCTGGTGAGTTGGGCAGACTGATACCAGACTGCTCTGTGTTGAAGCCAAGGTTGCAAGCGGCAACATTGTATAGTGAGCGTTGAAGCGAACAGTGTATGAAATGCATGTGATAACCAATGCGAGTAAAATTGAACAACAGATGAGTGATTGAACTTTGAAACCAAGATAAGATAAGATCAGGAGAAGGAAACCACAGTTCTTTCTTCCAGTATAAAAATAAAATGTGCATCTTTAATCTACAGTGCCCAAGTTATAGTGGGAATAAAGAGCAACATTGATAGGCATTTTGCAATGATGCACACATATTATGAAAATAATGTTCTCAAAGGAAGTTGTCTGCGATCCTCAAAAGTAGGTAAACTAAATGCAGCAATGCCAACGCTATTAGAGAGGCACCCTTCAATGTTGTTAATTATTTGATGAAAAACAAATGTACTTTTATAGATGGTGCAATTGTGAGGTTTGCAGTGGCACCCGTGGCTGAGGCTGTTGTAAAGGATTTTAAAAACTGTCCTGAATTTATGTCTGCTATGTCAGGTGTGCAGTTACGTGCAAAAACTATGCAAAGGAGGGTCCCTGCTCTATCACTCAATGTGATGCCTATCTCTGCATCAACCTTTTTCAAACATGAACTTCCTGACATCAGAACTTTGATCCCATCTGATAGCATCTGAATGCTGTTTCTGTTTCAAGCTAACACCAGATTACTGAGCACCGGTGGATAGCATGCAGTGTCAGCCTCCACAATGAATGTCTCTATAGCTACATTTTGATATGCTTGACAATTTTTAGAAGACATCTACTAATAAAAAATAATGAAATACATGTTTTGAAGTTTTTAATATCATGGTGAATGCATATGGTATTTCTTTGTTATGTAAAGAGCAAAACATAGCCCCAAAAAAATCATTGTAAAAATTCTCCTACTCGTGGACATCACCACCCAGTAGCTCTCGCCAATTGACCATTAACTACAAGTAGCTATTGCCAACATAAAGGTTGGAGACCCCATACAATGGATGTTGGAGTGTACCCTCTGAAGTACCATAATCTATCTCTGTTTATAGGTGGTACCTCTGACAGAGAATACCCATTTACCCTGAAGCCACATATGTTGTTAATGAAGATATATATTTTAAAAGGTAAAGTAAGCACATAACTTTTGTTCTTGTAATGCTAAAGACCTCTAGTCATGCACTGGGACATCACCATATAGAACAGCACAATCTTGTGGTTGAGACATCCCTGGAATGAGCTAGGTTGAATGGTTGGAATCAGAGTGCAAGTCAACGAAACAGGCAGAATAGATAGTTTGACTTAGATATCTCAGTCAACATCCCAGTAGATCTGGGAAAGCGGCCATAGTGACTCAGTCACTGAACTAGCACTGTCTGAGTCATGGCACTAAGAAGATGTGAAGGGATTCATCTATTCTACTTAGGCTCCTCACAACAGAGGTATCTTGGCTGTCCGGGGCCCAAAAGCATTACAAATGTACACAAATTATTGATTATGTATCCATGTTAATAAAGGACAGCACAGAGGGGAGACAACGCAATGCTCTTTGCTCCTAATGGCTTTTGTCATTTTACACCAAGCACCTAATAACATTCAATATTGTCAGGGAGGCTGATCTGTTAATCGCTGTGGTAACAACAAATGTATCATAAACCAAGAATAAAATTGCGTTGCATGATTTTGCAGCATTAGGGCAAACAATTAGACTGCACATTATTGCAGACCACCAATTATTTGTCTACCACCAGTACGTTATTTCCAGGAAGGCAGTGACATGCATTCCTTCTTTCTCATAGGATAACATTGAACTATTCCTCTCTCCCAAAAACTATCTGTGTCAGCTGTGTGGGATACGGTTGTTGCTTGTTACCTCAAAAAAGTGAAAAACAGAAGACTCATGTCCGTGTGATGCTGACATATGCATTGGCATACTTATTCCCGCAACCTCTATCCCTGCAAATAAAAGCCACACAATATATATTCCCCTTAACATTGTTAGTCTTTAACTTATCTAACGAGCATATGGTTTCTAAGGGTAGTAACAGATACAAAGTTCTAGAAAAGTGTTTCATTACATTTAGCAAAGCATGCAAGGTACCACACAGATATGTTGTATTTTTATTGTGATTTATATAGCGCCTTTGTCCAAAGCGCTTTATGTAGAAAGAAAACAACGGTACATAAAAATCAGTAGTGCATGTTGACGTTCAGAAACTTCCGGTAACAAGCAATCAAGGACAATGAAGCAGGTGAGTTTTCAGGGAACAACAGAACAAAGAGTAAGAAGTAATAGAACAGAGAGACAGGGGGAGCATGTTCCAAGGAAGAGGAGGAAGGAGCTGAAAGGAATGAAAGCGGGATTGAGCACAGGGGGGTTAAGAACATTCAACCTGAAAATACAGGAAGAACGAAGAGTGCGAGATGGAGTGTAGAAGGAGAGAAGAGAGTCAAGATTAGCAGGGGCAAACCCATAATGAGATTTAAAAGCTAAACAAAGAAAGTGAAATTTAAGTTGAGATTGGAAAGGTCGCCAACCAAGAGAGGCAACAGAAGTAGAGATCGATTCCCGATAGGAGATAAGACAAAGTAAGTGAATAGAAGAGTGACAGATTGATTTCAGAGGAGCGAGGCATGAGCAGGGAAGGCCGAAGAGCGTGACACAATACTAAAATAAACGAGAATGAATTAGTGAGGAGACAAGAAGTTTCGTAGCATGAAAGGTGAGGAAGGGACAGACTCTGCGGATATTGTCGAGATGAAAGCGACAGGAACGAGATGTGAGAGAGATATGGTGGGTAAAATAAAGATTAGAATAGAAGTGAAGACCAGGTTTACGTGCAGTGGGAGGAATAGATAAAGTAGAGGGAGGAAAAGAAATAGACAGAGATGGGAGATGTGGCAATCCAACATTGTGATTGAGATCCTTGACTGACCTAAACTGAGTGCCTGCTCACATCCCTGCTGCACACCACACCCAATGATATTTGTCCACACAGCACATCATTTCTCTTCACAGCAAAGGGCCACATCCTCATCCTTTCACGATTAACTTTGAAAAATGTTTCATGTGCGTGGCAACCACAGTCAAGGGTATAAGTGCACAGAGCTAGCGGGGACATAACCTGTTAGTCTCCGAAAACTGATCTGAAGCAGGAGCTCTGCAGGGCCCCCACTGAGGTTCCAGATTAGTCAGGTTATCCTGTATGCACACTTTGTTGTTCGATTACAGCTCAGGAGAACAAAGTTCCTGCACTGGAGAAATCAGTGGATCTATGGGGATGCTTGCGTAAATAATCTCTGTACCAGTGACATGTAGAGTCTGGAGGCATGTTCAAAAGGCAGCCTCAAGTGCTCATTTCCATGTAATGAGAGCTATATGTTGCCCATCGAATATAGACTGCTAGGTATATGCATAGAACATTCAAATGGGGCATTTAAAAGTATTTCACTACTGCTGCTTTTACATGAAAGATGTTTCCGATTTTAGAATACTAACCAGCCTGGCTGATTTGATTTTCAATTCAGTGCAATACAGAGAGTTGGAGCACAACAGACAATTGATTGTTTACCTGATTGTAATGGGGAGAACAAAAACAAATGAAGACTGCCTGGATTCAAAGGCAGAGATGCCAGTTTAGTGGCTTTTTCTTCTTCACATTTGTCACATGTCTTCCATTGCTACAAATTGGGTGGACCTGTGGGATGCAGGTAGTCACCTGCACACCTGAAAGACAGCACTCCACACATGATATGGATAGTGACAAACTAATCCATTTTAGGACCAATAATGGGCCATCAGTACATTATGTCCCACAGGGTGTGTTGAATAACTATAAATTGACAGCAGGAAAAGCTGAAAAGCTCCTAGGTAAAAACACTCACTTTATTCATGGAGAATGGTGCCTGCTTCATTGGAACTGCACATTAAAAAATGGTGTGCTTATGGCGTTTCTCTACTCTAAATCAAATGAAGAAAATTCATCATCATTTCATCTAGGGTCATTCAAATGTAAAGTTTTATTTCTTCAAGAACTGTCCGATTATTGTACAATGTTTTTAAACAACTGTTCAATATTACACAATATATCATTGTGTACATTTGTTGAAAAGCAATGGTGTTGTTTTATTGACATACTGTTCTCATTACAATAGCAATAGAAGTGAAAGGCTGTCGGGGCATACATACACATAAGATGCGCTTTGGTAACCTGGGGTGCTAATGGCCTTTAACCCCCGTTCTAGGTGCTGCAACAGGGGATAATGGCACAGAGCCCTCGTTAACCATCCTCGCTTTGCTCGGGTCGATAACTTGGGCTGCCAGGCCGTTGTCTCCCTGGAACGGGGGATGAACACCACATCCATGGTTTCAAGGAGATTATCTGTTGGTTTGAATCTGTTGGTTTTTATACAGAGCCTCAAAGAGAAATTACTCTCGCTAAAATGTCACATTTTTTACTTGCATAGCAATACAACTTGTTATCTATAAAGCTACTGTATGAGAACAAAGGAGTCCTGGCTTCTCATTTCAAATCAATCATTCACTGAACCAATTGCATATTGTGAGTTATCTACTGAAGCAGGAAATGTTGTTCATAGGGCAAATGCATGGCATGATTCAAATATTACATTATGTATGGTAAAGATGTTGAGTCATACCTTTGGAACCATATGACTTAGAATCATGGGGGGTTGGAAGCTAAGAGGCTCTTCTTGAATTTAATGCCCAAAATGCATTCCATATAATTGTTACAAATTATGATTCAAATTTATAAAATGAATGAATATGCTATACATTCATGTTGCATACCCAGACCTATGTCTATGATGAGAGATTACAGCAATCCATAAATCATTCATGTGATAGTTTGTTGCCAGCAATTATGGAATACCAGCTATTTTTCATGTATTGTCTTAAGAGCAAATAGGCCCAAACATTTTTTTCTGGTCACAAATGGAGAATTTATTATGGAATTGAGATTGTGCAGCATGTGATTTAGAATGAACCCCTTTCCTACTAAAGAGGTCACGAGTGTTAGATTTAAAGATGCAACAAGTCAGTCATATTGTTGATATTGCATGGAGGCAGAGGCAACTGAAACATGAAATCACCCAATCATTGGCTGCCCCAAACTTGGAGGTAAAAGGTATACATTATTTAGGAATGTTCTAGATGCCAATAATGACACATTTACAGTCAACACACATCTCTAATCTTGGCTACCTTAAGTGGTTTGATTGACATTGTAGAGAGGAAAGGTGTGTAACTTGGTAATGAACTTAGTTTAAATGATGATGTGATAATGAAGGAATTTTAGAGTATGTGACATTTAATGTATAAAAAGTATTATAGCTGATGGTTATTTTTCAAAAATGTGTTTTTTAAAAATGTATTGTATTCTATTGCATTGCGTATAAATGATATTTGTGCTACACTACTGCCTAACGTTTAATGTAAACCATAAACTCAGATAAAAACACTTTAATTTGTAATAATCCTATGAGTATTGGGGGTGTGCAGTCAATATGAGTATCAGAGTATTAGGGAGGCCAATGGAAAGAACAGGCCAATAAAATTGTGTGAGATAATCATGACACCGGCATGGAAATATGTAAGATTTTAAAAGGTCGGTGAAAAAATTGGGTGTTATTCTGAGACGAGTAAGAATACCAGATGTCCCTATGTAATTGTTCTTGAATATAGATATTTTCTGCTCATGACTTGGTCTTGTTCATGAGTGTCCTTCAAACAACTTAATTTGAGGCAAACCTGCTTGCTTTTTCCTGAATAAAAGGAAGAGATCAGGAGAGACCTGCTGACTGAGACTTACATAGGAACACTTGATGGTTTCTGCTGGTCCATTGCCTTTAATGATCAATTCATCATGAATATGATAATTCCACAATACAATGGATAGATTCTCTGCAGCCTACATTAATATTTTTCTTTTAAATACCAACAGGGGGGAGGCGGTGACACCAAAAAGCATTGACTAAACTGGACATGTACACTGACTTATCACTTTATTAAAAATCAAGAGAGTTGCAATTTCAAATCAACTCAAAACATATGTTGAGCTGTGTGATTAATGATACACATAGCAATTCTGTGTACTCAGTACACAGCTCTTTGTACATTAAAATCTCATTAAATTGTACCCAACGTGCTTTCACAGAAATAGTGAAAATTAAGCTGTGATATTAAGACATTCGTACTGTAGCCTAATAAAGATATACTTGATAATGTGTGTTCTATGGAAGCCGTAGCTATTTCATAAGGAGTGGAAAATGAGTGCAGGTTTAATTGTGTCAAGTTTTGATCAAAGTGACTGTTTCTTGCCCAGAAGTGTGAGGTTGAACTGTATATTAGGGGGCCTTAGATCAGGGATACCCACTCAATGCCCAATCAATAAAGTAGCAAGGAAGTAGCAATACATTAACCAAAATATACCTTACAATGTCAGTGTCATGGTTCACCCACTCCCGACGGTCTCCTACTACTTTCAGGCAAGACAACACCAATGGTGGTGAGTCCCGTGGCATTTGGGGCAGCACACACCATTTCGATCTCCAATGACTACATTGCCCAGCAAGCCCGGTAATCCATGCATGTGATGTGTCACATGTTATGCTATCCAATGCAACCTGGAAGATGAAGGTACTGAAGCGTTTAGAACTTGCCGGGGCTGTGCTCCTTAACCGTCACGTTCCGCCCGGCAAGCAGCTATTTTTGTACCCTGTTCTTCTTGTTTTTCTGCCAGTTTCCAGGCCATTTTGCTCTCGTTTTTTAACCCTGACCTTGCCCTGCCCTTGTCTGTTTCTGGTGATCGATCCCTTTTGACAGATCTCCTGGCTTCCCCTGAACTCAGCTTCCATTTCCCGGACTGCTCTTTCCTAATCCCTGTTGGCTGTGATTCTACTGATTGGTTCATCTGATTCTTCTCCTGGTATCTGCAGGGGTTCCTGTTTCTACACCCCGGATTGCTTTCATTTTCTTAGTTTTTTACTTCTGAACTGGACTTGGTACTACTTGGATTTCCTTATTTTTGTTTTTGAAAATGTTTCTAGTTTTTTCTGATCATCAGCTCTGAGACTCTCATCGGGATCTTCTTGCATACTGGAACTGGACAAACTGCCCTTCCCCTACACTGCGCCCTCGTGCCTTATGGGTCGGATATCATCTGCAAAGAAGACTGTTTCTTTGTTTGTTTGTTTATTTATTTATCTGTGTTGGAATACTATGCGACACTCATTCCTTTTTGGTATCCTGGACTCTTTGGACAACCGTGGCAGGAACTTGCAAGTAGGTTCATCGCCTCCATTTTCATCACATCAGGTAGGAGTTGGGTACTGTCTGAGGGAGGTGTGGTCTATGTAGTCCAAGGATTAGAGGAAATACTAATATTGTGTATTTGTTTTTTTTCCTTCTGTAGCTCTGATGGTTGTTCTTACCTTTTCACCTGTGCCCTTAGCCTGACAGGTCCGTATAGTTCTCTGCAGGTTGCACTCTCAGGGGAAACGTCTCCCTGTGAAAGGGGAACCTGGTTGTCATATGTGACTGAGGTTATCAAAGTCTAACTTGATCCTGACAGTCAGGGTGTCAGGTACAACAAAGTCACTCATGAGGTAATATAAACCTGCAAACCTTGTCTCGTTCACAAGGAAGGTCAAAACCAGCCACTAAACCTGGGCTCTTTATTTAATCCTTAATATTCATTATATTCATTAGAACAATTCAGCCTCAATATTTAACTTTAGACATTTGGGTTGCTAGATATTCTTTTTAAGTTTCTTGAAATATGTTGAATTTTAAACAAAAAGTAAAATATATGAATTATTCATGCAATGCTAAATAGCAGACAATCATAAATACTTTATTTTGAAGATTTATTGTTACCTTGAGTTGGGATGACTAATGTATGCACATATGTTCTTTGTACAGTGCTTAGGCTGGATATGGTAGGTTAGTGTCCAGGTTTTGGACATACAACTGCATATTGTGCGCATACAACAAGATTACGTGATTCATTCCTTCCTCTACAAATTCAGTTCTTAGGAACTCCACTAGCGGCTCCAATGTCAATATGAAGAGCATGGGAACAATGCGCATCCTTGTTTTGTACCCTTCTGTAGGTCCCATCTATTCGATATACATTTCCCTGTCCTAATCCTGACCCAGGCTGCTGTGTAGATCAGTTATGCCAAACACAGGAACCCTTCTACTGCCCCAACGTGCTCCAGGGTCATTTGTAACCATTTCCATCTGATTGAGTGAAATGCCTTGATCTGACTGAGTGAAATGCGTTGATAGCATCAAAGAAGATCACTGCACAGTGGTCTTCCTGATAGTTTGTCCCATATATGACAGAGAGAAATCTTCTCAGATTCCATGAGGTGTTCCTGCATGGGACATACGTTGTCTGATCCGGATGCATCAGTGTCCTTATCACTTTCTTCAACCTTTCTGCTAGGAGAGTTGTAAGAATCTTACAATCCTGATTGGCCATAAATGTAGAATTCACTCTCCTGGCTTAAGCATTGGCACTATTATTGAATTTCTCATACTCAATGGGAGTATGCCCTGCTCATATGCTTCCAAAAATACAGTCAGAAACATTGGGGTTATCTCAGAAATTAATTATTTATAAAATGCTGCCAGACGACCATCCCCTCCCAGTGTTTTATCGGTCGGTCGGCAACGATAGGATAACCAAACTTACTTCATCATCCGATAGTGAGGCTTCCAGTACCTCTATCCGGTCTATCTGCAGGCTAGGTAAGTTGATCTGTGATAATGGGGGTCATTCCGAGTTGGGCGATAGCCATGGTGCTATTAGCACCATGGCTGCCTCCCAAACCGGGTCCGGGTCTGGTCTGGCAGAATGGGGAGTTACCGGGTCATTCCGAACCTGGAGGACCCGGTAAGTCCCCATGTCAAATACCATTCCCCATTCCGATTCGAGCCCCCATAGGGCTCAATGGGAATGGGGAAGGCGCTAATAATGGTGCCGCAAATTGCGGTACCGTTATTAGCTCCAAGGTCCCTTAACGGGAACCGCAGAGAACGTGTGATCAGACCACACGTCCTTTGCGGTTCCCACTACGGGACCTCGGAATTGGACCTTAAAAGCTTCTCATAAGACCTCTTCTTTTGTAATGCTGCCTATATTTGCCCTGAAGAATTATTTGATCTTATCAGCCATGTGCTCTCTAAATGGACTGTCTGTCAAAGCTTCTGCTCTCAACCTCATGGTATGCAATGGGGACCGTCCTGTGCCTAACTGTCAGGTCATGAATAATGGTGAATGGTCTGAAAGTGTCTTCCCCATATGAGCTCCTCCACGTCAGCATCCAAGCAATCCTCGCTAAACTCGACCCAGCCATCCAAACCTTTATTATAGATGGCCACAAGTTACCCATCTCCCCAAATGTGAACACCATAGGCATTTACTTAGACAACACCATTAATAAGTCCCAGCAAGTAAACCACATCGCCTCCACAGCCACCAATGCGACTAAACTTATCCACGCGAGCAAACCTTTACTCTCGCAAGACGATCACCTCACCATTGCCGATGCCCTCATGGTGCCAAATTGGACTACTGTAATGCACTACTATGTAGCACGTTAGAGAAGAACCTTAATAAACTCCTAGTTCTACACAACAATGCACGCTGTGTCAGACTAGATCTGCTCAGGCATGATCATGTCTATGATGCAAGACAGCAGTACTCTTACTACCTATCAGAGACAGTTTAGGCCAAAATGACCTAAAACAAAGTCTGAATGTGTGATTTGGCCAATTTGCAACTGTTTGAAAATTCCAAACGGCCAGAAAGTTTGACCATGTCATGCATTCGGTGCTGGGGGCTTCAGGGGTGTTCCTACTATATTGTGAGCTGGTGTTACGGGGGATGCAGGGGTGTCCCCTGCATCAATCCATAAAAAAAATAATGAGGGTGGCAAGGGAATGAGCTGGGATTGCAGGGGTGTCCCCCTTATCTATCCCACAATCCCCCTCAAAAAAAGGAAATTACCCTGCGGCGTTGGTTCCCGATCACGAAAGTGAAAGGGAACAGGCGCCGGGAACAGGCGTCGCTTCAACATGGCGAGACAGAATGCAAGTAAAGTAGGTGGTGTGGGGGGCGGTGTGTCGGTGGGGGTGGGTAGGGGTGCATTCATGATGGAGGTGGGGGTATGAGTAGGGGTTTGGATAAGTCGGTAATGTTCATGAGAGAAAAGACCAAAGATTATTTTGAATAAAGTAATCTTTGGTCTTTTCTCCCTTGAACATTTCTGCTTCGGGCATTGAACTCCAAATCTCAGAGACTGCATCAAATGTAAAGTCCTTTCAATCACTCCCCAGTGCCTTGCAAACAAAGCCCCTTCCTACCTGTCCTAAGACTCAACAGACGTGCCCCTGTCAGGCCTTTGCACCTCAAACACAGCCACTGCCTCACTATATCCAGATTCAACTGTCACAAAGCTTGTGGCTCCAGCTTCCCACACTTTACTCCAGCTTCCCACACTTTGCCCCTCTCCCTGCATGCAGAACCCTCATACCCATCATTCAGGAAGAAGGCAAAAACCCACTCTAGCTAGTGGGGCCGGCTGCATATGTTTCTTGTCTGACCAATCTAATCTCGGTTCCAGCCTGTAGTTACAGTCTCCCCCCCAGAGCCACATGATTGGCTGATAAGGAGCAATCCTTGCATACAATGAATGAAAGTTAGAGGAATCATTATTGAGAGCATAGGTATTGGTAATGCACACCTCTCTAATATCCACATGGCCATGTCTGAAGACCATGTAAAAGGGAAGGGGCTGCTATCAGGTTGTATTAGCTACCTTGCATTAATCTGCATGAACTAAATGGATCACTAATGATATTCTAATTGGAGGGTGCAATCATGGATGTAAGCAAGTGGCCTAAGCCCAAGGCCAGACATTTGACAATATTCCAGTGAATAGCAATACTCCATGCATTCCTTACTCCCATTCAGTCTGTGCTGTGCTTATCTACAGACCCAATTGGGCCTAACTTGACTTTGATCTAGTAAGTCTCGAGAAATCAATGTCTGTTTGGCACACATAGTCACTCCATCAATGGAAAATGTTATATAAGTTCAATACACGTTTCAACATTTTAAATGGTCTTCGTCAGGGACATTTACATTGTGCATCATACATTTGGTTTGGACCACCACCATTGGTTTAAAAAATAGAAGTCATATCCACAATATATCAAACACCCAAGCATGTCCCGAATAGGTAATTCGTGGGTGAACCAAAGGTTACCAAATTAATAATGTGCACCAAATCTATATACAAATATATGATTGTGTTGTTTTCCATAGGCACAATGAAATCGTATTATAATTGCAAAATTAGCAATGTCCAAGTGAAAAGGGAAGAGGGAAAACCAATAAGGCGAAGGGGAAATAGGAAAGGAGAAGGAAAGGGAGAACAACATTGAGACAATCCATTATTATTAAGATGGCAATGTACTTTATAAGTAGCGTTGTTTCATAGTCAAAAGACTCCAAAATGTGGGTTTATTAGTGCCACACCGGCCCAACACCATGCCCACACCATTAAGACTCCTTCTGGATGTGAAAATGTAGTAAGGCAATTCCAACTGTTCTAGACGCCTAAAGTCCCAGAACATTTCCAATTCTGAAAATGGTAATGGTACTTTATCGTGATCCTGTATTATGCGACTATCAAGCCTTAGGTGAAATAAACAGCCCCATGTCTGAATTGCAGTTTCTTTAAGAGTGTCGTGCACGTTTACAATATGTGTTAGTGATTGGCCATGATCCCGTTCCCACACCATGTGTTGTCGATGTGGGATGTTTTTACCCATGCATCCGAGCCCTACCTCAAAAAACTGTGCAGTACTGGCATTGAAAACATCATGATGGCCAGAGCTTCCCAGAAAATGCCCAGGGAAAGGCATGAAGAATAGGCTGCCACCCATTTTTGCCGATGTTATGGGCACAGAAGGGCACTGCCTAAAACCACCATTGGACTACCCACACAGTAGCCTGAAACCATTGGGAATGGCAATGCTGATTGCCAAAAGCAACCTAGAATTGTGGGGAATTCATTTTCTTAAATCCCAAAAATGGGTGCATTACCAGTACTCACCACTATCAGAAAGCCGGCGTTTTAAAACAACACCAGACTTTTTTGTGTAAAACTGAATAAATGAACCCAAAGCAGGCCAGAGAAAGACTTACTGAGGGGTGGATACAATGTAAAGTTATATTCTGAAGTGACTTGAAGGTTTATAACAAGACTGGCTGAGCTGTGGATTTCAGCAGTTTAAGTAAATTTGGACTGAAAGACACTAAAAATCTAAATGTTTAAAAGAAATGAGTGACCTACTTTTCAGTGTCACATAGGTTGCAATTGTTTAAATGTCATAGTTTTAAACTTAGAATCAGCATTCTAGCTGCATATGTAAAAATGGTTAGTTTTATTTGAATGCAGAAAACTGGGTAACTAAAAGTGACATTAGCTGGGGCCTGGCTTAAGGAACTGAATTCTGCCCACCAGCTACCCCCGACAGGAGATGAGACTTGCACAACAGCTGTGTTCCCAGGCCTAGCTGCCTTTTGCTGTTCCCACCAAAAGGGATATGACACTTCTCTGATTGAATTACCTGGGCTCTGCAGGAAATTGAACAAAGCCCTGTCCTGACTCAGGCAAATGATTTATTGGTGGGAGTCGTAAATGTGGCTTCCTCCTGGAAGGAAAGGGGAGGAGCACTGCATGTGAGAGCAAGCTGGCTTGGCAGAACTGGAAAAACCAGAAATTCAACCTTGTGCTGTGGGGAAACCACACCCCTTTGGGGCCAGAAGATAACTCTAAAAAGATGGATCATTCATAGAGCGGACTTGTGAACATTTTATAAATGATACCATAATTCTTGTGATTTTTCTGCCCACATTTTAAGAGGTTTTTAGAACTGGTGGTATGATCTGGGGGCAAGCTAGCAGTTAAGAGGGTATTACTTAAAATGTATGCATGTTAAAAATCTGACACTTCATCAATTAATGTCCATACTCCTTGCGCACATGTGTGTAAATTTGGGTTAATGTCCGATATTGCAAAACCAGTTAAAAAGGGCAAATGTTGCCATTTCTCAATGCAAGCTCTCAGGAAGAGCAGATTTGGACAGGGTATACCTCCTGTGATATGTGATGGGTGCATGTAATTTTAAACAAATGTGTACCTGTGCAAATATATCTTTTGGGTCAAAATATAGATTTTGTGTAATTTGACAGGGGTGGGTTCTCTGTATCATAAACAGACCTCATCATGACACTTCATTTCATTCCCCCAATCAAGGGGAAGAGGATGAAGTGGCCAATGACAAGTGGAGAGGGGTAGGGTCTAGAAAGCTAGCCTCTCCACCCACTTTCAAAACACATAAAAGCAGACAGTCAGGACAGATAGGGACATTCAATTCCATTTGCTGCAACGCGCTCTGCCGGACCACACAACATCCAGAAGATACTAGATTCAACACTTAGACTTTAAAACTCCAAAGAACTTGATTCAGAACTCAAAGCAAGGGCCTAAACCCACAAACTGAGAACTCTTCTCAGTGGGCCTCAGCATCCAGCAAACCTAACAGCGATAGCAGCATCCAGGAGCCGTGCAGATCAGCGCTGGGTCCAGAGAAAGCTGTGCAGAAAGATCCAGAAGCAGTGCTGTACCCAGAGAAAGCAGAGCAGTATCCAGAACCAGAGGCAGAGCAGAGCTGACCCAGACCGCTGTTCGCAGAACCAGAGAGCTGACCCAGACGCTGTGTGCAGAGACCGTCCGTGGCGAGTGATGAAACCTGACCAGATCCGTGGCGAGGCCCATCCTATTTTAAAATATATTGTGAGTACCTAGCAGAACTGTGCAGAACCAATCTCTTAGTTAAAATAATATAATTCAATCTATTTTAATCTAACCAGAACTGTCTCCTAGAAGTTGTACCTTGTCATTTTGCAAAACTGTCACCTGTCATTTCTAGCTGCTAGCTGTAACTTGTCACTTTGAACTTGTAAAATTTCAAATCTGAAAAACGACCTTTACCATATCGCTCATATCTCCTGACCGTTTGTCTTAGAGACTTGCAGTAACTTTCCTCTGAAAGCATTCCTACTCCCTATACTTGTGCCGCAATCGGGAAAAACGCACTCGCGAATTTGTCACGATTTGCAAATTTCTCCACGTGTGAAAACAGCAGCTTCCTTGCTTTCATTTTCCAAAAATTCGTTTAACCTGCCAATCATTCCTAAAACATTGCTAAAGTAAGCCTGAACTTATTTAAACCAACTAATCCTAAACCTGAACCTCCAGAGGGAATTAAAATCATTTTAGCACATTTTCCAATATATTGCTATCACATTTTAAAGCATTTTGAGCCTGTGTAAAACTCATATCTATTCTCCTCTAAGCTTGCTGGGAAACTGGAACTCTGTATTACATTGTGATTGTATACCTGAACTGTGTGCTCTTCCTTCCATCTCCTTACATTGTATAGGGGGGGTGAATTGCCACAAAGGGAAAGTGATTACCTTGTCTTTTGTGAAACCATATCAGTTTATCTTCTATACTGCATTTCAATCATTCAACCTTGCATTTCCTTGAACCCTATAAATCATTCTCTACCACATTATTCTTCTGTCCCTATTTACCAGTGTGCTACCTTATCCATTTCATGTCAACTCCTTAGTGATTATAAAGAAGTGGGCTAGTGCCAGATTCTCCGTTGTTAATCTTTATCATATCAGATTAAGTGTGATATTCAATTATTAATTTATTATAAAGTGTGATAAATATATATATTGTTTAAATTCTCAAATAAACCTTTTAACTTGCAAAACAGAACTACTTCTTGGCTCAGTGGGGTCAGGGGGATTCCAAGAGAGGGGTGTTATATAGGGGTAGTCATCCAGAACGCATGAACTGGACATAAAGATATATCAATAAGGGTTTCCATTCAGTATCCCAGACTAGGCATTGATTTAGCTGTAGTGCTGAATTGAATCCTCTTACATCGAGTGTTGTCCCCAATAGCCTAAGTGGGTGGCTGATTGAAAAGCTAACAATTAGCCCACTAATGCAAGGCTTATTTCCCATAATTACCATCAAAGCAAACACCTTGCGCTTCTCGCTTTGGTTGTATGCTATCAGCGTCATTCTGTAACCTACAATGTTATGTCAGAAAGGAACAAGGTAAATAGCTCATTAAATCATGCCCAGAATGCCTCCCTTTGTTACTAAACTTGCTCAAGTAGGCACACCTTTAAAAATATTCAACCGGTTCACTGTTTCAAGGTCATCGTATGTTAAAGTGTGTAGTCCAGGTTCATCTTGCTGTATACTTCATCTTAATAATCTTGATAATCTTAAGGAAATTATTTGCAAATCAGGAAAGTTATAATGTCACTGGCTTTCTAGATTACCAGCAAAGCAATATGCATTGTGGGCTTGTTGTCCTGTCCTCACCTGGTTATCAAGAGGTGTCCCCCAGTACTGTTAAGTGGAACACCGTTCTGCAACAGTCATAGCAGTTCTCCCTGTTCGGAGTTGTGTTATTGCTAATGTTCTCATTGTAATGAAACAACGTTTTTAGATACTGCCTTCATTTAACTCATGCTGGTGCATCCATTTGAAAGAGTATATTTACCAAGTATATATATGTATGTATAATCATTGCAATTTACTTACATCTAGCTTCTTATCATTTTGGCATGCAGCGTCTGTGATCAGACTAGCAGTCTGACTAATGTTGCTTTCCTCACTGTATTAGAACAACCTGTTTAGACACTGCTGTCGTATTATTAAAGCCTGTGCATCTAATAAAAAGATTATCTTTACCAAGAATATATATAAAACATTTACATTGCAAATGACTTATATCTTGCTGCTTATCCTTCTGGCATGCAGTGTCTGTGATTTTACTAGTGGTCATTGTAAAGGACCGGTGGGGGGTGTCTGTACTTCTGCTCTCTATATGGTAGAAGAGAGGCACAGAGGACTCCAGCCAAGATTCTCTATTACGGTAGCAATGGATGAGCAATCAAGGCCTACCTTCTCAGGAGGTGATGCGGGCTGGTTCTTAAGTACAGTGTAGTCCCCAAGCCCCCACAAAGGAATGTCCACACACTGTATTGGTTAGAACACAGTCTTTATATAATCAATATTCAAGGTTATGTACACTTATCATAATAACTCACTTTGTACTTAGGAAAATCAACAACGGCAAATATATACAATTCTAAAGTGGTACCACCCTTTGTATTGGATCTCATTAAAGTGCATCAACAATACTATGACAATGTCACACAGATCAATAGAGTGAAACCAGCAATAGAGAGAGGAGAGAAAACAAGATGGTTCAGCAATGGGCAGAATACTGGCCCCTACCACTAGACACAGTTCTGTGTGGAGATCCCCCCACCTGGGCAACCTGTAAAATAAAGATATAGCACAAGCCCAGTCCATATATTGTTCTGCAAGTCTTATTCCCTCCTATAATGTTTTTACCCCCCCAATGTACCTGGTGGGGTTGAGTTCTTCGAAGAGGCGTCGACAGATTCTTCTTGAGCGACCCCCTTTCAAGCGGGAGTCACGGATCGTCGAGAGGCGTCGAGAAGCGTCGAGGAACTCGGCGTTCGGCGTCAGGGAATCGATGGCCCTTCTTGAATGCCTTCCCTTTCAAGCGGGAGACACGGGGCGTCGAACGTCCGACAACAAACAGTGTAGAACGGCGTTGATGAGGCGGCAGCTTCGATCCAAGCAGTGCTCGTCGACGACGGAGCGTTGGCGTCCTGCAAGGCAGAGGCGTGCGGGGCACCTCGACGACAATTGTTCTGGACCGCAAAGATTCGTGAGGACGGGGGCCCAGCAAGGGCGTCGAGTCGTTCGAGTCTTTGTAGTCTTCGGGTGGCGGGAAACCCACCTGCAGGTTTCTCCTCGGAGCGTTGGTCATCCTTGACTTTCTCCGGCAGTATAAAGCGGTCGACGGTGCGGACGAGGGAGTCCTTCGATTCAAATGTTCTTAGGCAAGGAGCGGACGGCTCCGGTCGTCGGCGGCACGGCGTCAAGTGGTTCCCACGGCTGGGCAACACAACTTCGACGGGCCTCCAGCGGTTACACAGACCTGCGAACCCTGGTCGACGGCAATGGACTTCGACGGCGGCGATGTCCGGGTGCTTCACTTCGATCTCCTCGGCGGTCCCGTCTCGGGTCGGCAGCCTTTCGAGGGTCTGACTTCCAGGGCGCTTCGGCGAAGATGGAGCGGTGCTCGATGGTCCCTCGGAGCACGGGAAGAGGGCGCCTTACCAGGTCCTCTCTCAGGTCAGTCTTCGACGATTTCGGCAGCCTTCGGATCGGTCAAAGCAAATGCAACAGCAAGTCTTCTTCTTCCAGCTGGACGTCGAGGATCAGCAGTTCCAGTTACTCTTAGAGTGGAGATTCAGCTCCAGAACGCTTCTGAACAATTACCAGTGGTGAGAGGTCCCCAGATATACTATTCTGTCTCTCATCCACACTGCTGGCACACACTCAGCAGCCAATCATACAGAAGGGCATTCATGCAGTCAGTCAGACAATCAGGCACACAGTGCATTCAGGCCACACTCCTCCCTTTCAGACACTCACAACAAGGAATGTGGATTGGGACCAGTACCCAGCCATTCAACACTACACACTGCATTCAGGCCAGTTTCGGGCAGGGCTGTCTCAGTCTTTGTCTCTCATGCCAGAAACCAGACAACCACAACAAGGAGTGTATATTGGTCATACACTCCATTCACCCAGGTCCCACCCACAGGAGGTACCCACAACATACAGTCACTGGGAAGGCTCCAGTCAGTCTAGCTGGGCCTTCACAACAACACCATATATGGAACTTCCACCCAACAGCCAGTCAGGGGGAAGGGACAGAGTCAGGGCTTCCCAGGACTTTGAGAAAACAAGGTAACAGGCAATAGAAAGCAAGAGGCCACAGGGGCCATCTTGTTTCCTATCAGGAATCAACTGATCCCAATGGCAGGGCCTGGGTATCCCAAAATGGAGGACACCCAGAGCACCTGTCAAATTCAGCATGGAGCTGCCACCAGCCCATACCCTGCTCTGTGGGCCACCCACAGGTGCCCAAAAACATACACTAGGGGCACAGGGTTGTACCCCTACCCATGGGTCCAATAAGGGAATCCCATGGGTCTGTTCACCAAACCAAAAGAGAGCTGCACTGCCAGGAGTCCCACATGGTCTCTGGGGCAGAAAACATGACAGAACACACGATAAAAAGCAGTAAAGGACAAGGATTCAGAGGCCCTGTCCATCTGATGCATTTCCAGCATCACAGTAATTACCGCACATTTTGATTTCACGGTGAACGTGTGACATCACATCATTTAACATATGTCAATAATACATCCATGACATGTCCACTGATTCAAGGTCCTACATTTTGCCGGTCAATAAATGTAAGTTCAACATCACCAGTCTTCAGGTTAGCACGTGGATAAATCATCTAAATTCTTTGTTGAATGGTAGGTTGTTGCATCAGTGTTATTCAGGTCTACTCAATTCTTGTCTGTTTCCCTGGTGATGGGTCAAGAGCTAAATTGTGTCTATATTACTTTTGATCTATAAAGTCACAAAGTTGTTAGTGTTCCCTTGTAAATGGTCAAAGTGTCCTTAATCAATGACATGTTCGACCTGTAAATTGTGATGGTAACTCATCTGGTCATATTAACCCTATTAAAAACTCCTTAGTATGCATACTGTACCACCATCCTTCTTATGGACACTTACAATTATTGTGCATACCATTGTCCTACACATACTCCTGACCTGGTCTCAGAATGTTACATGGTAGTCAAATTAGCCCCAGAGTTAACATTTCCAAAGTTGCTCTATTCTCATTATTGGATAACTGATCAATGATTATATCTTGAGGAACTTGACCCAAATCCTGTATATTGTTTGTCCTAATGGTTGGCATCCACGCTATTAGCAATTTCAGAAAATGGGCAAAATATCAGCCCTGTCAGATCTTAAGGATGTGTCTCTCAACTGGAAATAATTAGGGTGAAGTATAAAAGCATCAAGTAGGAGGATGCAGAGCTGGTGTGGCACTATTTTGCACATGTGCTTGATCATGTTGCTAAACTCAAAGGTCTTGATGCATATTTGGAACTGATCTATTCCATCCAAAATGGTCTTCAAAGTATGTATGCAAATCTAGTTGCATTACATCCCCACATATGGATAATCCATCACAGTATCTCCCCCATTTCCTGATTGGTGTCAAACCAAATTGTATAGTATGAAATTGGAAGATCATTCTAGCCTGTGCTTGTCAGAGAGTCTTTTCCCTATCACCTCCTCTAACTCCACATTGTACATGTTTAAGTCCTACACAATCTATTCGACATTTGATAATTACTCAGTCAAAGAACAGAAAAGAGAAATCCAGCATCATCATGTCCCAAATTACTCAGGGTTTCCGGTATCCTCACCCAGAGTTCATGTATGGTACGTACTTCCTATGTGCCTGCGTCCACATATACAAATCAACCCATACACAATACATTTGAATTTATTATTGATACATTCTCTGATAATGTAATGTTTCTTGACATTAATATGGATCATTTTGGTTTCTTTTGCATATCTGCACTTACTGAACGTGCTACACTTAACAAATCCTGTCAATCCCTTAAACCAAGTACTCTGTACATTTGAAGCTTTCAAAAATTATGGGCTCAGTTATGTTTTTAAAGTTGGAGCCTTTGTGGATACAATCTGGTAACCATCTTTGATGTACTTCCGCAAATCTTCATCTAGAGTTAGAATTGGCCAATGTTTTTTAACCAGTTTTACAAAAGATAACTTTCGGTAGAATAATGAGTGATCATTCTCACAATTTGGTTGGTTACTGTCTTTTTGGCTTTTGGTTTCAATAGGTCCTTCCTTTTTGTACTTAATCCTCTCTTCCTTGCATTGTCCACAATCTCTGTGTTGCATCCTATCTGTAGGAAGCATTTAGAAATCTCCTCACTTTCTGTCTGGTAGTCCCTGACGTCGGTACAAATTCTGTCTTGCTCTAATAAATTCCCCCATCGGTATGTTCTTGATAACGCTAGCCTTGTCACAGCTCGGAGGAAAAATAGAATTGAATTTGCCTCCATAGGTTTTCGGAAAGTCCTGGTGATGATTCTTTGTTTTTTATATACATGTATGTCTAAGAAATCAATTTTAGAACAATTGTTAATGCATGCGAACATGATTCCAAATACAGTGTTACTCAAATATTGTATGAATGTGTGCAACACTTCCTCATTCCCCTGCCAGACCATGAAAACATTGCAGATAAATCATACCCATAATTTGTTTTGTCCTGCATAGTCTTTGTCATTGTGTACGTATTTGTCCTCTTAGAAGGCCATGAATAGGTTGGCAATGGAGGGGCATAGTTGGTCCCCATTGAAACACATCTGGTCTGTCTATAGATGTGATTGTCAAATAGGAAAACCTTGTTTGTCATAGATAAATTAAGCATTTCTATCAACATGATAAGGAGCATCAACTATGAAGCAGATATGTTCCCAAATACATAATCTATGGTCTCCAAAGCTAGATTGTGCCTGATTGATGTGTACAAGGCATTCATGTCCAGTTTGATCAGTCTGCATTTGTCATTTCATGCAAAAGACTCTATTATTGATAACAGGCACATGATACCATACAAATAAGATAGTATTTTCACTACTTATGCCTGTACGATGGTATCTATATATCATGAGAATGTCTTGGTAACCCCATGCCGTTAACTATGGGTCTTCCCTCAGGTATGTATTAAAAATGTGTATGCACCTTAGGCAAAAAAAATATTGTAGGTAATCTAGGATGCTTGGTTATTAAAACCCCTTTCTCATCATATGTCAGTATCCCGGTGCATCCCCATCTGGTCACCATGTCATGTGCTAGTGGATTGATTTCCTTAATTGGGTTACTTTTTAGTTTCTCATAGCACCCTGGTTCATTGACAGGTGTCTATGCCATGCAAATGAGTCATGTCTGTCCATAACTATAATATTCCCTGCATTGTCAGTTTGTTTGACAAAAGGCACAAGGCCCATCCTCCCCTTGTCATCTATTTATACCTTTCTTAATTGAAAGGGTACAGAAGGCTCTACCCATATTAAGATCCCTCTAGCGTACGTTGAGTATGTCACCCATATCTGACCCCACCCCATTTCCTTTGGATAATTGCCTGTTTTTTGCCATTATGAGTGTTTCTTGAAGCAACGTTGTCCCAATCTGCTTCATTCATAAATAAATACCCACCCTATTCCATTTAATGTAGCCATTTAGATCTCTTACATTCCAGGAGGTCACTGTCAGCTTATTAGCCATCTGAGCTCATTTCTCCTCTTCCTATCTACCTGCTAGGCGTCCCACTCGTCCAGCTCTGCATAGAAGATAGGGGTTTGCCAACATTACAACCCTTCATTCTTGGAACCCTCCAACATCTGCAGTCACCAGTCTTGGATCTGGCCTCAACCCCTGACTCTTCCAACTGTGTCCCTGTCTGTCCTTCTAGTAGCGCCTACTTGTGTAGACCTTTGCGTCACAACGTGTGTCAGCAATCCCGCTACCAACTGCAAAATACCCCCTCTCCCCCCAATGAAACAGTACAATGGTACTGTGCTATTCAGGCGTTCCACCTATCCTCCCACCTGAAATGAGTGATAGTTGTCAGGTGAATACCTAAACCCGGTATCCTTAATTAAACTTGAGCAGGGGTAGCCTGACCAGCAAAACACCAACCCTACTACAAAATGTAACCACAAATGAGATGTGCCCCATGCCCATACCATGGTGCAGCACCCCAATCCTCGTCCATGTGATGTGTGCACTTCTTCCCACTTTATCATTGAGATAATACTAATCCACAATGATGCTGCCACACCTCAGTGGTTTGTGTCTCGCCTCTCTCATAAGGGGATCATCTTATTGGCATCCATCCACTGGGTTACACCTTCTGGGTTCTCGAAAAACATAGCCTTCAGACTGGTGCGGTAGAGCAGCATGTATTTTAAACCCTGTTGATCGAGCCTTTCTTTTGTCGGATCAAAATGGCTCCTTCGACACTGTTCTTGTACTGTATAGTCTTGGTACATCACCAGCATAGCAAATGCCCTTTGTATCACGCTGCCTCCCCTAGGAAATGTCAGAATCCACACCCTGTATTTAAAGTTCAAAGCCGTAGCTATCTGTGGTCCTGGGTCCTGGGAGGGCACCCGTATGCGACTTCTTTGACAAGTATCTATGCACCCTTTCTACCTTGAATCCCTGCATCAATGTTCCAAGGACCACTTCTTGGAGCTGCAGGCTTTCCACATAGATGTGTCGGGTCCCGTCCTTGTTCTCCTTCTGGCAGACCCAAGGTCCTCATTTTATTTGATACATGTTGGCATATTTGTGAGCATGTAAAAAAAGGTGGGTGAGGCACGCACGCCAATTCCTGGCCAATATACTACCTGAAGAAAATAAAAAATATATATAACTGGGTTGAATCCCAAAAGTGTCCAATTCACTGGGTTAGATCCCAACTGCTGCCAAAATATTCACAGGGTTGGATCACTTCTGCTGCATTTCTGCTGCTGTTCTCATCCTCCTAGCGCTTTTGTGTCCCAACACTCTTCAGGGAGGCTGTGTAGCCTTGCTTTTCAGGTGAATCCAATTAAATTGCTAATGCAGTCTCTAAGGATTATGGGAGCTGTAGTGAAAAATTGTTTGTTCAGTTCAGGTGACCAAGGAAAGACTCCCCTCCAGGAGCACACATCTTACCCTTAGCAGGGGGAGGGGGGAAAACCATAACTATGGTTCTCCACTGTAGGGCAAAATATCCCCGGTGCTGCAGCCTCTGGAGTCCGGATCTCTACAGATTACATGTAAAAAAAGGTGGGTGAGGTGTGCACTCCAATTCCTGGCCAATATACTACCTGAAGAAAAGAAAAAATATATATAACTGGGTTAAATCCCAAAAGTGTCCAATTCACTGGGTTAGATCCCAATTGCTGCCAACATATTCACAGGGTTGGATCCCTTCTGATGCATTTCTGCTGCTGTTTTCCTCCTCCTAGCGCTTTTGTGTCCAACACTCTTCAGGGAGGCTGTGTTGCCTTGCTTTTCAGGTGAATCCAATTAAATTGCTAATGCAGTCTCTAAGGATTATGGGAGCTGTAGTGAAAAATTGTTTGTTCAGTTCAGGTGACCAAGGAAAGACTCCCCTCCAGGAGCACACATCTTACCCTTAGCAGAGGGAGGGGGAAAACCATAACTATGGTTCTCCACTGTAGGGCAAAATATCCCCGGTGCTGCAGCCTCTGGAGTCCGTATCTCCACAGATTACATGTAAAAAAAGGTGGGTGAGGCGCGCACTTCAATTCCTGGCCAATATACTACCTGAAGAAAATAAAATAAATATATAAATGGGTTAAATCCCAAAAGTGTCCAATTTACTGGGTTAGATCCCAATTGCTGCCAAAATATTCACAGGGTTGGATCCCTTCTGCTGCATTTCTGCTGCTGTTCTCCTCCTCCTAGCGCTTTCGTGTCCCAACACTCTTCAGGGAGGCTGTGTTGCCTTGCTTTTCAGGTGAATGCAATTAAATTGCTAATGCAGTCTCTAAGGATTATGGGAGCTGTAGTGAAAAAATGTTTGTTCAGTTCAGGTGACCAAGAAAAGACTCCCCTCCAGGAGCACACATCTTACCCGTAGCAGGGGGAGGGGTGAAAACCATAACTATGGTTCTCCACTGTAGGGCAAAATATCCCCGGTGCTATAGCATCTGGGGTCCGGATCTCCACAGATTACATGTAAAAAAAGGTGGGTGAGGCGCACACTCCAATTCCTGGCCAATATACTACCTGAAGAAAGGAAAACATATATACAACTGGGTTAAATCCCAAAAGTGTCCAATTCACTGGGTTAGATCCCAATTGCTGCCAAAATATTCACAGGGTTGGATCCCTTATGTATTTGTGAGCATGCAGTATTGTTACTTGAAGCAATTTGCAATGAGGTACACAAAGAAAACTTTACAAAAGGCAAGGTTTAAACATTTACACAGTGATACACAGACAAGCAGGGCCTCATAGTAAAGCACAGTAGTACAGATTTACATTCTTACAAACAGTATTTACATTCTCTGTTGGTTTTTGTGCTGAAGATTTGGCGGTTTATTTAGAATGTATTAATAGCCAAGTTTTGGGGATTTTCTTGAATTCAGGGAAGGAAGGCTCATTGGAGATAGAAGCTGTACGTGAGTTCCATATTCTAGGGGCTTCTACTGGGAAGCTAGAATTGCCTGTTATTAGGTTCTTGAAGCAGGGGATGCATAGATGTGTGTCTGCGTTAGATCTGAGTGTACTAGATGAGTTTTTGTGGGTTAGGCATTGGTTGAGCTATGGTGAGGGTTTTATGTAATATCCTAGCTTGTCTGGGTAGCCAATGGGCCTCTCTCCGATAATGAGAGATGTGGTCTCTTTTTTATGCCTAGTGCTGCTCTGAGAGCTTTGTTCTGAAGTAGTTGCATTTTGTTTAAGTTTTTTTTTAGGCCCCTAATAGGAGTATGTTGCAATACAATAGTCGATTTTTGACAGAATGAGGGCAGTTTTGGGGCGTGAGAAAAGGTCTGCTTAGGGCTCTGAGTTTAGCTGTTTATGCTGTAGATGATGAGAGTGCACTAATGTGTTTGCCCATAGTAAGGCTAGAATCTAAATAAACCCCTAAGGTGTTGACCTGTTTGGTGCCATCAATGACTATGGCTGAGTAGTGTGGGTGTAGCTTGCTTAGTCGGTCTGGGGAACCTACAATAAGAATCTCTGGCTTTTCTCCATTAAGGATGGGGCTATCTGTCGCCATCCAGTTCTGAATGATTGAATATATTTTGTTTATAGCGATGGTGTCCTGTTCGAGGTTGCCTGAGATGGGGATGAGTATTTGTGTGTCATCCGCAAAGTTGGTATATATTACTCCCATAGCATCAAGAACTGCAAAGAGCAATGTTGTGTATGTGTTGTAGAGTGTCGGGGAAAGGCAGGATCCTTGGGGGACTCCCAATGGGACTATGATTGGGTCTGCTGCAACATCACCTATTGCTACTCTCGAAGTGCAGTCTGCAAGGAATTACTTGGTCCAAGCAGTAGCTTCTTTTGAAAAGTGAAAATAGTTAGCAAGCGTAAAACAAAGTTTATTGTGGTCTACTAAATCGAAGGCCGTTGACAAGTCTAGTAATAGTAGGATACATAGTTTCCCTGAATCTCTGATGGCGTCCATCTGGTTTTTAAGGTCCAGTAGAGCAGTTTCCATACTATGTCTAGGGCGAAGCCTGATTGTCTTTCCCCTAGTAGCTGGTTGTTTTCGAGATGGGATTGGACTTGTGTGTATGCGATTTTGTGTATTATTTTGAGTAGGAAGGTGACTGTGGTAATGGGCCTATAGTTTGTGGGGTCTAAGGAGAGTTTTTTGAAAAGTGGGGTGGCCCAAGCTTCTTTGATATTGGCTGGGACGGTATGAGTCTCAAATGAAGCATTAACGAAGTGAGTGATGATAGGTGCTAGTATGGGGCACAGTCCCTGACTAGTTTGGAAAGGAAACTGTCACCTTTGCAATTGGACGGTTTGAGTGAGGCTATGGTTTTGATCACCGAATCAATGTTCATTGGTTTGAAATGAAATTCCGGAGAGTTGGATGTGGCATGTGCAAATGTTAGTTTGATTGGCTCAGTGGTAGGTGCTAAGAGTTTTCTGTGCAACTCTATTTTAATTTGGAGTGTGTTTATCTTAGAGGCTAGAGCATCCTGGATGGTGGTGCACCAATCCTTGTTCAGATTAACTAGGCAGGGAGGGAGGATGGGAGTTTAACTCTTTACTAATAGATGTGGCGTTAGTGATGCATAGGTTGAGGGAGTTAGCTCTCTGTGTAAATACTTCCAATTTGTAGGCCTTGGATATATGCTCAAGTTCTCGTTTGGACTCACTGGTGGCTTTTTTACTGGAGAGGTGTTCAAGTGCTCTTTTTTTTCTAGGTTCGATGAGGTCCTCATTGAACCTTGTGTTGCTGCTTTTAGGCTTAGGGACTTGGGTTTGAGAGGTGCTATTTCGTCTATAGCTGTTTTAAGAAATGTGTGATAATGTAGCAGTATGTTGTCTGGGTGGGCCATCGATGTACGCAGAGTCACAAGGACCTCTAATATTTGGTTGTTTTCTCCTGGTGCTGAGGATATTGTCATCTCCACTATAGCTTCCTGGGTCTTGCGGAAGGCAGCCTGCCCCTTATTTCTACAGGCAAATTCCTCAATTTTCATTTCTTTGGCCCTACCCCCGCCTTCTGACTGACATG
This sequence comes from Ambystoma mexicanum, assembly GCF_040938575.1. Lineage (NCBI taxonomy): Eukaryota > Metazoa > Chordata > Amphibia > Caudata > Ambystomatidae > Ambystoma > Ambystoma mexicanum. The sequence goes on from NC_090933.1 coordinate 1,176,581,316, forward strand.
AGCCTTTGTCAAGCTCCTTCTAGCTCCTGTGGGTAAGATCTTCCTCCATTTACCTATATGTGATCTATGGGTGCCATCTGTGTGACCCAGTGTTACTTTTAGAGATGACATCACTTATTTCCACCCTCCTACAGTCTGATTTCCGTCTGAATCAGCCATGATCCATCTATGTTATCAGCTGCTTCAGTGTACTCCTTCCCGGAATAGGCCAGGTCCCCCCTTCCTGCAGATGTTTGTGACACTGTATCGTCAACCAATCCTGACACGGGGGCCCACGCAGGTCTCTCAACGTGCGCCCTGCCTCTCCTTTAGCTTGATTAAACTGAACATCTTCTGGGGAACTCTGTGGCTTACCAGCTCAATTCACTGTGTACTCACGCAGGGCTTCTCTGTCTCTCTTTCCTGATCTGCCCCTGTTAGCTGCTCCTTGGCTTTTGCTCAGCTGCTTACCACCACCGTCAGGAAAGTGGTTGCATACTCAGCGAGTTCTACTCTTTATCCCTGTGCTTCGCCGGTGCATCTCTCTTCACACCACTCCCGGTGCCATTTTGGATGTGGCAATCACGGAGTTCTAAGGAGGTCCCACAAAACACTTCTTAATCGTCCCTCATAACAGGTCTGGGGGTCATTCATTTCTTTTGTGCTGTGAGCCGACTTTGTGGTCTCAGGGGCGTCAATCTATATCAACATCAGCTGGGAGCTTCACCTCAGTGGCTGAGATGAGACCGAAAAGAACACATCTTGCTACAAGGGAAATCAGACTCCAATGAGCTCAATTGATAAAGAGTGTCTGACAAATAGTCATTTATTTTGTACGTTTGTATTTCCCATTTTATATCGAACACTGCAAGTAACTGCATTGAAAAGTAAAACAAACAAGCATTGGCAAAGCTAATAATTCTAGCATTTGCAGTTTTGATTTGCATTTTACACCTGTAAGTAAGAATGCAGTAAATAATTGCCTCTACTTACACAGAAATTCCAAACATGCCTGCAAGTTAATTTTTGAAGACACATACGATTAGTAATAGACAGTAGAAAGATTAATCTTCTCTGCAGTCTATGGGAGAGTTTTTACTAATGATAATGATTTGTTATTTATATAGCGCCTTAAACTAAAGCGCTTTACAGAGAACATATGTACATACAATCATCATCCCAACTGAAGTTGGTACTCATTTATCGACCTGGAAATTATGAAAGGTGAGTTGGCCTTGCCGAGACTCGAACCTGCGACCTGCAGATTACACATAGATCACAGCTGCGAGTGCTCAACCCGCTGAACTACCTTACCAGCTTTTACTATGTGTATTACTAATGTTACGGTTCACAAAAACTAAACATGCAAAGATATTGGGAGTTTTAAAAGTAATTATGGTAATTTTAAGAGTGTGCCAGGGTGGAGGGTGTGGAGGAGATTGGATCATGTAAGGTCACAGTAGGAAGGGTTGAACAGGGTAGACACAGGTGAGCATGTGTTAGTGGATGTAGCCAGGGGTGACCTAGGTTGAGTGGGTTGGTAGGGGTAGGCATGGGTGGACTAGGTTGGGAGGGTTAGGGTAGCCACAGGTGAAGAAGGGTGACTGACGACTGGATGGTAAAGTAGAGTGAGTAAAGGTTGGGTAGGTAGGGATGAGGTATGGCAGGTGAGTGTAGAACGTGGCATGCCTGAGTGGTTGTCAATAGAGAAAGCTGAAGTTGGGGGTTGGTACAGAGGGGTGAGGTACGGTGAGAGCATTATAGTGTGGTGGTGGTACAGTGGGATAAGGCTGAAATTGGATGAGTAGAGTGAGTGGGTAAGGGGAGGAGACAAGTGAGATAGGATGGTTGCCTGTTCAGTTAGACCACTAATACTTAGCGGTTCATGGGGGATGTGTTTCTTACTTGTATTACTTTAATGTAAGACTATTCAAATTAGAACTTTTCACATACATTAAAAAATACCTTTAAGATAATAGTCATACAATATGAACATAATAAAACAATCACACAATAAAGATAAAAACAAAGAAATGTTAAAAAAAAGGAGATGGTAAGAGAAAAAAAAGACAAGGGAAAACCACTATCCATTGCTACCCAGTTCCTTTTCAGAACCCTGCCATACATTTGTAACTGCAATTGAAAGGGAAGTACTTACTCCACCCAACACACAATTCAAACAGGAAGAGTTATTTGTAAGGTCATACAACCCACTGGCGGATTTCATATAAAACCGAATGTAATATTTAAACAATATTTTACACAATGTGATTACATGGCAAGCTGTTTCCGATTCCTGTCGACCACCACATAACCTACAAACCCGTTAATTATTGGGCATTTCCATCCAGGCACCTTTAACATCTAAACCAGCCAATTTATTTAGCCTTAAAAACATGAAAATCCTTCACAATTTTGGACAGGGGAATTGTATTATATTTCCTTGTGCAGTGACTCCTCAATAGTGAATGTAATGAGGAGAGGTCTGCAATATAATCGTGATTCACTGCCCAATCCCATTCCACGACGTTGTTTCTTAGAGTTCTTAGCAACACCCCTTCAACGTCATCCCACTTTGGAGACCAGGCAATTAACTCAAAGAATGTGTCATTTAGCTATTTAAATTTCATCAAAGCCTGGCATCCTTCATGATCCCTAAAGCTGTATAATTTTAATATACAGTTTCCTCCTATTCATTTGTATTATTCATGACACTGATGTTAGACCTAGTTTCCTCTGCATAGCTTTAACCAGAGTTTCCCTTGAAAGGCCCATCATATGTTGCCAGATAGTACCTTCCAAGCACTTTGCCCACTAATCACAATTCATAAAGGAACACTCTTGCGCATTAGCAATACTTGCTACTAATTTTGACTTGTATGCTTTTGGAAGTTACCTCACTCACACAAAGAGAGCTCCAAATCTACCATAAACAAGTTGAAAAGAACAAGAGACGAGCGTGCACCCCTGTTTCACACCCCTTTGGATCTTCATTGGGTTAGGAAGCTCACCCTGCCCATTCAGTCTCACCCTAGCTACGTTGCTCTCATGAAGCATTTGGCAAGCATAGATCAAGGATCTAGGCATTTGAAGCAACTCTAGTTTGGTCCATTATTTAGCGCGATCAACTGCATCAAAGGCTGAGGCAGAATATATAAACAGAACATATAATGGAGGTGTGGAGTCAGATCTCACCTGCTGAACTCGGATGTTCAACAGACAGAGGGTATGAGAAGTGGACATACCTCGGAGAAACCCTATTTGAAAATGGCTTACAATTGACTTTTCCTGAATCCATGACTTAATGTTGCATAATATTAGCAATACAAACATTTTACTCGACACATCCAACAATAAAATTAGCCTGTAATTATCAGGATCCATTCGATTTCCCTTTTTAAACAGAGAGATGATGTGGGATTGCTTCCAAGAATTTGGATTGCTGGTCGTACTTATCACCCATCTAAAGAGTTGTTCCAAAATATTAGCCCATAAGGTAGGGTTTGCGTGCAATACCCTATTTGAAACCCCATCTGGCCCTGGGGCCCTTGAGGTTTTAAGTCAATTTAATATCCCCTCCAAGAGGTGAATAGAACACTGTAATTCTAAAAATTGGCCTTTAACACGCTTACAGGACTAAGGGATCTAAATGTAATCCCCACGTGTGCTGCCCATTTGTCAACATCAATGCTGCACACCAGTGCTTCTTCTGATGTGGCCCCTTTTTTTATTAAAGTTGTTCCACAACTTTTTAGAATCTCTCTCAATAATTACCCTGTATAGAGTCTGCCACGCCTTAATCTTAGCTGCACCAAGTTCCCATTATAACCACTTCCTATATTTATTTTTCAAGTGCTACATTGCTTCCTGAAGCTAGGTCTGTGCTCAATAAATACAAAAATAATGCTAATAATGCTAATAATTCTAATAATAATGATAATAATAATAATATTAATAATAATAAAATCCCTCAATGTTTTTTATTTGCAATCTGCCATGGAGAGCAAAAGACCATCATCTGGCCTTGCCTCAATTCTCTCTTTTCTTCTCTGACAATTCTATCATTAAAGTTCCATGGACTAAGGCATTTACTTGTGATTGTACCTATACATTTCATCATATCTGCTGGTGTTTTCATATTTCTGTAATCAATTTTAACTTCCTCCATATACCTTGTTATGGCCTCTAAAATCCTGTCAGCCCACTTTAGGCGATTAAGTCCATTATTTACTTGGACCACCCCTAAACTATCTCTCTGCTGCTGTTACACAGTATTGTACCTAGATTGACAGTTAGAATTGCATGATTCCTATATTATGTGAAATCTGATATCCTCAGAACTACATCTGATAACACATAGGGATTTCCAAAGAAGTAATCAATGGTAGATGACTTATTCTTACACCTTCACGTCTTCACTGGTATTATCCCCTCAGTAATGCTCTCTTTTATTATATCTAACCCCAACTCATGAAAAAACTCAGGCCATTAATTGACTTGTCCCTACCATTTACCGCAGGATCTGGTAGGAACTTGTCCCCCTTTTCGGGAAGAGCAATCTATACAGCTCGCATTTAGGTTGTCTCCTATTAGGATTTGTAGTGCTGGGTGTTTCCCTATTAAGGGAACACGAGTATCATAGATTACCAAGTGAGGCGCTTGTCTTTTTACCACCCGGTGGGTCATAGATGTTCATAATCACTTAATCAAATTCTACCTCCAACTGAACTACAATTTCTCGGGCTCTATAAGAATTAGCACATAGGGTAACAAGGCCCCCTCTCGGGTGACGCTTTTCTCCCTGGGCTGCTACACATCTAAAAGCAGAGTACTGCTGAAATATCACCTCCTTCGTTATCCAAATTTCCTGGAACAACACCACATCTGCTGAGCAGAATTGATCCTTAGACCCCACATTCACCAACAGGTGTGCAAAACCACGTGTGTTCCAGGATTTTACTGTGAAATTATCCCTAGGAGCTCTGCACTTGAGCTGGAAGGGATGATAGTAACCATCCCCAATGCTTTTTTATAATGGGATCGCCATTCAAATTCACTTCACTTTTCACAGATCCCTGATTTTTCTGCCTCACCTCAGTTTGGTCATCATAATCATATCCACATTTTCGTATAAGAGAAGCATTGTGTCTAACCAAACCCAATACATGCGAGTTCATGCAGCGCACCTTAGTTGCAGCTGTGTCACACCTTACTAGCTGCTCAAATAAATCCATGCCCACACTCGGTAGTTCTTTTAGGGGCATAATGTTCCTAGATTGTTGCATAGTTGCAGGTCACACTGCCGATAAATTGGCTGGTTGTTTTCCTCGAACATTCTTACAATAGTAAATGCCATTGGTGATCTCCATTCCTTTCTTGTAGTGGGGGCCGTGGGCCCCAGATCTTTAGCACCACTCTTCCCAGCCCGCAACTCCTCCACTTCAGAGATCACAGAAATGGCCCCTGCTGAAGTATCCATAGATTCTATAGTTGTTGATTGATCAGAGTCATCGTTCGGTGTGGGGATATTTACTTCTTTTGGCATGAGGTCCATATTTAATAGCCCTAAGGTCAGGTTACCTGTTTTATTTTTTGCCCATTTGGGCCTCAGAGATGCTGTTTCCGAGGTTTTTTTGGGCCTTGTCGCTACCTGCATGGACTACTCATTTGTAACTTCAATGAATGGCTCAGGCTGCCCCTTCTTATTGGCCACGTTTTTCCATTGTACTTTTCTCCATAGCTTTCCGAAAGGATTTTCTTGACAGAGTAGAGTCAATATCGCCAAGCTCTTGTACATTATCCTCTTCCTTCTCCAGTACCACTTCCACTAGTGTGGACTCCCTCTGAGTACTATTACCAGAGACTCGCTTCCCCATTATTTTACTCTTTTGCCTGGATGGACTCAGTGTTTGTATTTGGCATAATCTTATCCTTTAACCACGCCCCCATTATCATCTGAAGAGCTACTTTTTAAATCCAAAAACAACAAACCCTACATATTTGCCTGCCTTTGCAACTCACACAAAATTAAAAATGACAGAGTTTTAGAAGTATTTTCAAAGCAACCTTTGTTGCCTCATTATGTTTTAGAGTGGCGCTACTACTTTCCGATACAATTGTTCCACTCATTTCCCTACTGTCTCAGCTACTAGGGATTTGTACTTGGTGATCCTCCAATAAACGCGGATGTCTCAGTGAGGTTGAGAGTCTATGTTGCACATTGTGTGATATTAGCTCACAAATGGCCCCAGTCGATTCTATGCCCCAGTGCATGTTCTCACACTCTTTACTTTTATTGACAGATTGCTGGACTTCCGCTTGTAAGGAAAGACACAAGCTAAGAAAGGATTTGATGTAGCACTGATTATAGAGAGATCGTCTTTCCCCACAGGTATCTACTCCTCCGCTGCACTCAATTGTGCATCATCCATGTTAATATCCGTCTGGGGGCCTGAGTATGTATCTCTCAGCATACAATGAATGCATTTCAGTCGGCAGTGTATTTATTTATTTATTTATTTATTTTATTGTGCATTTGTAAGGCACGTATACATCAAGTAAATTGTGTTTCAATTAACTTGATGAATAATTTACATTATATATTCCAATGTATAATGTACACATCTAAATATAGAACATATACATCTCAGTATACATTATATGTATGCCAGTGTACAGTGTATATATTTCAGTATGCAACGTGTGTGTCTCATTATGTGAGACACACATCTCAATATTTAATGTCTACATTTCAGTATGCTGTACATGCATGTACGCATCTTGAATTATGTCCCAAATGGCCCCCATACTTTACCTAAATAACACACTGTCTCTTTTTGACACTCCACTATTAATCTGTGGGAAGTGATGTATAACATCAACAGATAGCATCTTTCGGTTCATGAGTAAAAAGACTCCCACAGTGAAATCGTTCTGTTTATAATGTGCTTCAGTGATTTCTAGAAATGTTCTTTCACACTTTTAAAAGATGACCTTTCCACAGATGAAAAACATCATGAATCTAAATTCTTAAATAATTGTATAACTCTAGGTATGAAAGACCTCTTTTCACTGTGAAATCAAGGTTACATACGCCTTAATAGAATTTAATTATCCGCTGCAATAAATAGGCCTTTGGCCATCTGGCTGATTTACATTGAAAAAAGTGGACTCCAAACTCATGACAGTAAGGGGAGATTGAAAGAAAATGAATTTCTCAGTTAACCTCATATTATTTTTCGATTATCATTAGGCCAGTGTGTGTGATTAACTACAAACCGCATGATGTTTTTTTTCTTCTTTAAAATAGACGCTGCTTTAATCCTCAGCAAATATTGCTCTTCATTATGCAAATACGCAACATGGGCTTTTTGTTTGTTTATATTTCAGGGAAAATTAAAGAATGTTTTGGCAGGCGCTGCATGTCTCCCACAAGTCATATGTTGCTGATTAATCACACATAATGGGCAGACAACATGCGGGGTGAAGTAATTTCATACCAATCACTACCCATTATGTAAGATTTCGCTGACACTTTGACTGTCTTATTTCAGCCATCGCAGCAGGGCGTAGAAATAGAGAGGAAGAGCGAAGCTTGAACAAAAAGAAGGCAGTTGATAGATGCTTGAAACATATGACATATGAATTGCGAATGAATGTGCAATTTGAAACAGATATTTGATAACAGCAAGGTGATATGGATCTGGCTAAGAAATGGAAGCATCGGTTAGCAAAACGAGCTATCAGTGAGGAACCAAAAGGCAAGTCAGTAAGGTCAGGGCAAAAAGGTTGAACGCTATTAAACAAGCATTGCAATTCTGAACTTGCGAAAAGAGCACAAACAGAATACTTCAACTGCCCTGGAGAAAATCAAGATAATGGAAGGCAATCACAGAAAAGAACAGAGCCTTTCAGCATATGTCCATTGATCTGGCACTGACAAATATGCTGAGGTATTGTGGATCCACAGGGAGGTGTGTGCCCCTGAAGTGTGGTCCTTTGCCTTTGGCTTCTCAATCACTTGTGGGTGGCTTGTCTATCTTATTTGTTGAAACACTGAAGCATATGCAGGCCATCATTACAAAGATACCACTCCCCCACTTCTTGATCCTCCTACTTGAAGATGGTTTCCCAACTGAAGGACGGATGTTTTCTTGATCAGCCAGTGTTAGGGAGATGTTTCATTGTCATGCTTCATCTGCTCTCCTAGTGAGACCCCCAACACTTTTTGCTGGACTTCTGGGCCTTTCTCTTTAAATCATGAATGAGTGGAGACTCTTTCCACTCACTCATTCTTATGGCTCTGTCTTTTGGAACTCTAGTCTTTGTATTTTACCTGTACTATTGAGTCTGTCTGTTCCATAGCTCTTAAAGGCATCTGTATCTTTACTACAGCTGCACACAGCTCCTTATGGGCAGTGTTGCCGGGGACCCTCAGGATCCTCCTTTAAGATTATTTTGTCTATATCCTCAAGTAACAACAGTTATTAAGGATAGAGACATACTTAGTATATCTTCCAAAGCTCTGTAGTCTGAGAGATTGGCACACACCACCTTCAGTGGTGTGCCAAAGGGATACCTATTATCCCCCTTCTCTCTACTCCTGTGACTTATTAGTCACATGGACAATCTCCTAGTTATGGCTGTTGGCAGTGGACATGTTCTACCAACTATTGTCTAATGTTTATACCGCAGGCTATGTCCATGCACAATAGGGGCACCCATGTACCAACATGGGGCCTCCCTTCTTTTTTCGCCATTACTAGCATGAGTGTCCTTTGTTAGCCCTTCTTCTATCATATTGGGAGAGAGAGGTCAGTTTGTGTGTTTTGCCTTTGGCAGGAACCCTTGGGTAACCCCGCCTAGGATCCAGAGTATGTGGGCAGGCAGGAAGTGGGGGAAAAGTCTGAATAGGATCAGCTCCCACAGGGGATCTGGCTGTCCAATTGGACAGCCAAATGCCTCTTTCTGTAGAAATGCTGAGAGAGGTTGCAGAGGAGTGTGTGCTGGAACTGTACAAAAGGTGAGGCTTCTGGAGTGAAAAGAAAGTCAACCACAGGAAGCTGAAGTAACCAAAGAAGACGGCCAAAGACGCCTGCAGACCCTTTTGTTGGGGACAAACTCCCAGGTAGGTTTGAGGGATACTAGTAGTTTGCAGACTCTCGGAAGGCCCAACACCTTCCCCCAAAAAGGAATGTAGACCCAGCCAGACAGCAGTTCAAACTGTGGTTTATTACAGCCAAAACCAACAGGGATCAGTACAAAGATAGAAGAACGTCTCCTGGCTTGCAGGCCAATTTTGTATCCTGATTGCTTCATAGTGATGTCACAAAGTGGGCCCCGCTCCAGAAAATCGGCCAACTGGATTAGTCATCAGGAGCCTAATAACCTATATATTCCCCTATATGAGTTACTCTGCTGGCCCTTGCATGTCAGGTGGCTGGCCTCGTCCATCCCCAAATTACTATCTCTAAACAATGTTGCAGTGTGAGGGACGCTGACGTCCCCAGGACTGGGATCCACAATGATTCTCAGCTCTTGGTGTACATTTTCAAGGTAATGAGAACGACTATGTGTCTGCATTGTAGCTGCCCGTTCTTTCGTGCAACACTTGTCTCACATTGTAACATCTTTGTTGCAAGCTTCTGTCTTGCGGCCTGAGACAAACTCTCTTTCCTAGCTTCTGGTTTTGATTCATCATCTGAGTCGGTCGGGTCACATGTTTGGATACCACAATTTGGGGCTTCTTCAGCACCAAATTACTCTGTATTATGAGGAATCATTCACATTTATTGCAGCTGGTGTTACTGTTGTTCAGGGAATGGAATGTCACTCGTATCTGGTGGCCTTGTCAGCGGATCCTGTCTCACACATTTACTCTCTTTTCAGCCTTAATTCAGGTCAGCTCAGCTCTTGCTGAGAGGCTTGTAGCCTGCTGTAGTTTCCCCAAGCCATGACGTTGGTTTCTACATGTTGGTTCTATTCTATATTCTCCATATTTTAGTCACATGTGGTTCTGTCAGGTCCCATAGGTGCTCCTACAGTTCAATAAGGTAATTTGCAAATAGGAATCTGCAAGCTTTACTCAGGATCTCTTACTTCTTGTGGTGTCTGCCTTGCTGCGTTTAAGCTAATGACAAAATAACAAAAGCAATGCTAGTATGCATATGTGTCTGTCCTCTAACTTATAGAACTGTATGCTCGTATTCTTTGTGTTTTTGAGTGTGTGTTTGTGGCCCAATGAGTGGATGCCACGTGTGCTTCCTGTCTAACGCTGCTATGTCGTGGTGTCTCTAACAATGTCAGTACATGGATTATTGGCTCTTTAATCAATACTGTCAATTGAGGTCTCTTTAGTTGTAGCCTGAGGCTCTTCATCCACTCTGGGTAAGGTTTTTACCGATCCTAGTCAGTATGGCTAGCTAAGTGGGTACCTCAGAACATACTGATTGATCATTGGAGCACTGGGAATCGGTACAAATTACGATTACGGTATCTCCTGGTATTCTTCCATGTCATGTAGTTTATAGCAGGGGGACGATGGGGTGAATTTGTCCATCCCTCTTCACTTTGCAACACCATGACGCGACCACTGCTGTCCTGACCTTGTATTGAATGTGACAGAGGTGCTCTGAGGAGAATGATACCTTCCCTTTGGCTGGTGGGAACAACCAAATATAAGACGAATTTTGACTTGATCCATCTCCTGAGGTCCTAGAAGTTTCCAGAGCTGCGGAACCCTAATGCCAGGAGACAAGCTGCCCATTTCGAATGGATTGTTGTGGAAAGGCCAAATCCATCCAAAAGCCTTAAAACACTTGCTCTGCCGAGAAACCCTATTTAGTACCTTGAACAAGGCTAATGTTACACTAGCTAACCAATTTCCCCCCTTGAAGTAACTTTACTATATGTGTTTGCAGAGTAAATGTATTAACTATTAGAAACTGCAGGTGCGCGTAATAACCGATAATGCAGTAACATTGTCTTTTCCTTTTCTAACGTTGCTACAAATGTAAATGCGAGCAAACCCGAAAGTGAAAGTGCCCTTTGAAGGGTATTCTCAAGTATTCCGAAGTGTTCTAATTTAAACGTCTAAAGTATTTATAGTGATTCTGGTATATAAATAGTAAATATATAATTGCATATAAATTATATGTGTAATAGTTTGATTGGTGTGCATGTCTAACTAAGGTTCAGTGTACTTACCTACAGCTCACATCTTTCTCTTAAGATACGTCTGACTGCTATGTCACTCTACCAAGGACCTGAGTTAGTACAGACTGATACTAAGAGTTGGAGATCTACAAACCACTGGGATAGCTTACTAAAGTCTTAGTACCAGTGTGACTTTAGGAACACTCCCCTAAGAGCCAGTACTGTTAAAGATGGCATTCCTAATTGTTACTATTTATGAACACAGTTTGAACGTTACTGTTTATGAGCACTAATTTGCATTCTGATTCATTATATTGTTGACTGCTCTAGGTAAATCGCTTTGGACAAAGGTGCTATATAAAACACAATACATACAAATACAAATAATCTGACCCCCTCCTTAGCAACACCCTACAAGAGCTCTTTTTACTCTGGTGTCTGCAACCAAGACCTAAAGAATAACTGCATCCCTCCACAGCTCATTCTTATTACTTGCCATTCCTAGCCAATTACAGCCCCATTGCTATCATGACTTTTATTGGAATAGTCTTGGAGGAGATGGCTATATCTCAACCCCTTCCCTTTTATGATATTCATGACCTGTTGCATGACATCAAATCTGGGTTCTAGCTTAGATAGGTACTGAGCCCACACTTTTCATTATGATGAATTAAATCTTGCAGTGATTTAGTACTAACAGTCCTCTCATCATCATCTGAAATAATCTATCTTCTGCCTTTGGCAGTATCAACCATTGTACCCTTCTGGACTGCTGGGAAAACACGAGTGGCAAATTATGACCCAGGCCGATGTTGTCTTTTCTTCTGGACAGGTGGATTCCGATCAAGTTTGGCCCATTTCTTTACCAGCTTGCTATATTCACCTGTGGAGTTCTGTCTTACCTTGATGACACCCGAATCACACTTGCACTTAATGGTAAACACTCATCAGCAAATGTGCAAGATTGTGACCTGCTTTGGTCTGAAATGATCTTCTTGTGCTTTTCTAATCCTCCTCAGTATTACCTTTGCATCAGTCATACTTTATGGGTCCAACTGTGGTTCCTTCTGTGAGTGAGCTATGATTTATATTTGAAAGTGCCCTCCCTTGTTTCTGCTAAACCCTCGAACTATCTAAGAATTGTCAAGTCTAACTACACCTTCCCAAGTATATACTGCCTTTTCATCATATATTCTCTGTTCCCAGATGGGGCTCTCTGTGTTGGCATACTCTGTGTTCCCCTTGTATAGAATGGACTTACATACTTTGCAATTACCTCTTTTAATGTTGTTCAGTGAATTCCTGGCTCTCGATGTTGATTTGTTGTGGGTACTTGCATGGACAGTTACCCTGCATGCACGTATCTGATCCAAATATGACAAGGCTGCCAAGATCAATCACTCCCTCAACTCCAGGGGTCTGCAACCTGTGGATCCCTAGATGTTTTGGACTACAACTCCCAGGATCCATCACCCCTGACTACGCTGGCTTGGTCTGATGGGAGTTGTTGTCCAAAACATCTGCCACAAAATGACTGTCTCAACAGACAGTTCATTATCGATCGACTTTAAATAAGTACATTGCCAAGACTGATAGTTTAGGGTTTGCATATACACTTGAGAGGCATTTGCAAGTCTGACCCCAGAGAGCTTGTATAACACAGCCAGACGAAGCAGCATTACCTGACTACAAGACACTTCTGTGCACATTTCCATGGATCCATCCATAATACAATGGTGTGATGGAACAACACCCTTCCATGATATGTGGATAACTATTGAGGACCATGGAGACATAGCAGAAGTGATACATTAATGACAATGGGGAGGAATATAAATGGGATATAAATGTGCTAAATTGGGGGATGACACCACACCAATATTCATGTTGTGAGTGCATGCCCACTGCTTTAAATATTCCCTACATTATATCACATCACATGCCCCTAATCTTCAACCACTGACTTGTAGGCACATTTGCACAATGGGCATGGCAGAATGGGGCAGTAAGCCAGAATTCCCCACCCTCCCCGTCTGTTACCTGTTGTATTATGTCATAGCAATATACTCAGTAGGGAATGCGAATACCCTCACCCATCATAACAGTTCTCACCTCAAATTTAAATAGTAACATAGGTACAGCGTACCAATAATAGGTCTACAAATATGCAAGCAGAGTCAAAATAGCCTAGGCTTGCAGCCAGATTAACAATGAGATTAACAATGAGATAAGTAATTTTATTTAGGGATTGGGGAGGTAGATAAGTAAGGGTGGAAAATGTCCCTCCCACTTGGAATTGGGATTTAAAATACATTTAGGTTTTGGGTGATCTGAAGTTGCACTATTTGTAAGAGTGCTATCAAGTGATGTCTTATTTTTATACTAAATAATGCCACTAACGTTGCTCTAAAAAGCAAAGATTGTTATAGTGCAATCCCTGTGAGTAAATATCTTTGTTCAGAGGACTGGCTGTGGCCATTGCGGTCCAACCAAGAACAAAACCATGCTTTAACTCTAAGACATTATTGATTAATAGTATTTTAATTGGCATGTGATCCACTGGGGAGAGCAAGCTTTGTCATTCATGACTTCATACTGGAAAAAAAGCTAATGATACACTGCTACTTTCATGGTGATAGGTTTGTGTCCATGTTTCATAGATATTATCTAGTGGTTACTAAAGTACTCTCTTTCCCCTTCCAATGTCAGAATCTGGGCTTATTTGTAGATGTTCTCCTTTTAACAAGCTCAGATATAATCGGTGTTCATTAAATACAGCACCTGGATGCCTAAGAAAGAGTGTGCTGGCATACCAGACTTTCTAAACCTCATATGCTATTAATGGCAGACCAAAACAATTGCTGTGCCAGTAGCACTGATCATTGTACAATGCAACTCTTAAAATCATTAGAGGAAGAAGAATTATCTACACTAAATGAGAAACAGGAACAATGGGTTTACATAAGAGGTTGAATCATTGGGCCCCACTTTCGGACATCTTGATAGGAAATGGCAGAACAATTATGAGCAATTGTTTTGAAGACACATTCACTTTACCTAATAAAAACAAAGATCATGTTTGCATCCAGCCCATCAACAGGATATCACAATCATGCAGACATTGTGTAGACCTCAAACCCATGCTTATACTACAAGCCACCTCTTTCTTTAAATTACCTCAATTAAGGGTTGTTTGCAGAAAATTGGAAGGTGTGGTAGTGCAACCTCTGCTAAAATAAAGCCCTTGGATTGGTTCAATGAAAGTAGCTTTAGACCATTATCCAAACTAACATTCCTTACTAGAAGATGCAGCGGGCAGTGTCATCTTTGTTGCAAACCTCTGTGGAACAGATTGAATTTCTAGACACAACTGATTTGGGTTTCAGACCCAATTAATCTATAGAACATAGATGGCTATGCTAAATATGCTGAACAAACTGAGGGAAGATGCCAACAGTGGAGGATCCAGGGCAACAATCATTTGGGGCCTGTCCACAGCAATTAATACTGATAAGAAAAGAAACAGTAATAGATTGGATTAAGGCCTCTTTGCTAGTCCGAATAAAAGTAGTAGATTTGCGTACTTATGCATTAATTCTGAAACCATTAACTTGCAATGTCCCGCTGGAGTCAGAAGTATCTCCTTTATCATTGTACTTCTACACTTGACCTCTTGATGATTTCAATTGTTAGGGGGGTTTACAGTTCTTAATCTACAGTGATGATACCCAAATATAAATATAGTTGTCAGGAAAGGAAAAGATGAAAGTCAAAGCTATACACTATTGACGCCCCCCATTAAAATCTTAATAGACACAAAATACTTAAAAGCAGATCAAAATAAAATGGAGGCTTAGGCTATAAATTAAACCCATGTGACTCAACCTTTTGGTCTCAAGCATTTGGCCCATGTTCATACCCTCACCAACAGTGACAAAACCTGGCATTATGTTTGACTTGCATTGACATTGAATCTAGATTGATCATAAGTAATGAAATTGTGTTTTCCATCTGAGGAGACCAAGGCAGGTTTTCCCCTCATAAGGTTACAATCATCAATATTCAATCCTATGCTATCTTCTCATTTGGACTTTGTGAACTGACGTTACTTAGGACTTCTAATAAATGCAATGACAAACCTGCAGAGAGTGTAGAAAGCAGTTACTAGGTGCCTGCTTGGACTGAAGAAATTCAACGACATCTAATATGGAGAGAACAAAATATAGTCATATGCTTGAAAGCACCATTTGGAAGAATAAGAGTGACAATTATGCCTACTTCCTTAGGAATTGCAAGGCACAAGAGATCCTGAGCAAAGCTTGCAGATGCTTACACGCGAATAACTCTACGGAACTACAGGAGCACCTATAGGACATGACAGCGCCAAGTTTGAACAACCTATGGAGAATATAGTCTAACGTGAACAATGTAGAAACCGCATTATAGAGTTTAGGAAAATTACAGCAGGCCCCAAATCGCTGAGCAGGAGACGAATTGAGTCGATTCAGATTGGAAAGGGACTAACATGTGTGAAACAGAACCCACAGTCAAGGTTAAGAGATATGAAGACATTTCAATCCCCAGACGACAAAGGGACCAGTTGCAGAAAAAGGCAATACATCCACATAATTCAGAGCTGCAGAGGTCAATTGTGAAGTCTCTAAACATGTGATGCAGCTGAAACAGACAATGGACAGTGATCAGTGGTGAGAAAGGAGAGCCGATCCTAGGCAGCCAAACACAGGCTGCAACAAATGTGCAACAATGTGTTGCGACGAGCGGGATATGGTCTCATAAACAAGGGTGGTGCACACAAGTCACAACATAGACACTTAATTGTTCACATCACCTTGAGAAGGTGCACAGTTAGCGGAGAACCATTTCAGGTCTCAGGTCTGGGGCCGTCAGCTCTAGACAATCACAGATTAGTACCCTAGAGATGGGTAGCAACGGGAGAGTGTCAATGGTAAGCCCATCATTCTGGAACAATATAGTAAGTCAGATTTTGAGAAATGGACAGGCCAGCCACCTGACATGCAAGAGCCAGTGAAATAACATGTCTATGCACCCATATAGATTATTATGCTATGCCGCAATAGGTTTCTGGAGAGAGGCCCAAGTAATGACAGAGTAGTGACATGTTTTCAAGACAAAACTGGCCTGCGCGCCAATTACTGTGTGACATGCTGGAATTTTCCTGAGTTCTTGTACCAATCCCTGTTGGTTTTGGTTGTAATAAACCGCAGTTTGAACTTGCCGTTGACTGAGTCCTTTGTGTACATTGGGGCAGCGAGTTGGGCCCTCCAAGTCTGCAAACTCCCAGCATCGCTCTGGCATACCTGGGAGTTACCCCCAACACCTAAAACACATGTTACAGTATTTTTTACATTCCACCAAGTTAAAACACAAGAACCCATTCAAGGAGCACCATTTACAATATAAAATCCGAAACACACATCATCCATGAGGTACAAAATTACAATAATTTTAAAAGTGAAAAGAAATCTAAAATCCCTACTAAAAAGCACACACAAAATCCTCATCCTTCCGAGACAGCATCAAGTCTAATCTTAACCCGCTGCCATATATGAAAGCCCTCTGCTAAACACACTAGCGACGAATAGCATACTCCAGAACTGGTCCTAATCATGTAACCTAGACCTGGAGTATCTTTTCACGTAATTCGCCCTCAGGGCAGTACACTGTGTGAGTATGTGGGGAGTAGTTTAAGCCTCTGCTCCACACAGGCAGGTACAGACAAAACACCAGTCGAGAACCTTACTATATAGGGAGACCCATAGCAAATGAATCCTACTGTTGGTGACTACAATACCATTTCTATATTTTGACATTATTTAGTGCCCTTGTAACTATAATTCGACAATCATAGGTACTTTAATATAAAGGAACATATTAGTTAAGTTCTCCAAAATACACTATTTTGTTCTATTTCCAACAGGTGATTCATTCTAAAGGTTTAACACAAAGAGCAAAATCCTCCTGAAGATCCACCATTAAGAGGTGGTGAAACACGTGCAGAGGTGATTTTTAGAGGTGATCCCCAAAACATAACTAAACACAGAAGTAAATTGAGTGTACATCTCAATAAACCTTAATCAATAAGGAAATTGAGGACAAAGCCAACCTACAGAAATGTATTGTGTTGGCATTTTATTCAATCTTTTTCATTGAGGAAATTGAGAAGATATCCATTCATGATTTTATCAATGAAGCAATTGAGAAGTCAATCACTCATATTTAAACAAACAAAATTGGAAGATGTTTATTATGGCAACAATGTGAATTGTCATCAAATTATCAAATATGAAACAAAATCATTAAATTATCATGTTTTGAAATAAGAATACGTGTCACTCTCTTATTCACCAATGTTGCCAATTGGTGCTTTCAAACATATGGCTGTATGTTGTTCTCTTTATATTAATCATACTTTGGGGAGAAACAGACGTTATAGTCATCAGGAAGTGACAAGGCATCAGAAATTAACAATATTATCTCTTTAGAAAATGTATATGCCTCTGCATTCTTTTTATACTTCTACATGTAATATGGCCTTGTAATTCTTCACTGGCTGCCATTTAAGCAATGCATTATTTTCAGTTGTGTGTGTCATGTTCATAATTCTTAGTCCTCTTTTAACTCAGAAGGACTTTATCTTAGAAACTCCAGTGTTATCACCATATAAAACATCTCAGATGCCAGTAGTCAACCTTTCATACTACTTTGGCATTTGGAATGCCCAACATAGTTGTTAGAGACATTTCAACATAATCTGGAAACGTCTAAATTGACCATGAAGAGATGGTAACATTATGTTGACATTCAGAGGAGACTATAAATTGTATTCTGAATCTAAATGGATTATTCAAAATTTAATGGACAGGAAATTGATTCATCTCACACTTTCCTATTTGATCATAATCCAAGGATCTATGTTATTTGGAGGAATTCATTTTTCATTTTTTTCAATTGTTAAATGAAACTCTATTCAGGGCAGAAGGCGCTTGCATGTACAGCCTGGGGCACATTCGAATTGTGTGTTGCCTGATGCTCAACATATGCATCCAGAGTCATGGCCTCATTCATAAGAGGATGATAAGTGGATGACATAATACCCCAGAACTCATAGAAAGAAGATTACAGTGACGACATGTCAAAATGGAGTGGCCATGCTGAAGTGCAGGATGAGCGGTATATACACAAAGAACCTGCAGGCACACTATTTAGAATGCATTTTTACTCACATGCCAATGAACTTTAACACATCACTTATGAAATAGCTGTGGTGATGTGAACATGCTTCATTCCTTTATTTTAATTCCAATGACTATAAACATCTTAGTACACATGCCACTCCCTCCTTCCTTCACTCATATCCTTCCTCTCCGATATCCAAGAACACTCATCTCTTGCCCAACGCCAGCCACACCCCACTTAAATAACTGAAATATGTCCATCATACTTCTGTGAGCAATTGTCTGCAACCTTGCGTAGCGATTCTGTGAAGACTACCCATGAAGACCCTCCATGGGGGTGGGAAAGTGAAGCCATAAGAGTCCAATCCATGGCAGTGCGGCATTGTGAGGACCATGGCCTGTCGCCTATTCTCCTGGCCGTCTGATATTGCCTCTTATCTCACTCTCTGTCCCATCAGCAGCAGTGGCAGCATTGACAACATAAATGTGCCTGGAATGTTTGTCAATTCCTGAGAGAAAATATGTTTGACTTCCTATACGCCATAATGTTCCAACTGGGAATGCTCCACCTGCTACTCAGAAATCCTGACTTTTCACTCTGACCTCAATAAACCCTCAATGGTGTATTGGAAATCTCTTTCACTTGTTCTACCTGCCGAATCATCTGCAGTGTCATCATCATCACCAATTGAATCTTACTCATTGCAGTGCCATATCAGCATAAGAGGGAGTAGTGAATAGATAGAGATGTGTAAACATTAGGTAAGAGTCTGGCATCGCTGTAAATGTCTCTGTGGCAGTGTGATAGGGACAGGAACAGGAAGGCTACCTATGATGGTGTAGCCAAAGCAGAAGGTGTTGTGGTAGTCTGGAGGTGATGATAATGGTGACCGTGTATACTTAGTTTCATGCTGGTGTTTTTTTGCTATAGTGGGACGGCAGGTGCCTGTATTGTGCTCTGAAACAGAGGAAGAGGTGGTGGTGCTAGATCCAAGGTTATTGCAGCCTCTGATGGTAGTAGTATAATAGGCATGTGTTTGCTCTCTAAGGCTGGCAATAGTGCCTTAAGGATGAGATATGGCTTGCATGCAATCATACAATTTTCATGTTGACAAACATATTGTTGTGAATTACATGCAGACACTTGGAAGCAATTCAGTACATCTAATATTGGGGTAGACTGAACACATGACACTTGGGGAATGTTGTCTTAGCCTCCTGAGTTACATGTGCCTGGTAATTTGTACATAGCTCGGTTTCGGTGGCACTTCTTGTCCCTTGATTTGAGAACTGTTCAGTGTTCTTATCAACACTTCACTTTACATCCGGAAATCCGTCCCTCATCAAGCTCAGTGTGTTGTGAGACGATCCTTACACCAGATTGAATAAATATAATGTTCACAGCTGTGTGCTTGAGTGTTTTCCTATTATGGGTCATAATAAATGTCATCTGTATCATACACACGCCATTTTGTAACTGGTTATTGGGACCAGTGTTCAGTATGTGATTCGTGCGTTTAGTCCCCGAGTACAGCACATGTTTCCAGCGTTTGACTGTATGGACTTTAGGACATTGCATTGTATATTTTATAGTCCATGAAACATTGGGAATGCATCTCTGACATGCTGACTACGAATTGTGTATTGATATTTTGCTAGGCAGCTTACTGGCATTCCATTGTATGTGGTCTCACATACTATTAGCATTCTTTAATAACAATATCACATTTCTATCAAGAAAACCCCATTTTCAGTGTGTCACCTGCCTTGGGGATTCTTATTGGTCCTGTGGTAAATCAATATGAGCATTACATGTACTTAATGTATTTATTTGTGTGGTTCAGTTTAATATAAACTGTTCACACATGAATACAATATAATGTATCAACTTCAATAATCAAATACACAAAAATAAAACAAATAGATTTAAACTCACATATAGATTCAAATACAAACCAATGGAAATCAAGGAAACACATTTAAACAATTCAAGCTTTCTTTAAAACCACATTATTTTTTGAAAGCGTGCCAAACGTTAATGATCACGATTGGCATTGCCATGCTATGCCCCGAGACACAATTTAGCCAGAAATGTTCCCATATATTTTGTTAGGAATCCATATATTTCTTATAGCACACTACATAGAATTTCTATATAAAATGGGGTTCAGTTAGCACATGGCGTATTGTTTCAAATGTACATGGGTCCTTCCAGAGCTTGCAACATCTATTTTCTTTCGGGACACCATCCCATGCCCCTTTGATTACCATCACTGGTAGTTTATTTAACTAAATTAGCATTTATATTCTCTTTAGCGAGGGGGCAAGGAACTGATAGAGGTACCTTTGATGTCTATATTTATGCATTTTAGAAAAGGTACCTACAGATTTTAACCCAGGAACATAATCCACATTAATTGGAAAGTCCCCTTGCTTTGCCCACTACTTCAAGGTGACACTTAAGGTACCTGCACCCTCTGACCAATTAGGAAACCATGCAATCTGTTTAAACAATATTGGATTTATCTTTACAAACTCTGCTAGAATAGGACAGGATTCTTTCATAATTTCACTTCTAACCAGACACAGCAAGGACTTATTGTCTGAGCACATGATTTTTACATATAGTTTCCCCCTTTTGAATCTGTATCAAAGTAGACAGCACAGTTAGGCCAAATTCAAGTATAATCACCTGGATCGGCGTAGAGTCAGATAGGTCCAATGCTTCCCACTACAACCGGCCTTCCGACATATAGGCCCACTTATCACTATCACCATGAGAAGTATTGAGGCATAACTTAATAATATATATTTTTTTGTTTATAGAGTTAATAGGCCAACCAGATTATATCCAGAGTTGCTTTGCACAAATCATTTGATGGGTAGCATAATGGCCAATTCTTTAAGCTGGCGTCGATTATACAAATCGCCTTCACCTTTTCGCTTACTCATATAATATCCCAAATAGTACTTGTTATCCATCTTGTCCATGTTACCCTTCTGAGTTTTTATTTGTGTAACATCATCCTTCTGATATACCAAAGTGCATGCATTTTGTCTTCTTCATTTTAACTTCCAGGCCATTATCTGCTGCATACTCTAGGGATCTGTTTGTGCTTCTTCTAATCCCCACAAACGTATTATCAAAAATGACGACATCGTCCGCATAGGCAATCCAATGAATTGCTATCTAGCCTGAATCGAGCGATGGGGAGTTATTTGAGGTTATCAGTGCTTGCCTTACATCAGTCATAAACAAATTCAAAAGGGCTGGCGTCAGCATGCAACCCTGATTAACACCCCTTTCAGTGGAGAACGGGTCCAGAAGCTCCCCCATTCCATTCAATCTTACACTTGCTTCATTGTCACTGTGCAGCGTTTGACAGGCATGCAATAGATCTTTTGGCATTATCAATAGTTCTAATTTCACTCATAGTCTCCCTCTGTCTATTGTGTCAAACATGGCAGCGAGATTAACAAATAAATCATACAGCGGGGGGTAGGTCATTTTTCTTTCTTTGCTTTCTAGACCAAGGATTGCACAATAAATATATTGTGTACTGTGAACAAGCCTTTCGGAATCTCATTTGATAGCAACTAAGCTATTGTTTGCATTCATCCAGTCTTGTATGGCTTGCAAGACACAAGTTGCAAATATTTTACTTGACATGTCATGTAGCAACAATAACCTATACGTCTCTGCTATAACCCTATCTCCCTTCTTATGGACAGGGATAGGATGTGCATGCTTCCCTGAATGAGGAATACTACCCGCGTTTAGTACTAGATCACATTGGGATTTTAATATTTACTCCCAAAGGCTCGGATTCGACAGGATTACCTCATTTGTGGTCCAGTCGGTATTACCATTATCAATGCCAGACACTCAATGTGACAACCAGGTTACGGGTTGCATTCATATTTGACTTCAATATCAGCAACCAGTCAAACATCATATTTTGTATTTAACATGCTCTACTTCGCTGCCTGCTCCCACCCCACATCTCCTTTTTCCTGCAGGCCTGACATGCACAGGATGCTGGAGACCCTCTTTTCCCAGGGCTGCAGGTTTAATGCCTCCACAATCCCCTGCCTAGTGGCCCCTGTCTGCCTGAAGTACTGGGAGAGGGGACTGTGGAATGGTTCATCTCATTACAACATTGTAGCTGTCCTCATTGGCATGTGACTGCACAGCGATCACCTTGTCCTCGGTGTAGCACCAGATCTAGGTCATCCTAAGGAAGTTTGTTTTGCACTGTTGCCCCCTTCACCCCTAATCCGTCCTATGCATGGGCCATCACTTCATGTTCAAGAACACTTTCCTTACTGTTACCATGTATTCCCCTGTCACCCAGCAATATTCTTACCACTTTCACCCTTGGATAATTGCAAGAAATGGGTAATTTTCAAAGGAAATAGTGCCATTCTTGCCCTATGCTAATTCTGCTTTTATATAGTGAGATTTATTCTTACGGTACTCTTAGAGTATTTCCTCAAAAATTAATAGTGGTGCTTCCGGAGAGCTCAGTGGGTTGATTGATGTGCCTGGAGGCACAATGATTACGCTTTCTGCCGGTCCTTCCCAGTTCGGTACCAGTCCAGGCAATTAGGCTTGAACTTGGCCTACAGTCTCTGAATTCACCTTGGAAGGTTGCAGTGTGTAGGTTGTCGGCAAAGATCACCCTAGGAGACTCTCATAAACCAAGCCTCCTGAAACTTACAGTGCGACACACACGAAGAGTCTCTAGGAGGTTCTGGTTTGGAGAGATGGAACAAACAGTCCTGAGACACTTTTCGGATATTGGTGTGAGTAAAGGACCTAAGTCGGAGATTGAATTTCATGTTGCCAAAATCGAAGCAAAAATGCGGTACCACATTTTGTCCATAGATCAATAGATCAATTTACGAAGATATGTGCAATACTCCAATCAAGGTCTGTTTGAGGATACATATTGCAGCTACCTCATTAAGCTGCATACTCCTGGGCTGATTCACTTTATTCTCATCCTCAGGTTCGACATCCTGCCGGTCTTCAGTTATACTAGAGCCTTTGAAGGAATGGATAGAGAGATGAGACCCTACAGGATATGCAGAGAAGTGTTTGAGACTGTGCAACACATTCTAACCCAATACTCTAGGCTACAATGCTTGTACGATAAAGGTTATACCAAGTTTAGAAATTTTGAACATGACCAATTCTGGAGTTTACTCTATGGGGCTGAATCGCTTGTTGTTATCTCAGGGGCGCACCATATCTGGAATATAGTGAAAACCAGATGCAGGAATGAATTGCCCCATACTCCGGTTTAAATTTGGGCATCTTGTATTTTATATTAAGAATGTGGGGTGTATTTAAAGCCCCCAAACAGAAAACCCTTTCACATGAATGGCAGGCATATAAACACTGCAACCAAAAACGTCCTGGCTTTTGCTTTCCCTGTCACATGAATAGCAGGTATTTAAACATTGCAACAAAAACTGCCTGGCATTTTCTTTTGTTTCATGTACAGTTTGAGAACCATGTG
Organism: Ambystoma mexicanum; assembly: GCF_040938575.1. Classification (NCBI taxonomy): domain Eukaryota; kingdom Metazoa; phylum Chordata; class Amphibia; order Caudata; family Ambystomatidae; genus Ambystoma; species Ambystoma mexicanum. The sequence goes on from NC_090933.1 coordinate 1,176,605,191, forward strand.
GCAAGGGGCCTACTTATCATTATCAATGGACAAGAAGTAGTGTTATTCACCCAAGAAGGAGGAACCAAAGAATCCTGTGACATGGAAAACATGATTTTTAAACATTAAAAGCAAAAATTGCCTGCACTTGTGCTTGCAAATAAAAACAGTTCTAAAAAGCCATAATGGAAAAAGATATCACTGCTCACAGAAGAATGTCAGGAAAGCAAAACATGATGTGTGGGTTCACCAAAACAAATATATATTATGTTTACCACCCAAATCTACAATAACATGTGAAGAGACAATTACTTCAGGCAAAACCTGACAATGAAAAGTCCCACTTCTATCCCTGGATGTCACACCTGCCGTCTAATGATGCCCTGCAATAGAAGCTGCTGCTGAAGGTGTTGAAAGCCCACTGTTCCCCAGACTGGCTGGCCCTGAAGGCAGTTAAAGCAGGGACTTCAAGGAAAAGTCATCCCTGGCTAAATCATGACAAAAAGGTGTGAGTCCGTGTTGCACCCACTTCAAAATAGCCCACACTGACTTCAAAGAGACTCATACATTAAACTCTGGTCACAGGCAAGCCCAGGGAGACAGATGGCTGTGCTGGATAATATAGATCTCAAATTTGCTGAACAGACACTCCAAATTAATTTAAAAGACTATTTTCATTTTATGCATGTTGCCCAGAAATCAGACTGAGGATTGATTTCATTTTTATGCCATTTTTAATGTAATTTCAAGGCAGTTTTGATGGTATAAAATGCATCTAACTGTGACTCTGAGAACTGTAATGGCCAGTTAGACTAGATTTGTGTCTGATCTGAACATGTGACAATGTGAGAGTTGGTGAAAAGATGGAAAATGAAATTAGGAATATGCTTGATAACTTACATATTCCTAACTGTTGTACATTTTATGAAAACGACAAAAATGTGACACATGGCCATGCTACATTGTATGGATTTGGTGGTCGTGTTACCTAATTCCCCCTGATCAGCTAAAACAGAATATATGTTTCATATGGCAGTTGCTAGTACAATTATGAAGTTATGATACATAACTAGTTTTTGCCAAAATGTTGAAAGCAGAAAAAAGGATGGTGATAAATGTCAAAAGACAGGGGTTGCTCCGAAATCCCTAAGCCAATCATGACTTTGGGCGAAGAGAGAGAAGGTAACTGTCCAATCCTGACAGCAGGGATTATTACAGGGTACTTCCCGTAGATTGTAAAATTTGTGATGTAATTTCTGCTAAATAAGGGGGACTGTACTAGGACCCAACAAACACAACAACCGGGGAAGAAAGAAAGAGGAGGACGGAGAGAAGGCTTCTGAAGCTTACCATCTTGGAGAGTGGAGTGACTAGACCACCTGTCCCATCTTTTCAGGGTGTCCTGAGATCCAGCTGGCTTTCCTGGAACTTAAAGCTAGGCTTGCTATGTAAGTAACAATCACCCTAGCCCCAAATTGCATAAACCCTTCAGTTTTGTAGCAGTGCATCCAATATTTCCCCATTGAAACCCCAAATTGCCAGTGTAGTTCAGCCATCTCCCCATAGAAGAATCGCTAGTTTGCATGTTTAGTGTAGCAAATCCCTATTGAAAAAACCCTCATTTGAATGTGTAATTCCTTAGTATTTTTGTAAGTAAATCAATTAATTCCCCATTGAATTTCACAGGATTGGGATTGTTGGTGTTCAAAACCAACAATCTTTTTCCCAGTGTTGTTGCTAATTGTTATAGTCATTAAAGCGTTGCCGACAAGAATTAATCCCCTTGTGAGTTGAAAGCCGAATCTGTCCCTGTGTCTTAATTATGCCCTGCTAAGCAAATTCTCAATTGCCAGTGTCATTCCTATTTGCATCTGTCCTATTTAACCCAAACCATTGTTCCCATTGTGAGTAATCGCTTTGCCCAAAGCCTACCTGTAAGTTGCCCCTGTCCTTTACACTAAACAATGATTTTCCTATGGGAATTCCCCATTTCTGAAAGCATGCCCTTTCATGTTCAGCCCCAGTAAAATTAGTGTGATTTGCATTTTTGTTTTTCTAAAAATGTCGCTTCACGTTGAAAAAGTAGTTTTCCTAGAGTATGCCCCTACCCCAATCATATTCTGAGCGCGGATTCTGAATTTAATTTCCTTTGTTTTTCATCGCTTAGAGCTTGCCTGTCCTTTACAGCCCCTGAAAAAATTAAGGTGATTTCCATTTTCATTTTACAAAAATGTCACTTCATCTGTTTAAACCTGTTTTCCTACTTTATACCTCTTCCCCTACTGTACCCTGATCACAAACTTTGAAATGCATTCCCTTTTATTTTATATTTTCATGTTTTGCCTATATTAAAATCGAATTTCCTATGTGTGCTAGTAAGTCTGTTTTGAAGCCCTATTTGTCTTCTAGTGTAAGCAGTCCAATGTTCCCGTGAATACTGTCTCATAGCAGTAGTATTAAATTATTGAAAACCCATGTTTCCATTGTACTCCAAAACAAAATGTCTCCCTCTTTACTGGTTCCCCATCTTGTGTCTGTGGGCACCACCCCAAAACCTATTTGTTCATTATATTCTTACCCCTGCCACTGCCTTCATTTAAAGGGATTTAATCCAATTGTTTTTTGGGGGTGGAGTGTCGAGGCATCACAGTATCTCTTAACCTGGTTACTTTCTAGAAATCTGTGCTGCTGTCACCTATTTGTTCTGATTTGACATTAAAATAATAGATTAATAAAGTATTCATTGACAACACACTACCCCGGTTCCTGGTGTATCGTGACAAGGGGTGTTGGGGGGTTGGGAGCGAGACAGGTTGAAAGCCTACTCAAAAAGAACCTGTAGTAAAACATGATGGGACATATGAGACAAATAGAATGTGACCTAGAGCAGACAACCCAGATCAAAAATACACACAGTGAGGAGATTAGTCTCATGCAAAAGAAGGGGGCTGAGTATTCTCAGACAATACAAGATCCACAGAGAGAACATTAGGCCCTTTGTGAGGAAAACAAGGGCCTCCCGGGCCATGTAGTAGCACAAGGTAAGGTCATAGAAGCCACTCAAACCCTGATAGCAGAGCACAATGCTCAGGCCTCTGCATACTGTCAAGAAATAGGGGCTGAGAAAGATAAATTAGAGAGATTAGAAAAAGAACGGACTAGGTTTAATCAGGCATTCGGGAACCCCAAACTGTGTGATGACTTCTGTCCCAGGGGTCTGAAGCCAATTCACCACCTGGCATGCGCAAAGTGCTTCTAACTTCTTATTTATGAGTTCACAAGAACAGGGGAACATAAGGCAGCTGGACTTAAATAGGCATTGCATGGCTAAGCCGGAAGGCCAGCCTCCATCAGCGGTTGATGGACGTGCATCACAGCTTAGGTTCAAAAATATTTTGGCAAACACATCTGACCAGGAGGACTCCTATGAAGAGAAGATCAGGGAGTTAGATTAGCAGAGACATCAGCTACAAAGGGACCATCTGGTCCACTTTGTGGATAAGGAAGAGTCTGAGTTTAGGCCCCAAAAGAGCATCCTGAAAACTTCCACCCTTTTCAGGGAGGTGGGGTGAGTACTCAACCAACCCTGGAAGGAGGGAGGAGTCAGAGAAGTACTTCCCTGTGCGAAAAAGGGAGTCCAAGCAAAGTGACCCAGAGAGTCCACAATACAGCAGGGGAGTTGAGACTAGGCCCTGTCATTCTGGGAGAGACTCCCAGTCTAAAAGAATCAGGGAGCGGCAAGAGGACAGGGGCGTGACCACAAATAACGGCAGATCTGAGTCTGAGGGTGAATGGACTTAGGTGCAGCAGAAAAAGAAGGCTGCCAAACAGAAGAGAACTCTGGTAAAAGACCCCATTCGACAAATAAAAGCCATTAGAAGGTGCATGGCTCTTTACCATAAAAATGCCAAATACTCAGTCTGGGAGCATTTGGAGCTGTATGACCAGATGATGATGACATTTGGCATCAAAAATGACAATAATTCTATGGAGTTTGCCAAGTGGACATTCTCCCCAGAAACCCCCAGCTTCTTTGCTGGGCTGGAGGATCAGAATCGTTCAAGGTGGTCTACCTACAAGGCAGCCATCTTGAAGCACTTCTCTGTGCACCAGAACCCACAGGAGGCTTGAAAGGCGGCCTGCAACCTGCAGTGTGGAGAGGATCAGGCAACAAGGGAGTTTGTAGAAGAATTGAAGCAGGCATTTGCCCAAACTGCTAGACAGGTATTAAATAATAATTTAATAACATATTAATTGACAACACATAAGCCTAGGTCCTGGTCTATCGGGACAAGGGGTGTTGGTGGAGGTTGGGTGCGAGATGTGTTGGAGTCTTACTCAAAAAGAATCCATAGTATATTAAAAATTAAAAGCGTTTTATTGTGTGCCACATTGATTGTATGGGAAGGATTTCCCTGGCTGCCATGTGCCATGTAATAAACCGTGACAAGAATTGTCCTGAATAGAAATTTTGGTACAATGTCCTTTCGTCGTGGGATGTTTTTTGCATGGGTTTTTTTACTCTGAATTTTTTTTTTAAAAACCCATCACGTTTTTTAGAAAATGGGGGTGAGGGGAACCAAAAAGAATTACGGGGTTTTCACCAAAGAAATTGCGGTAAAATGAACCCGTGAAAAAACATCCCGCTATGAAATGACATGGAACCGAAATTTTAGATGTATATTTCATGTTTTTTATGAATGGCTTTTATGTGTAGTGCAAAAGGTTAATTAACCAAATGCAAGTAATAAAAAAAAAGAAAGGTAGTTGTAATGGTGTATCCTGCAAAAGGTATCATTTAGTCATGCATTTTGTTTCTAATGTAAGCACCTGGAATTACGAGGGTGCAGAATCTTCAAACCTGTGGGGTTGGAATACCAGAGTAAGTCCTCTGACTTTGTTGGAGGTAATGGTAATTCCATTCTGTAGAATTACTGACATTTCTATTATATTACTCGCCAATTTAGAATGGGAGGTAAGGTTGTAGCAAAGTACATCTCTGGCTCTTACATGATATGACATCCCTTCTTGTCAAGAACCCTTAAAACATGGATTTTTCACAGTAAACATCTCCCTTAATAGGTTTAGGAGAAGTGTATACTCTATGACATCACGGATGTCATCACATGTGCATTTACTCTTCATGAAAAGTCTGTACAACGGATTCTTATTGTAATGTTGATTAAAAAAAAGTGTCAAGGATCATTGCAATATCATGAGGTACATAGTGCATTAAGCAATGCATTGATACATATAGCATTCTATTATGAAGTTTGTTCAAGTATACTAAGGTACACATGTAGAAACATAAGCATTGTGTGCAGAAGACAGACTGGAGGTGTGATATTAATATTCTTGCCATGTTAAATACTAAAATTATAAATAATTTCTTATTAGAGTTTTGCATACTGTAAACATTTAATAAGTACCTAATAAAATCCACTTACTACATAATTGCATTATGCACAAAAAGACAGCAACATATACAAATATGATCATATACAGGCAAAGTGAAGTAAACAAAAAAAGACAGCAATATTAACAGACAATATTCAAAACAAACTGCTTATCTTCATACACAGAAATGATTGCTCTACTTCAAAGCTACTACCTCTCTATGTTTAACTATCACATGACGTGACTGACCCTAAGGAAAGTAGTGTGAGTACAAATATGAGCATATCCAGAGAAAGTACAGTAATAAAAAAGCAGCAGAACAAAGTGTTGATAACCCTGCTGATTATCTTCATACACAGAAAGCATTGCTATCTTTCAAGTCTGTGTTTTCTCCTATGCATGTGTTTTATATGTTGTGAATGGACCCCAAGTGAATTACTGTTAGAACATATTTGAACTATATGAATTTTTAGTTCCTGACTGTTACTGGCATAGATATATCAGTGAAGGAAAAAAGAGTAAGTCAGACATGTGATGTCATCAGTGATATCATCAATGGCATTTGTGATGTCATCTTTGGATGTTAGTTTAGATCTCAGGAGGGTGTTAGTTTAACAGTGCACGGTGGTAGCACGAGTTATGGTTGATTAGCTCACCATAACTTACAAATTTCAGTGGGTATTCGGTTTTACTTGGAACCATAACGTCCCTTTAACAAACTTTTTTTACTGAATTACATAGGTTTTTAGTAGCTCAACTTAACCATAACGCCCATTTAACAAGGTTTTTTCACTGAATATATATAGATATAGATAGCATGAATTTGATAGGTGTTTAGTCGGATTCCCTTAGTTTAAATACATGTAACATACTGAACCCCCTGTCCCATGCTAGTGATTTTGATGTCCGCAGAACGTGCGCATGTCCGCGGATGGACGCGATCCACATCAACACTATCCAAAATCTCAGGGTGTATCTTACATTGTTGTATAATGCAATAGAAACACTGAACAAGTTCAAAAAGTAGCACATAATCACATTACATTTAATAATAAATAAGAAGTGGAAACTGTACATGTAAGACATCAAAGGTCCATTTAAATAGCATAAGCAACAGAATGGAATATACCATATCAAAATAAATATGCCTCCAACATAATTACCTCAGAGAAACTGTACAGCAAAAAGCAACAGCAGACCTACACAGAAGTAACAGCAAAACTTACCAAAAAATAGTAAGTACACTACATTTATTTTATATATTTATAAACTTTCTGTAACCATTTTTTTTTTTTTACACAGAAATGTCGAGTACTTTGGAATGGCTGGAAGAATATTTCCCTCGTAATGAAATGAGTGAAGACAGTGATACTAATGGTAGACACTACACTTCTCTATATAAGCCAATTAATAACTATTACTTTATGTGTACTTTTTTTTAACATACCATACAGACACTAAATATAATATACCAAGAGAGACATTAGAAAAACCTCTGCAGCGAATGGAGCTAAAATGGACATGTTAATGAAAAATGTAATTCTTCTAAAACACTTTGTGGAGGACCACATAAAAGAACACATTACATATTCACTGTCCCACCTGTACCTGTTCCCCCTCTCTATGTCACAGCCAACTATCCCCAAACCCTCCCCAGCAAGAAAAATATTACAATGAGACTTTCATCCCTTCCTCCCCTCCCATCCATCATGTCCAAACCCCTAATTCCCATGTATTTGTTTCAGTTTCTGCCTCCCCCTCCCATGATTTCCATACTGTTATACAATAATAAAATCGTAAGTGTGTTGTTAGTATATTCCTCTGTGTCTTATTTTTAAAAAAACGCAGTTAGGGTGTCCGCAAACAGCACGGCTGTCCGGGATGTCCACAATTAACCAAAGTGGGGGTGTCCTAAGGACACTATACCTGTTTGTACTATACGTAATCAAAATGAAGGCATCCTTAGGACACACAAGATGTCCGCCTGTCCGTAATTAACCAAAATGGGAGTGTCCTAAGGACAATATACCTGTTCATTTTGTTCGTAATTAAAATGGAGGTGTTCTTAGGACACACAAGATGTCCCCCTGTCTGCAATTAACCAAAGAGGGGGAGTCCTAAGGACACTATACCTGTTTGCACTGTCCAGAGTCAAAATCGGGTGTCCGCAGGACACTAAATGTCTGTAACTATGAAAATTAAGGTGTCCTAAGAACATTTCCCCTGTTTGCAATGTCTGCAACCGGAATGAATATGTCTGTAGAACACATATCCCGTCCGCCTGTCCGAAAAGTTGTGATGCATATTTATTTTATTCAGGGACTTGAACGCTGTCTGTAGAACACCGTGCACATGCGTATCGCACTCTTGGGTCCTACGAACAGCATGGCTGTCCGTAACTGTCTGCCGCACGTGTGTCACACTTTTAATTAGTTTGGGGACTGGAACAATGTCCGTAGAACATCCGCACGCATGCGCACATCTGACCCTACGCATTTGGTGTTCTAGGGACAGCCATCCCATTCGCGAACATGTCTGCGATGACATCATGTGACCGCACCCGCGCTAAGCATAATGAACACTGTCCGGGCCCCCGGACAACTAAAAAGTTACTTTTTGAGCAATCCAAGGTATTTCTCTGGAAAAGTTAACCCTTGCACATGTCCCGGACCATGTCCCTGACGATCTGCATTCTTTTTGGAACTCTTTGAAATCTTTTTGGGTGTTTGGAGTGTCCACGGACAGCACGGGTGTCCGCGAAGTGCGCCCCAGTACCCCTATAAAAGGCCACACCCCAGAACTTCTCCTCATTCTATTTTTGGAGTTCCAGGACGGACACTGCTGAATTTTATAGTCTGTGAATTGTTGCCTTTGTTGTGCCTCCTGAAACCATTGAAAATGGCAACCATGGCTGCTGCTGCTACTACTGGTGCTACTTCTGCCTCAGCACCACCCCGACTCACTCCAGCACTACCACCTTCCCAAGGGCCTGCAGAGGGGAACAGGCGTGAGGATGCAGAGGAGAGTGATGAAGAGGATGAAGAGGATGAGGAATTTGAAGTCCCTACTACTAGCACTCATTGTGAACCTTGGGTATGGAAGTTATTTACCACTCTTGATGGAGTACCAAAAGCATGTGCAAACAAGGTGCGCTGCACTCAATGCCAGATGGTGCTGAGTCATGATACATCAATGAAGCGACACCTAAGGTCATTCCACGGTGGGGCTATTCGTAAGGTTGTACCTTGCGATAAACGTAGTAGGTTGAGGTCCCATGCAGCGTCCTCTGTTTCTGTTTCTGCCACCACAAGAGACACTCCTGTACGACAGTGCATCCCTCTAGCTGCCTCCCAGGCCATACGTGATGCTATTGATCCTTACCTTATGAGGGTCACAGTATTGTGCATGTACTGCGACACAGTACTCTACAGGGGGGACAACCTTCGAAGTGCTTTTGAGGCTGCAGTCACAGAGCATGAGAAGGACTGCTACCTACCAGAATAAAGCCTACCCTACATCTTCTTCTCTTCACCTGCCCTTTCTTATCCCCGTGGTTGGTGTCCCTTCCTTACCCTCCTTTCCTCTCCTTTCCTAGTGTGTCGTGTTTAAAAAAACAAAAAAATATTTAAAAAAACAAAAAGCAAAAAAGGCTCTTTTCAGAGCCACCTTTTACAGTTTAAAAAAAGAAGTGTCAATGAAATGCTACAAGGCCCTGTGCATTTTTTGGAAGTCTGGGGACTGTCTACTGACCTTTAAACTCTTTACAGTGCTACCCTGTAAGAACCATTGCACTTTTCTCTGGGAGAAAATGGTGGCAGTGAAAAGAAACTTTTTCTGGTGTTTTTTTGTGTTTCAAAAACTTCAAATGGTCAACACCTACTGCAAAATGGATTGCTATAATTCTCAAAAGGGCTGCAATGCTTTTTGAATATTTCACAGAAAAATCTGATTGCCAGCATAAGTAATATTTACTCCATCTCTGCTAAAAATGTGTGTGCTACGAAACATAATATTTTCATTGTGAAAAGAGGACATGCCAATATCTGTGAAAAAGGAACAAACAGCCTTGTTGACTTTGCGCCTCGCTTTCTCTATTTGTGGATCAAATGAAGAAGAATGCAACCACATTTGTCTCTGCGCAATACAAGAAAAAATTAGTCTGGAGTTTGGAAACGTGTCCACGACTTTCCCAAGTCCTTCTTACATTGTAAGTTGCAAAGAGGTTCCACAGACATGTCCTAAACTGTTCATTCCACAATGAATAATAATTATGTCTGGATGACGCTGTGTCACCAAAGTAGCACAATAGGTACCAAATCCAGCCACTTCATTCCACGCACTCCATGCCAGTGCTCTTCCACATGAGGAAATCTAAGATGTACAGCCACTCCGCAGCCATCTGCATGCAGCGCCAACCAATTTATCCATGAGTCTCCCAAAATCCAGACAATCTGCTTTCTGAAACACACAGCCATAGCTATCTGCTCTCCTCTCAGGAAAAAGACTTTCTGACAAAGTCTCTCCTTACACATCACACCCAGTAAACCTTACTGACCAATCTCTTGCTCTGCTAAGTCTCATTTGCATGCCTCTCAACCTCAAAAGTCCTGTATGTAATATGCGCTGTCCACGGACAACCGCAGTGTCTGCGGACAAATCGAAAGATCTGAGAGTGGGGAATGAAAATTTAAAGAGTTAGCCCCATTTCCCCATTGAGGTTGGCTCTGAAAAGAGCCTTTTTTTGTTTTGTTTTGCAGATGCTTCAGAAAAATCTCTTATTTTGTATTTTTTAGTTTTTCCCCCTATTTTCCTCCAATAATCTTCACATTAGCTTCGCCAAAGAAGTCGTTAGGTTCCAAAAAAGCATGGCATTTCCCATAAAAGAGCAAGACATGCCATCTTCTTTAAAATAATTAACATTAACATTAACAGAGTCAATGTCATTATTATTGCAAAAGAACATGCCAGCTCTAGTCATAAAACAAAACATTCCTCGGTTGATTAACAACCTAGCAACATTTTGCTGAGGACAAAAAACAGAACTATTGTCCCATATTGCTGTAGGTATCAAAGCAGAAAAAAAATATCTTGGTATTTGGAAGTAGTTTCATTACTGCCTGAACCAAGTTTTGCAGAAAGTAGGGGCACTGACATAGCCCAAATGCAAAGTACCACATTGCAGAACAACCGCATGTGGACTGTTCACCCTGCCCATATCTTCACAAACTTGTACAACATCCTGCAAATTAAAACCAGGCACAGTGATACACACCACCTCCACTCCTTTTACATCAGAATTCTTTGCCACATTCCTACATTTTGCATACTGCTCCAAACCATGCACAAACATATCTCCAAGCACAAACACCCTGACTTTCTCCACTTCTGCCATCTTCACTACACACAACCTCTCTCAATACAAAGCAGGACCTCAACACCTCATTTGCTAATCCCTACAGTCCCCTTCCCATGCTGGATTTGCTAAGAAACCCTGGATGTGGCATGCCCTGTCCGCGGACAGCCGCGATGTCCACGGAGCGCATAACAATGGGGCAGACCTTCTATCCTTTCCACTTCACTCTCTGCACCATTTCCTTGTTGGCTACTGTTAAGCTGTAACACAACCATTCACAAATCACATGCAAGAACTCTACATCTATCTCCATCATGACAGATCAGCACTTTAGATGTACTATTGATCACGCTCAGTACAATTGAGCTGTGACTGCAAAGGACCTGCAGCAACAACTACTATAAAACTCCCCAAGATTTCTACTTGCAAATTCATGCACATCCACATGCATGAACACAAACTACAGGTATGAATATTTTCTGCACAGTACATGTACAGCTCTTGTATGAATGCATATCAACAGAGTAATTGCTTCTTACCCTGAATAACCTGTAAAACAAACTTACTGTCATTTCTCCCATCTGATATGATCAGGTGTCACTTGCTCTCCAAATTATTATTTACACACACGGCTATCTAAGAAAGTGTCATTGCATGTTAAAAAATGAGAGAAATAACAGTATAATTGTGGAAACAGGCTTTGTAGTGTGTTATAATATGAGACACAGCCAGGATCAGTACATGCACCTTTAGTCATGCACACTGATAAGCAATATCATTTAAAAGGCTCCCAGCTGAAACAACACTGCTGCCTCTACATCAAATCCTTCTGCTTTATTTCCTACACCTTCACAAATGCATACATTGCATGCTTTTCTGTACAATTCCTGCCATTTACCCTGTAAAAATAGGTAAAAAAGCATATGCTTATTTCTTCTATCTCCTAACATCCAATAACACTGCCTTAAAAAGCCAAGTGTGCTCTGTGTGCTTGCTATTGTACTCAATATTAAAGCACATTCAACTGACAGATTCTAAGTAAAATATACAGGATGCACATAGGCATATGAAAATGCATGCACATACTATGCTCAACTGTACCTAATACTCTCTACATTTATTGTAAAATACTTGAAACTGTAACATATCCTACATGCAAGTCATCTGACATTATAACATAAGAAATGCTTGATATATGATCCTGTAACATAAGAAATGTAACATATTTATGTACCTGTAACTTAAGATTTTATTTTTTGCAAGCGCCCAGTTGCTTAACGGCCAGGTGCGCTCTATCAATAAACAATACAATACAATCAGAAAGTACTAATACTGCAAAATCAAAGAAATCAATGTCTACATTAACAACAGTGTTATTAACACACATATTTACTAACTACTTTCTTCATTGCTGTGCTACACTTCATTTGTAATAAAACTATTCCTCCCCTCCGAGAACTGCAACACTTCTTTTGGAAAAGAGAATACCAAGCCAGAGGAGCACCACACATCCACATGCTTTTGTGGATTAGAGATGCCCCTACACTTGGTCAGGAAAGTGATGCCACTGTTTTGCAATGTATCCAAAAATATGTCACTTGTTTAGTCCCTTCACAAACAACACATAGTGACCTTCATGCACACATTTTACAATTTCAATGACACAATTGTTGGAAATATTGTCATCTGAAACATAAAATCAAAGGTAAATACTACACATAATGCCACTTTGGTTTCCCTAGACCAGTTTCAATAACAGGTCAAGTACACAACTTCATGTCTTCAGTTAGACATAGTGTCAAAGGTAAATCACCTAAGAACACATATTACATAAAAAGAACAGAAGAATCAAAATACATCAATGATTACAATGCAATCATTGCCCTCCTATGGAATGCAAACATAGATGTGCAGTACATTGCAGACAATTCCAGTGCAGTTGCACAATATGTCACAGCCTACTTAAACAAAGCAGAAAAAACATAACTCCAAGACCTCTGGGATGACATATCATCTGACAAAACACTACTACAGAAATTGTACAGATTAGGCATAAAAATGCAGTCCCATAGAGAATGTGGCAGCTATGAAGCTGCAGACCTTTTAACCGGTTCTGCCTTGTATGGAAAATCTGAAAATATAGTATGGCTAAGTCTTGGTCCTGCTAAATCTAGAAAAAGAGTTCTCAAATCATATGGGGACATAGAAACAATAGCCAAAAACTATCCCAACAGCCAAAACATATTGAAAAACATTTTACTAGCCACATACTACCCCAACAGAGTACCACTTCGGAAACCATGTGTCTACACCCTATAGCCCAAAACTTCACATACAAAAATAATATTAAACCAGATGAAAAGAAAGGTAGACACACACAGAGTAGCAAATTGTGAAGGCAGCTTAGTGAAACTTACCAAAAACAGCTTAATTAATCATATCAAATTGTCATTAAAACCTCCTCAACATAAAGAACTGTATTACATGTCCCTGCTACAACCTTTTAAACTATGGAGAAAAGAAGAGTTACTAGATAACTATGACTCTTATGAAGATGCTTTCAAAGCAAATGAAAGCACTATAACAGACGTAACCTTTACACAGTACCAAACAATGTTGCACAATGACTAGCAACACGAAGAACTCCAGGCGCAACTAGATGTGGACACTCTTGACAGTAGTCAACCTTCTGTAACAGGAAGCCAAGAACCACTCGGACAGCCACTCATAGCAAATGAGGCAGAATTAGCCATGACAGAAGTAGAAAACACCATGTGCCAATATGGGCAATCTACAGATGACTTTGCTGTACTGAAATCACAACTAAACAAAGAGCAACGTAGCTTTTTCCAAGAGGTAACAAGACAAATTGAACATGGTGTGCAACATGAAAGTAAAAACTGTACCTGTCAAGACTACAAACCTATACTACTATACGTGAGTGGTCAAGCTGGTTCAGGCAAAACATTCTTAATCAAAATCATCAGTAAGTTCCTCCAACAATTGACAAACAACAAACTGGCAGCTGTTGTAACTTCCCCCACAGGTTTAGCTTCCTACAACATAGGTGATGTCACTTTACAATGATTACTACTCCTTCCAATAGAACACCAAAACAAATTAGACTACTACAAACTTTCTCCAGAAGCTGCAATGGAACTATGCAGAGTTTTCAAACAAATTAAAATGCTGCTAATAGATGATGTGTTCATGGTCTCCAACCTAATGTTGGCTTTGATTCACCTCAGATTACAAGAGGTCCTCAAAACAGACCACGACAAGCTCTTTGGATGAAAACACATTATTGTTTTTGGAGATCTTCTTCAATTAACACCAGTAAAAGGTGAAACTATTTTTAAAACCTTAGGGCACAAACTGTGCCGTAGAACTCTTGGCAGCAAAGGAAATGTCAATCTTTGGCAACGTTTCCAATACAGAGAATTAACTGAAAACATGCGTCAGTCTGCAAACCCCACATATGCCAACATTTTTAAAAGTTTTAGAGTTGGTGTACTATCTCAAGAAGCACAATCTATATTAAAAACCAGGCACATCCATGCACTATATGGACATAACTCATGTGCTACTGATCTCATGGAACAATTAGCACACAGAAATGTCAATTGTATGTCCTTGATGCCAACTCTTGCCAGCTGTTCAAAATGTAATGAAACAATGTTAAAAAAAAAGAAATGCAACCAATAGTTCAAATTGGCTCCACAGACAATCTGGACGTACTTGGTATGACACTACCCATGTGTCAACAAGCCACAACAAGGCCACAGAAGTTAAAAGGATAGGACGCTTAACAGCTTGTTTCATTCTTTTCAAAGACATGTATGTGTGCAGAGAACAGTTTTCTCGAACTCTAACATACAAAGTCACCATTCCCAAATCACAAGGTCTTACCCTAGATAAAGCATTGATAGATATTGATAGCACAGTCTTTAAAGAAGGAATGAGCTTTGTAGCACTATCACACTTGACAGACTATTTCAAATCAACTTTGATGCATTTAAAGTAAATGCTGATATTCCTTGCATTCTAGAATACAATAGACTACATTCACTCTATTCCCCCATCTAAAAACCTATTCTGTTCCGCAAAAAGTAAAACGTTGTCGGGGGGAAATTCTGCCGGGGTCGGCCGGCCCGTCCGCAGACCTCCGGGCAGGGAGGCCCCAACTCCTCCCTTATATCCCAAAAGAGATAGAATATGAGACACAGGCAAGAAGCAAGGTGACTCTGCTGTTTATTAGACAAACGGCAGGGATGGGTCAAGGAGCGTACGCGTCCGTCCTGACACACACACAATCGTGGGGCTCGCAGGCCCTTTTTACCTTAGTATGACGCGCTACTTGCGTCATCTTACAAAGTTTAGTAAAAAACCTATTTCCACTCTGGATTGGTTACTCGAGTGGTAGGGTTAGTATAGCGCACATATAGAGAACGGTGTTAGTGGCTGAAGGTTAGTCAGGTGGTATACCTGGGCTGTCTCTTCAATTTGATACATGAAAATTGTTACATGAAGACCTCTGAGGATTGGTCAATGTTAATGGCGTCAGTGATAAGAGCCCCATGTTCTGATTGGTTCGCTCGTGAGCCTCCCAGTCTGGGACTATCGCTGTTCCCAGCTCGCGGTGCACCTGTCATTTTCAACAATGTTTTAATATGGGTAGGTGTGAACAATGTGAGGATTTATTCATCTGTTGGGAGGTCGACTACTCCCACTGCTGCAGATGTCCAATGAGTCTTTTAATTGTATCTGCCTGTGTCTTGAAACGTGGAATTCAGGCGTCTCCTTCCTCCTGGGCTTGGCATCTTGTCAGGTTTGGCTTTGTCACGTGAGGTGGGACCGTGTTTGAGGCAAAATTCAACATAATTAATATTGTTTTTCCTACTATGTGCCTGGTTTATCTTGCAGGTGCGACCTTGGCGTTGGCTTGCAGCGTGCGAGATTGCAACATCGTGTCCTTGGCGGTGTGCTTTCGCCGGGCTCATTCTGCAGGGTCAGGAACCCAGTTCTTGCTCATTCAATGTTCATGGAAGCTTTTGCTTGCGGCCTACTTGGGCCTGGTGCATAGGTGGAACCGTTTGATGCAGGGCGCTTTAGGTTACGGTATCATATTGCTCTATCCTCATCGTGTCTCCGTTATGTTCTTCATTATAGTACATGGCTCTTAGAAGAAGCGTGAGCAAGCCTTTTTATATAAGTACATGATGCGTCTTGCGTTTCTGCATTTTGAGAGCCTATGTGGAAAATAATAAAGATGTACGTCCGTGAGTATGTCTGTCGCCTACGTCATAGCACTGAGTATATTCTTCGTGTAGATTGGTGCGGGAGTGTAAGGTGTGTATATTTGCACAGGTGTGCTGACCGTTGGCTAAGTCGTCATGGCATCTCTAACGACGTGTAGGTTTAGTCGAGTTGATCCGTGCCGCAGGTGTTGGCATGGGCAGGGTGGGCTGCTGGGCAGGTAGATGGGCACATCCGTATGTTCCTGTACCAGGGTATTTGGTCGTCCGGTAGGTAAGCAAACTCCTCTCGTGGCGGGTGTCTAGGCCGTGATCCTCTAGGCCAAGCGCGAGAGGGGAAAGGCGGGAGCCTGGTCTTCCATTCTCCCACTTCAGTCCCCCCTCTGGTCGACTTGTCGACCACAAACATATCCTTTTCTTTATCTCCTCTTACTCTCCATATTTTAGTTATTCCTCCCAAATGTCCATAGTGGTTAACATGGTCTTCAAATGACCAATACATATATTCACAGGTTCCTCCAGGTGTGCAGTATACCCATTTCCCTATGTAGCTCCTTGGGTTTCTTGGGTTCTCGAGCTTCACAGATGGTGGGTCCAGGTGGTTGGTGATGATCTGGTTGCGCAACTTCTCTCTCTCTTTTATGATTGTGCCTGTGTGTTGGCCGTCATCTGTTGGCATCAAGAGGTGTATACCAACCATTTCGATCATCTCGTCTGTGGTACGTGCCTTCCGGGCTTTCCAAAATCTTATTATGATCAGTGCAGCTCCAGCCAGAATAGTGCATCCAACTATAATCTTCAGTCCATCTGACAGCCAAGATGGCATCCATGACCATAATATTGAAAACCAGCTCTCATCCTTTTTCACACCTTTACTTTCATCCATCATTTTTGAGTGCATCTGGGCCAATTGTGATACAGCTTCCGTGAGTGTACCATTGTCAGCATCGTTAGCAGGAATGAATGTGCAGCATGATTGTCCTATCTTTGCGCACACTCCTCCTTCCATTGCTGTGAGGAGGTCCAGTACATATCTGTTCTGTAGTGCAACCATTCTTACTGCTCGCAATTCTTCTTTTATTGCGTTGAATCCATTTACTGTAGAGATAATTGTCATCATTAGTTCCCACCTAGTTATCTGGAGCCATTTTGCGTTTGCGTAGGCCTGCAGTCCAGGATGTATTATTGAGGAGAAGAACATAGCTGCTCTGCTGAATAGTCTGTGTTCCGGCGGAATTGAGGTCAGTGCTGTTTCCGACCTTCCCCACAGGTAATTTCCTGTCAGAGGTTCTCCTTGTCTTTTCCTTCTGTTGAGCACAGTGCTGTTGCCGTTGCGTCTGTTCTCTGGCCCTTTCCGAGGCTGTCCAGATCTCTTCTTTCTTTTGTTCCCTTCATCCATCTTAGGGAAATTCACCATATTCACATGCTTCTGGGGTACCACTAGTGATGGTACATTAACGTGTACTATAGTGCATACACCATTCCACAAAGGGGGCAGTGTGTGATACGCCTTGTCTCCACAGGCCCAGTAATGGTCCATTACAACTGCTGTTCCTGCTCCCCCCTCAGGTAACTCCATCACGCTTTCACAGTTGGTGTTGTATCCTACATCCACCTCTCCTTTATGTTGGTAGCATACCTTAGGCGCAGTTAGCGGCAGTATCGTTATTGGGTCTTCATCCTTCTCCATCCACGTGAGCATGGGTGCGTACTTGATCCAAGTCATCCAACATCTATGGTTATGTCCATCAATAGTTGAAATGTTTTCTCTTGTGACCATGTTACTGCCAACCACTCCTATGTCCCATTTGTTGTCCATGTACACCTTCCCTGTTATTGTTATCAGTGGTCTTTCCCAACATCCGTTTTTACCAGGCACTTCAGTGGCGTACCAATCACATGGTAGGTACTGCAGTGTTACCTTCTTTGTTTCTCCTTTTTTAGGACCACTTGTTATGTATTTGAATCCTTCAGCATGTAAACTGCTCTTGTGGTAACTCAAATAAGTCTTGAGGAAGTTGTTTTCATATGGATATGTATCTCGTGTTTTCCACACCAGATGCACCATCGTCCCTTGATATCTTCCTTTCGTCTGGAACAGTGCCAGGTATATTATACATCGTGCGATTTTTCCATCTATCTCCGTGGCAACAAATGTCCGAGAGGCGCTCATGGCGTATGGGATCAATGAGCAAACGTAACAGCTGTCTTCTGTTGTCTGCTTGCCTATTTTGGTCATGTGTTGGTACCACATGTTGTTTGAGATGTGTGCTGAATCTTGTACGTAGTTGTCAATGCCTTTATTATCTGAGTATGTGCTGCGTTCAACTCTATTTCCCTTGTGTGGGATTTTACTAGTACCACCTGACATAACACCAGTTGCAGCTGGGGGTGGGGGTATATTAGGTTTGGGTACAGCAATAATATCAATAGCATAGCTGTACTGCCATACAGAGGCAGCCAAGAACCCGGTGATCATTAAAATCCCTATCAATTTTATTACAAATGCTACTTTCACCGGCATTTTGCTCTTCCCTTGCTGCAGTCCGGCAGCTTATTCTTGCGACGTTACAGTTGCCCGCCTGAAAATTCTTAATATGCTCGTTATTAAGGTTAGTTATTGTTGTTAAGCTCTCCCTATCAAGTAGTCATTCAGTGCCCAGGCGAAGAGCTGTTCCCACGCCAATCTAAGTGATCTATCTCTTAGGGCAGGCAAGTATGGTTGAAGGTGGGGCATTGAATGTTCTATGGCTAAGAGGAATGCTGTGTAGTAGACACGTACCCTCCTTCCTTTCAGGTACGTTGGCCGTTTTATTTCATATACAAATTGGTGTGACAATTCTTCCAGGTAATTATCGTCTGAGGGTACCATCTACTCCTGGGCAGTGAATTAGTTAGTTATCTACTTTCTTAACAGTACAATAATATGCTTTACCTGCATGTGCGAGAGAAAAGAAAGAGAACATTCAGGTGTTTACATGTGTATATGTGCAAAACAATGTCCTTCAGTTCAGTTGTTACTACAGTGGGTAGGGGGTCAATGGGCAGAGGAGAGGGTTTGGGGCTCAACTGGCGGAAGTCTCTTTACCCTTTGATCGTGTAACCATGGGGTGGGCGGTATGGGGATCACCCCTTTCTTTTCTAAGAGTTCTCTCTGGGGAATTTGGGGGGTGGCACGGTATGGGGACACTTAGGCTGTTAGTAGTGGTAGAAGTCTCTTCCTCCGTTGGTGACGCTGTCGTTATTCCAGTGGCCCTGTCGGTGGCGCTGGGGCGGGTCTGGAGTTTGTAGATCTTTACGTCGTGTAGGTGGTTCCAGGCACGTTTGTCCTGTAGCTTTACTGCTCTCGTTGATACCTCCTCTACCAGATGGGGGCCAGTGAATCGTGGACTGTTCCACTTTCTGTTGAAATTGCGAAGTAGTACGTGGTCACCTTTAGCAACTTTGCACAGTCTTTCCTTTTCCAATTCTTTATCCACGTTCTCTTGTTGATCGCTGTTAGACCCGCCCTGCGTGCGCTCGAGCTATTGAGACACAAACGCTACACTAGTAATCAAAGAAGACACATATTGGTACATTTCATCTCCAAGAACACTTGCAGTACTCTCGTGGTCAGTAAATGCTCTTGATGTTGGCGTTAGGGGAAGGCGCATTTGACGTTCGGTAACCACCTCGTGAGGGGTGAGGTGGTGGTCGGACCCTGGCCTATTCCTTAGCTCAAATAGGGCTAATGTAAGGCAATACAACCAACTCTTCTTTGTTGTTTGCTCTATCTTTGAAATTGCTATCACCTTCAGAGTGTGACCGGCCGTAAACTGTTGACATGTGAGACAATTGCTGATAAAATTTGACACATGAGAATTTAACTCGGGGCAGAACCAGTCTTCCCTAATTCGTGCTGCAATTACTTCCTTGCCTGTGTGGGCTGGGTAATGTAGTTGGCTCAGGGCGGTGTTCAATAGTGCCAGTGGTATTACAACCTTTCCAGTGTCACCCTGACGCCATAGTGCGTCGGTTGGTGACATTGTGCATCCTCTTTTTAGCCATATTTCCTTTTCGGCCATTGGTGCAGCCACTTGTAGCTCCATAATCTGTGTGGCTGGGAGATGGGTGTACCCTTCTCTTCTCAACATCTCCTTAGCCATTCCCCTCCCTCTCCCTCTCTGTGACTCTGGGGGGTTCCATATCTCACCAAAGTATGCAGCATACTTCGCATGTGCGTCTGCTGCTGCATTCCCTTTTAAGATGTGGTCTTCTCCATTGGTGTGTGCGGTGCATTTGACCAAAGCTAATTCTTGGGGGTCATTTATTGCTTCAATTAGTTCAGCCAATAGGAGGGCATGTTGCACTGGAGTGCCATCAGCTCTCCTAAACCCTCTTCTTCTCCATTTCGACAGCCCTGAGTGGACAGTGGATGTAACATATGCGCTGTCGGAATATATGGTCACTCGTTTGTCAAAGCTTTCCTTCAACACCAAGATCAGTGCAACTAATTCCGCTGCTTGAGCGGAGTAATGTTGTGGTAATTGTACACATTTAATTGCCACACACACCGGTACCTCCATCATTTTTACCACTGCTGCCCCAGTCCTCCTAACACCATCCCTTTGGTCGATAGTTGATGACCCATCAATGAACAAGAGCTCACCTCCCTCTAGTGCATTTTCTTCAACCTTTCTAGTACACAAGTACATTTCAGTTATTTGCGTACAGTCATGGGCATAATCTCCCTCCTCAATTACTTCTGCTAGGAACCTTGCAGGGTTGACCGTGCTACATCTAACAATCGATAGTTCAGCTCTGGATAAGATGATCTCATAACCTGATGCTCTTTGCGTGGTTAGGGTGGACTTAGGTTTATTCAATATCGCAAATAGTGCATGTTCCACGAACAGTGTAGTTGGGCATCCCATGGTGATTGCTGATGCTTTCTCTACCTCAAAAGCAGCTGCGGCGAGACCTTGTTCGCAGGGGAAATGACCTAACATCACAGGATCTAAGTGGCCACTGTAAAATGCTACTGGTTTGTAGCCCATGCTTGTTTTTTGAGCCAACACTGCTTTCATTACTGCTGAGTCGCAATATGAAAATATAAAAAATTGTCGCTCATAGTCTGGGGATGCCAGTACTGGAGCAGTTGATATCGCATCTTTCAATTCATCAAAAGCCTCTTTCATTTCCATCGTCCACCCCAGCTTTTTCTCTCCTTTATTAGCTTCCTTTAACCCCTCAAGCAGGGGCCCTATGTATGAACTGTAATCAAATACCCATGCTCTACAGTAGTTGCACAGGCCCAGGAACTGCTGCAGTTCCCTCACTGTTTGTGGCACTGGTGTGTTTGAAATGGCCTGTGCTCTTTGTGGTGCAATCTTTCTTCCATGTTGGGATATGAGCTGACCAATGTAAACTACCTGTTCTTGACAGTACTGTAGCTTTTCCATGTCTACCTTGTAATCTTTCTCAGCCAATGTTGTCAACATCTTTAATGAGTCCTCCCTGCATGTTCTTTCGTTTGTACTGCAAATTATTATGTCGTCGACATACTGCAACACCGTGCTCTCCACTTCAATGTTACCCAAATCCATCTGTATTACTCTGTTAAAAATTGAGGGTGATTCGCAATACCCTTGTGGCAATCTGGTGTGTTTCCACTTTGTGTTTCTGTAAGTGAAGCTTGTCAAATCTTGTGAGTCTGGGTGCAATGGTATTGAGAAGAATGCATTTTAAGGTCGATCACTGTAAATCGTGATGCTTCTGCTGGAATGCCACACAATATTGTGGCCGGGTTTGAGGCTATGGGGTATTCTGCTTCTACTATGTTGTTCAAGGGCCTGAGATCCTGTATGAAGCGCCACGACCCCCCTTTAGCCTTGCGCACTGGGTATACAGCCGTGTTACATGGTGATTCTGAGGGGACCAATATGCCATTATTTATAAGGGCCGTTATGGTTTCATATATGCCCTCATCTGCCTCCTTTGATAGTGGGTACTGTTTCACTCTGGGGAGTATTGCACCTTTTTTCAGTTTTATCCTTACTCCCCCTATACTTTTTATGCACCCCACGTCATAGGGGCTAGTAGTCCACAATGATGTGGGTACCTTTGTCATATCCTCCTTAAAGAAGGGAACTGGGGTGGATGTGGGTGCCTCAAGTGCCATTGCAATTGTTTGTGCTACTTGTTTGTACGCCACTCTTAGCCATATTTCCACACTCATCATAAACACCATTTCACCTTCCTCCTTTTCTTCTGAGAACAGCTCCTCATCTGACACCTGGGTGAGTCTACATCCTTCTGTTAGTGCTATGACTGCCCTCCATGCTCTTCCTTCTCTGTCTTAGGCAGGTACAGCAATGTAATCAGCTGTTGCTATAATGCTCTGAATGTCCACTGGAACCACCTTTCCTTCTGGTTCATTGACTGTTGTTTCTGGTCTGAACATATAGGCTGCTGGCCTCCATATTTTTCCCTCTATTCCTGGCATCCATGCAAATGCCATGTCTGTCCCGTACTGGAAGAGTTCGCCATCTACTGGCTCCGCCCTAATCGCTGTCTGTCCACAGTATGCTTGCATAATCTGTCGGGCTGTGAGCATGTTAATCCCTGGAGTAGAGCATATTATGCCGTCCTCAGTAAAGGAGATCGTCATATTCAACCTGTTCATTATGTCTCTCCCCAGTATATTTACTGGTGAGGCACTATAATATAGAAGTGGAACTGACAGGTCATACTCTCCTATAGATAAGGGAATGTTATCAGTAAAAGGAACCAACCCTTTAGCCCCAGAGAATCCTTGGGTGTTCATGGTTTCGCCTGACATCTTAAATTTACCTTCCCTTATGCAAGACCGGGTCGCCCCGGTGTCAACAAGGAATGATAACTTTTTGTCACCTATCGTTACCTCTATGCGTGGTTCCTCCGCACTATTAGGTGTTACTGACAGGATGGGACACACCAAGGCCATCTGTGGGCTGTCCTATTGAGGGTACAATGATTAACCATTGCCTGTGTAAGGGTTGTGTCCCAAGACCGTCACCCTACCCAGTTGTGTTTGTTGTACTTGGGGTTGTTGTGTTATCACTACCTGTTGTTGTGGCAGTGAATATGTCTGTGGCTGTTGTGTTATTAGTTGTTGTTGTTCATTTCCCTGTTGCAACGTCTGCTGTTGCTGTATGCCCTGCTGTTCCTGTGAGGGCCTTGGTTGTCCCTGCTCGCTCCATGATGGTAGTCCTGGTCTTACTCTACACATGCGTGACATGTGTCCTACTAATCCACAAATCCAACACACTGGTGGTTCCCTACTCTGCCATGGAAAGCTCCCTGTGTTGTCCTGGTATACTGGTTGCCCTGTAGGGTAGTAATTTCTTAGTCCTCCCACCTGCTGTTGGGTATTATATCCGTATCCTCTTCCTCTCATAATTCCTCCTCTTCCCCTGTTGTAATTATAATACCCAGCTCCTGGCATTGAGTATCCTCCTCCCATGTTGGTCGTGTATGGTTGGAGTGGCGGCACCTGTTGTGTTATAGTCTGTGAGGGTGGTGTTTGGGAGGGATCTTGTTCAGCCACTACTTGTGTGGGGCTTTGGGTCATTGTTGTAGGCGTAGTTATTAGTTATTAGTGTTATTAGTTATTTTCTGTACTAGTTTGGCCTCTTCTGTTTTCCTGTCCTCTTCCTTTTGTTTCATTTTTCCTTGCCATGTCCTGCAATGATGTACTATTGTCAGTTGTATTTCTGGCCATGCTTTTGCTTCCATTCCCACTACTTTCTTTAGTTGTTTCTGAACTCCTTCTGGGAGCCCTTGTACTAGTATATGATAAAATATTGCTGGTGTTTTGTCCCATTGTTCTCTAGTTTCCATGCGCCACTTCTCTTGGATTTCCTGGATATATTCAACAGGATCTTCGTTCTCACGCATCTTGCGTGAGGTAATTGCTCCTATGTCTGATGTGTCTGGGTACTGTACCCTCAGTGCCTGCCACAGTGCATGTCTGCAGTTTGCGAATGGTGCCCCATCGTGCGATGTGTTTACTATTGTTACCCCAGGGAATCCCGCTCTCTTCCAAATGTCATCCGCTGCATCCCCTAATATCGATATTAGAAGGCCCTTTACACCTCCCACTGCCAGTTTCTGTCCTGCGGTGTGTTTTTCCATTTCATATATCCACTTACCCGCACCTCCACTTAATGATGGGAGCCTGCATTTTATATTTTCTTTGTCTGTATGCTTCCAAGGGACATACTGTGGCCTAACCCCTCCCCTCTCCAGAAGTGGCATTAAGTTATGTCTCGCTTTACCCTTTGTATTCCATAAAATCGAATCCTCACACCCTTCCTCTTCTTCCCTCTCTTCTACATAGTCAATTTCGTCCGTATTTCCCCTGCTCGTAACTCTTTCTTCTCCATCCTTTCCCCTTCTACCATCATTTCCTGTATTTAATGTGGGCGTGTGCATTTTCCTTCCTGCCTCCGTCTAGGGAGGCCCCTAAACCGACATGCATAGGGTGTCAGTTCGTCTGTGAAGGGCGCAAGTTTTTTTGTACGTAACGGGCGTGAGGTGGTTGAGCATGTGGGGTGGGATGGGAGAGGGCATGGTGGGGACGGTGCAGCCTCGTTTGTCTTTCTTTCCGCTATTCCTTGCTCTCCCTCCTCACTTCTCTCCAGTTCATCCTTTCTCCTACGGATCCATGGTGAGTCTGTGTTGGTCCGGGTGATGTATAGTTTATCTAGGCTTTCCCTTTCACTGTTTCTTCCTTCCTTCTCCACCCCTTCTTCTTCCTCACTACAAAAGTCAGTCATAAACGGCACCCCCCACTCGGTCCTTTTCCCCTTGATTGTTACTGTTTTTAAGTCTATTAGGTCCAGTTCTCCTTTTTCTCCTTTATCAACCTATCCCCTTTGCGCTGATGTTGTTGCTACTTCTGTGTCTCTATATACATCCCCCATACTGCAATCTCCCTTCACCTATCTTCTCTTCCTCCTTCATTTCTCTCCTCCATCTCCCTACCATTTTCCTCCCTTTTCCTTTTTAATTCCTCCATTACTTCACTACTCATCTGTTCCAGTATTCTTTCATCCTCTTTCTTCCTTTCCCATTTCACCCTTTCCCTTTCTAATATACTCTCTATCACCCTCCCTTCTTCATATTTCTTAGTCGTTTCTGATAGTAATCTCCTCTTCCACATTGCCATTTCTTTTTCTTTCTCTTCTTCTTCCCTTTTCTTTTCTCGCAGCACTGCTCTTGATACCCTTTCTGCTGCTGCTTTTACCCTTTCAGCTTCTCTCCTTTGCTCCTCAGTTCGTTCCCTTATTTTTTCCAATTCGTTCTTACCTTCTTTCCTTTTCCTCGCTCTCTCCCTTTCCTCCCTCTCGAGCTGTTTGATCAGTACATTCTGCTCATCCCTTAACTTTGCTAGTCGTTCCTCCAAAATCTCTTCCTTTTGTCGTAACAGCTCTTCCCCCCTCATTTCACTCTCCCTGGTATTATCCTCGTCTGTTTTCCTTATTACCTCCTTCTCTTCTCCTGTTAATGAACCTCGTAATTTTAATAGTATCTGTGCAGCTACCCACTCATCATTTCCTATTTCCACAGTTTGTTCTTCTCCAGTCCTCCCCTCCCCTGCTGGCATCTTCCTCTGAGCCACATATGGTGGAGGGCTGTATGCCGGGTTCGAGTACCCCTCAGCCGCCCTTAACTGACCTCTTCCTATTTCTCCTAACTCCCTTAAAGGGTACAACCCCCCTCCCTCTGTTTTCACTCCCTTTGCTAGGGGTATATTGTTGCTCGGTTCCTTTTTTATTTCATTTGATTTATTATTCTTTTCTCCTCCCTCTTGTCCGTTCCCCGTATTCGTTGGGTCTTCACTCCCCTTTTCCCCATCCTCTCCTTCCTCCTTAATCTCTTTTTCTTCCGGTATTTTCCCTACAGTGAACATTCCATTTGGTCCTGGTCGGGACCCTTGGAACATCCTCCATAAGTTAAACACCTCCACGTGGTTTGCCAACTTCTTCCCTTTGTATGTATTATGCAGATGGTTTAATAGTGAATGTTGGGTATATGGATCGAAGCTACCATTAGGCGGCCACGGTGTTATCATTTTGTTGTCCGTCCCCTGGGTCCATTCTATGCTATACTTAATCAGTTTCTCCCTATGGGGTGACAGTGTGGTACATATGTGTTGTAGTGGGGTAGTGAGGGTGTTCCCCCACCCTCCCGATCCTGTCCCATATGACATAGTAGCGCTCCACTTGTTACCCTTCCCCTATTTGGTAGCGGTTGTCTCACTAGTAGTTTACAATATACAACCTTATATCGTTACCTGGCCCCGTAAGTTTGGGGACTTGCGATAGTCCGCTAAGGAAAATTATAAGAACATAGCATTTACATTTGTATATTTTCTTCCTTCTTTCTTCCTTTACACGACACCCTTACGGCCCCCTGCGGCCGAGGCGCACGTAGCCCCCTGCAGCTGCGTACCCCTTATGACGTTCTTATACAGCCGTCTTATTTTCACCTGCTCCTCCTCCTCTTTCTACACTTGCCGTGGCCGGCGTTCTCCGTGCGCAGCCACGTCCCCCGTTTCGCCTTTCCTTGATCAATTTGTTACCGTTTATCTCCGTTTCCACTCCCTTACCACAGTTCTCTTCCCCACCACTCTCAGAAGGAAAGATGCCTTGTGCTCAGGATATCCTATGAAAGCCCTATTGGTGACGTCACTGTTCTCTTCGAGCTACTGGTAAGTTCTTCATATATTCTTTAAGTTCAAAATACACTTGCAATCTACCCCCGTTAACCTCACAGCTGTCTTCCTGTCACTCCTGGAACAAGGTAATCGATAATATAATCGGACTGCGCACACTGCGTCGCCTCGCGTGTGATACGCCCCTCGACAGGAGGGCTTAACCAGCCAATTATCTTCCGTATTGGGCAACTAACTAGCTACCGCCTACAGGGAAACGTCATCTACCTATCGAGTTTCTTGCTCGAACAATAGGGATCCTCATCTACTCATTGATCAATAAATGCCAAATCGTAGGAAACCACACACACACACACCCTTACACGTAGTCGCGAACTAGGCCAATCAGTGTCTACGAGTGGCCGCACGTGATGTTTTCGTACTCCGCCCCCCTCTCTCGCGTATCGTAACTGACTGCTCTCGCACTCGCTCTGCTACCATTCATTTCATTGCTAACACTAAACTGTCAAAACCTCCGCCGCGCACCCGTGCAACACCTCCCACCTCCCGTATTTAATTCCTCCCCCCTCCCTCACAATTTCACATTGCTTGTTGTGCGTGGCATGCTCACCAAGTTCTCTTGATGCGGGGCCGCTCGACTGCGTGCACCCCTCCACGCGACTCGCCACCTCCCCTTGTCTGGACCACGTCTGGACACTCGCCAACCGCGGGCGGGATACTTCTCAACCGGCTCCCGAAAGCCAATGTCCGGATTGCGCTGTCCGGTCTTCTCGCAGTTCCACGATGGTCCTGTAGTCCTCAGAAGGGGGCAATGGCAGAGGGGGCCGCGCCGCCGGGCCTCCTCGCAACAGTAGCACCTGGAAAAAAGTAAAAATAAAAAAGCAGATCTTAAACAGATCTCAGCAGTGCCTCCAACTTGTCGGGGGGAAATTCTGCCGGGGTCGGCCGGCCCGCCCGCAGACCTCCGGGCAGGGAGGCCCCAACTCCTCCCTTATATCCCAAAAGAGATAGAGTATGAGACACACGCAAGAAGCAAGGTGACTCTGCTGTTTATTAGACAAACGGCAGGGATGGGTCAAGGAGCGTACGCGTCCGTCCTGACACACACACAATCGTGGGGCTCGCAGGCCCTTTTTACCTTAGTAAGACGCGCTACTCGCGTCATCTTACAAAGTTTAGTAAAAAAACTATTTCCACTCTGGATTGGTTACTCGAGTGGTAGGGTTAGTATAGTATAGGGTTAGTATAGCGCACATATAGAGAACGGTGTTAGTGGCTGAAGGTTAGTCAGGTGGTATACCTGGGCTGTCTCTTCAATTTGATACATGAAAATTGTTACATGAAGACCTCTGAGGATTGGTGCACCTGTCATTTGCAACAATGTTTTAATATGGGTAGGTGTGAACAATGTGAGGATTTATTCATCTGTTGGGAGGTCGACTACTCCCACTGCTGCAGATGTCCAATGAGTCTTTTAATTGTATCTGCCTGTGTCTTGAAACGTGGGATTCAGGCGTCTCCTTCCTCCTGGGCTTGGCATCTTGTCAGGTTTGGCTTTGTCACGTGAGGTGGGACCGTGTTTGAGGCAAAATTCAACATAATTGATATTGTTTTTCCTACTATGTGCCTGGTTTATCTTGCAGGTGCGACCTTGGCGTTGCAGCGTGCGAGATTGCAACATCGTGTCCTTGGCGGTGTGCTTTCGCCGGGCTCATTCTGCAGGGTCAGCAACCCAGTTCTTGCTCATTCAATGTTCATGGAAGCTTTTGCTTGCGGCCTACTTGGGCCTGGTGCATAGGTGGAACCATTTGATGCAGGGCGCTTTAGGTTACGGTATCATATTGCTCTATCCTCATCGTGTCTCCGTTATGTTCTTCATTATAGTACATGGCTCATAGAAGAAGCGTGAGCAAGCCTTTTTATATAAGTACATGATGCGTCTTGTGTTTCTGCATTTTGAGAGCCTATGTGGAAAATAATAAAGATGTACGTCCGTGAGTATGTCTGTCGCCTACGTCATAGCACTGAGTATATTCTTCGTGTAGATTGGTGCGGGAGTGTAAGGTGTGTATATTTGCACAGGTGTGCTGACCGTTGGCTAAGTCGTCATAGCATCTCTAACGACGTGTAGGTTTAGTCGAGTTGATCCGTGCCGCAGGTGTCGGCATGGGCGGGGCGGGCTGCTGGGCAGGTAGATGGGCACATCCGTATGTTCCTCTACCAGGGTATTTGGTCGTCCGGTAGGTAAGCAAACCACTCTCGTGGCGGGTGTCTAGGCCGTGATCCTCTAGGCCAAGCGCAAGAGGGGAAAGGCGGGAGCCTGGTCTTCCATTCTCCCACTTCAACGTTGTGAAAGAAAACTACTTCAGACTCAAACTATGCAGTATCTCACAGCAATTCCTCAAAAGAAAGTTAAAAAAGCTAATACTTCATCAAGGACCACAACCAAAGAAGGATCCACTGCTCATAGTAACTCAACTACCTCTTTAAAGAAACAACGCACACTCTGAACAATGATTTGGACACAGAACTGTCAGGTCAATTCAAATTTTCAAATACAACTGGTGTAAATTGCTACGCAAATGTAGCAATAAATATTCTATTCCCATTGCCACCGAATATTGCCAATTTATACAGTACAGAACAATTGTGTTTGCAAATGTAAGTCCTTCATAGAAATGCAACCAACAATCCTGTTCATGGAATAAGACAGGAATTAAAATACTGTGCTGGAACCGTCAAATTCACTATAAACTCACACAAAGATCCAAAAGAATGTCTAATGTACTTGCTACAAGTACTAGAAAACAAAACCATATCTATAAATGAAATCTTCCAGATTTCATACATGTGGAAACATACATACACTCTTTGCAGACATGTAGTACAAGAAGTTCCTAATGAACACTTCATACATGTATCCATATCTAACTGTGAATCCATTCAATTTCAGCAACTTGTACAAAATGCAATAGCAGATTATGTACTACCTGCAATTCAGATAATCGATCCATCTTACAAATCCAGTCACATAGTGAATACGTCATAGTAATGCGTTTATATTACAATGCAGATGGTACCAAAAACGACTGCAAGCTGACTGGATTCAAACATGGTCAAGTATCACTTGGTAAAACAACCTTCACAACAAAAGGAATAATCTACCATGCAGGAGCCACAACCAATGCAGGTCACTACACTGCATATATAAAAAAGAAATGTGGATGGTTTGGATGTAATGATACTACTATTACTCTAAAACAGAAATTACCAGCAAATCTTGTAAACACGTATTTAATAGTTTTAAACCCAAAATGTAATAACTAATCTGTACATGAGCATTAGCAAAACTTCAACGTCAAAACTATGAACTGTTAGAATACGCCAACAGGAATCTAACTGCACCAAAATTCTGCAACAAGCAAACCAATAAATACCACTAACATCAAACATGAAATATACAGTTAGAATACGCCAACACGTATCTAACTGCCCCAAAAATCTGCAACAAGCCAACAGATAGATAAATACCACTAAAATGGAGAAAGAAGTAAACAAATATAATACACCAACTACTAATTGCAACAATACTACCACCACTTCCAAATCAAAACCAAACACCTATTCGAGTCTTCCTACTAAAATCAATTAAATAAATATATTGAACCACAACGTAGACAGTTTTTTTTTTTATCCAGCATGGCTTTTTTCCCACAGACCCAATGATTTAATAAACAAACACAGGAACTGAGCAAATTGCACTGTACACTGGTTTGAACTATAGTACTTCTAAAGTAGTAACTATGAGGGTTAACAAAATACAGAAATGTCTATTATGCAATGCAATAACTCATTATGAACTACCTACACTAACATGTGATCTTTTCTTTTATCACAGAGATTGAAAAAAAAAGTCTGCTCCAATGACCCATGTCATGGAAGAACTGCATACAACCATAAACAGTCAAACAGTAAGTATATCATGAATGGACTCATAAACACCACAGCATAACACACCCATTCAAGCAAACATCTAACCATAGACCACAATCCAAAATGTTTGCTTCCATGGTATCTTATGCTGTAGTGCTTGTTGCCAAACCCTACAATCTTGATTGCATGGCCTGACCAAAACTCTACATACAGCCTCAACAAACGAAACAGTACACAAACTATTGAAAACATACCCTAAGCAGCCCACATACCACAGTCAAAATGTTTGCTAGCATGGGTGTGTTATGCTGTAGTGGTTGTGGCCAGGGCCTAGAGTCTTGGGTGCATGGCCGAAGGCACCCAAAAATCTAGGTTCTGGCCACAACCACTGCAGCACAACACACCCATAGAATGAAACACCTACCAAATATCCACAACCCAAAAACATAACACATCCACGTCAAAACCTATCAACTTCAATTAACATTCTAAAGATAATTAGAATCAATGCTCTACTAACAACCCAAAACCAACATCATACTAAAGTATAATAGCCAGTAGGGCGCCCGGTATTTAGTATGTCCGGGGACAACCACAGTGACCACGGACACCGCAACCACATGAAGGCCTCCTGCCACCTAAACAAATACAGCATTTGACCCATCTCTTACTCCCCCAAACTCTCCAAGAACTCTACACAACAACAAACTCCCCAAAATTAGATTTATGCTCACTTCCACCCCGTACTGTCTGCGGATGTCCATGGATCCAATATGGCGGGCATATCGAAGCAATTTGACGCACATCACGCCTCATCCCAGCCAATCAGAGAACATGTCGTGTGTCAGCGGACATGATGCAAGCCGATTATCCAATCGGTGTCCTGTCCGCGGAGAGAACAGGGAAGTGTGTCCATGGAACGGTCATAGATATCACTTTTTTTTGCATTTTTTTTTTATTGTGTACGGTTTACAAAAGAAACCTTTACAAACAGAATCCTTAAATACAGAAAAAGAAAAAAACAAAAGAAAAGGAATCACACATTACTGTTAAGTTTCATTACCAATATGATAAAAAAACACGTACAGATCCACATATCCTTTTTCTATCAGTAAGTAACATATAAAAGTCAGTTAAAAATTCAGTGCACATTCAAATTTTTGACACAAATTTGATAGTTAAGAGGAAAAACAAAAAACAAATTCCCTTTACATAAAAAGAACGAATTTAGCAGCAGTATCAGTTAAAATTCCAGGATTTGTACACATACATGAAAGACTTGGTAGTATATAAAGATGGAATTCATCAAACAAATTGGTCAAATAGGAGGGGGATACAGATCAAGAGACTTAATACAACCCGCCACAGCAAGACCGTCTTTAATTTTAGAAATTGAAAGAGACTGGGACCAGATAACATTCTCTGCCCCCAATAAACCCAGGGTATTGCATCTGCCTAAGTAGATATCTCTAAGTCCTTTCAGAGCAGTACATTCTAAAAAAAGATGACGTGTAGATTCAATTACCCCGGGGGTATGACAAAATCAACATAAAAGGTCCAAATCACTAATCTCCTTCCTTCTATAAAGAACTTCTTTAGTAGGTAGGAGATTCCATCTGAGTTTCAGAAGAAGTGAACGATAATAGCGATTGGGAAATTGAGTTAAGATAAAAGACAGGCAGCCGCTATTCTTGTGGTCAAATTGCAGATCATCGAGGCTTGGGTAAGCATGTAATTTTTCCAGCGTATTACTCCAATCGCTAGTGAAAAGACATTCTTTGACTTTGTTGGGGTTGGTTAACAGGATATGCCTGTCAGTGGAAAGATCTGATAGAGTCTTATCGCAGAGGACACTAAATCTCGAAAGAAATAAGTATTGGTCTGGTGAGCCCCGCGAGAAGAGCATCTTACCAACATCAACATAAAGGGTATCCTGTTTCGGGGAGAGCAAAGCAGAGAAAAGTGTCAGAACTCTCCATTGAATTCCAGCTCGTAGAGAGACTAGACCCAATTCATACCTTATGGCAACTATTGGAACACAATTAGGCAGCTTCATAACTTTTCTCCAGTAGATACCCTGAAGGGTGTCCCAGAAGGTCAAAAGAACAAGATAATGCAGTTCCATTCCGTATATTAGTTTTGGAATCATCTTTCCCTTGAAGAAATCCACTACAGGTTTGAAGGAGAACATGCCGTATTTGCTATCCAGCTTAATAGATTGAGAAATAAGCGGAAGTATTTTGTGACTAAGGGAACTTCTTAATTCAGTGGCCGATGGTTGTGCCAGAATGAGGAATCCCAAATAGACAATTTTGTTTGCTCTAATGATATTTTCACCACCAATTTTCCATACTTTTTTATTACCCTCTCTCCCTCTAGAGAAGACCATTGTTTTACTTTGGTTAATTTTTAAACCATTAGTTAAGGCATATTTTTCAAAGTTACAGATAAGCCTCTGTAAGCCGACTTTGGTGTGATCAAAAAGAAGCAAATTGTCGGCGTAAGCCAGCCATGAGAGCCTGAGATCCCCCAATTTTGCATTTACCATGCCTGTACTTTCAAGGAATTCCCCTACGTCTGCCAAGTAGAGGATAAAAAGGCATGGAGCTAACAAGCAGCCTTGTCTAACCCCAATACGAGTCCTTATCCTTCTAGAGAGGGTACCTTTGAGATCGATCCTAATATGGACCCCTGAATTCTCATATATTGCCATAATTAAAGTGAGTAGACCTGCCGGAATCCCCCATTTAGTTATTTTTTCCCAGAGTCTCGACCTAATTACTAAATCAAAAGCATTTGATAGGTCGATTGAAGCCACATAGAGAGAGCAACCATATTTTCCCCATGTTGAACTTTGAAGGGCAGTTAGAATAAATCCATTAAGATTAGTTGAGTGTCCAACCCTGAAGCCTGTTTGTTGCTTTGGAAGAATATTATTTTCCTTATTCCAAACATTAAGGTGCGAGAGGAGCATAGCAGTGAAATGCTTGCAGTCCGCATCAATAAGGGAGATTGGTCTATAATTCTTGACCAATGTCCATATACCTCTCTTAAAAATGGGGACAATATGGGCAGGTCTGCCAACTAGAAAGCACATTACCAGAGTTAACTACATCTTGGAATAAGAGACAGAGGAGTTTAGCCCAAATATCAGGTTCCGCTTTAAGTGTGTTATTTGTTAAGCCGTTAGGGCCGTGGGGGCCTTCATTTCTTAGCTTTGACAATAAAGCCTAGTATTGTCTCATAGTCAATGTCAGGCTTCCAAGTATCGTTAAGCGCATACTCCCTCTTTTTGAAAAGCTCTGGGCTCTCTCCGCCCATGTCAAAAATTTCAGTGTAATGTGTGACCCATTTGGCCTCAGGAATAGCATTCAACTGGTCGGCCACCGCCACAGCATCCTGGCCAGAATAAATAGCCCAAAAAGCCCTAAGATCTCTTTTGACAAGTACTTTAAGCATAAACTCTGCGTCATTTTGTAACAGACTAGATTTTCTGGATTTGCAGTAATTTTTATATTTTTGACGGAGAGCTCGAATTTTTGTTTTTTTGTTATCCCATTCAATATCAAGGAGTTGGACCTCTCTGATAAGTTTTCGAGTGTGGGCCTTTTCACTGGCCAACTCCTGATTGAACCTATGGGCATGGGATTTCTTAAGAATGCCCTTCCATAGTGAACCAGAGATGCTACTGTGCAAAGCATTAAGAAAGCTATCAAAGTATAAGGTATTGAATACAGCGTGTTTCCAGGGGAGATAAGTGTGATTAAATTAATAAATCAATTTATAATTAAGTAGATTAATATTGTCAGGAGACCAATGTACCCCTGACCCTTGTCCCACAGTTTTGAGATGGCATGGCCCCCCTGTGGGCAGAGGCTTCATGGGAAAAGGAGAAGAGAATTTAACCAGAATTTCACCCGTGGTCACTCCAAGGGTTAAAGGAGACCTTGACCTCAGAGGAGAGAAGGGACAGAGAATGATCTACATAGACATAGTCAATGGTAGACGATGAAAGACCTCTATGCCATGTAGGGCAGAGTGGGAGAGAAGCATCAAAAGACCCGTTAAGGCATGTTAGGCCTACCGAGTCCAAAGCGAGATTCCAAAATCTTCCCCAAACATATTTCTGGCCTTGCCGATTGTCATCCTCCAAAGCCAAACCCATGTCGTCGTAGTTGGCCTCGGAAGAAATGGAACAGTTGGAGTTAAAATAACCATCCAAGATCAATTTCCCCCTTGGATGTAGGGATCTCCATGAAAGTACCATATCCGTTAAGAATTCTAAAAAAGGCTCAAGGGTATCCATGCCTTTGTGCCAGTATACATTAATCAAGAGGAGTTTAACCAGTTGATCAAGGAAGGAGGCCTCGATAGCTAAAACACCAAATTGAGTATCCGCGAGAACCTTGTTCCTGAAACCAAGAAAAGCCCTGAATCCAATGAGGAGACCCCCGGAGGCCCTCCCTCCTAAACTAGGTTTAGCATTTTGGGAATGAATATCAAATCCATCAACAACAGGAGGAGAGAGTAACCAAGTTTATTGTAAGAAAAAGCAATCTGAGGCAGTAATCATAAGTACTGTCCCAGTATTTGTGAACAGATGAATTTCCCCTGGAATTCCAGGAAAAAAAAATAAATTCATTTGGGACCTTAATATTGATAAGAGTACTAGGGGACTCAAAGGAGTGCTCATTTCCACAAACCTGAGGTGACCTGGGCCCAGTTTCTAGTATTAGCATTAAATCTGGGCGTACATTGAGGTTGTGAGGCTCTTTCCAGGTAATAAACCATAGTAAGGTTTCCCCTATACTCTTCACACCCACCATTTTTTCCAGAATGCTGATTGGGTTGTAGCAAATTTGCTTCAAAGCCAAGCTGCATTAGACCTTCACTTTGTCCCATTATTAGTTCTAGTACCACTCTAGATTTCAGAATAATGTTACTCATATCTACACGTCCTTGAGTAGGAAAGAAAATCCTTTCCATGTCGTAACTAGAGATAAGTGAGAGTGAAGGAAGTTGGTGGAAGATTTTTAAAATATTTCCACGATTAAGACATGTAGGCATATCTTGACCCCATAAACTAGTAAGCTGCAAAATTTCGATAGACTCTTTAACCTCAGTTTATTGAGGTAAAGAGTCAGTAATACTTTTTGTAAATTGACTCAGAGTGTCAGCTTCCAAATCAGTACCCCTAGCGCCCCTTAATATAGTCCTATTTTGGTAAACGTGGGGTCCTACAGGAAATCTTTCATACAGATTGGGAGAATTCCTATTTTGGGTAGATTCAGCCCAGTGGAAAGACCTAAAGAGCCACTTGAGGGCTTTAGGTGAGCAAAGTTAGAAAAGTTGGGAACATAGAGACCCTCCACTGGTGTAAATCCCATAACACGCTCTTCCATTATAGACTCTGTGCTGGTCGAGTGACCATCAGAATGGCAGAGTGGGTGACCATCTGTGGGAGGAAAAGTTGTTATGGGAACCCTAACCTGAGATAAGCCTGAAGTCAAATTAAAATCCACCCCAGTAAGTGAGTTTGAACTCACAAACTCCTGAAATAGTTGTTTCACCATGTCAAGATTGGCAAGATTCGCCGTTACCGGGATGGGAGTGGGCTCAGAGAGGGTAGGGTTTATACCAGTTTGGGAGTTACCCATAGTAATTGAAGGATCTGCAATCAGATCGAGTGGCAATGGCTTACCTGTGATTTGTGTATTCAAAGTAACTGGAGCAATGTTATTTAAAGGCTCCGGTTGAATAATTATCTTTGGATGGCATATATCCTGAGTTTCCTCTCCCTGGGTTATATTGCCCACCTCCTCAAGGGGAATAATATCCTTTGACATAGAATTCCCTCGCAAAGCTTTGGGCTGACCGGAAACATCCCGAATAGTCGGAACAGAGGTGGAGCCAACGGAGACAACAACCGCATTAAATGTAGCGGTATCAGTTATCGCTGATTCCCCCTGAGTCTTAAACCCTTCAGGGGGGAAGAAGTTGTAACACCCAAAGGAGCACATGCCATGAACAGATTTTTTAAGAATTTGTTAGAGAAAGAATTCATTTTTTTCAAGTTCTTCTGGTTTTTAGTTCTCTTTATTTGTTGGATATGTTTTTTATTACCTATTTGAACAAAGCCCTTTAAGGATGCCGTTTCCTTAGTGAGATCAATACAGTCAAGAGGTTTCTCCAAGGGAAGGTCTAATATAGAAAGGGGAAGGGGGGCAACAGTGTCTCCTTTGGGTGGTTCAGCCACTTCCGATGTAATAGATTTACCATAGAGTCCCTGAGGAGTGGGACCAGGGAGATTAGGAGTCGACCCCTCTTGGGCTTTTTCCACTAAAGAATTAGTAATCACTTTTATGGGAGTGACACAAAGTTTAGCATCCGGGGAAGGATACACTAAAACGCCCTCAGGGATCGATGGGGGGATTAGAGAAGATTGGTCAGCAGAACCTCTGACCGAACAAGGAGGGACAGTATTGACTTGAAGCATATTAAGAACGACCCCCGGAGAACTGTCTTTCTCCACATTAGGGATTTTATTAACCAGAGGCCATTCCATATAAGGTTGCCTATGAAGAGTAGAGTCTGAGCATTGTTTTATTATTGAGGGGTTATCTTCCTTAATAATTTTAACCAACTCTTCAAATCTATCTAGACCTTCTAGCCTAGTATATATTTCAGAGAGGAGGAGAGAGAGAGATCCTCTGACCAAATGTTATCATACAGACTCACAAACGAACTAAGAACTATATTAAGTGCAGATAATGTAGGTTGAGTTAATTTCATTCTATCATCTGCCTCTTTAAGGGTATGGTGTACGAATGACTCACTTACATGATCCTTTTGTATATCTGGGAGTAAGCCCCTTTCGCTAAGCCATTTTTGCTTCTCTGTGTACTCATCAATAAAATTTGTGAGTTCTGAAGGGGAACCCATATAGGAGGCATCACAAGTTTGCTGGGTTACATTATTAGTATTAATGGAATTAAAATCCAAGTGACTCTCAGCTATTGCCTTGTCTGCACATGCTATAATACTAATATCATCGATATTGTTATCAGCAAGATTTTCAGTCTCTAATTTCTTTGCTACATTCTCAAGATGCATAAGATCCAAGGAAGCCACTGTTAGGACTGAAAGTGGAGGTTAAATGAGAGTGCTAGTGGCAGTCCTTTTACCAAAGAAATTTGAGATTTTTTTCCCTTGAATAGGTTTACCCATACTAGGTTTTGTTGGGTGTATGAAGAAAAGATTTTGTAAGTGGAGTTTTGAAAACAGTGGGTTTCACTGTCGAGGTAGGAGCAGCAGCTACAGAGATAGCAGAAATATTAACATGAGTAGAGGAAGTGTAATTGGCCTCCCCATTAGAGGAGGGTACCTCCGGTGTTAGCTTGACAGAAGGACCACCCTGGTTCCTATAGTCCTCTAGTGGGGGGGGGGTTGTAGAACAATCGCGTCTTTAGATAGTACAGGAGGTTCTATAGAGTTCCTGTCAGGGACGTCCATCATTGGTATAGCCAATGGCAACCTAGGTTGTAATTGGACAGGGGTTAGGTGTATATTGTTCAGCATGCTATTATTCAGACGCTCCATACCCTCCCTTGCCCTAGATCGGGAACCAGCTTCCTCCAAATTCAGAGCTATAGTAGCTGCTAATCGTTCTTCCTGTGCATTTATGGAGATATCTTGTATTCCAAAAAAGATGCAGCTATTATTGATTGGGGTACGTGGGATGATACCCATCAGATTGAGTACAGCAGACCTATCATTTGAATGGATTTGGGCTTAGGCCACACTTTTTTGTACAGAGCTGACCAGGGGGTTCTCTACTGACGTATGTTGTGGTTTACCCGGAGGGGTAGTAGTAGGGTTCATAGATGGGGTAGAGTCTAACAGAGTAGGGACAGGAACCACCTGTCATGATGCCCGCTCCCAGGGTACCGGTTCAAGCCCTGCGTCCCCGAAAGCGGACATCCAGTCCCCAAGGAAGGACCCAGCAACCCCATATAGGGGCCCTTTGGACAGTGTCCTGGCACCTATAGTGTCAGGCTCATAAAAGACATCAGTCCTGGCGCCATAGGCGCCAGGCTCATTATGGAAGTGCTTGGGTGCACTTACCTGATGCAGACCATGCTGCAGGAACCCGGCCTCCTTGAGGCCTGAAAGGAAATACTTTACCTGTGGGACTAATTTACCATCTGGGCGTGGTCGGGGAAGGATACATACCTGATTGGAGGAAGGATACATACCTGGAACTTCTGCCAAGGCTATTTAAACCCCACCCGAACAGCCACACGTGCTTCGCGTTGTTCTGCATCTAGCAGCTGGACGCTCACCGTGTCAGCTCCTGCATCCTGACTTCTGCCACGCCTGCCAGCATCCTGGATCACCTGCAAAGGAAGAGAAGAAGAGAACAGAAGAAGGAAAAGTCCTTACCTGCTAAAAATCTGCATCCCGCAGACATCTCGCCGACAATCCTGAAAAAGGAAGACTTTTATTTAAAAGCTCATCGCGTCGATCGCTGCAGCGCCGCATTCCACTCACCTTTACAGGGCGCCTCCATGTTCAGAAGCGATCATCCGGATTTGCAGTCACGCCCCAGCACCTAGGGAGAAAAAGACCAGAACAAAAGGTGAGAGAGAGAAGGG
Source organism: Ambystoma mexicanum (assembly GCF_040938575.1). Lineage (NCBI taxonomy): Eukaryota > Metazoa > Chordata > Amphibia > Caudata > Ambystomatidae > Ambystoma > Ambystoma mexicanum. Next base: position 1,176,644,461 of record NC_090933.1, read on the forward strand.
AATTAGGAAAGCTAAATCTCCCCCTAAGGGGAAAAAAAGACATCAGCGTTAATGAGCGAATGAAAAGACATTACCAAAAAACGCTCATTAAAGACTTACCTGATTTCTACAAGGATTTCACCTCTCATCTCGGGTCGGTGCCTGTTCCCCAGCATTCCGTTCCCCGGCCCCTATGGGGAAAAAGACACTAGCATTAGTACATTAATGCATGGACACAAGGGGAACCTCTTATCAAAAAACTTACCTGGAAGCCAAGCAAGTTTGGTTCTCACCAATCCGAAAATCCAGTGAAGTAACTGGATACCAACGCGCCCCTGCATCAGAAGCAGGATGGAGAGCTCGTCCTTCCAGACCCTAAGGTGAGACGCTACGAGGAATCACAGAAGGGTTTTGAGGAGGGTGAGAGGGGAAAGTGGGAGGCTGATTGCATTACCCCGCAGACAGTTAATCCCCTATTTTCGCCTACAGAAGGATACTTCTGCGAGCCAGACAAGCCAGATTTGGGGGCCCGGTCCAGTCCGTCTTCCGAACCCTGCGCATCACCTTAGAAGAGGTCACAGCAGCGTGAACCAGGCCACCGCCTCCGTGGGAGTCAGGTGAGCGTTACAGAACGCGAAGCCTTCCTACAAATTCCCACCCAGGCGCTATGGAAAGTTCTGAGACTGATCAGTTGGCCCAATTACTGGGGGAATCACGGGCCGAAGTACATGCCGCTCATCAAGAGACTAATGCCCTCAGGAGGGAATTAATAATATCAAAGGAAAGAACTGATGACCTGGCCAGACAGCTTTTGCAAGGTCAAGCTGGGCAAACTCCTCTACCCGGTTCCAGAGGGAACCCCGCTCCTATGGTTTCCAGTAACCCTGTGCAGATTAATCTACCTGGAAACATGCCGCTGGCCCCACCCGAACGCTTTGCTGGGGACCTCAAACGATTCGCCGTATTCATGAATCAGTGTCGTTTGCGCTTCCTATGCAGACCTGGGGCCTTCCCCAATGATCAGACCAAGGTAGCCTTTGTATTGTCATATCTCAGCGGCTGCGCTGACGATTGTTCAGTTCCACTGGTTACTCAAGATGACCCGATTCTCTGTGATTTTCAAAGGTTTCAAGCAAGCATGGAAAGGTTATTTGCTCGACACTCTCAGGGGCAGGCTCTGGATGACGAACTTCTATCCCTGCGACAGGGCAATCAGGACCTCCTATCCTATATTGCAACCTTTAATAGACTAATTGTGGAAACGGGATGGCCAGAGGATAAAAGAGTCACGTTGTTTTATGGAGGCCTACGTGGAGAACTTAAAGATGTCTTGTATATAGACTAGTGGCCAATTGGATCACAGACTTCAAAACAGAAAAGCAGATCGGTCCAGGTTTGAGACCCGGGTGTTGGTCAAGACCCATGCTAATCCAAAGGGAGTTGATGTCTCTGAGCCTATTTAAATTGGAGGGGTTAAAGGACCCTTAACTCAAAAGGAACGTGAAAGGAGGCGGCAGTTAAAATTATGTCTTTATTCTGAGAATTCTGGACACTTTTTACGAGATTGCCCGGGAAAACCGCCCCGAAAGGCGGTAGGAGCCGCTGATAAAAACCATGAAGACTCTGTTTCGGGAAACGACTCCACCCGACAAGTGTAGGGGTCCGCTTGCCGAGCTTGAAAACTAACTCTCAGACCTCGCATTTCATTGTGCCAATGGTTCTCGTAGATCCAGAACAGCCAAAGCGGTTGCATGCAATAAAGGCATACATCGATAGTGGGGCTATTGGAAACTATGTGGATCGTGAATTGGTCTCTAGGATTAACCTCCCTCTCCGTCCTAAAACCAGCAAAGATGTCATCACCACAGTCGATGGAACTGAAATTGCCTCTGGACCGGTAACACACTCCACTACTGAGGTATCTCTTATTGGTCCCGACGGCCATCGGGAGGGTGTTGTGTTTGATGTAATCAAGGCTCCACAGTTTCAGGTTATTCTTGGAATCCCTTGGTTAGAGACACATAATCCTCAAATTGATTGGCGAGCTAAGAGAATAACCTTCCCGGATTGTACACAAACCTGCTACCCAGAAAACCTGAAGATTAATCTAGCATCTGTAACCTCTGCCTCCATGCAACTACCTCCGGAATACCAAGACTTTCAGGACGTCTTCCAAAAGGAACAGGCCAACACGTTACCTCCTCACAGATCGTACGATTGCCAAATCGATCTGGTGCCCGGTGTACAACCCCCTTGTAGCACGATGTATGCCCTTACCGAACTTGAGAATCTGCATTTGAGACAATATTTTGATCAATACCTAGCTAATGGTTTTATTCGCCCGTCAAAGTCCCCGGCATCCTCGGCTTTGTTCTTCGTGCCCAAAAAAGAAGGCGACCTTAGAACTTGTATCGATTACTGCGCATTGAACCAGATAACGGTTAAAAACCGTTATCCTCTGCCTCTGATCCCTGAACTCCTTGACCAGGTGAAGGACGCTTGCATATACACCAAGTTAGAGCTCCGGGGGGCTTATCATCTGGAACGAGTTAAAGAAGGCGACGAATGGAAAACTGCCTTCCGTACTAAATACGGATTATTCGAGTACCAGGTGATGCCTTTCGGATTGTGTAACGCGCCGGCTGCCTTCCAATACTTCATGAATGATGTCCTTCGGGAACTCATCGATGTTTGTGTTGTCGTATATATCGATGACATTCTGGTGTACTCCTCTTCGGAATCTGATCACAGAAAACACGTCAGGGCAGTACTTGAAAAACTGCGCCAACACAAACTATTTGCTAAATTGGAGAAATGTGTTTTCCATGCCACAGAAGTCGAGTTTCTAGGTTTCATCCTGACACCCAAAGGAGTCCGAATGGACTCAAGAAAAGTGGATGCCATCCTCAAATGGCCATCACCTAGCTCTGTAAAAGGGGTTCAAAGCATGCTCGGCTTTGCCAATTTCTATCGCAGGTTTATTCCGGAATTTTCACGCGTGGTACATCCCATTACTGCACTCTTGAGGAAAAAAAAACATTTTGAATGGTCTGAAGAAGCCGAGCAGGCCTTTCAGGATTTAAAAGCTAAGTTTACCTCCGCACCTATATTGAAACACCCACGTCCAGATCTTCCTTATGTCGTCGAGACTGACGCATCCAGCCTAGCCAAGGGAACTGTCCTGTCCCAAAGAGATCCCGAAACCAACCAACTGCATCCCGTAGCATTTTGGTCCAGAAAATTCTCAGCGCCCGAGGTTAATTATGCAATCACGGACAAAGAACTGTTAGCCATTAAGTCCGCTTTTAAAGCCTGGCGGCATTATCTGCTTGGCGCTCGACATACCATCACAGTGATCACTGATCACCGGAATTTACAGTATTTGAAAACCGCCAAGGCTCAGTCATCACGGCAGCTCCGATGGGCTTTGTTTTTCGCTGAATTTGATTTCGTGATTACCTATCGACCTCGCTGCAAGAATGGCAAAGCAGACGCCTTATCCCGAATTGGAATGGGAGAATCTGATACAAACTCAGAACCAGTACCAATAATTCCCGAACAGAGGATTCTAGGCATGACTTCGTTACAGACGCTTGAAGACATTCAAGCCAGAGTGAAACAACTCCTGGACCCTACAACCTTACAGGATTGGATACAAAAGGGATCAGACTTTACCATAGATAATGGTTTACCTTATTTCCAAGGACGCTTATTCCTTCCACATAAGGAATTACACGAACTAGTTATTTCCGGTTATCCTGATGCATTAATAGAGGGACACCCCGGTATTGCCAAGACAGAGGAAAAGGTGAAACGACAATTTTGGTGGCCCTCTTGGCGAAAAGATGTTAAATCTTTTGTGATGTCCTGTGGTGTTTGCGCCCAAAATAAAAGTCAAAAGAAAAGACCAGCCGGTCTCCTTCAACCTCTAGACATACCGCCAGCACCCTGGCACACCCTATCAATGGATTTTATTATGGACCTGCCTCCTTGTTCGGGGTACAATACTATTCTGGTAATTGTGGATTTGTTTTCCAAAATGGCCCACTTTATTCCTTTGAAAGGTTTACCTTCAGCTTCTGTCCTAGCCAAAGAATTCCTCGAAAATATTGTTCGGCTACATGGATTCCCATCTATACTAATCTCTGACTGGGGAAGCCAATTCATTTCCCACTTCTGGCGCAAATGTTGTGAAATGGCGCAGATCGAGGTAAGATTATCGACCAGTCACCACTCTCAGACTGATGGTTAGACCGAGAGGACAAATCAGACCCTTGAGCAATACTTACGGTGTATGTTACAGCAATCTGAAAGCAACTGGAAAGACATTCTTTGGATAGCCGAATATGCATATAATAATTTGGTACACTCTGGAACTGGCCACAGTCCTTTTTATACTTTGTTTGGGCATCACCCTCGAACCTCAAACCTTGGCTCACCTCAGAACCTCGGAATGCCTGCAGTAGAACATCTGCATTCTACAATTACCCAAGCCTTCACAGAGGCAACTACGCATTTACAACAAGCCAAGAGAAAGTACAAGGAGAATGCTGATCTACATCGGAGTGAAGCACCTCCGTATCAGATTGGGGATCAAGTGTGGTTAGCTACCAGACATTTACCACTCAAAGGGCCTCGAACTTTTAACCCAAAATATCTGGGACATTATTCTATTACGGCAATAATTAACCCAGTGGCTGTTAAACTTGATTTACCAGCTAGTATGCAAATTCACCCTGTTTTTCATGTGTCACTTCTGAAACCAGTGGTACCCGGAACCCGACTACTCAAACCTCCAGAACCTACTCTAATAGATGAGGAGCCCGAATTTGAAGTGAAGAACATTTTAGACTCAACAATGTTTAGGTCAAAACTGTTCTACCTAATTGATTGGAAGGGGTACAGACCTCAGGAGAGGTCGTGGGAACCCAGCGACCATGTGCATGCACCTCGATTAGTCAGGAATTTCCACCGACTCTTCCCAGACAAACCAAACCCCCCGGAGGGAACAACCTTGGGAGGGTCCTTGGGGGGGAGTGCTGTCATGATGCCCGCTCCCGGGGAGACGGTTCAAGCCCTGCATCCCCGAAAGCGGACATCCAGTCCCCAAGGAAGGACCCAGCAACCCCATATAGGGGCCCTTTGGACAGTGTCCTGGTGCCTATGGCGCCAGGCTCATAAAAGACATCAGTCCTGGCGCCATAGGCGCCAGGCTCATTATGGAAGTGCTTGGGTGCACTTACCGGATGCAGACCATGCTGCAGGATCCCGGCCTCCTTGCGGCCTGAAAGGAACTACTTTACCTGTGGGACTAATTTACCATCCGGGCGTGGTTCGGGAAGGATACATACCTGATTGGAGGAAGGATACATACCTGGAACTTCTTCCAAGGCTATTTAAACCCCACCCGAACAGCCACACGTGCTTCACGTTGTTCTGCATCTAGCAGCTGGACGCTCACCGTGTCAGCTCCTGCATCCTGACTTCTGCCACGCCTGCCAGCATCCTGGATCACCTGCAAAGGAAGAGAAGAAGATAACAGAAGAAGGAAAAGTCCTTACCTGCTAAATCCGCATCCCGGAGACATCTCGCCGACAATCCTGAAAAAGAAGACTTTTATTTAAAAGCTCATCGCGTCGATCGCTGCAGCGCCGCATTCCACTCACCTTTACAGGGCGCCTCCATGTTCAGCAGCGATCATCCGGATTCGCAGTCACGTCTCAGCACCTAGGGAGAAAAAGACCAGAACAAAAGGTGAGAGAGAGAAGGGAATAAGAAAAGCTAAATCTCCATGTTAGGACTCACCTGTTGATTCATTCCCTCTTCATTTCGGGTCCGCGCCGCATCCTGGCATTTCCGGACCCTGGCCCCTAAGGGGAAAAAAAGACATCAGCGTTAATGAGCGAATGAAAAGACATTACCAAAAAATGCTCATTAAAGACTGATTTCTACAAGGATTTCACCTCTCATCTCGGGTCGGTGCCTGTTCCCCGGCATTCCGTACCCCAGCCCCTATGGGGAAAAAGACACTAGCATTAGTACATTAATGCATGGACACAAGGGGAACCTCTTATCAAAAAACTTACCTGGAAGCCAAGCAAGTTTGGTTCTCACCAATCCGAAAATCCAGTGAAGTAACTGGATACCAACGCGCCCCTGCATCAGAAGCAGGATGGAGAGCTCGTCCTTCCAGACCCTAAGGTGAGACGCTACGAGGAATCACAGAAGGGTTTCGAGGAGGGTGAGAGGGGAAAGTGGGAGGCTGATTGCATTACCCCGCAGACAGTTAATCCCCTATTTTCGCCTACAGAAGGATACTTCTGCGAGCCAGACAAGCCAGATTTGGGGGCCCGGTCCAGTCCGTCTTCCGAACCCTGCGCATCACCTTAGAAGAGGTCACAGCAGCGCGAACCAGGCCAGCGCCTCCGTGGGAGTCAGGTGAGCGTTACACCACCTCAGGAGGAAGGGTAGAATCAAAAGAAGCCTCCATAGTGGCCTGGCTCCTGAGTCCCCTGCGTGTCATCCAAACAATGAGAGTGCCTGGAGGGGTAAAAGGCGGAGAACTGGAAGGGAGACAGCAAGGTGACTCAGAGAATGCTTAGATGCTAGAACTTATAAATTAATATTAGAATAAATATCACAGGGAGTAGAGGTCACAGATACTAAGAACAGTGAAGTAGCAAACAGTAATTATTAAAATGCACTCAATAGGCTGAGCGGCAAAAAGACACGTAACAGTACCTCAAATACAGATTAAATGTAAAACACAGAATAATATGGGTCCTTTGTTAAAATCAAGGAAATAGGTAAGAAATGTATCCAAAATAGGCCCCTAGAGTATTATATTAAAAGGCATAGGCTGGGTAATCATCCCAGGAAATCAGGAGATGACTGAGGCTGCACTCAGTATCAGGGTAAGGAACACCCGACAGCTTGAGGATTTGCCAGAGTCCGTCTCTCCCCCCTTACCCTGAGTACTGGTTAGAGTTCACACAAAAGGTGTGGTAACTTATAGCCACAGTCTATGATACTCACAGGGCTGTTGCACGGGCACAGTCACAGGTCACAGCGAAACAGCAAAACAGAAGCTCCAGCCCTTACTGCCTCCAGAGCTTAACGCCGCTAGGGTGGTTGGGCTGGGAGTAAATGGACCTTCAAAGTCACATGGTCCGTCACATGACCGCATTCAGGTCCGACTCCTCCAGGAAACGAAAATGCCTCAGCAAGAGCTTCGCTCGCAGTGCTGAGGACACGCAGGGCACTTGAAATGCTGCAGTGGAAAACAAACGTTCAAGCAGCAAAATGCTCCTTTCAATAAATGCTGAACACATAGATATCACAAATTTTTTAGACCTAATTTTTGGTCGTTTTAAAAAAAAACTACCATACGGATTTTTGCCAAATTTACAAAAGCATGCTTTGAGGATCAGGCGCCTGCTACTGCCGCAATTTATTTCTCCATTCAGTCTATGGACCAAACCTCACCAAACTTTGCAGAGTGGGCCGTATACTTTTTTTTGCAAAGTTTGGTGAGGATTCGTCCAGGGGGAGCAAAGTTATAAGTCACCCAAAAAGTGCTCTTCCTATGGTTTAGGCAACTTAACCAAAACTACATGGCTGCTACCGCAGGCCATGTAATACCAGATCCTTAAGGTCTCGATCTCAAAATCTGCTGTAACAAACCAGATCAAGGACCTCCACGGCAGAGAACAGTGCTTTCGCACTCAAAGCTCCTAGCTTGTGGAAACAATTACCAGATCATTTGAGTAATCACACATTTCTTGCAATTTATAAGAAAGATCTAAAAACTTTTCTTTTCAATTGAAAGTAGCCCAAGGTGGGTACTGCCAGAGTAGGTATTCTTCTTTCTCGGCTAGCTCCCCCATTAGTTTAAAAAGCTCTCTAGATGAGTCCAAGCTGTACTTAGGTAGTTATATCTCTGTATGTTGTCCCCTTTCTATTGTATGCGCCGTCATGCCTGCGGGCCCAAAGTGTGCTATATAAATACTATGTAATGTAATGTAAAGTAATGTAATTGCGATCGAGAGAAACCGAGCACCAAAAAGGGTGTTCAGGTGGGGATGTTTTCTTTTGAGAATACTGTACAACAATAGACAATTTCAATGCATATTGCCTAAAAAGCATTCGATTTTATGGACTAATGATGTTATTTTGACATGTGCTTGTGCAATGGTGTAATTAAAAGTGTTCTCTGAGAATAGCTGATACTAGGCACAAAAGAACTGCATTATACTCTATAAGTGTAATATTATTTTATAATGTTACAAACACATTAACAAGGCGAGCCAGAGTGGATATGCCAGCATGCGTGGGGCACACACACAGAGCAGATACTTACAGAACAATTGGTGTGCTGTGAGAGGCACTGCCCTGTACAGGTACTCCTTAGACTGTGTGTGCCCATTGTTGTCAGGATTAGAAGATGAGTAGTCACAGAAAGGGGAGGAAAGAGAGAATGAGAGTAAACAATGGTTTACAAATATTTCATGCACCACATGTTTTTGGGCCCAAGGGGCAACAGGCAGGCCAGCTATGTATTAAACTGCTTCTAAATTTAAAACGTATTGAAAACCACTTTGTTTCTGACACAGCCGCATACATGTTAGAACAGCTCCCAGCAATTGTCCTGTCAGGGCTTCCTCAGTGACCCAGAGTCCCTGTGTGGATGGGTGTATGTTCCTTTAAAATGGGACAGACAGAGCCATGTGCATTGTGGCGTTAGTTAATGAATAGGATAGGGGAGTGCCATGTGGCTCAGAGCACAACACGAGCAGCGGACCTCACCAAAGCATCTACAATTTCGTTATTGTTTGTGTGTGTGAATGCAACAAACATTGGCGGCGAGGGCGAATTTTGTTGCACCACGCACTGTGGGCACTTACATTCATGAACTGCCAAGGCCGGCTCTCACACACCCATCCGATGCACTCAGACAGAACTGCTGAGAAATTGAAAAACACGGTACATGCATAACGCTTCGCCTCTGCTGCGGGGCTTGCCGAAGTGATGCAGTAAGATGTGCTTTGAGGTTGCATCTCCCCTGGCAATGTTTGAGCCCCTCACATCACACAGCCACGTACACAGTGAGTGAATGGTAATTCGGCTCAAGTTGGTTATCAATGTCCCACCGAAACAGAATACATGGGCTTGGCATAATAAAGATTTTTAACAAGATCTGAATATACAAGCTTGCTCTAGTGAACTGAACACAGTATGAAGATGGCTGATGAGGGAGGGGCTTCCCTGGTATAGCGTTATTTAATCCAGGGCTATTTTTACATTGGGTTTTTTAAGGAAAATGTTTTGCTGAAAAAGCCCATCAAAACATAGGGGTTGGGGGGTAGGAAAAGGCATATAAACGGTTGCCGATGTTGAGAATAGTAAAACAAAACATACGATAGGGGGAATTTGAGGGGAACCCCCCAAAAATAGCAAAATACATTTTTCGTTTTTTTTTCTGCAAAAAAGTTTCATAAAAAATCTTTCCAAAAAAATAGCCATTGATGAAAGAATGGACTCGAGAATGGGTCGAGAATGGACTCCACCCTAAAAGAATTCACAGGATCATCTACCCTTCTGTACTTGCCAGGTTAAGCAGTGCACAGGATTTTAAAGACATTCAACCGGGTTAATATGTTGTTTGCCACTGCAACAGCAGCTTTGTTCAATTATTTCAGTATAAAGGTCAAAGCAGACTACAAACACTATTTCTATCTATTTAATATATATATATTTTTTAATAATACGCCTAATACTGTACCTGAATTCGGTTTCTAAGCGTGGATCTGGGATTCCAACTTCTGTTGCTCTTCATGGTCTTGCTTCCAATATCAGCATGTTTCCCCTGTGCTATCCCCCTTAGTACTCCTAAAGGGAACAAAGCAATAGGAGGAGGAAACTCTAAATGCCTTCCATGCGAGATTGAGACAGCTTGCATTCATGTGTGTCCTTTTGAATGAAGAAGACGAGATACAAGCCCAGGTAATTCAAGGATGTTGCTCAGTTAAATTGAGAAAACAAATATTACAAGAACCAGGTATCAGTTTGACAAGAATTCTAGAAATGGGCAGTTATCATGAGCTCAGAGGGTCGAGAATGGACTCCACCCTAAAAGAAATCATACTCAAAGAGGCATGTGTCATTAATAGGAACCCAGCAAAACCATTCCAGAAGGGAGGTACTGCAAAACTGGAAATGCAATCTAAGTCAGCAAATGGCAGACCACATAATGTGATGCTCTGCCGCATGTGGGTGGTGTAAGGATATTTGGCGTGTTACAGCACAGAGTACAGCACTACTGCACAGGTAGCAATTTTTTTTTTGATGCAGCACCACCACATGGGTGTGGTGCATTGCCATATGTGTTGCCAGAGTGACATGGACATATAAGTAAAGACAGGCTATTCAGTCAAAAACGATTTTTACATATAAGATGCAAATCTATTTTTACAGTTAAAAGCACACGTGCACATTCAAAAATGCACACTATTTTTCACCTGAAATGCCTATGGTGCAAGAGACACATTTGAAAATGAATAACTAACCTTATTAATAAGTAACCTGACTAATAAAACTGCATTTAACATAACCCACTAATAAAAATGTGTCTCCACTGCAGAATTAGGCCTACTCTGAAAGTGAACTTTTAAACGCACATTCATTTTTTTTTCTTTTTCTCTGCTGCTCTGTCCACATAACTACAGGAAGCAAAGGGCTCGAAGGAACAGGAAATCAGTTGGTTACAAATAGTTACTGTAGAAATGAGCCATTGTGTAGTGAGGGAGGAGATGGCATGATTGATTCTGATTGGAGCAGCGTCATAGCAAGTATCATGCTAGAGGCAGTGATTAGAGTTTTGCTGGGGAAGCTTGAGGAGAGGGGGAGGACAATCGAGATTTGGCAGAGCTGGGAGAAGGACCTGTTTCCTGGCTGAAGCATTCCTGCTGCAAAAGCTGAGAATTCCAGGCAATAACCCCAGTTTGAGAACGAAAGACGCTTGTTTTCACTGGGGTTAATCTTCAAGGGAACCAAATTCAGAAAGAGAACAGCCGGAGAAAACTCATGCTGAACAGATAAGGTAATTACAGAAGTGTGGGGGCTGAGTGTGTACGAGAATATTCAGTCAGTGTAGGAAATGCGATTCCTGTGCTTTACTCACGTGTTTAATGTTGCAAATTGAGTTCTTGTCTCCGCCACTCTCTTTTCAGTGTATCACAGATAATGCTGTTACTGTGATATTTTATTTATTTCTGTAAAGAGTGAGATCGTGTTTAAATGCAACTTTTATAATACACAAAAATATTTGAAAGCAGACGGGTGGTAGTGCTGATGATGTGAGGAGATGTTTAGACAGTGCAATTGTCATTTTCAAGGTAACTAAACATCAAATTTGGCTGCAGCCGTGTGCACAATGTAATTCAGTATGAGCAATTATAACTAACTGTGTGTGTTGTAGTTTGTCGGAGGTCTATGAGTCGGCAAAAAGGGAGGCCCGGGACATAGTTCACTACCGTATATAAGATAGTGAAAATACCACATGATAGCTCGCTGCCGTAGATAAAACAGAGAGAAATTGCCCATGGTTGCACACTAAAAATGAAAATGGGGTGTTCCTGAAATGCAAGCCTGAGGTCTCTCTAGTGATTACACGAAAAATCTAAACAAAAATAAGGGGTTCTGGATATTGGGGCCACAAATAAAACAAGGGAATTATGCTCACCAAAATACCACCAACCATGCATACCAACCACGCATACCAAATATGCATGTCTGTGTGCTGAAATAATGCATGTCCACTGTATTATTGTTGTACATGGCCCAATCTGAATACAAGGAGTGATTGTTGCTAAGTTATTTTTCGGCGGTAAGAAAATACCGTCAGGCCCCAAATCTCCACAAAATACCCTACATATTTATGGTGTGTTGCAGGCCGGAAAGTGATCATAGAGTACCAACTGGGCGTGGCAAGCGTGTCTCACACTGCCATTTGCACATTAAAGGGAACCCATTTTATAATAGCAGTGTGCCACTAAAAACGAATTTCAGAATGTCACAAAGGGAAACCACATTTTCAGACCTAGTGCAATATTTAGAGGCAAAGTTGTTTGTACATGGGACATGGTCGTCGAACAGCATGTTAGAATGGCGTGACCGCATTCAGGGTGAGGTGCAGAAAGAAAAACTAGACAATATTTTTGCAGAAGGCAGAATAATTCAGGTCTGCCTTACAAGATTATTGAATGCAGCCGATAAAAGTGCAGAGAAAGACTGTTTAATACGGCTATGCAGCAAAATATGGTTTATTTTGAATAAGTCCCTGCGAATGCAGGAGAATGATACTCAGCTAATTAACAGGTTAAAGACTGAATTAGATGGGGCAAGAAAAAATCAGGAAATGTTAAGAGCAGAATTGGATGTATGTCAAAAAGACATGCAATTAAAATGCAGAGACTTTGATGCTCAGTTATCCAAAAGCAAGAAACAATTTGAGGATAGTGAGCAAGAATTGGTACACTTAAAAGCCTTACTGGACCACATTACACAGGATAAAGATGAGGTTGTTTCAGAAATGCAGATTTTACAAAAAGAACATTGTGAAAAAGAATGTGATCTCCAGAGTGCAGAACAAGAAATGATTAAAATGATTCAAGAAAGAAACAAGAGAAATAAAGAGTTCAATGAATGCCAAATACAAATGTGCGACATGCAGGAGGTGATTAATAAGATGAGTGATGAAAACAACTATTTGCAAAATGAAGCAAACAGACTCCTTAAAAAGTGTAAGGACTTAGAACAGCAAATGTGCATTCCCAGGTCCCAGGAGAGGCGGCAGGGTACCACATTCAATGGAGTGGAGGTGAATTCTAGCTCTGCCCAAAGAGCTAGTGCTCCAGTGACTGGGCCGGTGACTGAACTTGGTTGCAGCGCCCTTGGGGGATTTGATACTCCCATTGGGGGCAGCCACCAATCTCATACACCTGAAATCAGGATTGAATCACAAAATAGTGCAATTCCATGCATTGCAACAAGTAGCCCCATAAAAATAATGAAATCCATTAAAGCCCTGATCAAACCATTTAAAAAGGGAGGTGAATGCTGCATTGAGGATCATTTAGAAGCGGTGCATGACATTTTTAAAGCACTCCAGATACCTAAGGAACAGTACAGACAATATTTTCATTTAACTTTAGATGCCCCGACGGCCAGCATCATAAGGGGATTAAATGAACAGCAGAATAAGGCCTGGTTGGAGTTTGAAAAAGAAATTAGGCTTCATTTTTCTCCTTTTCAGTCATTGCAGGAGGCAAAGAAAGTCGCTTACACAATTACTGCTGGACCTAATACATCCCCTCGCCAATTTTTACAAGACTTAAAAAGAGCTTTTTCTCGCTTTGATGTATCTTTTGACTCAAATTCCAATGAGTTTAAAACTGCATACTTCTAGGGGCTACAGAAAGACATCATATCCCAATTGGTCCGTGAATTTGACCGTGACAAGTCCCTTGAATGGATTGTACATCAAAGCACAAAACTATATGAGGTACTCTATTGTCAGGGTAGAGAAAGTGATAAAATGAAAGATACTAGACCTAAATCTAAAGAACCCTCAGCCACAGTAATGGAAATCAGGTCAGCCAAAATGTCCCTTGGATCTGCCCAAAGCCAAGGTAAAAATAATGTGACACCTGAACAAAGGGGTAATCAACAACGATCGCCATTTCCTGTACCAATGTTCCAATCACATGATCCTAGTAATAGAGAGAGCTACATCAGCCCTAGGTGTTTAGGGGACAGACCCCGGGTAGGATATCGGCCTGATATGGCAGGTATGAACAATAACCAGAGACAAAATCAAGATCAAAGAAATGATGGTCCCTACCAGTCATTGGGGACACAGAGCAGATTTGATCCCAACACCATGATATATGGTAATCAGGATAGGCCCCGATACGTGGATCGATTTACTGATAATGGAAATCAACCTAGGGGCCAGTACCCACAATCTGAGAGACAGGACATGAGGCAAAACGTGAACTACAATCCACGTCAGTACAATGATTCCCCACCAGGGGACTATAATCAAAGGATGGGTGCAACCCGCTCCCCTCCACAAATGAATCAAGAGTTCAGAAACCATCCCAACCGACATCAATCACCTGAGAGATATCAGAATAGATCCAATCAGGGGGAAAACAACCAATATCGACCTATGCCACAGAAAGAGGATCCTAGAGAGATGGAAAGGTTCCAGTGCCTTGAGGCCCAAGTGAAAATGTTAGCTGAGCAAATAGGAAAGCTCTGTACAGCGCAAAAACAACCTTCCAAAGAGGGGGCTGATGGCCATAGCAATGACCGGGGGGCTTCCGAAAAGTGACTAAGTACTCATGATAACTGCAGTGCCAAAATGACAGATTGCTCTGATATAATTTTGCATAACAACTCTGAGATGCCTAATGGATTAAAAATGAAAGTGCCAGTAAATGAACTTGTGACAGAAAGTGCAAATACTTCTAAAAAAGAGGTACGGTTTAACCTAGAGCTAAATAAAACATTAAAGATTTGTATAAATGAAAAAGAAACATTAGGAATTCCAAAAGAACAAAGGGACAGATTTAAGAAAAATGACTCATGCATGGGGAATACCAGTGAACAGGGAGTAAGTGGGGATGCTATAGCTCCTTCCCTGGGCAAGCAAAACAATGACCAAACACAGACAGAAAAAGGAAATACTCAAAAGGAGGGTACAAGTCAATTACCTGATGAATTCTTTGAGCCACATATTTTTGAAGAGGCTGAAAGGGATGGTATCACACTAAATGATCACAAATGCACAGAATTAAAAAATGACAAATTGCTGAATGATGTTATTACACATGTTCAGTTGGAAGGTTGAAATGTGGTCTCTGATGTTACCCAGATGGATGGGCGAACAGTGGCCACACTCCAAAAAACCTCTGATCATGGAGAAATGAAATAAAAGTCTCTCGCGCAGAAATGGGTAAAAAGGAGGGAAAAATGTCTTTCCATTTACCAATGTGTTTAGCCAAAAGTGTAAAAGAACTGAGAAAGGTGAGCCCTGAAATCAGTAAGAATTCACATTTCTTATATGTATTAGAGGAAGTTGAGGACAGATATTATGCACCCATCACTGTAGAAGAAAAATGCCACACCTTTGCTATGATTGACACTGGCGCACAGGCCACAATTATGTCCAAGGAGCTGGTAAAGAGTATCAATGAAGTGAGACCCCCACAGAGTCAGATCACAGTGAAGGAAAATCAAGGCCCAGTGCATAACTTTAATGGGGAGGAGGTGCCCATCATAGGTGTAACTGAGGTTGACATAAAAATAGGAAAGCACAGAATGAAACAAGATGTATTGATCACATCTATTTGTGAAATTCCATTTCTGATGGGGACAGATTGCCTGAAAAGATTGTCTCCTCTCATAGATGGGGTGAATGGAGTGCTGTGGTCCTTAACCAAAAAACCATTGAGGCCTAAGAAACTAAAATCACAAAACAGCAATATAAATGAATGTCACACCGTTGCCAAAACAAATGATGCTGTGGAGGTATATCTCCAGAATAGCTGCATACCTAGTGTCACTGTTATATTAATGTGTCAAGACAAAATGCAGAGCGACAATGAAAAACTACCTGTACATATATACTTGGACCCAAGGAAAAATT
This sequence comes from Ambystoma mexicanum, assembly GCF_040938575.1. Lineage (NCBI taxonomy): Eukaryota > Metazoa > Chordata > Amphibia > Caudata > Ambystomatidae > Ambystoma > Ambystoma mexicanum. The sequence goes on from NC_090933.1 coordinate 1,176,660,152, forward strand.
GGCAGACTGCCATAGATGAGCACACATTACGTTTTTATTTAAAAGAGAAAACATGCAAACAGAATATTGCTCCTAAAACAGAAAAACACATTACCACTCTGGCAGAAATACACATGGAAGATGAGCAACCATGGGTTCATGTTGGTATAAATGACTATTTTAAAACAATAAAAGCCACTTTAGCGCTTGGACATGAAAGGGGTTTCATTAATGAGAAATTGTTGCAAAAAATAATGGAGAGGGAAGAAATCCCGAAACTTAGGATTAAAAACCAATATGTTTCTGGGTTGGACAGTCCAGACTTTGAAAACCGAATTGCAGGCAGATGCATGCTTAAAATTAGCATTGGGCAGAAAACAATTTACCATAATGTATGGATAGTGAGTGGAGCACAAAATGAATTTTACATGGGCAATGACATCATGCACAGAATGTGTATGGTTTTAGATTTCCTTAATCAAAAAATATGGTCACGCCTAGGTGGTCCGGCACCTGAATTTGAAGACAAAAGAAGGGCTTATCATTGTGCACAACTGGTTCCTTATGCAATTGAATTACAAATGAGGAAAGATACTATTATTCCTGCATTTACAAAACATTTTGCAATAACACTGAAATGCAAAAATGGACAGCAGATGAAAGACTCTGATGCTTTTGTATGCCTGAATGAATCCATAAAACAGCAAGGCCTGTATTATGAATACATTCCATTGGTAGACATTGGTGAAGGATCTGTAAAAATTATGGTAAATAATAAAGGTTGTCAGAATATTCATTTAGAGGAAAACTCCCCATTGGGAATGGCCATACAAAAATCACATTATACGGCAGATTTAAATAACATGGTGATTGGAAATATTCCTGAAAAGTATGTAGATGCCAAGGGTGAGTTGTCAGAACACCTGGACTCTCAGCCCAAAGGAATATTTAAAAATCATTCTGTGTATCCTTATGATTCAAATGAGACAGTGTGCTGCCATCAAGAGGATTGCATAATATTTAATTTAAATGAAAATGAAACAGAAAATCAGCCCATTGAAGTGGAAGCTGATATGCCAAAATATTTAAAAGTGGCAGCTTTACAAAAAGACACAGCCACACAGTTAGAGGAAAGTGCCGGGATTCCCTTACCAGAAGATTTTCCAGAATTTTCCAAAATGGTAGAAGAGCAGTTCTCCTTAGCGGATGCGTGTGAAAGCAATGAGGATAGGGACAATCTGAGGGAGATATTTATGGAGTTTAAGGATGTATTTGCAAAAGATGCTTATGATTGTGGTTTAACTGATTTACATGTGGCCACACTACCAGAAGGGTGTAGCAGAAATCCAGTGTTTGTATGCCAGTATAGACTACCGCTGGCATGTTTAGAATCATTGGCAGAGATTATTAAAAATTTGGAATCGCGGGGAATCATCAGGCCCATTCATAGCACATCCAATACACCTATTTTAGGTGTGTTAAAGCCAAATGGTCAATGGCGGCTATGTGCAGACTTGAGAGAGTTAAATAAAAGAGTACCAGTATCTAGATGGCCACTGCCATTCATTGATCAGGGCCTAGCTCAGGTACATGGTTCAAATGTATTAACCACATTAGATCTCACCTCTGGATATTGGTGCCATTGGCAGAGGAGATACAGCATGTATTTTCCTTTACATTTGACAGGACTCAATATGCCTGGCTTAGAGCTCCGTTCGGGTACATCAATAGTGGGAGTGAATTTGGCATATTTTTGAGAAAGGCCATGCCGGATGCAGCGGAAAGAGGAACAATAGTTTATGTGGACGATGTCCTGATAAAAAATGAAAGCCTGAAAAGCCATTTTGATGAAATAAGACATGTACTTGGCCAATTGCAGAAAGCAGGTGCCAAAGTATCTTTGCAAAAAGCACAGTGGTGCAAGAAAAAAGTGAACTTTCTAGGGCATGAAGTGACTGAACATTGGCTAAATCCACAAAAGAAGAAAATAGAGGCCATACAAAGATTAAAAGATCCTAAAAATGTGAAAGGAGTAAAAAGTTTATTAGGGATGACAGGCTATAACAGAAAGTTCATTGAAAATTATGCAGAAATCACTCAACCATTGACCAATCTGCTTAAACTGAATACTCCCTGGAAATGGGAAAAAGAGCAGTCTGATGCAGTGGCTAAATTAAAGGAATGTCTTGTAAAGGCACCATGTTTAGCATACCCCATAAAGGACATGGATTTCTTTATAGAAATAGGTTTTTCTGAACATTGCATGTCAGCAGTGTTATCACAAAAACACGATTTGAATCACAAAACCATTGCCTATGCAAGTAAGGCATTTTCCCAAGTTGAAATTAAATTCAATGAATGTGAAAAGGCCCTATTAACCACTGTGTGGGCGCTACAACATTTCTGCCCCATTGTTCAGGGAGAAAAGGTGATTATTGAAACAAATCATCAACCTTTGCAATTTTTAGAGAGTAAAAGAATTAGATCAGGTAATCTAGCGCAATCCAGAATCACTTCATGGACGCTGGCATTACAAGGTTTTCCCGTAGAAGTGAGATATGGACAAAATAAAAAAATCCCAATTGCTCAAGGGTTAGCTGACTTACATGACTGTGCAGCTGAACAAAAACCAAATGAAATGGAAGTGGAAACTAGTTTGCAGGAATTTGAACAACCACCACACAAAGCTTTTGATGAAAAAACATGCAAGGATTTGCCAACTGTATATGTGGATGGTTGTGCTTTTCACATTGAAAATGACAGTAATAAACAGTTAGTGGCAGGAATAGGAAATGTCTGGTTGAAATGTGAAGTCGTCCCCAGTATAGGGATGAGGATTGGAGATAGGAGCAGTCAGGTGGCGGAATTGGCAGCCATATATAAAGCAATTGCTACTGCAGTTGATAAAAAGTTCAGTGAAATTGTCCTGGTGACTGATTCTGACTATGCACGGAATAGCTTTGTGGAGTATTTGCCTGGTTGGAAAGCAAGAGGCATGGTTACATACAACAAAAAGCCACTTAAACATGGAAAAATGATACAAGCCATAGACAAATTGGTGTCAGAGAATAATTTAACAATATACTGGAGAAAAAATTGTAGGCATTTAAAAACAACAGGAGAGGATAAGGAGGGAAATGATAAGGCAGACCACCTGGCTAACATTGGGGCTGTGATGGGAGAATTGCTACCTATTGATTATTTAATGGGTGAAATACAAATTGATGCAGTGACACGTTCTAAAGCACCAAAGGAGGTAGATCAACCGGTGGTGCAGTGGAGTCATGACACGCCAGACCAAGATTTGATTGAGGCACAAAAGAATGATCGAATTTTGGGAATCTATTATAATCATTTGATAGATCCTGAACAAAATTCTTTAACAGAAAATGATTGTATGGGAAAAGAAGAGTTGAGGGTGCTATTAAAAAACAAAACACGAATTAGATTACAGGATGGACTCATGATTAGAGAGTCCATAACAGGACAAATACAGTGGGTAGTACCCCTTTCATTCAGAGGGCTAATGCTACACCATGCACATGATGCCATAACTGCAGGCCATAGAGGTTCACAAAAAACATTAAAAATACTAAAAGATTATGCTTACTGGCCACATATGTCCCAAGATGTGGAATTATATACTAGAGGATGTCTAGTATGCGCCCAATTTAAACCTGCTTCACCAATGCATAGAGCACCATTGATGAAAAGAGGCCTAACTCTCCCATGGTCAGATTTGCAAATATACTATGTAGGTCCTTTAAAAAGGTCGAGCAGGGGAAACCGTTATATTTTGAGTGTGGTATGTTTGATGTTGAAGTGGATTGAATGCATTCCTGCACCAGATTGTAGTGCGCAAACAGCAGCCACATTGCTGGTGAATCATGTGTTCTCAAGGTTTGGGTTGCCACAAAGAATTGAGTCAGACAGAGGAAGTCATTTCACAAGTACTCTAATGAGTAAGGTATGGCAAATACTAGGTGTGAAAAGGAAACTACATATCGCATATCGGGCAGCGTCTTCAGGTACAATTGAAAGAAGCAATAGGTCTGTTGTGGATATTTTAAAGAAATTTGTGGCAGAAGCAGGTTCCAGCTGGGATTTACGTTTACCGTTGGTTTTGATGGCAATCAGATCAACTCCTGCCAAAGCAACAGGTGGTATCCCCCATGAGGTCTTGACAGGTAGGAAAATGGTGTTACCACAACACCTACTATACAGAACACATGAGCAGACACTTGTGAGTGCATCCACAGTTCATGAATATATTGATGAACTGAGGAGGCATTTGCAACATGCATTTGCTTTTGTGCAGAGAAATCTGGAAAGAGCTGCTGACAGTGCAAAGTCTTATTATGACAAAAAGACATCAGTAAAGGAATACAGTGTAGGGGATCAGGTGTACAAGTTTCATTTTGGAAAAAGTAAACAGAAGAATTCTAAATTTCTAGCAGCCTGGCAGGGGCCATTTCGAATTATAGATAAGGTCTCTCCTGTAGTTTATAAAATTTTGAAAAATGAAGGTGAAACGGCAATAGAGCAGTTTGTCCATGTAAATCATATCAAACCATGCCATCCCAGACATGAGATCAGGCAACTTGAGCATGTAGAAACAGATAAAGTCCCTTGATCACAAAAAGAGAAAATAAATGGTTACAATCAGGAGGCAGTGACAAAGAAGTTAAAAAGTTGATTGTTATAATGGCACATAAACACTGTAATATATGTAAAAATATATAATATAAAATAAATAAATAATTAAATATATATAATGGAAGCTCATGGTAGGTGTGCAGAGAGAAAATGTATTAAATATTGAATGCTGTTTTATATGTGCTTGTTTTCTTTTTAACTTGTGTTTAATTTCAGAAAAAAAAGAAAAAAAAAAAAAAGAAATATTTTTACCAAGCATGTTTTATTTTTGGCAAAAGGGTGAAGTTAGTATTGTGCTATATACTTAATTTGTTTATTTTCTATTTGATATGAAAATTAGCATTATTTGGTCGGAGGTTCCGGGATCAGAGCCCACGGGAGACGATGGAGTCCTGGAGCCCACGTGGACGGATTCCGGGAAAGCCCCAAAGAGGGGTGAAGACCAAGGCTGCAAAGCGATCAGCATTGAAGATGATACCGATGATATGGTTAATGATGATGATATTTGGAGGGATCTTCAAGAACTCAGAAGCACAGGTTGTCATTGAACCTGGACCAGCATCTGGTATCGCGGTGGAAGAGGCACCAGGATTCATCATGAGGGATAGAAGGATGATTTTCCAAAATATATACATACCATTGAATCCTGAGATTTTGATTGAAAAACACTTGAACAATACCGGAATTAAGATTGAACAGACTAAAGAGTGGCTGGAAATAAGAAAAGAGGACACTAAGCAGTCAATAAGAGATATATTAATGCAATTGGAAAAAACATTCGTGAATTCAGCAGACATTAAGAAGAGGAGAGGAAAGAGAGGTGCAGTGATGCTCGCGATATCATTGGTAATGTCTATAGTTGGAGCCATAATAGGTACCACAATATCAACAGCCAATTCTATTTCGGTAGGAACACTGAGTACTAAAGCGCAACAACTGAGTATTGACCTAGAAATAATACAAAAAAAGTTAGATGGAATTAGAGGGGGACTGGATGAACAAGTAAGATTCATAAATGAAACTGCAATCATTCTAAATGAACAAGCGGATGTAATGCAACGGGCGACTAAAATAATACTTACGCATGACAGAACTTTAAATGAAATATTGAACATAATGAGTCCTGTTGATAGACTATTTACGAATTATATGAGAGAAGTTCAAACTGCAGTTTCACAATTGATTCAAGGACATATCCCCTTGTATTTTGTTTCGCAGGATATTATTCGTCAAATGATAGAAAGATTGGCCAGGAGGGAAATTGATATAATACAGGTAAAAATTGCATTCAAAATGGGTAATGCAATGCCGTTATATGTGGACTTGGAAAGACTAGAGATCGGATTTTTGTTATGCATCCCATATGTAGCCCCTGAACTTATTTATCAAACGAAGTGGGTACACAACGTGGGATTTTGGCAAGAGGACAAATTTATTAAGATTAAGACTCCAGAAGTGGTGGCATTTCAATCATGGGAACCTGAAGTTTATTTAATACCAAACCTGGAAACATGTGTAAAATTAGAACATAATTATATGTGTCCAGGTAAACCGTTTGTTCCTGATGCCACAGATGCTATTTGTGGTTTGAAATCTGACCCAAGTATATCAGAAGGATGTGAAGTGATTATTAGCAATATGGGGAGTGAAGAAATGGCACAGGCTAAGATGGTCAGAGGTAAATGGTTGGTCAGCACCTGTTTAAAGAACATGACGGTAGTACATTTAAACCATGGAACATATGTGGTTAAACAGGTGAAATATAATGTTTTTATTTACAGGTTCCAAAGGATACAATTGTGTCAATTGGGGGGTTAACATTGTTTCATGTAACAAATGATGTTTGGGAAAGCCAAGTGGAAAATATCGATTTTTTTCAAAGGGATACTTTTCCAATAGATCCGGATGTGGAATATTTATTGAATCACAAAGAAAGACATGTTATAAAAATGAATTTGAGAAAAAACAATATTACAATTAGTAATCTGGGGATAATAGAAGTGGAAAGATTTAATTGGGGAACCTGGGGGGAACGCTCAATAGTGGGTTTGGCTGTCCTGGTGCTAATCATGGGTGGATGGTTGATTGTGCTATCAGTAAAAATGAAAATGTTACTGATTTTACTAGCTACGTCGGGAAGAGAAAGATATCCCAATACACATGCATTTTAAAAGAAAAAAAAAAGAACAAGTTGTTTTTAGGAATTGGCTTGGATCGTAGCCAAGTTCTAAAAACAAAAGGAGGGTATGTAATGATATTTGGCGTGTTACAGCTCAGAGTACAGCACTACTGCACAGGTAACATGGGTGTGGTGCATTGCCATATGTGTTGCCAGAGTGACATGGACATATAAGTAAAGACAGGCTATTCAGTCAAAAACGATTTTTACATATAAAATGCAAATCTATTTTTACAGTTAAAAGCACACGTGCACATTCAAAAATGCACACTATTTTTCACCTGAAATGCCTATGGTGCAAGATACACATTTGAAAATTAATAACTAACCTTATTAATAACTAACCTGACTAATAAAACTGCATTTAACATAACCCACTAATAAAAATGTGTCTCCACTGCAGAATTAGGCCTACTCTGAAAGTGAACGTTTAAACGCACATTCATTTTTTTTCTTTTTCTCTGCTGCTCTGTCCACATAACTACAGGAAGCAAAGGGCTCGAAGGAACAGGAAATCAGTTGGTTACAAATGGTTACTGTAGAAATGAGCCATTGTGTAGTGAGGGAGGAGATGGCATGATTGATTCTGATTGGAGCAGCGTCATAGCAAGTATCATGCTAGAGGCAGTGATTAGAGTTTTGCTGGGGAAGCTTGAGGAGAGGGGGAGGACAATCGAGATTTGGCAGAGCTGGGAGAAGGACCTGTTTCCTGGCTGAAGCATTCCTGCTGCAAAAGCTGAGAATTCCAGGCAATAACCCCGGTTTGAGAACGAAAGACGCTTGTTTTCACTGGGGTTAATCTTCAAGGGAACCAAATTCAGAAAGAGATCAGCCGGAGAAAACTCATGCTGAACAGATAAGGTAATTACAGAAGTGTGGGGGCTGAGTGTGTACGAGAATATTCAGTCAGTGTAGGAAAGGAGATTCCTGTGCTTCACTCACGTGTTTAATGTTGCAAATTGAGTTCTTGTCTCCGCCACTCTCTTTTCAGTGTATCACAGATAATGCTGTTACTGTGCTATTTTATTTATTTCTGTAAAGAGTGAGATCGTGTTTAAATGCAACTTTTATAATACACAAAAATATTTGAAAGCAGACGGGTGGTGTGTTTTATATTTACCAATACAGTGCTGATGATGTGGGGAGATGTTTAGACAGTGCAATTGTCATTTTCAAGGTAGCTAAACATCAAATTTGGCTGCAGCCGTGTGCACAATGTAATTCAGTATGAGCAATTATAACTAACTGTGTGTGTTGCAGTTTGTCGGAGGTCTATGAGTCGGCAAAAAGGAAGGCCCGGGACATAGTTCACTACCGTATATAAGATAGTGAAAATACCACATGATAGCTCGCTGCCGTAGATAAGACAGAGAGAAATTGCCCATGGTGGCACACTAAAAATGAAAATGTGGTGTTCCTGAAATGCAAGCCTGAGGTCTCTCTAGTGATTACACGAAAAATCTAAACAAAAATAAGGGGTTCTGGATATTGGGGCCACAAATAAAACAAGGGAATTATGCTCACCAAAATACCACCAACCACGCATACCAACCAGGCATACCAAATACGCATGTCTGTGTGCTGAAATAATGCATGTCCACTGTATTATTGTTGTACATGGCCCAATCTGAATACAAGGAGTGATTGTTGCTAAGTTATTTTTTGGCGGTAAGAAAATACCGTCAGGCCCCAAATCTCCACAAAATACCCTACAGTGGTCACCCTGCAAAACGATATTCATGTAGTGGTTGTGGGCATGGTAACCACTTCACAAAAAACTTGCAGAGCTCAACTACAACCAATCCCATCACATGACAAAAACAAGCAACATCAACGATTCACAAAGAGAAGAGAAAAGGTAGCCCATGACAATCCGTCCATCTCAGAGTTCGATGCAAAAGGAATGCGGATTGAAGTTGGAGATGCATTCTTCATTTCAAATGCTCTGGGCATGGGAAGTAAACAAAAACGCCAAACCAGGTGATATGATATTATATGATATGATATGGTATTTGTAACGCGCCTATACACAAGTGTTTCAAGGTGCGACGAGGCAGGGAGGAAAAAAAAAATAAAGATCGCGCAAGTGCATGGGTGGAGGGGAAGGGAAAAGTGCAAGGGGAAAGGGAAGAGGGGAAAGTGCAGTACAGGGGTAGTGAATAACAAGATAAACAAGGGCCAGCTGGTGGCACGTGCAAGGTAAGTGCAGGATAAGTGCTGGGAAGGGGGGCTGTAGGGATACAGAGACAGTCCCGCAGTGCAGGGGTTGCCAGGGAGGCAGTGCAGGGGGAGAGTGGCAGGGCCAGGGACCGAGATTGGTGAGAGTGGCCCAGTTGCAGATTCAGTGCAATTTCAGTCAGGAATTTAGCAGGGGAGAGGGGGAGAGAAAGCAGAAGCAAAGAGGAAGGTTTTGAGGTGCTTCCGAAACCGGAGATGGTTCTCCTCAAGTTTCAGGGAGGCAGGAAGGCTGTTCCAGAGGGAGGCCCCTGCCGCGGAGAGAGATCTACCCCCAAATCGTTGCTTGGAGAAGCGGCTGACCCTGAGGGAGTTGGAGGCGGATGAGCGAAGAGCTCGAGAAGGAAGATATCTAGGAAGAGAGAGTTGAAGGTATTTTGGCCCCATGCCCCAGAAGGCCTTGTGTACAATGCAGAGGGTTTTGAACTTGATCCTCGCAGCCACTGGGAGCCAGTGTAGCGATTTCAGTCCTGGAGAGATACGGTCACTGGGGTTGAGGCCAAGGACAAGTCTCGCAGTCCTGTTCTGGATGAGTTGCAGAGGGCGGAGAGTAGAGGCAGGAAGATTTAGATAGAGGCTTTTACAGTAGTCGAGCTTCTAGAGAGAACCAGGGCTCTGGAGACAGTGAGCTTCTGGGGGAAGGAGAGGAAAGGAAGAATACCTCTGAGGAGGTGCAGCTGGTAGTGTGACTTCTTAGAGACATCAGAAATGTGAGGAGAGAAGGAGAGTGTGGAGTCGAAGATGACCCCGAGGTTTTTTGCCTTGCAGGTAGGAGCAGGAAGAGGGCCAAGAGAGGCCGGCCAGAGAGCTGCAGGGAAGGAGGTAGTGGATGTGCCGATGAGTAGAATCTCATTCTTGCTGGCATTAAGGCAGAGGTCATTGGCAGCACACCATTCTTGGATAACAGACAGACAGTCAGAGGTGAGGGAAGGAGAGGAGGAGGCTGAGGGTAGCCTGAAAATGAGCTGGGTATCATCCGCATAGCACTGAAAGTTGGGGCAGAGAGCGGCGATGTGGTGGGCAAGGAGTGCCAGATACTGGTTGAACAGCCAAGGAGAGAGGTTAGATCCCTGGGGGACACCACAGATAGAGAAAAAGATGTCAGAGAGGAAGGACCCCAGTTGGACCTGGGAGGGTCGATTGAAGAGGAAAGAGGTTCTGCCACGCCGGTGTGTAGTATGCATTCAAGATACAAACACCCCTCTGTGATTCACACTGGTCCGTCAGTTAATGCAATGGCTGACTCACACTATAACAGGATGAGGAAACCATCCACTCTAACAAGCACTCAAGTGTGCATATGCATATTCAGTGAAGGGACACTGATTCCATTGGAAGGTGTTTTTGTATCCACAGTCATGCAAGGATCAAAACAATACACTGTAGATTCTATCATACTTCTGTGAGAGAGGACATTCTATTTGGATTTGCCGTGACTGAAGCACCACACATTGTAAGTTTCGCCTTCGGAGTCTATGTCAACTCCTTCACTGAAAGAATTGAATCAATATTTGATAGAATTGGCAGCATTAAAGGGGTACCCATTCGCTTGCATATCGATGAGACTGTCCAGCCATTTGCTTTCAAACTCCATTTGAGATGTAAGGTAGAAGAAGAGCGTGACAAATTGGTATTGTGTGATATCATCAAGCGAGTGTAAGGCCCTATCTGTGGTCTCTCCAATTGATGTGGCCCGCAAATAAAATAAAATAAAATCAGATTAATTAAGGTTATATATAGACATGCAGCTGACAAACAAAGCAGTTAAAAGGTAATGGTATATAATGTTTCAGAATTGAAAAAAGATGCATTTTTTTCTAAACTTGAATTGAGAGCAGGATATCATCAGTCCTGCACCCTTTGTCTAGATACATAACCACCTTCAGTACACTCAAGTGTTCTACCCGTACAAGAGGCTGAGTTTTGGTGTCTCCTTGATGGTGGAGATATTCCATCATGCTTTCATGGGAGCCCTACCTGGTCCCCAGGCGGCATTGAATATTAGTCAGGATTTAATGTTGTATGCCAGGATGAAAGTGGAACATATGGAAAGGTTCTACAAGTTCATAGAGAGACTGAAATCTCTGGTCCTGGATCTTCATAAAGGTTTGCGTGAACTCCTCCCCAAAAAGTTGGAACATTTTGGGCAAGTTTCTACAGAAAGTGGAATTTCTGCCAATTCTAATAAAGTGCAAGACATCCGTGAGGCTCAATCTCCCACAAATGTTTCTGAAGTCCAGAGTGCTCTGGGCCTAGTCACATATTGTGACATATTGATAACCCTGAAGAACCTTACCAAAAAGAATGCACCATGGAAATGGATACCTCTGGAGCAAATGGTGTTCACAGATATCAAGTCAGCCCCACACGTTGGAAATGACTATAGTCTTTTTCCATCTGAGTAGGCGATCTGAGGTTGTGTTGTAAGTGATTTCAATCCGGCACACACCCAAGTCAATGCCTAGCATGTAGTGTAACGCTCACTTGATTCCCGCAGAGGCGCTGGTCTTGACTGGGTGAATGCCGTATCTTCAAAGGTGATGTGTAACACACGGTTGGCTCTTTGGGCTGGACCTCTGTGCACTGTATGTCTGACTCGAAGAGTGAGATGTCTTAGGTAAGTGAACGCCGAGCTCTCCATCTGCCTCGGGGCAGGGTGCTGTAACCAGTTTCTTCACTGGATAAGGGTGCAGGCCTCTTGACCTCAGAGGACTGCTGTCCGTCGTTAACTGCACGAACGGTAAGTTCTGGGCACTTCAAATGTCTTAAAAGTCTTTTGTAATGATATCTCTTGTTTTGCAGGGTTCCGGCGATGGCGGATGGCGGGCTGATGAGAGTTGAGGATCGAACCCGCGTGAGGAATAGAAGCGCCTGGAAGCACGTAAGTAAGCGCTTGAAGCCTGCTTCACGATGCGCACTAACTGTCCCTTTTATCTTGCAGGTACAAGTTCGGAGCTTTAGAGAAGCTGAAGGGTGCTGGAATACCCACTGGATTCGGCGTGGGAAGGAGTAATGGCACGTGAGTAATAAAGTTGCCCAATGTCTTTAAACGCACCTTCTTTTGTCTTTCAGATGCGGGATGCAGCGCCGAAGGCCTCCGGAGCGTGCGAAGAGCTGGTAAGCTTTTGTCTTTCAGATGCCGGAATGCAGTGCGAAGACCTCCGGAGCATGCGAAGAGTAGGTAAGCCTTTGTCTTTCAGATGCCGGAATGCAGCGCGAGGCGTTGGTGACAGCCGATGGACCAGGTAAGAGATGCGCTGCCACTGAAGACCATAGTGCTAACCTGTTCTTTCTTTGTCTTTACAGGTGCTGCTGAAGACTGGATTCCAGGATGGTAAGCCTTTGTTCCCTTAGGCCCAGGATCAGAAGCAGAAGACACGATGAGCGTTCTGCTGCAGAGAATGCAGAATAATGCAAAGCAAGATTCATCCATCGGGTGTGGTTTAAATAGCCTCCTGTAGTGCTTAGGTGTCTCCTTCCACAGCCACGCCTAGGTAAGAAAAGAGTTCCTGCTTTCCAGAAGAGTTCCAGTGTTCTGAACCTAGGAAGTGGCTCCTGCCCCACCCAACAGGAAAAGTAGTCCCAAACAGAAGAGGATCAGGGGTTCAACTGGCAGGTAAGTAAGCAGCATGGTCTGCTGCAGGTAAGTCCACCCAAGCATTATGAGCACGGCGCTTCCAGCGCTGGGACTGGGCATCTTTATGAGCCTGATGCCACTGGCGCCAGGACAGGGTCCAAAAGGTCCCAATTGGGACTGGCTGGCACTCGGAACTGGGGTTATGGGTCTGCTTCCAAGGGAGTCGGGCAAGTCCTGATCTTTTGGAAGCAGAGATCATGACAGCACCCCCCCTCAAGGCCCCTCCCAAACCAGGCTTCTCCGGGGGTTTGGGCTTGTTAGGAAATGTTCGATGAAATCTTTTTATTAGACGAGGCGCGTGGACATATTCTGCAGGTTCCCAGGATCTTTCTTGGGGACTGTAGCCTTTCCAGTCAATCAGGTAAAATAGTTTAGATTTGGAGATCTTGGAATCCAGGATGCTTTTGACTTCAAACTCGAGTTCTCCATCAACTAGAATAGGTTTTGGAGATGTAGTTAGTCGGGTTTGAGGTTGCACGGGTTTTAATAGAGAGACGTGGAAGACCGGATGTATCTTCATGTGAGGGGGCAAGTCCAACTTGACCGCTACTGGATTTACTATGGTAGTGATGGAATAGGGACCAAGGTATCTTGGGTTGAATGTGCGTGGTCCTTTTAGAGGTAGATATTTGGTGGATAACCAGACTTGATCTCCTACTTGATATTGGGGGGCTTCCTTCCGATGTTGGTCTGCTCCTTTCTTGTATTGTTCTTTAGCCCTTTGAAGGTGAGAAACGGCTTCCTTAAAGGCTTGGGTGATTGTAGAATGCAGGTGGTCTAATGCTGGTGTTCCAAGATCTTGGAGTGGATCCAACTCCGAGGTTCGAGGGTGGCTACCGTATAAAAGAAAAAACGGGGTCTTCCCAGTTCCCGAGTGGACACAGTTATTGTAGGCATATTCGGCTATCCAAAGGCTATCTTTCCAAGTTTTTTCAGTTTGTTGTAGCATGCAGCGCAAATACTGTTCCAGAGTTTGATTGGTCCTCTCGGTTTGTCCGTCGGTTTGAAGGTGGTGGCTGGTCGAAAGTCTCACATCAATTTGAGCCGACCGACAGCAACTTCGCCAAAAATGAGAAATAAATTGACTACCTCGATCCGAAATTAGAACTGAAGGAAAACCGTGCAGTCGGACGATGTTTTCGAGAAATTCTCGGGCCAGAGATGCTGCTGTTGGTAAGCCTTTGAGTGGAATGAAATGCGCCATCTTGGAGAATAGGTCCATGATTACTAGGATCGTATTGTATCCGGAGCATGGAGGTAGATCGGTGATGAAGTCCATAGAAAGCGTATGCCAAGGGCGAGGCGGGATGTCAATAGGGCGTAAGAGGCCGGCTGGTTTTTCCTTTTGACTCTTGTTTTGGGCGCATACTCCACAGGACATTATAAAGTCTCTGATATCTTTTTTCCAAGACGGCCACCAGAAGTAGCGCTTGATCTTTTCCACGGTCTTGGTCATACCGGGATGTCCTTCCATTAAAGAATCGTGATAACAAGAGATTACCTTTTTCTGTAAATCTGTGCTGGGCAGGTATAACCGTTCTTGGAAATATAATAGGTTGTCCTTCACCGTAAAGTCCTTTCCCTGCAGATACCAATTCTGTATGTCTGCTGGAGTTACCAGTAGCCTGGCTTTATCCTTAACTTCCTCTATGGATTGTGTGGCGATTACACCTAGAATTCTTTGTTCGGGAATGAAAGGTACAGGTTTAGGATTGATCAAATGTTCTTCCACTCCCATCCGAGAAAGGGCATCAGCTTTACCGTTTTTTGTACCAGGTCGATAGGTAATTATGAAGTCAAACTCGGCAAAGAATAGTGCCCAACGGAGTTGCCTAGAGGGATGAGCTTTTGCGGTTTTCAAATATTGCAGGTTTCGGTGATCTGTAATCACAGTAACGGTGTGTCGGGCCCCCAGAAGATAATGCCGCCAAGCCATAAAGGCGGACTTGATAGTTAGAAGTTCCTTATCAGTAATAGTGTAATTGATTTCAGGAGGCGAGAATTTGCAGGACCAAAATGCCACGGGATGCAACTGATTGGTTACTGGGTCCTTTTGTGATAGAACTGCCCCCATGGCAAGGCTCGAAGCATCAGTTTCAACGATGTAGGGGAGTTCTGGGCGAGGATGTTTTAAGATCGGTGCAGAGATAAATCTAGTCTTCAACTTCTGGAAAGCTTGTTCCGCCTCGGTAGACCATTGAAAACGTTTGTTTTTCTTTAACAAGGCGGTGATGGGCTGGACTATTCGAGAGAATTCGGGGATAAACCTGCGGTAAAAGTTAGCGAAGCCTAACATGCTTTGAACACCTTTTACGGAGGATGGCGATGGCCATTTGAGAATTGCATCGACCTTCTTTGAATCCATACGCACTCCGCTAGGTGATAATATGAATCCCAAGAATTCAACTCCAGTCACGTTGAAAACACATTTTTCCAACTTAGCGAAAAGTTTGTGTTGACGCAATCTCTCGAGGACCGTTTTCACGTGTTTCCGATGTTCAGTTTCCGATGAAGAATAAACGAGGATGTCGTCAATGTAAACAACAACACACACATCTATGAGCTCTCTGAGGACATCGTTCATAAAATATTGAAAGGCGGCCGGGGCATTGCAAAGTCCGAAGGGCATGACCTGATATTCAAATAGCCCATACTTGGTGCGGAAGGCCGTCTTCCATTCATTGCCCTCTTTTACTTGTACCAAGTGGTAGGCTCCTCTAAGATCCAGCTTTGTATATATGCATGCTTTTCTGACTTGGTCCAGGAGTTCAGGGATCAAAGGTAACGGATATCTATTCTTAACGGTGATCTGGTTCAGGGCGCGATAATCTATACAAGTTCTAAGGTCCCCTTCTTTTTTTGGAACGAAGAACAAAGCTGAGGAAGCAGGGGACTTGGAAGGACGAATAAACCCATTCGCTAGGTATTGATCCAGGTATTGTCGGAGGTGAAGATTCTCAGGCTCGGTGAGGGCATAAATTCTACCACAAGGAGGAGTAGATCCAGGTATCAGGTCTATCTGGCAGTCATAAGAACTATGAGGAGGTAGAGAGTTAGCCTGATCCTTCCGGAAAACATCTTGGAGTTCTAGGTATTCAGGAGGTAACTGGGGAGCCTCCGAGGAAATTGCTCCCAGTGCAACACCAGGTCGAGGGTGACAAGTAGAGACACATTCTGGAAACTGAACCGTTCTTGCTCGCCAATCGATCTGAGGATTGTGCTTCTCTAACCAAGGAATTCCTAGAATAATCTGGAACTGAGGGGCCTTGATCACATCGAACACGATCTTCTCATGGTGTCCATCTTGACTTACTAGCGTCACTTCTTGGGTGGTATGCGTTACTGGTCTGGAGGCTATCTGCGTACCATCCACAGTAGTAATGACGTCCTTTACAGCCTTTGGACAAAGAGTCAGATTCATCCTCAAAACCATTTCATGATCCACATAATTGCCGATGGCACCGCTGTCGACGTAAGCTTCAATCGCATGTAATCGATCCGGATGTTCAGGGCTAATGAGGACCATAGGTATCATGAAATGCGAGGTCACGGAACTGGTTTTAACGCTCGGCAAGAGGACCTCTATTCTTGTCGGGCGAGGTCGTTTCCCTGCTCAGGGTTTGTGACCCTGGTAACAGCAGCTCCTACTGCCTTCTTGGCTGGTTTCACCGGACAGTCTCGAAGAAAGTGCCCAGAGTTTCCGCAATAGAGGCATATTTGCAGCTGTTTTCTCCTTTCCCGCTCCTTTTGTGTTAGTGGTCCTTTCAGGCCCCCTATTTGCATGGGTTCCCCGGAGTCTACTCCTTTGGTAGGAGTTGGTGGTTTGGAAAATACTCGAGCATCAAACTTGGAACGATCGGCCTTCCTGTTCTGCAGTCTGTGGTCAATTTGAACGACTAAGTCAATATAGTCCGAACAGTCTTGCGGGGGATTCACTACTTGGGCTAACACATCTTTGAGCGCTCCACGTAGACCTCTATAAAACAGCGTAATCCTTTTGTCCTCAGGCCGTCGAGTTTCCACTATCAGTCTGTTGAAAGACGCAATATAAGCCAAAAGGTCTTGATTACCCTGTCGCAATGAAAGGAGCTCATTGTCCAAGGCCTGCCCCTGTGAATGTCTTGCAAACAGTTTTTCCATACTGAGCTGAAAAGCTTGAAAATCATGGAGAACCGGATCATCTTGATTAACTAGAGGGATCGACCAGTCTGCCGCATTGCCACTAAGGTACGAAAGCACGAAAGCTACCTTAGCTTGATCAGTTGGAATGGCTGCTGGCCGGCATAAGAAGTGCAACCGGCACTGATTAATAAATACTGCAAACCTCTTTGGGTCACCAGAAAATCGTTCGGGCGGAGCCAGAGGTACATTCCCAGGTAGGTTGATCTGCACTGGGTTCGTAGAGGATGTTGAAGGAAGATTTGCCCCTGATGCGGGTAACGGAGTTTGTCCGGCTTGTGACTGTAGCAATTGTCTAGCGAGATCGTCTGTTCGCTCCTTGGAAATAATCAGTTCCCTTCTTAGAGCATTCGTTTCCTGACGGGCTGCATGCACTTCTGCTCTTAGTTCCCCAAGTAACTGGGCTAGCTGGTCGGTATCCGAGGTTTCCATAGCGCCTGGGTGGGAGTTTTGCGGTAGGCTTTGCGTTCTGTAACGCTCACCTGATTCCCGCAGAGGCGCCGGTCTTGACTGGGTGAATGCCGTATCTTCAAAGGTGATGTGTAACACACGGTTGGCTCTTTGGGCTGGACCTCTGTGCACTGTATGTCTGACTCGAAGAGTAAGATGTCTTAGGTAAGTGAACGCCGAGCTCTCCATCTGCCTCGGGGCAGGGTGCCGTAACCAGTTTCTTCACTGGATAAGGGTGCAGGCCTCTTGACCTCAGAGGACTGCTGTCCGTCGTTAACTGCACGAACGGTAAGTTCTGGGCACTTCAAATGTCTTAAAAGTCTTTTTTAATGATATCTCTTGTTTTGCAGGGTTCCGGCGATGGCGGATGGCGGGCTGATGAGAGTTGAGGATCGAACCCGCGTGAGGAATAGAAGCGCCTGGAAGCACGTAAGTAAGCGCTTGTAGCCTGCTTCACGGTGCGCTCAAACTGTCCCTTTTATCTTGCAGGTACAAGTTCGGAGCTTTAGAGAAGCTGAAGGGTGCTGGAATACCCACTGGATTCGGCGTGGGAAGGAGTAATGGAACGTGAGTAATAAAGTTGCCCAATGTCTTTAAACGCACCTTCTTTTGTCTTTCAGATGCGGGATGCAGCGCCGAAGGCCTCCGGAGCGTGCGAAGAGCTGGTAAGCTTTTGTCTTTCAGATGCCGGAATGCAGTGCGAAGACCTCCGGAGCATGTGAAGAGTAGGTAAGCCTTTGTCTTTCAGATGCCGAAATGCAGCGCGAGGCGTTGGTGACAGCCGATGGACCAGGTAAGAGATGCGCTGCCACTGAAGACCGTAGTGCTAACCTGTTCTTTCTTTGTCTTTACAGGTGCTGCTGAAGACTGGATTCCAGGATGGTAAGCCTTTGTTCCCTTAGGCCCAGGATCAGAAGCAGAAGACACGATGAGCGTTCTGCTGCAGAGAATGCAGAATAAAGCAAAGCAAGATTCATCCATCGAGTGTGGTTTAAATAGCCTCCTGTAGTGCTTAGGTGTCTCCTTCCACAGCCACGCCTAGGTAAGAAAAGAGTTCCTGCTTTCCAGAAGAGTTCCAGTGTTCTGAACCTAGGGAGTGGCTCCTGCCCCACCCAACAGGAAAAGTAGTCCCAAAAAGAAGAGGATCAGGGGTTCAACTGGCAGGTAAGTAAGCAGCATGGTCTGCTGCAGGTAAGTCCACCCAAGCATTATGAGCCCGGCGCTTCCAGCGCTGGGACTGGGCATCTTTATGAGCCTGGTGCCACTGGCGCCAGGACAGGGTCCAAAAGGTCCCAATTGGGACTGGCTGGCACTCGGAACCGGGGTTATGGGTCTGCTTCCAAGGGAGTCGGGCAAGTCCTGATCTTTTGGAAGCAGAGATCATGACATGTAGTGCCCAACTGAAATCCTTATTTATTTTTTGTCTTAAAGTTCTTTTTTCCCCAACGATATACCACTCATATCACGCCCTTCTCCTGGAACCCCCCAGGGCACACTGAACCAGGGATCAGGCTGGTTTGCAAAGGTAAAGATTTTTTTATGTATTACAATCTTATCACAATATGTTTTAATAGGTACACAACAATCACCAATGGGGTGATGTAACACTGAATAATATCTTTAATACACAAAGAGCAAGTAGTGAACAAAACAATTCAGCACAGAAAATAATACTTGTGTGTGGTTTCAGATCGGATAGCACTGTGGTTAAAGGTTCCCCCTGCACACCCCTCAACTCCCAATAGGCAATGTAAAGGGATAGGAGGAGAGAGCAGGTATTCAGGAATGGCAGAATTCAAACAGAATATCAATCCACTTTGCCCCTTTCAAACACAAGAGAAAACAGAATTGACTGTCAAGCTATCAGAATGGCTTTAGAAGTTGTCTTTAGAATGGACTGGGTAAAAACACTAAATGTGTCATGATTTCAAAAATTACTATACATTCTCATGGGAGCCACTTTGGATGGTTGCACACAAACACAAGCAATGATGTAATACCAAGAAACAATTTCAAATCTTAAAACTGAGGTCAGAGGCAATTAAAAGCTGTTTTACACGTGTAAGAATTTCCCAAAATGAAAATTTGTGGTAAACTTTTCTCTGCATGAGATTCACGATAATGGGAGAACCATATGTATTTGGAATGTGGTTTAGGTGTAATTTAATGCTGTGGATGTTAACTACAAGCAGACGTTAAAATGTTGTTTGTAGCACAAAAACTGAGGGAGTTATGGGCGTTTTAGTAGAGGTTGGTCTTTCGAGATAGGCGCAAGAATGGAAAACAGGAATGCACTTTTAAAATGACAAATGGGTTTCTTACACTAGAGGATGACTATGAACAAAACGAATACCACACAGGAACACAGTCACTTTATCAGAATGACTGCCTGTGCAGGAAATTCGCCTTCTTCAGATGAGAAAAGATCAGCGCAAAGATAGTTTTAACAGTACTAGTTGTGGAGGAAGAGAGGATGGTTTGGATAGAGAGTTCAGACAATTCAAAAATACTCCTAACAATACAGGTTCTGAATACAAGATAGGATGGGTTTAAGATACGGATTGGACTATGTAAGGTACATATGATAGTGACACCGTTCTTCCTATAGATACTCACAAGCTATGTTTATAAATGGAACCGTCAAATCTGGTCAGGGAATTGGATCTGGTTTAGGACAGATGGCTGGGCACATCGGACTGGGCAGGATCGGCAAGGCGCTCTGGTCACAGCATGGCACAGGATTGGACTGGATCTGGAAGCCACTCTGGACACAGCACGGCACAGGACTGGATTGGATCTGCCCTTCTTGGTTATGATGATATTTATTTTCAGTAGGCAAGCAGTACAGCGCAGCCCGACTGTAGTATGATGCTTCCCCTTAGGTTTGTGGGGTTCCGGTTCTGAAATTTGAGGCCTAGCTGAAAATGGTTCAGTTATGCCATGGATCTCTGCTTTGCCCAGGTTCCGGAGCCTAGAGCAAGGAAGATGTAGATTTTAGCTGCAGGGTGCTCCACCACCATCAGGATAGTGAGTGCATCTGTCTGTCTGTTGTGTGGTGAGCTGTCTCTATTTATGCTATGAACAGATGTCATAAAAGGGAGTGTGTGGGCTGGTTTAGCCTAAGCTTGCCCCTTTGACAGGTGATTGGGTCAGAGTCTACTCTCTGCCTTGATAGGAGGAGAGAAACAGAGTGTCACCTTTATGATGTGATTTTATGAGGCTGAGAATCCACCTCTAGGTCCTGGAACACAAAATCTACTTTTGGCGCAATACATATTTACACATGTGCAACCTCTATAACAATCACATATACAGATTACATATTTTATATAGCAGCTACTCCTCAAAACCCCATAGCTGTGGGATTTTGTCTCCGCTTTTCACAGAATTTTGCCCTTTACTCCAGGAACATAATATCTCATTTGTAAGCAAATTTCTACAAGTGTGCCCGTTGGGCATAAGTGTATAAAGTTTCACAATTCTAGTGAAAATACATTTTGCGTAAAATCACATTTCTTGCCATGTCACACAATTGTGCTGCCTCTTAAAACGTGCAGCCAACATTTAGATCCATAAATCTGTTACTTTTATGTTTTTCACAATTTTAAACAGTAAGTTATCCGTCTTTTTAAAATGTGTTCTCTGTCCATTTTAACCACCAAATGGTTGTTTGGGTCTGCCTCTTTTTGTCTCCCTGCAGTCCAGGAGCAGTCTCCTCCCTGTTTGCTCCTGGCGGAGGCCATTTACAACTGTCTTCACACCTCGCTGAGCTGTTCATTGTTCCTCTTGCCTCTGTAGACCAGGTTCTTTCCTACCCTATAATTAATGCTTCTGAGTGATTTCCTGCTGGGGGGAAAGACCTTCCTTCTGTTAGAAAACCTGTTATTCAAGTTTGGTAGCTTCAGCTAGGTTTGATTTAATTGTTAATTCTGTTGTATTTTTCCTTAGCATAAAACACATGTGTTGTTTCAAATAGCAGCTAGAATTCTCATTTAAGATTTTAAACCATGGGATCAAAACAATTACAAGATGTGTTACTATCAGTAACAGGCCTCTTGGATTGCAAACACTTGATTTCCAGTTTATACATGTTAAAGTTTAATCAGGCAGGCTTCTGACAGCTGTCATCACAGCAGTCCTCTGCTGCACAGAGATTTTTGACAGACCCACAGACAGGCCACTTTTGCTGTAGAAATCTCTTTATACTTTCAGCTTTTCTGGACCTTGTAAATTCACAATGATTTCTTTAACTAAGTGAATTGTAGCACCCAGCAAGATTTCTGTGCCAGCATTCTGAAGTTTCAGCAACAAAGAAAAAGGGATTTAAAGCAAAATTTTGGATTTCATTTAGCAAAGCACTGTGCTTTTTCATTCTGTACTCCATTTTCAATTGCTGTAGAGCCTAGTGACACATTTCAGGAGTGAGAGCTCGGTTTCACCACTGACAACATTCATGGCAGATTGGGCAGCTATGTTTTTGTGTGTTGCAAAGCACGATTTTCAGAGCTTTGGGCACGCACGAGGGTTTTGGGGCCATTTTTTCTATTTATGGCACCATCATAACACAGTGATGCAGTACAGCATAGGAAAAGTGGATCAATACATCCCACAGTGGTCAATGCGAGCCAATTTGCCCCAGGGGCAGTTTTGTTGAAAACTGATCCAAATGGTGACATTAAGCCAGTAGCATCTGCAAGCAGAGCAATATCGACTGCAGAACAGCATAAGTCTCAGATTGAACATGAGGCATTGGTCATGCTGTGGAGCTGTTGCAATTGCCACTATTCATTTTTGGGATGCCCATTGCACGCACGCTACATGACTTAGAGAAGAGTACGAGCAGAGGATCTCACCAAAGCTTCTGAGTCTCCGGCCAGTCACAAAGTATAGTATTGTGCCAGTTGCATACTTGTTAAATTCCAGAATTAACATGCCAGTGCTTATGTGTGCAATCAAGGGCCATGCACTGTAGAATACCAAAAATGCCTGTTGGCTCCCTCTGTAATCTTGTCAATGCCATTTTTCGAACATCTCATGATAATAATAGAATTCAACTGCCAAATTAAAATCATCACAGGAACTTACTTGCTACCAAATTAGGGATATATACAGGGACATTGTCAGGATGATTTACCAGGTGTCCGACGGGGCGTCTGCGGATCTCCGGGGTTGGGGAGGCCCCAACTCCTCCCGTGTCCCAAAGTGGTATGAAATACACACAAGAGCAAAAGAGTTACTGCTGTTTATTGCATAAAACAGGCAGGGACAGGTTAGGGATCATAGGTAACCCAGGAACATCTTGGCCAGAGTGGGCTCGTAGGCTCGTTTTGTAACTGAGTGACGCCACTGCGTGCGTCATCTGGGAAACTTCCCACAAAACCTAACGCTTCCTCGGGTTGGTTCCCCGAGTGGTTGGGTCAGTATGGAGGCATATAGGAAAGTGAGTTATTGGTAGAGAAAGGGTCAGATGGTATGCTTGGGTTGTCCCTAAAACTTGTTACACTAAGATAGTTACATAGAGAGGGTTAGTGATTGGTTGGCTTGTAATGCCGTCAGTGGTTAGCCCCCCGTGTCCTGATTGGTCTGTCTGCGAGCCCCCAAGCCTGGGACCATCGTCATTCCTAGCTCACGGTGTACCTGATGCTGGCAACAATGTATGACTATGTGTCAGTGACAGACAAAGGACTGCTCTGACTAATGGCCGTTGAACGTCTCTTTCCCGTCGCTGTCGCTGTCTAAATTTTCACTTCATTGTTGCAGACTGTGTCCTGAAACGTTGGACCCCAGAGCTTCTCTGGTCCATGGGGTTTGGCATCGTATCAGGTCGGCCTGATCACGTGTTGTGAGACCATGGTTGAGGCAGAATTACGAGGATTAAATTTGTATTTCGGCTTCGAGAAGAGTCTAGCAGTGGCAGGTGTAAGCTTGGTGCAGGGAGCGTGGCGTGTATGTTCAGCTTCATGGCCTTGGCTGTGAGGCCCTTGTCGGGTTTTGTTCTGCACAATCAGCAGCTTGCAGCTCCGTTTGAGCTCTGGGCCTGGGACTGTAATTTTTTGGCCTACTCTGGTGTTGAGGCCTACACTGGCCTAGTCTATGGATAGCGGCGTATGATTCATAACACGGGGGTCATACAGGGCGACATGAGTCCTTATACATTAGTTGATTATGTCTCTATGATTCTTAGTAACAAGGAAGCATCTGCAAGCATTTACACAAACTCTTCTGGCGTCTTGTGTTTCTGCGGTGCTGTAGTTAGCCTATGTGAAAAATAACAACAATGCATATGTGAGAATGAGTGGTCATTTACTTCATAGCACTGAGTATGTTCTTCATGTGGATTGGTGTGTGTCGTATCCCTGTGCTTGGTGGCACGTGTGTTCTTGTCTGTCGCGGCTATGTCATCATGTCATCTCTTACGATGATCATTTTGTGAGGGATGCCTAATCGAGTTGGTCCATATGGTCTGTGTCAGCTCCACCCGAGGTCCCAGCCCTAGTTTGGGATGCCTGGGGGTGCGCATTGCCACAATGGATCTTGACATCTGGAGCAGCTGTGAGCTGGTCAAACTCCACCCGCGGTGGGACGTGACGTCATAGAGCATGGTCTGGACGACAATCGGGTGAAGGGATCATCCCATTTTCCCTCTACAACGTCATTTCACCAAAATGTCAGGGGTTGCAGGAGTGACATCACACGACCCTTGACCCCTGATGACATTACAGGAAGTGATGTCATCATTTGACCCCACCCCGAAGTGATATCGTGGGAAGCGATGGAACACAGCCTTTCACCCGTTGACAAAACAGGAAGTGGCATCACATAGCATTGCACACTACGAAAAATATGGTTATGATATCACTATAATGAGATGTACATTTCATACAAGAATGGATCGCCATATGAATCGTTAAGATCAGTGTGTATTTGCCCATATTACCAAGTTACTGTGAATGCAAGTAGATGTCCATGACCAAATGATAATGATGTGCTATTATATAGCACTTACGCTTAAGCGCTTTATATAGAAATAGTATACATGCAATATATCACCCAACCTTTGTTGGTACTCATTTAATGTCCTTGGAAGGATGAAAGGCTGAGTTGAGGCGTTTAAGAACATACTAAATCAGTGACTCACCCCCTGAAGGGTGCCTGAAATAAACCTTTAATGAGTCTAGCAATTATTGTAGAGATTTTCCAGAAAAGACACATTATTTGGTATTCCTATTCTTTTTTATTTAGGGTCAATGCTGAAAGTGTTAGATTTGTGGCACTCCTGTTCTTATTTTTCTTTTTTTGTTATGGGTCCTGAACAAGAAAGCCAGCCCTCGAGAAGTAAAGAGCC
Organism: Ambystoma mexicanum; assembly: GCF_040938575.1. NCBI lineage: Eukaryota > Metazoa > Chordata > Amphibia > Caudata > Ambystomatidae > Ambystoma > Ambystoma mexicanum. Next base: position 1,176,684,812 of record NC_090933.1, read on the forward strand.
GCATGGTGCTGGGCACAGCCCAGGAGCTTGCATTACAAAAAAAGAGGTTGCAAGGAAGACCACAGAAGTCGCAAGGGAAACCTCAGAGGTCGCAGTTGCGACCTCTGGCAACCCTTACATGAGGTCCCTGGATACACAGGTAGCCGCCATAAGTGAGCAACTGGATCCAGCATAAAGCATTTGAAAATAGTTAGCTGGAATCTATACAAGGGCTCTCTGCTTTCATGTAAAAAGCACGAAGCAGCAGAGGCGAATATAGTAAGGGATACATGATTCAGCTTTGGTATTAGCCTATTTGACCTAAAACAATTGGCCTAATGACCAATTTGATTGAATTTTGCAAGGGCGATTTGGCCTTCATTGCATATATTGTAAAATACCAACCCTGGAGAGCAGGGGTTGCAGGGATTTCGCCCACTGCCCATGTTCGATTTTTTGCATTTATGGGGGTTCAAAGGTGTCCCCCGCTTCCATAAATTGGGAGGTGAAAAAAAAGTGAATGTGTGTTTAAATTGGGCCCCGAGCAGATAAATTGCGGTCAGTTTGCCGCGATCAAAAAAATGCGGTCAAACACACTGAAACCTCGGCTTCTACTTGATCCATTTAGTGAGATACACCTTATTTGATGATTGGAATCTGTTAGCTCTGATCTGCGACCAGCCGCAAAGCAGCTGCCAGCGCGCCAGTGGACAGCCGCAAAGCAGCGTGCAAGTGGGTTAGGCAGCGTTTACTCTGGAAGTCTGGTCTCTTCCCTGCCTGTCTCCACCTTCCCTTTTAGCACGAACTGCTTTAGATGTGTATGAGACTACAGACAGTGCAGGAAAAATGGAGCTGTCATGTGGTGTAAGATGCCACAGCGCCGATCACTTTTTTTTTGCAATACTGCTGTCACATGCTGCGGCCATGAGTAGCATGAAGTACCTGACAGATCGTGTCCCTCTCCGCCAGTATAGGCCTCGAGAGCCCTACGTGATTAATGTTGTCATTTTTAGTGACGAAAGAGATCCCGTTACCACCTTTAAAGCAGAAAATAAGCGGCAAGCACATCGATTTTGTAGAAATACACAAGTGATTGAGAACATTTCACTGAAGGAAGTTGTGGATGCTAGACAGGGGCAGGTTTCTGATTGTGTGTGTGTGCATCTACTACAGAACCCACTCGGCTATCCCTAATTACACACAGAAAAGCCCTCAATGGCCATGATCTATTCCCGCATTGATGTGTACATTGTGGGCAGCAATAGTACAGTTCTCAATAAAATGGTGAAAGGATGGCGCCCGTGTGTAAAGTGGGAGTGGTTTACTTATGACTCCATTAGAGGCACTCAACTGTTATTAACTTCAAGCTCCCTTTTCTATCTGCTCTCCCCCTATGATTGTAAAGGAGTAAAGGGATCCATTTTTCCCAAAGCTAAGTCCATACGATAATAATAATAATAATAATAATAATAATAATAATAATAATAATAATAATAATAATAATGAGCTCATCCATAATCCATGCAGAATCCTGCGCAAAATCAAGGAAGCAGATTGGGCAAAAACGACTGAATCAGCCGCTAAACAAAAACTTACCTCCCATCTGCCTGTTAACACAAAAAAACTGAATGAGTTGCAAAATTTCATAAAGAAATTTCCAAATAAACGTGCATGCAACTTGAAACTAAGGGCACGTCTAAACACATTGCCAACTAATGAAATCTTGTACATTAGAGGCTTATCAGAATCAATTTGTCACCTCCTGATGGTGTGTCGTGAGACGCGCACAATAAGACAACGTTACATCCCTTACGCATCAAGAACAGATCGACTGATGGAAGAAGATACAGGCTCATTGGAGGCGACAGAACCAGCTGGGAAATAGCCACAGCAAAAATACTGGAATACATTGTGACCAACCTGACCAACCTGTTAGACAAGCAGTGACCCGTTGGACACACCGCGGTATAACCACGCAGACAACAACCTCATCATGACACAAACTTAAGTCTGCCAAGTACTGGGGCAAGTCTTTGTGACATATGAAGAGACATCTATATTTCTTTTGATTAAACAATAATAAAAAAAAATAAAAAAAAATGATAATAATAAAGGCAACCTAAAGGACATTGCTTTGTAAAGAACACGATTTGTGCTTTAAGTGTGTGCACACATCGTTAGTGCTGATTGGTATCATAGGTAATTTAAGAGTAGTTTCACAATGGTGTGTTTACTGATCTGTATGTTTGTGACATCAAACTACATGGCATCTCACACCTGACCCTCTGTCTGCTCCTTGCTAGAATAGGTGTCCATCCCTTTTTTAATTGAGCATAAGTGTGAAAAATGTAGCATTTTGCACTGCAATGTTTCCATTTTCTAGCTAAAACTTTATAAAATCGCCCCCGTCCTGGACGGGTGAGGGACAGTAATTAGGTTCAGACATAAATTGTGAGTTGCTATTCTCTACCTCATGCCACAAACTTGATTGAATCCTCAGAAGAGCTTTAGTAAAACATGTGGCAAATGGAACATTATAATACACATTGGACCTGATTCTTAGAACATTTTGTGTGCCACAAAGGCACTTTGGGCAATAAAAAGTACACCTTGCTGCACTCCAAACTCATGCTGCCGATTCATGGATTGGTCTTTGCATGGGGCTGCACTCACTTTGTGCTGGTCCTTTGCGTGGTGCTGAGTGCTTCACGCAAAACATTCTCAAAGTGGGGGAGGGACCCTCTCTGCCCCCCTCTGGCTCCTTCCACACCTCCGCAGGGCGTACCTCTGATCTGAACCCCTCTCAAGAAGTCCTTCAAGGATGGCAACCTTCTCCACATTGCCACTCTTAATTCTCGCTCAGCTGTCAAACACTCCTCGACATCTGCCACCTACTGGAAGAGCTTCACCTAGATGTCTCCGGCCTCACCGAGACGTGGTTCACGGCCAGCTCTGTCACAAGCTTTGACATGCTCCTCCCCAATGGCTACCAGATCCTCTCTGCACCCAGGTCCAACTGCTCTGTAGGTGGTGTAGCCCTGATCTTCCCTTAGTGGATTCCTGCCTCTGTCATTCCTATGCAGGCCTACTCCTCTTTTGAATGCCACGTTTGCAGGCTCTCTCTCTCTCTCCTAGCCATTCCCTTACTGTGGCTAGTATCTATAGGCCACCTGGTCAGATTTCCCCCTTCCTCTCTGAGTGGGCGGACCACTCCTCTTCCCTCCTGGTTTTGACCACTCAACTCCTCTTTCTTGGAGTCTTCAACATCCACCTGGATGCCTCCTGTCTGGACTCTTTCTCAACCTCTGCGACTCTCTCACTCACTATTCTTCCCTTTGGCCCGACTCACTCTGCGGGGGACACTCTGGATGTTTCTGATCTCCTCAGACCTTTCCCTTTCTGTCCCTCTCACCACTCCTCTCTCCTGGAGTGATCACGTTCTCCTTTCCTCCCAGCTCACCCTCTCTACACCTCAGGCCAAGCAAACTCCATCCACCCCACATCTCGGTCATCCGACCCATGAAGCACGTATCAGTTGAGGCTTTCACCGCCACTTTCTCACCCCCTTCTCCCTCTTGGCTCACTCCCACCCTGACTCAGCCCTCTCCATGCTTCACTCTGCTATATCTGATACTCTTGATATCCTTGCCCCTGTCATGAGGATCTGCCTGAAGCCCAAAGCAAAGTGCAACTCCTGGTACGACTCTGACTTTGTCACCCTAAAACATAAGTACAGGGTGGCTGAGAGGAAATGGTGTGCTTCTTGTACATCCACTGACAAACTGGCCTGCTGCCTGCTCCAAAGGCAATACCGGCTGTCTGTCCTCACCAAGAAGAGAGATCAGATCCAAGTACACATCTCAGCGGCATCTAACAACTCAGCTGAACTCTTTAAAATCTGCAAGGAACTGGCCAATCCTGCCACAATCTATACCTCTCCTGTCCCTTCCCAGGCCCTCTGCACAGCACTGGCTTCTCACTTCATCTCTAAAACTCAGGACATCCTGTCCTCACTCTCCTCCTCTCCCCTCCCTCCCTGCCTCTACTCCCCTCTCTTCCTCTAGTCCTTCTCCAGCCACCTCTTCTCCCTCCTTCTCTGCCTTTCCCCTGTTCTCCGCTGTCGAGGTTTCTAGACAAGTCTGATCTATGAAAGTCTCATCAAAACAGGTTCACCCTGTTCCTCCAAAATCATTAAGGACCACATTGACACCCTGGCTCCTGCCCTGGCTGACTTCTGCAACCGCTCCTTTGCCACTGGGGTCTTCCCATCCCCCTGAAGCGCTCCCTTGTGCACCCTCTTCTTAAGAAACCCTCTGCCGATCCCTCCTGCCCGGCTAACTGTCGCACAGCCTCCATCACTCCCATCCTGGGCAAGCTCCTGGAGGAACTAACCATCTCCCAGCTTAATCTCCACACTGAATCTTTTGGTTGTCTTCATGACCATCAGTCTGGCTTCAAAGCTGCCAGAAGCACGGAAACTGCTCTCCTGAACATCTGTCGAGTCCTGCTCTCCAACCTTGACTCTAACGCCCCCTGTGTCCTCATCTTGCTTGATCTCTCTTCTGCCTTTGACACTGTCAACCATGTCATCCCGCTCAACTTTCTCCGTGATAACCTAGGTATCACTGGTCAGGCCCTGGGGTGGCTGACTTCCTTTCTCTCTGATCGACCCCCTCCCAGGTCCAACCTGGGTCCTTCCTCTCTGCTATCTTTTTCTGTACCTGTGGTGTCCCTCAGGGGTTAAAACCTCTCTCCCTGGCTGTTCAACCAATACCTGGCACTTCTTGCCCACCACATTGCTGCTCTCTGCCCCAACTATCAGTGCTATGCGGGTGAGACTCAGCTCATTTTCAGGCTACCTTTGGCCACCTCTTCTCCTTTCCTCATCTCTGACTCTCTGTCTGCTATCCAGTAGTTGTGTTCCGCCAATGACCTCTGCCTTAATGCCAGCAAGACTGAGATTCTCCTCATCGGTACACCCACTCCCTCTTTTCCAGTAGCTCTATGGCTGGCCTCTCTTGGCCCTCCTCCTGCTCCCACCTGCACGGCTAAAAACCTCAGTGTCATCTTCGACTCCACACTCTCTTTCTCTCCTCATATCTCTGACGTCTCTAAGAAGTCACACTACCAGCTTCACCTACTCGGAGGTATTCTTCCCTTCCCCCAGAAGATCACTGTCTCCAGAGGTATGGTTCTCTCTAGGCTGGACTATTGCAACAGCCTCTTTCTAAATCTTCCCGTTTCTACTCTCCGCCCTCTGCAACTCATCCAGAACAGGACTGTGAGACTTGTCCTTGGCCTCAAGCCCAGGGATCATATCTCTCCAGGACTGAAATTTCTCCACTGGGTCCCAGTGACTGCAACGATTAAGTTCAAAACCTTCTGCATCGTCCACAAGGCCTTCTGGGGTCTGGGGCCCCAGAAGGCCTCTCTCTTCCTAAATATCTTCCCTCTCAAGCCCTTCGCTCATCCGCCTCCAACTTCCTCAGGGTCAGTCGCTTCTCCAAGCAATGAGTTGGTGGTAGATCATTATCTTCCGCTGAGGCCTCTCTCGTTAACAGCCTTCCTGCCTCCCTGAAACTTCAGGAGAACCATCTTTGGTTCGGGAAGTACCTAAAAACATTCCTCTTTGCTTCTGCTTTCTCTCCCCATCTCCCCAGCTGAAGTCCTAGCTGATACTGATACTGCACTGGTTACCTGGCCACCCATCGTTTCTCGAGCCCAAGCTCTGCCAGTTGAATGCCTGCACTGCCTCCCTGGCAACCCCTGCACCTGGAGAATGTTTTCGGTATCCCTACAGTCCCCCATCAGCACTTATGTCTGCACTCACCCTGCACTTGCCACCAGCTGGCCACTCTTATTTAACTTGTTATTTTATTATCCCATGTACTGCACTTTTTCCCCTCCCACCCGCACTTTCCTTTCCCCCTTCCCTTGCACTTGCGGGATCTGAATGACACCTGGCCTAGTAAGATCGTTGTATGTCTTCCTTCTGTTCCCCCTCCCTTGCCTCGTTGAGCCTTGACACACTTGCGTATAGGCACGTTATAAATGCCATATCATATCATATCATACCAGTGCAAAGAAACAAATATGGTGTGAAACATGCATATTCCCCATTCTTTGTGCAGAATGAGGAATAACTAGGAATAAGGTGGGCCTGCTGAGGGACGCGCCATGTAAAAAAACAATATGCCCAGTCAAGTGCGAACATAACCCAATTAATGGATTGCTTACCACAACTTCCTGGAGTGAAAAGGCACACACAAACCTTGTGATCTCACCACCACATGATATCCGACCCAAGGTAAAAAATGCTCAAAGGCCACATATAAAAACATGCAATGCACCCCATTACAATATTGCACTTACAGGATGAATCCCGTTGTAGTGGCAGCAATCATACCCGTTCATGGAAGAAGGAGGAGCAGGTTGATGTGGAACAGGATTTTCCATCCTTGCACAATGTTTTTTGGTATGCCAGATATCGAGGTGTATGCAAGGTACAGATTCCCTCCGCATGCCATCCTAGACCTGGTCAGGAAGTGAGAGGAAGACCTTGCATCACCCACCATCTGCTCCTCTGCACTCAAGCCCCAGCAGAAGGTGCTGACAGCTATCCATTTTTTGGCTACAGGCTCATTCCAGCCAACCTCTGGCATTGTTCGGGGCATATCAAAGGCCATGCAGTCCTGGTGCCTAAATCAGGTCTTGCGCTTCAGAACATCATGTATTCATAGGCAATGCACACCAGAGGAACGGTAAGGAGTGTGCCAGAAGGTTTATGCCATAGCACACTTCCCAGGGTTACTGGAGCCATTGATTGTGTGCCTGTTGCGCTACAGCCCCCTCGAGTGACCAATCACATGTATGCAACCGGAAGCATTGGCATTCAATCAATGCACAGGTCATCGGTGAGTAGCAACTATTCCATACATGCATGCCGTCAAATGATACACATAAAAACAGCCCATTAAAATCAATGCTGACCACAAGCATTTTCACATGTGCTGGGGACAGTGCTGAACTGCTCTCACTATTCCTGCTCACACCATTCAAGAATTCTGCCACCCCATCTGTGGTAGGGCATAGTGGAGCGCACATTCGGGGTACTTAAAATCACTCATCCATTCCCTTGACTACCAGTAGTATGCAAGATCATCATGGCATCTTGTGTCCTGCACAATGTTGCTACACGGCGTGGCATACAGGTGGAGCTGCAGTAGGGACATCACCCTCAGCCACAGGCACCACCCATCCCCTTGGCAGGCCAGAAGGCACAGGGAGAGGATGCACTCACTCAGGTCATGCAAACCTACTTCTCCTGAATAGCAGCCACTGTGGAGCACACAAAGTGAAGCCATATCCCAGGTGCCCTTCAATGATGACTCAGGGATAATCCATCTTGGCCATGACAACACCCTGAGAATGGGTGTGTGGGAGAGGCAAACTGTATGTACCCATAGCCATCAACTCAAGTTAGCAAACCACTGGCACATTCATAGCAAGTGGAAACAGCAGTATATTTGTTGCTCACACAAAAGCACAACACAACCAATGAAATATGTTAACACTTTCAAATGCTCACCACAAATAAGTGTGCACTCATACACCCAACAAAACACAGGAGAACACAAGTAGAAAGCATAAACAAACACTTGGTAGGACTGCTCTGGCCACCCTAGGTGTGCACCCTAAAATGCACGTGGAGTGGCTACTTCTTTCCGTGCCAATAGAGCTCATAAAACACATCTCCATATAAATAGTCATACAGACTGAGAAAAGTGCACTTTCAGTTCACGAAAGATTTCCTTCTCACACAAGCTCTTTTACCTTGAGAGTCTGCTCCAGCTGTCCCCAGTCATGTAGCAATTCTCTTCTCTGTAGGTGGCGAAACCAGCCTAGACTATCAAGGTGTGGTGTGCAGGCATCCCAGAGATCTGTGTCCTTGCATAGCAACTACTGTCTTCTCTTGCAGCATGCCTCAGAAGAAAAGAAAACACAATATCAGAGCAGGTAACATAGCCCTGCACCTCAATGACACCCCCCTGAGAACCATGAAACAAACGCAAGCAATGTCTCCCATCTCCAAGTCTCCCTCCCACCCATGCAGCGGGACCCGCTCATCTTATGCCAATTCACTGAAAATCATCCCATAGAGAGACAGCATTCATGCCCACAGCACCACCACTGTGTACCACCTTAGGTTCCATGCAACAACGGAAAACAATGACTCACCAGGCGCCCATCTCCATGACCCCTCCGATCTCCTGCTGCTGGACCTGCTCACCTCAGGCCAACTCACATGAACAAAACCAATACAGTGAACATATGCCTGCCATCAATGACACCATACCATGTGCTCCCCTGAGTGCCATTAACCAACATGCTCAAAGTACATACCTGGCTACCATCTACATCTTTTCACCCTAAATCACCGTCTCAGCTTGTATATACATGCGGTGTTTGAAAGAAAAACAACTGGACAGCCTTGAGGTGTCCCGTATAGACCAATGTAACTTGACAGCTATGCTCTACCCAATGGCACCAAAGGGTGGGGTGCCACTCTTGGCCATCCAGGGCCCTGTCCTTGGTGACTTTGAGGTCTGCCCTCCAGAGAGAGGTCCCCTGTGAGGTACTGTGCTGAGTAATGTGGCTGGCACAAAGCATCAGAGGCAGGTGCACAATGGCTGGGTTAGCACGGCTGGACGGCCAGGGTACTGACTGAGGCACTTCTGAGCCATGCCCTCTCGAGAGACCTGGGCAGGGCTTGTGGAAACTCCTTGCCTGCTTGCCTAGGCATGCACTGTGGAATAAAACAAGGTCCTGGTCAATGATGGACTCTCATTTCACTACTAAAACTCAGGACATCCTGTCCACCCTCTATTCCTCTACCTCCACTTCCTCCTTCTCTATCAATCCTGCCTAGTATGAGGCTGTCTCTCCTCCTCCATTCTTCTTCTTCTCTTTAAAATACTGCATCGATTATATTACACCCTGCCAGACTCTCCAAAATGCCACCACATATGGAGCATTGCTTCACCAGATGCTATTGCGAAGCTGTACACCACCTACTTATGTTTTGGGGGTGCCCGCAACTGGAAACTTTTTGGACTAGAATTATAGATGTACTGTCGAACATACCGGGAACCCCACTGGACAAATACCTGCTTGGGGTCCCTTTTGGTTTGTGGCCTAGCACACTGAGTAGAAGTAGCAGGGCCTTTGTCAACATAGGATGCATGATTGCTAAAAGGGCAATACTCCTCCACTGGAAAAATAAAAGTCCCCCTACAGAGAATGAATGGCTGAAAGTGCTGACTTGCGCACAAGAGAACAGAAAACACTATGCCCATACTCTCCCAGCCGCAAGAAGGCTCTGAGATATTTGGAGTGACTTCCACTCTTACCTGGCCTGAGAAGAAGCATTTTAGTGACAATACCACTGTCACTACCATGCAGCCCCGCAATACCTAATAGACAGATTCACCAGACAAACAGCCGCCCGTCCCTTACAAAAAGCCAACTCTAACCTCTTACTAGTACCCAGATTTAAACTCACTAAATCTGGTGGGAGTAGCTTCGCTGTTAAAGCAGCACAACTGTGGAACTCCCTGCAAACCGATCTAAGAGAAGACCTTCCTTACCAGCAATTCAGATCTAACCTGATCCAATGGCTAAAAGATCATGATGCTTAACATCTCATTACCGTCATTTAGGATCTCATGTATATTCTGTATATTCACTGTATATTTAACTGTTCTTTATATCTGACACATCTGCATATTGTAAAGTTGCTGTACATACCCTTATGATTCTTTGTCTCTACCTGTCTACAGCACTGTAACCATACCTGTACTCCTTGTTTATTTGCAACATGCAACCTAAATTGAACAATTCTCTTTCTGCCTTCGTGCCCGAATACCCCCGGGTCTGGTGCGCAATATAAATCAATAAACAAAAAACCAAACAAACTGTATGCCGTTGACTGAATCTGATGTAACCTCCATGTACGTGCGGTAGACTGTGCAGGTGCCAAAGTTATTGATGTATGTGATCACTGTTGTTGCAATTCCACACTCTCTGTTGTACCTATATATTGCCAACTTAAATAGAGATTAAAAAAATAATAATAATAATCCTGCATGGAACTGTGAAATGTGAGAATATTTTTTTTTACTGAGCAGTGCCTTCTGCATGCTTGGGATGTGCTCCCGGCCATGCAAAGCTCTAATGTCTGCAGGCTCTCTCTCCTAGCAATTATCTTACAGTGGCTACTATCTACCGACCTCCTGGTCAAATCATCACATTTCTCTCTGAGTGGGCGGACCTCTCATCCTCCCTCCTGATCTTAACCACTGAACTCCTCCTCCTTGGTGACCTCAATATCCATCTAGACTCTCTGTTTCATCATCTGTATTCTTCCATGACCTTTGCGACTCCCAATCCCTTTCTATCCTCCCCTCTGGCCCGACTCACTCTGCAGGGCACACACTTGATTTCTTGATCTCCTCTGACCTCCCACTTTCTATCCCTCTGAGCACTCCTCTCTCCTGGAGCAATCACTCCCACCTCTACTCTCATATCTCCCTCTCTTCCCCCCAGGTAAAGCCTTCACCGACACTGTCACCTACTTTCTCAGACATCCGTCCCATGATGCGTGTGTCACTGGAGGCTTTCACCACCACCTTCTCACCACCCCCTCTCAACACCCCCTCCACCTCTGGTTGACTCACATCCTGACACAGTCCTGTTTCTGCTATATTCTTCTACTTATGATACTCTTGATGCTCTTGCCCCTATCAAGAGGATCCACTTGAAACCCAAAGCCAATTGCAATAATTGGTATGACTCTGACCTAGCAACCCTTAAATGTAAGTGTAGGGCGGCAGAGAAGAAATGGAGGGCTTCTTGTTCATCCTCTGACAAACTGGCCTGTTGCCTACTCCAAAGGCAATACAGACTGTCTGTCCACACCAAGAAGAGAGCCCACATCAAAGTCCATGTCTCTGCGGTATCTAATAACTTGGCCTCTTTAAAAACTCTTTAAAATCTGCAAGGAGCTGGCCAACCCTGATTTACTCTCTACTCCTCCTGTCGCCTCACAGGCTCTTTGCAATTACCTTGCCTCTCACTTCATCTAAAAAACCTAGGACATCCTTTCCACCCTTTCCTCTCCCTTCTCCTTTTGTGAACACTCACCCTTCTTCAGCCACCCCAACCCTCTTTCACGTCCTTTCCTTTTTTCACCCTTGACGAGGTCGCTAGACAGGTCCGATCTATGAAAGCCTCATCAAAACAGGTTCATCCCTGTTCCACTAAAACCATCAAGAACCACATTGATTCCCTCATTCCGGAACTTGCTGATCTCTGCAACCACTCCTGTGCCTCAGGAGCCATCCCCTCCCCCCTGAAGCACTCTCTTGTACATTCTCTTCTTCTAAAACCCACAGCTGATCATTCTTGCCCGGCTAACTATCGCCAATCTCCATTACTCCTTTTCTGGGCAAACTTCTGGAAAAGCTGGTCATCTATCAGCTAACATCCATTCTGATTCTGTTGGCTGTCTCCATGACCATCAGTCTGGCTTTAGAGCTGCCAGAAGCACCTGAACAGTGAATTCGTGAAAATCTGCTCTCCAACCTTGACTCTAACATTCCCTCTGTCCTCATCCTACTCGATCTCTATTCTGCCTTCGATACGGTGAACCATACCATCCTGCTCAACCGTCTCCAAGACGACCTGGGTATCACCGATCAGGCTCTGGCGTGGCTGACCCTTTTCCTCTCTCATCAACCCTCCCAGGTCCAACTTGGGTCCTTCCTTTCATCTATTTCTGTTTCTACCTGTGGAGTTCCCCAGGGGTCTAACCTCTCGCACTGCCTGTTCAACCAATACTTGGCAACTCTTGCCCGCTGCATTGCCATGTTCTATTCCAATTTCCAGTGCTATGATGATGATACTTGACTTATTTTCAGGCTTTCCTCTGCCACCTCCTTTCCTTCTCTCATCTCTGATTGCCTAACTGCCATTCATGGTTGGTGTGCCGCCAATGATCTCTGCCTGAATGCCAGCAAGACAGAGATCCTCCTCATCGGCACACCATCACTCTCCTTTCACCTCATTCTCTGGCCCGTCTCCCTTGGCCCCCCTCCTACCCCCACCTGGGAGGCTAAGAACCTCACAGTCATCTTTGATTCCATGCTTTCCTTCTCTGCGCACATCTTTGATGTCTCTATAAAGTCTAACTTCTTACTTCACCTCCTCAGAGATATTCTGTCTTTCCTGTCTTTCCCCCAGAAGCTCACTGTCTCCTGAGCCCTGGTTTTGTCTAGGTTGGACTATTGTTACAGCCTCTTTCTAAATCTACCTGCCTCTATTCTCCGCCCTTTACAACTCATCCAGAACAGGACTGCAAGACTTGTCCTTGGCCTCAAGCCCTGGGATCGTATCTATACAGCCCTGAAATCTCTCCACTGGCTTCCAGTAGATGCAAGGATTACATTCAAAACCCTCTGCATTATCCTGAAGGCTTTCTGGAGCCTGGGTCCAAAATACCTTCAGCTATCCCTCCGTAAACACCTCTCCTCTCGAGCTCTTCGCTCTTCTACCTCCAACTCCGTCTGGGTCAGTCGTTTTTTAAAGAAACAAGCTGGGGGTAGATCTATGTCTTTGGCTGAGGCCTCCCTCTGGAACAGCCTCCCTGCCACTATGAGACTTGAGGAGAACCATCTCCGGTTCCGGAAGCACCTCAAGACCTTCCTCTTTGCTTCAGCCTTCGCCCCTCCTCTCCTTTGCTGATCTTCTCTTTCTTGGCACCATGCACATGGCCTACCCTCTGTCTTCCAGGCCCAGGTACCTGTTCACCCAGCCACCCACCCGCCCTGCCTCCGGGCAATCCCTTGCACTGGGGTCTGTATCTATAAGCATACGCCCCCCCCTATTTTCCAGCTCTTACCAGACATACCCTGTCTGCTGCCTTAAACTCAGCACTTGTAACTTGCTGGCTGCACTACCACTATTTGTTGCCTTTTATTATCTATTTTATATTATTTATCTGTTCTCCTTTGCTCTGCACTTTCCAATTCTTGCCCCTTCCATGCACGTTTGCCCTTTCGCTCTCCCATGCACTTGCGCATTCTCAATGTCACTGGGCCTAGTAAGATCGTTGTTTCTGTTCTCCCTTGTTCCCCTGCCTTGCCTTGTCACGTTCTGAAACACTTGTGTAAAAGCGCGATACAAATAAAATATTATATCATAATGCGTGTAGCAGCTGCCTGTACTACCAAGGTACTCACAGCCACACCCGCTGCACCATACATCCATTTTGGCGTTAAATCCTGGGGCCATGCAGAGGAGTGATTCTGTGCCATGAAGCCAGGGGATGCCAGATTAGCGGTCTCATTGAAAGAGCTACCCTGTGCACTTACCTAGGCTTTTTGATGGCTGGGGCTGCTGCCCCATCCCCTGGGTATCTGGCATGAATGTGTGGCAGCCATTTGCCTGGTCAGCAGTGGTCCCGGGTTATCCTGCTGGGGTCCCTGTCCCTCCCTGGAATGAAAAGCACAAATGTGCCCTGGCAAGAGCACCCCTACTGCCACTCTTCATCCCAAACTATGTGGGCTGGGCTTGAATACGGGTCCCTTGTGGCCCCTGCCCTCTGGGTCCTGCTTGGCCGTGGCCAGGCAGACATATGACCTTCCTTCCCAATGCCATTGTAATGCATAGCATTAACAGATAGCTCATCTCCTCTGGAAGTCTGTACAGCTGTCAATTTTCATCTTCAGTTTTCAGTTGGATCCATAAAGATGCAAGACGTTTATTGAATGTATTGAGCATTTATACGCCACCCTGTACATCAAAAAGTTTTTATGGGCACCACAAGTTAACAATGTGGGCAGAGCAGAGGATATAAAACAACAATAACAGTCCTACTTGGCCTTGTGACCTTTGGATTGTGCAAGTGCAGAAGTGCAGGGGGAGTGGTAGAGTGGTGGGGGATAATGCAAGTGCAGAGGATGCAGGCTTGATGGGGAGGTGCCATTTCCCAAGAGCAAAGCATGTGCTTGTGGTGCTTGTGGGGGGAGGGGCTGTACCAAGGGTTAGGCAGTGCTCAAGTGGGGACCTTGGGCGGGCCATACCCAAAGCTATGCAGTGCTCAAGCAGGGCACGGGATGGGGCAAGTGTCAGGGAATGACAGGGGAGGACCACCAGTGCAAGGGAGGGGTGGATCAGGTTCAGCGGGGAGCGTGCATCCTGCCGGGCTTGTCAGGGAAAGGGCCCAGCAGGGCATTGCTGGTAATGGGTGCTGGTGAAGACTGGTCAGGGAGGGCATGGTGCTCTGTGTGATTCATAAGTGAACCAGACCTCCAGCCATAGAGGCTGGAGGTAGGCAATTAGCAAGGGAGGAGGAGGGGGAAGAGGTAGAGAAGAGAGGATTCTTTAGAAGCTTCTGGATCTTAAGGAGATCCAGCCCAAGTCTGAGAGGGGCAGGGAGGCTATTCCAGAGAGTGGCACCTTCCGAAGAGAGAGAGATCTACCCCACACTCTGCTTGGAAAAACATCTGATCTGCAGAGAGTTGGAGCTAGAGGACTGAAGGGCTCTAGGTGGAAGGTATTTACAGAGACAGAGTGGGAGGTAGAGGGGTCCCAGGCACCAGAAGGCCCTGTGGGATGATGCAGAGGGTCTTGAATTTGATCCTTGCAGCCGCCTGGAGGTAATGGAGAGATTTAAGGGCTGCAGAGATGCCATCCCTGGGCTCAAGGACAAGGATAAGTCTAGCAGTCCTTTTATGGATTAGTTGAAGGGGTGAAGAGTGGAAAGTGGTAGATTCAGGACAAGGCTATTGCAGTAGTCTAGCCTAGAGAGAACCAGATATCTAGAGACATTGGGCCTCATTCCGAGATTGGAGGTATTCATGGCCCTATTTGCACCATGACTGCCTCCAATAACGGTACCGGCACCGGTCTCATTCAGTGAGACTTACCGGTGTAGTCCGACCTTTGCGGGACCGGTAAGGCCCCATTGAAAAAACCATTCCCCATTCCCATATGAGCCCCCATAGGGCTCAATGGGTATGGGGAAGTAGCTAATAACGGTACCGCAATTTGCTATATATGCCAATATGGTTTGGTGTTTTTAACTATATCACATGCACTATGAATTACCAGTAAGTGCAGGTCATGAGCTGGTTTGGATTAAGTCCCTGCCCTTTGTACAAACTGCCCCTCATTATAACTGATTGATTGGATGGTTCACTGAGTTCCTAGGATTTGTACTGTTGGGGTTGGCGATGGCCCTGGTGGCGCGCTGAGAAGGGACTCAAACTTTATCATCCAGAGGATGCAAAAGTCACAACAATGCTTTGGTATGTGAACGTGGAATGATCATTAATGGTGTAGCAGCTGTTGTGTCCCATACATGGGAACTCACTTCCCACGGTACCCCCTTGTGCATTAGTCTGGCCAGTGGAGTGTGCCACAACACAGTAGATGGCAGTGGGCGTCTGGCAGGATAGGGTTAACCTACTTGGAGAACACCCACCATGCACCAGCAAGGGAGCCCTGAGTGGACCACCTCCTCTCCGAGCTGGCACTGGAACTGCTGTGCCTGGAAGGGGCACACACCTCTCTGACCTGCTAGTGGGTGGGAGTTAGTGGGGGAACCACAGTCAGAAGGGAAGTCCAGAATGGGTGAATCAGGAAACCGAGGGAAACTTGGCTAATATCAAAGGATAATAAACACACAATAGGATGCATAAAATTCTGTTGGGTTTGTCCCAGCGACATAATTATAACACAATAATGGAACATTACTCCAAATTGATTGAAAAATAGCAACATTAGTCACGTGAATCCGAGAAAACCCTCATAAGAGAACAACTACGGAAAAACAGCAGGAGATGCACTAGGATTCAGAATGCAAACAAAGAAGTCAGAAGGATAGGATAAAGTTATATCTACCACTACATACTTTCCCTCTAATGCTAGAATGCGCTGGTGTGCCGCTTATCTAAAAATAGACAGGATATGGAATGGAAATATTTACCATAATACTAGTATGCACCTAAAAACGAATAATGTTTGGAAACTATAGCAATCTCCTGTTGGTAAGATAAAGTCATACACACTGCGTGGAACATGCAATGTGGGAAGTGACCAGCAGTAATAACAAACAAGGGTAGAAGAATCACACACTAGGTCAGTCTACTCATGGTAAAGATACAATTTTAATGATCTATAGTTCTAATCTAATGTGTGTAGATGTTAATAAAAGATAATCAGAATTATCGATTTAATAAAATGGGTTATCTGATAACCCAACATGTGTGCATGAACCTGCAGATTTTTCACATATAAGGTTTGAATCTTGAAACTGTGGAAGAAAACGAAGGCTTGCACACTCTACCGAGGTGCCTCAAACAAGGTAACCACTCAGTGTGGAAGCAAGAACAAGTAATTCCTTGGGCCTCATTACAACGTTGCCGGTCCGGAAAGAATGGTGCCGGTAAGCTTGCCGGTACTGTTGTTTCCGGACCGGCAAACTACGAGTTCTGCAAGCGGGTGCCTTTCCGCCTGCCAGGTCACACCTGGCGGGCAAAAAGGCACCCGCTTGCAGACCTTCATGGATGCACCGACACCATTCATGAATGGTTCCTGTGTATCCGTCCTCCCCATTCCCATTTAGTCCAATGGGACTCGAATGGGAATGGGGAGACATATTTTCCGACTAAAACCAGAACTGCCTTTTACTGAGCAGTAAGCCCAAATGCACTCCTCTAGAACCTAAGTTCTATAACTCATTTACCATGTTAGTGATATAGGTTTAGTGAATCATCGCAAACTCAATATTGATGTATATTACCACATGAACATCAATCAATTAAATAGTACTTCTTCCATGCATGTAAAGGATTATTATACATAAAGCTTTAGAACAGGTGGACCAGAAATATCGAAAAAAGCATTAGTAACAATTTTAAGTGATAAGGTTTGTTTTAATTAACCCATCATCTCTTTTACTTTTCAAAATAAAATGTTCAAACAAGGATGTATCAACAAACAAAAAATTATACACATTTGTGCCACATAGCATGAACCTTCATTTAGTCATGAAATCATTACTGTGCGTCATAGCCAAACAAACAAATTCCAGTGTAACAGTTAAACACAACTTTTCATCTGTGTGACAATCCCCATCAGGGAAAGGTGTGTAGGGGCTCTTGTACATAAAGACAGCTCCCTCATATTTTCCGGCAACCGGCAATGGGCAATTACCAGGACAGCAGGGGCCGTAATGCCCCAGTAAGTCCCTATTGGCGGGCGCTGGAAAGAAAATGACTCCAGCGACAGATGTGCCATTTTTACCAGCACGGCCACCGCCGGACTCATAGTGAGACCCCTTGAAGTTCTTGGTCTACGGCTTCAGTGGTATTTAAGTGAATTTACTCACTTTCTTCAAGACAGTCTTCGTGCCATTCCGGATTTGTCTGGAATGCCAAGGATGGGTTTCAGGCTGCTTCAACCCTCCTTATAAATACTGCTGCATAGCCTGTGACCAGATAAATGGCCCTGAAATGAATCAAACAATACAAGGGTCACTCAAATGTTGCAAACCTAAATTAATTACAATTAAAGCAGTGCTGAATGTAGGATGTTTTTACAACACCAAACTGAATAATTTGTCGTATCCTCACAATAATGGAAAATCCATCATGGCATTTCTTATACTGTTTTCCTTCTATGACATGGGCCTGGTTTTAAATCACCTTTGACATTTATCATGTGATTGCCCCAATCAGAGGAGTTGCAAAACACCATTCTTACTTGGGGTCAAAATGCGTGCATGTGCACTGTCCAATATTCTGCCTGAGACCATCATTACAAATGCAGGTCTGGGGTTGTTTATTTTATGTGTAAGCCATCGAGGGCCATATTGGAACACATAGCCTGTGTGACCTACAGCCATCTGAAGGTTGTTCATCCTACCTGTGGTGCTGGAGTGCACGTGTTCATACATGCATACAGAGGCTTGTGTGTACATCGTCTCGTTGCTTGTGGTACCAGCTATCCAGTTATTCAAGGCTTGAGAAGGGGTGGCTCAGTGTTTGCACGCCATCAACTTACAATGGAGAAAGGTGAAGGGAGCAGCAATGCTCGTTAGGATGGGAAGAAGGGCAAAACTCTGTCCCTATACAGTGAGAGAACAACTATAACAGGCGGTACCTGCTTGTTGGAATCTTCGCAAGTCGTGGGCTCCCAGCACAGGTCTGTAATTGGAAACGCCTACAAGCGAATAAACAGAAACCTCATAGGCTGAATGTGTAACCAAGCAAGCGTATGTCACGTGAGGTCTGGTTCTGAAAGCCAGGCTGTCAGGCAACATGATTCCTAAGCGTGCGATTGCACCACACGGTGGGTCACGACATTAGTGCATCACTGTTCACTTGGATGCTCCTTAAGTATATGGAATTAAAGTAATAGTAGCTGATGGACAGCGTACGTGGCAAATTAGATCATGGTTGGCATTCAGTAGATGATAAAATTGGGAAAAACATTGACCAGGAGTTTAGCAGACTAGTTTGGCCTGAGAGTTATTGCTTATGGTCACAGAATCAGAAATACTGACTGGTAACGCTCTTGTGAAAGGGCTATTGATAGGATGGCAATCTGTCTCAGAGTTTAACCACTCTTGTATAGTATCATTATGTGAACTCCTATGAGCTCATACAAGCGGTAAGGCCCCGGGCATACCTAAAGGTGGAGAGACTCATGTCAAGGCCAGAGTATGGCAGTGAGTAAGTGCCTGCGGGTGAGAAAGAACGGTCCTATGATGCACGGTCATGATTAAGTGAGCATGGCCAAGGTGTGCTAAACTATTGACTCATTAAGGCTCTGCTTGTCTGTTTGAGGCAGAAGATCCAGTTTTGTTCACGTTTAAGTAAAAGGGCTTGCATGTCCCCCCCTCTCCAAGGACACATAACCTTCTCAATTATAGACCATTTGAGGTCTACAGGGGAGTGGTTGAGTGCACAGAAATGTGCCATCAAAGGGGCATTTTTCCCTCTGTTTTCTGATGCATGACATGTTCTTGTATCTGCTTTATGACCGGTCTAGTGTTCATGCCTATGCATTTGAGTCTGCATGTCCACTCAATCCGGTGTACTACAATGGAGGTATTACAGTTACAGTTAGTATAATGTTTCTGTTGCCACAGCGTGTTTAGACCCAGGTCCAGCAAACATTACATTGGCCACACAGTGAATGTCCTAGCGGGGCCACAGAATCCCAAAGGAGCCCTTGCTGTGGTGGGGAATCAGGGGGTTGATATGATTGTATTAGGATGTCCCAAGGGTTTTTCCTTTTATTTATTGCAAATTGTGGGAGTGGTAGGATGGTATCTCCAGTATTCAATATGGGCCAGAGCTTGAGAATCAAGTTTTTGATTCTGTTAGTGTTATAGAGTAGCTAAGGACTGCAGTGATGGTCTGTTCTTTAGCTGGTTTTCGAGTTTGTTGTGGAGTGACATCACGTTGGATATTGGTGGCTCGCTTTCTAGCTTCCCTGATGATTTTCTTTAGGGTCGACTCTATTATGTAACCGATCGTGCAGGATATCTGCTTGTTTATCATACTCCTGCAGAGTGGAACAGTTCCTCCTGTAACACAACAATCGCCACAAAGGTAGAATTTGTCTTAATCGTTTGGGATGAAATCTGGAATATTCCAACAAAGCATTACGATCAGTAGGTTTTCTAAAGATGGTGGTTGTGAGTATGCCATCCTTAGCCTGAATGTCCATGTCCAAAAAGTGTATTTCCTCCTAGTTCAAACAATGCGTGAATTTACGGTATCTGTTTCTTGAGTTGAGCCACTCCATGAATTTGAGATATGTCTGTTCATCTCCAGCATTTGTAGATTGTCAACTGGTTGGTGTACAAATTGTGGTTGCTATAAATATGTTGGGCTTCAAAGTTAGCCACATACAAGTTGGCCAGGGTAGGTGCAAAGGTAGCGCTGATGGCCGTCCCTGAGCATTGTTGAAAACAAGAGTCTTTATACTGGAAAAAGATTTTCGTAAGTACTATTTTCACCAGTTGAAGTATGAAATATATTGCAATTGGTAAAGGTGGATTAAACTCTTGTAGAACTTAATCAACAACAAGTAAATAGTGTCCATTTGTGGGATATTGGTGTATGGGGCCACAATGTCAAGGGTGGCCAGGAATTCAGAGGTGGGATCAAAATGTAGAAAATTAAGCACATTCAATATTGTTGTTGTATCCCTCAAATCTGTATACCACTCTGTCATTCGCTCCCTCTGCCTCCTCTCACCTCTCACCTCACGACTCCAGCTCCTCTTCTCTTAACTAACTAGGCTGGCTCCCATTTCATTCCCAGCTCAAATTTAACTTCCTCTGTCTAGTCTTCAAAGCCCTCTATGGTCTTACCCCTCCTTACCTATCCTCCCTTCTCACTTTCTATACTCCTTCTATTTCTCTCCGTTCTGCGGATCACTTCCTTCTCTCTACTACTCCTCCCCCCTGTACCCCCTCCTGTTTCCGATCCTTCCAACTTCTTGCTCCCTTCCACTG
Source organism: Ambystoma mexicanum (assembly GCF_040938575.1). Classification (NCBI taxonomy): domain Eukaryota; kingdom Metazoa; phylum Chordata; class Amphibia; order Caudata; family Ambystomatidae; genus Ambystoma; species Ambystoma mexicanum. The sequence continues at coordinate 1,176,705,384 of NC_090933.1, forward strand.
GAGCCGCCTTCCTCTCCCTGTTCACTCCATCATCTCCTACCCCTCATTTCGCACTTCTCTAAAATCCTATCTCTTCCACTCACCACTCTAGCACCTATTGTTTCCTCTCTCACTGCTTAACGCACCTCCACCCACTCCTCCTACCCACTCTCTCACTTCTGTCCCTCTCTACTTGTACTTAACCTCATCATTAATGTAAGTTGTTCTTTGTACTGTTTTCTGGTTTAGATTCATTGTCATGTATTGCTTGTTGTATTCACATGTTCCTCTTGTTCCTCTTGTAAAGCGCTTTGGAATTAAAGCGCTATATAAATTAAAATAAAAACAAATGCAAATACAATAAGACTGTACCTTTGGTATTCAATCTTTCAAGCAAAAGTCAAAAAATTGTAACAGTGGCTCTAAAATAGAGCTAATACCTGCCACAATTGGGCTGACGGGGGTGTGTGTGCAAGGGGGACGATGCCCTTATGCAGCCCTGGTAATGCATAAAATGCTGGAATTGTTCGGTGTTTCGGGCATAGAAATTCTGCCTCCTTCGCACTGATGTGCCCCTTATAACAGCACCACCCTTATCAGCTTGTTTGATGACAATATCCTTGTTATCATTTAAGGTTTTGAGAGCTTCACGTTCTCTTTTGATGAAGTTTTGAAATGTGTGTCATGGTGTCTCTTCAATTTCCTCAAGTTTCTTTATAAGTGCTCTTTCAAAAGTGACAGATTCAGCGCAGATGATCGAGGGTAAAAGGTGGATCGTGGGTGGAGACCCATAGTGTCTCTTGTTGAATTAGTCTCTTCTGTGACTTCATGGTCTCCAAAGAATTGTCTCAATCATATTTTATGCACCATGCAAGCCCTTTTACTTAAACTTGCAACAAACTCAAAAACCAGCTAAAGAACAGACCATCACTGTAGTTCTTAGCTACTCCCACAACACTAAGAGAATTAAAAGAGAGATTCTCAAGCCCTGGCCCATATTTAATACTGGAGATACCTTCTTACCACTCCCACGATTTGCAATAAAGGAAAGGAAAAACATTCGGGACATACTGATACAATCATATGAATCCCCTGATGCCCCACAACAACAAGGGCCTCTTTGGGATTCTGTGGCCCCGGTAGGACATTCACTTTGTGGCCAATGTAATGTCTGCAGACTGACCACCCGGACCAAAGAGCTGGACCTGGGTAAACACATGCCATGGCATCAGAACCATTATACTAACTGTAATACCTCCAATGTAGTATACCTGATTGAGTGCCCAAGCAGACTCCAATACATTGGCATGTCCACCAGACCGGTCAAAATGCGCTCCAAGAACATACATCATGCATCAGACAACAGAGGGAAAAAGCCCCTTTGGTGGCACATTTCTGTGCACTCAACTACTCCCCTGTAGACCTCAAATGGTCTATAATTGAGAAGGTTATGTGTACCTTGAGAGGTGGGGGCATGCAAGCCGTTTTACTTAAACGTGAACAAACTGGACCTTCAGCCTCAAAACAGACAAGCAGGGCCTTAATGAGTCAATAGTTTGGCCCACCTTGGCCATCCTCATTTCATCATGAACATGCACCATATGCCAGTTCTTTCTGACTCGCAGACACTTACTCACTGCCATCCTCTGGCCGTGACATGAGTCTCTCCACCTTTAGGCATGCCTGGGGCCTTACCGCTCATATTAGCTCATAGGAATTCACATAATGATACTATACAAGAGTGGTTCCACACTGAGACTGATTGCCACCCAATCAATAACCCTTTCGCAAGAGCGTTAACAGTCAGTATTTCTGATTCTGTGACCATAAGCAATAACTCTCGGGCCAATCTGGTCTGTTCCACTCCTGTTCAATGTTTTTTCCCATTCATAACACCTTCTGAATGCCAACCATGATCTATTATGCCACGTACGCTGTCCATCAGCTACTATTACTTTAATTCCATATACTTAATGAGCATCCAATTGAACACGGATAGAGTAACGACGAGCTCACTCTGTGGTGCAGTCGCACGCTTAGGAATCACGTTGCCTGACTGCCTGGCTTTCACAACCAGACCTCACATGACACAACCTTCAGATGGTTGTAGGTTACAATGAGCTATGTGTTCCAATATGGCCCTCAATGGCTTACACATATAATTAACAATCCCAGACCTGCATTTGTAATGATTGGCTCGGGAAGAATATTGGTAAGTGCACATGCACGCATTTTGATCCCAAGTAAGAATGGTGTTTTGCAACTTCTCTGATTGGGTCAATCACATGATAAATGTCAAAGGTAATTTAAAACCAAGCCCATGTCGTAGAAGGAAAACAGGATTAGAACTGGTATGATTGATTTTCCATTATTGTGAGGATATGACAAATTATTCAGTTTGGTGTGTTAAAAACATGCTACATTAAGCACTGTTTTAATTCTAATTAATTTAGATTTGCAACATTTGAGTGACCCTCGTATTGTTTGATTCATTTCAGGGCCATTTATCTGGTCACAGGCTATGCAGCAGTATTTATAAGGAGGGTTGAAGCAGCCTGAAACCCATCCTTGGCATTCCAGACAAATCCGGAATGACACGAAGACTGTCTTGAAGAAAGTGAGTAAATTCACTTAAATACCACTGAAGCCGTAGACCAAGAACTTCAAGGGGTCTCACTATGAGTCTGGCGGTGGCCGTGCTGGTAAAAATGGCACATCTGTCGCTGGAGTCATTTTCTTTCCAGCGCCCGCCAATGGGGACTTACTGGGGCATTACGGCCCCCGCTGTCCTGGTAATTGCCCATTGCCGGTTGCCGGAAAATATGAGGGAGCTGCCCCTGGTATTGTTTGATTAATTTCAGGGCTATTTATCTGCTCACAGGCTTTACAGCACTACTTATAAGGAGGGTTGAAGCAGCCTGAAATCCTTCCTTCACATTCCAGACACATCCAAAATGACACAAAGACTGTCCTGAAGAAAGTGGGTAAATTCACTTCAATACCACTAAAACCGGTAGACCAAGAACCGTATGGAATTACTTGTTCTTGCTTCCACATTGAGTGGGGACCTTCTTTGACGCATCCCCGGTAGAGTGTGCAAACCTTCATTGTCTTGCAGAGTTTCAAGATTGAAACATTATATGTGAACAATCTGCAGGTTCACGCACACTTGTTAGGTTATCAGATAACCCGTTTTATTTAATCAATAATTCTGATTATCTTTTATTAACATCTACACACATTAGATTAGAACTACAGATCATTAAAATTGCATCTTTACCACAAGTAGACTGACCTAGTGTGTGATTCTTCTACCCATGTTTTTTATTACTGCTAGTCACTTTGCACGATGCATGTTCCACGCAGTGTGTATGACTTTATTTTGCCAACAGGAGATTGCTCTAGTGTCCCAACATTGTTTGTTTTCAGGCGCATACTAGAATTGTGGTAAATTTTTCCATTCCGTATCCTGTCTACTTTTAGATAAGTGGCACACCAGTGCATTATAGCATTAAAGGGAATGTAGGTAGTGGTAGATAGAAATTCATCCTGTCCTACTACCTTCTTTGTATGCATTCTGAACCTTAGAGAATCTCCTGCTGTTCTCTTATGAGGTCTTTCTTGTATTCACGTGACTAAAGTTGCTATTATCCAACTAATTTGGGGTATTGTTCCATTATTGTGTTATAATCTGAAAGGATACCTCCCCACATGGACATTGGCCTTCCAAGGTGGGTGAGCCCAGAGCTATGATGCAGCCAGGCCTACTCCATGGGTAGCCATTGAGGTTCTGGCACTACAGCTCTGTGGGTGAGTGATTGTCGTGCTTTCTGGTGCGGTGTGAGGCACAGACTTGTGACCAGGTACCTGGAGCTTGGCCCTCTGCAGCTGTGTTGGAGTTGATAGATCCCAGCAGTTCTGCCCGACCCCCACCCAGCCTGCATCTGGCCCTCCTCAGATCCTCCTTGAAAGATCAGTGGATTGGTCTAATTGTCTGCTGGTGGTGTTGCCTGCCCCGGCACTGTGAGAAGCCCCTGTTGCACTTCTGCAGAAGAGGGTGGGCGGGCCTCCTGGGCTTTGTGCCCAGACCCTGTTTATTTGAAAACCACAATGATCTTGGCTGACTCAGAAGTGGAGAAGCTAGAAGGTGTGAGGGTTGGCAGGCTGTCTCGCTACATGGGCCGGTGGCCCACGCGGTACTGTGTACCTCTAGCCCTCCTGCACTTGCACGTTTGTGCTGTTGTCTGGACAAAAAAATGTGCCTGTGATTCCTGATGGTGGGTCACTCGGATTGCCCGTCGATGAAGAACGCAGCTAGCTGTGCAAAACAGTGTTAATTCCAGGACACATTGATCGACACTCCACTCTGAATGCAATGTGTGGCCCTCTAAACTAAACCCCCTAGGGCTCTGCCTGTCTGAGGATCACTGTATGTCAATAGCCACAGGGACAGCCCATGGATGCATGACTGGGGTTGTTGCACGTCCTGTAGGGTAACATCTTAACAACCAGACCAAAAAATGACAACATGCCTGTCTGAGGATCACTGATAACCCACTATGGATAAAGACGAAGTGCACCTTTTTGTGAGAAGAACAAGACCTTTATTTTGTATACAAAAAATATAATAAGTGGTAACAGGGTATTATTATAAGTCCACTGCCACATAGCTCCCACTCTACTTCTAAGCATATAGCACCTTATAACTGTGTTAATCTACATTCAGGATGCATTCCATAAACAGTGTTCATTCCCCACCCTCACGGGCTGCCACCTGTTTAAATGCTAATAATCACAAATAGACCCCTGTTTCATTGGCCATGTCATCTTCTCCCCCAACTTCTTCACACATGGGCTCTGATTTCATACCTTGGATTGTAGTTAGATGTTTGGGTATCCAGTCATTTTATTGCAAACAAAACAGAGTGGTACATAACAGAGTGGGCAATAACACAGTAAAAAACACACACAAATTTAAATAAGTATAGAAAGGGTAGTGGGCTAAGGGGTTCAAATGGGTCAGGATGGGTTTGGGATAGCTTTAAAAGAGTGGAAAAAAGGAAGGTTTGGGGGGAACCCCCCCAAATAAAAATGTTTATCTGCTCTGTTATGTACCACTCTTTTTTGTGGTAGGTAAGATCACATAAAATGATGATTGGTTAGGTTACTCATAACACTGCCCTGCCCTAAGACTTAATCACATGATGTGCAACTGGCTGTGCAACTGGCTGTCAACATGAACTCAGTAGAGAACTTCGAGGTCAGTCTGGTCCTTGCGAATAAAGCAACTCTTTTCTCATCCCAGACACACAGGCGTCCCTGCCATGCCTCCCTGTAGCAATCTACTAACTGTTGGCATCACCCTTGGCTCTCCCTGGCACAAATCATAGGTCTTGTCTTCGGCTCCCCCTTTATCATCTTCTCCTCCCAAGTGGCAGGCTTGGGTTTTCTGCAGGTTCTACTAATCAATCTGCATAGTGAAGGATTAAAGGGATTTACTCCGGGGCATCTAGTAGTACAAATGGCCATGATTCTGGGGGCACCGGTGTCCTAAATCTCAACTTGCATTTTGGCAGCTCAAGACCTCTGCCCTGGTTCCCATGGGTTTCTTCTTCACAACCAGGCACATCCCTTACTCGTGTTGGGCCGTTCACATTCCTTTCTAATTTCAAAAAGCTCTAAGAAAATATATCTGTGTACGTGTGTGTGTGTGTTCTGACCTCGCCTGGGGTGGGGTTGGACTTTCACCCATGGGGCCTCATTGTTTTGTGTTTCCAACACAGTCTTTGAGGATTCACACCTAGCTTTGCACATAATAACACTTCTACATTTCTTGTTATTGTACGCGTGTCATGCTCATAATATATGTTTGCATATCACTCTATAAAGCTAGTAATTTGTCTGCCTTAACTTTATAGAAAATCCTACAGTAAGTGTGACTTCATCCCCCTAAGGTCAGATGCTGATCAGCACCTTTTAAGAATCCTTTGTCCAAGTGCTGAAGGTTGGTGTTCGATCATCCTGGACTCACTGTTTCACCACTTCATAGCAGAGAGAGAGAGAGAGAGATAGAAAGAGAGAGAGGGTGAGAGAGAGGGGGGCAAGGGAGATTTGCTGGTGGGGAGATGAGGGGAGAGAAGGGGCCTGTCAGAGTGGGTGAGGGTTGAGAGAAGGGGGAAGAGAGGAAGAAAGAAACAGAGGGTGAGGAAAAGAAGGAAGCATTAGAGGGTGGGAGGCACACTGATGGAAAAATGTGAACAGTTGTCGGTTGAATGGGGACAATAGGGAGAGAGGGTGAAAGGCAAACAGGGAGAAGAAGGGCATCTCATAAAGGGGACTCCTCAGCTTCTCAGCTCCCAGGCCACATGGTCAACACATCATAGCAGGCAACCCAGTAAGAGACCCAGGTCCCCAATCCCCATGAATATGAAGCTGTGTCACCTCCTTGCCAGAATCCACCCCACCCACTTACTGCCTACCCCCGTTGGACACAATATTTCATGGAGAGGTCATAACTCTCCATCTGTCTCTTACCCTTTAATCAGAACCCATCCTCAGGATGAGCTGTTCCCAGGAAGGGGGAGGGAATCATAGGTGATATGATATGGCATTTATAATGCACCTGTACACACGTGTTTCTAGGCACCACAAGACAAGGGAGGGAAGACAGAGGGAAGACAAGACAAACAATCCTACTAGGCCTTATCTCATTTGAATCATGCAAGTGTGACAAAGAGAAGTTCAGGGGAATGGGGATGGGAAAGTGTAAGGGCGAAGGTAGTAGAAGTGTGATCAGGGCAGCTTGGCTCTGAGTAAGGGCAACCAGGGAAGCATGGCTCTGGGTAAGTGCAAGGAGACAGGAGGCCTGTACAGGGGCTTTAATCTTTTGAAATAGGCTCAAGACAATTTTACTCCAATAGTAGCTCTGTTTTTTACAATGACAAACCCCTGCTTATATATGTTTTTGTTAGTATTGTAAGTTTCTCTTCTTTGTGGTACATTGGTGCCATGATGCCTGTGGCTACAGTGCCTTATAAGCAGAAAACAGAAACATAAACAACATAAACAATAGGGCGCTAGGTTCATTGTTTTAGAAACATCCTTACATTTTGGGGGCATGTACTAGTTATAATCTACTTTTATGTGGATTATTACATCTGTTTTGATTTTTATAATTGGACAGATTATTATTGTTTTTACCTCAACATATATTCAGGTATTTGAATGTCCAAATTAAGATGCTCTCCTGTATTTGAATGTCAAAATCGTGAGGCACTCCTGGATGTGAATAATAATGTCATGGCTACAAATTCGCTTTTGGTGCATTTATGTAATAAATATGTTGAACTGTGCAAAATAGTAGGGTCTTTATGATGTAATCAGAATAATTGATATGGTCACACATATTAAGGACTATGGTTAGTAGCAAATCATATGAATTATTCCTTTAACATGTTCAACCAGTCCTTCTCTATCCTCTTGGGTGAAGACTCTCTATTTTTCATACTTTACATTCTTCGCTCTTTTGGCCTACTTCGATTCACTTTCTGATTTGGTGGGTGTACTTTGTATAAGCAATGGGAGACTATTTTTACCCAGAGTTGTCAATTCACTATCTATCAAGGTGTTCTCTGCACCGTCCCATGTTGTTGCCCTTCTTTGTTAATGGGGGAGGGGCACTCAATCCATAGTACTTGGGGGTCAAGAGTAGGTTAGTGATATTGGTCAATCTGTGCTCAACAATTTGTTACTCATTATTTTTATTAGGCTACAGTTTTATTCAATTTGTTCCATGTCAAATGTCATGAGTTTTATCATGCATAAGATAATAGCTCCAATGCGGATTATATATTTATACATCTCTTTCAATGATGGCCGCTCTGGTCCCATCTGCTAAAACGATCTATGTGCAGTCACAAGGACGCATTGTCGGCCATTGATCTCCATCCTTCGTAATTACTGAGAGGAAGAAATCTCTCCCTAAAACTGCTTGCAACAATCTGCTTCTTGCACATTAGATTGTGACAACACACGATCCTGCACATAACTCATTACTGTGTGCTCCAGAGTTTTTGGTAGGTATGGAGGACTTGCTAACTTCATTTGTGGAAACTGATATACGCAGTGTTTTAGCAATAGGTTCTCATAACAGAAGTTGGGTCATTAATGCGTGTTCCACTAGTCCCTTCTTTAGAATCTGATATTGGTGGGACATTTTCCCCAACCATCACCATACCATTCTAGAGTAGCGGCTTGTTCACAGAAACAAGCCGCTTGCAGGGGTGTTTCTCCTGGATATATTTTCCACATTCAATTACCTGTGAACTATTTAGGTAAGAGGAACAATATATAATCTGCAACTTAGGTTGCCCTAACTGGGGGCATGTTTTAGCTTATAGTGTGGCTGAGTATCATTTGCTCTTTTACTTAATTTGTATAGGTTCATATGTTAAGGTTGGTCTGTTTATGATCAACACTTGGATCATTCATTTCATTTGACAATTAGGTATGTTATTTCTTTCCACTTAGAGTCCCGAGTGGTCTAGACATTTTCTGCATCTTCTGATATAATATGATATGACTATTTTATTTGTATCACACCCATACAGAATGATCTACTAGCCTGGCTATTGGTTCTTTCTACACTCTGGAGTCGCTTTGTGAACACATATCGGGTGATATAGATAATGGATTTGGGGACTTCATTGGACATATTCTTGCTTTCTCTTGAACACAAGAGATGGAGATTGTGTCTGGTGTAGGTAAATGACTCACATAAACATAAGTATGTACTGTTTTGGTATTAAATTTGGATTGCACTTTTGATTTATGAATTACCAGATATTTTGTGAACTATTGCATATTTGTGTTTGTAGTTGTCATTTTCTCCTGAAGAGGGGGTTGTTACCCTGAAATGCATAGAGCTCTGGTCATCAAAAGTACAAGAAGTCTGCAAAATATCCTTAAGCCTGCTGTGTGAATTTGTTATTGAATGCCAGCTACATGCATTTTACTAGCATTGGGTATTAATTCTTAGCTGTCTATAGAGCTCAAAAATATTGTAGAGGAGCAGTCAAATGCCTCTGCCGAAGTCCCGCCCCCTACTGCCTGTATGTTGGAAGCCTGAAATTGTGCCATGCACAACACCAGTGGCTACGACTATTCTGCAGAGAGCCTTTGAGAAAAAGTATCCATTAAGAAAACCCTATCTGATGTATCCCAGCAGAGATGATAAAATTGCTTCTTGAATAGTAATTCTCGTGAGTGAAGTGTATGCATACGCAACAGGTGCAGTGGTGCAAAGACAGTCTCCAGGCCACTAGAGCGTGTAGGGAAAAATAGACCAAAGCGTGATTTGTCATATGCTAACAAGTGGCCCCACAATGCACTCCCCAGTAATACCAAATTCTCAATCCCTTGTTCCACATGTGTCCAAAGTAAGCTCGAGTAATCGAGTTGCTTCAAGACATGAGCTTAAATTCAATTCTTCAAACGTATAGGTGGGTGTATTCGATTCCAGGCTATTGTTGCTCATGTAAATATAAGATCTTATATTTGTTAGCATATGAACAGTCACACTTTGGCCCATGTGAGTCTTGCCCATCCACCTCTTTTCCGAACTCAGTGTCCAGCTGCAGTCCATGGTGACCACAGTTCCATGGGTACCAGCCCACCCTTCCCTACACCAGTGCTGTGTGCACTGGCAGCATTCGCACCGTTCTCACAAGATAATTGCCTAGACCCAGGCTCTTCCTCCCTCCATTCAGCTAAGCCATAGTAGCATGCATGACCATTAGGGCCCACCACCCTGCAGCATTGGGAAATCCACTGATTCTGAGGTCACAGGGCAGGCTGTAAGTGATCAGTGAAGTATGGATCGCACGTAAACACGGTATGGTAGGTACACGTATTTATTGTACTTAAACATAGGGGAATAAATAGTTAAGTGCTATCGGGCTCCACCGGCTGACGAGCATTCCCGTTGGCATTTGAATCCCGCTCGCTCTCCTGTCTCCTACGTCCTGTGCCCATGACGTTCTTCAGTAGATCGCTGCTCGTGCTTGCCTCGCCACGAGCCCTGTAGTCTATGTTCTGGATTGTGGATTGTTGATACTACACATCTCCCCTTCTTAAACATTCGAAAACACAACTAGTCTGTCTCTTTACAAATTGTATTGGGCTCATTGTTCGCACACAAAGTCTTTCAATCTGCAGGGATGATGAATGACTCTCCCTCTTCTTGATGTGCGTGAGATATCTGTTTTAGGTTTTGGCAAGGAAATCATTGATGGGTCTATCTCTTGTGTTACATCTCTCTGACATTCCTCAACATCACTGGTACCATTTGCATTCATTCTCTTTCTTGACTTCCCTCGACTACTATGCATTGGTGCATTCCCTACAGGAGTATCCCACACACACACTCTCTCCATATTCCAGACTCTTCCATCTTCAACCCTCACCGCATGTTTAAACACTTCAATGACCCCAACTGGGGTTGATTTTTTTTGTTTCTTAACTGCATAGTTCTGATGTTCTGACATGCATCTCCAAAATCCTTCCTTATCACGGTCATTCTTTTTAACCAGGATGGTGTTAACTTAGTGTTAGCTTTCCTACCTCTACTCATCTCAAATGGCGACAGGCCAGTCGTACAGTGTGTTGTGAAACGGTGTGCATTAATCTTTTGTTTAACAGCTTCTTCCCATTTCATACCGTTTGCCCAAGCCCATCTCATAGCATCTTTAAGCACCCTGTTAAAATGTTCGACTACTCCGTTAGTCTGTGGGTGATATATGGCGCTTCTCTTGTGTACAATGGAGTTTTCCACACAAAATGTTTGCATTTCTTTTGAACGGAATTGAACTCCATTGTCTGTTAGTATGCTTTTGGGTAAACCTTCCCTTCCACACACTTTTTTTAAGAAATCAATTACCATTTTTGCAGTCATGCATGGTTTAATCATGACTTCGACCCATCTAGTCAAAAGATCAGTAATCACTATACAATACTGTTGTTTTCCCTCACTGTAAATTGGACCTATTATGTCCATACCCAGGTCTTCCCAAATGTTACCTGGAAGTTCAGTAATTACCATGGGGTATTTCTCACTCACACATCCTCTATCACTCTCTTTGCAAAGGATACAGTCACGTATGACTCTCTCAGCCTGTATATTCTACATTTTAGATTCACTCAGCATTGCTTACACTAACTATGTTGAAAACACAAATCATGATCGCCCTCTCAGGCAACTACATAGAAGACTCTAACACCCTTAACACAATCTATTCCACAATACAGACCTGGATGGCAGACAATGACCTCTGTCTCAACAGGGACAAGATAGAAATCCTGATTGTTGGCCAAACAATTGCCCTAACCACCCTCAACTATCAATATCCTGCCTTCACAATCGACAATTGCTCAATTCCTGTCTCTAACACTGTAAAGACCCTAGGGGTTTTCCTGGATGCATCACTCACCATGACTAGACGAGTAAATGCCATTGCCTCCTCTACACCCTGCACTACCAAGGTCCTTAATGCAGCGTGACCCTTCTTCTCTAAAAACAATTGCCTAACCAGTTCCCGTGCAATCTTTGTCTCAAAGATTGATTATTACATATCGTATCGAATGGTACTGCTTCCAGAAACATACTCAAACTTCAAGTTATCCAGAATTTCACCCTTAGAGTATCCCTGAACATCCCAAAAAGAGAGCACATCTCGAGAGCTAGAAGAGATGCACACTGGCTCCCCATCCAGGAGAGGATCATTTTCAAAACACTCTCCATCACCCACAAGTGCCTATCCAACACCTTACCTCTCCAAAAGAATTGCCAAAGCCCACTCTTACAGACCTACTAGGACCCCTTGCACAGATAGACTAAGTGTGACCAAAGTGAAAAGATGCTAAGCTGGAGGCTCCAGCTTCCCATACCTTGCTGCCATGCTCTGGAACAACGTCCCTCCCTCCGTGAGGGCAATTAAATCCTACTGGATCTTCTGCACAGCATAAAAAACTCAGCTGTTTACCTAAACCTGAATTCCCCCATCACGCCTTTCGCCAGGAACATTTCAGTCCCACAGTCCAACTGCCTGTTCTGTAGGATAATTGCCACTTGGTTTTATACCTATGTATGATCCTGTAGGTTTTCTATGATAACTGCCATTTGGTCACAACTTTGTCATCTTGTACTTGTATGAAACAAAGCCTGCATTACACTAGCTTGACCCGTACTTTGTACCTGCAACAGCACCTCAGTGCTCATGGGTTGTATGCACGCATTACAAATGAAATACATAAATACATTTAAAAATAAAATATCCTGACGCAGACCACATCTGTTTGTGATGTTGTTAAAGCTTCTTGTGAGGAGCTTGTTCAGCATCACTAGCAGGGGTCAAGCTGGCAACTGCACTGCTCTCGGGTGGTCTGTGTGCAAGAGCATGCAATTTCCCCCTGCTCCACTTCCTCCTCTGTGCCCCAGTCATCCTCCAGGGAGCCCTCTGTGCCATATGTTAGGCATAATTACATGCAGTACCCTTTCGGAACACTACACATAATTAAGACTACAGTGTAAGCACAATCTCACCTTTGGTACAAGCCTGCCCTACACAGTTATGTGGTAGCAGTGGCTGAGCAGCCACACTTATCCCAAGAGGGATGTGAGCAGTACAAGATGATACACAAAGGACTTGCAATCACATTAGTTCAAGCAAACACTGAAGGTGCTGTGTGACACACAAGATAAAGATGATGCTTGTGAAGTTTGTCTAAAACTCCATATCCAAAGAAACAAACACAGAAAACACATTGAAAATGAAAAGTTAAAAGTCCCAAAATATAGCAAAAGAGCTGGAGGGCTCTAAGGTAGAGAGAATTTAGCACTTAGGTGAGAATTCTCCCTAACACCATGGCCTTCATTACAAGTCAGGCGTTAAGGGTTAACGGCGCCTTTGGCGCCGTTAACCCTTAACGCCTGATTCACACTTTAACGCCTGCTTTATGCAGGCGCTAAGCGACCTTGGTGCTAATTACGGCACCGTAATTTACGGTGCCGTAATTAGCGCCTTCCCCATCCCCATTATGCCCTGTCAAGGGTTTTGACCCATGTTGAATCAATAGACTGGGTAGATGTGGGGATGAGCTGTCGCCGCCCATTATTCTATCCCAGAACAAACTAAATCAATAGACTGGGTGGATGTGGGGATGAGCTGTCGCCGCCCACATTCACGCCAGAATCCAGGAGAACTGCGCAGTTGGCACAAGACCACTCCAAAGAGACAACCTTCTTGTGGGGGGTTCCACATCACCACTCTACTGTAAGGATGCCATCAAAACAATGTTAAGCAAGGGTCCTATTCTATCAAGCAAAAAACCACTCTATTGAAATGCAGTAATTCAAGACAGATCCCACCCAAAAATGGATGCAGTACCGACAAATTCCCCAAGGCGGCGCTAGCGGTCTAAACTCTGACAGGAGAACTGGCTGACAAAGGGACCTGAGTCAACTGGACTTCAAAGGCCTGTTGGTTAATTAAAAAATCTTAGCCACCTGCTGTTCCCAGAGGCCAAGAGGCTGAGAACTCTTAACACCCCAGAGACTCACCACAGGAGGCAGGATATCACATGGCCCTCCTTAGTGAGAGGGAGGGGGTTTACCCTTCAGCCTGGAGGAGAGAGACAATAGCCCCTTTCTGTTGAATGGGGTATGTTAATTTTGAGTGTTTCCTGTCAACAGCCCTCTGCCAGCAAGGAGAGACATGTGATCACTGACCCACCCAGACTTCTGGAGGCGGACCCAAACACTTTGGGGAGTTGAATTGCAACAAATATATATTTTATAGAAACTGTGATAACTTATTGTAACCAAATGACAGGAATGTACAACTTTGAGAGTCTTAGTTTGAAAAATGTCCTCACGATTTGAGTCCAAACTCCAATTTGTACCATGTTCTGGGGCAAAACCCCGCTAATTATGAATATTGTAGACAATTTATTTAAGCTAGAGACATGGAAAGTTACTGGGATATATGTGGAAGGGAAATGTACCTTTGTATAATTCTTGATGAAAATCCCATATTGCACAACCCACTAAAATCGAAAATAAGTTGCCAAGCTCCTGGAAACGCCAGAGGCGGAACAGAGACTACCTTAAGCAAGGTGTACTATGTACATGTAATGTCAACCACTTGTGTACCTGGGAAATATGTATTTGAATCAAATATAGATTTGTGGGCAAATTGACCAGGGGAGGATCCTCTGACCCATAAACAGACCTCATCACTCTGACTCACAACCCAATTCCCCCAATCATGGGAGAGGGGAGAATTGGGCCAATGACAAGTAGAGAGGGGCAGGCTCAGTTATGCCACGCACACACCCACTTCCGAAACACATATAAAGAGACTGCTGGGACAGGTAGAGACATTCAATTCCATTTTCTGTGGGACGCTCTGCCGGGAGACTCCAGACTTCACATCCATCAATCTTCAGAGACCAGAAATTTACTTCAGAACTTAAAGCAAGGGCCTAAACCCACAAACTGAGAACTCTTCTCAGCAGGCCTCAGCATCCTTAAAATCATTTGCAAACTATTCCACAGCCGGGCGAGCTGTCTGAATTCTTTTGCCAAGAACTTTTGCCAGTATCCAGAAAGCAGTGTTACATCCAGAATCCACTTGATCCGGACTGGAAAGCAGAGCAGTATCCAGAACCAGAGGCTGCTGTATCCAGAGAGGCTAGACCAGCAGAGCAGAGCTGACCCAGACCGCTGTGAGCAGAACCAGAGATCTGGATCGCTGTGAGCAGAACCAGTGCCTAATTGACCCGCCGAGCAGACAGAACTGCTGCCGGACGTGTTGACCAGATCCGTGACGAGGCCTAGTTCAAATTTATATTGTGAGTACCTAGCAGAACTGTGCAGAACCAATCTCTTAGTTAAAATAATCTAATTCAAGCTTTTTTAACCCAAGTAGAACTGCCTCCTAGAAATCGTGTCATCTGTCATTTTTAAAGCTGCAAAAAATGTCACCTGTCAATTCTGCAGCTGCAAGCTGTCACCTGTCATTTTGAGTTTTACTTTAAATCCGAAAATCTACCTTTATTAAATCGTCCGTATCTCTGGAACCGTTTGGGCTAGGAACGTAATTTAACTTTCATTTTAGAGCTTTGATTCTAGGCTTTCCAACGAACCTAGAACCGACTTCCTACGTACGTACGCAATCGCAATCAATTTCTCCACTTGTCAAAATAGCAGCTCCATTCTTTCCTTTGTTAAAATCCGTTTGCAACCTGGTAATAACTCATAGAGCATTGCTAAAGTGAGCCTGAACTAATACCAACAAGCATCTCTCACTCACCCTGAATCTCTAGAGGGAATTAAAATCAGTTAGCACATTTTCCCATCCATTGCCATCACATTTAAAAGCATTTTGGGCCTGTGTTTCAAACTTATACCTGTTTCCTCTAAGCTTGCTGGGGGAAACTGAATTTTGTATTGTATTTGATTCCATTCCTGAGAACTGTGTGCTCCTCTTTCCATCTCCTTTCATTTCTTACATTGCATAGGGGGGGTGAATTGCCAGAGAAAAAGTGATTATCTTATCTTGTGCTAAAATCATATCAAGTATTTCTGTACTGCATTTTATTCCTCATTGCTTTTCCCTTGAAACCTTAAAAGTATTTTGCTACCTTATCCATCCTATACTAACTCCTCATTGATTGTAAAGAACTGTGCTACTGTAGGATTACCTATTGCTGATTACTGCTCATATTCACAAGTGTACTATCCATTATCAATTTATTTATAGAAGTGTGATATATATATATATATTGTTTAATTTTCCAAATAAACCTTTTAAATTTGCAAAACAGACCTACTTCTTGGCTCAGTGGGGTCAGGGGAATTCTAAGAGAGGGGTGTTATATAAGGGTTGTCATCCAGAGTACATGAACTGGACCTAAAAATATATCAATAAGGGTTTCCCTCAGCATCCCAGACTAGGTATTGACTTAGCTGTAGTGTTGAAGTGAAGCCGCTTAACAGCCCTATGGGGCAAAAATGGGAATGGGGAAGGGCAAATGGTGAATGGGGAATTACCGCCCAACTCACCTTGGAATGGGGCGGTAATTCCGCCATCCACCATGCCGGACTCCGGCATGGACCACCGTGCTAATCGCACCATGGTCCAGCGCCGGCTTGTAATGAGGGCCCATATATCACCACAGCCCCCTGTTACTACAAGTCCCACCATCGGCATCCAGACTGGTTGTGCCTAACTCCCTGACCAAGGTGGAAGTCCCAAGAAGGTCATGTGAGTTGCTCACTCTAACTGCCCAAGCACCTATACAGGAAAAAGCAGTGGAGGGAAAGCTGGCACTTCGGGACAGAACAGGTGCTGTACCCCCATGACATGTGCCATCCAGTTGAAAGGGGTACTGACCCAGCTTTTTCTCTGCCAGGTAGTATCAGATAAGGAGAGTGAGGAGGCAGTTTGTGCAGGGTTATTCCACCCTGGAGGCAAAGAGCCACATGTGGCAGGAGGAACAGATGTGGCTATGGAGGATGGTGTGCATCCGTGCAAAATATCAGAGGCAGCTGATGGTGAAGAGGCTGAAGGCTAGGAAGGCAGCCATTGTAAGGACCAAGGCCAAGGTGGCAGTGAGGCAGACACAGATACGGGCAGCCATTCTGGAGGATGCTAGCAGGGATGTGGTGCAGGAAAAGAGGCAGATGGTTGAAGGCCTGCAAGCCATCCTGGCAAGAATAGAGGTCTGCCTAGATACAGAGGATGAAGAGAGTGACTCGGCAATGGTGAAATAATTGGCATACATTGGAAAGGAATAGCCTGCTGCCAGTGCATATATTTGTATAGTGTTAGGTTTCATTTTGGACTTTTATTTTATTTGAATCCCTGGACCTTTTTACCATTACCCATATTTTAGTATTTTAGTGTACATATTTTGAATACAAGTTTTAACAAATTGAAACAACACTTTTGGCAGTTTCTTTGTCCGTGTGCAAAATCACTCTTTCCATGTTATCCAAATGCATTTGTTATATGACTTTCACCTGGGTTGGGGCATCACTGTGTGTGTCATGTTGTTACTGTGATGTTTGATGTGGGAATGGTACATGCTGCCTGTGTGTGATGGATGTTGGATCCATGCTCAGTGACCATGGGTGGTCTCTTGTAGATGCGGGGAGGTGAGGTTCTTTTGTATCGAAGATTTTGACAGCTTTGACATGCATATGTATTGCTTACCTACTTGCCTTCTTTGCGTTGCAGGCATGTTGTTGAATTGTGTACATGGTGTGGATACATGTGTGAAAGTTGTATGCTGTAGTTGAATATGTCCTACATTACTGCATGTCTTGATGTGTGTTTGGTGATGTTGTGAGTTATACATGCTTGACATGGTGGCATTCTTTGGATTGATATGAACTTGTGCACATGTGTTTCACATGTAGGAGTTGGGCCATCAGATGGCTGGAGGCGGCAATGTCTGTGTATCTGACTCAATTCCTTGTGCAGGGCATTGGGTGGTTGGTGTCGGTGTGTTTGTGTTGTGGGAGTGACGTTTTATGTTGTGTGTGTAATGGTGTGCATACATGGGTGTTTGTGATGATGTGTGAGATGTATCATGATGGTGTTTGGGGATTCTCATTGTCGATGGATACAGACTTGTTCATGTGTGTTGCTACATGATCCACAGTATTTAGTTGTGTGTTGTATTTAGTGACAGTTCATGAACCGCTGCACATTCGCTACTCACTGTTGAGTTCACTGTACATTGAGTTCCTTTCTGCTCCACTGACGATTAGGTATTCCTTTGGCACTTGCTTGATAACGTGGTTTTGACCACACTTCATTCAATGGTATGGGTATTTAGAATGGTGGGTGTTGAGGACGGATGTGTGGGTGAGATGTGGTCTCACTGTGCACTCAATATTTGGTAGCTGTAGCCCTTCCAGAGCATGGCCACCCACCTGCACACATCTGCAATTGGCCTCTACTTGCTCTCATATCATGCTGCACATATGCCACTCAAATGCTTCAGAGTCACATGATTGATTGATCTGTCTTGCTGTACACATAAGCTGTCTCCTTGACTCGCACGCTCTCTGACAGCCTTCATATCACCCAAAAACAAGCCTGTTCTGCTTGAGCCACTTGTATGGACTGTGCCACCCCTGCCTACCTACCTGATGGCTACCTTCCTTTATTTGTACAGGCTAGAATGCATTCCAAGTGACTCCCTGATAGCTCAGATTCGGGTCCTCCAAGGACATTCACCTACAGCACGTTAAGGCCATTGCAATGACACATAGGCACAATGATATGCAACACTGCATTCCATGCATTACTATGTCTTAAGTACATGTACTGATCAAAGTGTAGCGGGTGCTAAATTATGCTGTCCTGTTCATGTGCAACTGAGTGTGATGTACAGGGAGTCCTGTAAGGAGCTATGCATATGATTTAAACAGAGGTGCTCCCAGTTGTTCATGTCAGAAGAGGATATGTGACAGGTGTACTTCATGTTGGAGGCAGGCCAGAGGAGTTGAGGTAGGTTGTTGGTCAACATTGGACTGGTAGGGGTGCAAACTAGCAGGGTACTTGAGGGGGTGGGGCAGAGGTCAGTGGGGCTGATGGGAGGAAGGCAGACTAGCAGTGGGTTACCGGGGCTAGTGGGCAGAGGTCAGGAGGGGTGTTGGGAGGTGGGAGGACTTGAGGGTAGTGCGGTAGTGGGCTGAAGTCAGTGGGGCTGAGGGGAGGACAGTGGACTAGCTCGGGGTTGACTTGGGTAGTGGGCCAAGCTCAGTGGGGCTGGTGTGAGAAGGTGGACTAGCAGGGGGCTGGTTGGAGTAGTTGGCTAAGGTCAGTGGGGCTGGTGGGAGAAGGTGGACTAGCAGGGGGATGGTTGGAGTAGTTGGCTAAGGTCAGTGGTGGTGGTGGGAGTAGGGTCCACTAGCAGGGGGCTGCTGGGGTAGTGGGCTGGGGTCAGTGGGGATGATGGGAGGAGGACAGGATAGCAGAGGGCTGCCTGGGGTAGAGAGCCGAGGTCAGTGTGGGTGGTGGGGGAGGGCAGACTAGCAATGTTTAGCCTGGGGTAGTCGGCCAAGTTCAGCAGAGGTGGTCTGAGGAGGGCAGACTAGCAGGGGGCTGCCTGGGGTAGACGCCCGAGTTCAGCAGAGGTGGTCTGAGGAGGGCAGACTAGCTTGGGGCTGCCTGGGGTTGTGGGCCGAGGTTAGTGGAGGTGGTGGGAGGTGTGAGGACTTGAGGGGACTGCATGGACTGGTGGGCCGAGGTCAGTGGGGGTGATGTGAGGAGGGTAGACAGTCAGGGGCTTGCCTGGCATAGTTGGCAGAGGTCAGTGCGGCTGGAGGAAGGAGGGTGGACTAGCAGGGGGATGTCTGTGCTAGTGGGTCTAGGTCAGTGGGAGTGGTGGGAAGTGTGAGGACTTGATGGGGCTTCTATGACTTAGAGGGTGAAGGCCCAGTTTTTGTGGGGCACTTGCACTTAAGGGTAATGGTCTGCAGTTTTGGCAGGGTGCTGACATGAGTTATGGAGAACGATAGGTAGTTTTGCAGGGGTGCCTGCTTGAGTTGCGGAGGCTGCTTCACAGTTTCGCATGGGTGCTGTCTTGCATTATGGGGGACGGTCCACAGTTTCGTCGGGGTGCTGCCTTGCCTTACGATTGACGGACTGCAGTTTTGCCGCGGTGCTGGATGGTGGTGGAAAGGCAGGCGGAAAGGTTGTGTGTTGGAGCTAGTTTTTGTATGCTGGGGCTATATTGTTGCCGATCCAGTCGCAACTTGATATTGTTTGCCCTTTAGAATCCAAGAATCAGCTTACTGAGCTAAACTTTTCGCACGTGCAAAGGCACAATATTCTTTGCAGCTGTAAGTTGTTAGTGTGGACTTAAGCGCTTTAATTCCATGAATTTGACACATTGGCTTATCAACATTTGTTAAAACTGCCCAGTACACTAACCAATCAAATTGTCCCAAGATGTTCCACAAACCTCGCACACAATAGCTGAGACTGACTTTTCAGTTTCTGACATTTCACAGTTTCTGGCTTTTCACAGAGTCTGGCTTACCAGTGAAAGACGCACATGCTATTTAAACCTCGATATTGTTTATTCGAGACATTTAAACTCTTGTCACTTGTACTATTTGCTTGTTTCTGGTGGTTTCTATTGGGTGATATCTCTGTCTTACTATCCCTTGTTTGGTCTGCCATATTGCCCTGGTCTGCATCTAGCTTTGCAAATGAAAGACAAATGAATAAAACACCTTCTGTGCATAACGCCAATTCTCACCTGTAGGTGCCCGCTTCCGAGTCTCCCACTATCCGTGACTGCAGAAATGTGTGTCCGCGTGCATGGCTGCCTATGAATACCTTTTGAAAGCATGAATGTCTCTTTTCGAGTTTCCATTTCTGGGGATTTTTCCCTCTTCGTTTTCGTTGATCTCTTCGATTTATGAAGAGCCTTGACAGTGGATAGAAAATGGAAATAAAATCCTTTCATAAACCCTTCCTTTATCTCACTTGTTTATAAAATGTTTGCTGGTGTGACTCTTTAAATGAGAAAGCAGACACCGTGCGCGTCTAATTCCGGCTGGTTGCAAAGCCTAATGCTCTCTGAGTCAGGTTAAGAAAGTGTGTGTGTCTCTATTCTATGAATAATTTAGAGAAAAAGTAGAAGTTTCTGAGAAACAGATTAACTAAGTGCTGTTTATGGGGCATTGATTCTACAGAGTCACAAATAACCATTTTTTTTAAGTTCAATCTGCCTCCTACTTCTAATAAGTTTCTCCAACTAGCGCTTGGGTACAAACTTCTGTGCTCATTGACAGTGATAAATTGCAGCCGCTTCTAAATTGTACAGTTTTCAATTAACGGTGTGCCCATAGTCAAACATAACGGAACCATCAGGAAATGAACACCTTTATCATTTTTTTAGCGATTGCCTGATGTGGCATCGCTCCACAACACGGTGTGTACCCTGGCACCAAGCTCTTACGTGATTTGGAAAGTTACTGAAACACTCCTAGGGCCCGATCCATGGAACTTTTAGCGGGACTTTGCACTGCCAACAAACATCCTGATTCACAGAGTGGTGCAAAGTGTGTTTGGTCCACCACTTTTGCACCAGTGCAACGTCACTTTGCAGTGCAAAAATACACTTTGCACAGAAGTCGAAGTGGGCGGGAGCGGTCGGGAGCGCGGTGCTCCTATACTTTTTTATTTTTAAGTTTCACTGTTCCCATACTTTTATTTTAAAAAGAAAGCGTTCCGGAATGGTTTCATTTTAAAGTAAAGGTGTAGGAAGAAGTTGAAGCTTGCACTTCAGTGCACTGCACTGAACATTCCCTTAAAGAGCAGGTGTGTTTGTTTGGGGGTTTGGATTGTGTGTGGGAGGGGGTGCAGCATGGGGTTTGTGGGAAGTGGGGCAGGCCAGCAGGGAACATAGTTCCACTACTTCTTTTCGTACACTTCAACCACTGACTTTGCACTGCTCTGAATCAGGGTGCGTGTTGGCAGTGCAAAGTGACTTTGCACCAGTGAATCAGGCTTTAATTTAAAAAAATACAGTTTGTGCCGCGCAAATTACCAATGCCCGATTCATAGATAGAACTTTGTGCTGGTCCTCCCTACTTTGAGCTGTTCTTGCGCGCTTTGCGAACACAAAGTGCAAAGTGTTTGCAGGGGTCAGCTCAAAATAATAATTAGGGGGCGTAACATGCAAAATCCCTATTCAATGCGTAAAATGAGGAAGAACAAGGAATAACATGGGCATTGGGAGGGATGTGCCTTGTAAATAACGAACGCACCATATCAACCCTTAAGGAAACCCTATTCATAGAATCTATTGAGCAACTTTACTGAGACTGCAATCCTTAGGAGAATGCATGTCTTGCTATGATACCTCCACCTGATACATGTTGCAAAGTACAAAGCCCAATGATAGCTCAAATATAAAAGCGCAAGACTTCCACAATGGCAGACCATGCTTTACTAGCACTGATCATAAACCATGGAAGAAGATGCGCCCCCAAGGCCTGCACTGAAGGCCATCACTACTCTCTGCCGCCTGTAACGAGAAGGATCCCCTCCTGGGACCCCACCAGCAACCCTACACACCTTGCCTCCATTGGGTGCGGTGCAGAAGGTGTACTTCTGAAGCTGGCCACCACCTCAGATGAATCTGCAGAGGTCAGCAACAAGGCTCTGTTAGGCCTACAAGCCGATTGGCTGTAAACAAATTCAAAAGAAGTGCTGCCCCTGAGCCGGATGGTGAAGTCATCCTGCCCGAAGGCCTGCCCTTAAGGCCATCACTACTCTCTGCCAATCTTCTCTGATGTCTGCCAGAGCTGTCCGCTTCTCTTCGTTCTTTTCGGCACACGATCATATAGTTAAGCCTGATACGAATGAGCATAACTTTGTCTCATCTGAAGATGGGCGCGAACTCCGTGTAATTGGACTGTACTGCAGCGCTAAGGTTCCACCCCCCAAGCCGTGCCCCTTCCTCAAACAAGCCCACTTTAAGGACCTGATCTCCAAGATCCCTGCTCGCACCACCAACCCTGCGATAGCTGATTCGACCATTCCCCTAAAAAAACTACAGCGAAGCCCTCACACATGGACACCTCCCCGTTGGGTACACTCGTGCCTCACACCACATTACAAGACGGTCATCCTTCCCACCAATGCTTCGATCTAGTGTGTGACAGGTTCTACAGCAACTAATTGTGCAAAGCCTCCCCAAGTTCAACTTTGTCCTCTTCATGTGCAAACATCTACACCATCCCTGCTGTTCATTGCACCAGGACAGAACACTCTCATCATCATGTCCCTGCCAGCAAA
Source organism: Ambystoma mexicanum (assembly GCF_040938575.1). NCBI lineage: Eukaryota > Metazoa > Chordata > Amphibia > Caudata > Ambystomatidae > Ambystoma > Ambystoma mexicanum. The sequence continues at coordinate 1,176,728,249 of NC_090933.1, forward strand.
ACCTCCACTCCCATGGCTCCTATTACAACTAACCTGCCTGTCATGCCAATGTCCCCTTCAAGGAGGCTTTGAAACCCCTCACCTTATGCCAATGCCCCTGTCACCATTGCTCCGTGGTTATACAATGTTTATCCTGCCAATTGGCACAGTCCACTCCCCCCACAAACATCTGCTTCTATGCGTGCTGCCCTTCCTACAGTGGTACGCCAATGGCACCCCATCCACTGCCCTCAACAACTACCACAGACTGCGTATGCTGTACCATACAAGAGTGACAGCTGCTGCATACATGTAGACCACAAGGCATCTGCCTAACAAACGTAGCCCCAGGACTCACTCTTAGCCATCACCGGATTGTCTGTTCGCAACCTGCAGATGACCAGCTGCCCCGTGCAATTCAGAGAAAACCATCTCTGCCTAACACGACTATTACTTCCGAATGCCCTCTGTCCACATCCACACTCCTTGCACCTTACAAGGAGTTAGCACATATGCACCCCCCTGCACCCCACAAGTAAGAAATGGTAGGCTCTGCCATAGAACAATCAGCATGGTCCCCCACTGTCAACCTATCTCTATTGAAATTAGGAACTCGAAACTAAGAGAGCGCACAGGCACCCCACCTAAAGGTAACTATAGTAGCCATCAGACCCATGGTTTCCACAACATAGCCCAAACCACCTACTTTCAGCCTGCCATCTTTACTCTATAGGCAGAGGGGCTGCAATCATCTCCAAAGACGCCTTACAAATAAGACTGTCCAATACCTCCATGAAGAATCATAGTGACGCTCTTTCATCAAACTCTCGACCACCCTCTCTGACTTTATCACCCTGCACGTTATCTTCTCCCACCTGGCCCATCACTTTCCTTCAAGGAGGACCACATCCATACCTTAGAAGACAACATCAAACCTTCTTCAAGAATCATCTTGCTGGGCCATTTAAACCTGGGCCTCAATGACCCTGTTGACAACAACGCCACCTCCACAGCCAACGCACTCTCTGCATTAGTCTTCAGACACTGCGTTACTACCCCACCCACATCAAGGGTCGCACATTAGACTGGATTGCTAATCTGAACAACCAGGATACCATCTGCTCTAATTCATCATGCCTATGGTTTGACCACCACGTTGTGACCTTTACATTCTCAACTACCAAGCAGCCCACCTCTGCCCCATCACCACTTCCGCTTGCTGGGCATGTAGCTCGTGAAATATCATCAAGGAGAGTATCACCCCACTCTTCTCACAACTTCAACCTGACCATCTTCCGTCCAATGACTCAAATGCTCTCGCGCAGACATTTACAAGAGCACCTTGACAAGGCCAATTGACTCTGTAGCACCTCTTGCTCCATCTACAGCTAAAGTATCAGGTCACATTAACTCCTGGTTTAACCCTGCACTCCAGGAATTGCGCACCAAGAAACGCCTGGCGGAAGCCACCTGGAAAAATTCTACCTCTGACTCCATCAAAACAGTTTTCAGGGACACCTCCAGACAGTAGAAGCTGCCCATCATTTGTGAAAAGTCCTCATACTATAACACTAGAATCCCCAATGCCAAATCCAACACTCAGGAATTATTTAGAATACTCAGGGAACTGGAAGACCCATCCACTCCTCCATCTACCGTCACTAAAGATGAAACTTGCTAGTAGAGAGAGAGTAGGTTATGTTGAGTCTCGAACCGAGCCTGACCTTTCTTGCTAGAGTAGAACAGGGTAGGATTAATAACAAAGTGCTGAATCCATTGGTTCGGAGATAAGGTACAGTGGGCCCCAATTGAGGGTGATGCACCTATGTTGTAGAAGTTAGTTTCCAAATGTATTTGCAAAAGGAATTTGGTGGGTTCAATGGCAGGGGCCTGAGTCATTAGTCTAAGGGGAGGCAGGAATTGGGTAGTTTTAATCCCAGGGGGTCCAGTGGTAGGGGGGCCATGTGACATTTTGCAAATCATGAATAAAGATGCAATATTGCTTTGAAATTAACGATTTCCTGTGACTTCGTGATTCTGCCATTCTATTTTTGTTTACCTCGTATCACAGTGCACCATTTCCAGTTTCTCACATTGTCCGTTTGCATAGTCATGCATTGTGGGAAACAATACAAACAGCATTGACATGAGGAGTCAAGCATGGAACAGGGAAACGTAAAAGCTATGGCCTAGACAGCAGCACCCAAATGTGGGGCCACAACCCGCCCATCTGGGGCAATGCCTTTGACGTCTTAGAGTAGTGCCCTTACTAAAGACCTGGGGACCCTGACTGCCTTTTGGAGCCCTAGTAGCTCTTCCCTGGGACTCCCACTGGAGCATGTGTCCTGTCTGGTCCTTCAACTGCTTGCATTGCTTAGCCACTGCTATTGCAGCATTGCCTGTTAAACAAACCTACTCGATTTGCCTGTTCCATGAACACGCACAATATTTGCTTGATGTGTACTGCTTGAAACCTATAGTGCGTTCAATGTCATTTATCTAACCACTCTCTCACAAACTAGCTGTTTAAATAACCTGTACAACTAACCTCTGACTGATTATTATGACTGTGGGCCTCATTACGACCCTGGCAGAAGACCATGGTGCTGTTAGCACCATGGTCCATGCCGGTAAGTTACTGACTCCGCCATGGAGAAAGGGGGAATTACCACCCCATTACAAGGTTTGGCGGGACGGTAATTCCCCATTCCTCCATGGCCCTTCCCCATTACCATTTTGCCCAATAGGGCTCAATGGGAATGGGGAAGGTGCTAAGTACGGTGCCGCAAATTGCGGCACCATAATTAGCACCAAGGTCCCTTTGCGGGTCCCTACTTTAACGGCTGGTCTACACCAGCCATTAAGGTTGGGTCCTGCAAAGGGACCTCGTAATTAGGCGCTAATAGGTTAACGGCGCCGCAGCCTTTTAGGGCGCCGTTAACCCATTAGCGCCTGGGTCATAATGAGGCCCTGTGTGTCGTACAGCCACGTTTATCTCAGGAGGGCTGCCTCACCTGCACACATTGGCCTTGCGTCAGACTGCCTCCTCCTCCCCGGCTACAAAATACCTCTTGCTAGAATTTCGATGGCTGGGTCACATTTATCCTTAAGCGTTCTTTGTTTGTGCATCTGCTCCCTACCCAGTTAACGGTTACTAGCATTCTAGGATTTCTCACGTATACACGGCTGTGTTGATATTGCGTAAAACTGTTTTGTTCAACATTGTCTATTAAACACTGTTTAATGAGTATCTGATAACATTGGCAATTTATTAGCCTCACACGTAAATTAGATTCTACCTGTGCTCAAACTGCCTTTATTTTACATTGGACCAATACATTGGCTCGCCTATATATCAATTTACATACTACACATTTGTGTACAAGATGTCTGTCTGAACATGTACTACCAGAGGCCTAAATAACGTTGCACATATTAGCTATCCAACCTAGATGATACCATGTATTATACCTTGGTCACCTCCACACTTGTGGACTGCTTCATCATCGACTCTAGTTTTAAGGTAACTTTACTTTACAACCATGTATGCTGTAATGTACACCTTATTAAGACTCCTGCTAGCCTTCTTGTACGACAGTATTCTTGCTTCTTGTGCATTTACCCCTCTTCCAGAGAACAGGCAAGTTCTCTGCAATCTGTGGGCTCCATACTTTGTGCGTGCATACATAATTTTGTATTTAGAACACATTACCATGACATTTTCTATAGTCTAAAGCAAGCATATTGTGTCTTTTTTGCTCGTTGAGACAGCAGTCTCATTTATTCGCAGAAACCCAAAACATAGCATTTTCCTCACGCAGCACAAGGTTGCTGTATTCATAGATGGACAGACACACAGGGCAGATCATCTCTAGCGCCTAAAAGCACAGTATATTGTGCTATAAATGACAAGTGTACATAATTATATGGCTCTCAGCAAATATGGAACCATTATAGCTTAGACCAAAACCATAGTGCTCAAACATGGCCTATTCTAGAAGAATTCAAAATTAATGCACCTATAAATGAATGAATAATGAATGGATTAATGGATGACTTAATGGAGTAATCACATGATAACTATCATACAGAAAATGCAGTTTCACAAACAAGCCTTTTATCATGTGATAAGACATTTCAGGAATACTAACACTAGACAAATGTCAGGTGTCAAAACATGGATACGGAACAAGAAAATAGTGTAGCTAAATTCTCAGAAATACTCAAGAATACTAAATGAATAACATGGATATTTCAATAGTGCTACTGAACAGTAATACCATCGAACAAGCACTCTATCAGTAGTGTTCTGGTAATCTATCATAAAATACATATTTGACAAGCGTGTCAGATCAATTGTGTCATGTACATAGCATAACGACTAGACAAGCTCTAATATTTCATGCATTGACAGCATCGTAATGATCACTGCAAGCAAATAGCACTGCAAAAACTGACAAAACTGTGGTGCTTTCATCCTAATAACCTGAATACATTTCTCTAAATGATGCCAATTTGTGTAAATTGCAAATAGCACATAGCAAAATATATATATCTCAACCTAGTACTCATAATGCATATGTCTATCAAGGCATGTGTACTCAAAAATAAAACAAAGCATACCAAATCAAAGCATAGCAAGTAGCATGTTACATGGGCAGGGCAATCAGCTTCAGTTTTCTCTAATGTTGTACATTCTCTTTCTTTTCTCTTGCACACAAGAAACAGTTCTTATTGTTTCCAGTCATTAGCAAGTGACCAATGGCCTCCTCATGCCAAAACTGCATGTTTGTCCTCACATCTGCGCAACCCTTACATGGGCATAGCATGGTATAGCGTAACATAGTTCCAGTGTCCAACATGTGGTGTGGACATCAGTGTCTATCAAGAAGCCTCAATGACATAGGCTCACTGTCAAAAGATCAAATCATTGCTCACTGCTCACTGCATTGCAAGCAGGCATCTTCGAGCAAAATGGAGCAAACAATATGTTGGTTTCATGTGGGTGCAAAAACAAATTCTCTTCTCATTCTGCAATCTTTACTGGCACTTTCAAATGCTTTTCCTCAATCCAGAAACTCTCCCTAATCTTTCCTTTGATACCGATGTATCATGGCATTCTCATACAGAGCGATTACTGAACAATGCAGACAATTGCAAACCTTCAACAGACCTCATGTTGCTCTAAACAAGGGCAAATATTTCTCTTCTCTTGATGAAAACAAAGCAAAGCACTGGGGGGTACGTTTCAGTACGTCACTTCTCCCTCTAGCTCCAACCTCTACCCCTTCATTAGGGTCAAAGGAAAGGCAAATATTTCTACATTTCTCCGTCGCCGTTTATGCAAACAGTTTGCAAAACAGACTTGTGGCAAACTTTTACCATTTTGAAAACACAGCAAGGAAACACATCGCCATGTGCAAGGATTTCTACGAGGAAAATCTCGGTCAACCTGAAAATCAACCAGCAAGCAAGCTTCATCTCCACGTACTTCTTGAAGCAGAACGGATATCTTGTTCAAAGCTTCAAGGCCAAAGGCATTCTGCAGAATTTTGCTGCTTTATGGCAACATCGTGTGGCATGGATGTTCAGAGTTAAGTCAGTCTGAATCCCAAATCAGTCTGGAACAGTCTGGGTCATCAGGTCAATTGGTATCAGTCTCCCCGCATCAGATGTAACTCAAGAAATCAAGAAAAAATTGCAGCAACAATGTTTTGGCATATATCAGTGAAACTGTTCTCAAACAAGGCACAGCTATTCATTTATCATTACACAGCTCTTCACAATGCATACAAGATGTAACCTGTTCTAGTCTCTCAGAGACAACAATGCTAAAATCTCAGTGTCTGGCCATTCCCATTCAGTGTATAGCATTTCAGGAACTGTCTGGCACAATTCAAGCTGATGTCAACTCTGTGAAACATTGTGCCTTCACGTTCTCTGCATGATGCAACTGCTAAAGCATTTCTATCATTCATATAAACAAATCAAACAAATCCCTTCACATAATTCGAAAACTCCAAGATTGCAAACAACTCTGTGTGGTGCTGTAAAGTGACAAAATCATTCTCATTCTCAAAGTAAGCATCCCATGGCAATGGTGCCATTCTAATACCCTCTTTCAATAAGAGGAAACCTCCATGGATTTCTATATGTTGACAAGAGCGGTACTCATTCATAAAAACTTCCTATCCTGCATTTGCAAGATCCTTCAGTAAGCCAACACTGCCCTTCTGGCATACTGATGCTGCTAGTAACAATGTGCAATTTTGTGGCAAATCTAATCTATCAACCTGCATTCTACTATAAACGCAAGTACTGTCAGTGTATCCTTGAGACATTCCAGCATAGCTCAATTCATTATTCACAACAAAGCATATTCCCTCTGTAGAATTCATGCTCAATTTGTCTTCTAAATACATTTCAAAATTGTAGGGCAAAATATTGTCACCCTCTCCACAAGCTGGCACAATTGTGCCATTACAATTTATGTCAACTATTTTCACTGTTTCATCATTCCCCATCACATCAGGATGTAATGCTAAATACTGCTGTGTTGAAGCATTTCTCTGCCGGAAATCTGTCAAGTATAAATCATCAGTACTGCACTGAATCACTGTGCATACATCTCTCAACACATCCTCTCCATAATGGCATTTCTGCAAGTGGCATTTCTCTACAAAGGGACCCACAGCAATGGGTACTATTTCTAGCATAGAACATATCGCTGGTATACATATAACATCCTGTTGCCCTGCTGACATGGCAATATCTTGAGCCAATGAACGGTTAATGGAACATGTCTGTGACATAGCATCTATCACACTTGAGTCTGCCCTGGGTAACTGCTTCTGCTCATGGGCAACCCCTGTCTCATGCACTGACTGGTGCACTGATTCTGGGACTACTTCCCAATTCTCTACTATATTTCTCAGTCAATCCCTTATTGCTCTTAGGCCACTAAGGTATGGACTCATTGTTTCAGTATTTAACCCTCTGGGTTTATTCTCAAACAAAGCCTCTTAACTTGGGGAGTTTCCAAACAAACGTCAGGCATCTCTAAACAAGTAGTTCTAGCCTGGCAAATATTTGCACACATTTCAAAACTATTCCAAACAAAGTTTGATTTCAACAAATAAATCAGGATTTCAAAGTCACACAACTAGGTCCTGTGGAGCATGCTCACCAAATCAAATTCCAAATATTCCAAAAGAGAGTCAAGGCGATGATCTCCCATCAAACACAAACTCCCCAATTACTGTGTCTGGCAATCACTCCTTCTCCAAACAAAGATGCAAACAGCATCCAGCAACAGTATCACAGCTGCACACTAACGCAGTTCAAACTCTTGCAGTAGACAATCTCAGACAACAAGTGGATCATAACAGCTGCTGCAACGGACTTACTTCTACTTGGCAGTCCGAATCCTCTTCTGTTCCAGCCATCGACCTCGACTGTCATTCTGGAGGGCCTCTCTGCGGGCACCATTCTGAGAAACTGGAAATGGTGCACTGTGATGCTATGTAAACAAAAATAGAATGGCAGAATCACAAAGACACAGGACATCGGTTAATTTCAAAGAAAATGTGCATCTTTATACATGCCATGCAAAATGTCACTAATTACTATGCAAGCAAGCAAATCAGCACTCTATAAGCATGACTGAAACTACCCCAGCCCTTCTGGTTCCTCCTAAACAATGCTCTCCTAAACACCACCTTTGCATCTAAGAGCTCCAAGCATCCCAACAATTCTCAAAGCATGAGAGAGCATACCCCCACACACCCACCTAACCTAACCTATCCCACTCTCTCTGGCCTCTGTTATACAGAGCAATGGCGCATTTCATTGTGCAATTGTGTGTGTAGAAAACATTCTATTTCAAACTGCATGCACTTCTATACTACATGTGTGCATACATAATCGTGTATTTAGAACACATTGACATGTTATTTTCTATATTATAAGCAAGCATATTGTTTCTTTTTTGCTCGTTGAGACAACAGTCTCGTTTATTTGCAGAAACCCAAAACATACCATTTTCCTCACTCAGCACAAGGTCGTTTCTCTGTGCCAAGGAATAGCTGTCTCCCAAAGCTGTCATTATCAATGCATATCTCTCACTGTGTGCTCAGCTACGAAAATATTCTGCGCATAGCTACAAGCTAAATTCATAGATGGACAGACAGACAGGGCAGATCATCTCTAGCACCTAAAAGCACACTGTAGTGTGCTATAAATGATAAGTGTACATAATTACATGGCTCTCAGCAAATATGGCATCATTATAGCTTAGACCAAAACTATAGTGCTCAAACATGGCCTATTCTAGATTAATTCAAAATGAATGCATGTATAAATGAATGAATAATGAATTGATTAATGAATAAATTCATGGATTAATCACATGATAACTATCGTACAAAAGCAGCAGTTTCACAAATGTGATATTGCAAACCATGCTATTGTGATACTGAAACATGTGCCCAGGTGCTCATCCCATGTTCCTGCCTGCAGGTTACACTTGGATCACTGCCAAATCGGTATTGTGATGTGTAATGATGTTTTGCCATGTGTGTTTGAGGCCACCCGTCAATGTGCTGGATTGACAATTGTGTGTTTCGTAATTATGACTCATCATTTATTGTACACTGATTGCATGGGCATGTGGGTGTGTGCCAGTTACTGGTTGACTCATGCTGCCTTCATGTTACTGTTGCTTTTGTTTATGCCACACATACATTGACACTGTTGACAGATGTCAATGTTCTTTGTTCCCTTTTCCACAGTTGCTGTAGCAGGCGAAGAGGGAGGAAGCAGTGCTGTGGAGCATGAATCCAAGGACAAGGCCTCCAGACGAAAGTGCAGACCCCAGCAATTCCAAGTAGACACCAGCTCTTCAGAGGGCGATGTGGCTGGGGGAGCATCAGTTCTATCGGCGAGACTGCTGTGTATGCGTCCCAGGAGGTGATTGGTGTGAGAGACACCTCGACAGCGGTGGGACCGGGTGGTGCCATTGACACACAGGGGCTCAAAAGGATGGAGTGCTCTCTTGAGTCATCTGAGTTGATGGAGGTGGAGGATGAAGTCATGGCAGCCAACCCCTGGAGCCAGGTGGGGGACTTGAAGAGGGTGTTCAGGTTGGACCCCTGGCCCAGAGACATGAGGATGTGCAGTCTGTACTGTGCCAGAGTTTGTATTGCTATTTGTGTGGGGCAGGGTCCAGCAAATATTCAATAATGAGATCCACAATTTCTCTACTCCATCAGCTATTAGGGAAAGTGCATTAAGAGTTAGAGCTCTCTCCCACAGCTGTTCTAATATTTTTAAAACAGAAGTCGGCAAAGCATTGCTGAAACGACTAACGTGACAAACTGCTCAAAGTGCATCTATGAAATTTTTACCAGTAGTGCCAATGTGCCTGCAAAATCTGAACAACTGGATGCCCTTTCTGATATGTGAATTTACTTATGAAATTAAATCACATTTTCTTGATACTGAAATGAAATTTACAAGCATATATGAACATTATCTGATATTGTGTGCAATGAGAAGGAACCGCAGATGTGATTTACCAAGCCTTAATATAATAATGTTGTATTTGCAGCTGCATGTACATGAAAATGAGATTCCTCTGGCTTAGCGAGAATTCTCATACATGTGCTAATTCCCTCTACCTTAGAGCCCTCCAGCTCTTTTGCTAAACATTGGGGCTTTGAACTTTTTTAATCTGTTTGTTTTCTGTGTTTATTTCTTTGGTTATGAAGTTTTAGATAACTCCATAGGCATCATCTTTTTATGTGTGACACACAGCACCCTCAGTGCAGTGACACAGGGATGTCTTTTTAGACTTCCCAAAGGTTTAAATACCTTCTCTGGGATAAACTACTGTTTCCCAGAGAATGTGCGGTTAAATTGACTTAACTAGTCTTTTTAAATTCCTAGACCCAACACACACTATCTTGCTACAGAGTACTGGAGGGGCAACCTAGTATCCCCTGTGTCTAGAAACTCACATAGCAGTCAAATGCTATCCTTTTCTATTGAAATGGCTGGTGGCAGTGGTTTTACAATGAACTACCATGATTTTTCCCGACAGCGAACACCGGTAGCTAAAATTTGTGGGAGCCATGGTTTTCAAGATGGCGCCTTAAGCCCCTGTGTTGCATGTTTTTCAAGATGGCGCCTTAAACCCCTTTGTTTAAACAGGTACCAGTCCTCTTTTTTTGCACTTTCTTTTTGGAAAGGTCCTTCAGGTTTGGTCCCTTTGTTTCTTTGGCGGGCATCAGGACTGAATACTGCCTCTGGCGTCTGAGTGTCTGGGGTGGGCAGGAAGTGAGGGAGGTGCCCAACACTCCCTGTGCTTAGTCTCCTAGGAGACCCAAATGCACTCTGGCGTGATTGGATGGCTGACTGCCTGGCAAGGACAGCCACCCTGTTGGTTGAGTGGCAGCTAGGCTGGAATGAATGTGAGAAAACTGCTTAAAAGGTGATTCTCTTGGACTGGAAACCAGAGTCGACCACTGGAACGAAAGAACCAAAGATGAGCTGGAAGAGAACAACTGCTGCAACTCCAGGACTGTTGGTTTGCTTGTTGAAGCCCTGCTGCAGGTCCGAATTGCCAAGTTCATCTCGACAGAGAAGCCCCTTCAAGGATGACTTCTTCCTTTGAGTTGGTGGGACCAATCAACTCCTAAGCCACCTGGATTACATTCTCGTAGCTGGTTAGGATTAACCAGGGGGAAGGACACCAGCTTTTGTGCTTGAATTACAGTTAGTCGACCTGAAGTGACTCCATTTTGTCATCATTTTCTGATGTTCACATGCAGTTCATGAGTCCCCTGACGTCCTCCCTCTTGTCCCCACGACTGAGCTCAGGAACAGTGACATCTACAGGAACTGCCATCAACCAATGTCTTCAGCTGCATCTTTTGCTTCACACTAAGGCTACTGTGCCAACCCGATTGAGAGAACGCATCTCTCGCAGTGAAAGTTAGTGAAACTTTCCCAACTTGCAGGCCTAATCAGCTTGTGACCCAGTATTTGATTCTTCTCCGTACAAACTACTTCTGAGAACTTTTGCAAAAACTTTACCGTTTACTTCAAGAACTGCTCTTTCCTATCCAGGACACTAGTCCATTGACTTTGGCCTACGACTATTGAACTGAATCGAGTCTTCTAGTGAACTAAATCTATTTGCACTGCCTAAGAAAGTATTTGTGATCTATTCTGCTAACTTGTGCCTTTTTACTCCCACTGAAAGTAACTGAACTGAACTGAAATGCCACTTTGCTCCTATTTCAGGGGAACCTAATTCAGCAACTCATTGGTTTGTTATTGAAGTGTGTTTGTGTATAATATTAAGTTGCCTCCTTCTAGTGAATGTTTTCTAAATGATTGTGTAATAAATTAATATGTGTTTTACCAAGAAACCTTGAGTGTGTCTACTTGAACCACTGCGATTGTAAGACCTCTGTGTAACCTCTTGTACTGCTCACATTCCCTCTTGAGATAAGCCTGGCTGCTCAGCTCACTACCACAAAACTGTGTAGTACATACTTATACCAAAGGTTGGTTTTGCTTACACCTATAGTCCTAATTGTATGTGGTGGCCCCAGAGGGTACTGCATGCAATTCTGCCTAACACTTAGTTAAAATGTATCCTCACATTATTCTTACTATACAATGGCTTTCTAAAAGATACCAATGAGCGTAACGATATAAGCAGTATCAAAAGTGTAAAGATGTAGTACTACACCTGCTAAATATTTTGATGGCTTATTTACAAATGCCTCAAGTGATATCAGATCTAATATATATTACATGGCCTGCTGTTGCGGCCCTGTAGTTATGGTTAACTTGGTCAACCCATCGGAAGAGCACTTTTTCGGCGGTTTATTTATTTATTTATCACATTTTTTGAGCACCAGAGCCAAAGGGCATTGTGACGCTGTTACAGGACCAGTTACTCACAGAGTGGCTTAGCATGCAAGAGGAGAGGGGAGGCATTACCGACATTGACATACAAGTAGGGTTGATCACAATGTCACTTGCAGTGGCATACAATAACCCTGCCTTATTGTGTGCATAGTTTTAGGAGAACAGCAACCTTTTCAGGGCTTTTTAGAAGGCAAGTAATATTCTCCGCTTATTGGGCAAATGTGAGGGTGTTCCAATTCTTAGCTGCCAGCGTAGGGAAGCTGCACCCCTCTCCTTTGATTCGATTGAATTTCGGAATTGTTAGGAGATGAGAGTATGGTGACCTAGTTGGTCTGTTTGATTTTGCTCTGATGATTTTTTGGGTAAGGTATACTGGTGCAGTATCCGATAGGCATTTGTGAGTGATTGAAAGTCTCTTGAATATGATCCTTTCATGCATGGAACCAATGGGCTTCCCTTCTTGCAGCTTAGTTATTTTCTCTTTTGGAGATGTTGAGAACGGAGTGCTGGGAATTGTTTTGGATTGTCTGCAATGTTTTGAGGTTTTGTTGGGAAGTACCTGTAAAGAGGGTATTACAAAAGTCCAGTCTGGTCCCTATTACAGCCCTTGCAATGTAGAGGCAGCAGGAGGGTGTTAGGAATTGTCTGGCAGCATTGATCAACTTAGTTGTGTAGGCTGAAGAGGAAGCAATTGAGTTCCCATGTTGTGAGAAGGAGAGGGTGGCATCTAGGTGGAACCCATGCTCTTTTACTGAGGTGGAGACAGGGATTAGATTTCCGGTCGAGGGTGAAGGAGGCGAATTGCGTGTTGAGCTTCTTTAATGTAGCTGGAGACCCAATCAGCATGATCTCGATCTTATCATCATTGAGGCATAGATGATTAATAGTCATCCACGTCTGAATTGTTGAGTAGATTTTGTTGATGGTAAGGGAGTCGATGTCATAGATGCCAGTCAGGGGGAGAGGATTTGGGTGTCATCGGCATAATTTGTGTACCAGATGCCAATGGAGTTCAGGAGCTTGAATAGGGGTCTGGTAAATATTTTAAAAAGGGTTTTGGGAGACACCGGAGCCTTGAGGGGGAGGCCACCCAGGTGGTTGCTTTTTGGGAGAAGTTGGCAGCTACTGTCAGGTGATGAAATAGTATATTGTGGTCCACTAAGTCGAAGGCGGCTGATAGGTCAAGGAGCAGGAGGAGTGCAGGTTCCCCTCATCTCTAAGGTTGTCAAGTTGGTTTTTCAGGTCTAGTAACGCAGACTCTGTGCCATGTCCATGCCTCAAGCGCGATTGTCGAGAGCCTAGGATATGGTTAGTTTCCAAGTAGTCATGTATTTGGATGTATGCTGCTCTGTCCAGTATATTATGCAGGAACATTATTGTGGTGATGGGACGATATTTGTTAGGCTCTGCTGGCTCCAGTGTTGGTTTCTTCAAGAGTGGGAGGACCCATGCTTCTTTGAGGATCGCAGGGACCATAGTTGAAGTAAAGGAGGAATTTATGAACCTTGTGATGAATGAAGTTAGGGCTTCTGTGCAATATTTGATGATGAAGGCAGGGCAGATGTCTCCCCTACATTTTGACATATTTAGGCTGGATGAGATGCGGGCAGTGTCTGTTTCAGTTATTCCTTTGAAACCAAAGGTGGGTGTATGATGGATCTGTTAGTGTGGGGGTCGTGGATGGTGCCAGTGGGTTCAATATATCCCTAATTTTGTGCTATTTTCTTCTTTAGCGTGGAGATTTGTGCACACATGGTGTCCTGAATGTTGGAACACCACAGTTCATCTTTGATGATAGTGGATGATGGGCGAGTATTTTGAAGATTTCTTGCGGGTTAGATTTGGCATTCAGAATTGTAGAGTTGAAGGCTGTAGCTTTTGCAGTTATGATGGCCTGTTTGTATTCACTTGCAGTCTTGTCGAGAAGGGCTTTGGTGTTTCTTCGTATTTAGAGCAAGGAGATTAGTTGTAAACTATGAGTTGATGTGTGCTGTAGGTTTAGCTTTTCGTGGGGCTAGCAGGGCCACAGTGTTGAGTCCTTTTTCTTGCATGTTAATGTATAGATTGGCTAGGATCCCAGGATCATCTGAGAGGAGGTAGGAGTGGTGTAGGTGAGGAGATATAGGGCCTCATTACAACTCAGGCGGTAAGGGTTTTACAGCGGCGTAAACAGCGCCGACCCTTACCGCCTGAGTACGAGGTCCCTTAGCGCCATGGCGGACTTAACACCTGCTTTTAGCAGGTGTTAAAATCCATGGCGCTAAGGGACCATGGAGTTAATTACGCCACCGTAATTTACGGTGGCGTAATTAACGCCTTCCCCACTCCCATTATGCCCTATGGGGCAAAATGGGAATGGGGAAGGGAAAATGGGAAAATGGGGATTTACCGCCCCGCCAAGGTTGGAATGGGGCGGTAAGTCCGCCTACCACCATGGCGTAAACATAGTTTACGCCATGGTGGTAAAGTCACGGCCCAGGCGGTAACTTACCGCCTGGGTCGTAATGAGGCCCATAGTGTCTTTGGTCATCTTCCGGGTACTGTGGGACCAGGTTGGTGGCAGAGCAGGGAGTGCAGGGATAGGCATCTTAGCGAGTGGAAAGGTAAAGGTAAGGATGTGGTGATCAAACCATGGGCAAGGAGAATTGGACAGTATGGTGATTTGTCTGTTGAGCTCTACTACCCAGTCCAGTGTCCAGCCTTTGTAATGGGTAGGTGACTAAAGCCGATAACTGAGAGGCCATTGGCCACTGTAGCGGCATAGGGGTCTGATTGATCATTGAGACTTAGGTTGAAATCGCCTTGCAAGATTGCTCTTGTTGTAGGTTTGATGTTGTTTCCTAAAATAAGGTTTTGGTTCTCTTGAAAGGAAGCAAGTGGGCCAGGGGTGGTAAATAACTCATAATTATGCCCGCCCCTGTATGAAACTGCCCAAAACCTTGCAAAAAACACATATGGCCCTGTCAGATAAATTGATTCTGTGAATTTTGGTGAGGTTTTGTGCAGGGGGGGTCAAAGTTATAGGGGTGTTCCCAAAATGTGTGGGTTTCCCCATAGATGCAATGGAAAAGAAATGTTGCTCATGCCTACAAGCCCAAACCACTAGGTGGATGTTCACCAAATTTGCACCAGGAATGGCAGATGGGTCCCGAAAGTGTGATTATGTAAATTTGGTGTAAGGGTGAAGGATAGGGGAGGGGAATACAGATGGAGCTGTTTGTAAAGGTGGAAAATGGAGTTTGCAGATGCCGCCGAGTCTGTGGTCAATGTTGGTATCCGCAGACATAGTTTGCATTGGAAGGGGGTTCTGGGCGAGTTTGGTTATTTTAACATGTATTGTATGTGATTGTTATATGATTTCATGGTATTGTGGTGGATGGGGCCTGAGGCCAGCTTTTTGAGGGCATGGCCACAGGCCATGCCCCCAAGAAGCTGGCCACAGTCCACATACACTAGAGTAATATGTGTACTGTAATTATAGGTACTGTAGGGGGAGTATACAGTATTTGTAATATGGTGGTATAATACAATTGAAGTGCCGTACAAATGAGGGTAGTGGTTATTGAATTTGTATTTGTTTCTTTGTAAACATAACAAATAGGATTACATTTGTTAGGGTAACATAGTTGCAGATGGTGATGAAGGAGAAATCGTTGATTCTTTCTCTGTGAACAAAACCCTGCATACTATGTTAAGCAGGATAGTTTAACATGTTTAATTGCATACAATTTCACACATTCATGTACTTTTTAGACCCTCATAAACAGTGCATGCTATTTACTGTTTGGCACAATATTAGTGTGTGGTACTCTGTTGTTGAATTGACATTAAATATTCATTGGGTCATTGGGAGAAAATAATCAACACAGGATTAAAAGAAAGAACTACTACATTTATGTGAATGTAAGTTTGACAGTATGTTTTTTTGTACCGTGTTGTATTTAAGGGAATGATTAAAGTGCTTAGATACATATTGGCAAATTCTAAGTATATTTGATGTTAGAAGAAGTGTTGCAGTACAAAGAATTGTGATGGCATATTGGAAGTATAGTGCAATGAAGGGTATTTTTAAAGTAGTTAGATACCTGTTGGCGAGTTCTAACTATTTAGTAGTATTGTAGTATTATGGATGCATTTAGATACCACTTGGCCTATTCTAACTGTTGATAGTGCTACAGTACAGTGACTAACTTCAGGTTTAAGGAAAATTAAGAAGGCATTTGTTAGAATTCCTGGTAACCTATGTTTTAGAGTAACGAAAGTGCTATTACATTCAAATAAACCACCTTTTTTAACATATGCAGTATAGTGGCCTGCAGTGGTTGTGACACCAATGTTTATTTTTTTGTCGTATCCCCTGAAATGACAGCAGGAACAATACTGTCCGTAGACTTACAGGGGTTAGTGGTTTCAGAAAAAAGGATTGTAGTTTTAGGGACTGACCAGCACAGGTGCGAGAGGTGCACAGTACTTTGCATTGACCCGAGAGTACCCCTGAAGGAGGTGACTGATGCAGAATTGTTGGAAGACAGGCCAGATGACAGAGAGATTGTATTAGCAATATGTATACCTTGAGAAATAATGGTAAAGTACAGAAAAGTTCAGTGTACCATGATCGCCCTTATGGCCCCACCCCAGTTTGTTGAGGCAGATTCGGAGCAGGTGCAGAGAGGCTATGGGTGACAAATCCCCATGATGTAGAGCTCCTACATGGAGTGACCCCAGTAAACACAAGATTACCTAAGGGGAACCGTGAGAGCCCGAGTATTTTCAACAGAACACTGAACACAGATTTAGGGAACATTCAAGTGTCCAGTATGATCATACAGTTTGTGGACGATCTGCGGGTATTCAGTAACACTGAGCAACAATGCAGACAATACTCAATCACACTTACAGCATCTGACTTGCAAGGGGTACACGATTGACAAAGCAAAGCTGCAATACCCTCTAGAAGAAGTTTTCTACCTAGGGCAATTGATCTCAGCACATGGCAAACAAATAATACCCAACTGCTCTGCCGCTGTGGCGCCACAACCCAGCCCATGACATTGAAAGTTCCTGGGGTTGTGTATTTACTGCAGGGCATGGATTCTCAATTACACAGCATACACAAGGCCACACTTACAGGGTGTCAAAGAAGCACAAAAGACTAACAACAAAATTGCATGCACTGAAGAGATGTTACAACATTTTGATGAACTTTAAAAAGTTATCTCGATGCACCCTTGTTGATTACCACAGACTATACACAGGAATGTGATGTATTCTCAGATTCTAACTGACAGCTCATGATTTCGGTGCTGACACAGAAAAGCACACTAGGCAATAATCCACTGGTCTATTACTGTGTCACGTGGGACTCAGTGATGATGGGGCCGTTCGCTTGTGAACATCCTCTTGCAACTGCGGCATTTGCCATAAAAACAATCCACAAATGTGATTGGCTGTTCAATCACGCTCAAAGTGGAAGATGCCATCTTTTTCATTCAAGAAAGGTCAAAATCTACCCCTGCACATGAAACCATTCTGTCCGGCCCAAACATACACATTATATGATGCAAAATGGTAAACCATGCGACAATCATTACAGAAATGTAAACTGATGAGGATTTGGCCAGACGCAACTGTGTAACATACGAGGGACAGGAGGATGACATCCCCAAAGCAAAAGACAGACCACTGAAGGGGGCTGAGGTCATCTTCATTGATGGGTCAGCGACAATTGACCAGGAGTGCATATGGTTGCAGCAGTAGTACACCTAGTTGATGGTGAATACGAGACATTCATTTTGAAAAGGTTACCCAGGCATTTATCAGCACAGGAAGCAAATCTCATTGCACTCATTGAAGCATTGAAATCATCAAAGGGGTGCACCATGACAATTTAGTCGGATTTGGCATGCTTCACTACCACAGTGCATGCCGGTCTTTCATGCTGGAAGAGGAAGAGCTTCAGGAGGGTGCATGCAGCATTGCTAGACAAGCTAATTTTCGTGCAATCGCAGCCTTCTGTAGTGACGGTTGTTAAATGCGCCGCCCATACTAATAACATAGATGAGGTGTCACTTGGGAACACCACCACAGAAACCGCGGTCAAATTGGCAGGATATCTCTCAGTACCAATTGTGGCAGAGTATGTCGTCACGACCCCCAGCCACCTGTCTCATACAGTGCCCTGCCCAGAGCAAAACTAATGGAGTTGCAGGGAAGCACCCCACAGGATGAAAAACAACTGTTGGTAAAAATAGGATGCATGCAATCCCGTACTGACTTCTTGCGGAGACAGGAATGTACAGGAAAAGCAGTAATACCACACAAATTGTTGATAATAGAATTTGACCAACTACACCACCATTCGCACATCTCCAAACAACACATCGCTGCTGACATGCAAGAGGACTGGTTAATTCCAAACATTCAGGAGCATTTAACAAGCCTGGTGATTAGGTGTGCCACGTGCCAGACCTTCAGTACACGGATGACATTAAGGACACTGAGGGTCACCTTGCCCCGCCATAGAGGACCATTCCGTGAGTTGCATATCGACTATGCGGATATGGGTGAGAGGTGCAGTGGGTCCCGGTGCATGATCGCTTTTGTCTATCCGTGGCACACACTTTTTAAGAGATTACTGCACTGCTTGGCATTAAACACCGGATATGCATGATTTATCATCAGAGCCCAACAGGGTTGTGGAGAGGATCAATGGACTCCACAAAATTAAGCAGTCTAAGCTTTGTACCGTGTTGAAGAAAAAGTGGGTGCATTGCTTACCATTGGCACTGTTCAATTGGACACGCAGCCCAACAAGGACCATGTATCGCCACATGAGGTGGTGACTAGTCATCCCATTCACACGCCAATATCTCCCGTTAGGAAGGCGTCAGAAACACATAGGGCAGCAGCTGTCTTAGGAGACAAACTCAAAGACTATTTGACAACACTAACACAAGCACTCAAATTTATTTCCTGACAGATTGCACTGCACAGATCTGGAGAAGTGCCTGGTGACTACATGACTGACTCTTCACCCACTCTACCGCTCTACTCTACTCTTCACCCACTCAGGATGCTTCCGGGATACCTTATCTACATGCAGTCCTTTGTCTGCAGGTGGAGTTGCTCCAGATTTAAGGACCTTTTTAGGTCATATCTTCAACTCTTCAACTCCCCTCGCAGTGAAGGTGAAGCAGCTGCTTTATTGAATTCACCTCTTAGACATTCAAAAAGTGCCTTTCGACGCTTCACCAGCATTTTAAAATCACTGACCATGTACATCTATCTCACCTACTTTCTCACTGCCAGTAGTCACCCGCACCCCCACACAAAACCTGTGCCCAAGCGCGGCTGCTAGAGAAGGTCACATTTACATAGGGGAAGGGGGCTCTATCTCTTGCTCTATCTCACTTTATCTCTCTTCTCTCCCTCTCTGCTCTCTCTCTCTGTCCCTCTCTCGCTCTCTCTCTCTGTCTCTCTCTCTTTCTCTCTCTCTCTCTCTCTCTCTCTTTGTGTGCATAAAATGTGCCTTTCAGGTTGGTCAAGAAGATGACCAAATCACTCATTATATAATAGAAAGAATTGTAGTTATTGGCCTCATTACAACCCAGGCGTTAAGGGGTTAACGGCGCCGTAAAAGGTGGCGGCGCCGTTAAACCCTTAATGCCTGATTACGAGGTCCCTTTGCGGGTGGCACTTTAACGCCTGCTTCTAGCAGGCGTTAAAAAACCAACCCACAAAGGGACCTAGGAGCTAATCACGGCACCGTAATTTACGGTGCCATAATTAGCGCCTTCCCCAGTCCGATTGAGCCCTATCGGCCAAAAATGGGAATGGGGAAGGGCCATGGCGGCATGGAGAATTACCGCCCTGCCAACCTCGGAATGGGGCGGTAATTCCCCATTCCGCCATGGCAGAGTCGGTAAGTTACCGGCATGGACCATGGTGCTATTAACACCATGGTCCAACGCCTGGGTCGTAATGAGGGCCATAGTATTTTGCCTATGTTTTCTTAATTATATATGTGTTCAATGCATTTTATAGCAGGTATATTTGCTATCTCTATGTTTTGCTTAGGGACGTACTTAGGGGCATATTTTATACTAAATGGACATGGAGTGGGGATAGAGGAGGGCATATCAATTTTACTGGAAATAACAGACCAAATGTGTGTTTAAACAAAACTGAACACCACTCAAATGGAACTGAAAATGTATTGTCCAAAAGGCCAAACTTTATGCATCAACAGATCAACAATTCTGAACACAAAAGGAACTCACCCCCTAACACTGGATTGTTAGAATATATTGCTAGGTCCCTATTCTTTCCCAGACTTCACAGTGCCTTTTAGAACACAACTCCTATTGATGTAAATAACAATACCACCTAAACGCACAACAAGACAAGCACCAAGGCAAAGTACCAAGCTTATAATGGGCTTGGTCAAGACGCCATAGAAGATGTGTGCCACCCAGAAATGTCTAACAGTGGGTATATGGACATGAGCTCAGTGGGGAGAAATAAAGTGAATGGAAGTTGTTATGTGTGTTCGCTGATAAAGCATGTGTCAGGGGCACGCAAGGTCCTAGTACTAGAGGAAGTACCAATTCGAGAGGTGCAATGCCTAGTACGTTTTGTGGTATGTAGGCTCAGGGGCACATCTTAGGTACACAATGTAAGGCTCAAACATTTTGATCGAGACCGCTTGCAATGCGACAAAAACCCAAAGGGAAGCAAATGCCTGAGGAGATCATACCTGGTGACACAAGGACTGAAATACACAAATAACAAATGGCAATAAACAACAGTGAGCGGCATGGCAGTGGGTCTGGTGTGATATGAAGAAGGAGTTTTGACCTGGGTGAAAGCAGTATGTGCACGGTTCTGGACTGAACATATCACTAAGCTAACATGAATTGAAGCAATGGAGAAACCAGTGAAAGTACACAGAGAGGAATCATAAGAACGTTGTTTTTACAGTACTGGAACAGTATCTTTAAGGGCCAATCAACATTGCAACAAAACCTTGGTCATTCCTGATCTCAAGAAAGGTACAGCGGCAGTGATGGATTTCGACTGGGTGTGCGGCCAACAAGTGTACTTGCACCCCCCACCATCATGAAGGGGCTATTGTTCACTGGCCACACTACACTTAGCCCTCCTTGTAATCCCAGAAGTATATTAGCAAGGAGGGCGATGGAGACTTTTGCCCCCTAACTGTGTGAAAACTGGGACCAACACAAAATGGCTGCAGGTTGTCGGCAGGCAACTGATCCAGCTGGCTAACAACACTGAGCAGGTGTTCAACGTCATAAAGGTGGAACTCCGTGCCTTGATGCTGATGATGATTCAGAACCGCTATGTCCTACATATGCTGACTTCCAAGGAGGGAGGCATGTGCAAAATAATTTGGGACTCATGTTGCACAGGAGGGCGTGTGTTGGATTCCTTCAATATTGGAGCTTAACTCATAGGTGATATTTCTAGGAGGATTCCTATATTCTGTGGCGTCCTATAGCTATGAGAGATATAGTCCATTCGTTGTAGATTAATGCCATTAGGTCTTTATTATCACAGTGGGTGCCGACACGTGTTTCGACCAATCAAGGGTCTTTATCAAGGCTGTGGTCATCATCCATTATACTTTGTTTGTAAACATATTGATGTGAACAAAGTATACCATATAGATTATGGAATCCAAGCACAAGTGTGACAGGTCAGAGTGATTTAGTGAATAGTTTGTCGAGAGACATGTGCATATGTTTAAGAAAAGGGAAGGGTTGTGTTGTGACATCAATTAATCATAAGTACATTTTCAGTTGCCCATTAATAACATGCATTATAATAATTACAGATTTTGGAGAGATTGGTGTATGCGTTACATATAGGTTTAAATAATAACAACGTAATGCACGAGAGACATAGCAACACAAGGGAAGGAAGGGAACAGGAGATTGTGTTCGCAGTTACCTCCATAATGATTTTGAATATAGAGTTGAGTTCATAATTGTACACTGGTAATGATTGTGGGTTTACAAATTGTGATTATGTTTCCTAAGTATCGTCTAGCCATGGATGAATGGATGCACTGGGTAGTGCTTCTGGGGATAAAGAAATTATAGATTATGTTTTTTGTGTGGTCCTCGCAACCAAGTAATTTGGCGGTGGTTATTATAGATATTCTTTGACTAAAGGATGCTAGTGCCCCCATAGTTCATGCTGTGCTTTTCCAAACTAGTCACGATTCGCACTGGTGTTCAATTGTTGTAGATTACCACTTGACAGTTCATGAACTCCAAATGGCATGGTTTTCATTGACTGCTCTTTTCCACATCGTCTGTTGGTCTACTGAATAGGTTGGAAAAGCACAGCAATTAACTATTGAGACATTTTCGTTTAAGTACCTAGATCATATTCATTAGAGATTGGTATTGGATCTTTTTCTGTGATCAAACATACATTTCCTTACATGTGCTAACTTCCAGCATATGGGAACTTGTTTTATACATTTTTTACGGTTGTTCATTATAATGTTATAGTGATTAACGGATTCAGCAAAACACTATAACTTGAAACCAATTAAAAATGGCCACCGGCACGCGATGACGTTATCATGCCGATGACGTCATCATGTTGCGAATACCAGTGCCATTTTCTAAATAAAATCGAGCAGTGAGCAAAGGTAGTCGCATCACTGCGATCCTGGTGTCCTGTGGATGCTCTCGCAAAGACATAAGAAGGTAAGAAAATATTGTATAAAATACTATTGAAGTAAGATGTAAACTATGTACTCCTAAGATTGCCACCTAATCACGGTCATATCTAAACACAGGGCACCAGAAAAGGAACCCTTTAGGAATCAAAAGAGCAAGCAAGCAAGCAAGGAGGAGTGCATTCACAATACTTCATGTAACATATTTTATCTGAATCAAAGTGGCATTAAGTAAAACATTAATTTATTACAGGTGAACTCACGGGCTCCAGACCAGAAAATGTAACAATACAGTTAATGCCAAGCAGAGAATCTAAAGTCTTGTAAATATGTGAATACCACTGTGCATGAGTTGACAATATTTTTGCATTCAACAAAAAGCTCTGCTGCAGAATGTATATAATCATTATGATTTTTTATTTTTTTTATTTTTACTTAGAAATTGTCCCTGAAGATGGTCATTAGGATCGAAATGCAAAGGACTTTTATTTCATAGGTCTGTGTTTTCATTGAAATAAAATATCTACAAAAACACTTGAACATTTCGGAATAAGAGAATCGTTTTCACTCTATATTAAATAAGAAGAATTAAACTTAACAGATCCAAACAACTAATAATTTACAGTGGGCCTCATTAGGACTCCGGCGCTAAACCATGGTGCTATTAGCACCATGGTCAATGCCGGAGTCCGCCATGGCGGAATGGGGAATTACCACCCCATTCCGAGGTTGGTGGGGCGGTAATTCCCCATGCTGCCATGGCCCTTCCCCATTCCCATTTTTGCCCCATAGGGCATAATGGGAATGGGGAAGGCGTTAATTACAGTACCGCAAATTGCGGTACCGTAATTAGCACCAAGGTCCCTTTGCGGGTTGGTTTTTAACGCCTGCAAAAAGCAGGCGTTAAATTCCCCAACCCGCAAAGGGACCTCGTAGTAAGGCGGTAAGTATTTACCGGTACCGGTAAAATACCGGTACCCGTAAACCCTTACCGCCTACTGTGTAATGAGGCCCATTGATAAGAAAATAATGTATGCAGCGTGAGCTGTCGTGAACTCTGATCACTCAGCCAGCACAGGAAAAATAAACATGTATATAGAAACACACACTTGCAAGTGAATGAAACCTCAGTACTATCCAGTTCACCAACTCTGATCTTGCTTTCGAAGTTCCTTTAAATTCTAAGTCTATGTGAAGCCTTATACCAGGTCTCAGCCACGTGAGTTTTTTCAGGTTATTTTCAAATTGTAACAGAACATCATGGCCTATGTTAGTTATCCATTACACAAATATAATGTCAACAATATTTAATGGGCCCAAATGGTTATAAAGCATTTAAGAGCTACTCAGACTTGTTACTTAAATTCCTCTTATTCCAAAGGAATGAAAGACTTCATTTTGAGCATGGTGATAACAGAATGAAATGAGGCTTTGTCCCACTCCAAAAGGGTCAGTCCAGTCCGAACTGCTAGGACGCATCTCTTCTGCATGAGACCACAAGCATCCCTAGACATGTTTTGCCATAAGGAACCAAGCTGCACCTCATGCTAAGGCCCAACAAGCCGAAAACATGTGGGGGTGTTTGAGTTTCCATGCAGAGGGGACCTGGCCTCTCAGTTTGGGCTTTTCTGCTCAAATTGGTGGAGTAACCGACAGATCTTCATATGGCTGGACTGCTTTTGCAATGGCACAAACAGGCTAAAAAACGGTGGTTGCCCAGAGCATTGGCAATGGTTCAGATTTATTCAAAACTGTCCACCCATCAGTTTTCGGATGTAGTTTGTCTCCCTGTGTCAGAGAGGGTAGGCCCAGACGTGGATCCCTTGCTCGGGGGACCAAGCTGCACCTCACCGATGATGCCCATCAAGGCTGAAACATGTCTGGAGTTGCTTGTATTTGCATACAGAGGGGAACTGGCCCAGCAGTTCGGGCTGGGGTGTTCCCACTAGTGGCAGTACCTGACTGATATGCACATGGTTGGACTGCTTTTGCAATAGGGCAGATGATCTAAAAAGGAGGTGTGAAAGGTTGACCAGAGCAGTGCCAGTGGTTCAGATTTATTCAGAACCTTCCAACCAAAACATTTTTGGTTGTAATTAGTAATGGATGAACATAGCTGTAAAAATGAATTGAGCATTGATCATAGATGGATGGAAGAAAAGAGTAAGGAGGAACAAATGGTCATGGAGGGGATTGTTATCTCAGGAAGGTGCAGCTGGATTATTCTGGAGTCATTTGCTAGAAACAGTTTTATACTTCCTGAACTCAGGTCTGCTCTTAGAGTATAACACACAGGTACAGCCCTCTTCTAGCCTATATACGTTGCTATTTTTCTGCCTGTGAATGATCCTCGGTCTGGGTCACTGCTAGAGTATCTTTTTCTTTGAAGTACTGCTGGTATAATATTATTTTTTAATTGACCTCTCTGTGCAATACATGTGTGGATTCCTCTATTTTTACCATTCACATATGACCATAAATGTACATATGGCCACACTTGTACATTTCCTCGGTTTTTGCTGACACCTATGCTTAATATTTGCCTTCTCTACATGTCCTTTATTGTGAAACGTTATAAAAAAAAATTGTTTAAAATATAACTTTAATATATGTTCTGTGTTAGATCCCTGTTCCTTTTAAACACTGATATCAGTTGCAAACTCTGAACTTTGCTTTAGTTAAGCAGGACTGCCACATAGACAATTTTCCTAGAGACTGTTGGGACACACTAGGCTTGTAATCACACTATGAATTGACACCATCCATCCATCAATCTGAAATGCATTTGATTCATATTTTCTTTTAAACACATGCATGACCCGCAGCACACCGTGCTAGTCCAGTTCTATGAAACTACACACCTTGAAGCACTACTAGATATTCCATAGCACCCAATAGGGTTGGGGAGCGATATTACAGCTGGCTGTAATAGCACAGAAAATGGCCAAAAACGGCCTGCAACAAGCTGGAGGTAAAAATGCCAATTTCCGCCCAACAGGTCATTTGGCCATCCCTTAAATGTGGTGGTAATACCATTACTGCTGCATTTAAAGGGCTCAGGTTGGACTTGTGATGAGGCCCATGGTCTGTGTCATTTCATCTTTCCACCACAAAGTGGCGACGAGTGCGTGAAGCACACAAGGAGATTGTGATGCCAGGCAGTGGAACTGAGCAGTGCTGAGAGAAAGAACATAGCTCTGCACGCCAGCGTCAAGCTCCATCTGCAGGTAGCAGAGAGTTTATGAAGAGACAATTGTCCCAGGGTGTGCCGGGACCTTTTCATAGATGTAAGACGATAAGGAGACGGGTTGGAGAGAGGGTGCGAGTGGAATTACCAGAATCAGATATATCTTGAGGAGGTCATCATCAAGATATATCTGATTACCATCATCACACTTTTATTGCAACATCGCCATCAAAAGTATATACAAACACAATCCACAAAAATAGCAACACTGTAAACCTTTACTCCAATAATGACATCACATAAATTGATCATCAAACCATGGCATAAGAAAATACAATATGGCAGATATCAATCTATCAATACAGATGAAAAACACATTGAGCAAACTTCAACATAGCCTGCATAGAAGATCTTGAAAGTTGTAAATAAGTTCCAGAAGACAGTGTACATTGTCGGTTGAAAGTCACACCATCTAGATGTTTTCAGCAACTTAGTTCTAAGTAACCAAGACGATGAATATGACTCACAAATGCCAAAATCACAAATTTACCAAATGTACTCTTGGACAATACCAAGGCTTCATGCAGATGCCTAACATTACATTTCAGCAATATAGGTTTTAAAACATATTTCAAAGTCCCATGTATTATGGGCATGTCTTCACTGTCAAGAGAACAAACCAAGTCTTGGATTCGATCACACTCCATTTGAAGAGTAACATATTTAATGTTAACATACACAGCCTATGCCTCATATACAGTGATCTCATCAATGGCATTGTAATGTTGTCCAAGTAGTTTTCCCTGCCTATATTTTGTTGACAGCTATGATATTGATGTAAAGCAACTGGCAGTGCTATGTTTTGACTTTAACAGGTATTCCTGCCTGATCAATGATTTGGTCTGCAAATTTATAGAGCCAGGGTTAGACCCTAGATGATCCAAATTCAAGGTGCTAAGCTCACCCCTGACATGCTTACACCATTGGATACTACTACCACCTGGTTGTGACAACACATGACGTATAGCATCTCTAATTTTAGACAATTCAGGGGTAGAACAGAGTCATATCTAGTATAAAGTTGGTTTAGTGGCGAATATGTCAGCTGTAAGTGGTTGTAATCATTCGATATGCAAAGGCATATTAGGGGTGCTCATAGGTGCCCATGCGAGTTTTTGAGAAAAGCATTTCCCAACTACTTGCAACTTTCTGCAATTTACATAACCCCAGATATCATCGCCATAAATTGACTTGGCCCTCGCTTACATGTTACACCGTTCAAGCAAAGGAGACAGTCCTGCGGCACCAAGTCTCAAGCAAATTTTATTAGAGCACAGCTTATTCTGTCCAATGTCACTATTCGCTGGATGAAATACCATGACATTTGTTTTTTTAATGTTAATTGTGAGGCCATTATACATGCAACCCACAGAGTATAAGTGGGAAAGAACATTGTCATTTAGATTAAAGTGAGAAGAGAGGAAAATACCAAAAGAGAAGTTGATTAAGAGAGAATGGAGAAAAAAGGTGGAATGGAGTGACTATTACTAGGATGATGAATGTAATAGTAGAAACTAACAAGGGGGACCTGAGAGACTTTCTGCCAGACATGAGTCTTGGTTACAAGAGCCTTACCTAGAGTATTTAGCTCACTATCTTTCAAAGAGGTGAAAGATAGTGAGCTGAAGACTCTGGGTAAGTCTCTCATAACCACGACTAACGTATGGCAGAGGGACTCCCTTTGGTAATTTGCATATTTAAGTAATATTGGGTATCACCCTAAGTTACTAGGGGAATCCAGACGTGGACCCCTTGCTCACTATTCTTAGAGAGGCACAGCTAAACTCTAATGATGAGGTCCAACCAGGCAGAAACACGTGTCTGGGGTTGCTGTTGGTACTTTTTTTCAGAGGAGAATTGCCTAGCATTTCGGTGCTGGACTGCCCCAGGGCAGGGCAAAGACTGATATGTTTGGGATATCTCTTCTCTGTGAAAGATAGTGAGCTAAAGACTCTGGGTAAGTCTCTTGTAACTAGGACTAATGTCTGGCAGAGGGACTCTCAGGACACCCCTCGTTAATTTGCATATTTAAGTAACTTTGGGTATCACCCTAAATTACTTAGGGGAATCCAGATGTGGACCCCTTTCTCACTATTCTTAGAGAGGCACAGCTCTACCCTACTGATGAGGTCAACCAGACCGAAACACGTGTCTGGGGTTGCTGTTGGTACTCTTGTTCAGAGGAGAATTGCCTAACATTCGGAGTTGGACTGCCCCAGGGCAGGACAAAGACTGATATGTTTGGGATATGACTTCTCTGTGAAAGATAGTGAGATAAAGACTCTGGGTAAATCTCTCGTAACCAGGACTAATGTCTGGCAGAGGGACTCCCAGGACCCCCCTTGTTAATTTGTAATAGTAAAAACATGCCAGGGAATCCCAGAAAGAAATGGGAGTTATGGAAGGAATTTTTCAGGCATACATGGATGCCCAAGATGGTGAAGTGTTAAAAGCATCAAAGAAGCTATCACTACTGAAATCTGCATTTGGTGCAGAGACAGTGAGATTAATGAGGCATCTATCGGCATGACCAGATGAAGAAGAGAAGGACTTGTAATTTGTATGGAAGGCAAGGTTGGAAGAGAGATTTGGTGAAAAGTGGGCTGTAGTTCTGGAACGTTTCAACTTTTATTCAAGACATTAGTTGCCAGGAGGAGGCATAGATCAATATGTGGGTGTATTCAGAGGTTTGGACTCAAATTGTGGGTTTGGAAGCATCACTTCAGAGCAGTCTTGGGAGGATAGCTCAGGGGCAACATGCTCGCCTTGGAAGCAAAACGACACAAAGCTCCATAGATTCGATCCCCGGGTCCGTGCTTAGAACCCTCTGGGTATTAAGCACTTTATAAATAACCTATCATATATCATACCTACTAAGGATCAGATTTTATTCAATGCTTATATTAACAGAATAAGAGAGAGACTTTGGGTGGGAGAGAATCTGGACCTGATTAATGCCAGTGAGACAACAAGATGTATCGAGGCATCTGAGCTGATTATGAAGACTTTAGAAGGAGAAAAGAAAGATTAACTATATGTAATGGTTGTCACCAAGAAGGAAGAACAAAGAGGAAGAAAAGAATCACAAGAACATTTCCGCAGTCCTGCAGGAGGGAGATGAAATTATAATTTCAGATATGGCAAGCTAGATCTCCTGGTGAGTAGTAGATTGTGTTGAGCAGTTGAGAAGGATTGCTCCAATTATGGGAGAAAAGTACATTTTGTGAGAATGTGTTATGTGAAGAACAAGAGCAGAGTCGGCTACATAGAGCCATATATGTATATGGGAAAAGAAGAATATGAGTATTTTGTATTAATGTCTGATGTGAAGGGAGAGAGGAATGAGCAAGATAGACCTTGATGAGTGGTTATGTTTAATTCTAATGGTTATATAAAAAATAGTTATTGCCGATTTGTGCTCCAAATACACCATGCTCAGTTTACATGATTTTAAAGTAGTGTTTGGAGAATGTGTGTTGCATACACCAGATATCTATCCTGGAAGATATGGGGGAGAAAGGATTGTGATTTTGAGCACATAAGGTGCAATATCATTTATGAAGATTGTGGCATATCACCCAAGGTATATGCTTAAGGAGCACTGATATGAGGGTAGATACTCCAAGGAGAATTAGGCTGCAACCGGGAGAGAGTGAGCAGGTGTTATGCATGGGAGAGTGGAAAGCTCAGGAGGTTGTGAGCAATCATCCAAAAGTGTTTTGGAAGAGATTAGGAATGCTAAGGAGTGTTGTACACAAGCTAGTTTTGAAGGAGAGAGCGATTCCAGTAAGCTGTAAAGTACTAAGAGTTCTGACAAGTTTGAGGGCTGAGCTAGAGAAATTAAAGTAAGAGATGGTGGATCAAGAAGTTGTGGACCAAAGAGAAGGCGCAGAATCACCTATAATGATAACGAAAAGGGAGATGGAAGGATTGGAAAGTGTGAAGACCTGGGAGGCCAGAATTTGTTTGTGGTGCGAGATTGCCATCCGTTGCCCA
Source organism: Ambystoma mexicanum (assembly GCF_040938575.1). Classification (NCBI taxonomy): domain Eukaryota; kingdom Metazoa; phylum Chordata; class Amphibia; order Caudata; family Ambystomatidae; genus Ambystoma; species Ambystoma mexicanum. The sequence continues at coordinate 1,176,758,122 of NC_090933.1, forward strand.
TCTTGTGGGAAATGTTGGTTCTGTTAGGTCAAGCAAAACTGTTTATCACAAGTTCTGTGACTGACACCTTTGCTGCGCCACCGAAAAATGTTTGACTTCGAAAATAAATGTCCTTGGTCACTATGGTTACAGTAATCAAAGATTTTATTTTTCATTGCCCTTTGAGTTGTGTTGTGGTGTGTTTCGGCCTCTCAGGGCCTTTGTCAAAACAGAAACTTGTTAGTTGGGCAAATTTTGTTCATGCTCTAACAGTTTTTATACAGCCATATCACGGTCGGAAGAAAAGCTTTTCACTTACACTGGTGCCGACACAAGTAAACAGGTCCGCAGCGCTGAAAGAGGGATTAACCCGTGATTCTTCTGACCACGATATGGCTGTATAAAAACTGTTAGAGCATGAGCAAAATTTGCCCAACTAACAAGTTTCCGTTTTGACAAAGGCCCTTGAGAGGCCGAAACACGTGTAAACAACTCAAAGGGCAAAGAAAAAATAAAATCTTTGATGACTGTAACCATAGTGTCGAAGGTCATTTATTTTCGGAGTCAAACATTTTTCAGTGGTGCAGCAAAGGTGTGGGTCACAGAACTCACATTAGAAACCAAGGGAGGGGGGAGATTGGTCCCTCCTTGAATCATCACACCAGCGCAACACCATACCAATAGGTGGTACATTGGGTTCTCCGGCATAAGAAGCTGTACCCATAACACCCCCCCAAAATACACTAAGAAACACTAAGAAACATTGTTTATCACTCTGGACATGACAAGTGGGTATCACCAGATTAGGCTTCATGAGGAATCAAAACCACTGATGGCAATTATCAAGCTGAAGGGTCTTTACCAATTCAAGTAAATGCCATTCGGCGTAGTACATGCATATTCGGAATTAGGCACACTTTTCTCAAGGGCATTAACATCACTATATCTTTCAAAGACGATTTACTAACGTATGGAAGAACAAAGGAGGAGTATGGTTTAGCTTTGGGACAGGTTCTGGAAGTGTTAGAGAAAAGTGAGATGACACTGAAATTTAATAAAGTGCAGGTTCTTTGTTGAGGAAGTTGAGCATCTTGGCCGCAGTATATCAGGGGAGGGTGTCAAGCCAAAAGTTGGCTTGTCACATCTATACTGAAAGCACCAAGACCAAGAAATGTAGAGCAAGCACACACAAAACTGAACCATTGGGAAGATTGACAAGTAAAAGTGAAATATGCAGATGGACAGACATTGACGAAACATGTTTTCAGAACATTAACATGCAAATTGGACAGGCTCGGCCATTGAAAGGTTTTGAGTGTGGTAAGGCGTGTGTATTGAGTGTAGATGCATGCAATTATGAGCAATCCTATCACAGAAGGATACATGACCACAAGTGTAATTAAACATGTGTCAAGAACTTTTTTGGAGAAAGAGTGGAAATATGCGATAATATAAATAGAGGCTCTTGCTTGTGAGTGGTCAATTGAACATTTCAAGATGTGAATTTGGGGAATTTGTTTCACATTAAGGAAAGACCATAAACCGTTGGGCCATGTTTTAGCTCTAGGAAGTGGGAAGAATTTGACTGCCAGATTACAAAAGACTATAAAAGATGTGAAACTACAATTGTGTACATTTAAAATTGAATATATTCCCAGTAAATGCAATGTGGAGGCAGATTGCTTGTCAAGACTGTCATTGCAAGTGGAGAGGGAGCAAGCAGAGTCAGAGAGTGTGGTTGCATGGATAGAACATACAGATGTAATATACGGAGAAGTAGCATGGATTGAGGAAAGGGCCATCTCAAGAGAGGAATAGAGACAGAATGAACAAGAGGATGAGGCATTGCAAAGAGTAAAATAGTATTGTGTGCTGGTTTGGCATCACATAGAACATTACACGGTGACCTGAGTGCCTGGAAGATGTTAGAAGAGAAAGTGTGCAGGGAGGAAGTGTCATGAGATGTGAATTATTAATACCACCTTTGCTGTTGAGAACTAAGTTGATTAAATAAGCTCAGGAAAGGCAAATTGGAATAAGTGGAACAAGAAGGGGATTGGAGGCTGATTTTTTTAGGTGGCCAGGAATGAATGTGGACGAGAGTAGAGTGAGATGATGTGTACCATGTCAGAGGGGCGACAAAGGTATGGTGACAAGAGAGAGTCCTATCATGCCTCCAGTGGGAGCCTGGGGGAAGGTGACCTTCAACATGACTGGACTTTTCTGAGTTCTGCAGCTGGACCGTAGGTGTTTAAGCAATTGATTAGCATTCAAAGTGGACAATTGATCGACCCATGCGAGCGGTGAACACGCAAAGCATTATTTAGTTCTTAGTTAGCAAAGGAGTACCTGAGGAAATTGTCTCTGACATTGGCATACAGCTCAAATCTCTTGTAATGAAGGATTTCTTAACAAACTATAATATAAAACAAAGATGCTCAAACAGTATATCACCCACAATACAATGGGGTGATAGATTCAACAGAAGACTACCAGAACGAGTGCAGGTGTGCATGCAGAATGAGTGCAATAGGAATTGATTAGGTTTCTCTTCTCGTACCGCACCACACCTCAGAGTATGGCAGAGGGAGTCCCATTATAGCTAATTCACAGACAGTTGACATGCACATTGCGGAGTCTGGGATGCATGCGAATAAAAGGGAGAAGGTTTACGTGGGATGACATCAGGAAATGGAAAGAGAGAAAGAGAGAGTAAGAGAGAAACAAAACCAGCAAACCTAATACACTGTTTGGAGATACAATGTGTAAAATCACTTAGAAAGAGATAATCATATGCTACGTGTGTAGTTGCCAAAAAGAATAACACAGGGAATGTCAATATTGTCGAGCCCAAAAAGAGTAAAGGGATGCAAAGGGAGTTGGGTGATACTGGAAAATGAAGACTAGTGGAATATGGGGCAATAGTAGGGTGCAGAATGAATGAGGGAGAAGGGACAGGTGGTGAGTTGGCAGCATCGAATGAGAAATGATGGTAGAGATGAACAGTCAGCATGAGGGACGAGTGATGAAAGTAGAGTGGAAGATGTGGAGGCCGTGAAGACACCGTGTATGGAACAAGGGGGAGAAAGAGTGCAATATAAAAGTGGATGAAGACCAGCAAGAAGAGTCCTTCCCATAAAGTACAAAATGGACGTATTATTTGGAGCTGTAAGAGTGTGTTAAAGCAAAGGAAGGCAAGGAAGCGAGAACTGTTACGCATACATGTTCACGCGGGTTCAGCTGGCGGTGGAACCCGCGTGGAGAGTTGGACGGCGACATGATGGTTGGGCAGGATTGGCCATCCTTATCCTAGACCTGGTACTCAGCACTCTCCCATCTGCTAGCTAGCTAATAAAGATTGGCATTTACCCTTCATAGCTGGGGTCATCTTCCCAAACATATGGATCCTTGCGAAACTCTAAAGGTGATGGTCATTGATTTGGCTAATAATAACATCTGTTATCAGGGCTACACGGCAACACATGAACAAATTCTACTGCTAAATAAAAACTAAATGTATTATTATTACTATTATTTGAAAATGGAAGTGTGTGTTTCCCACTATTTTCATAAACTAGGAAATCTGGCATTGAATGCAGCCTGACTAAGCTCTACCATTATCCAGCTTATGCAGTGTACCTTTGTGGTGTCTGACTGCATGAGAGACTGGCCAACTCATAGGAAAAAACGATGTGTAGAGGCAGGATTCGATGATGCCTTCTGAGCTGTAAGAGAAAAACTTGTATTCCATACTTTCATGATAGATTTGTTTATACCTGGCAAGTTTTTATTATTACCTTACTGCATTAAGATTTCATTTTATTGCGGCTCACTTTCCTGGGCGACTGCTTTTTCTTCACTTCCCAAATCCCATCACCGATTCACCTTCAATTTGTTTCATCTGCTGTGTTTTGAAAGTACCATACCTGTACCTTTTTTTTTATTTTTATGGCGGGACCTAACTGCCTCGCTTTGTATTTTATATCCAAACATTTCAGGAGGAAAACAGGACATTTTATCATTTTTTGCAAAAGTACTGGGAGGCTGTCTCGGGCTTTGCTGAAAGCAATTTAGGTGTCGGAAAGCTTTTTTTTTTTTTTTTAGTTACTGCTATGGCACACCATTTTACACGCACGCGGCAAACATTTCATAAAGTGTAATATTTCATAAATGAATTAATAAAATCGTTCACTATCTCTATCTAGATATGGTACCGTTCTTCAAAGACGTGATTGTGTTTCAGGCACATGGGGGAAATAGCCCGATTCACAGAAGGGTTTTATAATGGTGCAACAACATAGGAAAACGCTCCTTGAATCAGGCCCTACATTTAGGTCCTTCACCAATGATTTGTACACTCGTGGTCACCTGTAGCCTACATTAGTAAAATGCTTAACAACATATTAATGGTGGGAAATTATCATTGATGGCCATAGCATTTGCTTGTATATACCATCCTCATTATTTATTTATTTATTTATTTATCTTTTTATAATCCGCTGGAGCCCGCAGGCCTCAGGGCGCAAATAGATTCACACATGATGTGCTATGGGCGTTAAAAAAGAAAACACATAATAATGTGCAAAGCATATCATGGACAATTCCACACTGAATGGTAAACGGACTAGCAACTTAAATGTGTAGGATAAAACCATTTGATGTTTTTATTTTACAAAATGTGTGTATGCACAGGGCCTGCCTTACATTGAAGGGATTCGCAACATTTGCACGGAAACAGGACACACATTATGTAATGACAACACTGCGATTCACAAAAAAAGAGAATATTTCCCAAGCTCTGCTGTGACAAAAGCTCAAGGACCCATCCAATACGAAAAGAGTTGTGAAAGTTAGGGGAACGTGAAGCACTTTTCAGAAATAGAGGTAAAACGAAGAATACTTGAATAGGCCGTGCATATGTTCCACAGATCTGCGGTAGGTAAGAACAGGAGCATTACATTTCTCGGTATGAGGTTTGACCGAAATGCATGTTGAACATAAAGCTGCTCCTGGCAACGTGAAGGTTTTTGCTCAACTTTCAGGGAGCTTTTGCAAACTTTGGCAAACTCAGATTTCTGACATACAATCCATCCAAAATGTTGTTGGGAACCTAGGGAAGTGAGTGGAATAGCTTTGCCATCTGTGATTTCTTGGTGGCAGACCTGTTTAAAACCAATCAGCCATTATAAAAATTAGGCTGACTACAAAACATGCACCTTGAGAAGGTGCCTACATTGTTTCTCTATTTATTTTGTGCCTGTAAATGACTGTGTATGATTTATCGTCCTATTGTACTATTGTCTTATTGTTCAATTTTAAATTTGCTTACCAATTGCAAGTTTGCTTTTACACTAAGTTTGTTTGAATAGTGTGATTTGTGTTCACTATACTCCCCCATATTTTTATTTTTTATTTTTTTCTTTCAGAAATTGTGCTTTGAATTACAACATTTAAGAAAATAAATGTTGACTTCATATCATGAGACTTCTTGATTGCTTTCGGAACATGATACAGCCAAAATCGCTTTTGAAGTTATATCGGTAAGGATACGCTCAATTGCTAAATCATTTCCTCAAAATAATTTGCAACTAAAATTAGAGCAGCATGGATCCTATTGTTAGTTTCTAGTTTAGTGCCCCACTCCATTGCTGCATCTGGGACACTCCCCAGCCCTTTTTTTGTGTATAAAATCTGTGATTTCCTGGGCATGGCTTCAACATGCCTTGCTTCCCCAAGTAGTGAGCAAATTGCCATAACCCCTGGAACATGGAACACCTCTTCTCCAACTATCTCTCATTTCGGAGCTGTGCCCCATAGAATAAAGTTTAGTCCCACAATGAATTTGGTCCAACTGTACATTGCTCCTCCAGCTTTTCCTTCCCATGCCTTCCTGAGCATCATATCTATACCTCACCCTGATCCCAACTATCTACTTGACTTTTGGTCTATCATAGTCCTCCTTTGTCTCTCTGATAGGCAAAGGTACTTTGACACCATAAACTATGTCAGGAGGTGCTGGACAAATGCAAGATAACATAACGTAACATGACACTGTGAAAGAGTAAAATGTATGACCAATTTGGGTTCAATTACATGATCTGTGTCCTTAAGCACTTTGCCCAGAAGCACAAGCCTATGGTTTTGGTCAAAAACCCTTTTGGTAAACAGGACATTAGTGAATACCCTCCTAACCCAGATATAAATAAACATTGTTTTGCTCGATTTTCAGGGAGTGGATGCAAAAATGGCAAATTTGGATTTCTGACATACAAAACCTCCCAAATGTTGCTGGAGGCCATAGGGAAGTAGATGGACTTTGGTACCTGTGTTTTCTTGGTTGGACTATAAAATGCTAGGGTTCACCATGACACTGTGGAAGACCCAGATGCATGACCAATGCAGATCCAATGACATGCTCTGTGTTCATTAACACTTTCCATAGAAGCACATGCCTAGGGGTTGGTCAAGTAAAATAAATAAACAAATACATAAATACAACCAAACTCCATCTCCAGAAGCCAACAGTTGGTTCAAAGGATGAACCATAACTCTCATGCCAAGTGTTCCATACTGTTGGGACAAACTCCCAGGTAGTTTTGAGTGCTACTAGGAGTTTGCATACTCCCGGAAGGCCCAACACCTTCCCCCAAAATTAACCTAGACTCAGCCAGACAGCAAGTTCAAACTGTGTTTTATTACAGCCAAAACCAACAGGGATCAGTACAAGGATAGACAAACTTCCTGGAATGTCTCTGTGTTCCATGGCTATATGGCCAGTTTTGTCCCTTCCTGAAATCACAGTGGTGCTACAACATGGGCCATTCTCCAGAAAACCTATTGTCACCTGGGATTTTGCATTGAGTGGTAGTTGACCTAGAGTGGACTCTATACAATTTAGTTCTTAGTTCACTGGCTCTTCATGTCAGGTGGCTTACCTGGCCGTCCCAAATTATCTAATACTACACAATGTTGCAGTGTGAGTCTCTTTCCATTGGCTCTTGCCTGTTGCTACCCACCCCTAGGATACTGAACTGTGGTTGGCTAGAGTTGACATCCCGAGGCCTGGGATAGGAAATGATTCTCAGCCCGAGGTGTACCTTCTCAAGGTAATAAGAACAATTATGTGGCTGCATTGTAACTTGTGTGCACCACCAAAGTCTACGAGAGTGTCCGTTCATATCATGAAACCCTCGCCTCTTGCTGTAACTATGTTGCTGCAAGAATCTGTATGTCGGCTTGAGGTTTCCGACATACAGAAGAATTTAGAAGAATGGCAACACCTCTTTTAGGGGCTGCACAGTCCCAGTGGCCATTAAAACCATTACGGTCACACCCCTCCCAAAAAAGCCAGAACTTAGCCAACAGGACCCCTCAAATCTACAGCCAATTACAATCTGTAATTTTCTCTTAAAAATACTGGACAAGATCCCCACAGACCAACTCCAGAATTATGTGGATAAAAACAACCTCCTCCACCCACAACAAATGGGCTTTAGAAAAGCCCACGGTACAGAGTCCATACTGCAGGACCTCCACTCTCAGATGTTGGGCATCTTGGACAAAGGTAAGGCAGGTATGCTGATTCTCTTGGACATCTCGGCAGCTTTTGATTTGATGGATCATTGTAAGCTTCAAGAGGCCCTGGACTCATCAGGGTAATGTTCCCAGGATGCCATCTACTGGGCGACATCCTTTCTCAAAGATAGATGCTCCAAGATCATCTGGGGAGAACACGCTTCTTCAACTAGGCCAGTGGACTATGGCATGCCACAAGGAGCTAGCTTCTCTCCGCTGCTCTTCAACCTGTACCTGCATTGCTTATGTACCCGGCTGACAAACTTGCGTGTATTGTTTACCAAGTTTGCAGACAATACGCAGCTGGTCATCGAGCTAAGCGGAAACTACATCAGTGATAACAACAAGCTATCAGCTATATATAATTCCATTGAAACATGGATGAAGACTAATTCGATGTGTCTAAATGGCACTAAGAATGAGCTAATGACCTTGGATCGTCGTGCGGCAGAAAAAAACTTGACACCGCCTATTCCTCCTTTAAAATCAAAGAGACAATAATCAAAGTCTCTGAAAAAGTAAATACATTAGGCATCTATTTATATGTCTTATTGGAAGCTGAGTCCCAAGTCACTTACCTCAAAAGGAACTGTCAGTACCACCAAAGACTCCTGAGAAGCTTTATACCACTGCTGAATCAATATAACAGCACAACAATCGCCAGAGCCACCATCCTTAATCGGCTTGACTACGGAAACTCACTGATGCTAGGGGCCAGCAGTAAATGCATCAGACATTGTCAAGAAATACAAAACAACGCCATAAGAACCATAACAGGTAAAACCAAGAGAAAGCATATCACAGGCGACAGGAGAGATCTCTGGCTTGCCGTGGTGGACCGCATCGTCTTTAAATCATTGACATTAGTCCATCGCTGTCTGTTCGGAAATGCCCCCACATACCTAAAGAAACAACTTACCTGGTACGAGCCAGGACGCAACCTTAGATCCAGAGACAAAAGACTCCTGATCGTTATCCCAGCATAAAGGGCAGACAGACTCTGCAGTACCTTTTCCCACAAAGCCATTACTAAGTGGAATTAGCTGCCAACGAACCTGAGAAGAGGAACCAAACTATTTAAGCATCAGGAAGAAACTCAAGACAAAAACTAAATAAAGGCACACCCTAGGCACTGACACAAAAGCCCACCATTCTATGCTGTCCCATTAATCAGTCCTTGTCTTCATGTAATGCGCTCTGATGCCTGTGGACTGCAGCGCTATATAAATACATAAATAAATAAATTGCTTCTCTTTCCCAGCGTCGGTTTTGATTCATCATTCAGCCTGTCGAGTCACGCATTCAGAGACTGTGTTTTGAGCTCCTGGAGTTTTGAATTATTCTGAATTATGTGTATGTATCTGTATTTATTACAGCTGGTGTTACTGTCATTCAGGGAATGGAATGTCACTTGAATCCTGGTAGCCCTGTCAGCCGGCCCTGTCCCACACGGTTGATCTGCTGTTCAGCCAGAATTCAGATTAGCTTAGCCCTTACTGGGGGGGGGTGTGGCCTACTGTGATTTTCCTAAGCCATGGCATGGCTTCTACATGTTCGTTTTGTTCTATAGTTCTCCTTATGTTAGCAATACATTGGTTCTGTCAGGTCCCTGTGGTATCCTTGACACACTTGGATCATATCCACGTAGTCCATGTGAAGATGCAGGAATGGGCCTATAGGTCTTGGTACGGCTCCTCTTCCAACTCTCAGAGTATGTCCTGTTGTGAACTGCTGGCAAGTCAAGCAGTTACAAAACTGGCTACATGTTCATTTGAATTTGGGCAAACCCATGTTTCTTCAATGCATGTAGCAATGGCTTCCTTCCATGTATGTGTTGAATAATGCAATTATGCCAGTGCTGTTTTCAATAATGCTAGTTGCATGACCACTTTCCCTATGTTGTTCCATCCCCAGGGGGCATCTGTTGGAGACATGGAACATCCTCTTTGTACCCAAAGTTCCCTATCATCCTGTGGTGCAGCTCCCTGCAGTTCCGTAATCTGTGTTTCTGGTAAGCTCTTGTAACCTTCCCTCATCACCATATTCCTTATCCCTCCTTGGGCCTTTGGTCTCTCTTCCAACTCCCACAATTTCCCAAAATGTGCTGCACACTTTGCCTCATAGTCTTTTGCTTCATTCCCTCTTGAGATAGGATCTTCCCCTTTTGTGTTGGCCTGACACTTCACCAGTGCCACCCTCCTTGGCTATGCAATCACTTTAATCAATTTGCCTAACAAGAGCGCATGCTGCACTGGGGTCCGATCTGCCCTCCTGAACCCCATCCTCAGCCATCGCACCAGTCCTGAATGTACTGTTGATGTGACCTAAGTGCTGTAAGAATAGATTGTCACATGCTTTTCTACACAGTGTTCTAGTGCTAGTATGAGAGCCACTACTTCTGCTGCCTGTTCTGAATAATTGGATGGTAATTGTGCACTCACAACCACCTCACGTGTCCCATCCTCTTTCAGCCTCACTACTGCAGATCCAGTCCTTCTGATCCCGTCAGTCTGGTCAATAGTTGGCAAACTGTAAATGTACAGCACGTCTCCCCCCTTAAGCGCATCTTCCTCCACCTTGCGTCTCTCACTGAACATCTCTATGTTTTTTGTGCAGTGATGTGCATAGTCTCCTGGTTGGAGAACGCCTGCCAAGAATAATGCTGGATTTACTGTCTTGCATTGTACTATGTTCAGTCATACATTTTATAGTATGACCTTGTATCCTGATGCTCTCTGTGTAGTCAGTGTGCTCTTTGGCTTATGCAGTATCACAAATAGGGTGCACTCCATGTGAAGAGTGTTGGTGCACCTGATTGTTATTGCTGATGACTTTTCTTGTTATTGTTTGAACAGATAATGTCCTCTCATCACTTGATCAAGTTGTCCACTGTAGTAATCAATTGGCGTATGGCCCATGCTTGTTTTCTGAGTCATTACTACTTTCATCACTACACCGTCAGTGTACGAGAACAGGAAGAACTACTTGTTGTAGTCTGGGGTCCCTAACACTGGTGCTGTTCTTATCGCATGTTTCAGTTCTTCAACAGCATCAGTCATCGCTGTGGTTAATTCAAGTGTCTTTGTTCCCCTCTGGGCCTCCTTCAATGCTGTCAATAGTTGCCTTGTGCATGTGCTCTAGTCAAAAACCCATGCTCTGCAGTAATTGCACAACCACAAGAATTGTTGCATTTCTCACACTGTTCTGGGCTGGGGTGTGGTAAGTATTGCCTCTGCTCTCTTTGGGGCAATGTGCCTGGCATCCTTAGATATCATCTGTCCAATAAAAAAGCACCTCCTGCTGACAGTTCTGTAATTTGGCCTTGTTTACCTTGTACCATTTCTCAGCTAACATTTCTCAGCTAACACTTTCAACATGTGCACTGAGTCCCTTCTGCAATCGTCCTCTGACTCACTGCAAATCAAGATGTTGTCAACGTACTGTGAAACTGTGCTTTCTGTCTCTGTGTTGCCTAGATCCATCCGGATCACTCTTTTAAAGATAGATGGTGGCTTGCAGTACCCCTGTGGCAAATGAGTATGTTTCCACTTCTGGTTTCAGTACATAAAGCTGGTAAAATCTTGTGAGTCTGGTAGTAGTGGCACTGAAAAGAATGCATTCTTTAGATCAATCACTGTGAAACAAAACTATTGATGGATTTTCTACTACTAGATACTCTGCTTCTACAATGTGGTTAAGAGGTCTTAAAACCTAAATAAAATGGCATGACCCCCCGTTGGCCTTGCACACTGGGTACACTGCCGAGTTGCATGGAGATTCTGATGGTACCAAAAAGGCTCTCTCAATGAGGGATTTGATTGTTTCATAAATGCCCTCATCTGACTCGTTGGTTAGGGGATACTGTTTTACTTTTGGCAAAATTGCTCCTGGTTTCAAATTGATCTTTACTCCCTGTATACTCTTGATACACCCAATGTCATAAGGACTTGTGGTCCATAAAATGACCGGTACCTTAGCCATGTCCTCCTCCCAGAATGTGGGCAGGGCCTCCAGCACCATCACCATTCTCTGTAGCACCTCTCTGTAATGAATCTGTAACCAGAATGTTACACTCATTTCAAACATAATCTCCTGTTCCAGTCATTCTTCTCCAAAAGGTTCATCATCTGTCACTGTGGTTAGCCTGCACCCTTCTGCAACTGCAATACTTGCTCTCCATGCCCTCACTGTGTCATCTGTTCCGTGCACTGCAAAATAATCCTCTCTTGCCAATACTTCCTCTATCTCTATGAACAGATAATACTTGTTTGGTACTCGCCACGCCTTTGCTGCAATGCCTGACATCCATGCAATGGAGATGTCTGTCCCATATTGAAATATCTCGGGGGTTCAGTGGCACCCCCCTCTGTACTGTGTGGACAATATGCCTGGATGATCTGTTTTGTATTTAACATGCGTATGACTGGTGTTGAGCATATTATGCAATTGTCTGTGAATGAAATAGTCATGATTAGTCTGCTCATGATGTCTCGTCACAAAATATTTACAGGTTTTTGTCAAGAGTAAAGTAAAGGTAGTGATAATGTGAAATGGTAAATGTATAGTTTGTGATTAATATTGGCCTAAACATAGCCGCTCTACGAGGAAAAAACGCGTTGCAAAGTTCCGATTTTGGATCTACGTCATCGCCATTTTAAGATTCATCCGCCATTTTGATTTCTGTTTGTATGGTTCTATATTCTAAACTGGTGGACTGTGTTTCCAGCTTGCACCCAAGCCTCCTGACATTTGAGTCCTGTTAATGTTTAGGCTGACCGAGAGCCGACTGTTTAGACCAGGTAAAAAGACCTTGCGCTCCATATGAACTGTCATCTAAGTATTGCCTGTGCACATAAGACTCATCCTCGTATAAACATTGGGACAATGAAGAAAAAACCTCGAGTGTATACTCAGGCTGAACTGCATTGTGTAGAAATGTAGAACAAGGCTTACCACGGGATGCGAGAACATACGCCACCATTGTGCTTTCATGGAAACGCAAACCTGTGTAATCCTTTGCATATTATTGTATAAGCTGTATGTGAACTAGGCACAAACTCTAAACCCATAATTATTAATATGTAGCGAGGCTGGACAATATTACTCGAAATTGTATAAAAGCACAAATGTTTCAATGTCCAGCTCTCTCTCACCTCTCTTTGTTAGGCTGTTATACGTTGTAGGGTGTTGAGAGTCAGATAGCTATCTGTGTGTGTTTGTAAACTGTACAGAATAAAAGATCCAGGAATCTTTTCAGCCCGTGATTGGTGTATTTCATTTGAGGTACTCAGCCTCGATATTTTCTTGTTCTTACAATAAGTCGTAATCTCCTATAGATAAAGAGATGTTATCAGTAAACTGAACCACTTCTCAAGCCGCAGAGAATCATTGAGTGTTCATGGCATCGTCGGACAACGCAAATATCCCTTCCCTAATGCATGATCTAGTTGCTCCAGTGTAAACAAGAAAGGAAACGCTTTTTTCATCTTTCGCCACTCCTACGCGAGGTTCCTCTGCAGGGTTGGGTGTGATCGACAGGATGGGGCACATCAAGTTCGTCTGTGGGCTGTCCTTTTGAGGATACTTTGATAACCCATTTCCTGTTAAGGGGTTATTCCCTACCATGGTAACTCCTCCCAGTCGTCTAACTGGCACTGTTGCCATCATCCCAGGAGGATGGCGCAGCGGCAATGTGCGAGCCTTGGAAGCAAGACGACATGAAGCAACACAGGTTTGATCCCCAGGTTCGTGCTTAGAAACCTCTGGGTGTTTAAGTGCATTATAAATACACAACTAAGACAAACAAAAAAAACTATTATGCAACTAAAAAACAAGCAATCCCTGTAACAGCGCCTAGATGCCAGCGGGCTGTGTGAACGCTTTAAACATGTAAATAAATAAATAAATAGTGTCCATGTGCTTCGTTGTGTCATCATTCTGTATATGTGCTAGCTGTTGTGTGTTCCCTCTGATCTGTGATGCTTGTAAGTAGAAGTATGCTTGTAAGTACTGTTGTAACAGTGCTGCCATTTGTGGTGCCTATGTCTGTATCTGTGCTGGTGCTTGTGTTTGAGCTTGTGGCATCTGCTGATACATGCCTTGCATGTGCCCTAGTTGCTGTTGGACCTGAGCATAATAATCTTCCTGTCCACCAAGATAATGCTGCTGCCCCTAAACCCCCCACTTCTGTTGTGCCCCTCTAAATCGGCAAGCTCTTGAAATGTGTCCTAGCTGCCCACCTCTCCAGCACTGTGGCAGTTCCCTCCCCTGACCTCGTAGGCCCCCCCGGAACATCCCCAGCGTTCTGTTGCATCTGTTGCCCATATCCCTGAAATTCCCCTGGAAACCCCCCTTGATTGTGATGTGCATGTGGCCCGAAGCCAAGTCCCCTTTTGAACCCTCCCCTTCCTTGGAATCCTTGCAGTGGGCCACCCTGCCCCATGTACCCTCCTCCCATGGGCATTGCAAATAGTTGGTTGTTGATACTGCTGCTGAGGTGCTGGTGCTTGAGGGATGGGGCTGGTTATGACTGCCCCTTCCATTGAGTACTTTAATAGCTTCTTTGGCACTAGCTTGGCTTCATCAGCCTTTCTCCCTTCCACTTTTTGCTTCACCTTTTCCTGCCATAGTCTACAATGGTGTACTATTGTGAGCTGTATTTCTGGCTATCCCTTTGCTTCCGCCCCCACCAATTTTTTCAAACTCTTGTACTGGCTCTGGTGTCCCTGCATTAAGATATGATAGAATATAGCTATCATCTTGTCGCATGGCTTTCGAGTTTTGAGGCACCAAAGCTCTTGAATCTCCTGAATGTACTGAACGGGATCTTCGTCTTCCTGCATTTTGCCAGATGTAATCACCCCAATGGTTGATGTGTCTGGGTTTTGTGTGGGCAATGCATGCCACATTGTTGCTCTGAAATTGGCAAATTCCCTGTCATGCGCCGTGTCCTGTATTGTCATCCCTGGGTAATTGGCAAAGTTCCTATCATGAGCTGTGTTCTGTATCGTTACCCCACCCTCTTCCATATGCCATCTGCGTCACCCAGTATCAGAAATAGTAGTCCCTTTACGTCACCCACTGCCAGTAAGTGACCCGCTGTCAGTTTCTCCATCTGATAAATCCATTTCCCAGCCCTTCTGCTCAATGATAGTAACATGCACTTCACGTTCTCCTCTGTGTGTTTCCAAGGCACAATCTGAGGTCTCATCCCCTCTTCTCTCTAGTAATGGCATTTGTGAGTATGTTGCCCTCTCTTACGTCGTTCTTTGGTAGCGTCTAATTTGTATAAGCCCTCTCTCATCTTCAATGTCTGTGCATATCTCTGCAGGTTCTATGGTAGGTACTTGTTTGCCTTCATCAGAGGCCCTAGACAATCATCCCCTTTAACATGCTAGTACTGTCTCTTCCCTCCTATGTCCTAGGAGATCCCTAGGTCTGTTCACATATGTGTTGTGTGGTGCACCTGTCGTTCACTTGCTGTGCTTGCTCTTCTGTATCGGCCCCTATTTCTCCCCGTCCATGGGACCTGCACTCCCATGATGCCATTCATCTGTACCCGTGGAGTGGGATTTGCTTTGCTCCCCTCTCTTGTCACCACTGTGTCTGTCGTCACTGTCAGATCCATGTTGCTACAAAAGTCATCAGAAAAAGTTAATCTCCTTGATGTCGAGTCGGTGTTAAGTTCTATACTGAGATCAATGTCCACAAACTTATATTTGCTGCCTCCTGCCTAGGACCTAGGCCTGCTCCACTGTTGCGTTTCTGCCTCATGAATTTGTGCTATCTGTTTCTACTTGTCTTTCTTCCTCACGTTTGTTTCTTTCCTCGTCCATTGCTATTGTTGTGTCTTTATCGCTCTTACTGCTCGCTCATCTTCCTGTTTTTTGTTTTTTTATTATTTATAATGCGCGACATACCCAGGGGTAACAGGGCGCAACAGTTATAAGTATATGCAAAGCTTGGTTACACAGAGATATATATAGATTAAATACAAGTAGAAATTACAAGGTGTATACACAAAGAGGGCGTATTTACAGGCATAGTATGCATTAGGAGAAAATGTGGGCTATTCCCAAAAGGGTATATACAAAATAAAGTCTGGTGCAGGGATGATTACAAGGATACTGTCATAGCAGGGCGGAGGCCGATCAGTTACTGGATGGTGGTTATGCGTGCTGGTTATTAGATTTCGGCCATGTAATGGTATTGGATCTAAACGTATGGTAAGTTTGGTCTGTTCTTAGACTGTGGGGCAACGTATTCCATAGTTTGGCCGCTTTCACCGGGAAACTGTTGCCTCCAATAGTTTATTTATTTTGGATTTGTAAAGCACACTGCAGCCCTCTAGGCAACGAGGCGCTATAAGTATACTTAAGGAGGCTTGCTTGTGGGTTACAATAAGCAGCCCAATGTGTGAAGCAGTTATTTATACAGTAGAGTTACTGAGTACAATGTTCTACAATACAGAGTATGTGGTATAGCAGTAGTATGGACATTGTACATGAAGAGTAATCACATTAGACAAAGAGCCTAGATTTTAGGGCCTTGCGGAAGGCGGCATGGAACTCGATAGATCTGATCTGGTCTGGGAGTTTGTTCCAAAGAGTGGCGGCCATGGTTGGGAAGCTAGAACCTCCAGCACGCACTCTGTGTGAGTGAGGTACTGTGATGCGGTTAGCATATGCAGTTCTTGCGGGTCTGGCGGCTGTTTGTCTGGAGATCCTTTGCGTAAGGTATCTGGGGGTGAGGCCTTGAATACATGTGTGGGTAAGGGCTAGTGTTTTGAAGACGACCCTTTCCTTAATAGGTAGCCAATGTGCCTGTCTTCTGATCGTGAAGATGTGTTCCCTACGAGAAAGGCCAGTGGCAGCCCTTAGGGCATTGTTCTGTGCTATCTGAAGTTTGGCCAGATTCTTTTGAGATGTGCCAATGAAGGGCATTGCAGTAATCCAGTCTAGAGCCGATGAGGGCTCTAGCTATGGTGATACAGTTCTGTTGGGTTAGGAATGGTCTGACAGTGTTAATCAGTTTGGCATGGTACACTGCAGAGGATGCGATGGCGTTGACCTGCCTGTCCATGGTGAGGTTTGGTTCTAGGTACACACCTAGGGCCTCATTACACGGAAAGCAGTGAGCCATGGCGCTATTAGCGCCATGGCTCATGCCGGTAAAATACCGGCACCGCCTTGGCAGAAAGGGGATTTACCGCCCCATTCCAAGGTTGGAGGGGCGGTAAATCCCCCTTCCGCCATTGCCCTTCCCCATTCCCATTTCTGCCCCATAGGGCTCTATGGGAATGGGGAAGGCGCTAATTACGGCACCGCAATTTTGCGGTGCCGTAATTAGCTCCGAGGTCCCTTAGCGGGTTGGTTCTTAACGCCTGCAAAAAGCAGGCATTAAAGCACCAACCTGCTATGGGGACCTCGTAGTAAGGCGGTAATGGTTAACGGTCACCGTTACCATTAACGGTGGCCGTTAACCATTACCGCCTTCCGTGTAATGAGGCCCCTAGTGTTTTGATCGTTTGTGATACTCTGATAGGGATGTTGTCAATTGTGAAGGTGTGGTATTCTTTGGCAAGTTTACTGAGATCAAGGGGGATCCTATCAGCAGGAGTTCCGTTTTGTCACTATTTAAACATAGCCAATTGTCTGCCATCCAAGATTGTATGGTGGAGTAGATGAGGTTGAGGGTGTTGGAGTCAGCTACATAGTCTCCTGTGAGAGGTATGAGCACCTGGGTGTCATCTGCATAATTAGTATATGAGATGCCCGGCAAGTCTAAGATTTTGAATAAGTGTCTGATGAAAAGGTTATACAGCGTAGGGGTTATGCACAAGCCCTGTGGGACCCCACATTTGATAGGGCTCGGGGTGGCATTGGCCGATTCAGAAAAGACCTTCATTACTCTCTCTTGAAGGAATGAGTTGATCCAGTCGCAAGCCTTAGGAGAGAAGTTAGCCGTGGAGGTGAGATGGTGACATAAGGTTTTGTGCTCAACAAGATCGAAGGCAGCGGAGAGGTCTAGTAGCAGGAGGAGGGCAGGTTTGCCTGCATCCCTGAGGTCATCTATTTGATTTTTCAAATCTAGTAGTGCCGTTTCTGTGCCATGGCGAGGGCGAAAGCCCGATTGGCGAAGTCCAAGAAGGTGATTGTCCTCAATAGATTTTTGAACTTGCAGCTAGGCTGCTTTGTCCAGGATTTTTAATAAAAATGGAACCGTGGTGATGGGTCTATAGTTCCCTGGTGTCATAGGATCGAGAGAAGGTTTCTTTAGTAGGGGTCTCACCCAAGCTTCTTTAAGGGAAGTAGGTACATGGGCTGTTTGGAATGATGAATTAATGAAAGCAGTAACAAACGGCGCAAGTGCTGGGGCACATTCTTTGATGATGTGAGCCGGGCATGCCTCCCCCTTGCAATTGGAGGGCTTAATGGATTTTATGAGGGCCGTGACCTCTGTTTCATTCATGGCAGTGAATTCGAATGTTGGTGTCCGGTTGTCTGCATTGCGTGTGCAGGGTGCTTTGTTGGAGGCCATGAGGCCGGCGAGGGCTTCTTGATGGGCGAGAATTTTGGTGTGCATGGTGTCAAGTTTGTCAAGCATGGCAGATTGGATTTGGTTGCACCATGATTGATCTTTAAAAATTGTGGTGGGTGGAGATGATGTTGCTTCCAGTTCCCTAAAGATCGCAAAGATTTCTTTGGTTCCTGATATAGCATTGTTGAACCTAGCGTTGTAGGAATCAGGTTTGGCATGAATGATGGCTGTTTTATATTCCCTCGCAATCGGCTTGAATGCGGTTTTGTTCAGTTCAGTGGGGTTTCATTTCCATGTGGAAAGTGATACCCTTTTTGTTGGCTCGGAGATCCATGAGTGCTTGGGAGAACCAGGCATTAGAGTGCTTGGTTTTCTTGGCTTTTTTGGCTGTAAGGGGGGCATTGATGTCTACCGCAGTGGCAATCACCTGGTTGAAGGTATGAGCTAGGATTACAGGATCATTTAGAAAGGCAGGTTGCAGTGCTGGAACTAGAAGGTGCGGTAGGAGAGTGTCTTTTGTCAGCTTCTTAGAGCCCCTAGAGAGAGTGGCAGGGAGAAAGATGGGGGGCTTGGGGGGAGCTGACGATGTGTCAATGTGAAAGTTGATATAGAAATGGTCTGACCACGGTAGTGGGGTGGCGGTGGAGAAAGGGATGGGACAGTTGTGATGTGCAACCCAATCCAATGTATGTCCTTTGGTGTGGATGGCCTCGGTGACGCTTTGAAGAAATCCAAGGGTGGCTAGTCCTTTCTGAAGTGTGGAGGCATTGGAATCATGGAGATCGCCTAGGCCGAGATTGAGGTCGCTGAGTGATACTACTTTGGAAGAAGCTTTCATGTTGTGGGAGAGGGAGTGGATGATGGATTCTTGGAAGTCACCTAATGGGCCTGGCGGGCGATATATGAGGTGGAAGGCAATGGAGGAGTTGGGGGATGTCTTGAGTTTAATGAGGAGGTATTCCGCATTATGACCAAAATCACATTTAATTCTTTTAATGTCAAGAGTGTCCTTGGCTATGATGGCCACCCCCCCACCCCTTTGACCTAGACGGTCCTGCCTGAATATAGAGTATCCTGGTAGGATAGCCAGCGAGAGGGCAGTGCCAGAGGTGTCTTGCAACCAGGTTTCCCACACAAAGAGAATATTTGGCTTATCTTTGGAGATGAGATCATGCACGTCAATTGTGTCTGCTGGGATGGAGCGGGCATTACCCAGGGCCCATACGAGGAGGTTGGAGTTGGGCCTGCAGTGTTTGGTAGGTGCGGTTGATGTGAGTTTAGGGTCAGCAGAATCTAGCGAGGCAGCAGAGTCTAACAAGGCACTGTTAGATGCAATTACTGGCATAGAACTGCAGGCAGCAGAATATAACAAGGCACTATTAGATGCAATTACTGGCATAGAATTGCAGGCAGCAGAATCTAACATGGTAGCAGAATCTAACAAGGCGGCAGAATCTAGCAAGGCAATATTAGATGCAATTACTTGCAGATTAATGGAGGCAGCAGAGTTTAACAAGGCATCATGCACGGCAATTACAGTCATAATACTGGGAGCATCTGCGTATCGCAGTGCATGGTTGGCAGTGTTGCCGGATGGGGCATAAAATAAGGCAGATACAGTATCACAGGTAGCACTTACATGGCATGCTGAAGGTGCTTCAGCGCTCGACTCCACCCGGTTGCCATGGCGCGATGTGGTGGCTGTGGCAGTGAGCAGTTGCAGCTTGTGGAGGTGAGAGTCAGATGCGAACGACTGCCGAGGCGTTGGATGGGGAGCGGGAGCAATGTTCTTGTTCCCGAGTGGATCAATATGCACTTGGTTTAAATGCGCTTTGACCATGTTGGCGGGATATTTTTTGTCAATGGCAGTGCAGGTAATTTGTGTGTAGTATACGGGGTGGTTTCCATACTCATGCATACGTGCAGTGCTGTGGTACCTGGTGCTGAGACAAGCGTTTTGGGCAGGCACGCTGGGCTGGATGGCGCAGGGGCGCTGCAAGGCAGTGCGCCGATGTAGGGCTTCGTTTCTGCATGTAAGAGTTGGCGGGTTTGAAGTAGCGGAATTGGGAGAATTTGGTTGATGTCGGATGTGGAGACTAGCATCCTGCAGTTCCGAGCATCGGAGAGCTGCAGAGAGGGGCGACGGCCTTTCCTGTTGGCCTTCCCTCGGCGGCTTCGCCTCGCGGCATGCCTCCCCTCCATTTAAAGCAGGAGGGGAGGTTGGCGCGAGGTGTGGGACCCAATCGGGTCAGACCAGGAAGGCATGTTGATTCCTGGTCTCCATGGCGACGATCTCGGCAGCGGCGGCCATCTTATGATTAATACGCTCCTCGTGGAGTGTAATGGGCACACAGAGTGCACGGGCAGGCATCTGGGGGCTCTGGAGCGGCGCTAGTGCTGCAGGCATGGCGATAGTGACTCCTAGCTATTCCCCTCGCAGCGGAGCTGCAGAGAGGGGCGACGGCCTTTCCTGTTGGCCTTCCCTCGGCGGCTTCGCCTCACGGCGTGCCTCCCCTCCATTTAAAGCAGGAGGGGAGGTCGGCTCAAAGTGTGGGAGCCAATCGGGTCAGACCACAAAGGCATGTTGATTCCTGGTCTCCATGGCGATGATCTCGGCGGCGGCGGCCATCTTATGATTAATACGCTCCTCGTGGAGTGTAATGGGCACACAGAGTGCGCGGGCAGGCACCTGGGGGCTCTGGAGCGGTGCTAGTGCTGCAGGCATGGCGATAGTGACTCCTAGCTGTTCCCCTCGCAGCAGAGCTGCAGAGAGGGGCGATGGCCTTTCTTGTTGGCCTTCCCTCGGCGGCTTGGATCGTTTAAAGCTTGGTATGGAGAGTCGATATCTGTTGGCAAGTCTTACTGGTCTCGTGGACGTCTGCTTATGAAATCTCTCAGCCAGGTAGATAGGTGCGGCACTGTTAAGGGATTTGTGAGTCAGCAATAGAGTTTTTAGGAGGACTTTGTCGTAGGTTGGGAGCCAATTATTCTGTCGACAAGTCTCTGAAATGTGGTCTCTTCTGGATATGCCTAAGGCCGCTCTAAGAGCATTATTTTGTAAAGTTTGGATTCTTTTGATGGTGGCTGTGGCAGTGAGCAGTTGCAGCTTGTGGAGGTGAGAGTCAGATGCGAACGACTGCCGAGGCATTGGATGGGGAGCGGGAGCAATGTTCTTGTTCCCGAGTGGATCAATATGCACTTGGTTTAAATGCGCTTTGACCATGTTGGCAGGATATTTTTTGTCAATGACAGTGCAGGTAATTTGTGTGTAGTATGCGGGGTGGTTTCCATACTCATGCATACGCGCAGTGCTGTGGTAACTGGTGCTGAGACAAGCGTTTTGGGCAGACACGCTGGGCTGGACGGTGCAGGGGCGCTGCAAGGCAGTGCGCCGATGTAGGGCTTAGTTTCTGCATGTAAGAGTTGGCGGGTTTGAAGTAGCGGAATTGGGAGCATTTGGTTGATGTTGGATGTGGAGACTAGCATCCTGCAGTTCCGAGCAGCGGAGAGCTGCAGAGAGGGGCGACGGCCTTTCCTGTTGGCCTACCATCGGCGGCTTCACCTCACGGCGTGCCTCCCCTCCATTTAAAGCAGGAGGGGAGGTTGGCGCGAGGTGTGGGACCCAATCGGGTCGGACCAGGAAGGCATGTTGATTCTTGGTCTCCATGGCGACAATCTCGGTGGCGGCGGCCATCTTATGATTAATACGCTCCTCGTGGAGTGTAATGGGCACACAGAGTGCACGGGCAGGCATCTGGGGGCTCTGGAGCGGCACTAGTGCTGCAGGCACGGCGATAGTGACTCCTAGCTGTTACCCTCGCAGCGGAGCTGCAGAGAGGGGCGACGGCCTTTCCTGTTGGCCTTCCCTCGGCGGCTTCGCCTCGCGGCGCACCTCCCCTCCATTTAAAGCAGGAGGGGAGGTCGGCGCAAAGTGTGGGACCCAATCGGGTCGGACCAGGAAGGCATGTTGATTCCTGGTCTCAATGGCGATGATCTCAGCGGCGCCGGCCATCTTATGATTAATACGCTCCTCGTGGAGTGTAATGGGCACACAGTGTGCACGAGCAGGCATCTGGGGACTCTGGAGTGGCGCTAGTGCTGCAGGCACGGCGATAGTGACTCCTAGCTGTTCCCCTCACAGCGGAGCTGCAGAAAGGGGCGACGGCCTTTACTGTTGGCCTTCCCTCGGCGGCTTCGCCTCATGGCGTGCCTCCCCTCCATTTAAAGCAGGCGGGGAGGTTGGCGCGAAGTGTGGGACCCAATCGGGTCGGACCAGGAAGGCATGTTGATTCCTGGTCTCAATGGCGATGATCTCGGCGGCGGCAGCCATTTTATGATTAATACGCTCCTCGTGGAGTGTAATTGGGAGACAGAGTGCCCGGGCAGGCACCTGGGGGCTCTGGAGAAGCGCTAGTGCTGCAGGCATGGCGATAGTGACTCCTAGCTGTTCCCCTCGCAGCAGAGCTGCAGAGAGGGGCGACGGCCTTTCCTGTTGGCCTTCCCTCGGCGGCTTGGATCGTTTAAAGCTTGGTATTGAGAGTCGATATCTGTTGGCAAGTCTTACTGGTCTCGGGGACATCTGCTTATGAAATCTCTCAGCCAGGTAGATAGGTGCGGCACTGTTAAGGGATTTTTGAGTCAGCAATAGAGTTTTTAGGAGAACTTTGTCGTAGGTTGGGAGACAATTATTCTGTCGACAAGTCTCTGAAATGTGGTCTCTTCTGGATATGCCTAAGGCCGCTCTAAGAGCATTATTTTGTAAAGTTTGGATTCTTTTGATGGTGGCTTTGGACGATCCAAGGTAAAGGGCGTTACAGTAGTCCAGTTGTGACAAGATGAGGGCTCTGGCCAATGTAATGCAACTACTATCCGAGAGGAATTGCTTGCCAGTACGTATCAATTTGCACATGTAGGCTGTGGACGATGCTAGGGAGTTGACCTGTTTATTGAATGAGAGGTTTGAGTCGAGGTAAAAGCCAAGAATTTTTACCTCATGTTCTACTTTTATGATGTTGCCATCGATTATGAATGATGAGTATTTGGGGCCTAGATTTTTTTTAAATTGGTGCCCAGGATGATGAGTTCAATTTTATCATCATTCTGGCATAGACCATGTGTGGCCATCCATGCCAGGATGATAATATGCACTCTGTTCACCAAGGCCAAATCCTTTTCATAATCCCCTGAAAGTGGGAGGAGGATCTGGGTATCATCTGCATAGTTAGTGTAGTGATACTGAGATGATCCAGATCATCGAACAGGGGCTTAGTGAAAATTTTGTAGAGAGTAGGCGAGACGCATGAACCCTGGGGCACACCGCAGATGATGGGTATAGGGTCTGCCGCTGCTAGCGGCAAGAAGACCCTCATTGTTCTGCCGTTTAAGAAGGATCTGATCCAGGTAACAGCGTCATCAGAAAAGTGTGCTGCTGTATTTAGATGGTTGCAGAGAATAGTGTGCTTGACTACATTGAAAGCAGCTGAGAGATCTAGGAGGAGGAGTAGTGCTGATTTACCACTGTCTTTGAGTTCGTCGATTTGGGTCTTCAAATCAATGAGGGCAGTTTCTGTGCCATGCTGGGGACGGAAACCTGATTGTCTGGCTCCAAGCAAGTGTTGTTGTTCCAGGTGTTTTTGAATTTGAGTGTACGCTACCTTATCCAGGATTTTTAAAAGGAAGGGCACAGTAGTAATGGGTCTATAGTTGGTTGGTGTAGATGGGTCAAGGGTCGCTTTTTTTTTTAAGAGTGGGAGTACCCATGATTGTTTAAGGTTAGTAGGAATGATGCCAGTCGTGAAGGACGCATTAAGGAGTTCGGTGATGAATGGAGGCCACGGGCAGCATCCTTGATAAACTGGGCAGGGCATAGGTCTCCCTGACAATTTGAACGTTTAAGGGATAGAATAATTCTTTCCACTTCAATGATGGAGACCTTGGTAAAGTTGAATCGCTTAGATTCATCTATGGTAGCCTTACCAGTAGTATGACAAGCAGGGGGGATCATTTAAGGCAGTTCTTCTGCATGAAATTTCATTTTGTAAAGTGGCTATTTTATTGGCTAAGGCGTTTTGGATATCTTCAGAACCATTTTTGTGTCTTTTGTGCATGTGTCGGGTAGTGCTATTGAT
Source organism: Ambystoma mexicanum (assembly GCF_040938575.1). NCBI lineage: Eukaryota > Metazoa > Chordata > Amphibia > Caudata > Ambystomatidae > Ambystoma > Ambystoma mexicanum. Next base: position 1,176,782,343 of record NC_090933.1, read on the forward strand.
GTCTCTATTTTATTTCTATGGTGAAAAGTTCCTTAGTGTTGCATTTGGCGTTAGATATGCGTGTGTCAAAGGATATTTGTTTTGCTAGGCATATTTCTTTTTTGTAGCGGGAGGACAGTTTAGTAAGTTTGAGCTTATTGGCTTTGGATGGATGTTTAGTCCATGTAGCCTCGCAGTTTCTTTTTTGTTTTAAAATTTTTTAAGAAAGGTGTAAACCATTTATTCTGATGAGTTTTCTGCTTACTTGGTCTTAGTTTCGCAGGGGCAATCTGGATCAAGGAGGTGGTCATGATTTTATTGTATTCTTCAACCAATCTCTCAAGATCAGTGTTGTCAGAGAGTGAGTTAAGAGTGGCGAGTAGTATCGGGATAAGCCTATCCACAGTAATACTCTTTTTATTTCTGGTTAGTGTAGGTGGAGCCCTAATGGCCGTAGTCGGTGGAGGTCTATTGGTGGAGAGCATAAAGTACAGAAGGGCCCTCATTACAAGTTAGGCATTAAGGGTTTAACGGCGCCGTCGGCGCCGTTAACCCTTAACGCCTGATTCACACTTTAACGCCTGCTTTTTGCAGGCGTTAAAGTCCAAGGCGCTAAGCGACCTTGGTGCTAATTACGGCACCGTAATTTACGGTGCCGTAATTAGCGCCTTCCCCATCCCCATTATGCCCTATGGGAATGGGGAAGGGCAAATGGTGAATGGGGAATTACCGCCCAACTCACCTTGGAATTCATCACCGAACTCCTTAATGCGTCCTTCACGACTGGCATCATTCCTACTAACCTTAAACAATCATGGGTACTCCCACGCTTAAAAAAAAAAGCGACCCTTGACCCATCTACACCAACCAACTATAGACCCATTACTACTGTGCCCTTCCTTTTAAAAATCCTGGATAAGGTAGCGTACACTCAAATTCAAAAACACCTGGAACAACAACACTTGCTAGGAGCCAGACAATCAGGTTTCCGTCCCCAGCATGGCACAGAAACTGCCCTCATTGATTTGAAGACCCAAATCAACCATGGCAGAATCCAGCATGGCCCACAAGATCAGCAGTAAGGGTGGGACTAATCCTCGGGGATAAGCAGATGCGCGCCACCATGATCTGCCAAGCCCAGCTGCTGCTGCTCACGCGCCGCTCCTGCAGAGGATACAGGATAAAGCAGCCTGGATAACAAGGCACCAAGACCAACACAAGGGGGTAAGCACCCCAGAACACCAGCCACAACCACAGGAGGAGCCCCGCAAGCACCAAGGACAGCTAGGACACCGAAGAGGTGAGAAATAGAGGAAACACACAGGCATAGATCACAAAAGAAGCTCACCCAGAGAAAGAAATTCAATAAACCTAATAAATCCACGGCTCATACATAAATATGTCAGATCCGGCACTAGCAACCGCGTCATCTTCAGGGAGTGCAGACAACACACAAGGAGATGATCAACCTGCACAGTCGGCGGGCGGCATGGCGCAGGTCATGCATATGCCGAGCCCATTTGAAATACCATACACTTCAAACCTAGGCCTTTGCTGGGCCACATGGCTCCGAGACTTTAAATTCTACGCAGGGGCTATAGGTTTGAAAGAAGATGCAAGGCTAAAAAACACGCTGTTTATGGCTGTGGGGCTGGCAGTAAGAGACATTGCGGGCGAATTGCTAAATGTTGAAACTGTAACCTACGGAGAACTCTACGAGAAACTCTCACAATACTTTGCACCGCACACCAATATCGATTATGAGTGCCATATATTCCACACCACAAGACAAGAGAAGGGCGAATCCATAGACAATTTCGTCATGCGTCTCCGCATCAAATTGAAACACTGTGAGTTTCACAAGTACTCGAATGAAGAAGCATTAAGATCACAAGTAATTGCCGGATGTCTTTCACAACCCTTCCACAAGCAACTGTTACAGAAACAAAGATCATTAGATGAAATTCTAGCGCTGGCTCGCATGGAAGCTGCGGTAGAGTCGCAACTGGATAATCTTGGTATAGTTACCATACAACAACCCACGAGCAATCCAGACATCATCAACAAAATCTATGCAGCCCCCAGCCAAGGAGGAAAACGCCCTGAAGCCACCTATTATAGATGTGGTTATGAATATCCCGCCATGGGGCAACACTGTGCCTCGTGCGGGGCTATGGCACTACAGAGCGATGTGCAAAAATGCACCAGGCCCTGCCATGAACAGACAACAAACCCAAGACAGGCGAAGAACAACCCGCCACAGCCCTCCCAGCACAAGAAGAGAGGATGAACCTGCAACACCCCAGAGAGAAGACAGAGACCGTATGGGTCCGCTCCCACGTGAGGACAGATCGACCACATGAAGGGACCAGACGCTCCCAAACGAGACGGTTCATCATGTATATCGAGATGCGCTCCCACATTAGTAGTGAAACACCGTTATCAGAAGACGACCAGAGGAAAAAGGGGTATGTATGAGCACTCAACAACAACACAGCCACCCAGCATAGCTCAATCCTCACGCTAAATGTAAACAACACCCCATTAAAATTCCTAATTGACACAGGAGCAACGGTCAATATTATAAGTGAACAAGCATATGAGTCACTCAACCCACCACCGAAAATCAAACAGACCACTGTAGACATCTACCTCTATGGGGCAACAACCCCACTACCGTGCAAGGGCATGATTACGGCTTGGTGCACCCACAAGGAGCACGCTGCAAAAATCCCCCTGCACATCTTAAAAATGGAAGCTAACAGTGGGTGCATCATGAGCTTTCGAACAGCAGTAGATATGGGGCTAGTGCACATATTATATCAACTGATGGCACACAAATACTTTGCCAAGCCAGAAGCCATAGAACAAGTATTCCCTAAATTATTCAGAGGTCTCGGCAAACTAAAAAACAGGAAGGTGCACCTGCACATCAACCCACTCGTCAAACTGGTAGCGCAACACTATCGTGGCATGCCGATTAACATCCGAAGACAGGTGGAAGACGAACTGGACAAACTCATCAAAATGAATGTGATCGAGCCTGTCTCTGGCCCCACACCATGGGTATCACCCATCGTCCCCGTCCCCAAGAAATCTCCGGACGGATCCATACGTCTGTGTGTCGACATGCGCAGAGCCAATGTAGCCATCGAGAGGGAAAGACACCAGGCACCCAGAATAAAGGCTAAGATCCACCTCCTTCACGGGGCAAAAAATCTTTTCAAAATTAGATCTAACGAAGGGATATCACCAAATAGAAATAGCCCCAGAATCCAGGTACATCACCACTTTTGTAACCCACCTCGGCCTTTTCCAGTATAAACGGCTCAGTTTCGGCATCTCTTCTGCAGCCGAAATCTTTCAGGAGGAGATACACAGGGTGATCAGACACGTCCCTAACTGCCTGAATTATTCAGATGACATACTTGTATATGGAAAAACACAGGAGGAACATGACAGAGCACTACACAGGATGTGCCAGGCCCTAGAGGAAGCAGGACTTACTCTGAACAAATCTAAATGTGAATTCTCCAAAGGAGCGCTGAGATTTTTTGGCCATATCTTTTCAGAAAAAGGGATGCGCCCAGAATCTGACAAAGTCAAAGCCTTGAACTCAGCTCCACCCCCCAAAAACACAACGGATATATGCTCATTTCTAGGGCTGGCCAGTTATTGCTCCAGATATCTAAAGGACTATGCCACCATAAGCAACCAGCTACGTCTGCTTACCCATAAAGACACACCATTTACCTGGTCAACGGAATGTCAGACAGCATTCGGGAAAATCAGAAATGCCATCTCACACACTGAGGATATGGCTTACTTCGACACCCAGCGAGAAACCAAAATCATCGTTGATGCCAGCCCGGTGGGACTCGGTGCCATCCTCACCCAGAATCATTTACATCGTAGCATGCGCCAGCAGGAGTCTCACCGCCACAGAGCAGGCATACTCCCAAGCAGAGAAGGAGAGCTTGGCCGTAGTGTGGGCATGTGAGTATTTTCATTTGTTCCTGTTCGGCAAGAAATTTACGATAGTAACCGACCATCAGGCTCTACTGGCCATCTACGGTGATCCAAGAGCACAAATGCCCCTGAGGATAGCCAGGTGGGTCCTACATCTACAGGACTACAAATTCACAGGGATAGACCACCCTGGCAAGGACGAGAGCCCAGCGGACTACCTATCCCGACACCCCACGGGATCAGCTGAGTCGCAACCCTCCATAGCAGATGTATACATACATTTTGTAATACATCACCTCCAACCACTGTCTGTAGGGTGGCCCGTACTGGCCACACACTCGGAACGAGATCCAGCCCTCAGGATCATGAGACACTGCCTACAAACAAACCAAAAAGCGCTCATGAGACAACAGGCTAGACCTGAAGCGGAGACGGTATGAGAGGATGTCAAATGGCTCGACCAGGTTCGAGACGAACTAACAGTGGTAGAGGAACACATAGTGCTCAAAGGGTGTAAGGTAGTCATTCCGAGGGAGCTCCCACCACCCCCGCACCCAAACCCATTACAAATGTCACAGCTGCCGGAGCAGGTATGGGAGGAGCATGCAGTGGACCTCTTCGGACCCCTACGAGATGGCACGCATGTAGTGGTTCTCATGGACGAACATTCACGCTTCCCGGATGCGCAGATATTGGAGAGCAGCACAACCTCCAGTGTCATCCCAGTCCTGCACCGAATGCTGTCAACGGCCCCATGTTTGCAAGCCACGAATTTCACAACTTCGCCAAATACAAGGGATTCCAACACTGCAAGATTACCCCTCGCTGACCGCAAGCAAACGGCATGGTCGAAAGATTTATGGCCAGCATTAAACGGACACTCCAAATCACCAACATTCAGAACAAACCATTCGAGCAGGCCATCAACCAATTGCTGACGGAATACAGGCACACAACCCATAGCACGACCGGGATATGCCCTGCGAACTTAACTTACCGGAGACCAATCAAGACGAGGCTACCGGAAGATCCCTGAACACCAGAAATGACAACCCTGGAACAAGAAGCCAAGAACAAGGACAAAACAGCAAAGGCAAAGATGAAAGAGGTCGCAGACCGCAAGAGACGAGCTCGAGAGACACCCATGCAGCTAGGGGATGAGGTATGGCTTCAGCAACCGAAGACGAGGAAAGAAGATGCCACATTTGCACCTACCCCACTCATCGTGACACACAAGAAAGGTACGATGATTACTGCACAAGGAAACGACTGTTCATCAGTAACACGGAACATCTCACACTTCAAACGGGTGATCCCCAACCAGAGGGTGGCTTGGGAAACGAACAATGAAAGTGAAGAGGAAAGAATGCTGGACAAACCATATCAAGGAGATGTAGAGGAGTCAGAAGGGGAGCGAAACACTGAACCTCCAGCAAATGAGAGGTCGACTCCCAGAAGCTTAAGGTGACCACAGAGGAGCCGCATGAAGCCACTCCGCCTCCTAGAAGAAATGGGGTAAATCAGCATGAAGGACTAATATGCTATAAAGGGGGGATATGTCCGCAAGTCCACATCGTTATGTGGGCGGACCCTGTTTGAGGCTCGTGCGCGGAATCCACAGGACATGACGTTGGGGTTAGGGAGGGGCGTGTATGGGTTTCTGGCAGTTGCCGACTTGTTAATAGTAAAGATAGTCACACTCCTTATCGGCTCCGTGTCTTTTTATTAAAGGCCACCAGCCTGCGCCGATTAAGCGCTCAACAGTTAACTCGCACCTTTTTTGGAAGAGAAGCCTGTAGTGGGCTAAATAACTTGCAAGTCAATTGTTCCTCTCCTTTGTTTGTCGCAGATACGTCTGCCCCAGGGATTTTCCATTCCAAACACTTTGGAACGTAAAGCGTAACCCAGCAGTGAAATTGATATTCTCAACTGCAATCACATGACATTCCAGACATGTTGAAAGGTATCCCTGTTGACATATATACAGAATACATGGCTCAACGTTGTGATATGCACAGAGGAATGTTCCAATACGTTCACCGGTTGGGCTGCTAAATTTAGAAATTGAAACATCCGAGTACATTGAAATAACTTGAGAATAGATGATACTGTTCTATCGAACACATTTCACACATTTAACTCCTTTCGCTCTCCTCCTCGGCACTTTGATGCGAAAACAGAGCGTTGCCCTTTACATTATAGATGCAACAGAAGCTTCTGCATCTGACTTTGTACGGGAATGTTATACCGATCACAGGTAATTATGGGCATAAACAGATAATTAGCACCATTTCTCGTGTTAGAACAACATAGAATGACATCAGATGTGACAACTAGCATGTAATGCTGTGCTAATGGCAAGTAATTCAGTTTGAACTATTAGTGGTCACTAGGCTTGTTGATGACTAGAAGTAAAGGTGAACAAATATAATGTGATATCAATATCATTCTACTAATAAGAATACCATTCGAATGCCATATTAAGAAGAACTAAATGGGGTCATTTGTTGCCCTTCTTTAGGAGCGAATAAGACGAACTACCCGGATACCGCCCCAAATGGGAGATCTGTGATAATCACTTTACACACGACAAGGAACTGAAAGGTCAGTCAAATGGGAGTGAAGCCCATGTTAGCATAATGGTCTAGGCTTAGGTTTGGGTGTCTTTGTTATTCTGTATTGAAGTATCCTGTGCACATGGTCTCATATGCACAAAGAAACGTGATATCTTACTCACGTTCTATTCACTGCAAGCGCCCTGAAGACCGGCTCGAAGAAGCGTATAAAGCAGATTAATTCATAATGGTGCTTTCCCCGAACCCAGAAACGCCAATGATTGTAGACACCCGATAGTCTCTCACTTTTGTTACTAACCTCACAAAAGATGTCTCAAGTAATAGAAAAGTGATAGTTCTCTCCATGTGTGTCACTAAATATTCATTTGACACTATTTTGTGGATACAACAATCTGTCTGTGTTTGATTTTTATATTTGTAGACAAGTGTTATATGTACACATGCATAAAAATGTGTATATTTTTCAATTGATCTATTGTGTTATTGTATAAACTATATGTTGCAAATATATAGCACATAAGTGCTGTGCTCCCACAACCTTTTTGTGTAAAAGCAGGGTGGCTTTTTGTGGAATCCATTTGTCGGTTGAATCTATTTTGTCCTCATCCACATAGCCCCCTATACAAAAAAGAGGACTCCCATGCTCATTTAAGTTGAATTTACATAATCAGTTGGCAATAACCTCTCGCCTCTAGCGCCTGCACTCTCAATAAGAAGCTGTTCCCTATGTGCTGCTACAGTCATGCCATCCTGGTTGAAACACTGCTTAAGCTCTGCACTGTCAAGATCTAATGCTGCATACTATTCTCCCTTCCAAGTCTCTTCATTGGTTTCATGAATATGCTCATCAACTGTTGTCGTTTGCTGGAAGCAAACTGTAGTTTTGCTAACCCTTTTGGGCTTTGGTACCCTGACACTATTTTTAGAAATGCAGGTGTTACGTCTAGCAGGCATATCTTAAAAGGAGGCGTCCTCTCTCAGAACAGTAAACCATTCTGTTAAAATTTGTACAGATTCAAAATCTCCAAGAGCACTTCCATTTACACCTTGGAGGCCTTTTGCTACCATTTCACAAGGGCTAAATAAATATAGCTTCGAGGCATAATAACCCAAAAAAGGTCCTTGTGTTTTTAGCACGTTTTTTTAGCCAGGAAATCTTTGCCCTGGTTTCACTTCTGACAGTGGTATCTACATGAACTATTGCAGACTATAGAAATTACCACTGTTAAAACACACCATCTAGTGGAACAGAGACTTAAAATATTGCAGAAAGCTTTTCTACACCCAAACACTGAGTTGTATGTATGTTTCCGTTTGGAAGAATTTTCTATGACAACATTTAATGTGTCTGCCAAAAGATGTTTTTTTTTGGCAACTTCCTGTAAAACAAGATCTAGAGAATGGTTGCTACAATGAACAAAAAGAGAACCTGGACAGAGTTCTTTAAGTCTAGCTTGAACACCAGAAAACCGACCAGGCATGTTACTTGCTCCATCAAATCAATAACCATGGAGACAGTCCAGAGGCAAATTGAATCTTAAAAATATGTCCTTAGTGCACTTCAACACAGTTTCTGCACCAGTATCAGGCGCATTATAGAAACCTAGGTGCTGATTATGGACTTTACATTTTGTATCAACAAATTGTAGGTTACATGAAAACTGTTCAGATGTGCTGATATCAGTTATTCCATCGGCAGTCAGTGCAAAGAATGGACTGTTTATTGCTTGCATAACAATCTCCCTTTGAATGGTAGGAGCAAAGATTTCAATTATTGATTTTGGATTGTGTCTGACATCCAGTTGTCCCATTGATGCAACCATTCTCTTACATTGGCCTTAGTGTCTCCGATTCGTTCCATCATCAGCTGCCAGAGAAACCCATCCTGATGTTGATGACTTCTAAATGGCATTCCTTGACGTCCAAGAAATTTAATTGAATCAACCAACATTCTTAGTGCAATACGAGCAGTGGTTTGTTCTTTTGCAGCACTTGCAGACAGAATGGCATTGATGGGCACAGAGCTCAGCCGTGTTCTTTTCTTCACAGCTTGCATGTGGAATTTTGAATTTTCATGTTCTGAAAACTTTTCAGAAGCTTTGCCCAATTTGAGAAAGCAGTCCTAAGTAAAGTCAGGTGGCGCCTTACACTTTCACTGATAATTTCTTTCTGTATTAGTTGAATGCACACAAAGCAAAGAAGCATATAACTTCCGCTAATGTAAGATAACCACAGCCATTTGATGAACCATCCAGGTCAGCATGATCGGGTCAATGCTTCTTTACCAAAGATCCTTGGTGGAAATGGATAGTCATCCTTTGGCTGAAATGGTTTATCAAGTGACTCTTGTGTAGCCATAATCAGCACAACATGTGACTGAGTCAGGTTGTCAGCATCAGGAGCAACAATGGAGGGAGTACCAGCAGGGACACTAGTGGATGGAATATTGTCTGCAACCGCATCACTAACAGAAACCTCCATAACTGAGACAAATGGTGACTAATCGTTGGTAAATTATGTCGCAAGCTGCAGCACTAGTTCCTAGCATGTGAGAGGGAGAGCAGCTATGCTTGCTTGTTAGTGGTGCTGTGGCTAATGACTTCTCAAAAGAACCCGGATATCCTCTTTGTGACATTATTTATTTTTTATGTTCTCTAATGGTACAGTACATATGAAGAGATCTAGAAGAGCATCTACTAAAGAAAGAATTTGCCATCAGAGACTTTCCACTTACATTGTGATCTTTGACTGCATAAATTAGATTTGCAAAATTAGAAATGAACTTTATAACCAAGTTGTTTGGTACATGTACATTGTATTGACATTGTGGCTACCTTTATGTAATGGAGTGAAGAATTCTGGGCTGGGACCTCAAAAGCACTGGCTTTCAAGAATTGACCCTCTGAACTTGGACCGGGTGCATGGCAGGCATCAAAACAGTGTTGGCACAGGTGTAATAGAGACATTTTTGCTAAGTGAATCCAGCACCTGACATTTCAGTGTTTCTTTCTCTTCAGATGTACAGTATTTGCTGCCATTGCTGATGGGATAAGCTAAGCTTAGTTATAGAAAACCCCAGAGGGTGTATCTTTACTAGTGAATATGCCAATTTTTATTGTGTATATAGAAAACATGAGATCAGTCGTTAACTATTATTATTATTTCTTTTTTATAAATTGCTTAATTCCAGAGACCAGCCTCTAAGCAAGGGACCCGGATTTGAACCTGTGTTGCTCTGGTTTGTCCTCCTTCCAAGACAAATGCTGTGCCCCTGAGCTATCCTCCTAGCCCAATTATAAAATATGTTCCATGCCAAACCCATTGCTGACACTGGCCAGTACAATTTGATAATTTCTCATTTTGTACTTCATTCTTTAAATCATAAAATAATACTGCACTGTCTAATCCATGCACATTCTTCCTGTTTGGCTTGTTAAAGGCCATTCTAAGTTGTTTTGTCATATCACCTTTAGTAAATAAATTCAATCTGGATAATATGCAGAGCCTCCCTGAACCAGACTCAGGTTGCATGCGCCTTTTTAACCTGTGTTGCCTGGCAGCAGCCCCTTGTATCTCATTCTCTAAGCACCCTTAATATTCCTACATTCAAGTTGTATCCTGTTAATCTATACCTTGATGTGAAATGCTCTGTTGATTTCTTTCATGGTTTGGTATATAAAAGCTGAAGACAGACAAAGATGTTCATGGAGGGATAGTCGAGCCCCTGTTTAAAACAAGGTTTTCTCTTGATGCATTAATCCCGATAAATATAAAACAATTACAAACCTAGTAGTACTTCCTAAATGTCGGGGAAAATCATAGTTAGCCTTCCTAGAATTACTTGGAGGGCTTCACTGGCTCCAAATGGCATTATGCCCCAGCCATGAAACAGAAATGACATGGATTGATAGCTGGGCTACCACCTTAAAGTGATGAAGGTAATACCTCAATGCTGGTCCTAGTTATAGCCCTCTGCCGTCTTTTGACTTGGTTGACCACCCTCTTTCAGTGGATTGAACAGCTTGAATGAAACAATTTTGGGAATATTGCCTGGTTTCATTGATTCCTGGAGGATTAGACCAAACATATCAGGTTGGACCCCTACTGATCTCCCTTAGACATCACACATGGACTCCCTCTGGGCTCTCATCTGGCTCTACTCTTGTTTGTTAACTGTAAGGTCCATCCCTTATGAGCAACTAGTCCTAAGAGGGTAGTAACTTCAAAAGCAAATGGCACACAGGTAATCCTTCCGGTAGTCTCTGACAACATGACCAAATCACTTTTGATCCTTTGGGAAGAGAGGTGGGCAACAATAAAAACTGGATTCGTTCCAGGTTAACGTATAGAAACCAAATGCATTCTGGAAAGGTAAATGTACTGAAACAAATCACTAAGCTTTCTGTTGTTGCTGGCAAAGTCGCCAGCACTCTCCAACAAGGTAAACATAAATCTTGTCTTTTTCTCTAGACCCCTCTGAATCATTTTCAGGGTAGTCCAAAGATGTTTCAATTAATGCCTGCTGCTATGGAAAGCCATGTCTCTGTTATATTTGCAAATCCAATGCTCAGTTGTGAGCAGCAGAAACCCCAAAACTATATTTTCAACACAGGCCACACCAAGAAGAGCCTTGCAAAACTACAACATAACAGAACACTTAAATTGGACAAGTCTGTACCCTAAGGAAAACAAAACAGATAATGGCTGGAAGGTTTGGAATTAATCCTAATCTCTGGCATTGCTCTGGGCAACCCTCCAGACCATTATTCACCATCCTGCCAAGCCATTACAGAAGACCATATGCAGAACAAGCGTGGCCCCACCCCAAAAGGGGCAGTCCAGCCCAAAATGGCAGGTCACATTCCTTCTGCACCAGATCACAAGCATCCCCAGACATGTTTTGGCCTCATTGTGCGTCATCATTGAGGAGTAGCGTGGGTCTCTAGGCTCAGCGGGCTCCGAATCCACCTCTGGGCATACCTGTCCCACTCTGGAAGAGTAATAACCTTTCCATGGTTGGTGGCTATCCACTGACTGCCTGTGACTTCCAGAGTTAAATGTAATGCCACCATACTGGAGTGTGTACCTAAGGAAAAATCTCCTATTTTATTTCAGTAACACATTAAAACCGTACACTTTCCCATCCTTTCTTCATGCCCCAGAAAACAAATTGTACCATTGCTTTAAGTTCAAGAAGGAACAATTTCATCTTGGTTCTCGCGACCAAAATACTGAACGTACTCATCTGCTAGCATGACACAATCTGGCCCAATTATGGATGCCTATTTAAATAGGAACTTTGTGCAAATCTTCCAGATAAATGACACAAGAATTTCTGAGGTAAAGCGGTCTACATACGCTTTATACTTTCAAATTCATCATTCAGAGCTCTCCTCCTTTTCTATCAAGGTCATAATTCAATTTGATTCACAAATTCCAATTTCTTCTCTGACTAGCACAATTCCTTAATGCAGTAATTTGCATTCCCTCTTGGGAAGATTACCTATCTAAAGAACACCCAATCAACCAACTCAGCATCAAAGCCTACTGAAAGAATATGTCAAAATATGGGCAAGAAGGGTAGAAGGGGTTAGTGTACATAAGTGGCAGGACAAGGGATCAGGGCAAATTACACCATATGCAAAAACAATAGGATAATCATCCCTTATGGAACCCCTTACTCTCAACATCCTCCACCTATTGCTAACTAATCATCAAGAGCATAAAGAGTGCAGTTTGCTGGGCTCCTGAACTCCCATGACATGCATAGGCAAACACTGTTTGACAAGAGAAAGGGCTGAGTTAGTGAAGACAGAGGGAGCTCTACATCACTGGGGAAATATTCCACCATCTTGTTTCACCCTATTTCTCTCTTGCTTTCCTGTCCCATCCACGTCCTTTAGCACTAAGCCCTTTGGGTATGATGTTAGAAGGCAAAAGGCTACTTATCACAAGGACAGGGATTGGATCCCTGAAGTAGGCTTACTTTGATCCAATCACCTGCATACTTGTGCCTTTAAATGAAGAGGTCTCTCCCACTCCTTCTCCGATTCATTGTTGAATGAACCCTTAAGGTGTAATTCATTCGGACCTCTCTTTTGGGAAAGTGAACCTTTCCAAAGCCCTCTATTGCACTCTATTGAAGTGAAGAAGGAGCAGTCCTAGGCAGAGGCAAGTTTTGCTCCATACCCACACCCAGGGCACATTGGGTTTGACTCTTTCTGAGGAAAAGAACCTGCCACTATGCACCAAACCTCCCTAGGCTGGGAGAGCAAAACCTGAATGGATTCATCCCATCCTAGACACCCAGCATGTGGAGGACCAGATCAGCTAAGGTGCCCTGTTCAATGGAACCCACCAGTGCTGCTTTTGGCAGTCAACCGTACCTTTAAACCAAGGTGCCTTGCAACTTCAGGCCAGCTCAAAGCTGCATTGTATTCTCACAGAGCCCATCACCTACTCAAATCAACTGTTCACCACTTGGCTTCAACTATACCCACTGGAGTGTCAATCACCAACCTAAATCAGCAGTTACTGAATGACTGGATCCGGGTCAACATCATTTCAGTGCTTTGTTGAACCACACACCGGAACATCAGAATCACAGCTTTTAACCATCCCCAGGCCTTGACTCAAACTGCTAGAGTGGTATTCACTGACCATAACAAGCGGTTAATGACCAAAAACCGGCTCAACTCAGAACCGATCTTGGCGGGCACGCCAACCTGCATCCCTTGAATGCTGCCTCTTAGGCACTCTGAGCTACTGCATTTTAACTGACGGTGCCAGTTCACTGCTTGGGCCAACATGACTCGCCACACCCAAACTTGATTTGTTCCATTTGCACAACTGCTCGAAGCCCGGTCCGACTCTGTAAAAATACGATACAACAGCGAAAAGGTACTTTTTACCTATAAATGCCCCCCTAGTACAGACATATCCTTTTTAAAAACCCTTGTGGTATTTGATTGCCTTTCACCTCCGCTTCCTTACTCACAGTGCTGCATTGATTGTGTATTCTGTATTCTTTCGACAGGGGCGGGTTTCGTGCAGTGTTCTTCTATTTAGTTATAATTGCATATGGTTTGTTTAAAGTATATACATGTTTATAGAAACGTTATTGAACATTCTTTTATTTTAGAATGCTGTACTTTGTTGCTTGGTTCGCTACTGGATCACATTCACACCACCTCTGAGAGTATAGCCTTTCTTCGGACCATGTTAACAGGAAAGGTGAACACAGTATACTTCTTGGCTGTATCCTTTTAAACTTGATGATTGGGATCACTGTTGGTAAACGTGTGGTTTAGTCTTATATTAGTGGTAAACAGAAGTAATTTCGTCATCCTCACAGTCAGTCATTATTTTAATCCATGCAAAAAAAGTGTCATTTTACCCGACATAACTTTTGAAATGGCTGATTACAGATATTTTGTTTGTTTGTTTATTTATTTTGCATGGGGACCTGTCATGGGTGACACTTTCAGTCAGTCCTGTCTTAGAATGACAATTCAGATTCTGGTACTTGCCATCCAGTTTTTTCTATTGAATATCAGGGTCTCCAAGTCCCAGTTGGAAACCTTTGATTCAAAAGCATTGGAAGGCATAAAGTATTCAACAAGCAAGGACAATATTTGAAAGCTATGTGTTGTTCCTGCGGGTGATTGATATTATTATTGCAGTGTTTGTTGTTTTGACTTTTAGCTTGGGCAAGTCCTGAGTGTGCATTCTTCAGACCTTGACACCTCTCGGCCCTCCTCCCACCTCTGTGCACATGAATGCAGAAAACAGCTGGGGAATGGTGGGAAGGGGATAGAGGTGCTGTTGGTCAAGCTGCCGTTTTCTGAGTAAGGGAGACCCTCCTTCCTCCTCCCACCCCACTTTTCACCAGACTCAAAAGACACACCCTCACTTCACTCGCATGTCCAGATGAATTGGCGGTGCAGGTTCCACTGCAGTCTCACGAATAATTAATTACTTAACACTGCATTTGTTATTCCAGAGCATTTAAATGCAATGCTCTGTGCTATTCATGTTTCATTGGGGTAATCATAGTTTAAGACAAGACACAAACAAGATTTAACATTTGAGCAAAATAAGCTTCGATAGGTGTATTTTTCCTAGTATGAAATCCAACAGAAAACTCCAGTTGGTTACCCACATCTGTGCCTTGTTTCAAGACAGATTAAATGTCTTACACAATTTGTTTTTAAATCGTCTCCTATATTTTCATGGTTGCTTATTTGACAGCTGAAAACATGTTTGATTTTTGTGGCCCAAAAGACAGCATTTGCCACATTTAAATGATATTTCTGCAGGAACGCCGGCAGGAGACCTCCTTCCACCTCTTAGCTCCCTGTCACCCTGAGGCCCTTGACACAACTCCTGTGTCCCACCTCTTCAATGGCTCAGCAGATATGATACAGCAGTTCCCACTGGGGTCTGGAAAATATTTAACTGCTTTGTTATGACCAGCTAACCTTATCACACATTATCTGTTGTTGCATTCCAAGTGGTAAAAATCTCATTTAAAAAATTCAGAGGCCACTTTTTCACACTGAATTGCATTCTGGCACTTGTAGTTCTCCATCCAACATAGGGAAATAAATACTATAATTACTATGTTTTTCTTACTTTGCTTAACACATCTGTAGAATGATTTAAACATTAGGAAAAGTGGTTTATTGTGAATTGTGTACTTTCTAAGTCCACAAAATAGAGTATTCTGGAAAAACAAACACATATTTTTTCCACCTACAGCTTGGAAGATATAAGGTTAAGTCCCTAAATTGCAAACAAGTCTCTAATCCCAGCACCACCACTTACATTAATTGTGTGATCATGGCATATCGTTTTCTCTCGCTGTGCTTAATCTGCTAAAATGAAAAGTTCCTAGAAGTGGTTCACTCCACATCGTCCAGTACTCATAAAACACCTCAATCATGTTATTGTTCCATATTCAATAATTATTATTATAATAATGACCATTCATATTGTACATTACAAAGTATATTTGACTCATGGATTACTCGTTCCAACTTCTTGTAATGTAACAGACTATGATCTCCTTCCAAGCATAAAACGACTCATATCGATGTATGTGACATACTTTTATTTGATGCACTGTCTGTATGTGCTTTCAGTTAATATGCTAATTGTTTATATGCCTCTGTGCATCTGTTAACACACAGGGCTCGCAAGCCTTGATACAGAACTGTCAAACTTGTCATTTAATTTCACAGGGAGAAGCAAGTTCAGTGTTATTTTTGAAAATGAACAATAACTTGGATGACAAATGTATATTATCTAAAGTGTATGCAGCAAAGAAAATAAAAATAAGGAATGAACGATACAGCTATGTATAAAACAAATAGCAACTGTGCAGCATGGTAATGGACAGTGTTGTTAGTAAAAATGAAAAATGCAAGCATATAATTCAAAAACTTACTGCGAGCAGGGGTCAGAAGATCACTTAGCCCCTCTGGGACTCGAACACTAATTAACATGCAATGAACCAACTCTCTGGCCTGCAAGGAACTTTGAACACAAACACAAACGCAGCTAAATTTGGAACGGTAAGAAAAACTCTCATGACCTGACAAAGTCTGATCTGCGCATGGTCTGGACCGACTCACGTTTAAAAAGCCCTCCAATTGGCTCTTTGTTCAAAACTACTAATACCATTTTTTACATGCATTTGAGAGACAGAGTATCTCAGATTAATTAAAGCAACAGAGTGGTTACACAGTGCTGCTATAAATTCACAAATACCATGTTTTTACTTTCATGAAAATGCTCCTAAAAATAAACCTTTTTAAACACTCTGCTTTTCCATTGTTCATTCCTTGTAAATATCACACTTTCCAACCTCACTCATTACATCCCTTAGACTGCCATCATTCTCTACCTGTTCACACATTCATGTATACCACCAAAGTATCTATATTGAACACTTGGCCTCAGATATATAGTACTCTTCTTTCCAACCCTCTACTATAAGACACCACACACTACTGCAACAAGTACTATTTGGCAACACATCCTGCATTGCATTACTATTAGGCCATGGCTTTCCTATTGTTTAAAAACAGTGCAACACAATACAAATACATTCCACCAGCAACACAGCACTTCTTTCATTACAAATCAACAGCACCAAAGTAACCGACAAATGCACATTTTTCTTACACACATTTTTGCCCTGTTCCTTCTAATCTGCCAAACAGCACAACTCATATTCCAACTGTTCTAAAAATATAGTTGACATACTTTAGTACACTATCTGTAACTTTATTAACTCTTTTTCCCAACAACTCCTCCTACATTCATAAATAACGAACTATTTTACTAAAGGTACTTCACCATAACCATATATACCCACTAATGTTCTTTTACAATTAGAGGAAATAAAAACATTCCAGAAGACACAAACCAGAAGAAGAATACTCTTCACATCCTACAAAGTAAGTACATTTCTATAGTATTAATCTATCTGGTATTGTAACAGTATGGTTTTGCTGTATATTAGTCTACAGTATTCCTTTCAAGTCAACAACCTTTATTTCACTCATACTACTTATATTTCAACATGCACACTCTTTCTATTCTCAACTAAACACCATCATTACAACATTCATTGTTCTCCTCAAAACATCATAATGTCATTACGTATTTGTTCACACCACCACTCTCTTACTCGCTAAGTGAAACCCTTCACACATCTACACACTCTTACACTTACAAACCTCCCACCCATAACAAGCATCCCTCTGCACAAACACACAGAAGTCTATTCATCGCTATCATCACATTCACAAACCCATTCACAATATATCCATATACTTTCCACAACTTTCACAACCAACCTACTTTTTTTCTGACAGAGCAGAATGTCTACAAAAAAGCAACTACATAGAAAACAAAGAAAATATAGAGCAGATGTGAATAAAAGCAATCTGCATAGTCACCCACCTCTAAAACAATGTATATAAACAAAAGCAAACCTACTAATTAACCTAACACTATTTCTACCAATGTTAATGCACCAACAGTGAAGCATTCCAAATAATGTATTTTACAAACACATTTCCACCATATAGTGCTTCACAATCTTATGAAGACCGCTGAGAAGTCACAATCTACCCTTAAAAAGACTACGGCAGAAGACTAATCCTCAAAGCTCCAATTGACAGCGCAATTCTACAGAAAAGAACAGTGTTTATATTAATTTTAAACAGCATGAAACCACTAAATAAATTAATCAGTAAATTACAAAAAGTACTTCTAAAAATGTGCAATGTCAATATAGATACCTTTGCAAACCTCTGTGAAGGTGAAAAGATTAACACAAGCAGCACAGAACCATAGTTCAATGAAGAGGCTTATTAACAAGAACAAAAGAAAACAATGCCATAGACTGTAATGGCCAAGGGTATGACATAGTAGGAGACACCATTATAGCACAAGAAACCCTTATAGAAAAGCCATCCCCAACAAACATTGAACCAACTGTTCCTTTCACCCAAACAATCTGTCCAGTGTACAAATGAACATGCAGTCTCAATGTGAAACGCACTCCAACAATCCTTCAAATCTTTACAACAATTCCTCAATCCCCATGTTAAACTAAAAGTCAAAAGTAGAATTAAAACTTTACAAACCATAGACTCCTGTCCACTGCGCAGCCACACCAACCGTGAGGACATTCATTAGCCTGTATTTCGGGAACTTCTTGCAAAAGCATAGTCCACCACATCAAAATGTTAGCAGCACACCATTCCACTATACGGAATCTTGTGCATAGATTACACTATGCAAACATCCTGCTCTGCAATTGCAACATTTAAATAAAATACTCGTACATGGAACAGTCAAACAACTCCTTCAAGAAAAAGGGCACATCCAAAGTTATTATTTTGGATCTCAAGTACACTTAGAAAATGTAGTAATTTCAGAAAGAAAATTGAGAAAACCAAACAAACACCCGCCTCCTAACAAACACATACAAAAAATAAATGGCATAGTCTCAAAGCACATCTGCTGAAATATTAGACCAGGTATGTGCGTATTGTCTCAAAATTTGGCAACAAATAATTAACTTGAAGAAGGTTAGACAAACCCTACATTATCTAACAGAAACCAATGAATACTATAAAGATATAAACATAGAGGAGAACTTAAGAGAAACCACCCAAATTATTCAGGATACACCACAAACTGACCAATTTGAATGTGTAGATCCTATTACAGCAGCCAACATTTTGGACGAGTATACAATTCACTCACTACACTCCAATAACACCATAGAAGATGCATTAGAAACATTTCAAATGCTTGTAGCTAAAGGATCTCCAATGAGCATATGGGAGAAAAGCATAGAAGCACCTTCCTTCCCTCTACTCTTTCCTTGAGTAAACCGGGGAAGATATGATGAGCGATCCACACAAATAACTGCACCAGAATATCATTCTTTATGAATGCATTATGAACACCCCAGATTCAAACAAAATGTAGAATACATTGTCCACCTCCTGTTCGAATGTGAACTAGCAACTCTATGTTATGGAGTTGCACAAACAATAAAAACAGGCTCTAAACATGTCTCCTAACCAACTTCTTCAAAAGATGAAAGACAAAGATGATTTTTTGCAGTCAAGTTTCACAAAACTCTTGGAAAACATGCATGTCACGCTGATGTATGTTATATGCTATAGAACCTAGGGCCACCCACATTACTTTAAGATGTGCAGAATATGTGTGGGATGACTTGCATAACTTCTTACACACAGCAAACTAAATAAAGATGGAATAGATATCAAAATACCAGGAGAACTCAGCTCTCTTGACCCTGTCAATGTATCACGATACATTCACCATCGCTTCATTGCCATGCTGCACTTCATCTGCAATAAAACTACCCCTCTGCTCGGAGAAGTGGAACACTTCTTTTGAAGAAAATAATATCAATCAAGCGGAGCACCACACATTCACATGCTTTTGTGGATAAGAAATGCTCCCGAATTTGACCATGACAGTGATGCCCTTCAGAAACCACACATAGGGCCTCATTAGGACCCTGGCGCTCCTGTAATAAACAGTCCCGTAATGAACAGTGCCGGCACCGTTTTACGGGATGCCCTATCACGAGGCCTGCTAGAGGGTACCGCTTTTCGCGTCTGGTCTGACCAGACAGAAAAGCAGGACACGCTAGTAGGCCAGATTGCCGTCATTAACGGGCCCGTTGTTAGCATCCTCCCCATTCCCATTGAGCCCTATGAGGCTCAAATGGGAATGGGGATTGTACCTTAAAAAAATGAAACCTTTAAAAACAAAAGTAATACAAACAGAACCTATAAGAGATCTACCACCAAAAGAAACAACAACAACTGCTACTCCATCAGAAGACAGACAAATATTTTTTCAGGCCCATCAAATAACACAGAAACACAACACTCTGGTGCATTTAAATTTAGCAACATAACTGGTGTATATTGCTATGCAAATGTAGCAAATAAGCTTCTCTTCTAATTAACACCAATTGTTCAAAGACATTCTTAAATGTCTCAGAGCAGTTGTGTTTACAAATGCGTGTCCTTCATAGAAATGCCACAAATAACCCTGACAACAATTACAGTGTCTTGGGTATAAGGTAAGAATTTGACTTTTGTATATGAATGGTGAACACACAGGAAGATCCACAAAAAAGTCTAATATACCTTCTAGATTTCATACACATGGGAACATGCATGCAGTCTCTGCAACCATGTTTCACAAGAGAACATCCCTAATGAATGAGTTGTGTATGTATCCATACCAAATTTTCAATCCGTTCCATTTCAAAAGCTTCTGCAAAATGTAAATCATGGCATATTATGCACTTTTTCCAATGCAGAAAATCGTTCTACCATACAAATAAATTCACATAGCCAATATATTATACTAATGCTTTTAAGGTGCAATGCAGATGGTACCAAAAACAACTGTAAAGTTACTAGCTTCACAAATGGCTAAGTATCTCTTGGCAGGAAAGCCTTTATAACCGTAGGCATAATCTGGCACTCACCAATACCCTTTGCTAGTCTGAGGCATCGCCTCCACAAACACAGTAATTCCATACACAAACTTTTCGATCTATGTGAATACCGCAAACCACCACCTGTCCTTCCATTGCATGAATAATTAACATTGCTCTGATGGCGCACATCCCTGGCGTTGCGCACACAATGCCACTGTCTGTGAATGATATTGTAATGTTGAGCTTGCTGAACAGATCCCTGCCAAGATCCCTGCTTGAGCTGACTCTAGAGCCTCTTCAACTCTTTCCTTCCAGCACATTCTTGTGGTGGAGCAATTGCTGAAATGGGGGTATATGAGGGCGGTGGGACCGTTGCCCGGGTGGACACCTACCTTGGATATATGTACGCCGACGCTGGGAGCACTGCCAAAGAGTATACTCCCTTGTATTCTGTTAGTGTCCCACCCGCTTCTGCCTGCTTGCCCCCTTCATGGATTCCCATGTCCTTCCCTCAACAAGAGTCCTCTATGTCCTCAGTCATCTTCCATAAATATGAAATTGCCTTTCTCTTCTGCAAATGTTTAACTTTGTATTTCGTTGCTAAAAACATAGTCATGTGTTCCAATATTTATGTATGGTGCCATCCTATAGCCGTCAACGTGGAATCCCCACTCGTGTTTCTGTCACCCAGTGTTTATGAGCATTTTCGATCTTCTCTCAGTACAAGGGAAGGGCCCTGTACATATACTCTAAAGGTATCTCCCCTCCCATTGCTGCGATGTATGTACTGTAAGGCGTCCCTAAACTTCTAATAGTGCACTGCGCTTGCTGATAAAATCACAACAAATAAATCAATATATCTTTCCCCCTTTCCTGTCAGCCCTGGTTACTTCCCCACCCCCTCGCACACACACCCACTCTTGCACTCCACAGACCCAAAAACACACTGTTATATATACACAACGCCCCTCCTCGGTCCTCCAGCCTACACAATAAAAAAACCCAAAACAACAAGCTAAAATAACAAGCTAAAATAACAACCACTAATATTCCCGAACCCACTAATTATGCAGGGCTCCTATGTATTTCCTGTTTCTCAATTACACAATAAAAGTGGTACCATGATCTCCCCTTACTCGGGGAGACTCCCTACATTTCGATTTTCTTCTTCCATGGTATACTACTTAAAACTGCAATAATAATAGTATGCATAAAAACACACCCACAGAATACAACCAACCTAGTTCTCCATGGTCTCACAACCCACACTCTTTCTCAAATACCCTTCCCCTACTTGTTATTATTTGCAAGGGTATACTCAAATAAGCGTGTTCACCTGAACTCTTCCATTACAGGGTTCCAACACCGGCCTGCACTCTCTCCGGTGCGGCTCCCCGCTTCAAAGAGCAAACAGGAATTCTGCAAGCTCCTGCAAACTTCTGGTATGTACGCATTTTGAGACTGGTTGCTGCAGTTGGGCGTGGTCCTTCGGAAGAAGCGGCCTGAAGGCCTACATCAGTCGGGGCTTGCTGGGATCACATCAAGGTCACCAAAGGAAGGCATGCCACTGCATGCTCACACCTGAAAAAATACAGCCTACTACAGAAAAGGCCCAAGACACTCTTGCAAGCATAAAACGTATTTATTTGTACAAAAATAAGAATGCATACTGTGAGAAACTAATGGTGGCAACAGTAAAGACAGACAGAAGCGATCACAGTTATTGTATTTGTTTATTTGTAAAGCGCAAACCAGGCCCACGGGCAACCCGGGCGCATAATCTTGCAAAGAATGTTACAGTAAACAGTAAATGCACAGTAAATTTACAAAACTACAGAAAGTACAGATAGACATAACGTTAAAAAATGAGATACAGATACAATAAGTGGTGTATATACACAAATTATATTACATGTGGCACGCAGGTCTAAAATAGGCGCCTCACTGGACGTGAGAGAACAGCCACATTTTGGCGTTGTTCTTGAAGGTATGGAATGACGGTTCAGCTCTGATGGGAGTGGGTAGAGTGTTCCAAAGTTTGGAGGCTAAGACTGGAAAGCTCACGCCACCCACTTTTTGAATTTTGAATCTAGGCAGGGTGAGGCTCTGAGTTAGGGCCGATCTTGTGGGACGAGTGGAGGTGTGGGGTGTGAAGTGCGAGGAGAGGTAGGGTGGGGCATTATTGTTCAGGCATTTGTGGGTCAAGGCTA
The DNA here is from genome assembly GCF_040938575.1 of Ambystoma mexicanum. NCBI lineage: Eukaryota > Metazoa > Chordata > Amphibia > Caudata > Ambystomatidae > Ambystoma > Ambystoma mexicanum. The sequence continues at coordinate 1,176,805,091 of NC_090933.1, forward strand.
GGGTCTTCAGGGCGATTCTTTCTTCTATCGGGAGCCAGTGTAGGTCAGATCTGACGGAGGAGTTATGTGCACGTCTCAGGATGTTTAAGGCTGCCCTTATGGAATTTTTTTGGATGGTTTGCAATTTATTAAGGTTGGACTGACTAGTCCCAAGGTAGAGAGTGCTACAGTAGTCGATTTTGGCCATAATCAGTGTTCTGGTGAGGGTGATGCAGTTGATGGGGTTTAGAAAGGGTCTGCAGGCGGTGATAAGTTTGCACGTATAGGCAGATGCCGACCTTACTGCATTAGTTTGTCTGTTCAATGAGAGCGTGCAATCAAGGTAGACGCCTAAAGTTTTGGTATCTTTAGAGACCTTGATATTGTTGCCGTCAATGATGAAAGACTTGTAGGTTTGATCTAGTTTGTTGAGGCGATAAGGGTATTCAAGGATGTTTTTTGTTGAACAATGATTGCAGGGTGGAAAAAAACCTAAGCTAAACCTAAATCTAAGATGAGAGCAAGCTTTGACCATCAAATGAAAATAAGGCAGTCCTAGTGGCGTTGTGGCAGATTATAAGGGCCTATACTAAGAAACCAATTTCCAAACCTTACAACTAATACACAAATTAGTGTTGGATAGTTTTCAAGAGAAGAGTTCACAAATAATATGTCAGGATGCAGTAGCTTGGTTCTCGCTTCCCCACATGTGAGCATCCGCTGAGTGGTATTATTTTGCATAGGGAATTCCTCTAGATATCAGGTTGGATAATCTACGATCACCAGGACATACTTTTTGCCTAATTTAGATGTTTCTAGAGGTCCTATTATGTCCATACCAATTCTAGAAAAGGGGACATCTATGATCGGCAGCGGATTCAGAGAGGCAGGTACTGGGATATGCAGGCTGGTCTTCTGACATATATTGCAGGTTTGTATGAATGTTTTTTATATCGGCGTGATTTCCTAGCCAGTAAAACCTTCCACTAATATATGCCTGGGTTTTAACATGTCCCAAATGCCCTACTGTGAGATGAGAATGTGCGATCTCTAGCACAACCTTTATGTGGCTTTTAGGTATTACTAGTTGGTTCTTTATAATACCTTCTGGGGAGGTTTCTCTTCGGTAAAGTAACACAATTTTTTAAAAGAAGAAGGGACTTCCCTTGCTTGTAAAAAAGCTTCAGCAAGGGCAGGATAATTTCACTGGGCAAAGGCTAGGTCGGGATAGATGGTGGGTTCTTCTCCTTTCCTTTCTTCGATGTTAAGAGATTTATCAGCTTCACCAAAGTATAGGTTACCTCTTTCTGTTTTATCTGGTTCACTTCAGATAAAACACTCACTCAGGAAACAAAGCTCTCTCCAAAATTCCCTGCACAATTTGGTCTCTCGGACGTACTTAAAAAGGGACTTTGCCATGATTCTATAAGAGAAACATTACATCTCCCCTGAAGTCGGGGTCAACAATGCCTGCTAAGACATCTATCCCAAACTTTCATGCTAAGCCAGATTTTGGGGCTAATCTTATTTAAAACCCTGGAGTGGGTATCAAAACCAGGTCCGTTCGACTCATTCCTCTTTTCTCAGGGGGTATAATAACTTATACTGCTACAGATATCAACCCCTATTTATTTCTTGGTGGTGATGGAAGGATTAGTGGCTCTCTGACTAAGGTTTTGAAATTGTACGTTTCCCCAATTAATTTCAATTGAGTCACATACCATGGCTGACACCATATGTGAGAAACTCATGGTGGCAACAGTAAAGACAGACACAAGTGATCACATTTTAAGGGTATTTATTGAACAATGATTGCAGGGTTGAAAAAACGCCTACACTAAACTAAACCTAAATCAAAGATCGGATCAAGCTTTGACCATCAAATGAAAATAAGGCAGTCTTAGTGTCGTTGTGTCAAATAATAAGAGCCTATACTAAGAAACCTATTTCCAAACCTTACAACTAATACCAAAAGGAGTGTGGGATAGTTTTCAAGAAACAAAAGAAGTGTTCACAAATAATATGTCAGGATGCCGTAGCTTGGTTCTCCCTTCCCCATGTTTGAGCACGGGGTAAGGTGGGATCTTGGAGCACAGCACACACTCAAGCTTCCTCAGTACGAGTCGACAGATCTGTTCCAGTTTGTCAGGAGCCTCAATGGCCAAGTCTCTTTTCCCTTGATAGTATCTTGCCTTCGAGGGCCTGATGTGTTCAACTAACAAAACAAAAGTTCCTTCAACAAAATTAAAGTTTGTTTCCTGGTTTCACTTAGAGTGAGGATTCTTCACCCCTGGTTCCCCCTCTTCCGGGCACTGACCCCTCTTTACTTTCAGCCTTCCTCCAATCTCAATGTCTTTTTAAACAGTTCCAGTGGACATCCCTCAGCCGGGTTCACTCTTGTCAACACACGGTTTCTTGGGAGTTTAGACTTACCCCCTTCTCGTCAGCATCCCACTTCTGGGTTCCCTCTTGCCAACTTCACATTCACTTATACTTTGAATGTTCACATGGTTCACTTCCCTTACTGTCGTTATCATTCCTAGGTCAAAGGCTTTCGACTGTACAGGGATTTTGATTGACCTCCTGCATGACCACTTAGATCTATCTTGGCAGCTCTCCTAGGGCCTTCTGATATCTGTAGTTTCAATCCACCAGGGATTCATCAGAGTTTCTCGAAGCAACACCCACGTGGTGCCAGTCCCCTTCTGCATCTTATCTCGCCTTTTCTTTTTCTTTGAACTTATTTCAACTTGCCTGTTGGAACTTTCATTCACCACAGCCTGGTTCTTATTGGCTCTCCCCTCGACTCACCGGCTGTGATGAACCACTTGGTTTTCCTTGTAACTGGAGTTAAGACCAGTACCAAGGTATCAGGAGTTTCCCTCGCTCCCGCTTATCAGCGTCGACACATTCTGTGTACTATTGACATCTGTTGCAGCACACTTGGGCTATTGTCCTCTGTCTTACGATTCGCTCTGCAGAGGTTTTGCGGGTTTGAGTTGAAAAGGACAAAGTTGTATCTCCCCTTGTCAGCCTCTTTGGTATCTGCTGCCTTTCTCCTCCTCTTGAACTGCTGGGTATAGATAGCTGTCTCGTCGTGCGGTCCCCCTTGCTCGTACTGTTTTCTCTTGCTCCACCTTTTATCCCTGTGGGGAAGCGAAAGGGCCATCAAGTGTGTGTGATTCTCATCAATAGGCCGTCATGCGAAAGTATCAGTGTTAGGAATGGGTGTCCTATGTGGTAGGTTGGGGAAGAGGTATTGAAGGAAGGGAGATATCGTGTTTAACCCATCAATGTCCCACTCACACTCCCCAAGTACCCTCCATCCAGGTGATCCTCCCTCACTTGTCCACCACCAGTAATAGCACCATCTGCGGCCAGTAATAGCGATGGCCATGCCCAGGCCCTCTGGATGACAGATCCTTGGGTACTAAATAGGGAGACACCTTCAGGATTCTCACAATACGCAAAGGACTCAGCTTCCATGGAATATTCTGACATCTGTTTTCATGTGCAGGTAAAGTACAAAGGGCGTCACTGATGATGTAATACTATACAGTACAATTCTACAATACGGATTGGCAGAGTCCTATAGATGTAGGGCCGGCTCCATATGGGATGCCAGGCCATTGGTCCATCTTCATCTGTCCATCTGTGTATACGTGTGTGCTGATGGGTGCATCATCTGTGGTGAGCTGACCTACCAATTAATTAGCTTCTATAACACACATTGTTAAACTTACAATTTTAACAATGCACCTGCCAGATACAGGGGTGTGATCAGGGGAGAACTGCAGTCACACAAACTCCCACACACTTCACTCAATCCAAGAAAGATCAGCAACTACCAAAGTTCTCCACCTCAGTTTTGAGCTATAATTCTGATGCCACCCTGAACCTCGCTACACAAATAACGTGACCCATTCCTGAAAGTGCAATAGCCTTGCCTTCTGATCTTAGTGATTGATTGAGGGGTGTAAAAGTTTTATGGTTGGTGATATGAGTTTGGATGGTACTGTGACATGAGGGGGACATGGGATGAAAGCATGGCAAGGTTATATTTCTCATGTGGGGATGATTGGGGGCAGGAAGTCCTTGCTATCTGCGTCGTGGGATGGTACTGCCAAGAGGAGCACTGCTCCTGTAAGGATATTTGGCGTGTTACAGCACAGAGTACAGCACTACTGCACAGGTAGCAATTTTTTTTTGCAGCACCACCACAAGGGTGAGGTGCATTGCTATATGTGTTACCAGATTAACAAGGAAAGACAGGCTATTCAGTCAAAAACGATTTTAACATATAAGATGCAAATCTATTTTTACAGTTAAAAGCACACGTGCAAATTCAAAAATGCACACTATTTTTCAACTGAAATGCCTATGGTGCGAGAGACACATTTGAAAATAATAACTAACATTACTTATAACTAACCTGACTAATGAAACATAATCCACTAATAAAAATGTGTCTCCACTGCAGAATTAGGCCTATTCTGAAAGTGAACTTTTAAACGCACATCCATTTTTTTTTCTCTGCTGCCCTGTCCACATAATTACAGGAAGCAAAAGAGCTCGAAAGAACAGGAAATCAGTTGGTTACAAAGTATTACTATAAAAATGAGCCATTGTGTAGAGAAGGAGGAGATGGCATGATTGATTCTGATTGGAGCAGCGTCATAGCAAGTATCATGCTAGAGGGAGTGATCAGAGTTTTGCTGGGGGGAGTTTGAGGAGAGAGAAGGGCAGTCAAGATTTGGCAGAGCTGGGAGAAGGACCTATTTTTTCCTGGTTGGAGCATTCCTATCTGCAAAAGCTGAGAATTCCAGGCAATGACCCCGGTTTGAGACGGAAAGGCGCTCCTTTTCACTGGGGTTAAACTTCAAGGGAGCCACATTCAGAAAGAGAACAGCTGAAGAAAACTCTGAACAGATAAGGTAATTACATAAGTGTGGGAGCTGAGTGTGTACGAGAATGTTCAGTCAGAGTAGGAAAGGAGATTCCGGTGCCTTAATCACACGTTAATGTTGCAAATTGTGTTCTGTTCTCTGCCATTTTTTTTCAGTGTATCACAGACAATGCTGTTAATGTGCTGTTTTATTTATTTCTGTAAAGAGTGAGATCGTGTTTAAATGCAACTTTTATAATACAGAAAAATATTTGAAAGCAGACGGGTGGTGTGTCTTATATTTACCAATACAGTGCTGATGGTGAGGGGAGATTTTTAAACAATGCAATTGTCATTTTAAGACAGATGTGTGCATGATCATATTCAGTATGGACAATTGAGAGTGATTGTTTGTAGCATAGCTCGTTGGAGGTACATGAGCCAACGGGAAGAGGGACTCTCTGAACATAGTTCCCTACCATATATAAGGTAGTGGAAATTACCACAAAATTACCACATATAGCTCTCTGTCGTAAATAAGTCAGTGAGATCGCCCATGGTGGCACACTAACACTAACACTGAAAATGTGGTATTCCTAAAATGTAGGTCTGAGGTCTCTCTAGTGATTACACGAAAAATCTAAGCAAAGATAAGGGATTCTGGACATTGGGGCCACAAATAAAACAAGGGAATTATGCTCACCAAAATACCACCAACCACGCATACCAACCACGCATACCAAATATGCATGTCTGGGTGCTGAAATAATGCATGTCCACTGTATTATTGTTGCACATGGCCAAATCTGAATACAAGGAGTGATTATTGCTAAGTTATTTTTCGGCGGTAATAAAATACTGTCAGGCCCCAAAACTCCACAAAATACCCTACATCCCTTCTCATAACCTTCCAGGGTGCATTCTTCCCAGTGTACGAGGGCCTGTAACTCTCATAACAATGGAGGAGCTTGTGGATTGCTGATACCTGGCCAGTATGGGGGTGGTGCTCATGCAAGGGGCCTAATACTAATACACAAATAGCTTGTCGATGCGCTTGGGCCTAACTTCTAAGATTGCTGCCGCTTGCCAAGATGGTATTCACACTGCATCTAACATATAGCTTTTAAATATGGTTTCCTGTTTTAGGGGATTCATTTATTTTACTTCATGGGGTACTTTTCCAGTGTTTTAAAAAAGTTTTCAGAATCCGTGTTTATCAGTGTTTTCCCATTTGCCCCTTTCAAATCATTACAGATAACTGTTTTTTCCAGTGTGAACATACAAATACTCTTTTATTGTTTCATTGTGTGCATAAGTAGGGTAATGTCTCTCGGAGCACTATGTTATGAACACATTACCCAGAATAAAGATGAATTTGTTAATCCAGTAATATCTAACATTTCTACAAGTCAAAATGATTGTAATAAATCATGCAATTTCTTTTCATCCCATGAAGAATTTGATTTGTGAAACTGACCTTTCCACATTGTAGAGACTTCTAATTTTTGCAGATAAGACATAGTGTGATAAAAGGATTTGCCCGAGAGCACTCACTTTGGTGGGGATAAGCATAATTTTGGCTGTCAAACGGAATAAACTCCAAGCAGATAACTGTTTATCAAGTGCTGCTCACTACACACTGAGAAGGGAGTCTCATTAATGTTCCCGCTGAGACTTGACTAGAGGGGATGAGCATACCAAAACTGTTTGGCTGGTGCAGGAATATCAGGGGATCTTATAACAGAATGTTGCAAAGGCAACTCATCAGGTTAGGTGAATGTTGCTGAGATGTTATATGTTTATACCTTCCTGTAATTCATATGTTTTTTCTTCCTATTCCAGCTGTAACTGTGTGCATCTGCAGGTGATTGCACCCAATACCCCCTGTGTATACCAATGCCACAATGAGTGGTTGAAAGAAGATACCCGTTGAGACAACCATCACAAATGTGCCCTCAACGTGATGATAACCTGCAGGAGGCAAAGACTGAAGGAGTATGAAAAGAAGCTGACAAATTAATTGATGACTTCATAAAGGAGTGTGTACGTTGTCCCAAAATACGGGCTGAAGATGATGTATAGATCCTGAAGAAATTAATGACGAAGTAAAGAAACGAGTGAGCTTTCCAATATAAAGGAGAAAGATTACATGTGCACGAAATATTGCAGAAAAAACACTGTTCAATAAATGTACAGCTGCTGAAACACAAGTTAGATTAAGTCATCATAGAAGCTAGCTATGAGTAGTGAATAGAATGCAGGCAAAGCAATCATTGTATGTTATGTTATGGTATTGTGCATTTGTGTAGGGTCCTCTATACCATTGGTATGATCTCAAAGTGCTCTGGGTTGAACGCCCTCTGGGACCATAGTCCAGGTCAGTGGAGAGAGTAGGGTAGTAAATATTGCTTGTGTGCACTCAGTATGTGTGCTGCCAGTGTGGTTTATGTGGTGTGTAGCTGCATTCTAATGATATGTGTGGTGCGGTGGTTGTGTGAGGTCAGTAGAATGTGTGCAGCAAGGCCGTTGACCTCAGAATTTGCATTCTGGCCGTGGTGGAGCTTGTGTATGAGATTATGTGTGCAGCTAGGCTGAAATTGATCGAGGGGTATAGCTGCATTCTATTGTTTGTTGGTGTAGAGGAGAGAGTGAACATATCAGTATGTGTGAGTTTCTGTGTGAATTGGTGGGAGAACCCTATTTCAGATTACCTTCCAGTGCACCACTGAGCTGATCATATCTATTCTAAAGGTTCAGAGCATTGGTTCACCGGGAGAGATTCTCAGTCTAGCGCAGAGTGTGTTCTGATTACCGGGGACGAGTTTGTCTTTCCCTGTTTGGCAGTGTCATCGGTTTTGAGTGGCCCTATAACTCATTTCTATTGGGTTAAGCGAATTGCAGGTCTATGGTAATCCCTGTGTCTCATTGAGTCTGCCATTGTTTATTAGGAAGATACCTTCTCATTGTCCAGTTACATCCAGTTCTATTCTATCAGACTTGCAAGTCCTAGTTAGATTATATATCTGGTTATCAGTGGACCCAGGGACCAGCACGAGCCACTATGGTCATCTCTGTCTCTTGTTGGGTATGTAGATTGGTTATTGTAGGACACCTTCTCAGTGTGCATTTACTTCAGTTCTGTTCTATTGCACATACAAGTACATTGTAGGTATGAAGACCGATACTCGGTGTGCCCGAATGTCAGGTAACATATCAGGCCATGATGTAAGTGGTGTGTGTGAACTGGCAACATTATATGCAGTGGGGGTAAGAGTGTTCCTGATCTGGTGTGCGTTGAGAGTATTGATGACAGGTGGCAGCACCTCGATGTTACTTGCATGCGCTTCCCTTGCCAGATTCCTGGTCCGATTCAGAGCATATTCCTTTGAGATTGAACAAAGTCAGTCCACAGTTAAGCTCGGTTATACGTGCCAGTGGTGTCATTTTCTGGGTCCCGGATAATTCTTTATAGTGTGTTAATGGTTATTTCTGTCATAGTTTATGGTTTGAATTGCTGAATTATATTGTATCATTGGCTGTTCCGAGAGCTAAGAGTGCTACGGAGCTCATCCGATTAGACAGATGAGCTCATCTGTATAGAAACTGTAAATTGGTATCATGAATTTAGTAGGCCAGAACTCATGAAGCTGGAAAAGAAAACTATGTCATAGCAAGAATAATAGGCTCATGAAGCTGCAGAGCAAGGCTGCCTGGCCTGGAGTGAAGATTCAAGAAGCAAGGTCAGCTATCTATTCTGAAGCAGAACGAGTATGAAGAGGATGAACCTTCTTGCATGAAGTGCAATATAGAACATAAAGGATGCCAAACTTTAATTCATTTAGTGCATTTGAAAGCTGCAAAATGGACCAAATTGTGCTCTCCTGTCACATGAACCAAGGATGGAAATAGAGCTTGAACATGAAGTTCCAGACACTATACCGTGTGCCCTCACTCCTGTGCATTCTCAAAGACAAAGATACTCCGCAAGGCCAAGTACAAAGAACATTTCATGGCAGAAGGCATAGGTGATGAGAGATGCTGGGATGATTGGGTGGTGAGGTAGTGTCATGCCCTATCTGCTTGCATCTGGGTCTGGGCTTACGTGCTGCTAAATGAAACGAATGTTGAAAACCAATTTGAAACGTTGAATCTAATGTTTCTGAAATTACTTTTTTTGGAGGTAGGTATAAATTGTCCACCTGACAACGGGCAGCCATTAACAATCTTAGCTCCTATAGAAATGTATACTTAGCTGTTTCCCTTAACCAATCCTGACCCTTTATAGGTTTTTCACCATTGCCAAGTCATGTAACATCATTCTGATACATTGTCTAGTATAAAGATGGTATTTTGTGTGAAGATCATTGCGAGACTGAGCGTAAGTCCGATGATGTCCGTTGTATAGTCTCTGTTTACATAATTTTTAATAAAACTGTATTGGACTCAGAAATACTCTGGTGTGATCCCATCCATCCCAGCCATCGAAGGAGCAGGATCCGGAGCTCCCCAAGCTGCTGGAGCAGTGCCACACAGAACAGACCCCTCTGTAGCTGCTGGAGGTAAGCCACAAGGCTGCACCACCCTCCCCCAGTAATTACTTCAAAATTACCTCGTGCGCTGCTAGCACGGTAATAATTGGCATTATTTGGCCATACTTCCTTATTCGGGCAACAAGAAAGTCAGCCGCATTTGCCGTCCTACACTCATGAAGACCAGGCTTCACCTCATCGCCATTGAGCCCCATGAGGTAGAAGCCTCTCAAAGATGGCCGCCCAGTCCCATTGATTTCGGCAAAGCAGCCCTGCCATATGCTGCTCTGCTCACCAATTGGCCCCAGCATTCTTTCATAACAGCCAATCCGCGACTGTAAGTTCATGCGTTCTTACTCAACGACCCGAGCCCCGTTAAGCTTCTCCACTCTGCAACCTGTGCTTCAACATTCATCGCCAACCCAATCAGTGCCACGGCGTCACTCTGATCCCCAACCTCACTATATGACCCGAAGGAGCCCTGCAACGCTAAACCCACTCCCAACCAACAGAGCCATACGAGACTCATAACTGCAATCCTCTCTGCCCTCTAGGCGAGTAACTCTGCCACGTATCCACAAGAACTTGCAAATTGCAACCCATATCAGCCCAGGCACCTGCACTCTTTTCATTGCACTGCCTGTACACTATGTACTGCCTTGATAACGCCCGTTGATTGCACTGTATAGCATATCATGTATAGCACATGAGCATATGCTCATTTAGCATACCCGCATTTTAGCCTACATTGTGTAAATTGAATCTAGTCATGTTGACACTTCTATTTCATCTGAAAACCATTTGTACTGTGGAAACCTAATCATTGCATGAATACGACCATTGCTTCCCATTGGTGAAACTGCATCTAGCTGCTACCACATAGCCTATATTGTGAAAATCGATTCTAGTCTTAGTAGAAAGTGCCCTCTGCCCTCCCACCATTGAAATTGAACCTAGTCATAATATGAATGTGACATTGCTTCCCATTGCTGAAACTGTATCTAGCTGAATGTGACCATTGCTTCACACTGCTGAAAATGCATCTAGCGGTTAGCACATAGCATCTTAGCCTATATTATGAAAATTGAATCTAGTCATAGCACAAAAGCAACCTTTGCCTCCTATTGTTGAAATCGCTTCCCACTGCTGAAAATGCATCTAGCTGTTAGCACATAGCATCTTAGCCTACATTGTGAAAATTTAATCTAGTCATAGCACAAAAGCAACCTTTGCTTCCTATTGTTGAAATCGCATCTAGCTTCTAGCACATAGCACCTCCAGCCTATACTACAGAAACTTAATCTAGAAACAGCTTCTAGCATTATCCGACTTCTAAATCACAGCTAGCTGATAGTATAAAGCATTTGCTGTCTGCTATCAACCTACCTAATATGAGTAAAAATCAAAAGACCCAGACCCTCATACTCACGCTTGGTCTCCCCACAATCATGGCCACTGCTTCTCCTAGAACAAGCCCACCCAAAGACAGAAACATGAGACTCAGATCAAGACTTCCTTGCCTCTACGAACCTAAAAGAAACAAAATAAACAGTCCCCCCAGACTCTTCACTACCCAACATAATGACCATTTGTCTAAGCAAGCACAGGCTACCAAACTAAATACCCCAAACTCCACTCTTGCCCATACCTCCACAAAGAATCACATGAGCCAAATTACCCCCACAACCAAACTTCCACCTATACCTAAACCCAATAGAACCCTGACGCTAACTGGGTCACTCATTAATGCTAGATCAATGGTAGCCCACGTTACCAAAATTGCGGACATTCTAAACAATGACAGCCTGGATCTGCTTGCCATAACTGAGACCTGGCTTCACGAGGCAGTAGGACCTACCCTTATGATACCTGTACCTGACAGTCACTAGATACTCAGAGCAGATCGGCCTAATCTCAGAGGCGGTGGTCTAGCCATCATCTCCAAAACCACCCTTCCCATAAAACACGCCACCTCACCACCTTGTTCATCCTGTGAAATACTTACAGCTAAACTGATGTTATTCAACAACCGCACGCTGACTATCCACCTGATATACAGGCCCCCGGGACCATTAGGAGCCTTCGAAGAGGACTTAACTAATCTCATAGCTAATAATACTAAAGACCACTCACAAACCCTTCTGATGGGGGACTTTGACATTGGCTTTAATGATATAGACAACAAACACACCCAATCAATAGCAGCCCTACTAAATGATCACGGACTTACCCAAAAAGTCCTCTCTCCCACCCACATTAAGGGCAGGACCCTCGACTGGGTATCCTATCTTAACTGCAACATCGCTATTACTGACACCGTCCCGCAACCCGGGACGGAACACTACTTAATAACCCTTACCACCACACTAGATCTCCTCAGCCCTAAAACCATTAATATGGCACCCCCCCTTCCTACCAGAAGTAACAAGGACATTACGGAGGATAAACTCATCCCCCTCTCCTTCCCTCTATCAATAAACAGGATAGCAATGCCGATCTAGACACTCTAGTAAATACCGTCAACAACGCCATGACTAAAGCACTAGACACTATCACACCAGTTAAACTATGGAAAGGCAAGCAGGAAGAGCACTTGAATACCTGGTTTACACCCCAACTCAAGGATCTAAGAAAACAAAAAAAGAAAGCTCCAAGCTATATGGCGTAGCTCCCTACTGACACTAACAAAGACAAATTAACCTAACTATTCAAACTTTACCAAAAAGAAATAATCAACACTAAAAAGAATATTTTCAATGACAGAATCACAAAAGCCAAATCCAACACTAAGAAACTCTTCTCCATCCTCCGGGAAATGGAATCCCATATCCAACCGGCAGACAATGTCCCCAAGGACAAGTTATGGTGTACTAACATATAAAACGCCCAATCGAATAAGATCTCCACTCTCCAACTCAAAATAGCTAACAAAAAGGCCACACTGCCCCTCTCTGATCAACAACTATCTCAGCCTACTGAGACTAGAACTATTCCACCCTTCAGCTTCAAGACTATCTCCATTATTGACACATGAAAAAGTCATACTCTCCCTCAAACCTTCTAACTGCAAGGGTAATAGTTGCCCAGCACAAATAATAAAGGATGCAGCCAGGGATCTAGCCCCCTTCATCTCGAAGCTCATAAACTCCTCCTTTAAATCAAATACAGTACCCACCAATCTGAAAGTATCCTGGGCCCTTCCCCTACTTAAAGAACAAACCCTTGATCCCACCATCCCTACTAACTACAGGCCTATTACCACTGTGCCTTTCCTATTTAACATTATTGATAGAGTTGCCTATTTACAAATTCAGGACTATCTGGAAATTAATCACCTGCTAGGCTCACAGCAATCAGGCTTCCGCCCCCCCATGGCACTGAAACCGTCCTGCTAGACCTCAAGACACAAATTGAAGAGCTAAAGGATAACGGAAAAACAAATTTGTTACTTCTACTGGACTTGTCGACAGCCTTCAACTTGGTGGATCATGCAGTATTATGCAACCATCTCAGGCTTGCCGCCAACTTCACAGGGGAGGCCATAGCATGGGTCCAATCCTTTCTTGCTAACCGGACTATGGGAGTCTTCTCCACCTCAGCTTCTGCTGATCCCATACAAATAACCTGCTGAGTTCCACAGGGGTCCTGTGTCTCACCCACCATGTACAACATTTTCACCAAACCGTTGTTCGACAAGTTGGATAGACTGGGTGTCACCTACACTAACTATGCAGATGACACCCAGATCCTCATATCCCTTTCGGGCAACTTCGTACTGGACTCAGCCTTGGTGAATAAGATATACATCTTCATTCAGGCATGGATGGCATCAAACGGCCTCTGCCTGAATGACGACAAAACTGAGATATTGATCCTAGGCTCTAACACCAACCTAAAGAAACTAATCCCAAACTACGCATCCTTCAACATTGATAACAATATTATCAAGGTGATGCCTGTGGTAAAAACCTTAGGATTCTACCTGGACTCCTCTCTCACCCTCAAGAAGCAAGTCAATTCCATTGCCTCCACACCAGCCTATACCTGCAAACTCATCCGAGCCTCCAGACTGTTTCTCTCCAGTGCTAGCTGTATCACCCTGGCCAATGCTCTCATAATGTCCAGACTAGATTACTGCAACGTCCTGTACTCTTGAGCCAACAAGTATGTCACAGGCAAACTTCAAAGTATGCAAAACAATGCCTTGAGAGCAGCACTGAATATCACCTACAGAGAGTATATCACTAAATTCAGAAAAGAGACTCATTGGCTAAAAATAAAGGCTAGAATCTTCTTTAAAACAGTCTCTCTCACTTCAAAATGTCTGAACAGTCTAGCACCTCCCTACTTGTCTGAAAAAATCACTAGGAGAACAGCCACCCGACCCACAAGATCTGCCAACACATTCTTGCTCGAGATTCCTAGATTTAAACGGTCCACGGCGGGAGGAACCAGTTTCCCAGTTAAAGCTACACAATCATGGAATACTCTCCCACTTGACCTCAGACTATCACAACCCTACGCCAAATTTAGATATAATGCACTCAAATGGCTTCGTATCAAGACTCATAACCACTTCCACCTTCTCCCTATTGCTACTCGACCCACTAGACTCGACTACTGCAACTTCTGCATCTGGCCATGCATTCCATGACTGCAGGTATGCCCATAAAGTATACACAATGATATGTACTGCACTGTCATGTATGTATGAATGTATATCTATATGTTCCTTGACACGCAAATTATATGCACTGCACTGCATGTTTGTATGTATGTATGTATGTATGTATCTACCTGCGGTAAGCACTGTAACTAAGCTTTGAGACTTTGTGTACTGCTGCGCCCAGCTACCCAATGGTTTGGTGCGCATTATCAAATTAATAAACAAACAAACAAACAAACATAGGCACGTTCCTAAGGGCCATAAACTCACGTGGTAGAAGTGCAGATGGTTTCAAGAGACAAACCAGTTCTTCTCCAGTATTTTAGATGATCGTGCATCCACCGCCATTAGCTGGTATATCGCAGAGTTTCATGTGGAGAGCAGCCGATAGAAATAAACTTTGCGGACGGAAGGCAAAGTGGTTGGATTGAAGGCAGAGTTGATAACAAAGGCCTCAAGTCGATTAACAAATGTAAGTAGACTAAGGGAAATGGCAATATAAAGGGGCGGGATTGTGATATTTTGAGTAATGGGAAATGTTGTGTAGACAAAGATAGCACCTAGAAATCCTAGTTCAAGGGAATTGGAATAAGACATTTCAAACTCCAACGGGAGTAGAGATAATAAGAGAAAACACATGGTCAGGACCATGAAAGGTGATGGATTAAACCCTGTAAAGGGTAAAATAAGTAGAGACGAGAGAAGTATACATTTTGATATAAATAGTTTATAATTTAGGGAAGGTGATCACAGGGGTTATTAATATGTAGTGTGTGATTAGTCTATAATAGTATTTGTTGTATAAAGTATCAAAGAGCAATAAAACTGTGAAAGGTTGAAAGCACCGGTATTTGAAGTTAATGTGTAGCAAATGATTGGTGCCAATCAAAAGATAGATAGGTCAATGAGGTAAAAAAAGGATTGAGCGGCGATTGGTGCCTGCTCTTATTTATTGTTTTAAAAGATAAATGTTGTGATTTCAGTTGAATTAAAAAGTCTATTTTAACAACCTGGTATCAACAGTCTACTGAGATTTGTCATTATGGAGGACACTCCTCTCATGTATCTTTGTGAGACACTGCCAAAACATGTGCCCAAGCTCAAACAATACAGTGCAGAATGGGTGAAGGGCACCGCCGAAATAATGTTCATGCCATGGCCACAAAGGGGATCATTGTCAAAAGCGGTATTGCAAAACATGCCCACATATGTGCACACTGCGTACACAGGAAAGAAATTAGATGAAAAGACTGGCAATTTTAGAACTTTGGAAGATGTACCAAGAGGAAAAAGAGGACCCGCCAGCAGAGGAGTGGATGCTTAATCAGCATAAGGGAGACGGCATTGAGCCATCAGCTCCTCTTACCTTGCCTGAAAGTAAAAGGGTAAATCTAGAAGATATAGGAAAATATCCTTTAAAGAAGTTCAATGCAGTGGCGAGGTATAGTAACCCGACATATGGACCCCCCCCCGCTTACAGTAGTGATGACAGTCCAGAAGAGAGTAAAAGAAAGGAAGATGCTTGTAAGTTTATACGAGATAAGGAAGAAAAAGATGATAGGACAAATTTATTGACAGTCATAGATCGAAAAATCAAGCGATGGAAGGGAAAAAAGGACAGGGCTGACGAGGTAATGCTCGTATAGAACGAATGGATGGGAAGACAGATACTACTCAAGTTAAATGGGAAAAGCATCGAGGAAGTTAGGCAAAGAGAAGCTAAGGCAGAGCAAGAAAAGAAGGACAGGGAACGAGAGAAAGATTGAGGGAGGATGAGCAAAGAAGGAAAAGTAGGGATTGATGGGAACAGATATACAGGGAGGAACAAGAAAAGGACGAAAAAGCGCGCAGAAGAGCAAAGAACGTATGACAATGTGTAAAGAGCGATGAAGGAAAGAAAGAGAAAAGAGGAAGAAGCACAAAGCGTGAAAGATAGGAAGTTACAGAGAAGGAAAGAAGAAGAACAAAGACAAGGAGTTAGAATGGAAGAACAAAGGGGGAGGAAGGGAAAG
Organism: Ambystoma mexicanum; assembly: GCF_040938575.1. Classification (NCBI taxonomy): domain Eukaryota; kingdom Metazoa; phylum Chordata; class Amphibia; order Caudata; family Ambystomatidae; genus Ambystoma; species Ambystoma mexicanum. The sequence goes on from NC_090933.1 coordinate 1,176,821,162, forward strand.
CTAGAAGGGATGCAAGAAAGAGAAGGGAAGTGGATGAAGAAATAGAACAGAATAGGAGACAGTGAGGTTTGGATGACACTCTCATCCTTTTTTTTAAAAAAAAAATCTTTTTATTGCCATTTTGTAAACTTCAACAACACAACACAAGAAGTAAGGAAGATGCACCACAGTCTTAGCAGAAACCCCAAACCTGCTGTCATATCCCCAAACATTCCCATCATTTTAGCATCGCTCAGTTTTCTTACAGGTTGGGTTACATTGGTTCCATGTGGGTAGTGTACCACCCTATTAACAATTGTTTTGGGTGGTACAGAAATGTCAGGGTCATACAAACGTTCCACTTGTAGTGGCGGATATTGAGACACTCATTTCATGGAACTAGTCCTCACTTTGGTTCCTTGTTCTTCTCCCCAGATTGATTCTTCAAATAATGTATATATGGGTACCACATGTTCGTTGATCTAGAGCGATAGGCTGATAAACCCTTGTACCCCATCTCCATATCGTTACAATGCACCACATCCGAATGTCAGTCGTTTATTTCAGGATGTGCTTGCCCCCCCCTTACATGGCATTGCCACCCTTCTCTTAGCCAGAAGAAGAAGCAGCCACGTTAATCACCTTCTAAGCTTAGGGATTGATTTAGTGTATCCCAGGAGTGTTGTCATTGGTTTTAGAACTAGCCTCTCTCCAATAATTTCCCCAAAAGCTTTAAATACCGCCTCCAAGAATGCAAACACCAATGGGCACCATCAGGTCATGTGTATAAAGTCTACCAACGGTTCATTGCATCTAGCACAGCCGGCGGGTGCTTCGGGAAATAGTCATGGATTTGGGCGGGAGTGTAATAAAACGGATGTAGGTATTGCCAATGGATTCATTTAAATCTGGCATTTATTGCAACCCTCCTGGTTCCTTCACAGCAATATCTCCACTCCTCGCTGGATATTTTATGCCCCATTGATAATTCCCATTTTTTCTCTAGGGGACGATATCTCCACACCATTGCTGAGACACATAACGTGCATGACTGAGACCACCCTTTTATTATGCCCCCCAGAGAGAATATTTTTGAGTATTGGGGCAACCACCGGTTGTTCGGGGAATGTCGGGTACAGTTTTTGCAATGATGTTTTCAATCTGTAGTATAGGAACACCCCTAAAGAGTTTAGACCTCCCACCTCTTGTTTTCAACTCTTCTAGTGTGATGAACCTCCTGCTGGGAAACAGTTCACGTTAACAGTGCACCTCCAATTTCCCTATGAGGTTGACAAAACACTTTTCTGAGGTAAGTGGAATCCTTGGAGTTCAACCGCGTTCCCTGCCTTGGTCACTCTCTCAGGAGCTGTGAGAATAGTAGACCGTAGTAGGATGGTGCTGCTAATGCCCTCTCTACCTCCACGTGTCTCCTTTCACACTGAGCTCCAAAGCAATAAAGAGCAAACCCGGACTGGGCTACGTTATAGTGCGTCTCAAAATCAGGTAAGGCCAGCCCCCTACCCCTTGTATAGATGCTATTACCTTATCCCATGATACTCTTGGCTGTTTGCCGGCCCAGATAAACTGTGTAATTAGAGATTTTAACTCTCGAAAGAAATCTACTGGTATCGCAATGCGTACATTGAGAAACACGTAGAGGAACTGGGATAGCAGCACCATTTTGATCAACAAAATTCTGCCGTATAGGGTAAGGGTTACATTCTTCCACCTAGTGGCGGCTCCCCTCGCTTGGTCTAGTGCCATTTGATAGTTGCTTATGGCTCAGGAGGATAGCACAGGGGCAACATGCTTGCCTTGGAAGCAAGAGGACACGGAGCAACAGAGGTTCGATCCCTTGGTCCGGGCTTAGAAACCTCTGGGTACTAAGCGTGTTATAAATAACCTATTATACCATATCATAACCTATCATATCATGTATAGTGTGTTCGCGTCTCGAGCAATGTTGACCCCTAGGTAACGAGTCTGTATAATGTGCCACTGAAACCCCAATTTGTCGGCATATTATACCGCCCTCTCTGTCAGCGGGAAAAGAACCAATTTCGCTGCATTAATCGCCAGACCTGAGAAGAGCCCAAATTGGAAAACATCTTCCAAAATAGGTTCCAGGTTACGCTTGTGGTCCTTTATGTATAGCACCATGTCGTCAGCATACAGCAAGATGGCTACCCTGTGTTTAAAAATACTGGATGCCCCAGTGTATATGGGCCTCCCTCACTCTCTCGGCCAATGGTTCATTTGCAAGGGCAAACAGTAGTGGCAAGAAGGGGCATCCCTGTCGCGTACCTCTGTCCAGCGCTATCTCTGCGGTGAGATGACCATTCACCCGAACCCTGGCGATAGGCGACTTATATAGTAATAGTACCATGGTGATATACTGCTCCCCCAACCCCATTCTATGCATAACTGTGAACAAGTAGGGCCATTCCAATCGAGTTGAATCCCTTGGTGGCATCCAGCAGTGCAGCGACTACATGGTCTTCCTGATTTACTGCTGAAATCAGCCCAAACATCCTTTGTATCTCAAAAGAGGTGGAGCATCCCAGGATAAACCGGGGCTGGTCAGCTCTCAACATCCTATTCATTAGGGGCGACTGCCTGTAAGCTAATCTTATTATCTAGGTTGATGAGGCAAATCAGTCTATATGATGCGCAATCACTTAGCGGTTTGCCAGGTTTAGGCAGGACTGTGACTAGAGCTTTCCTCAGGGACTCAGGGAGCCTACCCTCTAGGACACTCTGGTGATACATTTATCAGAGATAGGGGGCGATCTTTGCGGCACAATACTTATAAAATTCAGCAGCAAAACCATCTAGTCCAGGGGCCTTCCCAGAGGGAAGGGATCTGATGGCCGCCAGAACATCTTCCAAGGTAATTTGGCGGTTCAATCCCACTATTTGCTCCTCTGTGCACCAAGGCAGGGCCACCTGGTCCAGATAGATATCTAGCTTTGTCTGGAGATGTGTGTATGGGAGGAGTACAGGTCGTTATAGAAAAGACAGAACTCCTGCATTATCCAAGCGCCGTCAAAACGCTCTATCCCCTGCTCATCTATTATTGACAGTACCAGTCCCCTATGAGTTTCCAGTCTCACGGCCCTCACCAGTAGTCTGCCCGGTTTCTGCCCTTCCCCATATCGCCTCACAGCCGCCCCCACCCCAGTAGATTTGGCTCTTTGTGTGCTAACGTCTTTGTTTTCCTTAGCCCTTTCCTAATGTTGCAGCTTTTGTGCAACATGAAACAAGAGTGCACCGTAACTTACATTACCGCGCTCTTGGGTCTCTAGTCATTCCAAAGGCCCTAGAAACCCTCACTGGACTCATTATGAACTGTGCAAGTGTGTCACGTACGGGACTGGTGGCAGCTATCGTTTCTCTTGTGTTTTGAACCCTTTTTCGTCATGTTATCCGCGCTTACTGCGTTTGGCACAAATGAGTGGCCTGGCTCCAAAATGGCCATGCCATGAGGTTCTTTGTCCTGTCCGCTGACCGTCTTGCTCCTTCACCTTCCCCCAGGTCGAGCCGACCCAGGGCAGTCCTTATTTGGTCATCCACATTCCCGCGAAATACAACGCTTTCGCGGGCTTCTGCATGCCTTGTGTGTGCCTCCAGGATGTGGGCTGGGATGTCTGGTCCCAATACACATCTTGGGTGCCAGAGAGTCTGAAGTGTCCTGAATGCCTGGGCCCACCGTGGTCCGTGATAGGGCCATGTATGGCGTGAGTGTTTGCGAGCAGATCTCCCATTGGGTCCTCTCCATTTTGGCGCAAAGGGGACTTTGGATAAGAGGAGGCTGAAATCACCACTACCATGTCGATCTCCTGAGTTCACACCGAACAAGGGATAAGGAGCCAAGTATCCTGCAACAAGAAGCTGAGTCGAGGAACTGCTGGTGACCCGCTGAAGGTTTGGCACCCTGAGCCGCTGTCGTCCTGCGACACCCCTCTGCATCTGATCGTCCTAGAGGGTCTGCGAAGGCGCTTTGACCCATTGGTATAGTGGGATCAACTATTCCGGCACCTTCATCAAACCCTGCAAGTAAGCCTCTTCGGAAGTGTCCCTGGGCCAACCAATGGGATGACCAGCTTACGCAGGACGCTTTGCTCTTTCACCGCCGCCGTTTTGGGGAAGCCCTCGAAACTTGGTTTACTGCTTGGTCTGCGTCCTCGGCACCCTCACACCGAATTTCATACACTTGGCATTCCCAGGTCTGAAGTGAGACGAGTGCGCCCGGACCAGAGTAAACGCGGTTGCCGTGTTGCCCTGCTGTTGTAACAACCTGTGCACGTCCGCTGCATTTGGGACACCCTCTACCCTGCATCCTGCTACGCAGAATCTGCACGGTGTCGAGACGTCCTGAACATTGCAGCTGAACCTGCCAGCAACATGAACTGAACTGTAAAAGTCTGGGTCTGCCTGCATCGGGGATCGGTGAGTAGTCCATACCCCAACCGGTGGTCCCTCGCGCAGGAGCCCGTTTCTTTTCTACCGTTGTTACGAAATAGCGACTCTATCCCGCACTCTCACCCTGCCTCTGCCCACAAGTGGAGGCCTTGCTTGAGTAGTGGGGACTTCTTCTACATCGCTTCATTCACCTTCCTGAACTGCCTGATATCCTCGAAAAGGCCCTCTTTTGTCCATTGGCACCAGCGCGTGCAGGTACTTTGAGCATAAGGCTCCTCTCTTTGCAGGGCTTGGACTTCCTCCTAGTTAGGTTTATTTCAGATGTCAAACTGGGTCTATTGATTACTTGCACTGCCTGTTTTCCTCCCCATCTAGGTGGTCTACATATTACGTGCTCCGAACTCCTTAGACCCCTCGGTCTTGTATATATATTGTATTGATTGTGATGTGTTGGTTTACTTTAGTATTATTGTGTTTCTTTGCTATGGTCGATGTTACAAAGGCCTTGTAATAAATGTGTCTATATTTTTAATATAACACCTGTCTGGAGTAATTTGTAAGTGTCCTTGCTTTGTGTGCTCATTGAGGTCTTTCCGTCACCCTCACCTCTCTTGAGACTTAGTCTTGACCGCCGCCATCGCTACCCTGATTGGTCTGGCTTGTCCAGGAGTTATTCTGTTCCAAGAAATTAGGCTGGCCTTCTGAACCTCTGCCCCTCCAGGTCCGAGTTCAGAAATCCATCTTAACAAATTGGTGTACAGCGGTGGGATATGACTGAAGGTATCCAGTGTTGCGCACGAGCGAAGGCATTTCCAGTTATTCCTACCAGGACACATAGTGAATTGTCGTAGTATAACTTTTTAAAGGCCATAGTCCTATCTAACAGCATGGAAACAAGTACCTTGTTAACTTTAAATGGTTCTAAATCTGAAACATTGAAAAAAATGTATGCTGAAAGATGTGTCTCCTCTCAAGGCACCAAAATGAAAATGATCCAAAGAATCATGGTGTGGCAAGAAGCTCAGCTTAGCGCTATAGCTTCAGAGGACAGTGCAGAAGGAGGTGGGGCTGGTCTCACTGGTAGAACTGACAGTTCTGCCGCTGCACTGGTCCAGAGCGACCATGAGGACAGGGAGGATGAAATGTCCAATGTTTCCTCTGCCAGTGCTGATTCGGAAGCCATGCTTGAATTCAATAAGCAAGAGCTGCTGTTTAGGCAGAAGGAGCTTGAGTTCAAAATGGACAAACACCAGGAAGAGCTTGAGTTCAATAGGGCCAAGCTAAAGATCGAACAGGCAGAAAAACAGAAAGACAGCTATCGCCAGTTGGAACTGGCCAAGCTCCAAGTTGCCAATGGATCCCAGGGTCCTGGACATGGGTCTGGGGCCTCCTCTCATCCAAGGTTTCCAAAAGATCTGCTCAGTGTGTATGAGGAAAAGAATGACATTATGGACTGGCTGAATACATTTGAGTATGCATGTGAAGTTCAACAAGTTGACAATGCTGATAAAATTGCCTGGTTATTTAGCAGACTCCCCCATTCTGGTTGCAGTGCCATTATGGAAATGTCAAAAGCTGAGAGAGCAGATTTTGCAATATTGACGCAGACTCTCATTTTAAAGTTTGGAAAGACTCCTGCCCAATACTTAAAAAGATTCAGAGAGTATAAGAAAAAAGAAGGTGGTACTTGGGTATCTTATGTAACTGAATCCTTAAAAAACTTGACTGGCTGGGTCGAAGGTTATAAGGTAAGGTATAACCTTTAAAGCTATGATAAGTATTGTCGTGCTGGAACATATTTTTGCATCTTCGTCCCCTGAGCTTAAGCAGCATTTGGCAGATTCAAAGGAGATGGATCCTAAGAAGCTCGCCATTGCAGCAGATTTATGGGTGTCACATTGAGTGTCCCATAAGGACAAGACTCATCCTGGTAAGCAGGAGGAAGGGAAAAAGTCGAAAGATAAGGAGGGTGGGGAAACTGATACATTTTCTTCCCAAAAGGGCCGCAAAAAGAAAAATAAGGGTAAGCCACAAGATAACTCACAGGGTAGTGGAGGTCAGCCTCCAAAACAGAACTCTGGTTATAATAAGCCACCCTATATAAACAGACCCAATGGATCTTATTTGCTTGTGGAGCAACTGACCACATGAAGGGGGATCCCAGATGTAAGGTCAAAACCTTGGGGGGTCCACTCTGCTAATCTGGCCTTCTCCACCTACGAGGAAGAAGAGATTACCGGAGAATCCTTCTCCTCCGACTCCTTCCCCAGTGGGATAGAAGCTGAGGTTAGTTTTAGTTTCCCTTAGTTCCTGGGAGCCTAAAGTCACAGAGGCTTATGCTAGGATTCCAGATAACACCAAGCACTACTTTAAATACAGTGTGCTGATCAATGGAGTAGATACTCCAGCTCTTAGGGATAGTGGGTACAGTAGAACTGTAGTGCATTCTACCTTGGTAGACTGAGAGGAAGTTGCCAGAGCTACGCTGATGCCCACTAAGTTGGCTGACGGCCCACCTCTCAAGTTCCCAGTAATACCTGTAAATCTTACTATCAATGGTACAGCAGTCAGGATTCCAGTGAGCATTCAGAGGAGTGTCCCAGGAAAGGTCTTGTTGGGCAATGATCTCAGAGCTTTAGGGCTTGTGGGAGGTACTGCTGACAGACCCTGCACAAGGTCTCAAACGAGGGCAGCAGTGGCCAAGACCAATGCTCTGCCTCAGCCAAAGGAGAAACCCAAGGCTAAATGAGTCAAGAAACCAAGAAGAGGGAAAGAGAATATTCCCCCTAACTCGCCTACCACTGCAGTGGAGGTAGTTGGTCAATCACCCGGACCTGACGAGGAGGTGGTGATGCCTGAAGTATTTGACCCCAATGACCATCTTGAACTAAACTATTTGTTAGTAGAAGGTGGTCCTGACAGGGAATAATTCAGTAAAGGCCAACGTGAGTGCCCATCTCTGGAAGGCCTAAGGAGACAGGCCTGCTCCCAGCTTGAGGGTGAACCTCCTGGGAAGCATCAGATTTATTGGGAAGGTGGACTCCTGTATAGTGAGCCCACAGAGTCTACAGAAGGAGACCATAGGAGGTTGGTGGTTCCCCTTGCTGTAAGACCCTTCCTCCTGCAGCTGGCGCATGAAGTGCCCCTTGCTGGTCATCTTGGTATTAAGAGGACCAAGCAAAGGTTATCCATGCACTTCTACTGGCCCAAGATGGGGGTGCAAGTAGAAATTCACTGCAGGAGTTGTGCCTCCTGCCAATTATCTGGTAAGAGTGGTTCAACTATCCAAGCTCCATTGGTAGCACTCCCAGTTGTGGGAGTACCGTTTGAGAGGGTAGGTATCAACATTGTGGGTCCCCTTGACCCCCAAACATCCTCAGGAAATAGGTTTATCCTGGTATTGGTCGACCATGCCACCAGATGTACTGAGGCCATCACATTGAAAACTGTGACTGCCAAGTCAGTCGCAACAGCTTTACTCAGCATCTTTACTAGGGTTGGCTTCCCTAAAGAAGTTGTGTCTGACAGAGGCAGCAACTTTATGTCGAAGTATATGCAGGCTATGTGGAAAGAATGTGCGGTCACCTACAAGTTCTCTTCCGCATACCACCCCCAGACCAAAGGTCTGGTGGAACGGTTTAATAAAACGTTAAAAAGTATGTTTGGGGCTCTGGAAGAACCCCAGGGAAGAAAATGTGATCTTCTTTTACCATGCTTACTGTTTGCCTACCGAGAGGTACCACAGGAGGGTGTTGGCTTCAGCCCCTTCAAACTTCTGTTTGGTCACCCTGTGCAGGGACCCTTAGCCAGAGTCAAGGAGGGATGGGAGATGCCCACTCCCCCTATTACTACCAATGTAGTAGACTATGTGTTAGGGCTCAGAAAAAGGATGGTACTCCTGATGGGTCTGGCTAGTGACAAGTTGAAGGCAGGACAAACCCTGGTGAAACATTGGTATGACCAGAAAGCTTCCCTCATCAACTTCACAAAGGGTCAGCAGGTCCTGATCATGAATCCCATAAGGCCTAGAGCTTTACAGGATAAATGGTCAGGCCCTTACACAGGGGTGGAGCCCCTGGGTGAGGTCAACCATTTAGTGGACCTTGGAAGGCCTGGACAGGCTCCAAAAGTGTTCCACGTAAATAGGCTGAAGGCTTTCATCCCAAGAGTTGAAATCGCATCACTGCTATTGGCTTCAGATGTTGAGGAAGAGGAGTCTGAACCTCTCCCTGACCTCTTTCAAAGCAGTACTTCAGATAGCTCCTTTGAGGGTGTCCGAGTGGCCCCTCACCTGACTTCTGTTCAGCAGGCTGAGGTGAAAAGTTTGCTTAGGCAATGTTCCCCCCTGTTTTCACAGTCCCCTGGTTTGACACCTTGGTGCAAACATAACATAGACACAGGAGACAGTGTACCTACCAAAGGTAGGGGATACAGGATGTCAGACAAAGTCGGTCTTCCATCAAGATGGAGGTCAACAAAATGTTAGATCTTGGGGTGATTGAACCCTCTAGTAGTCCTTGGTCCATCCCTGTGGTTTTGGTTCAAAAAGCAGGTACATCCAAATTGAGGTTCTGCGTGGATTACAGGGCTCTGAATGCTGTCACCAAGACAGATGCACACCCCTTGCCTCGAACAGATGAGGTGGTGGATACCTTGGGTGCCTCCAAGTACCTCAGCACGTTTGACCTCACTGCAGGCTATTGGCAAATAGCCCTCTCAGAACATGCCAAGGAGAAGACAGCATTCTCAACTCCGGAAGGTCTTTACCAGTTCAGGGTAATGCCTTTTGGGTTGAAGAATGCACCTGATACTTTAGAAGAGGCTTGTGAATCATGTGTTGAATGGGTTGGATGAATTCTGTCTTGCATATCTGGATGATATAGCAGTTTTCATTGCCACCTGGGAAGACCATGTGAAACACCTTGGGATTGTGTTACAGGCTCTTCAGAAAGCCCACTTGACCATAAAGGCCAATAAATGCCAGATTGGACAAGGCTCAGTGGTTGACCTTGGACATGAAGTAGGTGGAGGGAGGATACAGCCTCTACCCAGTAAAGTACAAGCAGTACAAGACTGGCCTACCCCCCCTACGCAGACCCAAGTGAGAGCCTTCTTAGGACTCACGGGTTATTACAGAAATTTCATGGCAGACTATGGCACCATAGCTGCCCCTCTGACTGCTCTCACCACTCCGAAGAAACCCAAGAAGGTAACTTGGACTGAAGAGTGTGAGAAGGCTTTCAATGGCTTAAAAGACTGCGTGTGCCAGGCCCCTGTACTCAGGGACCCTGATTACCAAAAACCTTTTATTGTGCAGACAGATTCCTCTGACACTGGGATAGGAGCTGTACTATCACAAGTAGATGAGAAGGGTAAGGAACACCCGATTGGCTTCATTAGTTGCCAGTTTAAGGACAGAGAGCACAGATGGTCCACGGTAGAGAAAGAATGTTTCTCTGTTGTGTGGGCATCACCAAAGCTGAGTCCATACCTCTATGGGACCCACTTCACTGTGCAAACTGACCATAAGCCCTTAAAGTGGCTGATGAACATGAAGGGAGAGAATCCAAAGTTGCTTAGGTGGTCCATAAATCTGCAAGGCTTCGACTTCACCATTGAGCATAGGCCAGGTGTCCAACATAGCAATGCTGATGGGTTGTCCAGAATGTTTAACCGACCTGAACAAGAAACTCATCCAGGGGTGGATTAGTTCCCCCTGTCCTTGGTCTGGGAGGGGCAAGTGTTAGGAAAGATTTCATAATTGTATGTAATTTTCCCTCCATGTGACAACCCCCAAACTTGTTGCTGTTTTTGACACCCTGATCTAGACTTTGCCAGAGAAGTGCAGCCTTCCGCTGCACTCCTCTGGGCTTTTGCTCAATCCTTTTTGGGAAACTGACATTCCCTTAAGACAGTCAGTACTGGGAGACTTCGTTTCCCTTAGTCCTTTCCTCATGTTGCAGCTTTTGTGCAACATGAAACAAGAGTGCACCATAACTTACATTACCGCACTCTTGGGTCTCTAGTCATTCCAAAGGCCCTAGAAACTCTCACTGGACTCATTATGAACTGTGCAAGTGTGTCACAGACGGGACTGGTGGCAGCTATCCTTTCTCTTGTGTTTTGAACCCTTTTTCGCCATGTTACCCGTGCTTACTGCGTTTGGCACAAATGAGTGGCCTGGCTCCAAAATGGCCATGCCACGAGGTTCTTTGTCCTGTCCGCTGACCGTCTTGCCCCTTCACCTTCCCCCAGGTCAAGCCGACCCGGGGCAATCCTTATTTGGTCATGCACTTTCCCGTGAAACACAACACTTTTGCGGGCTTCTGCAAGCCTTGTGTGTGCCTCCAGGATGTGGGCTGAGATGTCTGGTCCCAATACACATCCTGGGTGCCAGAGAGTCTGGAGTGACCCGAATGCCTGGGACCACCGTGGTCCTTGATAGGACCATGTATAGTGTGAGTGTTTGCAAGCAGATCTCCCATTGGGTCCTCTCCGTTTTGGCACGAAGGGAACTTTGGATAAGAGGAGGCTGAAAACACCACTACCATGTCGATCTCCTGAGTTCACACCGAACAAGGGATAAGGAGCCAAGTATCCTGCAACAAGAAGCTGAGTTGAGGAACTGCTGGTGACCCGCTGAAGGTTTGGCACCCTGAGCCGCTGTCCTCCTGCGAGACCCCTCTGCATCTGATCGTCCTAGAAGGTCTGCAAAGGCGCTTCGACCCATTAGAATAGTGGGATCAACCATTTCCGGCACCTTCATCAAACCCTGCAAGTAAGCCTCTTCGGAAGTGTCCCTGGGCCAACCAGTGGGCTGACCAGCTTACGCAGGACACTTTGCTCTGTCACTGTTGCCGTTTCGGGGAAGCCCTCGAAACTTGGTTTGCTGCTTGCTCTGCGTCCACGGCACCCTCACACTGAATTTCATACACTTGGCATTCCCAGGTCTGAAGTGAGACGAGTGCGCCCGGACCAGACTAAACGCGGTTGCCGTGTTGCCCTGCTGTGGTAACAACCTGTGCACGTCTGCTGCATTTGGGACACCCTCTACCCTGCATCCTGCTATGCAGAATCTACACGGTGTCGAGACGTCCTAATCATCGCAGCTGAACATGCCAGCAACGTGAACTGAACTGGAGAAGTCTGGATCTGCCTTCATCGGGGACCGGTGAGTAGCCAATACCCCAACTGGTAGCCCCTCACGCAGAAGCCCATTTCTTTTCAACTGCTGTTACGAAATAGCAACTCTATTCCGCACTCTCACCCTGCCTCTGCCCACAAGTGGAGACCTGGCTTAAGTAGTGGGGACTTGTTCTTCATCGCTTCATTCACCTTCCTGAACTGCCTGATATCCTCGAAGAGGCCCTCTTTTGTCCATTAGCACCAGCGCGTGCAGATACTTTTGTGCATAAGGCTCCTCTCTTCGTAGGGCTCGGACATCCTCCTAGTTAGGTGTATTTCAGATGTCGAACTGGGTCTAATGATTACTTGCACTGCCTGTTTTCCTCCCCATCTAGGTGGTCTACATATTACGTGCTCCTAACTCCTTAGACCCCTTGGTCTTGTATATATTTTGTATTGATTGTGATGTGTTGGTTTACTTTAGTATTATTGTGATTCTTTGCTATGGTCGATGTTACAAAGGCCTTGTAATAAATGTGTCTATATTTTTAATAAAACACCCATCTGGAGTAATTTGTAAGTGTCCTTGCTTTGTGTGCTCATTGAGGTCTTTCCATCACCCTCACCCCTCTTGAGACTTAGTCTTGACCCCCACCATCGCTACCCTGATTGGTCTGGCTTGTCCAGAGGTTACCCTGTTCCAAGAAATTAGGCTGGCCTTCTGAACCTCTGCCCCTCCAGGTCCGAGTTCAGAAATCCATCTTAACAGTAAGGAACTAACCAATCCTGCAGCAGCCTCCTCTTATCTCACACACACCCAGGATCTCAGCTCGGCCTGGCTGCACACTTCACCAGTAGAAACCCAAGACATAATTTACTCTCTCACTTCCACACCACATTATATACCAACAACTCTCAATCCTCTTGTGGGCCCTCCACCACACAACCACTTCTCTTCTCTCACTCCCACCACACCTGATGAGGTCACCATACAAGCCTGATCTATGAAGGCCTCATCCAAACAGGTAAACCCCTACCCTTCCGACTCTATTAAGGAAAACATGAATTCTCTCGCTCCAGCCTTCGCTGACCTTTGCAATCTGTCTTTTGCCACTGGCGTTTTCCCAACTTCTCTTAAACACTCCCTTGTGCACCCTCTTCTTAAAAAAACCTCTGCCGACCCCTCCTTTCCAGCTAACTACTGTTCTATCTCTATCTCCCCTCGCCTGGGCAAACTCCTGGAGAAGCTGGCTATCTATCTGCTCACCCTCCACCCTGACTCTGCTGGTTGCCTCTACGACCATCGGTCTGGCTTCAGAGCATACAGAGGCAAAGAAACTGCACTTCTGAACACCCTGAAGACCTGCTCTGAAATCCTGACACTAACACTCCCTCTGTCCTCATTCTTCTTGATCTCTCCTCTGCCTTTGACGCAGTAAACAACAACATCCTGATTGCATGTCTCTTTGACACCCTGGGAAGCACAGGTCAGGCTCTGCCGTGGTTAACCTCCTTCCTTTCCAACCGCCCATCCTACGTGGAGCTTGGGCCCTTGCTCTCTACTGCCATTCTTTCAACCTGTGGCATTCCCCAGGGTTCTAATCTATCCGCCTGGTACTTCATTGTCTACATGGCTGCCCTGGCACATGTGATTGCCACCTTCATCTCTAATTTCCAGTATTATGCAGATGACATGCAACTCTCCTTCAGTCTACGGTCAGCCACCTCCTCTAACTCGCTCATATCTAACTGTCTGTCTGCAATTCAGTCATGGTGTGCTGCAAATGACCTCTGCCTCAACGCCACTAAGACTGAGATCATTGGCATTGGGGCTCCTGCTCCCGCTTTCACACTCTCACTCTGGCCGGCCTCCCTTGGCCCTGCGTCCGCACCCACCTGCGATGAATAAAACCTTAGGGTCATCTTCGACTCCACCCTCTCCTTCTCAGATTTCTGACACTTCTAAAAAGTTAAACTACCAGCTGCCCCTCCTCAGAGGTACTCTTCCTTTTGTCACCTTCCCCAGTGGCTCACTGTATCCAGAGCCCTGGTTCTCTCAAGGCTGAACTACTGCAATAGCCTCTTTCTCAACCCCCCTGCCTCAGCTCTGTGTGCTCTGCAACTCATTCAGAACAGAACTGCAAGACTTATCCTGGGCCTCAAGCCCAGAGACCACATCTCTCCCGCACTGAAATACCTCCACTGGCTCCCTGTGGCTGCAAGGATCAAGTTCAATACCTCCTGCATCATCCACAAGGCTTTCTGGGGCCTGGGACCTACCTACCACAATTATGCCTACCTAAATACTGTCTTTACCGAGCCCTCCGCTCATCTACCTCCAACCTTCTGTGAGTGAGCAAGTTCTCCAAGCAGAGATTTGGAAGAAGATCTTTATCCTCAGCAGGGGCCTACCTCTGTAATAACCTCCCTGCTGCCCTACATCTTGAGCCTGATCTCCTTAAGTTCAAGAAATGTCTTAAGACATTCCTCTTCTCCTTTTCCTTCTCTCTCCATCTACCCTGCTAACCTCTCTCTCCGCTCTAACTCTCTCTACCTCCTTCTCCCACATAGATTTCTTCCCGGCCGCCGGGTGTACCTCAGAGTCTCAAAGGTCCCTGGCACCCTTGTCAGTCCTCCCGCACTTGCCTCCGGGCCTGCACTTGCCTCATTGCTACTGCACTTGGTCAATGACCCATAAGAGTGGCATCTCTCAGCACTTACCGCAGTTCCTGACCGACTGGGCGCACTTGGATCCCAGCCCCTCAGCTGCACTTGTCCATCTCCCTCTCCTGCACCTCTGTGCACTTGCACAATCTGAATGAACCATGCCTTGAAAATCATCTATCTATCTTCCCTGGATCTCCTCCTTCATGGCTGTGCCTCTAGGAACTTGCAAAAACTGCAGAACCATCCTCAGAACTACTATCTGTTATCTATACTGCTAATTGTATTAAATGCATTTAGTGTCATGATCTCTGCTTCCAAAAGATCAGGACTTGCCCGACTCCCTTGGAAGCAGACCCATAACCCCGGTTCCGAGTGCCAGCCAGTCCCAATTGGGACCTTTTGGACCCTGTCCTGGCACCAGTGGCACCAGGCTCATAAAGATGCCCAGTCCCAGCGCTGGAAGCGCCGGGCTCATAATGCTTGGGTGGACTTACCTGCAGCAGACCATGCTGCTTACTTACCTGCCAGTTGAACCCCTGATCCTCTTCTGTTTGGGACTACTTTTCCTGTTGGGTGGGGCAGGAGCCACTCCCTAGGTTCAGAACACTGGAACTCTTCTGGAAAGCAGGAACTCTTTTCTTACCTAGGCGTGGCTGTGGAAGGAGACACCTAAGCACTACAGGAGGCTATTTAAACCACACCCGATGGATGAATCTTGCTTTGTGTTATTCTGCATTCTCTGCAGCAGAACGCTCATCGTGTCTTCTGCTTCTGATCCTGGGCCTAAGGGAACAAAGGCTTACCATCCTGGAATCCAGTCTTCAGCAGCACCTGTAAAGACAAAGAAAGAACAGGTTAGCACTACGGTCTTCAGTGGCAGCGCATCTCTTACCTGGTCCATCGGCTGTCACCAACGCCTCGCGCTGCATTCCGGCATCTGAAAGACAAAGGCTTACCTACTCTTCGCATGCTCCGGAGGTCTTCGCACTGCATTCCGGCATCTGAAAGACAAAAGCTTACCAGCTCTTCGCACGCTCCGGAGGCCTTCGGCGCTGCATCCCGCATCTGAAAGACAAAAGAAGGTGCGTTTAAAGACATTGGGCAACTTTATTACTCACGTGCCATTACTCCTTCCCACGCCGAATCCAGTGGGTATGCCAGCACCCTTCAGCTTCTCTAAAGCTCCGAACTCGTACCTGCAAGATAAAAGGGACAGTTAGTGCGCATCGTGAAGCAGGCTACAAGCGCTTACTTACGTGCTTCCAGGCGCTTCTATTCCTCACGCGGGTTCGATCCTCAACTCTCATCAGCCCGCCATCCGCCATCGCCGGAAACAAGAGATATCATTACAAAAGACTTTTAAGACATTTGAAGTGCCCAGAACTTAACGTTCGTGCAGTTAACGACGGACAGCAGTCCTCTGAGGTCAAGAGGCCTGCACCCTTATCCAGTGAAGAAACTGGTTACGGCACCCTGCCCCGAGGCAGATGGAGAGCTCGGCGTTCACTTACCTAAGGTGAGGGCATTAACCTTTGGGGTTCTACAGGAGAAGAGAAAGGCTAGAGGAGAGAGGCACCCAATAACCCCAGTTCATTAATCCCATATTTTCTATCTGCAGACATCTTACTCTTCGAGTCAGACATACAGTGCACAGAGGTCCTACCCAAAGAGCCAACCATGTGTTACACATCACCTTTGAAGATACGGCATTCACCCAGTCAAGACCGGCGCCTCTGCAGGAATCAGGTGAGCGTTACAGAACACAAAGCCTACCGCAAAACTCCCACCCAGGCGCTATGGAAACCTCGGATACCGACCAGCTAGCCCAGTTACTTGGGGAACTAAGAGCAGAAGTGCATGCAGCCCGTCAGGAAACGAATGCTCTAAGAAGGGAACTGATTATTTCCAAGGAGCGAACAGACGATCTCGCTAGACAATTGCTAGTCACAAGCCGGACAAACTCCGTTACCCGCATCAGGGGCAAATCTTCCTTCAACATCCTCTACGAACCCAGTGCAGATCAACCTACCTGGGAATGTACCTCTGGCTCCGCCCGAACGATTTTCTGGTGACCCAAAGAGGTTTGCAGTATTTATTAATCAGTGCCGGTTGCACTTCTTATGCCGGCCAGCAGCCTTTCCAACTGATCAAGCTAAGGTAGCTTTCGTGCTTTCGTACCTTAGTGGCAATGCGGCAGACTGGTCGATCCCTCTAGTTAATCAAGATGATCCGGTTCTCCATGATTTTCAAGCTTTTCAGCTCAGTATGGAAAAACTGTTTGCAAGACATTCACAGGGGCAGGCCTTGGACAATGAGCTCCTTTCATTGCGACAGGGTAATCAAGACCTTTTGGCTTATATTGCGTCTTTCAACAGACTGATAGTGGAAACTCGATGGCCTGAGGACAAAAGGATTACGCTGTTTTATAGAGGTCTACGTGGAGAGCTCAAAGATGTATTAGCCCAAGTAGTGAATCCCCCGCAAGACTGTTAGGACTATATTGACTTAGTCGTTCAAATTGACCACAGACTGCAGAACAGGAAGGCCGATCGTTCCAAATTTGATGCTCGAGTATTTTCGAAACCACCAACTCCTACCAAAGGAGTAGACTCCGGGGAACCCATGCAAATAGGGGGCCTGAAAGGACCACTAACACAAAAGGAGCGGGAAAGGAGAAAACAGCTGCAATTATGCCTCTATTGCGGGAACTCGGGGCACTTTCTTCGAGACTGTCTGGTGAAACCAGCCAAGAAGGCAGTAGGAGCTGCAGTTACCAGGGTCACAAACTCTGAGCAGGGAAACGACCTCGCCCGACAAGAATAGAGGTCCTCTTGCCGAGCGTTAAAACCAGTTCAGTGACCTCGCATTTCGTGATACCTATGGTCCTCAGCCCTGAACATCCGGATCGATTACATGCGATTGAAGCTTACGTCGACAGCGGTGCCATCGGCAATTATGTGGATCATGAAATGGTTTTGAGGATGAATCTGACTCTTTGTCCAAAGGCTGTAAAGGACGTCATTACTACGGTGGATGGTACGGAGATAGCCTCCGGACCAGTAACGCATACCACCCAAGAAGTGACGCTAGTAAGTCAAGATGGACACCATGAGAAGATCGTGTTCGATGTGATCAAGGCCCCTCAGTTCCAGATTATTCTAGGAATTCCTTGGTTAGAGAAGCACAATCCTTAGATCGATTGGCGAGCAAGAACGGTTCAGTTTCCAGAATGTGTCTCTACTTGTCACCCTCGACCTGGTGTTGCACTGGCAGCAATTTCCTCGGAGGCTCCCCAGTTACCTCCTGAATACCTAGAATTCCAAGATGTTTTCCGGAAGGATCAGGCTAACTCTCTACCTCCTCGTAGGTTTTATGACTGCCAGATAGACCTGATACCTGGATCTACTCCTCCTTGTAGTAGAATTTATGCCCTCACCGAGCCTGAGAATCTTCACCTCCGACAATACCTGGATCAATACCTAGCAAATGGGTTTATTCGTCCTTCCAAGTCCCCTGCTTCCTCAGCTTTGTTCTTCGTTCCAAAAAAAGAAGGGGACCTTAGAACTTGTATAGATTATCGCGCCCTGAACCAGATCACTGTTAAGAATAGATATCCGTTACCTTTGATCCCTGAACTCCTGGACCAAGTCAGAAAAGCATGCATATATACAAAGCTGGATCTTAGAGGAGCCTACCACTTGGTACGAGTAAAAGAGGGCGATGAATGGAAGACGGCCTTCCACACCAAGTATGGGCTATTTGAATATCAGGTCATGCCCTTCGGACTTTGCAATGCCCCGGCCGCCTTTCAATATTTTATGAACGATGTCCTCTGAGAGCTCATAGATGTGTGTGTTGTTGTTTACATTGACGACATCCTCGTTTATTCTTCATCGGAAACTGAACATCGGAAACACGTGAAAATGGTCCTCGAGAGATTGCGTCAACACAAACTTTTCGCTAAGTTGGAAAAATGTGTTTTCAACGTGACTGAAGTTGAATTCTTGGGATTCATATTATCACCTAGCGGAGTGCGTATGGATTCAAAGAAGGTCGATGCAATTCTCAAATGGCCATCGCCATCCTCCGTAAAAGGTGTTCAAAGCATGTTAGGCTTCGCTAACTTTTACAGCAGGTTTATCCCCGAATTCTCTCGAATAGTCCAGCCCATCACCGCCTTGTTAAAGAAAAACAAACGTTTTGAATGGTCTACCGAGGCGGAACAAGCTTTCCAGAATTTGCAGACTAGATTTATCTCTGCACCGATCTTAAAACATCCTCGCCCAGAACTCCCCTACATCGTTGAAACTGATGCTTCGAGCCTTGCCATGGGGGCAGTTCTATCACAAAAGGACCCAGTAACCAATCAGTTGCATCCCGTGGCATTTTGGTCCCGCAAATTCTCGCCTCCTGAAATCAATTATACTATTACTGATAAGGAACTTCTAGCTATCAAGTCCGCCTTTAAGGCTTGGCGGCATTATCTTCTGGGGGCCCGACACACTGTTACTGTGATTACAGATCACCGAAACCTGCAATATTTGAAAACCGCAAAAGCTCAATCCTCTAGGCGACTCCGTTGGGCACTATTCTTTGCCGAGTTTGACTTCATAATTACCTATCGACCTGGTACAAAAAACGGTAAAGCTGATGCCCTTTCTCGGATGGGAGTGGAAGAACATTTGATCAATCCTAAACCTGTACCTATCATTCCCGAACAAAGAATTCTAGGTGTAATCGCCACACAATCCATAGAGGAAGTTAAGGATAAAGCCAGGCTACTGGTAACTCCAGCAGACATACAGAATTGGCATCTGCAGGGAAAGGACTTTACGGTGAAGGACAACCTATTATATTTCCAAGAACGGTTATACCTGCCCAGCACAGATTTACAGAAAAAGGTAATCTCTTGTTATCACGATTCTTTAATGGAAGGACATCCCGGTATGACCAAGACCTCGGAAAAGATCAAGCGCTACTTCTGGTGGCCGTCTTGGAAAAAAGATATCAGAGACTTTATAATGTCCTGTGGAGTATGCGCCCAAAACAAGAGTCAAAAGGAAAAACCAGCCGGCCTCTTACGCCCTATTGACATCCCGCCTCGCCCTTGGCATACGCTTTCTATGGACTTCATCACCGATCTACCTCCATGCTCCGGATACAATACGATCCTAGTAATCGTGGACCTATTCTCCAAGATGGCGCATTTCATTCCACTCAAAGGCTTACCAACAGCAGCAACTCTGGCCTGAGAATTTCTCGAAAACATCGTCCGACTGCACGGTTTTCCTTCAGTTCTAATTTCGGATCGAGGTAGTCAATTTATTTCTCATTTTTGGCGAAGTTGCTGTCGGTCGGCTCAAATTGATGTGAGACTTTCGACCAGCCACCACCCTCAAACCGACGGACAAACCGAGAGGACCAATCAAACTCTGGAACAGTATTTGCGCTGCATGCTACAACAAACTGAAAAAACTTGGAAAGATATCCTTTGGATAGCCGAATATGCCTACAATAACTCTGTCCACTCGGGAACTGGGAAGACCCCGTTTTTTCTTTTATACGGTAGTCACCCTCGAACCTCGGAGTTGGATCCACTCCAAATCTTGGAACACCAGCAGTAGACCACCTGCATTCTACAATCACCCAAGCCTTTAAGGAAGCTGTTTCTCACCTTCAAAGGGCTAAAGAACAATACAAGAAAGGAGCAGACCAACATCGGAAGGAAGCCCCCCAATATCAAGTAGGAGATCAAGTCTGGTTATCCACCAAATATCTACCTCTAAAAGGACCACGCACATTCAACCCAAGATACCTTGGTCCCTATTCCATCACTACCATAGTAAATCCAGTAGCGGTCAAGTTGGACTTGCCCCCTCACATGAAGATACATCCGGTCTTCCACGTCTCTCTATTAAAACCCGTGCAACCTCAAACCCGACTAACTACATCTCCAAAACCTATTCTAGTTGATGGAGAACTCGAGTTTGAAGTCAAAAGCATCCTGGATTCCAAGATCTCCAAATCTAAACTATTTTACCTGATTGACTGGAAAGGCTACGGTCCCCAAGAAAGATCCTGGGAACCTGCAGAATATGTCCACGCGCCTCGTCTAATCAAAAGATTTAATCGAACATTTCCTAACAAGCCCAAACCCCCGGAGAAGCCCGGTTTGGGAGGGGCCTTGAGGGGGGGTGCTGTCATGATCTCTGCTTCCAAAAGATCAGGACTTGCCCGACTCCCTTGGAAGCAGACCCATAACCCCGGTTCCGAGTGCCAGCCAGTCCCAATTGGGACCTTTTGGACCCTGTCCTGGCGCCAGTGGCACCAGGCTCATAAAGATGCCCAGTCCCAGCGCTGGAAGCGCCGGGCTCATAATGCTTGGGTGGACTTACCTGCAGCAGACCATGCTGCTTACTTACCTGCCAGTTGAACCCCTGATCCTCTTCTGTTTGGGACTACTTTTCCTGTTGGGTGGGGCAGGAGCCACTCCCTAGGTTCAGAACACTGGAACTCTTCTGGAAAGCAGGAACTCTCTTCTTACCTAGGCGTGGCTGTGGAAGGAGACACCTAAGCACTACAGGAGGCTATTTAAACCACACCCGATGGATGAATCTTGCTTTGTGTTATTCTGCATTCTCTGCAGCAGAACGCTCATCGTGTCTTCTGCTTCTGATCCTGGGCCTATGGGAACAAAGGCTTACCATCCTGGAATCCAGTCTTCAGCAGCACCTGTAAAGACAAAGAAAGAACAGGTTAGCACTACGGTCTTCAGTGGCAGCGCATCTCTTACCTGGTCCATCGGCTGTCACCAACGCCTCGCGCTGCATTCCGGCATCTGAAAGACAAAGGCTTACCTACTCTTCGCATGCTCCGGAGGTCTTCGCACTGCATTCCGGCATCTGAAAGACAAAAGCTTACCAGCTCTTCGCACGCTCCGGAGGCCTTCGGCGCTGCATCCCGCATCTGAAAGACAAAAGAAGGTGCGTTTAAAGACATTGGGCAACTTTATTACTCACGTGCCATTACTCCTTCCCACGCCGAATCCAGTGGGTATGCCAGCACCCTTCAGCTTCTCTAAAGCTCCGAACTTGTACCTGCAAGATAAAAGGGACAGTTAGTGCGCATCGTGAAGCAGGCTACAAGCGCTTACTTACGTGCTTCCAGGCGCTTCTATTCCTCACGCGGGTTCGATCCTCAACTCTCATCAGCCCGCCATCCGCCATCGCCGGAAACAAGAGATATCATTACAAAAGACTTTTAAGACATTTGAAGTGCCCAGAACTTACCGTTCGTGCAGTTAACGACGGACAGCAGTCCTCTGAGGTCAAGAGGCCTGCACCCTTATCCAGTGAAGAAACTGGTTACGGCACCCTGCCCCGAGGCAGATGGAGAGCTCGGCGTTCACTTACCTAAGCTGAGGGCGTTAACCTTTGGGGTTCTACAGGAGAAGAGAAAGGGAAGAGGAGAGAGGCACCCAATAACCCCAGTTCATTAATCCCATATTTTCTATCTGCAGACATCTTACTCTTCAAGTCAGACATACAGTGCACAGAGGTCCTACCCAAAGAGCCAACCGTGTGTTACACATCACCTTTGAAGATACGGCATTCACCCAGTCAAGACCGGCGCCTCTGCGGGAATCAGGTGAGCGTTACAGAGTCTGCCTGTGTAGATTTGTACCATTCAGACATTCAAGGTGTCTGATTGACTTTTGTTTTTTCTCCTGTTCCTTCCCTCCTTGAAACACTTGCCTTGTGTAAAGGAGCTTTACAAATAAACATTACCATAACATACCTTCTCTAGGTCGATCAAAGCCGATCTGTGTACACACCCTGATGCCACTTGCACAGCAACATTTTTAATGTATGAAGTCCTCCCAACGTGGGATGTGTGCCAAGTACTAAGATCTGATAATGGGCCACATTCATCAAATGAACTGTTCAAACAGATGGGGCTTTTAATGAGCATAAAACACAAGTTTTATTCTGTGTATCACCCGCAAGCAAACAGTATATGTGAGAGACTCAATGGCCTCCTCAAAGAGAGGATTGCCAAGATCAAATTGACTTTAAAGAAGGGATGGCTATATTGCCTACCCCTAGCCTTATATGCTCTTTGTTACGCTCACCTGGCTCCCACAGAGGCGACGATCTGAACTGGACAGCTGCGGTCTCCACCAATGTGATGCGTAGGGCAGAGATGACGGACTGGACTGGCCCACCTAGCTTCGTTTGCTTGGCCCGTAGGAATATTCTTCTGCAAATGGAGAAAGGGGATTAACGACCCGTGGAGTTGAGTGCAAATCCCCCCACCCTCGCTGTTCTCCCCACAGATCACCGTTGATGTCCCCTCTTATAGTCTCACCTGATGGTTTGAAAAGATGAGCTCTCCATCCTGCATTGAGCGCAGGGGCGCGTTGATAACCAGTTGCTTCACTGGCTCGAAGGAATTGGTGAGTTCCAGGACAATACTGACTCCCAGAAGTATGTAGTTTGTAAGAGTTCAGATGTCTGACTTTTACTCTTGTCCGATTCCTTGCAGTTTGCAGCTTGACCCCAGCGAAGGGTTCCTTGTGGTAGCTGACGAAGTTCAGGTAAGGATTTGGCTTATCCTACACAGTTCAATAAAATAAGGCCAGAATGTAACCTGTTGCTTGCTCCCTTATTCAGGTGTGGAGCGAAAATATGAAGTTCGGGGAATAATGCCTCCGGCGGTAAAATTACCTAAGTCTATTGTGGTGAGAAGTGTTCCCCTTGTTTGTCCCTTTGTCTCACCTTGCTGTCCTTTTGTTCCCCTTAGGGGCCGGGGTGCGGCGAGGATGCAATGGAGACTGCGCCGACCCGTGAAGAGGAATAGTACCCCTGGCGGTAATCAGGTAAGTCTATGGGGGTAGTTACTATTGCCTCTGTTTATTTCCTTGGCTCACCTTTACTTTTCTTGTGTTCCCCGTAGGTGCCAGAGTGTGGCGGGAATGTGCAGAAGGATGCGGTGGATCGTGAGGATGCTGCGAAGTCTGGTGAGGCGGCGCGCGTAAAATGCTTCTTTCTTCCAGCTCAAAGGTGCGGTGGATCCGGAATTCAGGTAAGGATAGAAGGTTTTGCTCTTATTCTAACCTCTTCTCCTTCTGTTCCTCCCTTTTTCTAGGAGCTGCAGACTCAAGGTGGGAGTGGCAGAAGACTGGATGAAGGCTTGCAGACCTCCAAAGTAGTCCCAGGTAAGTATTCCTCCCCAGCCCCACCCGAGTAAAAAATAGTCCCAAGGTAAAATAGTCCCTTCCAAGCCTCATTATTTTTGGAGATCTGCAGCATGGTCTGCATCAGGTAAGTTCTACTCTATGAGCCTGGCACCTATGCCACCAGGACTGACTCTTTAGTGGCTTTAAGTCCAATTTCACTTAAGCTGCTGACATCCACAGCTCAGCCAGTTTTGTTATGAACATTATTTTAGGCTCTTCATCTTTCCAAATTTGGTATGCACACAAGACTTCAATCTACCAGACGTCTGCTGGTGTTCAGTAAGATTTTTGAATATCTTGCGATGTTTGAAATAGGCATTTTGAGCTTTCATTCAGAGAAACAAAGGTGATTTCAAAGTGCTTTTTGAGCTAACAGGCACTGCTGTTTTTCCTTTGGCACCACGTTTCATTCATGGTGCTTCTGGCCCCTCATGCTCACACTAGTGGGTGGCAGGTCAGGCAACCATTTTGGTGTGCGCAAAAACTGCGCGGTTTTCCTGGATTCTGGCACAATGTGGGATTTTCGGCCATCTTGGATTTTCTAAGCCCACAGCACCAAATGTTGCAGCATAATAACTTGAACGTGGGTCGATACACCTAACAATATGGATAATAATCACACAATGTAAGACGACTGCCAAGAAAGTAGTGGGAATGAAGATTATGATTGATGCTAAGGATGAACCAGAAGCTAGGGAGCTGGCTGATGACGCCATCATAGATTACATAAAGGACAGCATTGTCGAAACTGGGGGTTCTGGTATCCAAAGGATAACAAGAAATACGTGGGATGATGGATCTACTGTAACCCAAATGTACAATGTAATTACATTACCTGGAGTGTCGATGAACACATCGAAACAGCGAGCACCCTGAGGGGGTGACCAAAATACAAGGACACCGAGAGAATTGAGGAGGTGTAGAGGAGCAACTGTTTGCATCTGCAGGTGATCCCGCCCCCCTACCTCCTGTTTATTGGAGACATGATATTCTGCCGTGCCTAACACCAGCCATAATACCAGTACCACAATAAGTGTCTGATAGAAGATACCCAACAAACAACCCTACCGAAGGTACCTTCAACGTGATGCTAACTTGCAGGAGGAAAAGCCTGAAGGAGTATGAAAAGAAGCTAACAAATGAATTGATGACACCATAAAGAAGTGTGCACGATGTCCCGAGATACCGGCTTAAGCTGACATATAGATCCTGAAGAAACTAATGATGTTGTAAAAATGTCAGTGAGCTTTCCAATATAAAGGAGGAAGATTACATGTGCATGTTGGATAGCTGAGGATCTTAGCTTTAAAATGAAAGTTAAATCTCGTTCCTAGCACGTGTGGTTCAAAAGATACAGACAATCTAGTGGAGGTAGATTCTCAAAATTAAAGTAAAGCTCAGAATGACAAATGACACTTTCACAGGTTCGAAATCACAGAATGGACTGTCATGATGCCTTCCCCCAGGCATCCGGACCAAGCCCATCAGCCCCGGGAGCAGGCATCTAGAAATTTAGTAAAACCTCAGCAGCCCTGGCTAGGGGCTATCTGGGTTCAGTCCTCGTGCCTTAGGCACCAGGCTCATAGTAGGAATCAGTCCTGGCGCCTAAGGTGCCAGGCTCATGGTCATTACTTACCTCAGGCAGACCATGCTGCAAATGACTCCAATCCAACATGAAGCCTGAAAGGGACTATTTTTCTACAGGGACTATTTTTTACTCGGGTGTGGTTCTAGGGACTTCTTACCTGGGGCTACTTTTGAGGCTATTTAAACCACGCCCGACCAGCAACACACGCTTCGCGTTATTCTCATCCAGCAGCGTAACACTCACCGTGCCTGCAGCCTGCATCCAGTCTTCTGCCATGCCCGCCTCAAATCCGGAGCTCCTAAAACAAAGAGGAAAGAAAAGGACAAGGTTAGAAAACAAACTTATTTCTATTCCACACCTGTTTCTGAATCCATCTTGTCTCCGGACCTGTAAAGAACATCATTTCTGCACGCGCCGCACCTCCAGCTGCAGCGCCGCGCCATACTCACCAGTCTTCACAGCATCCTTCGGGTCGGCGCTGCCTCCATCATTTCTTCGCCGAACTTCGGCACCTAGGAGATTAAAGAAAATCACAAGGTGAGCCGAGGGAACCAACAAATATAATTCTTACCACCATAGACTTACCTGATTTACCACCGGAGGCATCCTTTTGTGACTCTCCATATTTTCACATGCCGCATCTCTAAAGAGAGACAAAACAACACGTTTTCCTTGTGCAACATTTACCGGACAGCGCTGGGTAATACAGACTCTTACCTGAGCGCCACCAGCTGCCACAAGAGCATCTTTTCACGAGCCAGCTGCAAGACAAGAAAGGCAGGTGGGAACTAGAGTGAACATCGGACATATTGAACTCTATGAACTTAATACTTACTGGTCCTCACCACGAACCTCAGAGTCAATACTCTCCGGAAATCTCCTGAGCCTTCAAACCAGTGAAGTAACTGGAATCGATGCGCCCCTGCAAATCCACGCAGGATGGAGAGCTCATCTTTCAAGAATATAAGGAGAATATTTCTACAGGTTAAGCAGACAAGATTAGGAGGGCAGATCCAGTCAGTCATCGCTGCACAACGTATCACGTGGGTAGAGACCGCAGCTGTCCGGGTCTGACCGACACCCCTGTGGGAGCCAGGTGAGCGTAACAGAACGCAAAGCCTATCTACAAATCCCCACCCGGGCGTTATGGAAACCTCAGAAACCGACCAACTAACCCTATTGTTAGGGGAACTTAGGGCAGAAGTGTAGTCCGCGAGCCAAGAGACTAATGCCCTCAGGAGGGAACTGATTGTGTCAAAGGAGCGCACTGATGATCTTGCTAGACAATTACTGCAAAACCAAGCTGGGCAAACACCATTACCTGGACTCAGGGGGAATCCAACTCCTGTTTCATCGAGCAATCCTGTCCAAGTGGTTCTACCAGGGAGCATTCCTTTAGCTCCACCCGAACGTTTTGCTGGGGACACAAAAATGTTTGAAGTGTTTATGAACCAATGCCACTTGCACTTTTTATGCAGACCTGGAGCTTTTCCGAATGACCAAACCAAAGTAGCCTTTGTACCATAATATCTTAGTGGCAGCGCAGCGCATTGGTCAATTCCATTAGTTAACCAGGATGACCCTCTTCTTCGGGATTTTCATGGTTTTCAATTGAGCATGGAAAGACTATTTGCCAGACATTCACAGGGACAGGCCCTGGATAACAAACTTTTATCATTACGACATGGTAACCAGGATCTACTAACCTATATCGCCACTTTCAATTGGTTAGTGGTGGAAACCGGATGGCCAGAGGTAAAACGAATTACATTATTTCATTGTGGGCTTCGGGGTGAACTCAAAGACGTTTTGGCTCAATTTGTGAACCCACCTCAGGATTGTGCAGAATATATAGACTTAGTGGTCCAGTTAGACCACCGACTTCAGAATAGAAAGGCTGATCGAGCTAAGTTTCGAGAATCGGGTATTGGTTAAACTCAATGTTACCCTCAAAGGAACAGATGTATCAGAACCGATGCAGATCGGGGTGGTCAAGGGACCCTTAACTCAAAAGGAAAGAGAAAGAAGACGGCAGATGCAATTGTGTCTGTACTGTGGGGCCTCAGGACATTTTCTATGGGATTGCCCTATAAAAACATCTAAAAAAGTAGTCAGAGTTGCTGATAAAAATCAAACAGAGCCTGATTCGGGAAACGACCACGCCCGACAAGCATAGAGGTCTGCTTGCCGAGCTTGAAGAAGGATACTCAGACCTCGCACTTCATCATACCAATGGTCCTTGTAGATCCAAGGCAGCCATCATGTGTGCACGCAGTGAGGGCATACATTGATAGCGGGGCCATAGGAAACTATGTGGACCACGAGTTGGCTTCTAGGATGAATCTATCTCTCTGCAAAAAGACCACTTTGGATGTCATCACCACAGTCGATGGAACTGAAATTGCCTCTGGGCCTGTAACTCATTCCACCACAGAGATGACACTATTGGGTCAGGATGGGCATCGAGAAACTATTGTGTTTGATTTAACCAAAGCCCTGCAGTTCCAAATAATACTAGGGATACCTTGGTTGGAAACACATAATCCTTGTATTGATTGGTGAGAGAAGAGTATAACCTTCCCGGATTGCGCACATACTTGTTACCCAAAAAAAACCTTGGTCCAAGGCCTGGCCACAGTCGCTACTCCAGTCGTGCAGTTACCTCAGGAATATCAAGAATTCCAGGATGTTTTCCAAAAGGAACAGGCAAACACCCTACCACCTCACAGGTCATACTATTCTCAAATCAATCTCATACCCGGTGCACTACCTCCATGTAGTAGGATCTACGCCGTTACGGAACCCGAAAACCTTCACCTACGACAATACTTGGACCAATAGCTTGCTAATGGCTTCATTCGTCCACCCAAGTCCCCTGCATCTTCAGCTTTGTTCTTCATGCCTAAAAAGGAAGGTGACTTCAGAACGTGCATAGACTACCGCGCATTAAATCAGATCACGGGTAAGAACCAATACCCATTGCCTCTAATCCCCGAATTACTAGACCAAGTAAAGGACGCTTGCATCTACACTAAATTAGATCTCCGAGGGGCATATCATCTGGTACGTGTAAAGAAAGGCGACAAATGGAAGACTGCTTTTCCCACTAAGTACGGGTTATTCGAATACCAGGTGATGCCCTTCGGCTTGTGCAATGAACCAGCAGCCTTTCAGTATTTTATGAACGATGTCCTTCGTGAACTCATTGACGTCTGTATTGTTGTATACATAGACGATATTCTAGTGTACTCCTCTTCATAATCAGACCATGTGAAGCACGTTCGTGCAGTCCTTGAGAAACTACGCCAGCACAAGTTATATGCAAAATTGGAAAAATGTATTTTTCATGCTACGGAAGTTGAATTCCTTGGATTTATCCTGACTCCAAAAGGAGTCCGAATGGACTCTCGAAAGGTGGATGCAATCCTCAAGTGGCCATCACCCAATTCAGTTGAAGGGGTACAAAGCATTATCGGATTTGCTAATTTCTACCGCAGATTCATTCTGGATTTCTCACATGTTGTACACCCTATCACAGATCTTTTGAGAAAAAACAAACGCTTCTTGTGGACCGAAGAAGCTGAAAAGGCCTTCCAGGAGCTGAAAGCGAAATTCACCTCTGCACCTGTCTTAAAGCATCCACGCCCCGAACTTCCATACATAGTTGAAACTGATGCATCCAGTTTAGCCATGGGAGCATTCCTGTCCCAGAAGGATCCTGAAACCGGTCAAATTCACCCAGTAGCATTTTGGGCCAGAAAGTTCTCGGCACCCTATTTAAACTATGCGGTTACTGATAAAGAATTATTAGCCATCAAATCCGGCTTCAAGGCTTGGCGGCATTATCTTCTCGGTGCCAGGCATACCATTACGGTAATCACCGATCACTGGAACTTGCAGTATTTAAAAACAGCCAAGGCCCAATCGTCGCGTCAACTTCGATGGGCATTGTTCTTTGCCGAGTTCAATTTCGTGATCACTTATCGACCAGGTTGTAAAAATGGCAAGGCAGATGCCTTATCCCGAATAGGGATGGGAGAAACATATGCGAACCCGGAACCGGTGCCTATGATTTCAGAACAAAGAATTCTTGGCATAACCACTCTACAGACACTAGAGGATATTGAAGTAAAGATCCAACAACTCTTCGATCCAACAACTCTGCAGGACTTGGTGAAGAAAGGCCCTGACTGCTCAGTCATCAATGACCTACCTTATTATCAAGGGCGACTATTTCTACCACACAAGGAACTACAAGAACTAGTTATTTCCAATTATCATGACACCCTGATGGAAGGGCACCCAGGTATCGCAAAATCTGAAGCTAAAATTAAGAGACAATTCTGGTGGCCTACCTGGCGAAAAGACGTAAAGTCATTTGTAATGTATTGTGGCATTTGCGCTCAAAACAAAAGTCAGATGAAAAAACCAGCTGGCCTCTTTGAACCTTTGGATATTCCACCTACACCATGGCACACCATATCGTTAGACTTTATTACAGATCTACCTCCATGTAATGGATTTAACACCATACTAGTTATTGTGGATCTTTTTTCCAAGATGGCCCACTTTATTCCTCTAAAGGGATTACCTTCTGCTTCAATTCTGGCCAAGGAGTTCCTCGAAAACATTGTTCGAATGCACGGATTTCCTTCCGTATTGGTCTCTGACCGAGGTAGTCAATTCATTTCACATTTTTGGAAGAAATGTTGTCAACTGGCGCAAATCGACGTGAGGTTATCAACCAGTCACCATCCCCAGACTGATAGTCAGACGGAGAGGACCAACCAGACCCTTGAACAGTACCTACGTTGCATGCTACACCAGACCGAAAGTAATTGGAAAGATATTTTATGGATTTCAGAGTATGCATAGAATAACTCTGCACATTCTGGAACCGGAAAAGCCTCTTTTATATCATATATGGACATCACCCTCGAACCTCAGAACTAGATTCACCTCAGCATTTAGAAATGCCTGCAGTTATCCATTTGCATTCTACTATTACACAAGCCTTTAAAGAGGCAACAGAACATTTGAAACAAGCAAAAGAGAAATATAAGAAAAATCCTGATCAACATATAAGTGAAATTCCACAATACCAGATTGGGGATCAAGTTTGGCTGGCTACAAAACACATACCTCTGAAGGGAACTCAGACTTTTAACCCTAGATATTTGGGACCTTACACTATTAAGGCCATTATCAACCCGGTAGCCGTCAAATTGGAATTACCCTCTAATATGTGCATTCATCCTGTCTTTCATGTTTCACTTTTAAAACCAGTTCAACCTGGAACAAGATCAACCAAACCACCCGACCCCATCTTGATAGATGGAGAACCTGAATTCGAGGTAAAAAATATCCTGGACTCCAAGATGGTTAAATCAAAAGCTGGCACCCATGAATCTACACACAGTAAGTGATCATATCTTAAAGTGAAATATGCAAATGTAGTTCAATTGACCTTCCCCTTAGAAGAAAGTGTGCCAGACAAAAGAGCATTGGACTTTAAAAACATGTAATGAACACCAGAAAAATAAACTGAGAGAGGAAATGTTTGAATACATATGCTGGCAAAGTATAAAAGGTGCTCACCTTTTAATCCCACAGATCTGTAGTGAAATATTCCCTGGAAAAGAAAATCTAAATAAGAGACAAGTGCTTGTTTACTTGTGGGTACGTGACTGCACTGGGAACTCGAAAACCTGGGTAAAAACCTGGTAGCCAAATACTTGAGCAAGCTTGCCAACCTCAAAAAACCCCAATGGGTTGCATCCATCCTCTGAAAGAAAGTTATGCTGTCCATCCACATGTATCCTTTACTTGTGCCCTAAAATTCTGCCACATTCAGGGAAAAATAACAGCACTAGTCTCCAGGACTGCAGCTCAGCAAAAGGCAAACAATGTCCTTTGGGTTGTGGATGGCTTACAACACAATGTAATGTTCGAAAGGTTTAGCAGTTTGTGTTTGACAAATTCAGGGTTCATCTAGGATGTGATGAAAATATCGCATGCTACCAAAAATAAACACACCTTGGTGTTAAATATGAACATCTGAAAATAATATAGTTAGTTTAAAACTGTTCTGTTGATATTGGTCTGATGGACGGCATAGATTTAGGCAACTAACTTGTGCTTTCTGTGTGCTTTCAGAATGAAATGTGCATTTGCATTTCTTTACACAGATGAGTTAAGAGCGCCTTGTCCAACACAATGATCCCTTAAAGGAGCGATCAATTCTAAATCCTAATTTAAAATGTCTTCTTGGAGAAAGAAAGTGCAAAGGAGCAATTAAGGGGCCTGCAGCTTCTGATGGGCCACTGGGAGCGGGTGCTCTAGAGAGCCACAAGAGGTTGGGAGGTGACAGTGACACTGTGGCCTGACGCGAGTCTTGTACATGGAAGCCTCACAGAGCTTTCATTTTATAGGAGGCAGTCAGATGAAACTTTTCAGCTCTCCTCAGATAGATACACATACACAGAGGGTCTGTGGCCACAAGCGGACACTGAACAATCCATGTTAAACAATTTTTTGTAAATACAAATATTTGTCAGTGGTCAAAGACTCTTTTGAGAAATGTTAGCCAATTTTAAGATGTGAATCAGCAAACACAAAAATGGCTTGAATTTGTCTACAATTCCTCAAAATATCTCTGACCACATGTGAATACAAATATTTTGTTTTACAAAGAAAGAAATATAACATTGAAAGTGCAGTGTTTTTGAATAAAGTCAGGGTACAGGAGGGGATGCAATGGGAGAATGCAAACAAGCATACATGAGGGTATTTAGGGCTTTTTCCTATTGTTTTCAAAGTTCCCTCTACAGACACCCATTCACCCCCAAACTTCCTCCCATTCCTGTTCACACTGAGGCACAACTGCGATAGGAGAAACCGTGTTTTTCAGTTTAAACCTTTTTCTTCTGGGGTGTTTTTCCAGTGTTTATCAGCTATCCCTGAAAGCAGGAAAGACTACTTATAAAACATGTACTAAGGTGATTATGCACCCCTCTTTATGTGCACGCCTTTCCCCCTGCTCCCTGGTTGTTCTGTATTAGCCTCTAGCTCTTGTTCGGTATTGCCCAGAGGGTGGGAAGACCCTCTCTCCTTCCCAACACTTGTGTGGTAGCTAACTGGATTCTGAGCCGTACATATACTGCATACTCAGTCCAATGTAAGAAGATCCTGTCATTCATTATTATAGTTACACCATGCTACACTCCCCTAATTAATGTTAAATGCAGTTGTGATTACTATGGCATGGAGTTATATTCAGCTATAGGGTGAATATTCTCTGGTCACTAAACCGTGGCTACTCATGTTTTGTTAAGTCTTCATAAGGGAATTTCTTTTGGATGTATGTGTTTGCAGCTTCAGGCTTCAATGCTGCATGTTCATGTTATAAGGACTTTCACATGCTTCTATTTTCATGCACGTTTTCGGTGCTGGATGTATTCTCCAGTGCTGCTGTAATCATACTTATTTGCATACTCCTCAACACTCCCCCTTTCATCCCTTGAGTTATGAATATTTCTCTAAACTCCCTCTCTTAATCTTCTTCCTCTTGTTGCCAGTCAAAAACTCTCATGGGTATCCATATTTTATGTACATCTCTCAAATCCCCACGGCCTATGACATAATCCCATGGGTTGAATCTCAAGTAGCTAGTCGGCCAATCTGATTTGGTTTTAATATAGCATTCAAGGTGATTGGCTGGATCAGGGGGTTGTGACCAAAGGGAATCTTCTGGGCAACAATGTCTGTTTACTAGGTTTCTCTTTGTTTCTCCTACTTGTGGTTGCTCATTTGTGTGGCAGCTTTATCTTTCCAACAAGACATGGTATTACCTGTCATAAGTGCAAGAAAGGAGCTTTTATCACCTCGGGACACACAACAAGTTACTATTGTCAGATAAGTACACCATGATATTATAAGAAGAACAAGAATAGGAAACAATACACAACAGAGATCAATAAGCCATGATGTTGGAAACGTCAGCCAATTGCTGTCCTTGACAATTCCTCCTGCTTTCTCCAAGTCCATCGTCAATTTTGTCATATGTGTGATGGCAGATGTTAGGGATCCGTTATCAGCATCATTGGGAGACAAACATCCCAATTTTGCGGCAAATGCCACCCTACATTGCTGTGAGTAGGTCAAGCACGATTCTGTTCTGGAGTGTCACAAGCCTGAGTGTGCAAAGCTGTTCATGTATAGCGTTGAGTCCATTTTCAGTAGCATTAGAAAGTTCCATTTGATTAAAGCATATTATTGAAGCCATTTGGTGCAGGCAATGAAGTTAAGAATACCTCAGTTTTGGAAAAAGATGATACTGATTTGGCACCTTTTCAGGGCTTCATCGGCTTCCTCTGAGAAATATCTGGATCTTTTCTTTCTTTGCACTCTAGGTGAGTTAATATGTCCTACAACTGCTGGGGGACTGGGATTGTCGTTTTGGGCAACTGTGCATAATTCTCAGGCACTAAAAAGATGGGAGCATGCAAAGTTACCAGCAAACAAAGGCCGCTCCAGTAGGGGGTAAATAATAATATGCCTTGGTTCTGCACTGCCACAGAAAATCCATGATGGTTGCTGTGCCTTCACTCAATGCTGTCATGGTGTAAGTCCAGTTGCATTTCATGTTGCTTACAAGGGGCACGCTCCTTTTGCCTCTGAAACAAAATGAAGATCAAGTGAGTTTCTCTATTTTTACAGGTTGATCATGTTGATGCAGTCAATTTATTAACATGCAATCCCCACACTTTTCAACAGCTCTCATCTGTTTGCATTACTTCCTTTTCAATAGATCCCAGTAGTCCTTCAGCATTGAACACAGCCTGCCCCTTCACCCATTTCTTGTTCCAAAATGTTGCACCTTCTATATTTATCTGTGGTTTTGCTGGACACTGTTCTTCATATTTTCACATTCATTCATACTCATCTTTGGATGTCTTTCGATGTTTATTCAAACTGTGTGTCCCTGTATCCTGCATGTTATGCGATGTACTGAGCACTGTGCCTCTAAAGTCGGCACTTTCTGTCATAAGAACAATCTGCGGGTGCCAACCGCATGCGGTATAAGCCCACATATATAACAATATTAATTTACTTGTGCTCTACTGGTAGCTTTCATGAGGTCATACCACACATTGGTAACCCCTGAATTATGTTCATCAAATGCATTGTTTTTTTCTTCACTCAACTGTAATGCATGCCTGGTCATGTGGTTAGAGCTATATATAGGTACAGTATCTTGTGCTATTATACTTAGTACCTCTAGATCCTAACTTTGTAAGTTCCATTAGAGAGAAGGAAAGAAGAGAGAAAAATAGACAACATATCCCTACAAACACATTCTTAACATTTCTACTATTGTTTCCTTTAGCCTTCTGCATATATAAAAGGCTTCATTTGTATCTAAATTGTTACTCAAAGTTCACTATTGCTTTGTTTTTGAAGTCCCAATGTCTGCCGATACTCACTTTTGATGTTCTGTGCTTGAGTCTTTGTGAAGATCGGTGATGGGGATACAGGTACAGCGATTTTTCAGTGTGGCGGCAGTCACTGTGGCCTTTTCCACCTGATATGGACCAGTGAATTTGGGGTTGCTCCATTTTCTCGCATGCTGTCTGGCGTATGCTCAGTCTCCTGGCCGCAGTTGAAGAAGTTCTTCTGTTGCAAAGTTGTGCTGATCTGTTGGGGCCTGATGGCACGCATTAATTTCTATCTGTGAATAAATGAACTTTGCACAGGTTGACATATTCTTAAGATATGCATTGAACTCTTCACCAAGCAGATCTGAACTCCTATGGGCATCAGACACTGATTGTGGTGGCACAGCTGGGGCTTACATTCTCCTTCCTGTTTCCACCTGATTGGGCATGACGTGGTGTCCTTACTGGTGTCCTTACCAGGTTTATTCCATAAGCTGAACAAGGCCAAGGAAAGACAGTGTAGCCAGATCCTTTTGAGAGTATCACAGAGTTTAGCTAATTTTAGTTTGAGCAAACAATTAATCCTTTCTACCACCCCACTTTCCTGATTCCTAAAAGCTGAGTAACCTCTCCTAAAATCTTTTTGACAAAATGGGGTCCATTGTCAGACCTCAGAGTCTCACATATTCCCCATCTGGGGAACATATCCCTTATCAAAAACAGTGCTGCAGATTTGGCGTCCACGTGGACACAGGTCCGACCACTATCCAGCGAGAATATGGGCACACTACCACTAGTACATATCTGTAGGTGTTACATCAATTCACTATATCTATATATATCAATATGGAGTTCCTTGAATGGCCCTTTGGGCCGAGGCAATGTTTCCTTCAGCATCTTGAATGTGTGTCCTGGCTGTAATTTATTGCATGTAGTAAGTATAACTTTCCACAAACTTGTCGACTAGCTCAGTCAAGTTAGGCACACACCAGTCCTCACTAATGTCAGCAGCAACGAGCAGCTTAGGTGCATGCATAGGAAAATTGAGTTGCTCATGTTCAGTATCTCTTCGAGCATCACTACTTTACATCTGTTTTTCTGTCTCCAGATGATGTCCATGTATTTTCCTCTGGTGGGGCTCTTTCCTGAAACTCAATTATATGTTCCTTTGATAGTGCACTGTAAGCTTCTCGTAGTCTCCCTTGCTTTAGTAATAGGCGTTTTGCTTTCTTTGTGAAAGGGCACATAAAATGCCTTCTTTGCATCTGCATCTGCAGCTGCATTTCCATACAAAACTAAGTCTGTTCTTTGGAGTGTGCTGCGCACTTCACTGTGCCTACGTGCAAAGGGCCTTACAATGTTTCAATTAATATAGCTAACAAGGCAGCATGCTGAACTGGTGAGCCATCTGCTCATCTGTAACCCCTTCTCTTCCATCTAGATAACCCTGAGTGTGCTGTAGAGGTCATAGAGGCTGAGTCAGTATATATGGCGACATCTTCATATGATGATATCTCTAGGGTTTCTATGAGTGCTATGAGTTCTGCTGCTTGTGCTGAATAATGCAAAGGTAATCTCTGTTGCATTACTATTTGGAACTCTTCATCTCCATATTTTATCACTGCTGCTCCTGTATGTCTCTGTCTACTCTCCTAGTCTACGCTTGATTATTTATCATGAGGTTCATCTGGTTTTAAGATGAATGTGGCTAGGTTGACTGTGTGGAACCTCACATTGGCAATAGCTGGATTTGTCAATATCACCTCATATCCACTTGCTCTTTGTGTGGTGAGTGTCAATGTGTTCCTCTTTAGAATGGATAACACTGCATGCTCAGCGTACATTTTGATGTTTCCTAAATCCATCTGACGGACCCTGTTAAAGACACTGGGGGATTTGCAGTACGCTTGTGGCAGCCTAGTGTGCTGGAATCTCTTTCTGCAATATGAAAATGCTGTCAAGTATTGGCAGTCTGGATGCAGTGGTATTGTGAAGAAGTCATTTTTAAGATCTACCACTGAAAAATAGATGGCACTATATCATTTAGCGGGCAGAGATCCTGGATGAATCTCCATGATGATCCATTTTCTTTCTTCAATGGGTATATGGTGGTGTTGCATGGTGAGTTTGAAAGCGCTCTAATGCCTTGGTCAAGCAGTGCATTGATTGTGTCATGTATTCCCTCATTGATTGTGTCATGTATTCCCTCATATTTTTCTTTGGATAATGGGTACTTCTCCACTCTAGGGAGTGGTTTGAGGTTGATTTTGAATGCTCCTATGATGGTGAGTCGCCCTACGTCATGTGGGTCAACGGTCCATGGCTGACTAGGTACTTGGGCTACGTCCTTGTGTTTCTGTGATGGTGTTGTAGCAGCTGTCATTATTTTCTGTGGTACCCAATGCTGTATCACCATGCAACAAGGTATGCTGATTTCAAAAACAACTTCTCCATCTGTGTCCATGTTTGCAAATAGTTGTTCATCAGTGACTCCTCTCAGTGGCAATATATGCATAGTACTGTTCTCCACCCCATCCCTCCCTCAGCCAAGCCAGATATGATGGCTGTGTCTTTACTCATGATCACTGCCTAAATATATCATTTAAAAACTGTTCCTGGTGCTTCTTCGTGTGGTACTGCAGGTCTGAATAATAATTCTGCTTACAAGTAAAATATCACATTTTATATGTTTACACCAACCAATCAAAATAGTCACTGTATATGTGAATGAGCCTCGTGTAATAGCAATGTTCGTATTGTGTTGGCGCTGCAGAAGGCTAGTATTACTGTTGCTATCCTGTTGAAATGCATTCCTGTCATTGAACACAATATTCCTTAGTGAGTGAATGAAATGGTCATGTTAAGCTTCTGAAGGAGATCCCTCCACAGAAAGTTCTCTGGCTTTTTTGTACCGTACAATAATGGTGTGACTATCTCTTGCATTACTATACTGCAGGGTAAATCATCAGTAAAAGGAATCCTTACAATTGACCCAGAAAAACCTTGAGTTTCCATGCTGTAGCTGGCCAGGAGAAACCGTCTCTCCATTATACAAGATTGAGTGGCTCCTGTGTCTGCCATAAAGATAAACATCCTGTTCCTGAGGTTCACCCTCACTTTGGATTCATTCTCTGCGTCTGGAGAGATCGAGAGAAATGGAAACATCAGGGATTGCTGTAGTCTGTCCTATTGTGTGTAGGTGTTGGATCCTGGAAGTGGGCAAGCATTGCTTCATAACACACTAGCTCCATTGTAATGGGTCATTGTCACCTTGTAAGGGCACTCTTTTCCCATTGTACTGTAGTGGTCTGTGTTGGAATCTGTTGGGTGACATTGTGCATTACATGTAGGGTTGGGTATTGTACGGGTGGTCCCTCTGTAGGTGCAATCATCTGTATTTGGCCGGCATTAAGGGGCTGTGTGGATCCTGGGGCATACATTGGTACTGGGGCTGTAGCTTGTTGGGGGGTATAGAAGGTTTGCCCTTGAGCATAATATGGAGCTGGGGGTGCTCCTCGGTGGCATTGCATGGGGGTCTGCTTCCACAATCCTTAGACATATGTCCCATCTTCCTGCATGTCCAACATACTCCCCCAAATCGAGGTTGCAATCCACTGACTCCTCCCCCTCATCCCCTTTGTGAATTGTTCCATGCCCTTTGCACCCCTCCCCTACCTCATCAATCATTGTCTGGTGCATTTACCCTTTCTTGGGCTGGTTCTGTTTGTTGTTGTTGGGTGTCTGTGGGGTTAGTTACTACTGCTCCCTCCATACTTACTTTCACTAGCTTCTTTTGCAACAGTTTAGCTTATGTGCACAGTACCTTTACTTATGCTGTCTTTTCACTCTCACGCTTGTAAAAATGCACTATATGTGCCTGTATCTCACCCCACCCTTTCTCTTCCATACCTATGATTCTACCTAATTCAACTTGTACTTCCGTAAGAAGACCATTGCGAAGCACGTGGTAGTAAAAATGTATATTATTTTCCCACGTTTCTCCCATTTCCTCTTGCCACATTTCCTAAATGAATTGGATGTAAAGTGCTGGATCTTTGTCATGCAGGATCTTCATTGTGCTTTATTGTACATGACATTATTGCAGCTACATCAGGTCTATCAGCGTATGCCCTTCTCAATGCATCCCATACACAGACTCATCAATTTTTAAATGGGGCATTGTCATGTGCATCACTTTCTAATCGCACTCCCAAGTACCCTACTCATTCCCAAATTACATTAGTCTGATCTACAATTATGCTGGCTAGTAGGCTTTTCATATCCCCAATTGCTAGGGTAGCCCCTGCTGTGTGTTTTTCTACTGCACTGATCCATTTACCCACTCCCCTATAAGAGGTGGCAGCATTTTGATTGCATTATTCTTGTCCATATGTGGTCATGGTGTCAGTCTAGAAAAACTAGACATCACTCGAACGGAAGGTAATGCATGATAATTGGTTGGCCGAAGACCAACCGCCTCATTTAAAGTGTTAAGAATATATGCTCATTAATCATTATGTAGCTATTAGCTCAACTAGAGTGCGGCCATTTTAAGATGACCAGAATCGCCATTTTGTTTTCTCTCTAAAGTCGCCACTTTGCCTCATGTAAAACTGCTTTGCTGTAGATATTATTTTGCTTCAATGGTCCAAGGTTACTGAAGACATGTTGAAACATTACGCTGGAGAGCCAGACAGAAATGTCCGGTTCCCTCCCTCACATATCCTTGAAGGCAAGGAGCAAGGCATTTTAATCAGTACACGGATGCCAGCGAGTCTCCTTAGAAGAACCACAATGTACAAAACTAATATTAAAAGGGTTGAATTATGCTCTTCTTACAGCCCCCCTTTCTGAGCACTGTGAGGCCCCAGAGAGCAAGCTGACCTCTAGAGCGTGAATCGAAACCAGGAGATAGTGTGGCCTGGAATGTGCCAGTCGTCTACACGCAGCTTGCCCATGAAAACAGAAGCGCTGTGTTCTCTCAAATAAAGAATGTTGTCTGTAAATTCGAGATTGCAAACTGTTACTAAATATGGTGGTCTGAGGTGTCATATTCGTCACCATGGTCAATCATCGCCTCCAATTCAAAGGGAATGAATTGGGGGCGGCATTGAATGTGTCATTACTGATTATAAGATGCTCATTTTGAATATATGTAACTGATGTACAATTTTCGCTCTCTTGCGTCCCCCGAGGTCTTTAAGACACACGTCGCGGGGCGTGGGACCATTTGGCCAACTGGGACTATTTGTTTTGCAATAAACCCTAGATTTTGGGAATACAACCTTGTGTCTGGTGTATCAGTTTGTGTGTGGTGATTGTGCCTTGTTTCCACCTCCGAGGGTCCCTCAGGGGCCCCTTGAATGGAATATATTGCGATCTACCCAATCTCTTCTTTATCAATGGGAACTTTTGTCCTCGTTTCGTGCTATAATGTTTTCTTGACTTTTTCCTCCCTCTGGCCACTGCCATGGTTCTAGGATGCGGCTTAACTTTTGTTCATAATGTGTCCTCTCTTCCTGATCCTCTTCTGTTTCTGAATTCTCCTCACTCTCTTTCTGCTCATCTTCAAATTAATCTTTTAATCTTTTAAATTACTGTCATGACCACTGCCCCTGGCCCTGGCAGTCAGAGCCCCTGGGCCACACCATGGTATCCCTTCATAGCCCCAAGGGCCCAATCATGTCCCCCAAGACTCTCTTGGAGGCAGTCCTGGCGCCTTTGGCGGCAGGCTCATATGGCAGAAGGGAGAGCTGGAGCTCCCAATGGCAGTGTCATAACATGGATGCCCCCACATGGTTCAGTTCAAGAACTGAACCATGCGGTCTAGCATTTAGGGTGTGGTCAGGCCTGAAGGCACCTGGGATATCTGCAGGCTATATAAGCCACGCCGAAGCTGGAGAAAATGCTTTGCGTTGTTCTGCTCTCGCACCGTGACGTTCACCACGGTTTGTCGGATCTTCCTCAGCATTCCGGACCGACACCTACAAGAAGAAGAAGAACACCTTTAGTTACTCTTACCTGTTAGCGAGCCCAGCACCTGTCATCTGCTCCAGTGTCTCGAACATCCAGCATTTCGGGGATCGCTTGCTCTCTCTCCTGGAAGCCGCTCTCGGTTCATGCCCATTCTGGCCTTCCGACAAACTGCAAGAGAAAAGGCAAGGCTGATTAACACGCATAATTACTCGACAGTGATTCAAACAACATCTACTCACCGCTCTGCATCCTCTCACCAGCTTATCACCTGGAACATTGCAATGGCCTGCAAGAGAGGGACAACACAGGTTAGCACACCGCAAGAAAAGCACATAGTGCTGCGCTCCCCACTTTCAGTTACCATCTCGAGCACAGCCCCAGCCAGCACGCCATCTTCAAAACTCCTTCCGCACCAAAACAAAACAACAGACTTACCTGAAGAACTGATTCGCAGCAGGTCTGGACTCACAGGGCCCGCACCAGTGAAGCAACTCGGTTGCGACACGCCCATCCATGATGCACCCCTGCACAGCACAGAAGGACGGAGAGCGCACTATATCAAAAACCAAAGTGAGGAAAGCACTAAGGGGGTCGTTGGGTCCACAAAGGGAGGTGGGCTCTGGAAAAAAGAGACTATGAGCTAAAACCAAACCTCCTGTATTCCAGACTAGGACTAGGTCTTCGGCAGAACAAGAACCTGAAGGAATGGGTCCAGATCGGAAGCAGTCCAGCCAGATTGGGTGGCAACCCTGTGGATACCAGGTGAGTGTTACAATTACCTTTG
This sequence comes from Ambystoma mexicanum, assembly GCF_040938575.1. Taxonomy (NCBI): domain Eukaryota; kingdom Metazoa; phylum Chordata; class Amphibia; order Caudata; family Ambystomatidae; genus Ambystoma; species Ambystoma mexicanum. The sequence goes on from NC_090933.1 coordinate 1,176,862,378, forward strand.
ATTTATAAACCTCATCCTGCGGCTCTGGCTCTTCGGTTTCTACTTTTATGTCTTTGATTACTACCTTTTGCAATGTCAATAATCTTTGTCCAGCTGCCGATGTTGCTGCACCTACGTTTTCCTCGTAGCCCTTTGTAATTCTTCCTCTGTCTTGTGTATTGCTGCATCTAAATCTTTGCACACTTTATTTTCTAGTTTCAATATTGCTGGGTCTCGTTTGCTGCTTGGTGTGCTTGCTCCACTTAGTGGGATTGTTTTGGAATACACTGGGGGTTTATATTGAGGGTTTGTAGATCCTGCAGCTGGTTTTAAGGAATAATGGCTCATTGCAGGCAGAGTTCTCAGCTGCGCAGGCACTGGAACCTGTGCCAACTGGGTGCCTTTACCTTCACCTGTCTGGGATAATGATTGCTACAGCATTGAGGTCTGTGTCATATTTGTACTACCTGATTGGGGTGGGGTGCATTCACCCTCATCAGTCCCCTTTCTTTTAGTATTGCCCTCATCTTCCTCATAACACTTCCAGAGCCCTAATATACCTTTCCTCTTTTTCAACATTTTACCTTTATCAGTGGACAATAAATGGGTACACATATGTTCTATGATGGTCTTTTCATGTGTGCCCTCAGCTGGCCAGGCTGTAAACATTTTTCCTTATGTTGCTGCCACCCCCTTGTGATTATATTTCACAATATTTTCCCTACAGGTGATTAGTGCTCTTGTATACAGGAAATCACAATTAGACTGTACAGTTCTTAGCACAAGAAACAAACAACAAAAAACAATCATTGGGCCTCAATACGAGGTTGCTGGTCCTGTACCAACGGTACCAGTTTTCTTGCCGGTACCATTGCTACCAGACAGGCAAACTCTGAGTTGTGCTGTGGGTGCCTTTCATTCCACCAGATCTGCCCTGGCGGAATGAAAGGCACCCGCGAGCACAGCATATGCTACAGGCATCCCCATTCCCATTTAGCCCGGCTGAAATGGGAATGGGGATCTACCGGCATTGGCACCCGTGGAAGGGCAATTACCGGGTGCGGCAGGGTCGGAATACCTCGGTAATTGCCCATTTGTGGGTGCTTAACTTTCATGCCGGTATGGAGGTAGCCTTGCTTCTCATAGTGGCAAGGCTACCTCCAACCTTGTAATGTGGCCCAATGCCTTCAACACTGTCTTGTAGGGCCACCCCTCTATGGAACCATCCCAACTGTCTTCAAAATCTACAAAGCATAAACATCAATACAAAACCCAACACCTGAGTACAAAATTACTCTGCGCTAGTGCGCATAAACAGAAATTCCCAAAGACATACCCCCTCCCAGATGCAATTTCCACTCCAATCGTTTCCCCACTTCAAAACCTCATCAACATTTGCCTCTAATCATTCACAATTAAGAATAGGCAATTCAAGGGAAAATCATATTTCTACTATTCTCTGCCTCTCACCTCTGCAGTGCTGCCCTTCCCTCATTTACTGAATTGTGTGTACATCTCAGTTAGCAAGCTTTGGTATTATGTGACATCGCTGCTCGTCTCTGTAGGAACCCTCTTCAATTTCTACTACCAGACAAAACAAAACAGCACAACAAAACACTTTATGTGGACCACACCGCATTTAAACTCACTTCGCTGCTTTACTTCTCGGATCAGGTGAACTGGTGCGATATGGTAATCTGAAGTCTTCCGGGGACTGCCTCTCCCCAAAATGGCCTGCACTCAAGGGGGCGGGCCAAGGGAGCCTGCAGCAATCAACCCCTTGTTTTTGCACAATCTACTGCTCTCTCCAGTTGGGCCTTGCTTGTCTGCAAAGTTCGCGGAGGGGTTTACAGCTTTCCAGAAATACTTGGACCCACTTACTCAGCCCACCAAATATTTTGGATAAGTCCTGATCCAAGTACAACAGTGAATCCACAAGATCCAAGGAAACATGAATGCACAAGATACAAGAAGAACACAAATGTATTAGACTGCCTAGGCAGAGAAACATCTAAACAGACATTCAATTCCATTCTGAAAAATGGATGGTTTTATAGTGTTTTGCATAAAGGAAACGACAAAAAATGTCGCATTTTCCAGGCTTCTGATTCTCCTGCATCATTTTCACTAAAACATTTCCATATATTCCATTATTACATTCCATATATGTTTGATATATTGAGAGGCCACCATTAACATGGGGAGTCCCTCTGCTCCCATTCAAGGAGCCCCATGATAATTTGCTTACATCTTAACGCTAGCCCTATTGACGACTCATATAGAGCCATGTAAATCTCCCCCATGTGCCAACATTGAGCCAAGAACCAGTCTGCGATATAGAAATAATATGTATTTATTTAAATTATAAGCTCAATGAATAATAACTTTACTTTATTATACACACCACCTTCTCTGTAGCAGACAGAAAATCTTCAATTACAGAACAGGTAAATAGTATGTGCTAAAGTTTAGAGTGAAAACAAACCACAGTTTCAACATGAGGACACTTTACACATGGGACATGTGGTCCTTTGTTTAATTTTCTGCAGGAGAGAGGGTATATTGTTCAATGGAAATTACACTAATTTCACTTGGCACACGCCTCTCCCGCAGCCTCCGAAAACCCAGGCATCCATGATAAGCAGCACATCTCTGTTTAAAGGCCAGGTCTAGGGAGCGGGTGCTAACTTTCCAATTGGAGGATAATTTTCTCTTCCTCCACCCAAGAGCCCACGTCTCCCCGTGGATAGGCTAGGGGAGTTCTGTGGTTGAAGTGAAGTGAAGATGTACCCTCCTTCTGTCATTTGCATTTAACACATGACAGCTTTTTCCTCAAAAGGTCCCTACTTTGCAAAATTTTGTAATTTACTAATACATGCCATGACATATAGGTATTAATGTTCCCATCCTCTTGATGGATCGGTAGAAGTTATTTTTATTTTGGCACTCTATAGCACAGGCATGCTATGGTTGTTTGCCCTTTATTTGAAAACTAACATAGTTGGGGAAAATGAAACTTCTTTATCAGAACTCTTCTTTAATAAGTAATTAGCTCCAAAACTTTGAAATTCAGAACATTATCGGGAATCTAAAACACACTTTTTTCAATCCCATGTGAATGAAATTTGTGGCAACACAATCACATTGAAGTTAGCTTTAGAATGAATTCTGACACAACCCTGTAAGTCTCTTGGTTTCAATGTTATTCAATAAACTAAGCAATGAAAGTCAATGACCACATAATTAACATTTTGCAAAGGTAGTTTCAGTTTTCCATTTTCGTGAAACCAGGTGGTTCAGGGCTCTGCATTAGGCTGTAGATTCAGGCCTGCAATAAAATGATCAATCACTCTCATGGAGCCCAAAGCTGAGTTTAAGGAGAAAGCAAAGATTGTACATTTTCTTTATGGCATGCCATCCCCAGTAAAGCCAGGACTTAGCCCACAACATTTCTTCAATTTGGGTTGTTTTCAAAGTTCAACTTCACTTGATTGCAGCCTCTGTTTATAGAACCCACCAATAAATACTGGTCACACTCTGGCTACATTGTACTGCTTGGGCCTGAAAGGTTCACAGCAATTGTTTATCAGCTGGGGTAGCCTGAGCAAAGGCAGGAGTGGGGGAAGTACATTATTTGTGACGCCAGCCCCACTGTCCATAAGCAATGTCTTTTTGGCTAACCCAGAGTCTTTCTTTTATTTTCACACAGCAATGTTTATTAATGTTTATTCATGTGACAAACTTTAATTGAAGGGCTGCTGTTCATTTTGGTCACTCACAAATACATTTTTAATTGCATAATGTCCCTTTTTGTACTGAAAACTCACCTGAAATTCAAGAGTCTAACATACATTTGTATTTCACAAGAGAGGCCCAATGGTCTTCTGAGTTGTCATACTGCACAGCATTTTAATGTGTGTCAGTTTCAATGAAAATGCTGCATTTATCTTTCAGTCAGCAATGTGCCTTTACAATCTGCAATCTGATTATACTTTTCAGCATACTCTGTGTTTCGACTTCAGAAAAACACACACTTTCCTTAATAGACTGTTCCTTGTGAGATCTTCAGCAAGACACATCTTTTCTGGATACACTGTTCACTGTGTCATCCTTTTGTGTGATGGGGCTATCATTAAACCCCACCATCTTTGATTACCAATACAATTCACTCATTAGCATTGAGCTCATCTCCTTTCTCAGGCTCTCTAATTGGCTACACCATTATGAAACATGTATCAACTACATACGGCTTGCAATTGGTTTCTTCACACAAAGTATGAGTGGAGTGAATGATTACATATGTTTCAACCAATCCCTTAAGTGAGATGGGACAGTGGTCCTAATTATGAGCCCGGTGGTAACGCAGCCGGTGCTACCCGGGGGTTGCCGCCAGACTCGTCAAATTTTACCAGCACCTGACTTCACAGTGCCACTGGGAGATTAAAAGTCTGGCAGCCCAGGAAATAGAACTCTATGGGAGTGGGGACTCGGAAGCGCTGGCACCGTTTTTAATGGTGCCGGAGCTTCCATGAAGGGTCTGCCTACCATGGTCGCTGCGCCCGGCAAGGTCAGACCCATCGGGCGCAGTGGCCACGTCAGGCAAACACATAGTTTGGAGGTCTGGGAGCAAGGGTGTCGGTGAGCTACCAGCACCCTTGTTTCCGGACCAGCAAACTTGTAATGAAGACCAGTGTGACCTAATGATTGTAACTTAGCCTAATTTTCCTATTGACCAAAGCGATTTAGCACCATCTTACCATTCTCACCATTTATGAAACATTTGTATCTTGTACACTTTGCAACTCATTGTTGGAAACGCTGCTGGCCAAACTTTGGTTTCTCTCAAGTTCATCTATCCACTGTTTGACCTTTCATGATGTGGAATTGTTCTCTTACAATGGCAAGGATATATGTGTATATTTATACTCTTACTAGCGGTACCCCCCAGCATTGCCCAGGTATGCACGTGGGGGTCTGCTAAAGCCTTGTTTATGTTTTATTGTGTCATAAATTCGTATTCTTGAAAATTTGCAAAATCGTCAATCTCATGAAATCGCCCAAACTGATAGCATAGAGCCGAACCCCACTCCACCCCGTGCAGAGCGAATGGGTGGGGTTGGTAAAATTTCACTATCAACAGTACACCCCAAACTGGTGTGCCAACCTTGTGCCCCAACTTCCTATTTTTGTAATAGTAGCAAAATCGTCAATCTCCCGAAATCGCCCATACTGATAGCACAGGGCTATACCCCACCCTGTGCAAGGCGAATGCATTGGTCGGATTTCACTATCACCAGTACTCCCCTGACTGGTATGCTGACTTTGAGCCAAAAAACAGCCCACCAACTGTTGTGGGGCTGGAGCCAACAATCGCAAAATCAACAATTTCCCACAACTGCCTATACTGAAAGCATAGGGCCAGACCTCACCCTGTGCAGGAGGAATGGGCTGGGGTTGGTCAAATTTCACTATCACCAGTACACCCCAGACTGGTATGCTGACCGTGGGCCAAAATTCCATCCCAAACTTTTATGGGGCTTGAGCCAACCCCAAACAAACAAACACACTTTCCCAAATATATATATAGATATGTGTGTATAATTGTATGATTTGTAACTTCATGAAGGTACTTTTATTTCCATTATGTACATGCAATGAAGGTTATGTGTGAGTTTCTGGAAACATAATCAATGATTCCTCATCAATCCCACTTCATGTGTAATGGTATTCTCCAAGACTTATTCCTGAGCAAATGGAGCCTTAATGTTGTGCTTTATCCTGCAGGGGACAGTGTTGTGCTTTAGTTACTCTGTCTTGCCAGACCTATCTATCACCAGCCATTGCTCTGTTCATATAGGCGTATGACCTTCATTGTAATTCATTGTGGCATACTGTTCAGGAACACAATTTGTTATGTATCTTTCGAATGCTTGCCTGGGATCTCAACTAGACTCATATATTTTGAGCAATCAGTTTGCAGTGCTCTGCCCTTCTAACACTGGGGTCTGCTATTTCGATGTTACTCTCTTTTTACCTCACTACCACATCTGGAGCTTGAGAACTAGTTCACCTCCCTTGTCTTAGCCAATAGCTGTGCTGCATCTAACTGTGCGCTCTGAAACATTAAAATTGAGATGCTTTTATGCTTCCTTAAAATGGTTTAGTTACTGTTCTCGGCTGTGGGGATGAGTAAATTCATCCTTGTGAGCTGGCTAACTGGAACTTGAAACCTACATGCACTGTGTACTCAGTCGAATTTAAGAAGCTACTGTCATTCATTATTATAGTTACACTGTGCTACACTTCCCTAATTAGTGTTGAATGCAGCTGTGATTACTATGGCATTGGGTTATATTCAGCAAATGGGTGAATATGCTCTGATTCACTGAAGCATGGCTGCTCATGTTTTCTTAAGTCTTGATAAGGGAATCTCTTTTGGAAATGTGTGTGTGTGAGTGCACTGGTGACTTCCATGTTGTATGCTTATGTTATTAGGACTGTCATAGCTTGTATTTTCGTGCACGTTTAGGGAGCTGGATGGATTCTTCAATGCTGTTGTAATCACCCATATTTGTGTACTCCACATCAATTGGTTCGGGCTTGCGCGATACACTGGGTCACACTTGCACATTTGTGTGAAATATTTACACCCCCAAAATTCACCAGCTACCACTTCTTTCACTGCAACACCTTCTCTTAATGGACTCTCAGTGCAGCAGCTCTATGTTTCATACTTCTGTTAGACTGTTCATAATTTGACCAAAACCGTTATTTAAATCATTTCAACTACTTAAAAAATTTGAGAACAATCTAACTGGCATGACCATCTTTGAATCCTTAATGTATGGGTGTGAATCAGGCAACTCAGATTACAAATCTGAGGTTTTTTTTTTACATTTTACAGGGAATTAAAACTCGGTAAAATGCACATTTCTATATGTTGGGAGTAGGTTGTAGTCAAAATTTCTGAAAGGTAAAAGCCAAATTATCACCTGAGGTATACATCCAGGGATGCACGTTTACAAAATGTATTTGCATTGATTGAACTATGGTTACTAATCTGTTGGTGCCAGCTGCAGGCGCATACCCTCATACAGTATGCCCCTAAAAACATACAATAGGACAGAACAGCGGAACAAGATATGCATGGTGTCCACATATTCTAATTTGATGACAGGTGCAATGCACTTTCACTGCTGGTCTTTGAAAGACTTTATACATGGGTAGCTCATTCATCATTTGGCCATTGCAAATGAGGTTTTCTTCTTCAGGACTACACCACCAACCCTTGTGTGAGATCACTGAATTGAAAAAAGCCTTCCTTCTTACATGATCTCTAATATGCTTCATGTAACAAATCTCCAGAACTAGTTGAATCTGGTAAATATCTGAAGATCAGAAAAACATCACAAAGGCTCACTAAGGAATGTTTAACGCACCGCTACTGTGGGTGACTGTGTTAATCTCGCAATTTTCACAAAGGCAAAGAGGGAATGTCTTGGTGTCTCTTTCATCCCTTATGGTGTGGAAGAGGTGGCCTGTGACATCAGGAAGGATGAGGTGGTAATCCAAGTCAACAGTGACTACCTCCCATCCGATGAGAATATGTCATAGGATATAATTTTACATGTGGGATTAAAAACATGCCATATCCCTGACTTCACAGGTTCTTCGTGGTAAGTGCTTAAGTGGCTGTAAATTTCAGTCTTATCCATAGTTGTCTGTTTGTTTGGCCTGCCAGGTCCATATTATTAATCCGGTGCTCCTACCCAAAGGTAGAAACAAATACAAATCCTCGCTTTCAAAAGTAAAGCAAAGTCACCAAATACAAAAAAAAAATGAGACATGAGTTGCATTTAGCAAGTACATGTTTATGCCACATTTGTACTCCTGCTGGCTTACTTAAGGTCTTTATGTTTGTTATGTATTTGTTCTATGTGAATTGTATATTTTGCACTTTTTTATTTTGCTGTTTATATATTTGATCATCTACTTCCTAATGTGATTTGTACATGTTTTTTTATCTTCCGAACCCCAAAAATCGTGAATAGTTTTTGCACCGAAAAAAAACAGTTTCAAATATCTTGTTCACCCCAACAAATCACCCCAACAAATCGCCCTTACTGGAGGTACTATTCAAAGACTGGAGAAATAGGAAAAACCTGGGTATTCAGTTTTGCATGTTTGCGTTATATCCGGCACGGATGGTGTATCTTGGTAGTGTATAGGTTTAGCTTGCCGAAGGAAAGCATGTCATGGAGACAAGCAGAGTGCTTCAATACTTCACCAGACTTCCCAATACCCAAGACCACACTAACAGGTATCAGCAGCTCCAAAACAATGCACCTTCAACCACATCCTCAATCCGATGTCCTGCTTCCCAATCGCATCTTTTTTTTCACTTATTTCGGAAGATCTTTCGTTTTTGTGCGAAGGGTAATTATATTTGAGTGAAAATAAATGGTGTAGTGCATTTTGTTTCTATGAAGTCATGTTGCTATTGTTTTTCTTGACATTCTTCAGAGACACAGATGCAGGCCCTAATATATATATTGCCAGATATATAGGCGTGCACATAAGTCATTATTGACTACCGTTGAGCCAATTAGAATGGACCACCTAGTCCTGATAGTCGTATAGACCACAGGAGGAATGATTATTGTGTGGGATAATGCACCTGCCCAACTTACGACCCACAGCTTCTTCTCACGCCATAAATTGGGGCCGGTCATTATGCCCCAATAATTAACCCTCCTGAAGTCTACTTAGGTATATTATAGTTTCGCTGGGAATTCCACCCCTGCAAACTCTATAGACAGGCCTTGCACAGGCATTTATTACAATTACTGTTAACGGGATATCTGTGTGTGCATGTCTGCATTGGCATTAAGACAACATTGCATGGGAGTATAACATGGTTGGAAATGCCTTTTTAAATATGCAGGAGTGGTGGCATGTCGTGTTATGTGTGTTACTATTGCTGGATGGCTGCTTACATTGTTTGATAACCAGGTTGAAAGCTAATGATTCTTGTATGAATGAGGCTTGATGTGATGCGGGTTCAGGGGAAATGAGCAAGGTTCCACTGCTTCAAAAGGGATCCTGCCTTCCTTGGCACGTTTTGCAACTTACATCTTACTTGTTTAAGGAGATTGCAAGGTAATTTAGGGTGAGACAATGTGACTCTCATCATTAAATGCAATAACATGCATTATTAGAGTTAAATGAATGTAATAAAGAGACTGCAAGGCATCAAAGGTTGGGATGAACACTTATGATCACACAATATTAGAGGCATGCCAAGTTAAGGCAATGCATCTCAAAAAGCAAGAGGAGTATATAATGGGATTGCATGGAACATTTACACTGGAATGGTAACTAATATTCTTGCATATTTGTTGTGCTCGCTTTTTTTAGATCTGCATTCCTGGTATTTTAAAACGTAATAAGGTCTTAACTTATGTTCTACATATTAACCCTGCCTTCATTCCGTCGTTACGTTCTGTTGTCTGTTGGTGCAGCAGACCACTTGCCCTTCTAAATGACTCATGCATCAACTCCAGCAATCCTTTGTTGTTGCGGGCAAGCGTTAACCTAAAGAGAATTTAATATTGCTCGTCCATAACTCTCATATAGTTTAGTTAGTTCAGTTTAGTTTGTTTATTTATAGAGGGTGGCTGAACCCTCAGGTAGCTGGGCGCATAATCATATGGACAACATAGTTACATATCGTTGCGTGACACAAAAAAAGGTACATATATTTAAAGTTGCACAAAGGGTACAATAAGAGTAGCAAATACAATAGAGCATGGGGACCGGGTTACATGGTGGTCCGTTTCAGGAAATGGTAAGTCATGTGGTAGAAATTGGTAGAGACAGGAATGTATGTAAATGAGAGGCCCCATGTTAGGTGGAGAGCCAGGATTTTACCATGGCTCTAAATGGCCAAAAGGAAGCTTCCGATCTGATAGCGAGAGGGAGGGTATTCCAGCATTGAGCTGCCAGACCGGGAAACTGGAACCTCCTGCTGATTTTAGATTGAATTTGGGGATCTTTAGTTGGTGCAGGTAGGGAGTTCTGGTTGGTTTGGAGGTGCTGTGTCTAGAGAATATGTCAGATAGATAGCGTGGGGCAGTCAGAGACAGGCACATGTGTGTAATGACCAGGGTTCTTAACTTAATTCTGCCGCGGATAGGGAGCCAGTGGGCTTCTTTGCTGGCTGTGGAGATGTGGGCCTTACGCGGGAGGTTAAGAGCGCATTTTAAGGCATTATTTTGTAGAATCTGGAGTCTGTTCAGATTTTCTGTCGTGATGTCCAGGAAGAGTGTGTTGCAGTAGTCTAGTTTAGACAATATCAATGCTCTATCTAAGGTGAGACTACTGGAGGAGGATAGAAAGGTTCTGCAGGCATTGATAAGTTTATTGGTGTAAGTGGTAGATGAGATGGTGGCATTGATTTGTTTTTTCAGTGAGAGAGTGGAGTCATGATACACACCTAATGTTTTGACCTCTTTGGATACATTTATAGTGTTGCCATCAATGGTGAAAGATTGGTACCTGGAGTCCAATTTATTGAGGCGGGCCTGGGATCCTATGATAAGCAGTTCCGTCCTATCATCATTGAGGCAAAGACTACATGTGGCCATCCAGGCTTGAATTTCTAGGTAGATTTCGTTTAGCTTTGCAACATCTTCTTCATAGCAACCAGTGAGTGTGATGAGGACCTGGGTGTCATCAGCATAATTGGTGTAGCTGACACCCAGATCGTCAAGACCGTCAAAGAGAAGCTTAGTGAAGATGTTGTAGAGTGTGGGAGAGATACAGGTACCTTGGGGGACTCCACATTGGATTGGGATAGGGTCAGCAGCCGCTGAAGGGGTGAAGAGCCTAGTCGACCTATCAGACAGAAATGACTGAATCCAATTGGTGGCATTCTGGGAGAATGCGGCAGCTGAAGAGAGGTGTTGAGTAAGGATCTGGTGGTCAACCAGATAGAAGGCAGCGGAGAGATCCAACAGGAGCAAAATGGCCAGATTGCCCTTGTCTTTTGCTTCATCCATTTGGATTTTTAGATCCAGGAGGGCGGTTTCTGTCCCGTGCCTAGGTCTAAAGCTGGATTGTTGCAGGCCTAGGAGGTTATTTACTTCCAAATGTTGTTGTATTTGGAGATAGGCTACTCTATCTAATATTTTGAGGAGAAAAGGGACTGTTGTGATAGGTTCTTAATTTGTCTGGGTGTTAGGGTCTGGATTGGGTTTTTTGAGAAGGGGGTGGACCCACGCTTCTTTGAGATTATTGGGAACCACTGAATTCCTGAAGGAAGAATTGATCAATGAAGTGATGAGAGGAGCTAGGTCTTTGGCTCAGTCCTTGATGACGGACGCGGGGCACAAGTCGCCTTTACAATTAGATGGTTTGAAGCTAGCAATGATCTTAATTACTTCCTCCTCAGTGACTGGGGAGAAGTGAAAAGGTGGTCAGTTGGGAAGGGTGAGGACTTTTTTGCTATTGAGGTTGTCTTTAGCGGCAAGGTTGGCTTTTTTGGCTTTAATCTTAGCTTCTAGAAGGGTGATTTTGTTAGAGAGGGCTAGCTGGATATTGTTACACCAAGCCTTGTCTTTAGTACAGTTCTCTGTGGGTGGTAATGGTGATTCAAGTTCTCTTAGTATAGAGAACAATTATTTTGTGCCAGATTTAGCATTGAGAATTCCCATGTTGTACATCTCTTTTTTGGCGTTTAAGATAGCAAATTTGTAGGTGGAGGCAGCTGTGGAGAAATTGTCTTTTGTGGAAGGAGAGGGAGCTTTTCTCCAGCTAGATTCCCAGCTCTTTTAATGTTACGGAGAGCCTTTAGTTCTGCTGAGAACCATTTGTTGGTATGGGCCATGGTTTTGGTTTTACGTTGTTTGAGAGGAGCTATCTGGTTGAGGGCTAGTTCCATTGTGTTGTTATAAAGGTCAACCAAGGTGGTGGGGTTGTCATTCTGGGTAGGGAGGTTGGCTTTGGAGATAGGTGTGAGGAGAGGTCTAAGGTTTTCTATAGTGATGTTGCGATTGTTTCTGGAGATTATTTGAGGTGTCCTAGGGGGTGGTGTTGTTTTGAGAGCAGTTCTGGGTAATGAGAAGGAGATAAGGTGATGATCGGTCCAAGCACACCGTGTGATGTGTGTTAGGGAGAGGTTACAGTTAGCATCTGCTAGCCAGTCTACGGATCTTCCTTTAGTATGTGTTGGCTTGTTAATATGTTGAGTGAGGCCTAGGTGGGTAATGGTGTCATTCAGAGAGGTAGCATGATTATCGTTAGGGTCATTAAGTCCCAGGTTGAAATCACCCATGATGATAATTTGTGAATTAAGTTTAGTGTTAGTGGTGAGTAAGAGAGAGATATCCTGTTGAAATGTGGATGGTGGGCCTGGTGGTCGGTATAAGATGAGTATGGTTTGGAGGTTCGATAATGGGAGTTTGATGGATAGGAGTTCGGCTGAAGGAAAAGTTGTGTTAGATGCTTCTCTGATGTTTAGAAAAATCAAAATATAGGAAGTGAACTAAGCAAATTATAAAAAATAAAAAAAGACAAATTTGCTAATCCTGTTCTTCATTCTTTCATATATCTCCATTAGGAATTCTGAGATTGTTTAATCATTCTGACATTTTCTCCACACTGTCTTCTTGAAAATCCATTTGTGGCAATTGTTTAATGGCAAAAATGGCAAGATGAATATGTACTGACAAAGCAATAAAGGGGTTTGCTTTTGTTTGTCACGTCCATCCTCAAATGCCACATAAATGCCACCAAATGCCTAATAATCTCATCATAGAGCACATGTTAACCCCACGTGTGCATATGCTTCTAGAGAGTGCAGCCTTAAACCAAACTAATGCCCTGCTGTCCCCTGGTAAGTCACCACATGCAAGGTATAAGCTTTTCATGGGATGTCATCACACGCTAAATTCAACCCTACATGTCCCAATAATGTAATTGTAAATCTGGTTGACTTAAGTGCATGACTCCATGTCCAGGGGCTCCCAACATATGCCAAGTGCATCCTCAAATGCCTCACTATTGCCATTGTTACTCACCCCATGTAAGATGTTCTATTTAAGTGGTTTATTGAATTCATGATTTGTGTTCTCCAATCAATGGCTTACTAATTGGACAGCAGAGGCTAATTGTAGCAATGGTGTAATATCTCAACTTGTTCTAGGCCATAACCTGTGTAATACAGTTGTGACATTTGGATTTCAAGAAACTCGTCTATAGATTTAGCCAGCTAATAACCACATTAGTACCCGGCGAGGGTCAACCAGAATGCAACATGGATTCCGATTTGCCCTCGCTGGGGCATTACCCAGCCGGGAATCCCTTGCATGTTGTACGTGCCTTTGGTTCCCGGCGTGGGCGTGGCGGCCGCTTAGCCAATTTGGAGGCTCGTAACGGGGCAATCCCCGCTCCGAGCCTCCCCATGGCTGGAGGCTGACTTCGTACCCCGCCGGGGACCAAGTTTTTTCCTCCAACCCCCTCATCCCCTCTCCTCCCTCCCAACCCCACTTACCTTCTTTTTTCTTCCTTTTTCTCGGGAGTGGACGCGCTGGGAACAGAGTGTTCCCAGCACGCCCGCTCCCGATGGCTGCCATGGAATGGGAAAACGGACTATGTTTTCCCTTTCCCGGCAGGCATTTGTTTGTCTAACGGGACAGGGTACTAATGGCAATAAGCCCCTCGACGGTGGGCCAATACCGCCCGCGGTAATGCCCCCGGGGCTTCGTTAAGGCACTTGCTACGCTCGGGCATGTAACTATGGACCGAGGGGCATTACCTGTGGCGGTATTGGCCGCCGTCTCGTGGCTTATTGCCACATTCTATATTGATTCCATGATATTGCCACTGTGACTTGATTCATCGCAATTCTGGAAATGTACACAAATGATATGTTTGCCATTGTGTGCAATAAAAACCATATCAAATGCTTTCTAATAGATCCAGTTGATGCCATGTGTGATTTTGATTTCACCCAATGGGAACCTATAAAAAATGTAAGTAGATAAACAGGCAACCTTTAATGCACCATGACAAATGTATTTTGTGCATCACATAAAATGCATGTAAAATTGCATATTGCTTTCCAAAATGTACATTATCTGTATTTCCAATTGCCATCTAAGCTAATATGACTTAATTTTATTCGGTACCTAGTAGGGGTGTGACTTCAACCTCCCAGCAAATGAGGAGGCTCAGAATGGGGCCTTTAAACAGGGTAAAGCCCCCTGCTGATCCTCCTTGGAGCTAGAGGCTGCCATCTTCCCCTGCCGTGCAAAGGTAAGTGCTAGGTACGCCACATACCCTTCCCCTTCCCCAACTACCACCTCCCTTTTCCACATCTCCTTTCCCCTCCTGCCCCACTTACCAGTCCCTGCTATGTCCCTCGCTGGCGCCGGGAACACTAGTGTTCCCATCATGTCACTGACAAGGCAGTGGCCACCATGGAAATGGTAAAGGTACTACATGTAGTTCCCTTCTTTCCGATCCATGGTGGCAATTATTTTTGTACTTTTTAAAAGTTGAAACACATCAAACACATTGTTTCCCAACTTAAAATAGAACACTATTAGTACCATGGTCGAATTTGCGGGGGTAAAAATAGTAATATTGCAGTCGCAGAGGGGACAGTACCGGGGGAAGGTAATGGCCCACTCTATCGTTAGAGTCCTTGCTTCGCTCGGGCTTATAACTGGTCAGGGTCATTACTCCCCCCCCACTGCTCAGGTATTATTGCTTAAGTAATACAAATTTGACTCTTTCTTATGACTTATTTTGGAACAATTGAGATATGTGATTTGGGCAAATCTGTGTTCTCTGTTTTTTTTTCTCCACAGGAATCACTAGCATTATGCCTATTCATGGGGCCAGCCCCCGATTTCTCGCATTTGTACCTGTGTGAGGATTAGCCTGCGGGAGCATTAGAATGAGTATCACTACTTGCTTTTTTCCAGCCATTAGCACAGCTAGCAATGGAACATGTTTTTGTATATTGGTGCATGAGGTTGAATAGTATGACGAGGAGAACAAATCTCACCCCTCATGACACACTGATGGGTTTAAGGGTAATTGAGGCCCTGTTTCTTGAACCTTGTGTTACTGTTGCTGGGTGTATTTGCCTTGATAATGTGTAGTCAGCAAGCAGGTGGGTGTGAGTGGAACTTAATGAAGGCCAAGCTTGACAGAGTGGGTGACCCATCCTTGGGATTCAGAGACCCAATATGTGGTTTCTGAAGGAGGGGGTGTAAAAAAGAAGGGGAGCTGGAGGCCGTTGCTAGGAGACTTGGACTGTGAGGGCCAATTTTCAAGGGGCCGGATTCTGCCCATGGCCTGTGATGCTGTAACCTGCTGTTGAATGGGCAGATGGATTGTTTTCTGCCCTGCAGAAGTAAAAGGGTGAGTAGAGGCTAAACTACCCACTCAGCCATCACACTTCTACAAACCAACGGCAACACAGTCATACAAATAAAATAGGCACAGTTAAGAGATGTACCTCCTTCGCCTTTTGTGGTAATGTGGGCATAGGGAATGCTTTACTCCTATGAGGGGTGTGACTACAGATCAATAGCAACCCAAACAGCAAAGTATAACAGTCCAAAATAAAGGAATGTGCAATCAAGGGCCTATACAAATATGTACTTTATTCAGACAGACCATGTACCATAATGACTAACAAGAAAACACAGTAAAATCCAACCCCTGTAGAAAGGACACAAAATATAAAAAGATAGAATAGATGCAGCACTCTGGGTAATCAAGGGGGAGAAAATGCAATAAAATACCACAATGTTTGAAGGATATGTTCTTGAGGTTGCAAAAGGGATTGCAATGACCTATCCAGTCTCTTCGGTCCACAGATGGAGCAGGGGTCAGATACTAGTCAATAATACCTTTGCAAAGATCTTGGGGGTTTGACGGCATCGAACCAGGCTTCTCATCATCTATGCAATTTGAAGATGCAGCATTTGCGTTGATCCAGTGGCAAGCTGGCATAGATTTGGGGTTGAACGGGAGGTGGCTGCAGTCTTAAATCATCTACATGTTGTGTGCGGCTTGGGCAATCATCAAGTTTGGTCACCGGTCGCTGTTCGATGGCAGTGAGCTGATATAGCATACGAAGGTGAGTCGATTCTATGCAGAGGTCGCTGTTTTGAAGACACAAAGGTTCTGTTGATCAATAAGGTAGCTAAACTGATTGCTGTCAGGCGTATAATTGACTTTTTCTGTATTGCTTTGAATGGTTTACCCATTGTGAGCACATCCACAGTGAATTGTGCCTATAACCTTGAATTTAGCATTAAGAACAGAACAGTTGTATTACTCGGCCAACACTGTTGTTGATTTCAGGTGCGCACGAACATACTATCACACAGTATGACGCTGCATGCAATACCTAGGAACTTGATTTTAAAGCAACATCTAGATAAGAAAATAAAGTATCAGCCTGAAAATGCTGGGTGGGAAAAACGACCTTTGCTTCAGCCCGACGTTTTACTGATAAGGTGATCAGGCGCACCAGTGGTCACCTTGTCCTGCCCGGTCTTTGCCGATCCGCGCTGGACACACCTCATGCAGCAGGTATAGCCTTCTACATATTTCACTGCTTATTAACTACTTTTCTCAGTCTCTGAAACATGAGTTACCACCCTGGACTTTTGTTATTGCTCGCCACTCAGAAACTGCATCGTGAAAGACTGGTGGAAAAATACATTTAACAGACGATTCAAATTATTGAAGGAAAATGCCAGGACAAACAGACAAAAACATTTGTTCTTGGACTCATAAATGCAGTGGCCACCCCCCTTCCAAAGAAACCTGGGCCAAACCAAAATAACCCGAGCAACCTGCACCCATCAATAAATCACTTTTCTTACTAAAAACTCTTGACAAAATATCAATGACACAGCTTCATCAACATTTGGGAAATGCTGACATTTTCCATCAAAAGCAATCTGGTGTCCGTGCACTCCATGGCACAGAAAGCACACTACTCTACCTACAAACAGACATGCTTGGTATCTTTGATGAAAGGAAATCATGGCCCCTAATATTCTTAGACCTATCCGCAGCGTTTGTTCTGTTAGAGCATAAAAGCTTACTAGATTGTCTATGTATTTGTTGCCATTGTTCCATAGAAATGACTAATTGGATTGGCTCTTTCCTAAACAACAGAAACTCAAGTGTATGCTGGTGTTATGCATCCTCAGTATCTGAACCTATACACAATGGTGTCACATTAAGCCCCTCTGCGATCTTCTGACTTCCTTAGACATCCACTTTACCAATTACGCAGATGACACTCAGAACCACATGCAAATCCTTGTAAAGGGATGGATGACTCAGACTTGGATGTGTCTGAATCCAGTCCTAACAGAACTGATGATCTTTGGCTCGATACAAGCTAGAACCAAACTTAGCTCAGAATGCTCTCATATGAGCATTGAACATAACTGCATGAAAATCAATGACAAAGTAAAAACGATTGGTGTACATATGAATGCCTCTGTGATGTCTGAGGCCCATGTTGACGGTGTGGTCAGTAGCTCACAGTACCATCTCAGAGTGCAGAGACAGGGCAAACCACTCTTGTCTCCAAAAAAGCAGACACCGCTGGTCACATCAATCATTATGCCCCGCCTAGATTATTGCAATGTCCTCTTGCTTGGCAGAAGCAAGTATAGCATCAAAAAACTACAGACACTACAAAATGAAGCTGTGCACATCATCTATGATATTGCCAAGAGAGAGCCTATCTCGAGTGGTAGGAAGAAACTGCATTGGCTCACTATTTCAGCAAGAATACATTTTAAAGCACTCAATTTGACCCACAAATGCATCTATGGCATGCCCCCGCATATCTAAAGGAGAACATGAATCTGCATGCCCCCTCTAGGCAACTCCGCTCTAGCGCATGTGGTCTGCTGACTGTCACAAGGACCAAAAAAAGCTGAGATTTAGGTTGATCCTTTCATGTTCTCTCAGCCCAAGCTTGGAACACCTTGCCCCCAGCACTGAGGCTGGAAACTAGACATCCAGTGTTTAGGAAATTGTTAAAGACACACCTATTTGACTGATTATGTACCTAACTACTACCTGACTGGCTGCTGACTTTCCCTGGAACTACATGTTTGGCACGTCTTTTTAGTCCGATGTGTATATATAGCACCTTTGACGCTTTCAAAAGATATATTTTTTTAAAACAAAAAACATACAGGCATGGAGATGACAAGGTCTGTACCGCGGACAGGAACCCCGAGTGATGCAAGCCAGCAGTGTTGTGTTGGTTTGAGCCTAGTCAACAATGCACTTTAGTGGCAGTGAACCGAGTTGAACAGGAAAGGGACCGTTTGAAGAACAATGAACGCTGAAGGCATTTTCAAAAGGCTCTTAGAGCATCGCTCAGCATCAAACAAGCTTAAGTCACGGCTCACAGTCGGTTGGCATTGAAAACATGGATCTCGGCTGTTCTGGCTGGCTGTTCTGGCTTCCGGGTGCAGTCCGACTTCAGTGTCTCCAGGACCAAGGTTAATCCTTTTCACAGGCTACCAAAACTGAGGTAGGCTTGTCATTTGTGATAAATATATTATTTAGTTCCTATTGTAAATAAGTGTTATATATTTTTCGTGTTTTAAATATGTGTATCTTTATGACAGATTACTAATAATGCTTTTGTACTATTTAACACATCAATTTGTTCAGTTTAATGTCAAATGCTTAACTATTTTAGTAAGTTGATTAAATGATGCACAATTGCATTTATGTATCGTGTATGGTTACTGACCTCACTTTTTTTGATTTATAGCACAGCCCATATTCCGATAGCAAATAGCTTATTGCAACTCTATTAACTGTCATTTGGTTATCAATTTCCCCATTCTAGCCAAACTCAAAACGTACACCTGGTTGTTCTCAGCCAGCGATCCATGCATACCCTTTCCACTCATCATCCTGCCTTTCTTCTCTCTTTGGTTGCACACTGTCTTCATAGTATTCACTTGTCTATTTCTTCTACCCTCCATCGTGCATCTTGACTTTGCTTCCTTTCTCTTTCTGCTCACTCATCTCCTTTCCTTCTCCTGTAGTCTTCACCCACAAATTGGTGCACCTCCTGCAATAGTCCTCCCAGTACAAGCACTTCTAAATAAGATGCTCCTCTGCCCCCAGGATCTCCAACCTTATCTATCCTAATGCACAACATCTACTCCTCTCCCCCACCTCCTGTCACTCCTTCACTTCCCTGGAATGCACAATCCCTCTGCAACAAGTCTTCCTAAATCACTGACCACTTCTTCTCTCATTACACACAACGTTAATTTGTGGCTGTCACAGTAATGTCGATCTCCTGGCATGACTCTGATACACTGGAATCTCTAAACACTTACTCAGCTACCTTCTCCCATTATACCAGACGTTTTCAGAAGGGTAGATGTGTTAGTGTGATTATCAATAAGGCCATCCACACTGGCCCTCTACCCACCTCTGACATTAACTTTTCCTCTTTTGAAAATGCCACTATTCAAATCCTCCCTTCTACTCCTCTCACTGTCCCTGGTCCTCTCAACTCTTTCTTCCCTGATTTGACCCACCCCCTTGAATCACTTCATACTAACATTCCCATTGTCATGCTGAGGGACTATAACATTCACAAGCCCTCTGCAGCTACCTGCTTTGAATTTAAATCCCTCATGTCTGACAACTCCCTCTACGTGGCCCACAACGGCAGGAACTCTCTTGACCTTGTCTTTCTCTCTAATTCACTCTCCTACTCCAATCTCTCCATTGACCCCTCTCCCTCTGATCATTCCATTGTTCTCTTTAACATCTAGGTCCCTACACCTTCTACTCCTCAAATGCCCTCTTCAATGACTCAGACGAAATTAAGGTAGGATGTTTTTGCCACCTACCTGATGATGTGAGGACCTCTCTCCTGACTCTTTCCCCTCATCAAACCTTTTCCATTGACCCTGCTCTCATTGTGCACTTATGACTCGACCGGCACTATCCTGCTTGCACCTTCTCACCTTCCTATCCTTGTCCTCAGCCTTGGAACACCACTTAAATTGAGGCCCTAAATACAAACATGCACCAGGGCCTAAAACGCTGGCATGAATTACAAACACCTTCCCTACTCCTAGCCTACAAAAATTCCCTTGCTGTCATAACCTCTGCACTGGACTTTGCCATATCCTCCTACTTCTCAAACCTAATCTCCTACCTTTACAATCACCCACTAAAACTTAAATCTACCCTTCAATTATTGCTCACACCTCCCAAGTCAATAGCCTTCGTCTACTCACTAAATTTAGTACACAACTTAACATGTGGCTTTTCAATGCATAATTGATGGAAATGTTAAATAGACAATGTTAAATAAAGCAAACAAAGTCACTGCACATGGCACAGACTCATGAAATGGAACAGTCCCTGAAGGAACACAAACCTGGCTCGCAATTTTCACTTGAAAACCATTAGAGACTTACAGAACTCCTACCAAACTTCCCCCAAATAACAACCACCTTGCCACCAAAGGCACAGTACCAACAAATCCTATAGTACAAGGGACAACCTCTGAGCGTATGCCACATCAGACTTCAACACTGGCAAACCTTTCTTGGGAAAGGATTGCTGGGGTTCCATTCAACCAGCGATAATGTACCAACACCGACTACCACAACACAATATATGCTGACACTTTCACCCAAGAATCACACATGATGAACCATGAACCCTACTACTAATCCCCACTGTCTACACGGATTCATCATAAACAAACCTACAGTAGCCTCTGGCATATGATTATCCCCTGATGCCAAAAAAACAGAACACTGATAGAATCAAACTAAACAAATCCAAGTGTCGCCAAGTGTGCTGGGCTAGGCAGGCTCGTACTAGCGCTGGGCTGGGCTGGTGACTCCTCCCTGATTGCAATAACCCACCCGCACACTCCCTGGAACCTAATACCTGCCCACTGACACGTTTCTTTTCTTTTTTCTTAGATTCATGGCGTGTCATAGACAAGCCCTCTTTCCAAACTCATCCCAGAATTCTCCTTAAAACATGCACTCACGCGCATCCTGCGCGCGCATCCAAGTGTCGCCAAGTGTGCTGTTTGGCTGTTAGGATGTGAGGTTGTGAAGTTTTTTTCTATGCTTTGAGTTGAAAACACCCTAAATGGTTTCAAGCCTTCATAGTGGTCGTGCTTTTAACTGTCCTCCCCACAAAAAACCGTCTACGACCCAAACCCACAACAGAAAACATATGTCACTGCCAAAGGGTGCTAGGAAGGGCAATGGTCCTATTCCTGGTAAGGTTTCAGGTTTACCCGCAATGTGGCGCCCTGTGACGGATCACGACTTGATACGCCACGAAGTAGCATTTTCTTATGCACGTGCACAAGCAGCGGCGTCATCTGCCAATGCTTCTCCTTCCTCTCCTTCTAGTCTTAGTCCTATTCAAGCTCCTGACAAGCCTACTCAGAAGAGTTTTCTCAGTATGAGAATGGATGACGCGACCTCGGTCCCTGATCGATCCAACGAGGAGTTGCCATCCTCACCCTCTGATAACTCTATCCTTGCACCAGTAGTGCTCGCTGCACTTTAAAAACGGGTCCGGTTATCTGTGGGGCCCTCCACTCCAGTCTCTCTACCAAGCTACAAGCGAGCCGATGTCCATATCCATTGTAAGGAACTAGGAAATGTGACGGAATTTAATCCTCATCCATGCCCCCAATCACATACAATTGATCTATGTAACCTTCCCGCGTCCAGTTCCTGCCCCTCCTCTCCAACCTTAAATTCAGAGGCTCCACCAGCTCCTGCCTTGCAGTCTCTGTTTTTACCTCCTAAACAACAGCTGAGGCATCCCTTGGGCATTGATTTACTTGAGCCTACTGAGGATATGCAATCCCTGGAAGCGTCGTATCCGGTACTAACAAAGATCCTTAACTTGTTAGATAGAGGTCATGAATATACCCATTACAAGCTTAGGGATTGTAAATCCACATTATTGGAAATTCTAACAAAAATTAATAAACTGGAAGGATTCATATTCGCTGACAGTCTCAGACGGGAACCAGGTGCTCAGCACCCGTTCAAAGTCTACACAACTTGTGTTACATCCATGACCACACAAACAGATTTCAATCCAGCCCCTGTGAATGGCATACCAAATCAGAAAGCACTGTGTGTTACTCTTTTCCTCAATCCTTTGCCAGTATAGTAATCGCTCCTCCATCTGACACTTTCTGTCACATTCTTACGCACGCACAGCTGTGTCAAGAAGTTGCTTCACATGCTGAGAAACTGGACAGGTACTATTCTTCTTAAAATCGGGTCCTGAGGAGCAGAAGGAGGAAGCTCCTGCAGGTACCACAGAAGATAGTCCCTTATTCGATCCTGATAGTCCTTCTGCTTTAATCAATTTACTGGATGCAAAAGATCCACCTGTTTCCACCACTAATGAGATTGATACTGCTGCTGTTGAAATTTCATCGTGAAATCCAGTGCGCACATTTACTTCAAGGAAGGAAAAAATACTTTTCTTCCGAGCTTTAAAACAAAAAGCTGACAGAACAAACGCAGTTCATAATTCTTGCGCAGTCTGCTGAGCAAACTAAACAAAAAGAAAACACCAAAAAAAAAAGTGGAAAAGGGTAACAATCGCACAACAACTATGGACATAGAGACTCAGCCTGACAATCTGGAGCAAGCACCTATCAACATAGAGGAACTGTCTGCAGAAGCAAAAAAAGCACTGCAACGTTTTAGCTCGGACAAATTAACAGCTCTCAAAGGTGCCTGCATCTCTAGCACTGTCCAACCAAAAAAAACTTCAAAAACTGTCGAAAAAATGGGCGGCAACGCCCATGACCTAACTCCTCAAACGTTTATGAACTCGGAAGAGAAAGTGTACTCATCTTTGCTAGGGAGAATTCTCTGTTTAGGCTGAATTTATTAACCTAGTGAGTCGCCCAGCAGCTTTGCTGGATTTCTGGAGTTTGTTTTTTTTCCATCCTGCCAAGAGTGAGACTCTTTTTCTCCCACTCTTGGACATGAATGTGGTTAATTCATTTGAATGTCAATGTGTTCTATGGGCTATGGGGTCTTTCACTCCATAGGGTCTCATATGTTTTGCTATGTGTGTTACACCGCACCCTCCGTGCCGTAACACTGGGGTGTCCTAGAGGATCCCCACCATAGACTCCATACCCTGGGACTGACTACTGTCTCCCAGGGCATGTAAAGTCACCATTGGCTTTACTAGACCTAAATTTACTAACAGAACTAGTACAAACCATCCTATTGTGGAAGAACTAGTAGGGGTAATTCGATTACCCCTGGGTCTGTTATTCGAGGGGGCACTATCCCGTCCCCCCTCGTCGAGTTTTGGCTGGTGGCAGTGGAAACTACTTGTTATATTCGACCCCAAATATAATTCTATGGGATTCTTCCCATTGTTGGGGACTAATACTTTTTCCCGTTAGTCTCTAACATACCGCCGGTTTATTTGTCTTAAATAAATATATCCTTTGGTATTTTCTGCCAGAACTGGGTTTTTAAAATGGCGTCTGTGTTCGTCTCTGTAACTCCGAACCAAGGTTGAGCCTTTTGTTCCACTGTTGGCAGGCTTCTGCACAGAAGCCCTCCAAAGTGGTGCCATCCTGTCTGGGCACCACAGGGGGTGTGGGTGGGGGTTTAGGCACCCTGGACTGAGTTGCCTGGTGTGTCCAGCGCCACCCCGCTCACCACTTAGCGTGTTTTGATTGACAGCTAGGCTGAATGAATGGGGGTTTGCTGCATAAAAGCAGGGCTTTTGGAACTGGATCTTGAGAAGTCGCCACAGGACCTAAGAATCCGACGAGGGTAAAGCTGAGCTGACCTGCAATGACGACACCTCCGGTGGAGCCCTGCTGAACCGACTCACCACTTCCCAACGACAGAGGAGATCTCCCCGCCGGAGAGCCTTCTTCCCCTGACTGGTGGGCACAACCAGTCCCCCTTTGCTTTTTCTTCGTTCCAGGACGTAGTGGTCGAATTGCCTGTGCTGAGCACCCCAGCAACCGGATAGCCACTGGCCACTGTACCGCGAACAAAAAGGTGGTGCCTTGTGATGGAGCACTCCGCGGCTGGTCTCTTCCCTAGTGGTGCAACGATCTTCAACTTTCCTTCGACGATGAGAGCATCTCATCTCTTGGCAAAGCCCCAACCTGCATCCACCACCAGGAACAACTGCCCCCACCGGAGCTGTCTCTCCACATACAAGGTACCGTGTCCGCCTGGCTTCCCCTGTGACGGTTAGCGTGAGGTGTCTTAATCCTTGCCTCTCCATTGGGTCGCCTCCAAGCCTTCTTAACTTTCTGTTCTGAACTGGTCCAATCTTTCTGTGACAATTTGCAACAAAGACTCGAAGTGCATTTCCACTGTGATACTTTTGGGACATAGCGCCTTGCCTCTCTCCGAGTGGGCCTGGCCTCTGAACTTTGTGATCTACGGTAGATCCTGCATTACTTGCCTTGCATTGTTACGTAAAAGTGTTGGTACCGAGTTGGTTTCATACCCTGCCTTTTCTCTCCCCTCCTAACGAATATTAGAGTGCCAACTAGGTTAAAGCATTCACCTCTGTCTGCAAATAAGTGGTGCCGATGAACCTAGACTTGTCTACATATTGTTAGAGGATTGAGATACTTCTAGTAATTGTAATTTAAGTTGTTTGCCGTATTAGTACCAGAGTGTTTTTCATAGATGCGTTGTTATAAATAAATACCTATATATCTTTACACCCAAGCTCTGTTCCGTGTCTGCTTGTTCTACTGTGTAAATTGCCCTATTTTGTATACTCCACATACTGCCTAACCTTTCTTGAGAGAAGTCTGACTGCTCAGCCACAGCTACCAGATGAATCTGTGTGGTACAGACAGCTACCAAGTGGGTTTACTGCCAAACACCTGTAGGCCTAAATCTCTTGCTGTGGTCCCAGAGGGAACTGCACAGGTTTCCGCTTAACAATCTTCTGAAACCCAATTATTAAACTTTTTCAAACCTCTGGAAAACAAAATTTTTCAAGTTGGGAAGGCAGTCCTCCCAACACCTTCCACCAGTAAAATCGTTCTCGAAAATATTCACCCAGTCATGGGTGGCATACCAAATGACATGGCCTATCAAACGCAAAATTCTGAAAGCTGCCAGGACACCGGTATTAATTTTCCTTTACCACATGGTCCTACGGATGATTTCTCAAGTAAAACACAACATTCAAATTCTCTGAGTCAGTTGAAGGGGGTAGATGTACCCACGGGTGAAACAAGCAAATACCTCACCACCATCATAGGTTGGGAAATCATTTCTGACAAAAATGGTATAAAGCGTCTAAATCGCTCTGAATTGTTAAAAGCGTTTAGCAGAATCCCTGTACTCCGCACATTGAACACGGCGGACATAGAATGGATCACCCTGGCCCCAATCCAGAACCATCGAATGGTATGTAAGGTACAATCAGCCATCATTACCAATTTGTTGATACAATACATGGAAGAACTGCGCTTTATTGGCCTGATGTTGCATCCGTTTGACTCTATCGATGATGCCATCTGTTTCAATGAGATGCCCATTCCGACAGTTCCGCCAAACTCGCCAAAGTTAAACTCTGGCGAAGCAAAGGGTGGTATAAACTCAGATGTAATTGCCCAGCTCGCAGGTCTCTCCAACATTAGTAAGGCCTGGTCTTGGTTATCAGCACTATCCAAAACGGTAAACCCAGCGTTGGACAACATCCCCCACTAATCACCCTCCCACCATTTCTATTTTATCCTGGAATTCGTGCGGTTTTAGGAATTTGTATGCATGGATAAATCATGAGCATGTGGGCATTGAATGTGACATCTTGTTATGTCAGGAAACGATGTGCGAGCACGAACTTCTGTTGCCCGGATACTCTGTTCATCAAATTAAAGCAAAGCGGGGCTTAATGGGAAGACCTTCTGGTGGTATAGCCATCTGCCTCAACACTAATTTGAACATACTTAAATTAGATGAATTTAAATCCTTGGCAACATTGGCTTTGCTGGTTAGATTTAGTGACAAACACCCTGACCCTCTGCTTATTGTTTGCCTATATCACAACCCCGGCAATACTCAAAATAGAAATGGTCTTCCTAGAGCTGGATAGTCTCTTTGATGTTGTTTTATCCTACTTGTGGTATAGTACTGAGAGGCGACTTTAATGCCTATTGCCTCGCATTAGTCAGCGGTGACCTCTCTTTGGAACACCATCACTGTGCATTACATAGAGGGCAGTTATGGCAGGATTACTTACCACCATGGAAACTTGATTTCCTTCCCTTTGAGGAAAACAAAGGCTGCATCACATGGAGGAGAGGAGATGATGCCGTTACTTGCATTGATTATTTTGTTATCTCGGCAAATCTGCAGCCAAGATCCAGCAAAGTTGCAATTCATGATCAGGGTTCTAGTGACCACTTTATGATTCAATTTGGATTGCAGACGGCTTTGACTATGCTTGTTAAAGACAATGAACAGGCATTTCTCAAAGGAGATCATCCCGGGCTGACTATTCGATGGTCTAATAAACTCTGTGACCGAGTGAACGACATGGTTGATGCACGCCTTGCGATTCATTGCAGTTCTAACCATCTCCCGCTCTCGCCTCATGTAGAACTTTGTTGCCTGTCCAATATAATAACCACTGTAACAAGCACATTGAAAGGTAACATGGATGTCTCTCTCTCTGCTTCCAACAAGCTCAACTCCAATACCATCCAAATGGCAAAATCGATTAAGAACATCGCTCTTCGTGAACATAGAAAAACTAATCTTTCATGGCAGGCTTTCTTAAAGGAAAAAAAAACTATTCTGAATGCATATCGCAACAAATGTAGAAACCATAAACATTTCATTCATAACTTGAACAACCAAAAAATGTTTACTACACTCTGTCACAGAGATCGAAGGTCAACTTGGGCTATGCTCAGAAAGGACTCAGGGGTTTTGTCCACAGATCAAGTATCCATGATCTCTACAGAGGCTTGGAAGTTACTTTTTGAAACAAAATTCTTGCTTCCATCCCGCTTTGCTAAAAAGAGACTAATCAGTTTTGAAATGGCATCTCCTTCATTTCCATCATGGCCCATACATTATATTGAAGATATGATTCACGCACTCAAGTATTCTAAAGCAGCTGGCCCGGATGGCAGCCCAGCATGTGTACTTAAACGAAACCCTGAAATGTGGGTCTGACTTCTCAAAACCCTAATTAACATTATTCTATCGAGTCCATTCGTTCCCGCTTCTTGGCTAGCCTCCATCATTGTACCTATTTATAAAAAGGGTTCAAGAACTGACCCAGCCAACTTTCGTCCCATTGCCTTAATTGATACCGTCGCAAAAGTCTTTGCCATCCTTCTACTCAGTGAGCTTCACTCAGTGATTGGACGGTTTAGGATTCTGTCTTGATACCAAGTTGGTTTTCGGGCAAGGATAGGGACTGCGCTTAACGCAACAATAATGACCCATTTACTAGAAAAAAAGAAAGTTCCTAATTTTGGTCCCTTATACATGGCATCAATAGATTTATTCTCTGCCTTTGATTGTGTAATACGATCTTTATTATGGGACAAAATGGTTTCTATGAATATACCTCTCTACCTGATACAGTTAATTGCAAAACTTCATACTAACACCACTTACCTGGTAAGGGTCAATACTGCAGGGGCAACCACTAATGCGATTACAATTGACACTGCCGTGAAGTAGGGATGCAATTGAGCAGCAACCCTCTTCAATTTATACCTGTGTGGCATAACCGACATATGGAGTCAGCACATCTCCTACCCGGCGAGGCTTGGCCACTTAAAAATCCATTGGCTAGCTTTCGCCGACGATATAGTGATCTTTGATCATATGCCCAAAGGCCTCCAAGTCAAATTATCATTATTCGCTTCTTATTGTAAAAATCATAACTTAAACTGCAACATAGAAAAATCACACATTGTGGTATTCAGAAATCTAAAGAGGAAATTTTCTTCTTACAAATGGACGTTTGAACATTTTCCAATCTCCATAGTTTCCTCGATCCAGTATCTTGGTTATACCATAATCGATTTGAATTCTATGGCAATGTGGAAAGAGACATTAAATAAAAAAGCTGCTCCTCTTGCAACCCAAATGAGGATGGTATATATCAAATATTGTAAATTTTCTTTACTCCCACTAATCCAATTCTACGTCCTGAAAGTTGAATCAATACTACTATTCGCTCTGGACATGTGTCTAGCAAATATTGGCAACTTTCTTGATCAGCTTCAAGGACGGTTGTGGAAGGGGGCCTTGCGCTTAGCTATGTCCATTCCTAAGAATGCACTGCGACAGGAACTTGGACTTACTGCACTATCAGCACGATATAACTGGCGGCAACTAGCGAATTTAGCCAAGATGCTATATCCTCCACCAAACTGCCTATATGAGGATCTTGGACATTTGTTGTCTAGCACCTCACCCACGTCCATTACAAGATACTATGAACGTATGATTTTGTTGCTAGATGAAATTGCACTAAAACCCTCAAACTTGGAATTTCGACAAATACATGTTAAATTTTGCACCTTCCAGCATGTCTGGTGCAAAACTTTAATTGGGATCTCTGAAACTAACCTTTATAAAGAAGCCGCCAAATTTAGTACCACTAGACTTTCTGTGAAACCTTATCTAATCCAATTTCCATGCAATAAAGCTAGAGAGAGTTATCTTTGATTTAAACTAAATCAATTATTAACTCTTGAAAGAATCAGTTGTTGGCATCCTGATCTGAAATCCATGAGTGAATTGGGTTGTAGATTCTGTCATAATGCAATGATACCTGAATGCACAAAACATCTAGTAATCTACTGCCCGCACTTTGAGGCAATCCGCTTGTCGATTTTCGACCCTACAGACCTAGGCTCAAATCCATTTGAAAGAGAGTGGCTTTGGATAGCTTTCATGTGGGGAACCAGAACTAGTCTCATCCTGTCTCTTTGTAGATTGTTAGCAATTATAAATTGCCAACTTGAGACGATGTATCTCAAGTTGGAAGGTGTACATTTTGCCTGGAGTGAAATATAAATTGCTTAATGGTTAATGGTAAATTGCAAGTACTTACCGATACAAAAACTGAATACAAATTAGGAGTTGATCTCTTTTGTTGTGCCTCTGTCACTTTATAACTGAAAAAGATGTCTTTAGTTATGAAACATTCTTTATTATCTGTCAAATATGCCCTTTCTGATTTACTGTCCGAGCGAAAAGAATTGCTATCATGAGATTTCATCATCAAATTGAGGCTTCCTTTAAAATGGAAACTATAACATTACTATTTTAAGTAAAAGTTCCTCTTTTATATATATGTTTTTATATATTTTTAAGTTACTACAAAGTGAAACAGAAATTATACATATCAATCAATTGTACAATGTAAGAAAAGCACTAATTAATCATATGTAACATCCTATTGTAAATATTACCTATTAATTTTTGTTCTTTTAAAAAAAGTTGTAAAAGTTTGTTGATCGAACTAAATAAGCAGAGGTCAGGGTACTTCCAGTTTGCAGGTAACAACACAAAGCACCTCAAGCATGTAAATCCACCACACCCTCTCTCTTTCAAATATCCCAAATCATTGCACCAGTGGCTTTGGTACAATTTATATTAACATACTATAAACTAACCTGGCACTACCATCAATGAGGGGTTAAACGTTTGGCTCCTCATCCTGTGTTTCTGTGATTCAACAATCATCCAGGCTTAGATTATTTGTACATTTGTATCTCTTCATGTTTTCCCCCATGCTTGTTTCCACCATACTTCTCCCTCTGCCCATAAACTACTCTTCTTATTTTGTCCGTACACGCTGATGTGATTGATTTCACATGGAGCCTTATTAATCACCAAGAAAACTAGTTGAGCATTAAAATGTGGATTGATGTACTGCTCATCGCAGGTTTTAGCTATGGCAACACCCATTACAATAGAGTGCCAAGTGAAGAACCTGACCTTGTGAAGGCAAGTCCCTGAACGCTCACACCAGAGAGAATACAACCTGCTAGGGGAAAAAGGCCCAAGTTGATCTTGTAAGGATAACACATTTTAATCTCACACACAGATGAGAGCAACATCAAAGATCTCTGCTGATAAGAACGTTCTGCCAAAGAAATATTACAAGAAGAGGCTGAAGAAGAGACACATTGTCATAGTGACTCAATACATACATTAAAAACCTGCACGACTGGCTGGTAAGTGTGCACCTACACAGGATCCACCTGCCCCATAAGGGATACCAAGTCATTGGTTCCTGCCCAGTCCATCCATCTTCCATTCCATTGACTACAGCTGTTCAGATGTTTTTCCTGGTCACTATAGCACTCGCGAGATCTTCCTCATTTCAGTACCTAAACCAGCAGGGTGGTTCGATGTTTCACATGGTTTAATGAATGACAACAAAAGTCTGTGGGCTAGCAAATTCTGCCTTAGGCCCTATATTTTTTTCACACAGTACGGACAGAAATGTATATTATAGCTTCTACATCTATAGCATCCTACTGATTATTACATATCCCTACAGAGAGACTAACTATCCCTCCAATTTTGTTCTCTCCCTAGGATTCACTGGTGTTCCACCTATCTAGGCTAGGGGATAGAAAAAGAGACTGTCTCTTCCCTCTCTCACTACATTTGCTAACATCTAAAAAAGTGCACACTCTTGGAAGTTAGATATGCCTTTTTTATTACTTCCTCATAGTGTGTCTTATCAACTAGAAACAACAATTTCTAAAACAATATATGTACTCAAATGATTTTGCAGAACCTAAGTAAGAATCTCTATACAACAGCAGAGAATTCATGGACAAATGAAATAAGACATCTGTGGCAACAAGAATGCACACACCTGGGCACACCTCCTCCTCAAGGGGGTGCTTCATAGTAAATTTAACTACACATCCCAGCATGCACTAGGACCGCTGTGAAATAATTGAAGATCAAATTAAGACTATACAATACAATGAATAAGCCATCATGCATGCAGGACAAATAGGGACAGTGGGAAGAGTCAGTAGTCGACCTTGACCACAGTGATTATATACATTGCACAGGCATACCCACCCGTGTTAGTGATATTAGCTAGCCACAGAAAGAGGAGTAGTAATATGAGACCATGCAGTCACATGACTAAAATACCGACGCTGACGCCGGAACACAAATCCATTGCGGTATACGGAACAACGGGGGATGCAACTACGCAATGCACTCAGTGTATCTATTAATACAAGCACTATGGGGCTCAAAAGAATATCACCAGCAGCTGGGAAGTTGAGTTTGAGATATACACTCACCTATAGATGCATTAAAATTGCACTTGTTTACATAGATAAATGCTAATATAGGGATATCACACTGCAATTTACAATGACCCTCTTTCCTTTATCGATCAGGCCGCACAAAGACAGAGTGGACCATCAATTAGCAGTCAATCACCTAGACCAAAGCGATGTCCCAAAAAAGGAGCTGAAGACCACAATTCGGTAAGCAGCCCTTTTGGATGTGACTACATATAGAAGATAATATGTAACAGAGGAAATACATTTTGCTCAGACAGTAGAGACATGGTCTTTTCGGTTGTTTACCCACAGAGACATCGTATAAGGTACCAAACCATTAATAGACCGCAATAAAGAAAAAAGAAAAAGAGAAAAATAAAGCCAAGCATTGGTAAAATTACCAGCATGTATTACAATCATTGATGTTCTAGGAAGATGGATAGAGGATAACTCAGTGATGGTTCCCTTTTATATATTCCCTTTTAGGGAGTCCTGTAATTTAGATGTCTGCATGAGGAAACAAGAGAAACTCCCCCAACTAGAAGATGGAGATTGAGACAAGAATTAAAATGGTGTCTTATTTTAAATATTTGTGAACCTTGACGAACCATGTCAGGGACAAGTCCTAAAGAAAGCCGACAGTAACACCAATTCTGCTAAAACCGGTTGACTGAAAGGGTTCAGGGTGATGACCTGATCACCAAGATAGGCATAGAATTGGCAAACTCAGAGTAATCATATAATTTTAGTGAACCTATTAATTTTGCAGAAATGTTGGTCACATGATTTAAGGAATGAGTTTGGACTCATAAAGCTCAGGTCTTATCATCAGCCTATTTGGTTGGGGTTTAAAGGTGTTGTGCCGCCCAATTGTGTCCTTTTCCCCAGGAGAGGAGACTCTCTCTATCAGATCCTCCCACATATCACCACCCCAAGGGGACTATTGGTTAGTGGCCTCAACTCACTAGCCTCATGGAGAGGGGTTCTCCCCTGGGGAGATGTGACACCATCTGCAGGATCGTCACAGCCAATCACTAAATACAAATGTATCTTTTCAGATACATGGACAACACACATAGATATAAAAAAAAAAAACAGGCTAGGTCAACAATAGGTCTGCCATTAGATGCTCTGGATAGCAATGGCAATTGGTTGTACCATAAGAATACATCTCCAGATGAGAATGTCACCAAGGGTACTCAATAAGAAAAAACAAATGGAATGTAGGTATTATTATGTATGGAACTAACTATACCCAAAGAAATCATATGCTTCTGAAACACGCTCCCCAAACTCTCTCTCAAAAAACATCTTTCTCCCTGTTTTTTAACAGCAGATATTATTTAATTCTACTGGGGGGGGTAAATTGGCTTATTTTTAAAATGTTACAAAGGTAAACAAGTTGTTTAATTTTACTCTGATCAAAGCACATGATCAAAACCTAGAATAACCATTTCAAGTTTTTTCTGATAGGTTGTCATTCTAGGATGGATAGTCATTTACACACAAAATACCAATATGAAAAAGGAAATTGGACAAATAACCTGTGAGTGTTCCAGTCTGCTTTGCATGAAATCAAAGAACAATTTTGAAACAAAAGAAAGATAACACATTTATATGCTTAGACAAATAGGTATGTGCTTGGCGTTATTTCCTTTTTCACAACCATCACTGGGACATTAAAATGATTAAAACAATGGACCATATGTACAGATTCCAGCAGTTTCAGGATCTGTCTGTTACAATCGTCAGTCCCCAATGGGGTCCAATAGTCATTTTGAAATGATGCATTGTTTTCTTTCCCAGCACATTGTTTTAGGCCTTTCTCAAGGTAAGGATGGCTGTGGGCACGGTCTGTTCCCAAGGAACAGATATCTTATAAGAAACAAAACATATTATAGAGCGGTGGTCGCCGCCTTATAGTTAAGTTGAGTCGGACTCCCATAGGAACCTCATACATTTCTATTGTGAATAAATTGTGATTTGTGTGACATTTTGCTGTTAATTAGGAATGCGTAGGCCACTCCAGAATGCAACGTTTGGTAAAGTTTCATTAAAAAATAAAAGTTGCGGCCTACTTCCCTTTCATTTTCCCATAGTCAAAAAAAGGTTAATATTTGCCAGGCCACACAGCCCAAACCAGTGGATGGATTTGGACCAGGTTCGAAACAATTTAGGCACAAAGTGTTCACTTGAGGCCTTTTCTGTGGTTTGGGGTTATTCTGTGCAGCAGTGTTTTGCATTTTTGATGGAGAAGGGGTTGCACTCTTCTCCAAAATAGATAGCTATACCCTGGTAAATTGCCAAAATCGTTTTTATTTTTAATGACATGGCCTCCATTGTTCTTTTTCTCAATGTGAGAGATAGCCACAGTTATAACCGAGGATATCCGAAAATGAAAAGCAAGAAAAAAGCCATTTGCAGGACAAAATACATGTAAATGGCATTAGGCTAGGGGGCTTGGGGGTTGCTAGAGGACACCAAGTGAAATATGGGAGTTGGAGGGGGACCAGGGACTGAAACACAAAGCGTTCTGTAGCCTCGGCTATACCCGGAAAGAACCGACATTTGAAATTAAAGTGTGTCATGAAAACATGTTTAATGGAGGTAATGGGAGAGAGCAGGGAAACTGAGGAGGCAATTAACGGTGTGTGGGGAGCCGGCACTGAGAGGGGGGACACTTGGTGATGGTTTCAAGGAGGAAGGGAGGCATTTTTTTCAAAGGATTGTTTTTCCCGATAACCGCCGTTATCAAGGACTACAGACAGCCAAGGGTATGTGTGGTTCTGTGCGGTATCTGTTCATTGCATCTAATGCCATTCCATCTAATGCCATTCCATCGAAATCTTTCCATATAAAAAATGTCCATCAAACGAATATTTTGGGGTGGGGGTAAAGGGTTAATTTTTGTTTGCGTGCATTATAAAGGGCAAAAAACGGGGGTTGGGGACACCCCCAATAAAAAACAAAAGAAATTGCATTTGATGCACATTTTATAAATGGAAAAAATGTTATGCAAATGCATGTCGATGCAAGGAATTTGCTACAAAGACCATAAACCATTCCGTACCCATGGCTATAGGTTTTGTTTGTGTATGAGTTTTTTAAAAGATATTTTTACAGGTATACTGATGTCAGGGGTTAAAAGTTACTGTCCATGGCCATATAAAAATCGCTCATTTTACCGAAGTATGAGTACTTCCACTCACTCAGCTTCTTTAAAATCTACACACAATGCATCTATTCTATGTACATCTTCTATATTTCTATGCAGGTTATGTCCACTCTTTTGATCCCTATTCATCTGATTGCCATGGAATGTTCTCATGGTACTGCACTGTACTGCCATCATCTGTTGCACTCTATATATTTCAAAATGTAACTTAAAATTAGTACTGAATACATACATATAGCATTAATCCATAACTGCGGCTACCACAGCAGCCACTGATATGGTCAAGTTTGAGGAGTTGCTAATCAACAACAACAAGGGTGCATATCCATGGCTACGGCAGCACTTGGCACTGCACGGTGCACGTACACGTAGCTATATTGGGTACCCTGTGTTACTGCGGTTAAATACAGGCCAATGGCATGTAATATTTTTTCCATGGCTACATGGCATTTTGAAAACAACGGCATCAGAGAAACAATGAGTGCCCTAGGGGGAATGGGAGAGAGCAGGGGAGGACAGGGGAGGTGAGGAGGACATTAGGAGATTGTGGGGACGTGGTAGCAATGTTAGGGGCACTTGGTGAGGGTTGGGGAGTCCATAAAATCATTTTAGTTCCAATGTTTGTCCGAATAGCCGTGGGTACAAATAAAACAACTTCATGGGTTGTGTTATATACCCGTGTGTATAGAACGAAAGAGAAGTTACACAATGGCGCATTGACACGTTTAGTTAGTTCATTGGCTGTTGTGCTACACACTGCTCTATCTATGCCCTTCATTTTCTGTGCAATAATCATTATTATGTGGATGTTAGACCACACATTTTTACTTGTGTTTCTTATTTTATGTCCTCAGGTTTACCCGTGTCTTATTTAAACATTTAAAGGATGGTAAGGTTTGTTTTTGAGTTAGTAAAACATGCATGTGTATCCGCAGCTACAAGGTTTGTTTATAGCTGCATTTGAATAGCCACGGCTATCGATGATGGTAGGTAAAAAAATGAAATTTTGGTGTGTTTCAGTGTTTGTAATTGGTTCTTCCTTCTGTTGTACTTGTGTACTTGTCTCTGATAGGTTCCAGTGAAAATGTGTCAGCCATTTTAGTACTTTGCTTATTATGTAGTCCTCTTTTGGTGGTTTTAATTTTGAAAAGTATAAAAGTCACCATTTTGTGCACTTTTCTCATTTTTATTGCAGAAGTCCTACTGTACACATGCTGAGTGTGTGGCTGATGTTAAAGTAAGTGTCAGTAAAGAATATTTAAAGGTTTATTAGCAGTGTTGTGTGTGTCAGCTACACTAACCACTGCTTTCAGATGGCATATATTGCCACTATTTTCCACCTACTCAGATTAAGTGTCAGTTAACTTTTGATGTTTTTTTTTAACTTTCACTAACATGCTGCTTAAAAAAATCATTTTTAAATTAACAGTGTTTATATGCAGCTATTTCCCTTTGTGTATGCATCTCGACCATGAAATGCCTCCAGTTGTCTGCAGTGTTCTCTTATAAATACATCCAAGTAACATTTTATTCTTGTGAACTGTCCCTCATTGAATGAGAACATTCACATAATCGAGCTCATGGAATATAATGGAGAGACATATATTTTAAAAGCAATGAGGAAAAGTACAAAAGTTGGGTGACAAATGTTATTGTTTATCCACCATGTTTTTTTTTCCTCAACAACCAACTGGTTCTTTTCTCATGATATGATATGATATGATATGATATGATATGGCATTCATAACGCGCCTATACACACGTGTTTCAAGGCACGATGAGACAAGGGAGGGGGAACAGAGGGAAGACATTCAACGATCCTACTAGGCCAGGTATCATTCAGATCATGCAAGTGCATGGTAAGGGGGAAGATGGGAAGTGCGGGGGTAATGGGGAGAGAACAGTGCAGTACATGGAATAAGAAAATAAATAACAATAAGTTAAGTACGGCCAGCAGGTGGCAAGTGCAAGGGTAAGTGCAGACATCAGGTGTCAAGTGCTGGTAGTGGGACTGTAGGGATACAGAAAAAGAGTCCCCAAGTGCGGGGGTGCCAGGAAGGCAGTGCAGGAGTGTGACTGGAAGGGGGAGGGGACCTGGGCCCGAGAACAGAGGGTGGCCAGGTCACCAGTGCAGATTCAGTGTCAGCCAGGAAGTCAGCAGGGGAGAAGAGGAGAAAAAGCAGAAGCAAAGAGAAAGGTTTTGAGGTGCTTCCGGAACCGAAGATGATTCTCCTCAAGTTTCTGGGAGACAGGGAGGCTTTTCCAGAGGGAGGCCCCAGCCGAAGAAAGAGATCTACCACCAACTTGTTGCTTGGAGAAGCGACTGGCCCTGAGGGAGTTGGAGGCAGATGAGCGAAGAGCTTGAGAAGGAAGGTATTTAGGAAGAGAGAGTTGAAGGTATTTAGGTTCCAGGCCCCAGAAGTCCTTGTGGACGATGCAGAGGGTTTTGAATGTAATCCTCACTGCCACTGGGAGCCAGTGCAGAGATTTCAGTCCTGGAGAGATACGATCCCTGGTCTTGAGGCCAAGGACAAGTCTCGCAGTCCTGTTTTGGATAAGTTGCAGAGGGCGGAGAGTAGAAGCAGGCAGATTTAGAAAGAGGCTGTTGCAATAGACCAGCCTAGAGAGAACCAGAGCTCTGGAGACAGTGAGCCTCTGGGGGAAGGAGAGGAAAGGAAGTATACCTCTGAGGAGGTGCAGCTGGTAGTGTGACTTCTTAGAGACGTCAGAGATGTGAGGAGAGAAGGAGAGTGTGGAGTCGAAGATGACCCCATGGTTTTTAGCCTTGCACGTGGGAGCAGGAAGAGGGCCAAGAGAAGCCGGCCAGAGATGATGCACTTGCAGTTGTTGTGGTGGTTGCTGGTGATCAAGTAGGAGAAGGTTTTCAGCATACAGAGTTAGGAGCATGAACTTGTACTGTGTGACATTCATGGTCTTTTCTGTATTCGTCGTCAACGTCATCCTAATGTACTCTTACCAGGTGTTGGATGAGCATGGATGTCCCCAAAGTCTGATATGGGACATTGGATGGCCCATGGTGTAGTTTCTACTAACACAGCTTGAGTGTGTATCTGCCACTATATCAGTACCTTTGCACCCCTGCTCTGTTTTGTTTATATGTTTTTGTGGGGGGGTTGCTTTCTTCATCCACCCCCTTACCCTACCCATATCCTTACCCATGCATTGTACCCTCACCCTATGTACCGCAGGCACCATACTCTCACTCTTTATATTGAACCCATCCTGTCCGCATCCACATTTATAGCAGCGCACCAAACCCTCAGGCATCAGAGCGCTAGTTACAGAATGTGTGAATGTTTAGCTTTAAAGGGCAGAAGATTAATGTAGTTACGGAAGGAAAATTGGTTCATCATGCATAAACTGGTAAAGGCAGGCCTCTTGGTACGAGAGGCTGCAGCAGGCATGCTAAATGCAAGTTTAAAATCAAGTAGCTTCATAGACTGGTAAAGCCAGGCCTCATGGTCCGGAAGGCAACAACATGCATGCAAAATGCAAGGACAAAATCAAGTAGAGGCATACACTGGTAAAGCCAGGCGTCATACTGCTGTCGTATTCTGACATTTTAATACAATGTCTGAACTGGGTGGAGAATATCAAATGAATAAAGACGCAACAACAACTATGGCACTTATTCTTTTAAATAAAAGTACAGAACTAAAATAATGAACAGACAAACAGAACAAAGCACAGGACAAAAGAAAGAGGGAAATGGAAAAAGGGTGGGAAAAAACATGGGTAAGTATTATGAGTTTGCTATTTATCACCTTTTGATACCTGACAGAGACCGTGCGTGGTTGCTCCAGTCGGCCAGGGTGTAATCAAGGAAGAGGCTACTTCTCTTGCAGCTCAGGCCTACAGTGCATATTTTGCAGCTGCAAAAAAACTGCATGGGTAAATCGGTGTTCAAATGCAAATTGGGTTTTGCAAATGCATACACTGGGCTAGTATGCAAAATTTCAACCTTAATGCACATTGGTTTCATTCAAGAATGCACATCCTTGCATGTGAGTCGCTCACTAAAGTCTTGCTGGCCATGGAACCAGGCAACAATCTGACAGATGTCCAAAGCAAATCAATCAGGGGGTGATTTGCTTATGGTCTAGTTTTAGAGATCTGTTTTTTTTTAATGTTATGGTTGGTTTCATGTGGTTGATATGATGTTGGTATTTTGGTTGGTAAGTAGGGCTTACGATGTGTTCAATTAGACATTAGCACCGGGGGAGGGAGCCAAAGGTAATGAGATGGCTTGCATTGTAGGGGGAATCTCATGAGCCAAGCCTTCGTTCTGAGCAAGATGAAAGCTGCCCACACTCACAGCATCAACTGTTGAAGCTCTAATCCCCAGTCCCAGAACCCACCACCATCACCTCTTGACTTACCACCAACATATATTCCCTTGCCCTGCACCGCCGGTTTGCTCTTCCTACGAATATTTGATCGAATCGACACGCGTGACCAGTTGAATCATCCAAGTACATTGCTACTAGCACCCAGGTCTGCTTTCCATGTTGATGATGTCATGGAAAACAAACTTTACATATACATTGTGGCGTCAGTAAGCATCAAAAGCATTCCAAAGTGTATGCTCTATGGGTGCTAATTTTGATACTACCTTTGGTGGCAAGGCCGCATGTGCAGATAACGTCACAGCCACCAGTATTAAGGGACCATTGCTTTGCTCAGGCCATACACTTGGGTGGCGAGGCATTACCGGCAGGTTGAGCACACCATCAGGTGACAGTGAATCCAATCTCCCTGGTGACCATGGTGTGAAATGGTAGCAAGGGGACTTCCGCTGTATTACCTGTATCTGCCTCGTGTGCTCCTTGGCCAGCCTTTCAAAAGTCTGTCCCAGTTGTTGGCAACCTGATGATACTCTATACAGCTGTGATGTTATTAATTACATCCTGATCATCACAGAAGGCAAATATTATTATGAAAATGGTGGATAATTGACTCATAATCTTTCACAATGTTTATTAGGTTATAATTGTTTTTGAAATAACATTTAGCTAAACATCTTTTTTTTTTCTCCTACTCTCCAGCACTTTTGTCAAATACGCTTGGAATTGAGTTTATTTATACAATCATAATAGTCCTAGAATATGTTGGGATTAGAGAACATGGCTTGTAGAATTGATGCTGAAAGGATTCCCACATCCTCCTGAAAACAGGGCCTCATTATAAGTTTGCCGGTCCAGTAACAACGGTACCAGTAAGCTTGCCGGTACCGTTGTTACCGGACCGTCAAACAACAAGGTCTGCGAGCGGATTCCTTTTCGCCCGCCAGGCCTGACCTGGGTGACGGACCGGCACCCGCAAGCAGACCATGTCGGATTCACCAGCCCCATTCACGAATGGTGCCGGTGCATCCGACATCCCCATTCCCATTGAGTCCAATGGGGCTCAAATGGGAATGGGGAGTCATATTTTCCGGCGGCCAGGAATTGGGCAATTACCGGGTCCGCCGGGGCTATAATGCCTCGGTAATTGCCCATTCCTGAGCGCCAAACAATAAATGTCTCTGCTGGCAGCCATAGCTACTGCTGGGGTCATAATGAGGCCCACTGAAGACTGGTCTCTACGAACCTATCACACGCAGATTCCCACTGCCAGGCAGCTCGCCCCCTGGGCAAATAAGCTAGCCTTTGAATGATTCGTGGCAACCCAATTTCCACAATCACAATGTGCGTGGAATCATGACAAAAATAAACTACTGGCTGCTTGATCCTGACATGGAGTTCAGAACTGATGTAGGAAAAAAAACATGCTTAAAAACATAAGAAATTCCTTATTTAGGCAGGACGCCTAAAAAAGCAAATCCATGCCCTGTGGGATAATGATGTGCAGTCTGGAGCAGCATGAAGCATAATCTATTAAAACAACACAGCAGCAGCTCTCGATTCATTCTAATACTGAAAGTCGTAAACAGCAGATTATTCGCTAAACCAGAACATTATCCTTCCTGTAAATACTGCGAGCCCCACACAATAAAAAACATAAAAACATGTGTGCATAGTTCTTAAATCCTGCACTCCAGATTAAATGCTAGGGCAACATGTTATCTGCATGACAGTGTTCGTAACACTTTCCCTCCAGCTGCTGCATTGCAGCTCCACGCGATTTACAATGGGGTTTACATATAATCCTCGTTTGTTTACAAATAGGGTTGCAGCTTGTCCCTATAGAGCAAAGCATAATATAAAGCCAGCACGTGCCTACCACGTGTTATTTAGTTAATGCTGCCTGCAAATGTTTGTAGTTTCGTAGTGACAGACTATAACATGGCCGTCTGTGCAAAGGCAATACAGTACAGTCAATTGCTTCATTTAAAAGACATAGCAAATTGGCCACAAGTGGAACTGCTGAGCGGCAATCATCCAAAATGGACGCCGAGGCAGTGGGGAACCCTCTTAACGAAGTAGGCCTCTCCGTTTGCTTCAAAGATGTGATTCCCGTGCTCTCTACAAGCAGGCATCACGTTGTGGAAGTAAACCTTTATTAAAGTTGAATCGTGCAGCGTTGTTAAATGCTTGTGAAGAATGTTAAGTCGATTTTCAGGACACTCTTGATACCGAAACCAAATATCTGGAACAAAGCATGAAGTAAACTACATTTTAATTGTCTTTAAGAGGTAAAATCGTGTGATCATCGCACGTTGAGACTGTTGCGTTTTAGTGAAAAATGGACACAGGCATAACTAGTGTTAACAATGAATGAAATTGAAAAGCAGCGTCGCTGTTTATTAACAATGCGGGACATTGCATTTCGTGTGTAGTCAATTGGGGCATTTTTATGATATAGATATATTTATAGGATTGACATCTGCCCGTGCCTTTTCTTTATTGTTACTTAAACATAAAAAGATGCTGGTAATTCTTTCTCAGACAGGGTGGCCTGCTGACCAGACCCCCACTCCTCCCATCCCATGCACACAATCCTTGGCTTCACAGGTGCCCTGTTGAGTAAGTAAGCTGCATGATTTACAGCACCTGCTCTCACAAGGGGCCCACTTGACAGCTGCTGTGACAGCCACGTCACTGCAGAGCAGTAGCTGCATTTAAGAAATGCACTCCTTTTCCCAAAACCACGTAAGTATGATAGCTGCTGTCCTGGTGGCATTTGTCACCTTGAAATAAAAGCCATATCTGAGTCTAGGATATGGTGGTCAGCATCTATCATAATTATTACAGCAACAATAATTTGATATCATATATATCTCCGCACTGTGAGCTCGGCTCAGCTATGTATTTTAGTCAGACAGCCTAGCCCTGTCAAGTTACAGGGCAGTAGACTGGATGGCTATGGGGGTCATTTTGTTGATGCGGTCAAGGTGCCAGTGAAAATACTGGTGAATCTGCTACTGGCCCTTTTACCACACCACCAAACAACAGGTTTGCTGGCGGGGGTTACCTGAGTTACCTCCAGCCAAGAACTGATGATAAATCCAGCCCCCACCGGAAAAAAAATTCTGGTATTACTGGTCCTATGGGACTCCATTCAGCAACCTGTAATATCCCGTAATTTCCTTGAAATTCCTGGATGTCAGGTGGTGGAAACTGTTGGTCAGTTTGCCGGTATCATACCAGTATTATCGGTGGTATAGTGGAAAACTTGTAATGAGTGCCATATGACTCTCATTTTATTCCTTTGTGCAAGCAGTCAACCTCTTCTTCAGTGAACCATCCTCCCAACAAAGGCTGGCCAGGGAAGCAGGAATCAAAGGGCACACTCATCCCAAAAAGATGAACCTCACACCAGGGTGCTGCATAACAAAAGTACCTTTGATTC
Organism: Ambystoma mexicanum; assembly: GCF_040938575.1. NCBI lineage: Eukaryota > Metazoa > Chordata > Amphibia > Caudata > Ambystomatidae > Ambystoma > Ambystoma mexicanum. Next base: position 1,176,904,743 of record NC_090933.1, read on the forward strand.
TATTGAAATTGAAAGGTGGGAATTATGTGTAGACAGTGGGAGCTGGAGGAAGGTTTGACCATCTTATTATCCCTCAATGTGTCAAATTGACTTCTGGCCTGCAGGAGTAGAAGGATGGGTAGAGGCTAAAGTGTCCACTCAGCTCTCACACTTAAACAAACCAAGAGCCAGCACCGGGACAGTTAAGAGATATACCACCTTAGCCTTTTGTGGCAACAGGGCAACAGGGCCAATAGAAGTCTATACTCTTAGAGGGTTGTGAATATGGGTCAGTAGCAATCTAAACAGCGGTCAGTAGCAATCTAAACACGGTGGTGGTGCGAGTTATGCATGCGTACCTTTTTTACTTGTAACCATAACGCCCCTTTAACAATGTCTTTTTACTGAATTTCATAATGTTCCTTTTACAAAGGTTTTTCACTGAATTTTATAGGTTTTTACCAGCCCTCCGTTAATTAGCTATATGTTCTGTATACCTATTCTAATGATTACACCTAAAAATCACACTCACCCAAAATGTAGCTGCTCCAGAATGCACAGACAGTGCGAATGTCCGCGGACATCAGGAAGCATCAACAAAACCCAAAGCACAGGGGCCAACAGAAAATGTTGTACCCTTCAAACAACAAAAAGAGAAACATAAAACAACATTACTTATATTTACTACACCCAAATATACCCTTTTGTACAATTCCTCATTTCAAAATGTAAACATAATTTTTTCATTTAGCACACAATACAATGGAATGCACCAATCACAAACCATAACTGTACACCTCATATTATCACTTGAGTACAACTCTTCATACAGACTCATTCCAAAACAATCTCTTACCAAATAGTAAGTACACTGTATTTATTTCCCTATTATTACCACTCATTATACACACATTTCTTATAAGCAAATATGACTATTGTTTTTATTATAACAGAAATGGCAAACACACTTGGGTACAAAAGTAATAGAGTAATGATGACATCGCTAATGGTAAACAATACATCTTTTAATATAAACAAATAATGTACAGGGTAATTCATAGAATTCACTGCAGAAGTTGCGCACAAGGGTAGCGCAGAGAGGGAGCATGCCCAGGGGTGTAGGGTGGTCCCCTGTGGCGTGGGATGCCTGTAGGGCATGATCAGGGGTGATGGCCTGGCTGCGCGGCATGGTCAGGGGTGTAGGGGGGTGCCTGTGGTGTGGGCTGCCTACGGGTCAAGGTCAGGGGTGATGGGCTGCCTGTGGGTCATGGTCAGGGGTGAGGGGCTGCCTGCAGGGCATGGTCAGGGGTGATGGGCTGCCTGCAGGGCTGTTAGGGAGAATTCTCATTATATGGCTAATTTCCCGCACCTAGTGAGTCCCCCAGCAGCTTTGCTGGATTTCTGGAGTTTATATTTTCACTTGGTAAGTGTGTGAGCTTTTCCCCCACTCTTTCCCATGTTTCGCCATGTGTATTTCCTCTGTTTTTGTGATTGTGGATTCTGGAGTTAACCACTTCAGTAGCCGCCTTCTTTTGTGTGTTACACAGCATCTTCGGTGCAGTAACACAGGGTTGTCTTTTAGTCTTCGCACCGACTCCATTTCTGAGGCTGACTACTGTCCCCCAGAAAAGGGTAAGGTTGCCATTAACTTTACATAGTCATTTAACCACAGATCCAGTACACCCCATTTTACATGGGGTACTGGAAAGGGTTATTCCGTAGCCCTTTTTATCTGTACCTCCTAGAGCATTGTTTCGCTCTTTTAACATTTAGACTTGGTTGGTGGCAGTGGTATCTACCCGAACTTTTCTACCGCGATTAAACTATATAAACATGATATTGTTTGAGGCTATTATATTAGCCTCGAACTTAACCCGCTTGACCAAATACATTTTCTTTTGGCTCCAGTCGGGTTTATTCATCATTTCTTTTTGTTAAAGTCCTTCTTGTGTTTTACTTTGCGCAGCAAACCAGGTTTGCCTTCTTTGTTCACTGTCTTTTGGCGGGCTCCTGCCAAGAAGCCCTCCTCTAGGCGCCTGGGTGTCTAGGTGGGCTGAATGAGAGGGAGGGGTGTAGTCACCCCCTGCACAGGGTATTCTAGGAAACCCAAGTCGCACTTTGCCATGATTGGCTGAGGTGGTTGTCCGGGCTGGACAACCCCCCTGATGCGTGATTGACAGCCAGGCTGTGTCAATGGGGGATTTTCACATAAAAGGCAGGACTCTTGGGCTGGAAGTCAGAGTCACCACTGGAACTACAAGGAACCGAAGCGAAGCGGAGAAGAAGTCGGCTGCTGCAACTATCCCGTCCCGGTGAAGCCCTGCTGCAGTCCTAAGCTATCTACCCTTCGAAGACCAGAGAAGATCCAGTCCGGAGTCTTCTTCCCTTGAGCCTGGTGGGGATAACCAGCTCATCTTCTACGGCCAGAGGATCCTCTTTGTGGTCTTAATCACTGCACACTGCTGTAGTGGTCCGGATAGCCACCTGAAGAGCCTCTTCTGTTCTTTTAAGGAGCACACCTTTTATTCACCGTCGCTGCCTGCCGGCTTCAGCCCTGTGTGGTGCAGAACCCGCCAGACATCCTCCTTCGTACCGAAGCTCCAGGAACCGTGGTTCTGCAGGAAACTACCAGGAACAACTGCTGTGGCCCCAGCTTCTTCATTGAATAAAAGTACTGTGTTCTGCCTGAGGAATTAGGGTGAATCCCTTTTCTTTGCATCCAAGGCTTGCCCTTGTCTTCCCTCCTTCTTATAACTTTTGCTTCCTATGTTGACAATATCTAAGCACTCCTGGCTATGTTGAATCTTGAACTGTCCGACTGTGTGATCCTCGACAACTGGAACCCGGTTCCACTTGAGACTGGCTCTGGCCCATTGACTCTTGAATTTCTGACCATGAGTGTTCTCTGATTCTGTCTGCCTTGACAAAAGTATTGCCTGTGATTTTTGCCCCCAACTCTGACTGGTTAACGCAGGTGCTCAGTGTGTTTTTGTCCTGGTAACATTTGTTGTTGCGGATAGGCGTATCTTTAGTAAGACCGAACTGTCATTACTATCAAAAAGTGGTCGCATACGTATTCCCGGTAATGTCTTTTGTTTCACAACACCGGTCCGTTAAACCATAGGGTACTTACCTTGAGTTAGCGTGTACCAAAGTGAATTGGTTGGTTGTAGTGTATTTTACGTGTGATTTTGAATTAATAGAAGTGTTGTGTTTATAAGAAACGGTTTAAAAATAAATGTACTTATATTTTTTACCTGAAACCTTGAGTCAGTGTTTGCTTGAGTCACAGTAATTGTGGTCCCGTTGTGTAATCACTGCTACTGCTCATATACCTTTGAGATAAGCCTGGCTGCTCTGCTACTGCTACCACTTTAACATAGTAGTACAGGCTTGTACCAAAGGTAAAACTTGTATTACAACCTGTAGTCTTAATTATGTGTAGTGGTCCCTATGGGCTCTGCACAGGATTCTGCCTAACAATGGCATGGTCAGGGGTGTAGTAGGGGGGCCTGGTTTGTAGTCTGCCTGCAGGGGGTGAATGTGGGTCCTCACCACACTGGTGTGCGGATCTGCGGGTATGCGAGTGAGCTGTCCACACGATTTTGCTTGCGGGAGCGGGGTGCATGTATTCCGGGGTACGCAAGTGAGCTTTACACGCAATGTCACTGGTGAGAGCAGGGTACGTGTATTCCGTGGTACGCAAGTGAGCTTTACACGCAATTTCACAGGGGCAAGCGAGGTACGTGTATTGCACAGTGCACGAGTGAGCTTTTCATGCAATGTCACTGGTGGGAGCGGGGTACGTGTATTCCAGGGTACGCGAGTGAACATTACACATGATTTCACTGGCGCAAGCGGGGTACGTGTATTCCGGGGTGTGCGAGTGAGCTTTTCACGCAATGTCCCTGGCGGGAGCGGGGTATGTGTATTCCGGGGTATTCGAGTGAGTTTTACACGCGATTTCGCTGGCGCAAGCGGGCTACCTGTTTTCCGGGGTGCGCGAGTGAGCTTTTCATGCGATGTCACTGGCGGGAGCGAGGTACATGTATTGCGGGGTACGTGAGTGAGCTTTACACGTGATTTTTCTGGCAGGAGTGGGGTACGTGTATTCCGGGGTACATGAGTGAGCATTACACGCGATTTCACTGGTGCGAGCAGGGTACATGTATTCCGGGGTGCGCAAGTGGGTTTTTCACGCAATGTAGCTGGCGGGAGTGGGGTACGTTTATTCCGGGGTACGCGAGTGAGAATTACATGCGATTTCGCTGGCGCGAGCGGGGTACATGTATTCCAGGGTTCACAAGTGAGCTTTTCACACAATGTCACTAGCGGGAGCAGGGTACGTGTATTCTGGGGTATGCGAGTGAGCTTTACACGTGAATTGGCAGTGCGGGCCCTCCCGGGTGTGCCCTCCCCATGCCCCACAGGCATCCCACACCACAGGCCCCCCTCTACACCCCTGGTCATGCCCTGCAGGCAGCCCATCCACCCTGACCATGCCATGCAGGCAGACCACACCACAGGGGACCACCCTAAACCCCTGGCCATGCCCTGCAGGCAACCCATCCACCCTGACCATGCCCTGCAGGCAGCCAACACCACATGGGATCCCCCTACACCCCTGGGCATGCCCCGCAGGCAGCTCATCCACCCTGACCATGCCCCGCAGGCAGCCCATCCACCCTGACCATGCCCTGTAGGCAGCCCACACCACAGAGGACCACCTTACACCCCTGGCCATGCCCCGCAGGCAGCCCATCCATCCTGACCATAACCCGCAGGCAGCCCATCCACACTGACCATGCCCTGCAGGCAGCCCACTCCACAGGGGGGAGCCCTGCAACCCCTGACTATGCCCTGCAGGCAGCCCACATGGTACCATGCACTTGTGAGTCCCAACACGAGTCCCTCCCACCAGTGACGGGCACCTGCCAGCAGCCCTCGACACATGTCCCTCCACCACACCCCCAATGATGGCAACATGCCAGCAGGCCCCGACTCATGTTCCCCCACCCCACCCCCAATGATGGCAACCTGCCAGTATGCCTCGACTCATGTCCCCCCACCCCACCCCTAATGACAACAACCTGCAGGCAGGCCCTGACTCATGTCCCCCCACCAGTGATGGGCACCTGCCAGCAGGCCCCGACACATGTCCCCCACCAGTTACGGGCACCTGCCAGCAGGCCCCGTCTCATGTCCTTCCACCCCACCCACACTGACAGCAACCTGCCAGCAGCCCCTGACTCATGCCCCCCACCCCACCCCCAATGACGGCAACCTGCCAGCAGGCCCCAACTCATGTCCCTCCACCCCACCCCCAATGACCCCAACCTGCCAGCAGGCCCCGACTTATGTCCCCCCACCCCACCCCCAATGATGGAAACCTGCCAGCATGCCTCGACTCATGTCCCCCCACCCCACCCCTAATAACAACAACCTGCCAGCAGGCCCTGACACATGTCCACCACCAGTTACGAGCACCTGCCAGCAGGCCCCGACTCATGTCCCTCCACCCCACCCACACTGACGGCAACCTGCCAGCAGGCCCTGACACATGCCCCCCACCCCACCCCCAATGATGGCAACCTGCCAGCAGGCCCTGACTCATGTCCCTCCACCCCATCCCCAATGACCCCAACCTGCCAGCAGGCCCCGACTCATGTCCTCCCACCAGTGACGGGCACCTGCCAGCAGGCCCTGACTCATGTCCCTCCAACCCACACACGTTGATGGCAACCTGCCAGCAGGCCCCGACTCATGTCCCCCCATCCCACCCCCAAAGATGGCAACCTGCCAGCAGGCCCCAACTCATGTCCCTCCTCCCCACCCCCAATGACCCCAACCTGCCAGCAGGCCCCAACTCATGTCCTCCCACCAGTGACAGGCACCTGCCAGCAGGCTCCACTCATGTCCCTCCACCCCACCCACATTGACGGCAACCTGCCAGCAGGCCCCGACTCATGTCTCCCCACCCCACCCCCAATGAAGGCAACCTGCCAGCAGGCCCCGACTCATGTCTCCCCACCCAACGTGCTGTCAGAATAGAGGCCCATGTCAGAAATACAAACTCTAATCCCACCCCACCCTGCAGCACCCCAGTCCAAAAAGACATCCATATATTGTACCCACTCCCCACTATGAGTACCACGCCTTGACATTTAAAAAAGCACATGCATGCACCCAAAGACATGTCCAACAGAGCCACACAGTGGTGACACATGACAGAGGCAACGGACAGTGACACATGCAAAAAACTAAAGGGGGTAGACCACACCAATAATGAAGATTTGTGAAATGTATTAAAAAGAAAACAAAATGACAAAATCAAGACCACACATGCAAATGAAGAAATTATGAATGAAATACCAAAAAGAAAGTAAAATGCAAGGAAAGATAAAAATCCAAGACATGAAAACGGAGAAGTGGTCCATTGCCAAAGTCCATAGAAATAAATCCAAAATTGAAAAGAATAAAAAACCATTACTCCATGGATGACGTAAAAAAGTAAGTATGTACATGTCCAGAACTATTTACAATGAAAGTCTGAAGGGTCCATGATCCCAAAACAAAATGAAACCTACAAACAACCCTATGTAAAACACAACTATATACAAAATGTGGAGCAAAGTCTGTGTACTCCCAATCATAAAAAAAACTAAGTGAAACCTAAACCTAAATAACTATATACAAAGAAAAGGGGGTGTGGCTTGGTAGCCATGGAGTAGGCTGCATCTCTACTGAGCTCCGTGATCCGGCAATCGATCCTGAGAAGCGTGAACTGCCTGACAGCAGATCACGACATTAAAATATCACCATGGGTGCATGAAGGCGTCTGGAAGAATAAGCAAGTATCCGCGAGTAAATTGACCCAGGCGAGTGAAAGATTTGAAATTTTGTTGCACGGACCAAGAGCGGCAACAATAAATACAAGATGGCAGCGTACTCGAGACAAAGGGACCCGTGAGGATATAAAGAGAGAAAATGGAACGGACTGCCAAATTAAGTACGATATACCAGCAAATGAAAGATGATTTACGGCGTGGTAATATAAGCATATCCGCACTGGCCAGCAAACAATAAAAGACGGAAAGTTCAGTTCTCAGTGGTGAGAGGAGACAACTGGAGACTACGCAACATGGCCGTGCACGACGAGGTGCGCAAAGCTCGAACATAGACTATAAGGAACCCCGCACATGAGCAGTAACAGGCAACAGTCAAACCTGAGTACAAAGAGCAAGGGGTGACACAGCACAACGATTGATGAGCGGGGCTGCCTGCACTCACACAGGGGCTCAGGTATAAGCCGACAGTAAGAAGCAGAGTGAGAATTGCTGGGAGCCGGGTGAGGACTGTCGTGTGCCCACTCCCCCCCAGAGATTGGCAAGGGCGGAGAACTCCTAGGCAGTAGACAAAGCGCTGAGATATGGCCTGGGACAACAATCACTGGGGAGCACTGGAACTCATATCATCGGATGGAAACATATAAGTTGTAGCAGTCAGCCTCGGTGAGGACAGGCCCTAGGGAACGAACAGAGCGGAGCAATGTCTGTGAGGGGCGGAAAAGTCAAAAGCAAGCAGCCCACGATGGACATCTTTGCAAAGTCACAACAATCTCCCAACACCCTAATGACAGATGTGGCCACTCCTCGGGAGGCTAATGCAATCCTAACGGCCATAACAGAACTGAGAACCTCATGGGGGCAGAGATGGCAGACATGAGAACTGCACTGGAGAACAAAATAGATTCAGTGGGAATTGAGGTCAACCTGTTGAGACAGGAAGTGTGGGCCCTGGCGAAGCGAACAAGTGGCCTAGAAAGTGCAGTGAAGATTAACACGGACACTAGCGCAAATAATGCCAAAGAAGTCCACATATTGAAGCAGCAAGTGGCTAACCTGGAGAACTGAGCAGAGGAGGCGGAAGGATGGGCGAGGCGCAACAACGTATGGGTGGTCAGGCTCCCGGAGGGGGAGGAAGGGCAAGATCCCACAAACTATGTGGAAAACATGATATTGCAGGAGATAGGAGCTGGTGAGCTCTCCCAGGGTTTTGCAATCGAGCACGCACACAGGGCGCTGATGAGGAAACCGGAACCTGGGGCCCCTTCCAGAGAAATTATAGGAAAACCTTTGAACTACAGAGACTGAGAGAAGATATTGGAATTTTTCCGGAAAGGAGGTACGATAAAAAGAGGACCCGCGATCATCACTGCATATCCCGATTACACCATGCAAGTGCAGAGACAGCGGTATAGCTACGTGGCGATCAAGAAGAGACTACGCGCAGCTTGATACAAATACATGCTCCTGTACCCCGCAAAGCTCAAAATTTTCCACAAAGGCAAAGTGTTGTTTTTTGATACCCCGGAGAAGGTGGCAACATGGCTGGATGCAAACGGCTGTCCGGAACGAAACGTGGAGCAAGATCAGCAAAAACACGATAAGTGACTATAATGCCATGTAGGGTGGCTGGCTGGAGGAGGGAGTCAGTAAAGGGGTAACAAAATTGGGAAACAGAATAGTGCCGGCAGAGGTTAAACAAATGACAATTGGACATGTTGGACTAGAATATAACTCGTGAAATGCATGACGGGCAGTGAAGAAGGTGCTTAGACTGATATATTGAAATGGAGCTCTGAGCCGGAGAAGGCTTACGACCAAGTAGTAGAATAGTTGGATCACCATTAGGGTGATTTTTCTCTGCTGAGCCGTAAGTATGGCATTTGCTGGAAAAGGGCTAGATGCGGGGGTGCCTGAGATCCAGGGAGGGAGCTGGGCAACAGTTGTGAGTGGGTGGGGTTGGGGGGATTGCAGTGGAAATTTGGAGTTGGGGATGTTGAGGTGTTTAAAGTTGGTGAGAGTTGGGGAGGCGGGGAAGTTTGGGAAACAGTTGGGGTGCGAGCCTACACCCCGAAAAAAAACGATATAAGTCATGGGAGACCTTAAAATAGTTACTTGGAACGTTAGGGGGCTCAATAGCTATTTGAAAAGAAATAAGGTTATGATGTACCTGCGCAGGCAGAAAATTGACATAGCCTTGCTACAAGAGACTCATTTAACGCAGGAGAAGCTGGAAGTGATACAGAAGAAATAGAGGGGGACTGTTGTGGGGGCATCATATTCAGCCTATGCCAGAGGGGTAATTATTTGGGTGGCACCGCATGTCCGTTCCAGCTATTGCAATCTACGGCAGAGCCAGACAGGAGGGTGGTGGTAATGAAGGGGCTGGTGGCGAACAGAGAGATATGTATTGTAAACACTTATGCCCCAAATCAGGACACAGTGGCATACTTCAGAACCCTATATGGCAAACTCAGTGGGAGCGTGGGGGGGCAGTGTTCTGGGGGGGGGACTTCAATTGTGTACTGGACACAAGATATACAGACCCACTCCAGCTGCGAGGACATTGCCATCACTATTAGCGGATTTTGGGTTGGTTGATTCATGGAGATTACGCCATCCGCAGGACAGACAGTATTCACACTATGCAGCCCCTCAGAATCTACATACTAGGCTAGACTATGTGTTTGTTACTATGATAGAAATAGTGCAAGCAGAGTACAAGGCGAGGGTCCTTTCCGACCACTTGCCACTAATGCTAGTATGGCAATACCGGCCCCTAAGAGCAAGGATACCGAGAATGCGCCTGCGAGCAGAGGCGTTGAAAGACAATGGCCCTCATTACGACCCTGGCGGAAATCGAAAAACGATGGCGGAAATGCAATACCGCCATCGAATAGCGCTCGGTGCGACTATGACCCGTCACCGCAAAGTACGAAGCCATTAGCGACACCGTAGTGAACGCCAACGCTAACTGCACCAAGCACGCGCGCGCGCGCCATGCCAAACCGCAAACACCACCATGGTGCAACGGTACGCCAATTCCGACCCTAGCGGACATGTACCTAACGCCATCAGGCATGGCGTAATGTACCATTCCGCCATGGCGAGAAGTACGGCATCGCGAATCAACCGTAAACGGCCCCACTGAGTGCCTGTACACCGCTCCCTGCCCACAAAGTACAACCCCCCGTAGGTGCAATGAAGTCACAATGCAACCATTGAAATGTACAAGTCACCCATGCATGCCAACGAACAAAAGAAACACAAGAGGGGCCAATGGGAGCTGCAGGGCACAGATGGCACGAATACAGAAGCAATCCCAATGGACATGACCACAGTCCCCCACCAAGAAACGCACGCAAACACAGGCACCTGTGACCAGCAATATTCCGATAATCACATCATTCCACCAGTCCACCTGGCTGACCGGCATCTGTTACACAAAACCCAATCCCCCGCCCCTGAGCATGACAACATTCAAACTGTCATATAGGCAGCCCCCATCCCTGACCTCACGGGCTTAGTAGGCAAACGCGCCCAGTACAGTACCACGCAACTAAACCCCGAAGCTGGAACCCAATGCAGATCTCCTCACAATACATCGCCCCCCAAATAGGCATATGCCACATCACTTGCAAAGAAAAACGCTACACGGGCCAAATCAGAATAGAAATTTATGCACATCAAAGTCACCAAGCCCATACAGCCATCAGGCCATGAACTCCAAAACACTAATCACCATTGTGGGCTGCATCCGCAAGAAATGACCAGCCACTACTTGTGTGTCGCCCTGTTCCCCCATGGTACACAGAGCCACATTCACGTACGAAAAGGCAACATGGAAGCGCACAGAACCGCAGGGCCGTCCCAATGGGGAGGCACTAGTCCAGCTGAAAGGCCGAAATGTTGCTCCGAGCCACCAGTACTGCGTAAGGGCATGTGGGCCATTGGCGATCGTCCCATAAGATCGTAATGCTGCTCCACTGATTAACACGAAGCAGCAGGTGTCGGGAGTAAAATCCATCTGCAGGAGTGGCATACAGATGGCAGTGGCAAAAGGGGAGGAGATACCTGTCAACCAAAAGAAAAGAAAAAGAACAGAATGGCCATCAGAACCACATTCGAACAACTCACTTCAATGATCACACGAAATCCACAGCCATATGCATGCTAGCCCACTCAAAAGGATCATCACCACCCCAAAACCACTTGCGACTCATAAACATCTATATCGAGGTGCAAACACCATCACAAACGAGTGTACCTGTGCATGCGTCTGTCAAAACAGAATCCATCAAATGGGAATGTTAACGTGCATGGACACAAGTGTCTGAGTGCGCCTCGAGACAGGGAGGGCTCAACAAGGCCAGATAGACGATGGTCCCACTATGGCAGCCCTGCATCACATAGCGTAGGGGAGGCGGATAGATCCCAAGAAGCCCTGTACATGGCAAACTCTGTATCAAATCACCTGCCCATGCATCCATTCATCATTCCCTCATCCCGGGATCAAAACGCCTGAATAATTACTCACATAACATTAGAAACATCCATTGAGTCTGTGCGTTATGCAGCCTGCAAAATCCACAGTGCCCCAGCCCGTAATTCCAGTGTTGTGAAGTAACATGTATTTGGGAACGGCCGGCCTCATCGCCCACGTAGCTATTGCGCATCCCAAACTATTCATATCAATCATTGCTCCCTCGCCATGGGCCCTGTCTCAAGGACATTGAACAATAGAACGTTATATTTGCAGTCAGACCTGTGGGCATCTCCTCGCCGCTAGCTGGAAACCGAAAGCGCCGCCCTTCGAATTCCTCATTTGCAACACCACGTCGGAAAGGCATCTGTGGCCGTTTGAAATCACTAATCATTCCATCGAGTGCGGCTGTGTGTGAAAATGGCAACTGCCTTCACCCACGAATGGGACGCCCCGCCCGTCGTTGCAACTCGGTACAGTGATGCATGAGGGCCCACCGTTACTCGAGTACTACGTTCCACTGACCCTTCACAAGTCTGTTCGCGAATGCACAGATAGTATGGGAAACAATGGGACCACAGCAGAATGAACATATCAATACAATCTTACACGGCCATCGGGTACAAATACATGATAGCAATAGCAAGATACCATTCCCCGAATTGCAGCGTTGTGCGCGTGACGTGCTCGGCCAAAGGGGAGAGCAGTTTGCACAGGTGGAATGAATCACCACAGGTGGAGGCCATACAGCCTGAAAACACATAAATTGCACAGCCAGTCTCCTCCCACAACCACACCGAAATGCTACCGGCAGGACCCGCGATGTTGGCCCTGGGGGACCTGATAGCACTGCAAGTGCTCCAACTCCAAGAAGAAGACGAACACCAACTACAACCAGCCGCACCGAGGAGACGCAGGAGGAGGAGGAGGCCAAGGCAGGGCCAGCAAGGCCCACCAGCACAGCCACTACCACCACGCAGGCAGCCCGCAATACCACGCCTCCGAGCCCATCCGTTCAACCTCACTGATGAGCAGATCCACACCCTCTACCGTCTGGACCGGGACACCATAGCCGCCATTGTGGACATGACACAGGCTGACCTTGTCAGCATGATAGATAGCCCAACCGCCATCCCACCCCTACTGAAGGTGGTGTCTGTACTCCACTTCCTGGCCACAGGCACCTACCAGCACACAGTCGGACAGTTGCATGGCATTTCTCAGCCACTGTTCTCACGGACACTATTGCAAGTGCTCGATGCCCTCCTGCAGCACGCAGACGACTACATCTCCCTACCACGCTCGGAGCAGGAAATTACCAACACGAAAGTGGGATTCCATGCACTTGCCGGCATACCGGGTTGCATTGGTGCCATCGACTGCACCCATGTTGAATTGGTCGTCCCACATGCCATGGAGGGCCAGTACCGCAACCGAAAACAATTTCATTCCCTGAATGTACAAATGGTGTGTGACTCCAACAGGATCATTACACATTGTTGTGCCCGATTCCCTGGATCAACCCATGATTCTATGGTCTTGAGGAACTCTACAATACCACGCTACATGGAGCGACACGCAGGGAACAGATCCTGGCTACTCGGTGAGTCTCATTACATGCATGATGATGTGGGGTATGTGAATTGGCAATGACCTGGCAGGAAGGGGAGGTGGGGGGTGTGCGTACGTATCAATGGCATTCCACATCATACGTTTCTCGTCCACATACAGGTGATGCTGGATATCCACTGAAGAGATGGCTCCTCACACCAGTCCGGAACCCACGGGACCAGCATGAGGAGGACTACAACCATGCCCACTCACGTACCCGTGTAGTCATAGAACAGGCATTCGGCCTACTGAAGGGCCGTTTCCGCTGCCTCAGCAGGTCTGGCGGGGCACTCCTGTACCGCAATGAGAAGTTTGCAAAGATGGTGATGGCATGTGTCATGCTACATAACATGTGCGTACGTAGAAATGTGCCCATGCCCCCTGACGCAGAACTGCAAGCACCTGAAGATGGTCATGATGAGGGTGGGGATGTGGCAGCACCTCATGGAGTCTGCGAGGCACCGGAGGCCCGTGACATTCGTCAGCATCTCATTGATGTATGCTTCTAGCACTCACGCCTGGTGGCTGATACATGGACACGGGACTCGTGGCACTGCATGTGTCTGGGCCATGCACAACATGGACTGCACGCCTATGATGGCCTAGTACACAAAGATCAATGTCCACACATCTCATTGGTTGATCGTGCACTTTTAATGGCATATGTGATGTCATGTTGAACACCCTATCGACCCGCCACCCAAGTGAGCCCAACACACCCCCTCCACCCTCCTACCTCCCCCCCGAACAACAGTGTCCAAAGATGCTCATTGTCAGTGGGCTGTCGCTATTGCATGCCCCCTCTGCGGGTATCAGGGACACCCCTGCCTGTGGAGCGCAGGTTCCTTCCAGATCTACGTTGGGGGCTGCCCTGGACGGAACTTGCAACGGATGATGTGTCTGCCTGCTCACGTCCATGCATGTCCCTAAGGGTTTGCGAGAGCTCAGTGAGCACACGGCGCACTGCGGCAAGTTCGGCACATACGTCCTTGGCCGTCGCATGCAGTTCCCCCCTGAGGCTCTCGGTGCTACTCTCCATTTGGACTCTCAGGCTCTCGGTGCTACTCTCCATTTGGACTCTCAGGCTCTCGGTGCTACTCTCCATTTGGACTCTCAGGCTCTCGGTTCTACTCTCCATTTGGACTCTCAGGCTCTCGGTGCTACTCTCGATTTGTGCCCTAAGTGTCTCAGTTGATGTTTCTATGTCTGCCTTAGTGCCCCCACATTCATCAGCATGGTCCTTGAGGAGCGTGGCCAGTTGCTGCTGTTGTTCGATCAACTGGTCGAGGGACTGTTGCCTCTGCTGGGCCATGGCCATTTGCGGGGGTGTCACAGAGGGGCTGTTGTCCTCATGTTGGCTTGCCACAGGGCTTGTGGGGGATGGCCAGTCGTCGTCTTGTGGGTGCCCCTGCGTGGTATCCTCATGTTGTACGGGATGGGACAGACAGGGGGATTGGGACAGGTCATGGATGGATCTGACTTCGGCATCCCCGTTTTCTGTGTCCGAGCATGCTGCCATCAATGGGGTGTCACCTATGGTGCTGCTGCCACCAGAGGCAGTGCCTTCTGTGGCATCCATTGGGGGGACCTGTGGTGGTGGTGTTGTGGGCATGCTGGCTGCTGGGGTGCCTGTTGATGTTCCCTCCTCTGTGCTGCCACCTGATTTGTTCTGCTGCCGTGTCTTGATGCGTGCAGCTGAGGTGGAGGGTCTCTGGCCGTTGGTCTTGGCCCTCTTTGCAGGTGTGCTGGTAGGGGTGTCCTGTAGCTCGTCGTTTGGATCGGACCCTGTGGTGGAGTAAAGGAGGGCGAGGGTTATTGATGGGTCTGTGGGAATTGGAATGGCATTGTATCACATGCATTGGGGTGGTACCTGAGGGTGATTTGGGTCGGGGCCTTGGAGGTGCTTTGATTTGTGTGTGGAGTGAGGGTGCAGTTGTTTGGCAGCCTGCAGTTAGGGTGTGCCTGCTGCACGTGTAGTGCGTGTATTTGGGGTTTTTAATTATTTATGTATTTATTGTGGGTTTTAACGTGCGCTATCAGGCCGATGTGTGTGGGCGTTCTCCTGGACATGTGTTTCTGTTGCACTATGTGGACGCATGGTACTTCACATGGATGGACTGTGTGGATTTGGCATTGTTTTATCTGGCCCACCTACCTGAATATTCGGATGTCTGCACTCCTTTCTCCATCCCTCCGACTCCCTCTATGCTCTCCATTCCGATGGTGGAGGCACAGATTTCTTCCCAGGGGGTCAACTTGATGGGTGATTCAGGACCTCCCCCGGTGGCTGTGGCAATGTTGCGGTTGGCAGAGAGTATGCTGCGGACGCGTATCCGCAGGTCGTCCCATCGCTTGCGGCATTGCTGTGGGGTGCGGGGTGCGGTCCCCACCGCACTTACCCGCTGTGCCACCAGAGCCCATATGGCCTTCTTGTTTGCAAGTGCCGTCCTGGTCATTTGCGTGCAGAAGACGATGGCAGCATTCTCCTGGAGGGTCTCTGTTAGCACGGTGAGTTCCTCACGGGAGAAGTGGACCTGCCGCTTGCGGTCGCACGCTTTCTTCGCTACTTTTCCCATTTTTCTTGGTTTCGCTAGGGTGGTTGACGGGTTGGGGTGTGTTTCAGGGTAGTGATTTTAGTGGTTGTGTGGTTTTAGTGTATTTATAGGTGTACGCCGGGATGTTTCCCGTTCCGGCCCCATGTTTTAACTTCCGTTTCCGTATATTTCCGGCCACCGTACTTTCCGGTAGGCGCACACTGCGGTGACCGCTAAGTGGGGTGGCGGTATTGCACCTAGGGCGCCGTACGGCGGCGGTGTGGGCCGTTTTGGGGTCATTTCCGCCATCGCGGACTTTGCACTTCCGCCATGCCGTGGTGCTCGTGCCCGATGGGTCGGAATGGGCCGCACTTTGCTCCTTCGTGCAATGGCGGAAACGCTATTTACGCTGTGGCGCTCCGGTCAGTCGCTTTCCACCAGGGTCGTAATGAGGGCCAATGTATTTAGGGAGGACATGCGAGAGGAAATATTAAGTTATTTTGAGATAAACACTGGCAGCGTAGAGACAGTGGGCACACTCTGGGAAGCCTTTAAGGTGGTGGTGAGGGGGATAGGCATAGCTAAATCCAAAGGATTACAAGGTGGGATCTTGACCGAACTGCAAGAAGCTGAAACGAAGCTAGAAATAGCATTGAAAAGGGGAGGTAATACCAAAGAAGACACTGAAGTAGTACTTTAATTGCAATAGAAATGCGTGAGATACTGGGAAAGATTATGAAACCTCAACTACAAAAAGTATATAGAGAGACAGCATGCAGGAGGGGATGATCCAGGGAGAGTTCTGGCATGGCTATATAAAAATGAGACCCCTAGACCCACGATCAGAACGATAGCGAAGGACGATGGGAGCATAGTAAATAGACAAGAGGGGGTTAATCAGGAGTTTGTAAATTATTATAGGCTCCTCTACGGAGATGAGGAAGGAAGCAACAGCAAAGAAATTGGAGAAACGTTAGGAGATATTGGATTACCACAGATCAGTGTGGAAGAGAGAGAGGAGCTAGACACACTGATTACCCTAGAGGAACTGGAGGAGATAGTCAGGCAGCTACCCACCAGTAAGACCCTGGGGACTGATGGACTCCCAAGCAAATTCTATAAAACGTACAAAAATTAGGTACTCCCCCCGCTCTTAGAGATGCTCAATGACGCATATGAGGTAGGGAAACTACCAGAGTCCCTGCGAGAAGCGGTTATTATTCCACTTCCCAAACCTAATAAGCCTGGCCGAGACTGTGGCTATTACAGGCCCATGTCAATGTTAAATCAGGCCAGTAAAATATTAACAGCAGTCTTGGCAAACAGACTGAGGAGGGTCATCAACAAGCTAATACACCCCAATCAGATTGGCAATGTCCCCAATAGGAATATATCAAACAACCTCAGGCATCTTCACAGAGTCATTGAATATGCGAACGGAGATCCGGGTGAGATGGCGATAGTATTGCTAGATGCGATAAAGGCATTTGACTCGGTCAGATGGCCCTGGCTACTGGCGGCCCTGGCCAATTATGAAATAGGACCGGGATATCTCAAATGGGCTAAACTATTATACAGTGCATCACTAGCCAGGGTTAAGTCAGGAGCTATAATATCAGAGAGATGGCAACTCAGTAGAGGTACTAGGCAGGGATGCCCATGATCCCCCATGCTGTATATTCTGGCCCTAGAGCCCCTGGCAATATACCTGAGGCAGCAATATGATGTAATAGGTATCACCATAGAAGGGGAACCGCATCTAATTTCATTGTATGCTGATGATATGTTGTTGTACTTACTCTATCCGGAAGAGAACCTCCAATACATATTAGAAGTGATGGAGCGATTTGCGAAGCTCTCTGGCATAGCGGTGAACCCTGGAAAGTGCTTTGTATTTCCACTGGGCAGGTACAGAGGGATCCCGTTAGAGCAGTTGCCGACCATGCAGATACCACAGGAGGTAAACACATTCAGATATCTTGGGGTAGATATATATCATACAGTAGAAGCAAAACATAAACACAATACAGAGGAAACAGTTAAGAAAATAGAGAATAGTATGAAGTTTTGGGCAAAGCAACCCTTGGCAATGATGGGACGGGGGGCAATGCTTAAAATGGTGTTATTGCCAAGACTGTTGCATTGCTTCGCGAACATCCCATACTTGATATCTAGAATCTTTTTGCCAGGTTAGACAGTGTATGTAGAGAATTCCTATGGCACGGAACGAGGAACAGGGTGGCCCTATGGAAACTACAAAATTCATATGAGAAAGGAGGCATTAAACTACCAAACTACGAAACTCACTATATAGCAAGCCAACTACAAAATGTAGCTAAATGGCTCTCCGAGGAGCCGACTTTAGAATCTAGATTGTTCGAAAAGGACTGCGCCCCATTGTTCTTAAGGGAGGTGATATGGTTGCCCAAGTTGGAGATGGAAGGACGCCCGAGTATGATGATGCGCGGGTGGGAGATATGGCAGAGAGCCTATCAGTTAATGGAAAATCTGTCCCCGTGCTCCTTGCAGATCCCACTGGTCGCTGTGGCAGGAAAAGAAAAGCAACTAAGACTAATGATTAAAAAGCACTGGGAACCGGTTGGGATAGTAACAATGGAGGTTGTGTGGCAGGAGGGGAATATATGGGATTTTGAGGGGCTGGTGGAGGAATCGGGGTTGCATTCGGGGCAGTATATCGCGTATCATGGGGTGGTGCAGCGAATCAAAGAGTCCTGGTCTGAAGTGGTCCTAGCAGAGGAACCGGACGCCACCATAGACACGATATATGACATAGCAGAGGAAGGACATGAAGTATCCAGATTATATGAGATGATAATGATCAAAGTGGGGAAGGAGGTGGTGCAACTTAGACGGGACTGGGAGGAAGAGGTAGGGGTCCTGTTGAGTGATGGGATGTGGGAGCGAGCTCAAGGATATCACAAAAAAGTGTCAATAAACACTAGGTTACGACAGATACAATTATATATAACTCACAGGGCGTTTATGACACCCCAAAGAATAGCCAAATTCAAAAACGCAGGACGTCAATCATGCCCAAATGTAATGAAGAAAAAGCGGGAATGGTGCACATGTTTTGGTCATGTCCAATAATAGAACGATTCTGGGGACAAATAGCACAGAAGATGGGTGAAAAAGGGATCAGAATTGGGATGGATACAGCATGGGCTTGCCTGATAGGAGGGTTTCCCAGACCACGTAAACTTAAGCATGTGAGCAAACTGAAAGATGTAGCATATGTTCTAGCAAAGAGAAGAATTGCTATGGCATGGAAGGCATGTTATAGACCAAGACTGGAGAAGTGGTGGAAAGATCTACAAAATTGGGCAGAGGCAGAAACTATGTTGTGGCAGGAAGTGTGTAAAGGTGGGGAGGAGGAAGAGGCTGGAACCTTACTAGGTTGGAGGCAACTGATAGCTGAATTATTTGGGCCCACGCATGAAGAGTTGAGCGTCGGAGATTCAACAAATAACGTTGGAGAGGAATCCATACTGCAGGATGTAGTAACAGAAAATGTGGGGCAGTAGGCTCGGTGGGGGTGGGAATGGGTGAAACAGTGGACTTTGACGCAGGAATGTATATTTGATTATTATTTGCACTGTTGGTTTGGTTTGTATTGTTTGTTGAAATAACATTTAAAAAAAAAATAATATATACAAAGATGGCGGGCTATTCCGACGGCTCACTTTTTGATGTCCCGGGCCAGGGCATCATCGAACTCCATGTTGATGTTCCGGAGACAGGAATTTTCACCAGAGCTTTCTCCCACCCTCTCTGCATCTGAAGACGTGGCCTTTCAGATCGCGTGCCTGTGTGCACCTTACCACAAATGCATAGGATTTCTCACATATACTAAGATAGCCCTAATGCTAGCCCTAATGCCGAAACACAATTGTGTTGACTCATTATTTTTAATATTTCTAATACTTGTAGTATTCAAACTGCAATTACTTTATCATGCTACTATATCACTCTTGGCAATGATAAATATGAAATGTAATTGCCTAATTGTAAACTGAATGATTGACGTTTGGTTTGTTCTACCTGTATAATTTGTTTACATGTTCTTTTTACTTTTGAGTGTCCGATGCCAACTTCGATTAATTGAAGTTAATCAAGGTTACTAATGTATGTCTTGAATCTGAATTAAAGTAGCTGTCAGATTTTTCTCTTCATTGTATGGACTGACTAGCAGGTTCTAGTGCCTTTTTGTACTTTGTGGGGTTAATATGTCCTTGCTCAATTTTGTCTTATATAAATGATTACTTACACAGGCATGCAAAAATGTGTGCATCTTCACATGCAGTTGTGCATCATGCTTTGGAACACATACACCATTGATGTGCATTACACATGACTGGACTCACATGCAGCACAGCCATGTCCCTGCACATACACACCCATACATGGGCCATGTCAGACATATGCCAAGCTGCACACTCCTGGCACACCTCAACATGCACTGCGTCCAATGAGTACGCATGCACACTTACCGCTCAACTCCAGACGGGTCTGTCTCTCGAGGACCTGGAGGTGAAGTGCTATGCAAATGCGTTCCAGGACCCTAATTTGGCCGGTGGTAAGCAGTACCCGGTGCCCCACTGCATCTGCTGCGTCCAAGAGGTCCTTGGCCTTCCTGAGGGTCCTGGACCTGAAGTTCTCCCAGCGCTTATGGACGTGTTTCAGGTTGCCACTCCCTCCGTGTTGATGGCACCCACGATGTTCAACAAGATCCTCTACCATCCATCCTTGTCGAAGAGGGCATCATAATGCACCAGGACTTGCTCCACAAGGATGCCAACTTCTCCTGCAGTGAAGCTGGCAGACCTCTGACTCTCTCCCGGGGGGTCGCCACTGGTCCCAGATGGAATTTGGCCCGACATGGCAACCTCCGAGGCAGGTGTGGGTGGGAAACTGGGTCCTGGTGCTGGGCTGTGGAGCGATGGAACAGCAGTCGGGAGTCTTCTGTTCCAGCAGGGGTGGTTGCAGCAACTGGACCCCTGCAGATGGGTGATGTGCAGGCACCAAATAGCAGGGCACGTGGCCAGCAGGCAGGCATGCAGCAGCAAATGGCTCGTGGGAGGCTACTCTGGGCTTTGGGGACAGGAAAATGGCCTTCTGGGCAGGAGCGTGGTCTTCCATGTGTTGTTGCGTGACCAGCTTGATGCAGAGTGAATACGCACATAAAAATCAGCATGTTTGCTTGAAAATCAAGGAAAGGCCCTTAGCCCGTAAGCGCTTAAGTGACGTGACATGCGTAGGCATTGCTGTGCGCAGGGGTAAAGGTCCACATAGGACACCATTTTCTTGTACATGCTTTGGTGGAGAGCGAGCGTGTGATTCTTGTACTTTTTGTCAGTTGACACGCGATTACTTCACTACGGTTGCAGTGTGTACTCCTTGTTTACTGAGGCAGAGCTCAATTCTTCTTTTGGCGGGGGTGTTGTCAACACGCACACGTGTGTCTTTTTTCCATTTGGTTTCCAGACAGATGGTGAGTTGCGCATGTATTTTTCCACTGTGTTTGCCCCTGTGTGTCACGTACCCATTCAGAAGTCATTGTAGCCTGCGTTTACCATGCATACTCATTTTTTGTGTTTCTGGGTGCCACTCTGTACTGCACGTCCTTCATTCCACGCACGTGGGCTACCGAGGGGTCGTGTGCACATTTGTTTTTGTTTTTGGGGTGCCTGAGCATTGTGTGACCCGTCATTTTTCCCCAGGGGTCGCAGACAGCCTTGCAAGAGCAGAGGGGTACCTATTCCATCTAGTAGTCTGCCTCCTTTACCCCAATTGCCCAGGACAATTGTTTTCTGCACCTCCCATTCACACAAGTACATCAGTGCCATGGTTAGGAGGTGACCAAGTGCTAAGGGAGGCAAAAGTGGGCAACCTCCAAGAGGTGTCCATGATAGGGGACATGCCCAGGATGAGCAGGGTGGCCAAGGTGGCAGTGGTGGCCAACGTGGACAGGGTGGCCCAAGAGGGCAGTGTGTCCAGGAACATTCAGGGACAGCTACCCCCCCCCCCAGTGGGTCAGGGTGATGCAGCTGACACCATCCGAGCTCAGGTCCTGCTAGCCTGGCCCAGATTGGTCACCGAACAGGCACAGGATGACTCACAGGCCAACCTCTGTGTCACAAAGTCCAAGTAAAAGTTGCTGTCACCAGGCCAGGTGAATCTGGGGCAGCAATGTAACCTGCTTCTCTGAGTAGCCAGGTAGAGAAGGCTGCAGGGGCAGCTGCAGCTCATTCCACCCCGGCTCTGAGTCACCCAGCCGGGACTGTGTTGGTCCCGGACCTTCACACCGAGGCAGTTGTGCCACTTGCTCCTGGCAACAGCACCCAACAGCCAATGCCTGCAGTGAGACCTTTGGTCATTGTGCCATTGCCTTCTTCCAGTGGCCAGTCCACCTGTGCTTCAGCCCTTACAGACCGGAGCAGCATAAGCCATTTATGGTCCGCACCACCTCTCAGGAGGGAGAAGCATGCTCTTGTGGAACAGGCTGGGACCCCAGACACGGCTCACCCCTCCGGCACATCAAGGAAGCAGACCTTCAATGATGTGGAACTAGACACACTTGTGGGCTACGTGTCGGAACATGGCCGCGACATGCTGGTGATGGCAGGGTGCAAGAATACGACTGCTCAGCGTAGGGCCCACTGGCAGTGCATCGTGGACCACATTAGTTCCCTTGGATTTGTAAAGCGCACAGCTGATGATTGCTCAAAGCGTTGGAATGACCTCAAACGCCGAGCAAAAAACAAGTTGGCTTCCAATTACGCCTCTACTATGGTGACTGGCAGTGGGTCACCACCTAAAGACGATGAACTCACAGAACATCAGGCAAACACTGGAGGGTTCATCGCAGAGGATCAGATCCAAGGTGTGGGAGACCTACCAGATCTTGAGACAATGTCTGGTGAGTGCCCATGCGTGTGTGTCCAGACCATGTGTATGTTGCTTGGATGATGTGTTGTGATTGAGTGCCAGGTTAGGCTGTGTATTCATAACTGCTATATGTGACCCATGTAGTGCCTCCAAGGCATCCCCTGCCCTTGGGTTTGGGGTTCACTGTATCCCTACTGACCACTGCAAACACTTTGCACATGATGACTGCACTTGCCCTTAAACTGCCATTATGCCACGACATTTTTCAAACAGTTTTTTCTCTTTATTCTGCCTCATTGATGGAATCATGTGCATGATGAACACAGATTTGTGTGCCGTTCTGCCCCAAAATCACCATACTTCAGACAGGGATTTTCCCCCACAAAGGCCCACAAATGTACACTTTTTACGCAAATGATTTCATCAATCAGGCTGATTAACTGCTGTGCACCTACACATGCACTGAAACCGATCACTTCTGAGCCCTGTTTGAATGTTCAACATGACAATTGTCTTGTGTCATGTCCAAGTGACCTACCATTAATGTATCCATGTGCCTCTCATCACTGTATTTGAGCACACTGGCGTTGCAGCATGTGACACGTGTGTTTTGTCCCACTCTTTTGCATGTTCTGTTTGATGATATGCGTTTGACATGGATGGGGGACAGTAGTGATTAACTCCCATCTGGGTGTCCTTGTCAGTTCTGGCCAGGCTATGCTACGTGCCATCTGTGTGCTGGCATGTGTCATGTTTGTGGATGATCCATGCCAGTCACAGGCTAATGTGCGATTCAGGTGCTATGCACCATGCAGCACATGTGTTGCTTTTCCATTTTGGAGTCATCAGTGTCTGCTTTCAGGGTCCCCTTCCACTTCATTGCCACTGCATGCATAGCTGAGTTTGTGTCATGTGTGACATGTCTGATTAATGTATTGGATGTGTAAATTGTGATGCCTAAGTGTGTCGGCTATGCTGTTCATGTGTGTCTTCATTACTTTTCTTTTCATTTTGTGCAAGTGATGAGCCACTAGATCCTGTGAAGGAGGAGGAGATGACGCAGGGGCAGGAGTACTCAGAGCCCCAACCAAGCACCACTGGAGGACGTGGGGTGGTGGTGCATGAGAATCCATTGGTCCTACAGACCATCCTGTCCACGGTGTCTCTGGGTACACCTCCGATGATTTCTATGGCTCAGGTGCTGAATCAGACATTGAGAGAAATGTACCGTTGCAGGTGTGTGTTTCTGGCAGCGATGCTGTTTTGTCCAACGCACCTGCACTGGGGGTAGACCCCCCAATGGCCCATTCAGTGTTGGAATGTCCGCCTGTGGCGGTTACGGATGCAGGGTCACATGCCCCAATATTTGCTCCTGTTCCTGGGGCAGCAGATTAAAGGAGGAATGCAGTCCTGCAGTCGCAGGCAGTGCCAGCACAGCAAGGTGCACATCACCTTGGGGCCAACAGGTGTGGTTTCCGGCAAGGCGGTGGCCACCGGGCAATACTGTGTGGAGAACTCCATTTATGCCATTACAGCACAACAGGGGCATCATGTGAGATGATGGCTCAGGCCGTGGATAGGGTGGCCACTTCCATTCTCCCCCCTGAAAGGAAGGTGGAGCTCCAGCATCAGGCAATGGAGTCCACGTGCCGCTCACACAGGCAGGACATGTTGGCCGTCAACAGGGATCGACGGGCTGAACTGGAGGCTCTGCGCACTGCCAAATCTACAGAGGCACGGGCCCTGAGGGAAGAAAACAGCTCCCTCAGAGCTTCACTGGGTCCCAGAATACACGATCAGAACATCAGCTGGAGCAGCTAACACGCACAATCTCAGCTGAGCTCCAGGCAACCCGTGAGGAGATCTATGCATCACTTCAGGCCTTGCAAGCAGAAGTCCATGCTACCCGTGATGTGCTGCATGGGGACCTCTGGACCATCATCCTGCAGAACCAAACCTTTCAAACCTGCATGCTTGCTGCCATGGAGGAGCATGCCAGGGCTTTGTGTGTTCTGCCTCCCATACCATGCACCCCTTTTCATGTGTCACCAGTGGATGACGACAGCGATAGCAGTTCTCCCCCTTTCGGGTAGCCGTGCAGGCCATGAGCCCATGGCGGGTATTTTTTTTTCTCAACAACCTCCCTCCTAGGTGGTCCCTCCCCCTGGTCGACCCATGGCCATTTTGGATTTTTTTATTTATTTTTTCATTTTTTCTTATTTTTTTGTCTATTGTGGATTCATGTTACAGTCCATTCAAGCAAGTGGTTGCTGAGTGGGCTGTCTTGCTGTCGGGACCTCTGCAGAACGCTGCTCGAAATGAACATTTGGCTCTCCGTGTCTCAATTGCAGCGAATTGGTTTGCTTTTGTAACCAGTCACCTGGATTATTTCCTTTGGGTAATTTTCACCAAACGTGTCCGCCTACTTGCCCAGCAGCCACCATATAACCACTGCGTTCGAGCGAGTTGTTGCTGAGTGGACTGTCTTGCTGTCGGGACCTCAGCAGAACGTTGCTCGAAAACGAACATTTGGCTCTCCGTGTCTGCATTGCAGCGAATTGGGTAACCATCTAGAAAGCATCTAGAAAGCACTTGAGGATATATTTGGACTGAGTGTTATAACCTGAATACATCTGACTGGTGTTTTATTTTTCTTATTTTCTTTTTTTCTTTAGTTTGCTTTTGCAACCAGTCACCTGCATTATTTCCTTTGGGTCATTTTCACCAAACGTGCCAGCCTAGTTGCCCAGCAACCACCACATAACCACTACTCACGCACATTCAGTGAGTGCGTTCGAGCGAGTGGTTGCTGAGTGGGCTGTCTTGCTGTCTAGCTGGCAAGCAGGCGGCAGGTGCTGAGATTTCAGGGTGCGTTAACGCTGTGTTTTTCTCCTGTTATTTCTTTTAAGAAAGTTGCATAATTGTGATAATCCAATGTCTACTGTTTTGTACACACTAAAAACAGGAATGCCCTGCGAGGCTAATAATGATGAGCATAAGCAATCATCCACTAATCTTATTAAAAGAACACTATTACCGGTCAATGATAAAACAAGTTTTTATTAAAAAAAAACAAAAAACAACATTCGGAATCCCTGGCGTCAAATATACACCAGTTCTGCACTAATGATATGAAAGTGATGGATCCTCTTGGAGGAAGTCCACTTGCACGAATTCCAGTAGAGACTTTATTCCCATTGATTCCACCCGATACGGTGTGTGTGTGCCTTTAAATCAATGGACCAAGTAACTGGGGAACCCTCTGCTTCTGAGGAGTCTAAGGGGGATGCCACAAGTACTCCACCTGAGTCGTCCCCGAAAATGACTGATAGAATGCAGCATGTTACACCTACTTGTACACTGCTAGATAGTGAAGGGAGCATAGTAACGCCTTAAATACTAATCATAATCTTGATTCATCACGAGCCTCGGAAACATCTGACTCTATATTACTCACTGTTTATAATAGCAGTGAACTAATGTTTACTCAGACAATCACCACGCTTAATACCTTGCAGTCATCACAAGAGGCTCCCTTACTCGACTTAACCTCTGAATCATGAACAGTGCTGGCACAGCAGAAATTACGAGCCGCGCATGAGGCAATGATGGTTCTGGGGGAAGTCGATGAAGACATGATGAGCTTTATGAATACAACCAATAATATCTGCATTGACACTGGAGATGTAATGTATATATGCTCAAATACAGGAGACCTAAATCAGTCGAATTGTAGGAGTGTGTCTCCTCCAACATGAAAAACAACACCTCCTAGGCGATTAGCTATGGAAAATGAGGCAAAAACCCCAAGCCATGAGTTGTCCGAATCAATGATTATATTTGATAAATCTCATGAGCATTCAATGAACAATTTGGTGTCTTTCGTAGCATCAACACCACGAGGCACTTGTTTTGGTGAATTGGCTCAAGATCATAATAACCTCTTTATAAATGGACAACGTTCTGGCCGATCCTCTTTTCTGGAAGCTCCAGAGCTAAATAACACGTTGAGTACGATGAATACTGCCCTGATGTCTATAGCAAGACTATATGAAGTACTCGAATGCAAGATGAATTCCCAAACTGAAATGTTGATCCAATTATTAAAAGACAGTACTCAATCCGATAACATGCTTAAACCATCTATAACACAATCTCAACAGATGGCTAATGAGACAGTCATAGGGACTCACTTGCAGTCCATTTTAGCAAGTAGTGTAGAACGAGCTGATCATCTCAAAAATCCATCTAACATCGCTACGAAAAGTGGGGTGATAAAGGATACATTACATCAAACAGTTGTGGATGCTGGAGAGATGTCATCCGACAGCTTGTCTGCCCCCAGTATTGTGAGAGTCTTACCATAATTACCAGTCATTAGTGCTGAAGAAGACAGGACAACTTTATCCACAAATCCTTTGAAAGTGAATCCTTTCACCTTTCTGGGAAAGCAGACACCGTGCAACTCTTTAAGAAGTCAGAAGCAGGAGATCTCTAATAAACGGAGGAATATCAAGAAGCCACAGATAAAGAAAGTGGTGGCTAAAAAAAAAAAAATCCCTTAAAACCTCCCTAACGATGTTGAGAAAGAAAGACTTGGGTCAAGTACAGCCAAATCAGGCCAAGGAGATTCAGGTCCAGGAATTGATCCCTCCATAAGAACATGAGCCCCTGAATAATTTGATTGCCATGATCTCTCTCCCGAAAACTGTCACAAGTTTGACAGAAAAGGGTACTCAGTCTCAAAAACCAGCAATTCATTAACAAACACAAGATAAGCTGATCTGCCCTACCATTGAAGAAGTTCGAAATGAAATTAGGGGATCCGTAGCCCAATATTTTACAAATGCAAAAACATCTAGTATCGCAGAAGGAAAAGTGAACCAATCCCAGCAAATATGATATGATATGATATGGCATTTGTAACGCGCCTATACACAAGTGTTTGAAGGCGTGACGAGGCAGGGGGGGGACAGGGGGAGACAGACAACGATCCTACTAGGCCAGGTGTCATTCAGATTGCGCAAGTGCAAGGGTAGAGGGGAAGGGAAAAGTGCAGGGGGAAAGGGAGGGGGGAAAGTGCAGAACAGGGTTAGTAGAATACAAGATAAATAATATGGGCCAGCTGGTGGCAAGTGCAAGGTAAGTGCACACAAGTGCTGGCAGGAGGGGCTGTAGGGATACAGAGAACAGTCCTGCAGTGCAGGGTTGCCAGGGAGGCACTACAGGGAAGAGTGGCTAGGCCACGGACCGAGATCGGAGAGTGGCCCAGTTGCAGATTCAGTGCAGTTTCAGTGGATTTTAGCAGGGGACAGGGGTAGAGAAAGCGGAAGCAAAGAGGAAGGTTTTGAGGTTCTTCTGGAACCAGAGATGGTTCTCCTTAAGTTTCTGGGAGGCAGGAAGGCTGTTTCAGAGGGAGGCCCCTTCTGCGGCGAGAGATCTACCCCCAACTCGTTGCTTGGAGACGCGGCTGACCCTGAGGGAGTTGGAGGCAGATGAGCGAAGAGTTCGAGAAGGAAGATATTTAGGAAGAGAGAGTTGAAGGTATTTTGGCCCAAGGCCCCAGAAGGCCTTGTGGACAATGCAGAGGGTTTTGAACTTAATCCTCGCAGCCACTGGGAGCCAGTGTAGTGATTTCAGTCCTGGAGAGATAGGGTCCATGGGCTTGAGGCCAATGACAAGTCTCGCAGTCCTGTTCTGGATGAGTTGCAAAGGGCGGAGAGTAGAGGCAGACAGATTTAGATAGAGGCTGTTGCAGTATTCCAGCTTTGAGAGAACCAGGGCTCTAGAGACGGTGAGCTTCTTGGAGAAGGAGAGGAAAGGAAGGATACCTCTGAGGAGGTGAAGCTGGTAGTGTGCCTTCTTAGAGACGTCAGATATGTGAGGAGAGAAAGAGAGTGTGGAGTTGAAGATAACCCTGAGGTTTTTTGCCTTGCAGGTAGGAGCAGGAAGAGGGCCAAGAGAGGCTGGCCAGAGAGCTGGAGGGAAGGAGGGAGTTGGTGTGCCGATGAGTAGAATCTCAGTCTTACTGGCATTAAGGCAGAGGTCATTGGCGGCACACCATTCCTGGATAGCAGAAAGACAGTCAGAGATGAGGGAACGGGAAGAGGAGGCCAGGGTAGCCTGAAGATGAGCTGGGTATCATCCGCATAGCACTGAAAGTTGGGGCAGAGAGCGGCGATGCGGTGGGCAAGAAGTGCCAGATACTGGTTGAAAAGCCAGGGGGAGAGGTTAGATCCGTGGGGGACACCACAGGGAGAGAAAAAGATGTCAGAGAGGAAGGACCCACCTGGGAGGGTCAATTGGAGAGGAAAGAGGTCAGCAACGCCAGAGACTGACCAGTGATACCCAGGTTATCACGGAGACGGTTGAGCAGGATGGTATGGTTGACAGTATCAAAGGCAGAGGAGAGATCAAGCATAATGAGAACACATGGGGTGTTAGAGTCAAGGTTCGAGAGCAGGTCCTCACGGATGTTCAAGAGAGCAGTTTCCGTGCTTCTGGCAGCTCTGAAGCCAGACTGATGATCATGAAGACTACCAACAGATTCAGCATGTAGATTAAGCTGGGAGATGGCCAGTTGCTCCAGGAGCTTGCCCAGGAAGGGAGTGATAGAGATTGGGCCATAGTTAGCCGGGCAGGAAGGGTTGGAAGAGGGTTTCTTAAGAAGGGGGTGCACAAGGGAGTGCTTGAGGACATATGGGAAGACTCCAGAGGCGAAGGAGTGATTGCAGAAGTCAGCCAGGGCAGGAGCCAAGGAGTTGATGTGGTCCTTGATAGCTTTAGAGGAACAGGGGTGGACCTGTTTTGACGAGACTTTCATAGATCGGACTTGCCTCGAAACCTCGTCAACAGAAAAAAGGGGAAAGGCAGAGAAGGAGGGAGGAGGGGTGGCTGCAGAAGGGCCAGAGGAAGAGCAATAGTTGTTGAACAACAAGAGACAGGCAATCGATCATGCCCCATACAAGAACTGTGAGATGAAATCAGACAGTCAATCGCCCAATATATTACACAATCCAAAGATAAAACGGGTGATACTGTGATATCTCAGAATCCTCCTGTACTAATCCCGAAATTGCCCCTATTATTAAATGGACCATTGGGAGATAATAATAATGGACCTATTCCAGCACATGTAGACTTGCATGTCACAAATGTACCGAGCACTAAAGATGTATTGGGCCGGTCAAGTGGCACAGCGAGTAGAGCGCTCGCTTTGACATCGGTGCAGAGCCTGCGAACGCAGGTTCGAATCCCGGCAGCGCCAAACTCAGCGTTTCATCCTTCCGAGGTCGATAAATGAGCACCACACACCGTGGGTAATAATAAGCAGCGCTCAGATACCTGAGGGTTCGTAGCGCTATATAAATGCCAAATTATTATTATTATTAAGATAGGCAAGCTCTTGGCTGGGGCGAATATAGACACTGTCATTGCCTAATAATGACTTGCGGGGATCGCCCATTTCAAAAATATGATCTCAACCGCAAGAGCATCTTGAATATATGTGCTGAAATTTCTACTTTACAAGATCTGTCCAGTTCAGACATTGATTTAGTCGAATTTACTTATCATAGCGATTTATCTAAAGTAAGACTATTTATGAGATCTGGGATCACCCTAAATGCTCTTTGGCAAGGAAGATCAGAATTCTTTGATTTGGGCATTCTAATTACACAAGATTTAGCATCAGGGTCTACTCTGTATCATCCCAAATGCATCCTAGGATATATCAGAACATAGCGGATGAGCAACAGAATAGTCAATTGTCCAAAAGATCAGATGAGAACTGGCAATCAAACACGAACAACTCATAACAATCCGAGACAAGTACGAAGGTGAATTTACTCTCCTGGAACACACAAGGTCATAGGCACTTTATAAACTCGCAAAGTGATGAATTGAATGCCTTTGACATCATTGTGCTCCAGGAAACATGGCTTACTGATGAACTGCTATGGGACTCGTATTATATCACAATAATTCCAGCTATACAGCATTTATTTGGCCGACCTATAGCAGGCCTTCTTATAGCTGTCAAAAATCAATGAACTTAAAAATAACATTGTGCATCTCTCCCTCATCATACATCAAAGTGGTGAAAATATGCAAAGCCCCACTTACGATTGCTCTAATTAATGTTTACTGAGGCAAGCAACAATTATCTTCTGAGAAACTTTTCATATGTATGAATAAAGTTCTTAATTCCTTGGTAATGGATAAAACCATTAACCACACTCTAATCATGGGTGATCTTAATCTTCACCTATTGTTACGTAAAACCAAGGACTATTCATATGATGAACTGCATTGGATAAACAAGATGATAGAGAGAAACCATGCCATGTAAAATGGGTCTATCAAGGGAGATATTCCGGCTCAGGCAACCTGGCATAGAGAATCATCCCAAGCTTGCCTTGATATATATATGCTGACAGGACCTTTTTGAATATAATTACCTCACTGGTTGTGAAAAAGACCACTTTGAGTGATCACGACCAATTATGCCTGTCTTGGGAATGGCCGAATAATCATGACAGTGATCCTTTGTATAGTCACCAGGATATGGCACACGCCGTAGAAAATCAGGCAGGCAATCGTATAAAATGGACGAACAACAAGTTATTGTGATTTGAACATGCCCTGGAACATGATTTGGAAGGCTATAATCTAAAAGAGGAAGGATGTTATGTGAAATCCATGCAGATGTTTAATGATAATGGGAACCGTAACCACCAGCACAAAATCAGGCGTATTCATGCGTTTGACCTTGATTTAAAATGTTGAAAAACACAATTGAGAAAAGATATATGCCATTTGTCTAAGGATTTGACACCAAACAACAGCAACTTAATAAAATATTGAAGTCGAATTACAAAAATTGGCAAAGGGGACGGAAAGCGCAACAATATCAGCTTGATGGAGAGAGAATGATGAACAAATGACATTGAAATCTTCAGGTGGCATCTGGTCCCTACTCAATGAGACTAATCCATTGATCCAAATGGCCTTACAGTCAAACCCTATATCACAAGAAAAATGGGATGATTATTATGCTGCTGTTTATAGATCTCCCTTTCGTCAAATTGAATTTGATTGGTCAATCTTAAAGATAAATTATGCCATCACATTTAACAAAGAGGATATTGTACAATGTATAACGAAACTCAGTCAATCTAGAGCTCCTGGCCCAGATGGACTTTGCAATTACACACTTAAGCAGAATCCATCGATATGGGCCTCCATCCTTCATAAAATCTTTAAACACGCAATACAATTTGGCAAAATCCCAGAGTCCTGGACAAAATG
Organism: Ambystoma mexicanum; assembly: GCF_040938575.1. NCBI lineage: Eukaryota > Metazoa > Chordata > Amphibia > Caudata > Ambystomatidae > Ambystoma > Ambystoma mexicanum. Next base: position 1,176,936,413 of record NC_090933.1, read on the forward strand.
AATAATGGTTCCTGTCTATAAAAAAGGAGATCCAAGATCATATCGGCCAATTGCTCTGTTAGATTGTCTGGGGAGGTTTTTGCAGGATTACTCCTAGTGGCATTCAAACCGGATTTATTCCGGGGTTAGGCACTGCAATTAATTTGATTACTCTTAATACAGTCATACAAGTGCGTAATCAAAGGAAACAGACTATTTTCGCAGCATTCATCGATTTCCGCACTGTGTTTGATGCTGTCACACGTGAATTACTATATGTGAAACTTGTGAAGCAGGGTTGTCCTTGGTCAATCTTGAAATGGCTTATACAGTTTCATAAAGACACTAGTATCAAATTTGTTTAAAAAAGGATGGTTTGCTGTCTAAAGACATATGAACAGATCGTGGACTAAAGCAAGGATGCCTGTTAGCCTCTGCAGTGTTCCAATTTTTTTTATCTCTGATATTGAACTCAATTTCAGGGGGATGATTATGAATGCTCCAAAACACAAGGGTGTTCCTATTAATTGGTTGTTATATGCTGATGACATGGTCCTTCTATCAAAAACACTGCAATGTCTTAGAACGATGTTACGGACGCTTGATATTTATGCGCAAAGGAATTGCATATCAATCATTGTAACCAACACACAGATCATGCAATTTGGCAACCCAAAACAGAGATGTCGAACGTACTCATGGGTACTGCAGAATAGTAATTTAGGTGTGGTTACAAGTTATGTTTATTTAGGAGTACTAATAACTAACCATCCCCTAGATTTACCTTATGAAGAAAGCAAACAAATTAAACAACATACAACTATATCTCAGGCCAGGATTACCAGAGCCAAGTTCTGTAAATTTTCAATACATCGCTTAATAGTGTATTGTAAGCAAAAAATGATGCCAATCCTGTTGTACGGTACATGAACTAAAAGATGGTGCTCATATTCATATTGGTCAAAAATTGAAGGTGTATACTGGAAGAATATTCTACTGTTACCCATGTCTGAGCCTCTTCCGACGATTCGATATGAACTAGGCCTTATTTCATTGCATGGCATGTATAAATGGAAATGGTGTGCTCTGTATCGAAAACTGATGATGGAAGACCATACAAATGGTCTAATGCACTTATTAACAACATATGTTTCTCAAAACTCAAATGATAGTTTTATTAAAACATGGAGCTTGAGAGCGCAGAAGCTGCTGTCCGATGTAGATATATCATTAGAGTTGCTATGTGACAACCCCAATAAGGCCAAGCAGAAGATGTGGGATCATGATTGGAACCTGACACGCCTGCATTGTCTGCGGTATAAAAAATTCAGAGAAAATCCATTTGAATTAAAGAAATATGGTCAGGCTGCTCGTTATCTGTTAGTATCACCTAGCGTGCAGCATCGCTCAGAATTTTTGCGCTTCAGACTGCATATTTATCCAACAGCAGATGTACGCAATAGATTGTCACAAGATAAAATACATTATCGTTTTTGTCATCTAGTGAAAGAAAACCTAAGACATTTGTTAGTCGACTGTGTTGAGCTGGTTTTAAATATATGCACATGAGGTGCAGATATTTTAAACCATATTTTGAGGGAAATACAAATGTCACGCATGATCAACTTTGGCTAACCTTGTTTCATACGAACAAGAAATCTCTGCACTATGCAACAGTTAACTACTTGTATGCATTGAAATTGCACTTGTCTGTTGAAATTAACTTGAGAAATCATAATCTGATTATGAACAGTTGTAATATCACTACTGTATTAATTTGTAATTTTCTGTATATTAGATATGCAAGATTTATGATGTTATGATAATAGTAGAATTATTTTTTTATTGTATTGTAAATAGGAGAGGTGTTATGTTTTTTGTTTTGATATTATGTAAGATGTTGAAAGGCTGGAATAATTATCCAGCCAAAACAACAATAAAAATAATAATAATAATAATAATAATAATAAAGTTACAGTGTGTTGCTTTGTGTGGCACCCGTAGGCATCCACTGTGTGTTCCAACTGGACCCATGCAGGCTCCTCTTGTGTTTGTGTTTGAGACTTCAGGGCCAGACACATATGCCACTCCTGCTTCCGCTTTCCATGGGCTCACAAGGGTGGCACTGTGTGACAGTAACTTACACATAGGCATTGGGCGTCCATCAGTTGTGTGGCCAGTCTGTAGTCCAAACTGTGTATACACCCCTAGAGTGGATTACTGATGATTTCTCCACTGCATGGTTGATTTGTATATTGTATTCCATATTGCTCATTATACATATTTTTATGTAGCTTCTTCATGTCTTACCTTGCCTGTCTCCATTGCAGATGCAATTCATGTTGTATGCAGTACCTGTTAGGCAGAATTATATGCAGTACCCTTTGGGAACACCACACACAATTAAGTCTACAAGTGACAGTACAAATTCACCTTTGGTACAAGACTGTACTACACAGTAAAAGTGGAAAAGTGGTAGCGATGGCTGAGCAGCCAGACTTATCTCAAGAGCAAGTGAGCAGTATCAAAGTTACACAAAGGACTGCAATTACTATGATTCAAACAAACACTAACTCAAGGTTTATGAGTAAAAGAATATACATTTATTTATACATCAGTTGTACAACATTTCACTAAAGTAAAGCAGTTCAAAAAATCACACTCTTAATACACCACACCACTCCCAATAGTTTCCAGACAAGTTAAGCTCACAAAATGAAGTGAGAGCAAAATGGCACTCTGTTAATTAAAAGGGAAGGGAAGGACAAAGTTAGGCAAAATTTGATCAGCACCAACAGGTAAGTAAGCAGGGCAATCTAGAAAGAGGAACTACAGTGATGGAATCAAATCAAATAGGCTTAGGGCCAAAGTCAATAGGACAAAATTCCTTTGCTCAAGATGACACAGGTCACGGTAGTTCCCGGTTAAGTCTTTGCCAAGAGTTCCATTCAAAGTTGGTCGGCAGGAAAGTTAGTTTAAAGAGTAGAGAAGGACAAGCCCTCGGATTGGAGAAAGGTTTCACACACCTTCACCGAGCTGGACGAAACAAACAACTGGATTTGCACAGTACCTTTAAATGGAAAAGAAGCTGTAGCTGAGGTGGACGTTCCTGGCAGTTCCTGCAGGCTCACGGTTCCTGAAGCAACTGTTGGACTGACATGAAGTAGGAAGACTGGAGGGTCCTGCACTGCCCAGGGAAGAAACCAGCAGCAGAGCAAAGCAACAAATAAAAGGTGTGCTCCTTAAAACCCAAGCAGCGTCCAACCTTCCTGGCTATACGGCCCAATGTAGCACTGTACAGCGAATTCGTCCAGAGGAGGGAATCCTGGCTTGCAGGTTAGGTGAACTGGTACATCCCACCAGCTCAGGGGAAGAAGATTCCGGGAGGATCTTCTCTGTCGTTGGAGTTCGAGGATTCAGACCTGCAGCAGGGCTTCACCGGGAAGTTTAGGCGTGGTAGGGGTCCTCTTCCATCAGCTCCTCATCGGTTCTTTCGTTCCAGTAGCGACTCTGCCTTTCCAGACCCAGAGACCTGCTTTTAATGCAGTTTTCCCCGTTAACACAGCCTGCCTGTCAATCACACAGCAGGCTGGCTGTCCTGACAGGACAGTCACCTAGCCAATCAAACAGGAGTGCAACTTGGGTTTCCAAGGGAACACATGGCAGGGGTCCTAAACCCCTTCCCTCACATCCTGCCTACCCAGACTTTCAGGCACCTAAGAGACGTTTAACAAAGGAACCAAACCTGGTTTGGCACACAGAGAAAAACACGAGAAAGACATTTTCAAAAAGAAATGGCGAATAAACCCAGCCGGAACCGTATAAAAACGTATATGGTCTAGCGTGTTTATGTTCGAGGCTACCAAGAACGCCTAAAACTATACCAAGGTTATTTAAGATAACCATGGTAGGAACAATAGGGTAGTTACCACTGCCCGCAGCCAAGTCTTGATGAAAAGGGAGTAAAACAATGCTCCAAGAGAAACAGACACAAAGGGATAAGTATTAACCCTTTCCAGTACTCCATGTAAGATGGTTTGTACTGGGTCTGTGGATTTAAAAAGACTAATAAAGTCAATTGCAACTTTACATGTTCTGGGAGACAGTAGTCAGTCCCAGAAAATGGAGTCTGAGTTGGGAATTCTAAAAGACAACCCTGTGTCACAGCACTGAAAATGCAGTCTGACACACGGTAAAAAGATGATGTCTGTGGAGTAGGTGAGGCTCCACAGCCTATGAACACAAATATGTTAAACACACACAGCAAAACACATGTAAGATTTGGAAAAAAGGCTCACACTCTTACCAGGTGAGAAAAATAAATCCTAGAAATCCAGCAAAGCTGCTGATGGACTCAGTATGTAAGGGAAATTAGCCATTCCTGAGAATTCTCCCTAACAGTACCCTGCCACATTTACCTACCAGCAACACACTGGAAATGGAAGGGGTCGATGTGCTGCCTTTGTCAGGTTGTCACACTTGCACCATTGTGATTGATTACTGTCAGACGTTGCCACTGTTGGGTCCTGTATTCATGTTTTGTCATGCTGGTAAGTATATGTTCAGGTGTGCTGTTTCTTTTTTATAGGTAAGAGGGAATTGTCTGTGTCCAGTTTCCATTTGTGATGGTGCACTTTGTGACAGTTGTGTAATGTGTTGTGCATTCATTTGGATGCTTTTACATTGCATGCCATGCCATGGTGTCTTGGGCGGGTGAGATGGGGTTTGGGAGGGGTTGGGTGACATACTAGTATTTGGGTGTGCTGTTTTGCAACGGGGTAGTCCTTCCTGCAGCATGAATGTGTGCCTTTTACTGACATAGCATTGTGTCTGTTTAAGTAGCTAGGGATGCACACAATGTAGCGCTTCCAGGGAAACAATCTCATGGTGGTATGGTTGTGACAGTTGACTGTCCCTTTGTCATCATCAATTGTCAGCTGGTATGTGGCAGGCCTGTGTGCACTCCGCAGGGGTGGGATGTTAGGTGAAAAATGTTGCCACAAACTGGGTGCGGGCTGCCTCGCCACGTGCCCTTTCCCCTCCAATGTGCAGCGGCCATGCATGTAGTTGGGGATGTGGGGGCACCACCATGTCCATCGGCATGCCCCGCCTGGTTGCAACATTGGGCAGGACACATCCTGCCACTATAATCCTGCACACTACTTGGGGTGCATATAGCAGATGGCCGCCAGAGCAGTCAATGGAGCAGAAGTGTGACTTCAGCACTCCGAATGTGCGCTCCACTATGCCCTGGGTTGCAATATGGGCTGCGCTGTATCTTACCTTGGGTGGTGTGGTGGGGTTCCGTATTGGCATCATCATGTAAGTGCTCAGAGGGTACACACTGTCCCCTGGAGAGGTGATAATGGTTGCCATTAGTTGGGTTTTGCCATTTCTCTCTATGTGACATGGATGCATGTGCAGAGTCATTTGTACTCACCAATGAGCCATGTGTCGCCATGCCTCCCAGCTTCCAGGTCCCGGTTTAGGGGTGACATTCTGAATATGAAACTATCATGGCTTGACCCCGGATAGTTGGCATATACAGAGGTGATGATTCCCTTGGCATCACATACAACCTGCCTGTTTGTCGGCAGGATATTCAATCTGATTCTCAGAAATGTTGATCTAATCACTGGATCGGGAAATAATCGCAGGTATGGTTGTGGTTCATTTAGTTTTCTGTTGTCCTTGTTACAGTATAATGTCCGCTTATAGGAGTTTTTCTGTTCGATGGTTTTGATCCAGTCATTTTGTAGGAGTTTGACTTTGGCATGTTGGGGACGCTTCGTTAAAAGTTCTTGAGATATTTCTTCTTGTTCCATTTCCTTGGTGATAGATTTTTTCCATTTTGATAGAACTGTGGTATTTAAAGTCGCCGTTTTAGTTTTGAGGATGTTGATTGCTGGTGTCTTGTCGTCGGACAGGAGTTTACGATAGATGTCCAGACGTTTCCATCGTACTATGGAGCCGATAGATTGAGTTGCAAGTTCGTACCTTATTCGTGGCATGGGGTACGATTTCGGTAGTGATAGAATCTTACGCCAAAATATAGACTCAAATTTCATCCAGTTTACTTCTTGTGCGTTCAGCATTGTTTCAGTGCCATAAGTTATTATTGGAATGTATTTTTGCTTGTAGTACGCAATTATCGGTTTAAATGAAACCTTTACTTCCTTTACTTTCATCCATCATTTTGGAGTGCATCTGGGCCAATTGTGAAACTGCTTCTGTCAGTGTACCATTGTCAGCATCGTTGGCAGGAATGAACGTGCAGCATGATTGTCCTATCTTTGCGCAGACTCCTCCTTCCATGGCTGTGAGGAGGTCCAATACATATCTGTTCTGAAGTGCTACCATCCTTGTAGCTCGCAGCTCCTCTTTTATTGCGTTGAATCCATTTACTGTATAATTGATGGTCATCATTAGTTCCCATCTAGTTATCTGGAGCCATTTTACGATTGCGTAAGCCTGCAGTCCCGGATGTATTATTGAGGAGAAGAACATTGCTGCTCTGCTGAATAGTCTGTGTTCTGGCGGAATTGAAGTGAGTGCCGTTTCCGACCTTCCCCATAGGTAATTTCCTGTCAGAGGTTCTTGTTGTCTTTTCCTTCTATTTAGGACAGTATCATTGCCGTTGTTCCTGTTCCCTGGCCCCTCCTGAGGTGGTGCAGATCTCTTCTTCCTCTTGTCCCCTTCATCCATTTTGGGAAAGTTCGCCACATTCACATGCTTCTGCGGTACCACTAGTGATGGTACATTGACGTGCACCATCGTGCCTACACCATTCCACAGAGGGGGCAGTGTATGGTATGCCTTTTCTCCACAGGCCCAGTAATTGTCCATTATCACTGCTGTTCCTGCTCCCCCCTCAGGTAACTCCATCACGCTTGCACAGTTGGTGTTGTATCCTACGTCCACCTCTCCTTTATGTTGGTAGCATACCTTAGGCGCAGTCAGCGGCAGTATTGTTATTGGGTCTTCATCCGTCTCTATCCACGTGAGCATGGGTATGTACTTGATCCAAGTCGTCCAACACCTGTGGTTGTGTGCATCGATAGTTGAAATAGTTTCTTTTGTTACCATGTTGCTGCCAATCACTCCTATCTCCCATTTGTTGTCCAGGTACACCTTCTTGTGGTAACTCAAATAAGTCTTGAGGAAGTTGTTTTCGTATGGGTATGAGTCTCGTGTTTTCCACACCATATGCACCACTGTCCCTTGAAATCTTCCTTTCGTTTGGAACAGTGCCAAGTATATTATGCATCGTGCTGTCTTTTCATCTATTTCTGTGGCAACGAATGTTCGAGAAGCGCTCATGGCGTATGGTATTAATGAGCAAACGTAGCAGCTGTCTTCTGTTGTCTGCTTACCAATGCGGGTCATGTGTTGGTACCATATGTTGTTTGAGACGTGTGCTGAATCTTGTATATAATTGTCAATACCTTTATTATCTGAGTATGTGCTGCGTTGAACTCTATTTTGCTTGTGTGCAATTTTACTAGTATCACCTGACGTAACACCTGTTGCAGCTGGGGATGGGGGTGTATTAGGTTTGAGTACAGCAATAAGATTGATAGCATAGCTGTACTGCCATACAGAGGCAGCCAAGAACCCGGTGATCATCAAAATCCCTATTATTTTTATTACAAATGCTAATTTCACCGGCATTTTGCTCTTACCTTGCTGCAGTCCGGCAGCGTATTCTTGCGACGTTAAAGTTGCCCGCCTGAAAATTCTCAATATGCTGGTTATTAAATGTTAGTTGTTGTTTTTTAAGCTCTCCCTATCAAATAGTCATTCAGTGCCCCGGCGAAGAGCTGTTCCCACGCTAATCTAAGCGATCTATCTCTTAGGACAGGCAAGTATGGGTGGAGGTGGGGCATTGAATATTCTATGGCCAAGAGGAATGCTGTGTAGTAGACACGTACCCTTCTTCTTTTCAAGTACATTGGCCTTTTTATTTCATATACAAATTGGTGTGACAATTCTTCTGGGTAGTTATCGTCTGAGGGTACCATCTACTCCTGGGCAGTGAATTTGTTAGTTATCTATTTTCTTAGCAGTACAATAATACGCAGTTCCTGCATGTGCGAGAGAAAAGAAAAGAGAGCATTCACGTGTTTACATGTGTACGTGTGCAAGACAATGTCCTTCAGTTCAGTTATTACTGCAGTGGGGGTAGGGGTCAATGGGCAGGGGGTTTGGGGCTCAACTGGCGGAAGTATCTTTACTCTTTGAGAGTGTGACCATGGGGTGGGCAGTATGGGGATCACCCCTTTCTTCTTCAGTTATTGTCTCTGGGGAATCTGGGGAGTGACAGGGTATGGGAACACTTAGGCCGTTAGCTGTGGTAGAACTCTCCTCCTCCGTTGGTGATGTTGTTGTTGTTCTCCCAATGGACCTGTCGGTGGCGCTGGGACGGGTCTGGAGTTTGTAGATCTTTACATCGTGTAGGTGGTTCCAGGCACGCTTGTCCTGTAGCTTTACTGCTCTCGTTGATACCTCCTCTACCAGATGGGGGCCAGTGAATCGTGGACTGTTCCACTTCCTGTTGAAATTGCGAAGTAGTACGTGGTCACCTTTAGCAATTTTACACAGTCCTTCCTTTTCCAATTCTTTATCCACGTCTTCTTGTTGATTGCTGTTAGACCCGCCCCGTGTGCGCTCGAGCTGTTGAGACACAAACACTACACTAGTAATCAAAGAAGACACATATTGGTACATTTCATCACCAAGAACACTCGCTGTACTCTCGTGGTCGGTAAATGCTCTTGATGTTGGCGTTAGGGGAAGGCGCATTTGACGTCCGGTAACCACCTCGTGAGGGGTGAGGTGGTGGTCGGACCCTGGTCTATTCCTTAGCTCAAATAGGGCTAATGGAAGTCAATATAACCAACTCTTCTTTGTTGTTTGCTGTATCTTTGCAATTGCCTCCCTTAATAGGCCATTCAGGCGTTCACATACACCGTTGGCCTGTGGGTGGTATGCACATGCAAATTTATGCTTGATGTTCAGCAAGGATGTGATGTGCTGGAACATTTCGTTTGCGAAATGTGGGCCATTGTCTGACCTTAACACCTCGCACACTCCCCACCTGGGGAAGACCTCCCTCACTAGGAATTTAGCTGCTCTAAATGCATCTGGGTGTGAACAGGGCCCTGCTTCAATCCACCTCGAGAATGGGCATACTACTACAATCATATACCTATTTCCTTGACATATGTTGATCATATCAACATAGTCAATATGGAGATGCCGGAAAGGTCCCTCTGGCCGGGGTATAGTACCTCTTATCACCTTTAGAGTATGGCCGGCCGTAAACTGTTGACATGTGAGACAATTGCTGATAAAATTTGACACATGAGAATTTAACTCGGGGCAGAACCAGTCTTCCCTAATTCGTGTTGCAATTACTTCCTTGCCTGTGTGGGCTGGATGATGTAGTTGGCTCAGGGCGGTGTTCAAAAGTGCCAATGGTATTACAACCTTTCCAGTGCCACCCTGGCGCCATAGTGCGTCTGTTGGTGACATTGTGCATCCTCTTTTTACCCATATTTCTTTTTCGGCCATTGGTGCAGCCGCTTGTAGCTCCATAATCTGTGTGGCTGGGAGATGGGTGTACCCTTCTCTTATCAACATCTCCTTAGCCATTCCCCTCCCTCTCCCTCTCTGTGACTCTGGGGGGGTTCCATATCTCACCAAAGTATGCAGCATACTTCGCATGTGCGTCTGCTGCTGCATTCCCTTTCGAGACGTGGTCTTCACCATTGGTGTGTGCGGTGCATTTTACTAAAGCTAATTCTTGGGGGTCATTTATTACTTCAATTAGTTCAGCCAATAAGAGGGCATGTTGCACTGGAGTGCCATCAGCTCTCCTAAACCCTCTTCTTCTCCATTTCGACAGCCCTGAGTGGACAGTGGATGTAACATATGAGCTGTCGGAGTATATGGTCACTCGTTTGTCAAAGCTTTCCTTCAACGCCAAGATCAGTGCAACTAATTCCGCTGCTTGAGCGGAGTAATGCTGTGGTAATTGTACACATTTCATAGCCACACACACCGGTACCTCCATCATTTTTACCACTGCTGCCCCAGTTCTCCTTATACCATCCCTTTGGTCGATAGTTGATGACCCATCAATAAACAGGAGCTCACCTCCCTCTAGTGCGTTTTCTTCAACCTTTCTAGTACATGAGTACATTTCAGTTATTTGCGTACAGTCGTGGGCATAATCTCCCTCCTCAATTACTTCTGCTAGGAACCTTGCAGGGTTGACCGTGCTACATCTAACAATTGATAGTTCAGCTCTGGATAGGATGATCTCATAACCTGATGCCCTCTGCGTGGTTAGGGTGGACTTAGGTTTATTCAATATTGCAAATAGTGCATGCTCCACAAACAGTGTAGTTGGGCACCCCATTGTTATTGCTGATGCTTTTTCTATTGCAAAAGCAGCTGCGGCGAGACCTTGTTCGCAAGGGAAATGACCTAACATCACAGGATCCAAGTGGCCACTGTAAAATGCTACTGGTTTGTAGCCCATGCTTGTTTTTTGAGCCAACACTGCTTTCATTACTGCTGAATCGCAATGTGAAAATATAAAAAATTGTCGCTCATAGTCTGGGGATGCCAGTACCGGAGCAGTTGATATCGCATCTTTCAATTCATCAAAAGCTTCTTTCATTTCCATCGTCCACCACAGCTTTTCTCCCCTTTATTAGCTTCCCTTAACGCCTCAAGCAGGGGTCCTATGTACGAACTGTAATCAAATACCCATGCTCTACAGTAGTTGCACAGCCCCAGGAACTGCTGCAGTTCCCTCACTGTTTGTGGCATTGGAGTGTTTGAAATGGCCTGTGCTCTTTGTGGTGCAATCTTTCTTCCATGTTGGGATATAAGCTGACCAATGTAAAGTACCTGTCATTGACAGTACTGTATCTTTTCCATGTCTACCTTGTAACCTTTTTCAGCCAATACTGTCAACATCTTTAAGGAGTCCTCTCTGCATGTTCTTTCGTTTGTACTGCAAATTATTATGTCATCCACATACTGCAACACTGTGCTTTCCACTTCAATGTTACCCAAATCCATCTGTATTACTCTATTGAAAATTGAGGGTGATTCGCAATACCCTTGTGGCAATCTGGTGTGCTTCCACTTTGTGTTTCTGTAAGTGAAGCTTGTCAGATCTTCTGAGTCTGGGTGCAAGGGTATTGAGAAAAGAGCATTTTTAAGGTCGATCACTGTAAATCGTGATGCTTCTGCTGGAATGCCACACAATATTGTGGCCGGGTTTGCTGCTATGGGATATTCTGCTTCTACTATGTCGTTCAAGGGCCTGAGATCCTGTATGAAGCGCCAAGACCCCCCTTTAGCCTTGCACACTGGGTATACAGCCGTGTTACATGGTGATTCTGAGGGGACCAAAATGCCATTATTTATAAGGGCCGTTATGGTTTCATATATGCCCTCATCTGCCTCTTTTGATAGCGGGTACTGTTTCACTCTGGGGAGTATTGCACCTTTTTTCAATTTTATCCTTACTCCCCCTATACTTTTTATGCACCCCACATCATAAGGGCTAGTAGTCCACAATGATTTGGGTACCTTTGACATATCCTCCTTAAAGAAGGGGACTGGGGTGCATGCGGGTGCCTCAAGTGCCATTGCAATTTTCTGTGCTACTTGTTTGTAAGCCACTCTTAGCCATATTTCCACACTCATCATAAACACCATTTCACCCTCCTCCTTTTCTTCTGAGAACAGCTCCTCATCTGACACCTGGGTGAGCCTACATCCTTCTGCTAGTGCTATCACTGCCCTCCATGCTCTTCCTTCTCTGTCTTGGGCATGTACAGCAATGTAATCAGTTGTTGCAATAATGCTCTCAATGTCCATTAGAACCACCTTCCCCTCTGGTTCATTAACAGGTGTTTCTGGTCTGAACAGATACGCTGCTGGCCTCCTCCATATTTTCCCTTCTATCCCTGGCATCCATGCAAATGCCATATCTGTCCCATACTGGAATAGTTCGCCATCTACTGGCTCCGCCCTAATCGCTGTCTGTCCGCAGTATGCTTGCATAATCTGTCGTGCTGTGAGCATGTTAATCCCTGGAGTAGAGCAAATTATGCCGTCCTCAGTAAAGGAGATCGTCATATTCAACCTGTTCATTATGTCTCTCCCCAGTATATTTACTGGTGAGGCACTATAATATAGAAGTGGAACTGACATGTCATAATCTCCAATAGATAAGGGAATGTTATCAGTAAAGGGAACCAACCCTCTAGCCCCAGAGAATCCTTGGGTGTTCATGGCTTCGCCTGACATCTTAAATTTACCTTCCCTTATGCAAGACCGGGTCGCCACGGTGTCAACAAGGAATGATAACTTTTTGTCCTATCGTTACCTCTATGCGTGGTTCCTCCGCACTATTAGGTGTTACTGACAGGATGGGACACACCAAGGCCGTCTGTGGGCTGTCCTATTGAGGGTACAACGATTGGCCATTTCTTGTGTAAGGGTTGTGTCCCAAGACCGTCACCCTACCCAGTTGTGTTTGTTGTGCTTGGGGTTGTTGTGTCATCGCTACCTGTTGTTGTGGCAGTGAATACGTCTGTGGCTGTTGTTGTGTTATTAGTTGTTGTTGTTCATTTCCCTGTTGCAACATCTGCTGTTGCTGTATGCCCTGCTGTTCCTGTGAGGACCTTGGTTGTCCCTGTTCACTCCATGATGGTGTTCCTGGTCTAACTCTACACGTGCGTGACATGTGCCCTAATAGTCCACAACTCCAACACACCGGTGGTTCCCTACTCTGCCATGGGAAGCTCCCTGAGTTGTCCTGGTATACTGGTTGCCCTGTGGGGTAGGAATTTCTAAGTCCTCCCACCTGCTGTTGGGTGTTATATCCGTATCCTCTCCCTCTCATAATTCCTCCTCTCCCCCTGTTATAATTATAATACCCAGCTCCTTGCATTGGGTGTCCTCCTCCCATGTTGGTTGTGTATGGTTGGACTGGCGGCGCCTGTTGTGTTATAGTCTGTAAAGGTGGTATTTGGGAGGAATCTTGTGCAGCCACTACTTGTGTGGGGCTTTGGGTCATTGTTGTAGGCGTAGTTATTAGTGCCCCTTCCATTGTGTATTTAGTAAGCTTTTTCTGTACTAGTTTAGCCTCTTCCGTTTTCCTGTCCTCTTCCTTTTGTTTCATTTTTCCTTGCCATGTCCTGCAATGATGCACTATAGTCAGTTGTATTTCTGGCCATGGTTTTGCTTCCATTCCCACTACTTTCTTTAATTGTTTCTGAACTCCTTCTGGGAGCCCTTGTACTAGTATATGATAAAATATTGCTGGTGTTTTATCCCATTGCTCTCTAGTTTCCATGCGCCACTACTCTTGTATTTCCTGGATATAATCAACAGGATCTTCATTCTCACGCATCTTGCGGGAGGTAATTGCTCCTATGTCTGATGTGTCTGGGTACTGTACCCTGAGTGCCTGCCATAGTGCATGTCTGCAGTTTGCGAATGGTGCCCCATCATGCGATGTGTTTGTTATTGTTACCCCAGGGAATCCCGCTCTCTTCCAAATGTCATCCGCTGTATCCCCTAATATCGATATTAGAAGGCCCTTTACATCCCCTACTGCCAGTTTCTGTCCTGTGGTGTGTTTTTCCATTTCATATATCCGCTTACCCGCACCTCCACTTAATGATGGGAGCCTGCATTTTATATTGTCTTTGTCTGTATGCTTCCAAGGGACATACTGTGGTCTAACCCCTCCTCTCTCCAGAAGTGGCATTAAGTTATGTCTCGTTTTACCCTTTGTGTTCCATAATATCGAGTCCTCACACCCTTCCTCCTCTTCCCTTTCTTCTACATCGTCAATTTCGTCCGTATTTCCCCTGCTCGTAACTCTTTCTTCTCCATCTTTTCCCCTTCTTCCATCATTTCCTGTATTTAATGTGGGCATGTGTATTAGTCTTTCCTGCCTGCGCCTAGGGAGGTCCCTAAGCCGACATGCATAGGGTGTCAGTCGTCTGTGAAGGGCGCGAGTTTTATTGTGCGTACCGAGCGTGAGGTGGTTGAGCATGTAGGGTGCGATGGGGGAGGGCGTGGTGGGGATGGTGCGGGCTCATGTGTCTGTCTTTCCGCTATTCCTTGCTCTCCCTCCTCACTTCTCTCCAGCTCATCCGTTCTCCTACTGATCCAAGGTGAGTCTGTGTTGGTCCAGGTGATGTATAGTTTATCTAAGCTTTCCCTTTCACTGTTTCTTCCTTCCTTCTCCACTCCTTCTTCTTCCTCACTACAAAAGTCAGTCATAAACGGCACCCCCCACTCGGTCGTTTTCCCCTTCATTGTTACTGTTTGTAAGTCTATTAGGTCCAGTTCTCCTTTTCCTCCTTTATCAACCGTTCCCCTTTGTGCTGATGTTGTTGCTACTCCTGTGTTTCTATATACATCCCCCCATGCTTCACTCTCCCTTCTCCTATCTTCTCTTTCTCCTTCATTTCTCTCCTCCATCTCCCTACTATTTTCCTCCCTTTTCCTTTTTAATTCCTCCATCACTTCACTGCTCATCTGTTCCAATATTCTTTCATCTTCTTTCTTCCTTTCCCATTTCACCCTTTCCCTTTCTACTATACTCTCTATCACCCTCCCTTCTTCGTATTTCTTAGTTGTTTCTGATAGTAATCTCCTCTTCCACATTGCCATTTCTTTTTCTTTTTCTTCTTCTTCCCTTTTCTTTTCTCGCAGCATTACTCTTGATACCCTTTCTGCTGCTGCTTTTACCCTTTCAGCTTCTCTCCTTTGCTCCTCATTTCGTTCCCTTATTTTTTCCAATTCGTTCTTACCTTCTTTCCTTTTCCTCGCTCTCTCTCTCTCCTCCCTCTCGAGCTGTTTGATCAATTCATTCTGCTCATCCCTTAACTTTGCTAGTCGTTCCTCCAAAATCTCTTCCTTTTGTCGTAACAGCTCTTCCCCCCTCATTTCACTCTCCCTGGTATTATCCTCGTCTGTTTTCTTTACTACCTCCTTCTCTTCTCCTGTTAATGAACCTCGTAATTTTAATAATATCTGTGCAGCTACCCACTCATCATTTCCTATTTCCACATTTTTTTCTTCTCCAGTCCTCCCCTCCCCTGCTGACATCTTCCTATGAGCCACATATGGTGGAGGGCTGTATGCCGGGTTCGAGTATCCCTCAGCCGCCCTTAACTGTCCTTTTTCTATTTCTCCTAATTCTCTTAAACGGTACAACCCCCTCCCTCTGTTTTCACTCCCTTTGCTAGGGGTGTATCGTTGCTCGCTTCCTTTTTTATTTCATCTGATGTATTATTCTTTTCTCCTCCCTCTCGTCCGTTCCCCGTGTTCTTTGGGTCTTCACTCCCCTTTTTCCCATCCTCTCCTTCCTCCTTAATCTCTTTTTCTTCCAGTATTTCCCCCACAGTGAACATTCCGTTTGGTCCTGGTCGGGACCCTTGGAACATCCTCCATAAGTTAAACACCTCCACGTTGTTTGCCAACTTCTTCCCTTTGTATGTATTGTGCAGATGGTTTAACAGTGAATGTTGGGCATATGGATCGAAGCTACCATTAGGCGGCCACGGTGTTAGCATTTTGTTATCCGTCCCCTGGGTCCATTCTATGCTATACTTAATTAGTTTCTCCCTATGGGGTGGCAGTGTTGTGCATATGTGTTGTAGTGGGGTAGTGAGGGTGTTCCCCCACCCTCCTGATCCAGTCCCGTATGACATAATAGCGCTCCACTTGTTACCCTTCCCCTATCTGGTAGTGGTTATCTCACTAGCAGTGTACAATATACAACCTTATATCGTTACCTGGCCCCGTAAGTTTGGGGACTTACGATAGTCCGCTAAGGAAAATTATAAAAAATATAGTATTTTACATTTGTATATTTTCTTCTGTCTTTTTTTCTTTATACGACACCCTTACGGCCCCCTGCGGCCGAGGCGCACGTAGCCCCCTGCGGCTGCGTACCCCTTATGACGTTCTTATACAGTCGTCCTATTTTCACGTGCTCCTCCTCCTTCTTCTACACTTGCCGTGGCCGGCGTTCTCCGTGCACAGCCACATCCCCCGTTTCGCCTTTCCCCGATCAACTCATTTACCGTTTATCTCCGTTTCCACTCCCTTACCACACTTCTCTTCCCCACCACTCTCAAAACAAAGATGCCTTGTGCTCGCGATATCCTATGAAAGCCCTACTGGTGACGTCACCGATCTCTTCGAGCTACTGGTAAGTTCTTCATATATTCTTTAAGTTCAAAATACACTTGCAATCTACCCACGTTAACCTTACAGCTGTCTTCCTGTCACTCCTGGAACAAGGTAACCAATAATATAATCGGACTGCGCACACTGCGTCGCCTCGCGTGTGATACGCCCCTCGACAGGAGGGCTTAACCAGCCAATTATCTTCCGTATTGGGCAACTAACTAGCTACCCCCTACAGGGAAACGTCATCTACCTATCGAGTTTCTTGCTCGAACAATAGGGACCCTCATCTACTCATTGATCAATAAATGCCAAATCGTAGGAAACCACACACACCCACCCTTACACGTAGTCGCGATCTAGGCCAATCAGTTTCTACGAGCGGCCGCACGTGATGTTTTCGTGCTCCGCCCCCTCCCTCGCGTAACGTAGCCGACTGCTCTCGCACTCGTTCGGCTACCATTCATTCCATTGCCAACACTAAATTGTCAAACCTTCGCGCGCACCTGTGCAACACCTCCCACCTCCCGTATTTAATTCCTCCCCCCTCCCTCACAATCTCACATTGCTTGTTGTGCGTGGCATGCTCACCAAGTTCTCTTGATGCGGGGCCGCTCGACTGCGTGCACCCCTCCAAGCGGCTCGCCACCTCCCCTCGTCTGGACCACGTCTGGACACTCGCCAACCGCGGGCGGGATACTTCTCAACCGGCTCCCGAGGGCCAATATCCGGATTGCGCTGTCCGGTCTTCTCGCAGCTCCGCAATGGTCCTGTAGTCCTCAGAAGGGGGCAACGGCAGAGGGGGCCGCGCCGCTGGGCCTCCTCGCAACGGGAGTACCTGGAAAAAGTAAAAATAAAAAAGCAGATCTTAAACAGATCTCAGCAGTGCCTCCAACTTGTCGGGGGGGAAATTCTGCCGGGGTCGGCCGGGCCGTCTACAGACCTCCGGGCAGGGAGGCCCCTACTCCTCCCTTATATCCCAAAAGAGATAGAGTATGAGACACACGCAAGAAGCAAGGTGACTCTGCTGTTTATTATACAAAAACGGCAGGGATGGGTCAAGGATCGTACGCGTCCGTCCTGACACACACACAATCGTGGGGCTCGCAGGCCCTTTTTACCTTAGTATGACGCGCTACTTGCGTCACCTTGGAAAGTTAGCAAAAAACCTATCGCCACTCTTAATCGGTTGCTCGAGTGGTAGGGTTAGTATAGCATACGTATAGAGAACAATGTTAGTGGTCAAAGGTTAGTCAGGTGATATATCTGGGTTGTCCCTACAATTAGATACATGAAAATTGTTACATGAAGACCCCTGATGATTGGTTAATGTTAATGGCGTCAGTGATAAGAGCCCCATGTTCTGATTGGTGCGCCCGCGAGCTTCCCAGTCTGGGACCATCGCTGTTCCCAGCTCTTGGTGTACCTGTCATTTGCAACAATGTTTCACTATGAGTACGTGCAGACAATGTGAGGACTTATTCATAAACTGGAAGGCCGACTACTCCCCCTGTCGCAGATGTCCATTGAGCCTTTTAATTGTATCTGCCTTGTGTCTTGTAACGAGGGATCCAGACGCCTTTTCTGGTCTTGGCATCCTGTCAGGTTCGGCTCGGTCACGTCAGGTGGGACCGTGTTTGAGGCAGAATTCTGCACAATTAATATTGTTTTTTCACTGTGTGCCTGGTTTAATTTGCAGGTGTGACTTTAACGTTGGTGTGCGGCGTGCGAGGTTGCAACATCGTGCCCTTGATGGTCTGCTTTCGGAATGTGGGTTTGCAACATTGCGACCTTGGCTGTTTGCTTTCGCTGGGCTCATTCTGCAGGATCAGCAACCTGACTCTTGTTCTTTTAACGTCCATGGAAGCTCTTGCTTGCGGCCTACTTAGGCCTGGTGTATAGGTGGAACCGTTTGGTGCACAGGCGCTTTAGGTTATAGTATCATATTGTCTTACGACCAGTATCGTGTCTTCGTTATATTTCTCATTACGTCACCTGGGTTTAGGAGAAGCGTAAGCAAGCTCTTTAGATGGGTTCATGATGCGTCTTGCGTTTCTGCATTTTGAGAGCCTATGTGGAAAATAATAAGGATGCACGTCCGTGAGTATGTCTGTCGCCTACGTCATAGCACTGAGTATATTCTTCGTGTCGATTGGTGCGGGAGTGTCCAGTGTGTATATTTGCACAGGTGTGCTGACCGTTGACTAGGTCGTCATGGCATCTCTAACGACGTGTAGGTTTTAGTCTAGTTGATCCGTGCCGCAGGTGTCGGCATGGCCAGGGCGAGCTGCTGGGCAGGCAGATGGACACATCCGTATGTTCTTGTACCAGGGTATTTGGTCGTCTGGTAGATGGGCAAACTCTTCTCGTGGCGGGTGCCTGGGCCGTGACCCTTTAGGCCAAGCGCGAGAGGGGAAGGACGGGAGCCTGGTCTTCCATTCTCCCACTTCATGCTTCTAAATGTTTTTTCTGTTTTTCCTTTTTGTTTACTTCAACTACTAAAAAATACTTGAATCCATATTTTTTGTGTTAGGATAAACTGCTTCAATGCATTTTGGACATATCCTAGAAAAGTCTGATTGTCAATATCAGTCAGAGGCACTCGATCTTTATGAAAAATGTTTACACTATCAAATTTGAAATTTGCATTAACTAAAGATGTCATTCCAACATCCTGCCAAAAAAACTTGTGCAGCTTTGTTAACATTGTGCCTTTGTTTTCTCAATTTGTGGGCAAAGTAAATGTGAACACCTTCACATGTGTCTCCGAGCGATGCGTGAAAAACAATTTTCAAATGTGCAAATAGTTCTATTAGCTTTCCAAATGTATCCTTTATGGCAAACTGTAATGACATCCTGGTAAAATAGCTGAAACTATTGCCTCCACAGTGAACAGAAATGATATTGGCTGTTTCAAATTAACCATACTCTCACAAACGGGAGCTATTCCGCCCATGAAACTTGTAATTGTTCTAATCCAAGATTCTCAGACAATCCACAGTGCTCTGAATACACCTTCAGCCAATGGATCCAAGAGTCTCCGATAATCCATACACTCGTGTTCATCAAAGACATAGGCCCTCATTCCGAGTTTGGAGGTAAGTAACGTCCCTTAACGGCATGGTGCAAATAGCGTGTCCATGCTGGCACCAGTCCGCTAATAAAGGACTATTACGACTTTGCGGGCACGAGCTTTGCACCATACCGTTAAGGGACGTTACTTACCTCCGACTCGGAAGGAGGGCCTATGTCTTTGATGAACCAGAGTGTATGGATGAGTTTAGGCACAGATTACACATCCGACATAGTACAATGCGTCAATAGCGGTAACTGTAAATAACGGTGACTGTAATTAGCGAACACCGCTATTTATGGTCACTGCTAAATGGCGGAACTGGAAATAGCTTCATCGCACAGGAACGGAAAGGAGCACAGCGGCCATCTTTAAAAACACAATCCATTGCCATCCTCAGCACACAGGACCCCTGGGACACTGCTGATCGACTGAAAAGTACCCCCTACAAGCCAAGAATGCTTAAAGCTCTGAAGAAGGGATCTGCTGCCACAGAAAGGAGAGATTTAACCAGGATGAACTGTAGATGCTTGTGGACACTTTGCATGAGCATGCAGGCACAGTCTTCAGCAGCAACATGAGGAGCTAGGCAGTGCTGCGTAAAAAGGAGATCTGGGCACTTGTTTCCCAGAAGGTTAGTGCAGTGGGCAACACACCCCGCACAGTGAAAGACTGCCGTAAGCGGTGGGATGATCTCCGCCTAAGGGTGCGCAACATATTATCGGTAAATCGCACCCAGCCCATGGAAAGTGGAGGAGGACCAAGTTCACCCATTAAGCTCAACCCGTGGGAGGACACATGTGAGAGCATGATTGGTTCGGAATCGATTGAAAGCGTAGGTGAGATGGAGTGTGGCGCCACCTTCTCATGCCTGTAGAGGAGGGCCCCACCAAACTGGCCGAGGCAGCAAAATCGTGCCTTCAACAGGCCAAAGGCCTGCTCGTTGATCACACGTGTACAGGTGTGGGAACGATTGTAGTCCTCCTTGTGCCTGTTCTGTCGGTTTCGGACAGGGGTGAGGAGGCACGGCTTCAAGGGATAGCCACCATGACCTGCATGAGAGGGGAATGAAGGTAAATGTTCGCCAAATCGTGATGGACAGCTGTACTAGTCACACATGCCTGCAGGTAATCGTTGCCCACATGCACATGTCCCTGGATGCATTGCCCCCATTTTAAGTCCCTCTATGTGTCCTGTGCCATAGACTAATGGTGTGGGTCGCATCTTCAAGATGATACATGGTGTGCACTGACATCTTGTTGCACATGCATCGTGTATGCATACAACAGTGTTGGAGTCAAATTAGTGATGTGTTGTTTTCTGTGAGATTTACATGGAGGGAGCGTTGGCAATAGTCTGTGCAATATTGGGCATTCAACGCTGATCATTCCCATGGTGAAATGCAGCACTCCTGTGGGTGTGCCAACCCGGTGTCACACTGTGGATTCCCTATTTTGTTCAGTTCAATGCACTCCCAGGGATGATTGTCCTGTGTGGTGATATGCTGGAGACAGCAACATAGTGCATATGCACTGCATGGTGCAGGATGGCCTTACGGAGGGTGAGGGCCGCTGATGAGTGGTGCATGTGTTGTGGGATGTGGGGTGGTTTCCTGTTAATCATGTTGTGATAGGTGTCGACCTTACTTCATTACTATGGGATTTGGGTGTCATGTACCGTTTGTGATGCCTTGGGCACAGTGTTCGGTGATGTGCACATCATGCAGTCACATCAACATTCCCACCCAGGTGGAGTATGAACCCCCCCATTCCCACCCAGGTGGAGTATGCATCCACCCACCTCACAACCCTGATGCACTGCCATGGCCCAGTCAGGCAACTCACCAAGCAGCCAGGCACGTCGTCCAACATGTCGCACCATGAAGCGTGGTAGCGTGGAGTTCCGCAGGACCATAGAGTCATGAGTTGATCCGGAATATCGGGCACAACAATGTGTGATGATCTTGCTGGCGTTGCATACCATCTGCACATTGATGGAGTGGTATTGCTTGCGGTTGTGATACACCACCTACATGGCATGCAGGACCACCAACTCCACGTGGGTGCAGCCGAGGACACCTACAAAATTTTGCATGCTTGCCGGTGCATGGAAGGCAACTTTTGTATCGAATATCTCCTGGGGAGTCCGTGGTAGGCATATGTAGTCCCTTGTGTGCTTGAGGAGGGAATCTAGTACTTGGTTCAGAATCCGGAAAAATAAGGGTTGTGATATGACATGCATGTGCCCCACTGTGTGCTGGTAGGTGCCTTGGCAAGGAAGTGGAGCACAGACACTACCTTCAGTAGAGGGGGGATGGTGGTGCGTATTTCAGTGAGGCTCACTATGTTGTTGTGTATCAGGTCCACTATGGTGGTGATGCTGTCCCGGTCCAGCCGGTATAGAGTGTGGATCTGCTCAGGGGTTAGATTGAAAGGACTGGCTCTGATGCAAGGGATTGGGGGCTGCCAGCGTGGTAATGGTGGCTGCACTGGTGGGCCATGCAGGGCCTGTATCACCCTCTTTCTTCTCCTACGTCTCCTCTGTGGTGGCCGCTGTTGTTGTTGTTGATGTTGAGGCAATGCAAGCAGGTCTTCCAGCTCCAGTAATGCTACTACTAATGGAATCATCTTGGTGTGGGAGGGGGTGTGGTGTGTAGGTGTGCTCCTTTTGTACTGGGCCTGACTCCATTGCCCTCATCTGTGCTGATTGTGTGCACCTGTGGCACTTGAAATCACTGCTCAGGGCTCTTTACGGCAGGTCGGCGATGATGGTATTTACGGCATGCTGGTAGGCACTTTTTCTCCCTTCATGAGGCCGTTATTGGCATGTCCACCTCACTTGTGATCTACTCCAGTTTACGGCATGCTGCTAATGTCACCATGGTGGGTCGCGTGCGCGCACCCAGTCCGCTATTAATGGCATCGTACTTTATGGTGCCGTTAATAGCGGTCTGGTAGGTCAGAATAGCCTGTAGCGGTAAGCAATGCCGGTAATCCTTTTCCGGCATTGTTTTTCCCTTACCTCCGAACTCGGAATGAGGGCCACAGTGTCACAATATCTACCCCTACAACGTCTGCCTCCACCAATCCAGTAACCCAATCACATGCAAGTGCCCCCTTACCCTCTCAATGGGCTCACAGGACTCCAGCAAGCACCTTAACATGGGGAACCTGGAAACAACCCAGCTGGACCAGGGCATGGCGCGCCTGGCACCAGCTACATTGCTAAACACTGGGCTGAACAGCCAACATAGAGGGATAGCAGTCCTACAAGAATTCATGGGCAGCGGTCTAATCTCTGGGTGTGGCTGACTATTTAAGCCACACCCAGGCATGATTCCACGCTTCGCGTTGAATTGCCCAAAGGCAAAGAAACATTCACCATGTCTCAGGTGATTCCTCAGCCATCCACAGCAGCCACTGAGATCTACGTTCCCTCCAGTCTTCTTTGAGTTCCCACTTACCTGTTTCTGGCTCCCACGACGTCCCCAGGTTCTTCCAGAATTTAAGCGGGCTGGCGGCTTCAGTCTTCGGATCCGCGTCTCCCGGCTTCCGTGATGGTCCTGTAGTCCTCAGAAGGGGGCAACGGCAGAGGTGGCCGCGCCGCCGGGCCTCCTCGCAACGGGAGTACCTGGAAAAAAATAAAAATAAAAAAGCAGATCTTAAACAGATCTCAGCAGTGCCTCCAACTTGTCGGGGGGAAATTCTGCCGGGGTCGGCCGGGCTGTCCGTAGACCTCCGGGCAGGGAGGCCCCAACTCCTCCCATATATCCCAAAAGAGATAGAGTATGAGACACACGCAAGAAGCAAGGTGACTCTGCTGTTTATTAGACAAAACGGCAGGGATGGGTCAAGGATCGTACGCGTCCGTCCTGACACACACACAATCGTGGGGCTCGCAGGCCCTTTTTACCTTAGTATGACGCGCTACTTGCGTCACCTTAGAAAGTTTAGCAAAAAACCTATTTCCACTCTGGATTGGTTACTCGAGTGGTAGGGTTAGTATAGCATACATATAGAGAATGGTGTTAGTGGTTGAGGGTTAGTCAGGTGGTATACTTGGGCTGTCCCTTCAATTTGATACATGAAAATTGTTACATGAAGACCTCTGAGGATTGGTCAATGTTAATGGCGTCAGTGATAAGAGCCCCATGTTCTGATTGGTCCGCTCGCGAGCCTCCCAGTCTGAGACTATCGCTGTTCCCAGCTCGCGGTGCACCTGTCATTTGCAACAATGTTTTACTATGGGTAGGTGTAAACAATGTGAGGATTTATTCATATGTTGGGAGGTCGACTACTCCCACTGCTGCAGATGTCCAATGAGTCTTTAAATTGTATCTGCCTGTGTCTTGAAACGCGGGATTCGGCGGTCTCCTTCCTCCTGGGCTTGGCATCCTGTCAGGATTGGCTTTGTCACGTGAGGTGGCACCGTGTTTGAGGCAAAATTCAGCACAATTAATATTGTTTTTCCCACTGTGTGCCTGGTTTATCTTGCAGGTGCGACCTTGGCGTTGGCTTGCGGCGTGCGAGATTGCAACATCGTGCCCTTGGCGGTGTGCTTTCGCCGGGCTCATTCTGCAGGGTCAGCAACCGAGCTCTTGCTCATTCAATGTTCATGGAAGCTTTTGCTTGCGGCCTACTTGGGCCTGGTGCATAGGTGGAACCGTTTGATGCAGAGCGCTTTAGGTTACGGTATCATATTGCTCTATCCTCAGTATCGTGTCTCCGTTATATTCTTCATTATGGTACATGGTTCTTAGAAGAAGCGTGAGCAAGCCTTTTTAGATAAGTTCATTATGCGTCTTGCGTTTCTGCATTTTGAGAGCCTATGTGGAAAATAATAAAGATGCACGTCCGTGGGTATGTCTGTCGCCTACGTCATAGCACTGAGTATGTTCTTCGTGTGGATTGGTGTGGGAGTGTCCGGTGTGCATGTTTGCACAGGTGTGCTGACCGTTGGCTAGGTCGTCATGGCATCTCTAACGACGTGTAGGTTTAGTCGAGTTGATCCATGCCGCAGGTGTCGGCATGGACAGGGCGGGCTGCTGGGCAGGTAGGTGGGCACATCCGTATGTTCCTGTACCAGGGTATTTGGTCGTCTGGTAGATAGGCAAACTCCTCTCGTGGCGGGTGTCTAGGCCGTGATCCTCTAGGCCAAGCGCGAGAGGGGGAGGGCGGGAGCCTGTTCTTCCATTCTCCCACTTCAGTCCCCCCTCTGGTCGACTTGTCGACCACAAACATATCCTTTTCTTTATCTCCTCTTACTCTCCATATTTTAGTTATTCCTCCCAAATGTCCATAGTGGTTAACATGGTCTTCAAATGACCAATACATATATGCACAGGTTCCTCCAGGAGTGCAGTATACCCATTTCCCTATGTAGCTCCTTGGGTTTCTTGGGTTATCGAGCTTCACAGATGGTGGGTCCAGGTGGTTGGTGATGATCTGGTTGCGCAACTTCTCTCTCTCTTTTATGATTGTGCCTGTGTGTTTGCCTTCATCTGTTGGCATCAAGAGGTGCATACCAACCATTTCGATCATCTCGTCTGTGGTGCGTGCCTTCCGGGCCTTCCAAAATCTTATTATGAGCAGTGTAGCTCCAGCCAAAATAGTACATCCAACTATAATCTTCAGTCCATCTGACTGCCAAGATGGCATCCATGACCATAATATTGAAAACCAGCTCTCATCCTTTTTCACACCTTTACTTTCATCCATCATTTTTGAGTGCATCTGGGCCAATTGTAAAACTGCTTCTGTCAGTGTACCATTGTCAGCATCGTTGGCAGGGATGAATGTGCAGCATGATTGTCCTATCTTAGCGCAAACTCCTCCTTCCATTGCTGTGAGGAGGTCCAGTACATATCTGTTCTGTAGTGCTACCATCCTCACTGCTCGCAGTTCCTCTTTTATTGCGTTGAATCCATTTACTGTAGAGTTAATTGTCATCATTAGTTCCCATCTAGTTATCTGGAGTCATTTTGCGTTTGCGTAAGCCTGTAGTCCCGGATGTATTATTGAGGAGAAGAACATTGCTGCTCTGCTGAATAGTCTGTGTTCTGGCGGAATTGAAGTGAGTGCTGTTTCCGACCTTCCCCATAGGTAATTTCCTGTCAGAGGTTCTCCTTGTCTTTTCTTTCTATTGAGGACAGTATTATTGCCGTCGGTTCTGCTCTCTGGCCCCTTCTGAGGTTGTACATATCTTTTCTTCCTTTTGTTCCCAATCCATTTTGGGGAAGTTCCCATATTGACATGTTTCTGGGGTACCACTACATTAACGTGCACCATTGTGCATATACCATTCCACAGAGGGGGCAGTGTGTGGTATGCCTTTTTTCCACAGGCCCAGTAATGGTCCATTACTACTGCTGTTCCTGCTCCCCCCTCAGGTAACTCCATCACTCTTTCACAGTTGGTGTTGTATCCTACGTCCACCTCCCCTTTATGTTGGTAGCATACCTTAGGCGCAGTTAGTGGCAGTATTGTTATTGGGTCTTCATCCTTCTCCATCCACTTGAGCATGGGTACGTACTTGACCCAAGACATCCAACATCTATGGTTGTGTCCATCAATAGTTGAAATATTTTCTCTTGTTACCATGTTGCTGCCCACCACTCCTATGTCCCATTTGTTGTTCATGTACACCTTCCCTGTTATTATCATTAGTGGTCTTTCCCAACATCCGTTTTTACCAGGGACTTCAGTGGCGTACCAATCACATGGTAGGTACTGTAGTGTTACTTTCTTTGTTTCTCCTTTTTCAGGACCACTTGTTATGTATCTGAATACTTCAGCATGTAAACTGCTCTTGTGGTAACTCAAATAAGTCTTGAGGAAGTTGTTTTCATATGATTATGTATCTCGTGTTTTCCACACCAGTTGCACCACTGTCCCTTGAAATCTTCCCTTCGTCTGGAACAGTGCAAGGTATATTATACATTGTGCTATTTTTCATCTATCTCCGTGGCAACAAATGTTCGAGAAGCGCTCATGGCGTATGGTATTAATGAGCAAACGTAGCAGCTGTTTTCTGTTGTCTGTTTACCTATGTGGGTCCTGTGTTGGTACCATATGTTGTTTGAGATGTGTGCTGAATCTTGTATGTAGTTGTCAATACCTTTATTATCTGAGTATGTGCTGCATTTAACTCTATTTTCCTTGTGTGGGATTTTACTATTATCACCTGACGTAACACCTGTTGCAACTGGGGGTGGGGGTGTATTAGGTTTGGGTACAGCAATAATATTGATAGCATAGCTGTACTGCCATACAGAGGCAGCCAAGAACCCGGTGATCATTAAAATCCCTATCAATTTTATTACAGATGCTAATTTCACCAGCATTTTGCTCTTACCTTGCTGCAGTCCGGCAGCTTATTCTTGCGACGTTACAGTTGCCCGCCTGAAAATTCTTAATATGCTTGTTATTAGTGTTAGTTGTCGTTTTTAAGCTCTCCCTATCAAGTAGTCATTCAGTGCCCAGGCGAAGAGCTGTTCCCACGCCAATCTAAGCGATCTATCTCTTAGGGCAGGCAAGTATGGTTGGAGGTGGGGCATTGAATGTTCTATGGCCAAGAGGAATGCTGTGTAGTAGACACGTACCCTCCTTCTTTTCAGGTACGTTGGCCTTTTTATTTCATATACAAATTGGTGTGACAATTTTTCCAGGTAATTATCGTCTGAGGGTACCATCTACTCCTGGGCAGTGAATTGGTTAGTTATCTACTTTCTTAGTAGTACAATAATACACTGTACCTGCATGTGCGAGAGAAAAGAAAGAGAACATTCAGGTGTTTACATGTGTATATGTGCAAGACAATGTCCTTCAGTTCAGTTATTACTACAGTGGGTAGGGGGTCAATGGGCAGAGGGTTTGGGGCTCAACTGGCGGAAGTCTCTTTACTCTTTAATCGTGTAACCATGGGGTGGGTGGTATGGGGATCACCCTTTTCTTTTCTAGTAGTTGTCTCTGGGGAATCTGAGGGGTGGCAGGGTATGGGGACACTTAGGCCGTTAGTTGTGGTAGAAGTCTCTTCCTCCGTTGGTGACGCTGTTGTTGTTCTTCCAGTGGCCCTGTCGGTGGCGCTGGGGCGGGTCTGGAGTTTGTAGATCTTTACGTCGTGTAGGTGGTTCCAGGCACGTTTGTCCTGTAGCTTTACTGCTCTCGTTGATACCTCCTCTACCAGATGGGGGCCAGTGAAGCGTGGGCTGTTCCACTTTCTGTTGAAATTGCGAAGTAGTACGTGGTCACCTTTAGCAACTTTGCACAGTCTTTCCTTTTCCAATTCTTTATCCGCATCTTCTTGTTGATCGCTGTTAGACCCGCCCCGCGTGCGCTCAAGCTGTTGAGACACAAACACTACACTAGTAATCAAAGAAGACACATATTGGTACATTTCATCACCAAGGACATTTGCAGTACTCTCGTGGTCGGTAAATGCTCTTGATGTTGGCGTTAGGGGAAGGCGCATTTGACGTCCGGTAACCACCTCGTGAGGGGTGAGGTGGTGGTCGGAACCTGGTCTATTCCTTAGCTCAAATAGGGCTAGTGGAAGGCATTACAACCAACTCTTCTTTGTTGTTTGCTGTATTTTTGCAATTGCCTCCTTTAATAGGCCATTCAGGCGTTCACATACACCGTTGGCCTGTGGGTGGTATGCACATGCAAATTTATGCTTGATGTTCAGTAAGGATGTGATGTGCTGGAACATTTTGTTTGCGAAATGTGGGCCATTATCTGACCGCAGTACCTCGCACACTCCCCACCTGGGGAAGACCTCCCTCACTAGGAATTTAGCTGCTCTGAATGCATCTGGGTGTGAACAGGGCCCTGCTTCAGTCCACCTCGAGAACGGGCATACTACTACAATCATATACCTATTTCCTTGACATACGTTGATCATATCAACATAGTCAATATGGAGATGTCGGAAGGGTCCCTCTGGCCGGGGTATAGTACCTCTTATCACCTTCAGAGTGTGACCGGCCGTAAACTGTTGACATGTGAGACAATTGCTGATAAAATTTGACACATGAGAATTTAACTCGGGGCAGAACCAGTCTTCCCTAATTCGTACTGCAATTACTTCCTTGCCTGTGTGGGCTGGGTGGTGTAGTTGGCTCAGGGCGGTGTTCAATAGTGCCAGTGGTATTAAGATCTTTCCAGTGTCACCCTGGCGCCATAGTGTGTCAGTTGGTGACATTGTGCATCCTCTTTTTACCCATATTTCTTTTTCTGCCATTGGTGCAGCCGCTTGTAGCTCCATTATCTGTGTGGCTGGGAGATGGGTGTACCCTTCTCTTATCAACATCTCCTTAGCCATTCCCCTCCCTCTCCCTCTCTTTGACTCTGGGGGGTTCCATATCTCACCAAAATATGCAGCATACTTCGCATGTGCGTCTGCTGCTGCATTCCATTTTGAAATGTGGTCTTCACCATGGGTGTGTGCGGTGCATTTGACCAAAGCTAATTCTTGGGGGTCATTTATTGCTTCAATTAGTTCAGCCAATAGGAGGGCATGTTGCACTGGAGTGCCATCAGCTCTCCTAAACCCTCTTCTTCTCCATTTCGACAGCCCTGAGTGGACAGTGGACGTAACATATGCGCTGTCGGAATATATGGTCACTCGTTTGTCAAAGCTTTCCTTCAACGCCAAGATTAGTGCAATTAATTCTGCTGCTTGAGCGGAATAATGCTGTGGTAGTTGTACACATTTCATTGCCACACACACCGGTACCTCCATCATTTTTACCACTGCTGCCCCAGTCCTCCTTATACCATCCCTTTGGTCGATAGTTGATGACCCATCAATGAACAGGAGCTCACCTCCCTCTAGTGCGTTTTCTTCAATCTTTCTAGTACATGAGTACATTTCAGTTATTTGCCTACAATCGTGGGCAAAATCTCCTTCCTCAATTACTTCTGCTAGGAACCTTGCAGGGTTGACCGTGCTACATCTAACAATTGATAGTTCAGCTCTGGATAAGATGATCTCATAACCTGATGCCCTTTGCGTGGTTAGGGTGGACCTAGGTTTCTTCAATATTGCAAATAGTGGATGTTCCACAAACAGTGTAGTTGGGCACCCCATGGTGATTGCTGATGCTTTCTCTACCGCAAAAGCAGCTGCGGCGAGACCTTGTTCGCAACCGAAATGACCTAACATCACAGGATCTAAGTGGCCGCTGTAAAATATTACTGGTTTGTAGCCCATGCTTGTTTTTTGAGCCAACACTGCTTTCATTACTGCTGAGTCGCAATGTGAAAATATAAAGAATTGTCGCTCATAGTCTGGGGTTGCCAGTACCGGAGCAGTTGATATCGCATCTTTCAGTTCATCAAAAGCCTCTTTCATTTCCATTGTCCACCCCAACTTTTTCTCCCCTTTGTTAGCTTCCTTTAACGCCTCAAGCAGGGGTCCTATGTATGAGCTGTAATCAAATACCCATGCTCTACAGTAGTTGCACAGACCCAGGAACTGCTGCAGTTCCCTCACTGTTTGTGGCACTGGCGTTTTTGAAATGGCCTGTGCTCTTTGTGGTGCAATCTTTCTTCCATGTTGGGATATGAGTTGACCAATGTAAAGTACCTGTTCTTGACAGTACTGTAACTTTTCCATGTCTACCTTGTAACCTTTTTCAGCCAATATTGTCAGCATCTTTAATGAGTCCTCTCTGCATGTTCTTTCGTTTGTACTGCAAATTATTATGTCGTCGACATACTGCAACACTGTGCTTTCCACTTCAATGTTACCCAAATCCATCTGTATTACTCTGTTGAAGATTGAGGGTGATTCGCAGTACCCTTGTGGCAATCTGGTGTGTTTCCACTTTGTGTTTCTGTAAGTGAAGCTTGTCAGATCTTGTGAGTCTGGGTGCAATGGTATTGAGAAAAAAGCATTTTTAAGGTCGATCACTGTAAATCGTGATGCTTCTGCTGGAATGCCACACAATATTGTGGCCGGGTTTGCGGCTATGGGGTATTCTGCTTCTACTATGTTGTTCAAGGGCCAGAGATCCTGTATGAAGCGCCAAGACCCCCCTCTAGCCTTGCGCACTGGGTATACAGCCGTGTTACATGGTGATTCTGAGGGGACCAATATGCCATTATCTATAAGGGCCGTTATGGTTTCATATATGCCCTCATCTGCCTCTTTTGATAGTGGGTACTGTTTCACTCTGGGGAGTATTGCACCTTTTTTCAATTTTATCCTTACTCCCCCTATACTTTTTATGCACCCCACGTCATAGGGGCTAGTAGTCCATAATGATGTGGGTACTTTTGTCATATCCTCCTCAAAGAAGGGAACTGGGGTGGATGTGGGTGCCTCAAGTGCCATTGCAATTTTCTGTGCCACTTGTTTGTACGCCACTCTTAGCCATATTTCCACACTCATCATAAACACCATTTCACCTTCCTCCTTTTCTTCTGAGAACAGCTCCTCATCTGACACCTGGGTGAGTCTACATCCTTCTGCTAGTGCTATCACTGCCCTCCATGCTCTTCCTTCTCTGTCTTGGGCATGTACAGCAATGTAATCAGCTGTTGCTATAATGCTCTCAATGTCCACTGGAACCACCTTTCCTTCTGGTTCATTGACTGGTGTTTCTGGTCTGAACAAATAGGCTGCTGGCCTCCTCCAGATCTTTCCCTCTATCCCTGGCATCCATGCAAATGCCATGTCTGTCCCGTACTGGAAGAGTTCGCCATCTACTGGCTCAGCCCCAATCGCTGTCTGTCCGCAGTATGCTTGCATAATCTGTCGTGCTGTGAGCATGTTAATTCCTGGAGTAGAGCAAATTATGCCTTCCTCCGTAAAGGAGATTGTCATATTCAACCTGTTCATGATGTCTCTCCCCAGTATATTTACTGGTGAGGCACTATAATATAAAAGTGGGACTGACATGTCATAATCTCCTATAGATAAGAGAATGTTATCAGTAAAAGGAACCAACCCTCTAGCCCCAGAGAATCCTTGGGTGTTCATGGCTTCGCCCGACATCTTAAATTTACCTTCCCTTATGCAAGACCGGGTCGCCCCGGTGTCAACAAGGAATGATAATTTTTTGTCACCTATCGTTACCTCTATGCGTGGTTCCTCCGCACTATTAGGTGTTACCGACAGGATGGGACACACCAAGGCCGTCTGTGGGCTGTCCTATTGAGGGTACAACGATTGACCATTTCCTGTGTAAGGGTTGTGTCCCAGGACCGTCACCCTACCCAGTTGTGTTTGTTGTGCTTGGCGTTGTTGTGTTATCGCTACCTGTTGTTGTGGCAGTGAATATGTCTGTGGCTGTTGTTGTGTTATTAGTTGTTGCTGTTCATTTCCCTGTTGCAACGTCTGCTGTTGCTGTATGCCCTGCTGTTCCTGTGTGGGCCTTGGTTGTCCCTGTTCGCTCCATGATGGTGTTCCTGGTCTTACTCTACACGTGCGTGACATGTGCCCTACTAATCCACAACTCCAACACACCGGTGGTTCCCTACTCTGCCATGGAAAGCTTCCTGTGTTGTCCTGGTATACTGGTTGCCTGGCGGGGTAGGAATTTCTAATTCCTCCCACCTGCTGTTGTGTGTTATATCCGTATCTTCTCCCTCTCATAATTCCTCCTCTTCCCCTGTTGTAATTATAATACCCAGCTCCTGGCATTGAGTATCCTCCTCCCATGTTGGTCGTGTATGGTTGGAGTGGCGGCACCTGTTGTGTTATATTCTGTGAGGGTGGTATTTGGGAGGGATCTTGTGTAGCCACTACTTGTGTGGGGCTTTGGGTCATTGTTGTAGGTGTAGTTATTAGTGCCCCTTCCATTGTGTATTTACTAAGTTTTTTCTGTACTAGCTTAGCCTCTTCCGTTTTCCTGTCCTCTTCCTTTTGTTTCATTTTTCCTTGCCATGTCCTGCAATGATGCACTATTGTCAGTTGTATTTCTGGCCATGCTTTTGCTTCCATTCCCACTACTTTCTTCAGTTGTTTCTGAACTCCTTCTGGGAGCCCTTGTACTAGTATATGATAAAATATTGCTGGTGTTCTGTCCCATTGTTCTCTAGTTTCCATGCGCCACTTCTCTTGGATTTCCTGGATATAATCAACAGGATCTTCATTCTCACGCATCTTGCGTGAGGTAATTGCTCCTATGTCTGATGTGTCTGGGTACTGTACCCTCAGTGCCTGCCATAGTGCATGTCTGCAGTTTGCGAATGGTGCCCCATCGTGCGATGTGTTTGCTATTGTTACCCCAGGGAATCCCGCTCTCTTCCAAATGTCATCCGCTGCATCCCCTAATATCGATATTAGAAGGCCCTTTGCATCTCCCACTGCCAGTTTCTGTCCTGCGGTGTGTTTTTCCATTTCATATATCCATTTACCCGCACCTCCACTTAATGATGGGAGCCTGCACTTTATATTCTCTTTGTCTGTATGCTTCCAAGGGACGTACTGTGGTCTAACCCCTCCCCTCTCCAGAAGTGGCATTAAGTTGTGTCTCGTTTTACCCCTTGGGTTCCATAAAATCGAGTCCTCACACCCCTCCTCTTCTTCCCTCTCTCCTACATCGTCAATTTCGTCCGTATTTCCCCTGCTCATAACTCTTTCTTCTCCATCTTTTCCCCTTCTTCCATCATTTCCTGTATTTAATGTGGGCGTGTGTATTCGTCCTTCCTGCCTGCGTCTAGGGAGGTCTCTAAGCCGACCTGCATAGGGTGTCAGTTCGTTTGTGAAGGGCGCAAGTTTGATTGTACGTGATGAGCGTGAGGTGGTTGAGCATGTAGGGTGGGATGGGAGAGGGTGTGATGGTGACGGTGTGGCTTCATGTGTCTGTCTTTCCGCTATTCCTTGCTCTTCCTCCTCACTTCTCTCCAGTTCATCCTTTCTCCTACAGATCCATGGTGAGTCTGTATTGGTCCGGGTGGTGTATAGTTTATCTAGGCTTTCCCTTTCACTGTTTCTTCCTTCCTTCTCCATTCCTTCTTCTTCCTCACTACAAAAGTCATTCATAAATGGCACCCCCCACTCTGTCTTTTTCCCCTTGATTGTTATTGTTTTTAAGTCTATTAGGTCCGGTTCTCCCTTTTCTTCTTTACCAACTGCTCCCCTTTGCGCTGATGTTGTTGCTACTTCTGTGTCTCTATATACATACCCCCTTACTTCACTCTCCCTTCTCCTATCTTCTCTTTCCCCTTCATTTCTCTCCTCCATCTCTCTACCAATTTCCTCCCTTTTCCTTTTTAATTCCTCCATTACTTCACTACTCACCTTTTCCAATATCCTTTCATCCTCTTTCTTCCTTTCCCATCTCCCCCTCTCCCTTTCTAATATACTCTCTATCACCCTCCCTTCTTCGTATTTCTTAGTCGTTTCTGATAGTAATCTCTTCTTCCACATTGCCATTTCTTTTTCTTTCTCTTCTTCTTCCCTTTTCCTCTCTCGTAGCACTGCTCTTGATACCCTTTCTGCTGCTGCTTTTACCCTTTCAGCTTCTCTCCTTTGCTCCTCAGTTCGTTCCCTTATTTTTTCCAATTCGTTCTTACCTTCTTTCCTTTCCCTCGCTCTCTCTCTTTCCTCCCTCTCGAGCTGTTTGATCAGTTCATTCTGCTCATCCCTTAACTCTGCTTGTCGTTCCTCCAAAATCTCTTCCTTTTGTCGTAATAGCTCTTCCCCTCTCATTCCACTCTCCCTGGTATTATCCTCGTCTATTTTCCTTACTACCTCCTTCTCTTCTCCTGTTAATGAACCTCGTAATTTTAATAGTATCTGCGCAGCTACCCACTCATCATGTCCTATTTCCACAGTTTGTTCTTCTCCAGTCCTCCCCTCCCCTGCTGGCATCTTCCTATGAGCCACATATAGTGGCGGGCTGTATGCTGGGTTCGAGTACCCCTCAGCCGCCCTTAACTGTCCTCTTTCTATTTCTCCTAATTCTCTTAAAGGGTACAACCCCCCTCCCTCTGTTTTCACTACCTTTGCTAGGGGTATATCGTTGCTCTGTTCCTTTTTTATTTCATTTTCTTTTGAGTTATTATTCTTTTCTCCTCCCTCTTGTCCGTTCCCCGTGTTCTTTGGGTCTTCACTCCCCTTTTTCCCATTCTCTCCTTCCTCCTTAATCTCTTTTTCTTCCGGTATTTCCCCCACAGTGAACATTCCATTTGGTCCTGGTCGGGACCCCTGGAACATCCTCCATAAGTTAAACACCTCCACGTGGTGTGTCAACTTCTTCCCTTTGTATGTATTATGCAGATGGTTTAATAGTGAATGTTGGGTATATGGATCGAAGCTACCATTAGGCGGCCATGGTGTTATCATTTTTTTGTCCGTCCACTGTGTCCATTCTATGCTATACTTGATCAGTTTCTCCCTATGGGGTGACAGTGTTGTACATATGTGTTGTAGTGGGGTAGTGAGGGTGTTCCCCCACCCTCCCGATCCTGTCCCGTATGACATAGTAGCACTTCACTTGTTATCCTTCCCCTATTTGGTAGCTATTATCTTACTAACACTTACAATACACAGCCTTATACCTTTACCTGGCCCCGTAAGTTTGGGGACCTGCGATAGTCCGCTAAGGAAAATTATTAAAATATAGTAGTTACATTTGTATATTTTCTTCTTTCTTTCTTCCTTTACACAACACCCTTACGGCCCCCTGCGGCCGAGGCGCACGTAGCCCCCTGCGGCTGCGTACCCCTTGTGACGTTCTTATACAGTCGTCCTATTTTCATTTGCTCCTCCTCCTTCTTCTACACTTGCCGTGGCCGGCGTTCTCCGTGCGCAGCTACGTCCCCCGTTTCGCCTTTCCCCGATCAACTCATTACCGTTTATCTCCGTTTCCACTCCCTTACCACAGTTCTCTTCCCCACCACTCTCAGAAAGAAAGATGCCTTGTGCTCGGGATATCCTATGAAAGCCCTACTGGTGACGTCACCGATCTCTTCGAACTACTGGTAAGTTCTTCATATATTCTTTAATTCCAAAATACACTTGCAATCTACCCCCGTTAATCCTCACAGCTGTCTTCCTGTCACTCCTGGAACAAGGTAATCAATAATATAATCGGACTGCGCACGCTGCGTCGCCTCGCGTGTGATACGCCCCTCGACAGGAGGGCTTAACCAGCCAATTATCTTCCGTATTGGGCAACTAACTAGCTACCGCCTACAGGGAAACGTCATCTACCTATCGAGTTTCTTGCTCGAACAATAGGGATCCTCATCTACTCATTGATCAATAAATGCCAAATCGTAGGAAACCACACACACACACCCTTACACGTAGTCGCGACCTAGGCCAATCAGTGTCTACGAGTGGCCGCACGTGATGTTTTCGTGCTCCACCTCCCTCTCTCGCGTAACGTAGCCGACTGCTCTCGCACTCGTTCGGCTACCATTCATTTCATTGCCTACACTAAATTGTCAAACCTTCGCCGCGCACCTGTACAACACCTCCCACCTCCCGTATTTAATTCCTCCCCCCTCCCTCACAATTTCACATTGCTTGTTGTGCGTGGCATGCTCACCACGATCTCCTGATGCGGGGCCGCTCGACTGCGTGCACCCCTCCAAGCGGCTCGCCACCTCCCCACGTCTGGACCACGTCTGGACACTCGCCAACCGCGGGCGGGATACTTCTCAACTGGCTCCCGAAGGCCAATATCCGGATTGCGCTGTCCGGTCTTCTCGCAGTTCCGTGATGGTCCTGTAGTCCTCAGAAGGGGGCAACGGCAGAGGTGGCCGCGCCGCCGGGCCTCCTCGCAACGGGAGTACCTGGAAAAAAATAAAAATAAAAAAGCAGATCTTAAACAGATCTCAGCAGTGCCTCCAACTTTTCGGGGGGAAATTCTGCCGGGGTCGGCCGGGCCATCCGTAGACCTCCAGGCAGGGAGGCCCCAACTCCTCCCGTATATCCCAAAAGAGATAGAGTATGAGACACACGCAAGCAAGGTGACTCTGCTGTTTATTAGACAAAACGGCAGGGATGGGTCAAGGATCGTACGCGTCCGTCCTGACACACACACAATCGTGGGGCTTGCAGGCCCTTTTTACCTTAGTATGACGTGCTACTTGCGTCACCTTAGAAAGTTTAGCAAAAAACCTATTTCCACTCTGGATTGGTTAATCGAGTGGTAGGGTTAGTATAGCATACATATAGAGAACGGTGTTAGTGGTTGAGGGTTAGTCAGGTGGTATACTTGGGCTGTCCCTTCAATTTGATACATGAAAATTGTTACATGAAGACCTCTGAGGATTGGTCAATGTTAATGGCGTCAGTGATAAGAGCCCCATGTTCTGATTGGTCCGCTCGCGAGCCTCCCAGTCTGAGACTATCGCTGTTCCCAGCTCGCGGTGCACCTGTCATTTGCAACAATGTTTTACTATGGGTAGGTGTAAACAATGTGAGGATTTATTCATATGTTGGGAGGTCGACTACTCCCACTGCTGCAGATGTCCAATGAGTCTTTTAATTGTATCTGCATGTGTCTTGAAACGTGGGATTCAGGCGTCTCCTTCCTCCTGGGCTTGGCATCCTGTCAGGTTTGGCTTTGTCACGTGAGGTGGGACCGTGTTTGAGACAAAATTCAGCACAATTAATATTGTTTTTCCCACTGTGTGCCTGGTTTATCTTGCAGGTGCGACCTTGGCGTTGGCTTGCGGCGTGCGAGATTGCAACATCGTGCCCTTGGCGGTGTGCTTTCGCCGGGCTCATTCTGCAGGGTCATCAACCGAGCTCTTGCTCATTCAATGTTCATGGAAGCTTTTGCTTGCGGCCTACTTGGGCCTGGTGCATAGGTGGAACCGTTTGATGCAGAGCGCTTTAGGTTACGGTATCATATTGCTCTATCCTCAGTATCGTGTCTCCGTTATATTCTTCATTATGGTACATGGTTCTTAGAAGAAGCGTGAGCAAGCCTTTTTAGATAAGTTCATTATGCGTCTTGCGTTTCTGCATTTTGAGAGCCTATGTGGAAAATAATAAAGATGCACGTCCGTGGGTATGTCTGTCGCCTACGTCATAGCACTGAGTATGTTCTTCGTGTGGATTGGTGTGGGAGTGTCCGGTGTGCATGTTTGCACAGGTGTGCTGACCGTTGGCTAGGTCGTCATGGCATCTCTAACGACGTGTAGGTTTAGTCGAGTTGATCCATGCCGCAGGTGTCGGCATGGACAGGGCGGGCTGCTGGGCAGGTAGGTGGGCACATCCGTATGTTCCTGTACCAGGGTATTTGGTCGTCTGGTAGATAGGCAAACTCCTCTCGTGGCGGGTGTCTAGGCCGTGATCCTCTAGGCCAAGCGCGAGAGGGGGAGGGCGGGAGCCTGTTCTTCCATTCTCCCACTTCAGAAGGAAAATCACACATAACAGGCAGCAGAAGATAAAGAGCATTTAGCACCAGGGAGCACACATAACTGGCAACAGAAGGTAAAATAGCATTGAGCACCAGAGAAGCACACCCAATAAACAGGCAGGAGAAGTGCACAAGAAGGACAGTAAGCAAACAGGAAAATAAGACCATTGGAACTCTTCACACGCTCAAAAGCCCAGCAAGCACCTATCCAAAGCCACAGCAAGCCTGGACATGGATGCCATCAGTGAAGTAACAGATGGTACTGGAGTATTGTGCCCCTGCTGAGAAAAGAGATCAGGACGGAGAGCCTACTATCTAATTACATGAGGTGAGCACAAACACACAAGTGGGAGGTTCACAGGGGGTTTGGGAGGGGTTAGTTCTTCACAAGTCCCAGGCACTCACAATTGCCTTGTGTTCTTGATCCCCAGCCCAGATGCAGTCATCCCTAAGGAGGTGACCAAAAGAATAAGCACAGCACGGAGGATCCTGGTACTCCGGAAGAGCTAAGGTGAGCGTAACAGAACGCAAAGACCACTTTAAAACCCCTGCCTGAGCATCATGGAGTCCTCCGATACTGACCAGTTAGCTCAGTCATTAGGAGAGCTGCGGGCCGAGTTTCATGCCACCCGGCAGGAAACCAATGCCTTGCAGAGAGAAATCGTTGTAAATAGATATCGAACTGAGGAATTAGTATGGCAAGTGCTTCAGCACCAAGCGGGACAGGCCCCGTTACCAGGCAGTCAGCCTTCTGTCACACCTCCAACAGCCCCGGTGCAGGTAGTCCTTCCAGGGGTGGTACCACTGGCCCCACCTGAATGATTTCCAGAGACCCTAATAAATGTGCAGTTTTATGAACCAGTGACGTCTGAATTTCCTGTGCAGAACCAATGAGCAGTCCCAAGTTGCTTTTGTTGTGTCTTATCTGGGGGGGAGCGCAGCAGACTGGTCCATTCCTCTAGTGAATCAGAACGATCCATTGTTACAAAACTTTGCAGGTTTTCGGTGAGAGCTAGAAAAGCTGTTTGCCCAACACACCAGGGGCCAGACTTTAGACAACAAGCTCCTGTCATTACGACAAGGGAACCAGGATCTATTGACATACATAGCCACATTTAATAGACTGGTGGCAGAGACTAACTGGCCCGAGGAAAAAAGGACCACTCTCTTCCACCGCGGGCTACGAGGAGAATTAAAAAACGTTCTTGCCCAAGTGATGAATCTTCCCGATGATTGTGCAGAATTTATCGATCTCGTTGTACGGCTTGACCACAGACTGCAGGACCGGAAGACTGACCGAGCATGATCTGAAGGAAGAACAATGTTTGTACGTCCGAGAGAAGCACATCCTCACCAGTCAGAGAGCCAACCAGAACCCATGCAAATCAGCGGAATACGGAGCCCACTGACTAAGGCTGAACGAGAGAAGAGACGGCAGCAGCAGCTGTGTTTGTATTTCGGTAAGGAAGGACATTTCCTGCATGATTGTCAGTGAAATCACCCAGAAAGGCCTTAGTACCACTGGATAGAGAAGATCCCAAGTCCAACTCGGAAACCTCCAACACCCGGCAAGCGTATAGGTCCGTTTGTTGAGCAAGGAGAAGGATTCATAGACCTCTCATCTCGTCATCTCGGTGATCCTGATCAGCCAGCAACAGCCCTCTCAGATGCATGCCCTCAAGGCATACATAGAAAGTGGGGCAACACGCAAGTATATTGACCAGGGCCTGGCCTCCTCAGACATCCAAAAGCAAGGTTGGAGAATGTCACGCCGGTAAATGGCACACAGTTATCCTCAGGACCAGTGACCCACTGTACCGAAGCCGTAACACTTCTTTGCCAGGATGGTCACAGAGAAGACATCGCCTTTGACCTGATAAGTGCTTCCCAGTTTCGGATTATCCTGGGGATTCAATGGATAGAGGCTCATAATCCGCAAATCGACGGGCGTACGAGGGTGTTAACCTTCTCTGAGGAGTGCACCTGTTCCTGTTATAAGGGTACAGATAACCAAGAAACACAGATACAAACCATCCCAAGGAAGAATGATGTGCTTGGTCTACTAGGTGTTCTACCCCCGAATACGTGGATTTCCAGGACATATTCCAGAAAGAGCAGGCTAACACGTTGCCACCACATCGGGCATATGACTGCCAGATAGACCTCATTCCTGGTGCCCAGGTTCCATGTAGCCGCATGTATGCGCTAACTGAACATGGGAACACCCACCTGAAGGCATACCTGGAGCAGTACCTGGCGAACGGGTTTATTCGACCCTCTAAGTCTCCAGCAGCCTCTCCTCTCTCTGAAGAAAGAGGTGGGTTTTAGGGCCTGCACCGACTGCCAGTTGCTAAATCAGATCATGATAAAGAACCAATGCCCTTTGCCACTCATTCCGGAACTATTGGACCAGGTGAAGGATGCACAAATCTATACCAAGTTAGATCTGCAAAGGGCATACCACCTGGTACGGATCAAAAGAGGGGATGAGTGGAAATCAGCATTTCGGACGAAGTACGGTCTTTATGAGTACCAGGTGATGCCCTTTGGGTTATGCAATGCTCCGGCTGCCTTTCAGAACTTTATGAACGATGTGCTAAGGGATCTGCTCGACGTCTGTGCCATGGTGTACATCGACGATATCCTGGTGTATTCCACTACCGAACAGGAACACGTCATCTATATGCTGGCTGTCCTTGATAGACTGAGACACCATCAACTCTACGTTAAACTAGAAAAATGTTCCTTTCATGTGTCAGAAGTGGAGTTCTTGGGATTTGTCCTAAACCTTCAGGGAATCAGAATGGACAACAGGAAAGTGGACGCAATCCTGAATTGGCCGTCCCTCACCTCATTAAAGGAATCCAGAGCTTCTTTGGCTTTGCGAATTTCTATCGCTGTTTCATACCGGGCTTCTCCCAGGTGGTCCATCCGATCACATCCTTGTTACGAAAGAACAAATGATTTGACTGGCCCGTGGAAGCGCAAACCACTTTCCAAGCCATGAAATCAAAATTTTACTTCAGCCTCGATCTTACGTCACCCGAAACCAGACCTTCCCTACATAGTGGAAACTGATGCCTCCAGCACCGCCATGGGAGCGGTCCTCTCACAAAGAAACCCTGACACTGGCCAGTTACATACGGTCGCGTTCTGGTCAAAGTTTTCCCCAGCTGAAAAGAACTACGCAATTACTGATAAGGAGCTCCTTGCAATCAGAGCTGCCTTCAAAGATTGGAGGCATTGGGCCTCATTACGACCCTGGTGCTAATGGGTTAACGGCGCCGTAAAAGGCGGCGGCGCCGTTGACCCATTAGCGCCTTACTATGAGGTCCCTTTGCGGGACCCGACCTGAACGGCTGGTCCAAACCAGCCGTTAAAGTAGGGACCCGCAAAGGGACCTTGGTGCTAAGTATGGTACCGCAATTTGCGGTACCATACTTAGCACCTTCCCCAGTCCCATTGAGCCCTATGGGGCAAAAATGGGAATGGGGAAGGGCTAATGTTCAATGGAGAATTACCGCCCCACCAACCTTGGAATGGGGTGGTAATTCCCCATTGAAAATTGGCAGACTCGTTACGATACCGGCACCATCCATGGTGCTAATAGCGCCATGGTTTAGCGCCAGTATCGTAATGAGGGCCATTATCTCTTAGGGGCCCGACACACGGTCACTGTCATCACAGGCCATCGCAATCTGCAATACCTAAAGAATGCAAAAGCACAATCATCTCACCAGCTCCGATGGGCGTTATTTTTGCAGAGTATGATTACGTCATTACGTACTGTCTGGGGGTGGGCACCGGCAAGACCGACGCATTGTCACGATTGGGAAGTGAAGACAAGGCCTATGAAAAAACAGAAACCATAGCCATAATACCTGAAAGTAAACTCCTAGGGGCCACAACAACTACTCCACTAGACGATCTGAAAGCTGAAATACTACACCACATGAACGAAGAAGAACTTCGGACATGGGTCGCCAAGAGCGGTCAGCATACACTAATCAACGGCTTACCGTGCTTTCGGGAACGAATATACCTACCGACTGAAGGTCAACGGGAAACGATAATTGCCTCTGTTAGGGAGAATTCTCATTCTATGGCTGATTTCTCTTACCTATAGAGTCCCCCAGCAGCTTTGCTGGATTTTAAGGGTTTGTTTTTTCTCCTGCTAAGAATGAGACTCTTTTTCCCACTCTGATACATGTTTGCTATGTGTGTTCTAGGCTATTTTGTTGTGTTTAATGTATATGGGGTTTATCTCACCCTCATAGGAACCATCTTTATACACATGTGTTACACAGCACCTTCAGTGCCGTAACACAGGGGTGTCATAGTGACCCCAAAACATATACTCCATGCCCTGGGACTGACTACTGTCTCCCAGGGCACGTAAAGTCCCCATTGACTTTATTAGTCAATAGTTATGAACTAAACCAGTACAAACCATCTTATTATGGAAGTACTGGAAAGGGTTAATAACTTTTCCCTTATGTTCATTTTCGAGAGGGTACCGTACAGTCCCTCTCTCAAACATTTCTGGCTGGTGGGAGTGGTTACTACCATAGATATTCAACCGCAAATATTTTCCTATGGGATTTTCCCATTGTTCGAGGCTACCACTTTTACTGACAGCCTCTAACGAACCGCCAGTTTACATTTTTATTAACTTTAATCTGGTGGTTTTTTTTTGCCAGAACTTTTATAATAATTCTTTCTCGTGTCTTTCTATATGATCCTAACCCAGGTCGGGGATCCTTTGTTCATCCTTTTGGCGGGCTTCTGCCAAGAAGCCCTCCTCTTGGCGCCACTGAGTCTGGGGTAGACCCAGTGTGTGGGAGGGAGAGTAGGCCCTCTGGATAGGGTTGCCTAAGCAACCCAAGTCGCACTCTGCCCTGATATGCTGGAGGGTCTCCCGCCAGGATGACCACTCCACTGTGTGAGTGACAGCTAGGCTGTATGAATGGGGGTCTTTTTGTATAAAAGGAGGGTCCTGAGTACTGGAAGAGCAAGACTTTGCCACTAGAACTAAAAAGCCGAAGAGGAGAGAAGCCAAAGACATCTGCAATGACTGAACCACCGGCGAAGCCCTGCTGCAGAGTCTCACCACTTCTTTCCACCCGACGAGAGAAGATCTTCATCTGCAAGAGC
Source organism: Ambystoma mexicanum (assembly GCF_040938575.1). Taxonomy (NCBI): domain Eukaryota; kingdom Metazoa; phylum Chordata; class Amphibia; order Caudata; family Ambystomatidae; genus Ambystoma; species Ambystoma mexicanum. The sequence goes on from NC_090933.1 coordinate 1,176,979,189, forward strand.
CTTCTTCCCTTGAGCTGGTGGGGTCAACCAGTTTGCCAATCACCTTCCCGGACCTGCCTTGGTCGAATCGCCAGTGCCCCGCACTCAGAGACCGGATAGCCAGGCACCTGTCCACTACTACTGTGATTTAAAGGAGCGTACCTTTTAATCTGTTTTGGCAACACCGTAGCTGGCTTCTTCCCTGGGCAGTGCAGTAACTCAAACCTTCCTCCACTACGAGAGCCTCTCTTCCTCTGCTGGACAACACAAACTGCAGGAACTGCCAAGAACCACCACCAACGCAGGAGCCGCTTCCACTTTTCAGGTACATTGTTCTGTCAGGCCTCCTGTTTCGTGGGGTACTGTCAAAGGTGTTTGAAATCCTTTACTTACCCCCTGGGTTGGCTGCCCCTATCGACTAAAATTATCTTTTACCTTCTGCACCCGCCTTTTGAATCGATAATCCAAAGACTTGACTGCAGCTACTTGAAGAGTTTGATCCTGGGCACATTGCCTTGTACCACTAACTCTGCCACAGGCCTATTGACTTTGGCTAAATCTGCTAAAACTGCCTTCACTAGATTGCTTTTCACCCTCAACTGTGTTGGTGCACCAAAACTCTTATAATACTCTTCCTTCCCTCCTAAGTATTGCTGAAGTGCCATTTTGCTCGGTTTTCACATATGTATGACAATTGCTAAAGTGCTACCTTGCCTAACTTGTTCGCAATCCACTTGCGAAGTGTTGCTCGTGTGTCTAAGAGGTTAACTCTGTATAACTTGTCCTTTCTCTCCCTTTTCAAAATTACTAGAGTGCCATTTTTGCTCGGTTGACCCTGTGCCATTATGTTCAGTTTTCACTCTTGCTCAAATTTGTCTATAATTTAAATAGGGAGTTGCATATACTTTTCTTGATGGCTTTAACTTACTTATATGATTGTGATTTATGTGTTGAACTAGAGGTGTGTAAAATAAGCATATATATTATTTTTAATACAAAGCTTTTGTCAGTGTTTCCTTATACTGTAGTACTGTAGTCCTAATGTGTAAACCCTGAATACTGCTCATCTTCCTCTTGAGATAAGTCTGACTGCTCAGCCAAAGCTACCAACTAAATCTTTGTGGTACAGACTGATACCAAAGGGAATTTATTGCATATACCTGTAGTCTTAATCTGCTGTAGTGCTCCCCAAGGGAACAGCAGTGGATTCTGCCTAACAGCCTCCTATCATGACACGCTGTTAGAAGGACACCCAGGAATAGCAAAGACCTTGGCCAAAATTCAAAGAAGTTATTTGTGGCCTACCTGGCGAAAAGACGTTACTCAGTTTGTGCTCTCATGCGGCACCTGTGCACAAAACAAATCTCAAAACCAGAAACCAGCGGGTCTCTTACGTCCCCTAGCTGTTCCACCAGCATCATGGCATACATTGTTCCTTGATTTCATTACCGATCTGTCCCCCTGTAATGGGTACAATAAGATACTAGTTGTTATGGATCTATTCTCGAAAATTGCCCACTTTATTCCTTTGAAAGGATTACCAACAGCACATAGCCATAGCCATCTTCAGTGCACTCAACAAATAAAAATCCTGCTACCCTGTCTTCCTTTACACCACAGCCAAAAAGCCTGATTGGCTAATCCCCGGTGTCCGTTGACAACACGACTGTGCACGGTCTCCACAGTCCCATTTCCATTACAGGCATCCTCAAAGGACCTGGATGGCACGTGCGGTGTCTGCGGACTACTGCCTGATCAGTTGATGGAATGGCCAATTAAAGTGGGTCGGGAGGTTAAGGCTCAATTTAAAAAATGTATTCTTCAATGGTGGCTCTTAAAAAGCTTGTATTTGTTGTTTTTCAAATGTTTTTGTTTTTCTTATTTGTATATGCTATACCTATTAACAAATGCTTTACTATGCACTCCACATTTTCCCATTTAACTTGTTAATATGAACTTGTTCAAAGCATTTTTAACATTGAAAATAAATCTGACTCCCAACATCATAAGAAAGCACTCCATTGCTCTAAAAAGAATTTACACCATCCAACATGATATGTTCAACCTCAAAAGATAAAGCAAAAACAAAGAGGTGATGGCTGGAAGGTTTAGAATGAATCTTAACCACTGGCATTGCTCTGGGCAACCCTCCAGACCACCGTTCTTTGCCTGCCAAGCCATTAGAGAAGGGGAAAGACCATATGGAAATCAGTCTTGGCCCCACCCCAAAAGGGGCAGTCCAGCCCGAACTGCTAGGTCACATCCCTTCTGCACGAGACCACAAGCATCCCCAAACATGTTTCGCCCTTGTTGGGGCTCATCAGTGAGGAGTAGCTTGGGTCTCTAGGCCCAGCAGGCACGGGACCCACGTCTGGGCATACCCGTCCCACTCGGGGTGACAAAGCAAAAACAAAGAGGTGATGGCTGGAAGGTTTAGAATGAATCTTAACCACTGGCATTGCTCTGGGCAACCCTCCAGACCACCGTTCTTTGACTGCAAAGCCATTAGAGAAGGGGAAAGACCATATGGAAATCAGTCTTGGCCCCACCCCAAAAGGGGCAGTCCAGCCCGAACTGCTAGGTCACATCCCTTCTGCACGAGACCACAAGCATCCCCAAACATGTTTCGCCCTTGTTGGGGCTCATCAGTGAGGAGTAGCTTGGGTCTCTAGGCCCAGCAGGCACGGGACCCACGTCTGGGCATACCCGTCCCACTCGGGGTGACAAAGCAAAAACAAAGAGGTGATGGCTGGAAGGTTTAGAATGAATCTTAACCACTGGCATTGCTCTGGGCAACCCTCCAGACCACCGTTCTTTGCCTGCCAAGCCATTACAGAAGGGGAAAGACCATATGCAAATCAGTCTTGGCCCCACCCCAAAAGGGGCAGTCCAGCCCGAACTGCTAGGTCACATCCCTTCTGCACGAGACCACAAGCATCCCCAAACATGTTTCACCCTTGTTGGGGCTCATCAGTGAGGAGTAGCTTGGGTCTCTAGGCCCAGCAGGCACGGGACCCACGTCTGGGCATACCCGTCCCACTCGGGGTGACAAAGCAAAAACAAAGAGGTGATGGCTGGAAGGTTTAGAATGAATCTTAACCACTGGCATTCCTCTGGGCAACCCTCCAGACCACCGTTCTTTGCCTGCCAAGCCATTACAGAAGGGGAAAGACCATATGCAAATCAGTCTTGGCCCCACCCCAAAAGGGGCAGTCCAGCCCAAACTGCTAGGTCACATCCCTTCTGCACGAGACCACAAGCATCCCCAAACATGTTTCGCCCTTGTTGGGGCTCATCAGTGAGGAGTAGCTTGGGTCTCTAGGCCCAGCAGGCACGGGACCCACGTCTGGGCATACCCGTCCCACTCGGGGTGACAAAGCTCAAAAGATGCCATCCATAACACATATAAAAAAGAGCATACACCTTTATTAACAAGCTGCCTAGCTTCTTCCATTTCTGGACTGAATACATTTGGACATATCCATATTTTCCTTGGATTAATTGCAGAAAAAAATAATCTTTGTATTGGAAACAATTCCATTCGGCTTTTCAAGAAATCCTTAATGGTAAACTGCTACGATACAACAGTCACTTGGCACAAACTGGCTACTTCACAATGCACAATAATAATGTCTGGGTTTTTAAAGTGAGTCATACTCTCACACAATGATTCTAACGTTGCCCAGTTTAACCCACAAACTCCATACCACAAAACCTCCACTTCTTGCAATCCATAGTAGCAGAGATGCCACAACATTCACACTAAACCTTTAAAGTATGCATCCAACTATCTCCCACAATCCACGCACTCTGCTTGTTAATAGCAATAGCCACATTCATGCAAACAACAAATAAAACACCTGCTACCTTGGCTTCCTATAAACAACCACAAAATGTAATTGGCATATCCTCACAGTCCTCTTTCCATGTCAGGCATCACTAAAGGACCTGGATGGCATGACCTATGTCCGCAGACTGCAGCAGTGTCCGTGGACCCCGTAACACTGGGCTGCCCTTCTACCCTGTTGGGTGTCCTGACCCACGTTTGGACTATTATGCGGCAACATTTGGTGCTGTGGGCTTAGAAAATCCAAGATGGCTGAAAAGCCCACGTTTCGCCAGAATCCAGGAAAACCGTTCAGTTTTGGCGCACACCAAAATGTTCCCCTGACCTGCCACCCACCAGTGCGAGCGTGATGGGCCAGGAGTGCCATGGGTGAAATGTGTGCCAAAGGAAAAACAGCAGTGCCGGTTAGCTCAGAAAGCGCTTTGAAATCACCTTTGTTTCTCTGAAATGCAAGCTAAAAATGCCTATTTTATTTAAACATTGCAAGATATTCAAAAATCTCAATGAACACCAGCAGACATTTGGCAGAAGGTAGACTTGTGTGCATACAAAATCTGGAAAGAGAAAGAGCCCAAAATAATGTTCATAATGAAACTGGCTGAGCTGTGGATGTCAGCAGCTGAAGTGAAATTGGACTTAAAGCCACTAAACTCGAAATGTTTAAAATACATGAGTGACCTACTGTTGAGTGTCACATAGTTTGCAACTGTTAAATGTCATAGTTTTGAACTTAGAATCAGCATTCTGGCTGCATGTGTAAACATTGCAAGTTTGGTTTGAATATAGAAAACTGGGAACCAAAGTGACATTTAGCTGAAGCCTGGTTTAAAGAGATTGAATTCTGCCTGACAACTACCCCTGACAGGAGTTGAAACTTGATCAGCTGCTGTGCTCCCAGGGCTGGTTGCATTCTGCTGCCCCTGCCAAAAGGAGATGACACGTCTCTGATTGAGTTAGGGGAGTGGCACCTGGGGGCTGCAGGAAACTGAGAAAAGCACTGTCTTGGGCTCAGGCAAATGTTATATTGGGGGGGGTCGTAAAATAGCTTCCTCTTGGGAGAAGTGGGAGGAGAAGTGCCTCTGTGAGCGAGCTGAGCTTGGGGGAAGTGGACAAACCAGAAATTCCACCATGTGCTTTGGAAAACCATACCCCTTTGGGGCCAGAGCATAATTTTAAAAAGATGGATAATTCATAGTGCGGACTTGTAAAAATTATATAAATAATATAATCATTCTTGTGATTTTTCTGTGCACATTTTAAGAGGTGTCAGGACTCTGTGGTATGTTCTGGGAGTAGTAGCGGAAAATAAGGTTGTTACTCCAAATGTATGCATGTTAAAAATCTGACACTTTATCATCTGAAACCCATATCCCTTGTGCACATTTGTGTAAAATCTGGAAAAGTTTAGAGGTCGTTATCTGGATGGAAAGGGCAGAATTCTGTCAAAAGTGGACATGACATCTCACAAAGACAGGGATCGGATGGTTTGGTGCTTCAGAAAATATGTTAACTGGACATATAATATTAGAAAAATGGTACATAGATAAATGAGTATTTTGATCAGAAATAGATTTGTGTGCAATTTGACAAGGGGAGGATCCTCTGACCATAAACCTACCTCATCACTCTGACTCACTGTTCCCTTCTCAAATCAGGTCAAAGAGAAATCCTTGTCCTATCAAATCGTGAGTGGGTTGGGCAAAGAAAGTTGGCATCCACACCCATGGTGTCAAAAGACATAAAAAGAGCCACTGGAACCCAGGCAGGACATTCACTTTCCACTTTCTTGTGGGAAGCTTTGCCGGGAGACTCCAGACTTCAAATCCATCAATCTCCAGAGACCAGAACTTTGAATCCAGACTCCAGAACTTGTAGCAGAGAGGCCTGAATCCACAAACTGAATCCTTTTTCAGCAGGCCTCAAAATCATTGCAAACTATTCTATAGCCGGGCGAGCTGTTGAATTCTTTGCCAAGAACTTTTGCCAGAACCGGTATCAGACCCAGAAAGAAGTGCTGATAGCGGAACCACAGACCAGACCCAGACCGCTCTGAGCAGAACCGGTGCCTGATTGACCCGCTGAGCAGAGAGAACCGCAGCTAAACCTATTGACCCGATCCGTGACGAAGTCGCATTTCTGTCCAAAATATAGTGTGAGTACTCAGCCAGAACTGTGAAAAACCAATCTCTTAGTTTAAAATAATCTACTTCAAACTATTTTAACCTATTGAGAACTGCATCATAGAAATCGTGTCCCTCCGGTTGATTCAAAGCTGCAAAACTGTCATCTGTAATTCTGAGCTTTACTTTTATATTGAGAATCTACCTTCACGAAATCGTCCGTAGCTCTTGAACTGTTTGTGATAGAAGCGAAATTTAACTTTTATTTTAAAGCTGAGATTCTAAGCTTTCCAAGTCTAAACCGACTTGCTACTCCTTATAGTTCCTTCGTAATTGCGCTCGACGCACGCGACTAAATTGCCGCGATTTGACATTTTGTTTCATTTCAGCCATGTGTAAAAATATTTGCTTTTGCTTCCATTACGGAATTCCATTTTCAAACTGGTAACCATTCCTGAATCATTGATAGGGCTGGCCTGAACTGATTTAAAGTATCTCTCACTCACCCTGAACCTCTAGAGGGAATTACAATCATTTTTAGCACATTTTTCCCTTCTTTGCATACCACCTTTAAAGTACTTTGCCTGTGTTTAAAATCATCCCTGTTTCTCTAAGCTTGCTAGGGGGGAACTGAATTCGTATTGTACTATGATTGTATTCCTGAAGACTGTGTGTGTTACTTCCACCTCCTTACATTGCATAGAGGGGGGGTGAATTGCCAAAAGGGGAAAAGTGATTATATTATGTTTTGCTGAAATCATATCAAGTTTATTCCTGTGTTGCTTCTTTTCCACCTTGCATTTCCTTGTACCATATAAAGCATTCTCAGCTACCTTATCCTCTATACTACTCCTAAGTAATTAAACCAGTGTGCTAGTATAACATCATCCATTGTTGATCACTCACTGTCATATGTCTAAGTGTGATATCAAATATTAATTTATTATAAAAGTGTGATATATATCTATTGTTTAATTTTTCAAATAAACCTTTTTAATTTGCAAAACAAACCTACTTCTTGGCTCAGTGGGGTCAGGGGGATTCTAAGAGAGGGGCGTTATATAAGGGTTTATCATCCAGGGTATAACTTGTCATAAAAATATATAAATAAGGGCTTCCCTTGAGCAATCCCAGACAAGGCACTGACATCCAACAACTCTACACCTAACCTTGGTATATCAGTTCAACGCTTCAGATGTACACTTGAACTCTGAGAGTATACGTCTTCTGTTAATCACAGCCAACTGCATCAAAAACTACTGTGAAACGTTCGAAGATTTCTACTTGCAGATTCAACAACATCTGCATCTAGGAAGACATAGTTCAGGTATGTGTATATTTTGTAAATTCATTTGTAAAGTAATTTTTTCAACACTTCAAGTGGTAGTTACTTACATGCACTGCCAGCAAATCCATGTTCCATACACCAACTGCCAATTAAAAATGTTCTACAAATATTTCACATCAGCTTTTCCTTTCTTTGACAAAATACTTAGGCCCTCATTACGATACTGGCGCTAAACCATGGCGCTATTAGCACCATGGTTGGTGCCGGTATCGTAATGAGTCTGCCAATGTTCAATGGGGAATTACGACCCCATTCCAAGGTTGGTGGGTGGTAATTCCCCATTGAACATTGGCCCTTCCCAATTCCCATTTTTGCCCCATAGGGTTCAATGGGACTGGGGAAGGCGCTAAGTACGGTACCGTACTTAGCACCAAGGTCCCTTTGCGGGTCCCTACTTTAACGGCTGGTCTAGACCAGCCGTTCAGGTCGGGTCCCGCAAAGGGACCTCGTAGTAAGGCGCTAATGGGTTAACGGCGCCGCAGCCTTTTACGGCGCTGTTAACCCATTAGCGCCAGGGTCGTAATGAGGCCCTTAGACACAGTGCTGCAGTAGATACACATATGCATGTTTTAACTTTCAGCAAAATCCTGAAAATAAACACTTTTAAATGCACATGATTGTCCATTTCTCATTCCATATCGACATTAAACTTTCCAACCTTTCTCCTTACATCCCTTACAGTGACACAATACTCCATCTGCTCTCAAATATGTGTATACTGCTGGATTCATCAAATATTTGGCACCGCGGAAAGCGACTCTGCATTGCTGAAATGTGACTTTGCACTGCCGATAGAAAACCTGATTCATGGAACTGTGCAAAGTGAATCAGGGTTTCTATGGGCACTGCAAAGTAACTTTTCAGCAATGTACAAAAATGTCCATTATTCGAGCCCAATGTATCTACATACAACACTTCTCTTTACATATAAACTATGTTTCTTTTCCAACCACTACTATAAGACACCAACAACTGCTCCAACTACAATCTGCTATTGCACAACCACTAGGCCACAGTGTCCCTATTCTTTAAAAACACTGCAACACATTACAAATACATTGCACCACAAAACGCACTTCTCTTATTAAAATCACCAGCACAAAAAATAACCTAGATAACCAACTTTTTTACACACCTATTTTTGACCCAAACATTAAAATGTCCCAAAAAACACTACTCATAAGGCCTCATTGCGGGGTTGCAGTTATCACCCGTCGGTAGCTGCCATGTTACCATCAATCCCATATTACCATTACCACCACCTGACATCCCGATGCTACCGAAATATCACAATCAGTATCAGTACACTAAGTTCCAATTCCTATGGGAATGCGAACCATCAAGTACCGGCACCATTAGTAATGATGCCGGTGCTTCGGTCTAAAGTGTACCGGTAGCAGCCTCAATTCCCAGCAGGTAAAACCTTCTGGGACTATAGTGCCTCTACCGCTAAAAACAGAGTGCGCCGGTCCAGAAAAGCTGCAGGTAACTTTTTACTGGTACCTTTCATTACAGACTAACTCATTCATAATGAGAGCCATAGTCCAATTTGTCTACCAACATACTTTACTACACCACCCATAACACACCTTCAATAATTATTTTTCCCAAAAACTTCTACTACTTCAATAAATAACAAACTCTCTTTCTAAAAGTACATCCACATTACCACATAAACCCAATAACTTTCTTTTACAATTAAAGAAAAAAAAGAAGATTGAGGAAAACAGCTACTGAATAAAGAACACTCTTCACATCCTACAAAGTAAGTTAATTAGAATAGCATGTACAAGATGGCTGCCGCATCTTGAAACGTGTGTGTGGGGCTCTCTGCCTCTTCCTTCCTGAAAGGAGGTGTGGCCCTATCCCCCTGTGCCTGCTGGGGGTTGATTTGTAGTGGGCATGACCCCTTTAATATTGGCATACAGAAGGGCTCATTTCTACACTGCTGTGAAGAAAAGCGGGAATAACACGGCTGGATTAAAGGTGGACCTGTGGCGTGGCGTGCCGTGAAAGGAGGAGGGTGCAACTCAGGCAAGTCTGGACACCTTAGGAATGTTTTGCGGTGCATATTGTTATGGATAAGAGGATCTTGGAGGCCACAAATATACTCTCAATTACTGCACACATCAGCCTCGTAGTAAAAGCATCTCACTGTGACTTTCCCCCACCGGTCGGATGGCAGCCGCTGCATATTCATTCTGCTTAAAGTGATACAATGAAGGTGGTGTGGGAAGCGCTCCGGACAACAGAAGGTGTGCCCTATCACCCCGTGCTTGCTGGGGTTGATTTGCAGTGGGTTTGAACCCCTTAATACTGGCATACTGTAGGGCAAATTTCTACACTGAAGAAACCGGGGATCGGTGCCTCGCACAGCTAAGAATAACATGACTGGATTAAAGGTTGAACGCCTGTGGCGTGCTGTGCCGTGACCAAAGGAGGGTGCAACACTGGCAAGTCTGGATGCCTTATGAATGTTTTGCGGTGCATATCCTTATGGATAAGGGGAACTTGGAAGCCACGAATATACTCTCAATTACTGCGCACAGCAGCCTCGTAGTAAAAGCATCTCATTGCGCCTTTCCCCCACTGGTCGCATGGCAGCTGCTGCATAATCATTCTGCTTAAAGTGACATGGAGCAGGTGGTGTGGGAAGCGCTCCGGACAATGGGCCTCATTCAGAGGTGGGCGGTAAGGGATACCGGGCACCGATAAGGAGACCGTTGCCGGTAATCCCTTACTGCCCAATTCTGAGGTCCCTTAGTGGGAACCGTAAAGGACGTGTGGTCTGACCACACGTTCTTTACAGGTCCTGTTAAGGGACCTTGGAGCTAATAATGGGCCCACAATTAGCGGGCCCGTTATAAATTGCTAATAGCGCCATGGCTACCTCCAAAGGTGTAATGAGGCCCAATGACCAGACAAGCTTTATTAAATCTAGGCAAACATATAACAATATAGGCAGAGTATGTCATATACTGCAGAAGGTAGAGAAACAACAGATCCCTGCATTTCTCATTTCCATAGATGCTGAAAAAGCATTTGACCACATGGAGTGGTCTTTTCTCTTTTTAACACTCGAGAAAATGGGATTTAGCCCCAATTACGTAAAATGGGTTAGAGCAAACTATCAAAACCCCTCTGCGTGACTATTAATAAATTGTCATTTATCTCCCCCTATTATGTTGCAACGTGGTACAAAACAGGGATGCACTCTTTCTGCAATATTATACTTGCTCCATCTGGAACTGTTATTAGCCAGAATTTGACAATATGAGAGTATTGAACATGCTAAGTTTGGCTATGCTCAACATACATTTTTGGCTTACACCGATGATATGCTGCTTATTGCCACATGTCTTTCTAAAAAAATACCCAAATCTATAAAAAGAATGTACTGAATGTGGCACAGTTGCTGCGTTGCAAATTAATATGCAGAAGTCAGTGATACTGAATTTATCTTTACCACCCAGGTACGTTGCTCTCTTTCATTCACAGACATGGCTTGGATCGGCACAATAACATATTACTTTGTTGGGGAATAAGATCACGTTAACCCTGGCAGGGTTATGCATAGCAAACTATGCCCCTCTGTTAAGGGATATAGAATTGCAATAAAGAAAAGATGGATCAGCTCACTATTTCATGGTTAGGTCTTATAAATTCCTTGAAAATGGTAACTCTCCCTTGTCAAACTACTTTAGGTGAAGTGATCACTGAGCAGGATTGCGAGAATCTCTGGCGTATGATCCCCAAACTTACTAGATCGATTCAGATAAAAATAATTTTGGATCAAACTTATGGTGCAGTGGCATTATACTTTAGCTCGACTATCATTAATGAAACCTACTATATCTGACCAATCCTGGATGGAATGCGGGCAAGTTGTGGATTGGATACCTGTATGGTGGAGATGCCCAGGTTTAGTACAATATTTGGGGGATGTGAACTCATGTATTTATTAAATCATTTCTGTTCAAACTCCTTTTATCTTATGCACCACCTTGTTACTTCTGATTGATGATGATTTTAGATTTGGTCCGAAAGACCCAGAAGGCCTTTGTGGTATTATAATTAGCATTGCCTGTAATCAGCCAGAACTAGAAACAAAAATAATAACCTCTATTAGCTGACCGGTTTGCAAAAGTGTGGAACTTGTTATCACTTGAATGGATAACATATTCTTTACAGGGGGACCATCCCATGTTTGCAGAAGACTGGAATATTGTTCTCAAGTTTATATATAAAAACTTTAACATTCAGTATTGTCCACAAAGGCTATGCCTGTTCGGCATTGCTTGACATGTCAATCAAAAATATAGCTGTTGGAAGAATCTACTCCTGTATTGCTTTCTCGTATTTGGTTGATGGTAATGTGTATACATGTGCATTCAGATGAGGGTTGTGTTGGGGGAGGGGGGTGCAACTGTTTGTGTTATAACCTTGAAAAAGCAATACAAATGAATGAAACAAAAAAGAATAGCATGTACATTGCTAGAATTATTTTCACTATATATTAGCCAAGAATATTCCATTCTACTCACCAATATTGTATTTCATTCTTACTCATTATATTGCAACATACACACTCTTTCGATTACAATCCAAGCACTGTTTTTTATTCAAAACACTGCCCATTCCTTACTAGCTAACAACACTCTCAACAACTTCTATAACACAATTTACTTCTTTATTTTTCCATACCCCTATGCACATAAGGTCCTAATTCCAATGCAACAACGTTCAAACTCATTACATTCAAAATCACTACCACACATTAGCACACACAGACACACTTCTTCAACCCTTTACATTACACCCACACAACCCTCATACCTATACAATAAATCACATCATTATAACAACCACTGTTTTCCTCAACAAATCATAATGCTGTACTTATTCAATCATACCACCCCTGTCTCACTCACTAACCCAAGCCAATCACACCTGTCCATTCTCTTACTCTAACAACCTTCCCAACCACACCTATCATCCCACTACACAATCACATAGCACTCTATTCATCACTACAATCACACCCACACACGCATGCACAATACCCGCATACACATTCCACAACTTTCAACCCCAAACTTGCTTTTTTCCCAACAGACAAAACAGCATGCCTACTAAAAACCAACTCCACAGAAAAGAAAGAAAAAATAGAGCAGATAAGAATGAAAGCAAGCCATATAGTCATCCACCTCTAAAACAATGTATAGAAACCAAAACAGCTATTAACCTCACTCAACAACACAAAATCTGCCACCACTAAAACTCTTGCAAAAAGTAAAAGTAAAAAAAAATGTATAAACAAAAGCAGACATACTAATGAACCTAGCACTATATCTAGCAATGTTAACTTATCCACAGTAAGTTCCTAATAATACATCTTACATAAATGTTTCCACTATAGAGTTGTTTACAATCATATAAAGAATCACAATCTATGCTAAAAACTACTGCCGAAGACGTATCCTCGACACTCTAATTGACAGGCCATTTCTACTAATGAGAAAATTGACTATATTGATTTTAAACAGAATGAAACCACTAACTAAATGAATCAATTCATTACAAAAAGTACTTCTAAACACGTGCAATATCAATATAGATACCATCTGAAACTTCTGTGAAGGTGAATGGATTCACACAAGCAGCACAGAACCATAAATCAATGAAGAGGCTTAAAAACAGGAGCAACAAAAAAAACAATTGCAATAGACAGTAATGGCCGAGGGTATGAAATGGTAGGAGGCACCATTATGGCAAAAGAAACCCTTATAGAAAACAATTCCCCAACAAACCTATAACCATATGTCCCTTTCGCCCAAACAAACTGTTCAGTGTACAAATGGACATGCAGCTCAATATGTAACATACACCAACAATCCTTCAAATGTTTATGACAATTCCTCAATCACTATGTGAAACTAAAAGACAAAAGTAGAATGAAAACTTTACAAACCATAGACTCCTGCCCAGTGCGCAGCCACACTAGACTGTGTGGACATTCATTAGCCTGCATTTCAGGAACTGCTTGCAAAAGCACCTTTCACCACATCAAATGTTGGTAATAAACCATTCCGCTCTACAAAATCCTGTGCATAGAATGTCCTGCTCTAGAACTCCAACATTTAAATAGCATTCTCTTACATGGAACAGCCAAAGAACTTCTTTGAGAAATAGAGCACATCCAAAGTAAATATTTTGGAACTGAAGTTGACTTATAAAATTCAGTAACTTCACAAAACATTAGCGAAAACCTCACAAACACCAACCTCCTAACAAACACAGAAGTACTGCTTTGGAACCATGTACGTTTACGACATAGCCAAAAACTACTCAAAACCAAAAACAATGTCACACTGGATGAGGCAACTGGCAAATATTTGGTCTCAACTTGTGAAGGAAGACTGGTAAAACTATTTAATCACATAAAGTTATCATTTAAATCTCTGCAACATACAGGACTTTATTACATGGCCCTAAACCATTTTTAAACCTTGGAGAAAAGTTGTAGAATTATTAGGTGACCATGACTCATTTGAAGCTGCATTAAAAGCAAATGAAAGCAGTCTAGGAAATGTCAATTTCAAAAAATACAAACACATTTTAGACACTGATTACCAACCTGAGGACCAAATTGAAGCTCTACTAGTTAAAGGCACTCCTGAGGGCAGTCAACCTTCCCTTACAGGAAGCCAAGAACCACTTGGAGAACCGCTCATTCTAAATGAGGCGGAAATAGCAATGACTGAGGTAGAACATACCAGGCATCAATCAAACAATCTGAAGAAGACTTGTCAGTGTGTGCTCAAATCAAAGATACATGATGAACATCTCGCAATTTATCTAGAAGCCATTGAAAAAATTGAACATAGTTTTATACATGAAACTAAAACATGTAGCTGTAGACATTATGAACCTCTGCTCCTGTATGTAAATGGTGAAGCTGGCTCTGGTAGAATGTTATTAATTCAAATAATCAGCACATTTCTGCAAGACTTAACAAACAACAACATTTTAGCTGCTGTAACAGCCCCCAGAGGTTTAGCTGCCAACAACATAGGAGGTGTAACTTTACACTGACCACAGCTCCTCCCAGTGTGGCACCAAAACAAACTAGAACACTACAAAATATCAGCAGAAGCTGCTACTGAAGTTTGCAGAATTCTGAAAAAAATGAAAGCGTTCATGATACATGAAGTAAGCATGGTGTCACGATCCATGCCCCTGACCCCATCAGCTATAACAGCTCCTTGGCAGCAGTGGGGCTAAAGCCCTTCACACTGGCCCCAAGGGCCTTAAAACCTAATTGGAAACATACCTGGAGTCTGTTCTGGCACCTTTGGCGCCAGGCTCATTATCAGGAATAAAGCAATACCAGTTTTGGACCTTAATCCAACATGGAGGCCTATTACACAGCTCAGTTTTTTAGAACCAAGCCATGCGGTCTAGTGTTTGGGTGTGGCTGGGCCTGGAACTACTTGGCCTGGAACTACTTTACCTGGGCTATTTAAACCACACCCAAACAGCAGAACACGCTTCGCTTTATTCTGCACTCCTGCAACGTAACGCTCACCATGTCCAGCTCCTGCTCATCTGCTTCTCTGGCGGCCGATCCTGAAGCCCTAGATCCGGATCCCATTAATAACCTGGAAGAACAAGAACACAATTAGCAAGCAAGAACACTTACCTGTGAAGTAACTGGTCTTGAATCCATCCTGCACTTCTCTTACCTCGCCCATCTCCGGAGTTTGGCGCAACCTGCAAAGGTAAAGAAAGAAGGACAGCATTAATAACAATTCTTACCTGGGCGAGCAGCGAGTCCTGGCAGCACCCTGTACTTCTCTTACCTCGCCCATCTCCGGGTTTCGCTGCCACCTGCAAGGGAGAAGGAACAAGGTCAGCATGAACAAAGCACTCACCTGGGCAAGCAACGCTTCGATCGCTCATTACTCCGGAAAATCACCGCAACCTGTACAAAGAAGAGTTGAGAACACAGGTTAGCAATGAACACCAATAAACAGTGCCGCGCTCCATGCATCAATAACTCACTGTGGTCTTCGCCGCTGGTGCGGCAACTCCGAGATCGCAACCATCCCTGTGAAAACAAAAAGAGACATTGTTAGGGAACAGCGTAGTGGAGCAAGATGCAGAGAAGACAGAGAAACCAGATGGAAAGAGACAGAATAAAGATGGAAAAGACATTATAACTCACCTGGAAGACAGCAAGCACAGTCAGAGTCACAGCTGGTCTGGACCCGATATAAGGGCAGACGGACCAGTGAAGCAACTATGTCCACGGAACCCCCACACCTACCACGCGCCCCTGCACAGAGACGCAGGAGGGAGAGTTCAACGCACAAAAATCTAATATGAGCAATAACCCCAAGGGAGGGGATTTGGACCAGAGGGAGGTGGGACTCCACCCATCACAGAACCAGTATTTTAACCCTCCATTCTCCTGTTATAGGTGCTACCCAATGTCTGGCACATAACCAAGCAGAGAGGGGTCCTGGATAGCGCTTAGACCTCCATCCAGTATCGTGTGGCTCCCCCATGGATACCAGGTGAGCGTAACACATGGTTCCAATGTCATGGTGGCTTTAATTCATCTCAGAATGCAAATGTTCTAAAAGCTCACTACGAGGAACTGTTTGGAGGAAAACACGTTATTGTTTTCGGAGAACTCCTACAGTTAACACCAGTAAAAGTTAAACCTATTTTAGAAACATTAGGACACAAACAAAGCCACAACACCCACTGCAGCATTGGAAATGTAAATATCTGGCAACATTTTTGCTACAGAGAACTTACTCAAAACATTCATCAGTCTGCATATCTCACCTATACTAAAACATTAACAAATCATTAGAACTGGTCTGCTTACTAAAGATGCAAAATCCTTCAAGAATGCTAGACTAACCCATGAGCTATATGGGCAAAACACATCTGCTCTTGATGTCATGGAACAATTAGCTCAACAAAATATAAAATGCATGCCCTTAATGCCACCCATAGTCAATTCAATGATACAATGTTGAAAAAAGAAATGCAACCCAGACTGCATGTCAGTTCCACAGACAAACTAGAAGTGCACAGCATGACACTCCCTAAGTGTCAAAAAAAGCAACAGCACGACTAACTAGCTTAGAAAAATGTATCTCCAACACAGCTGGATTTGAAAAAGGATGTCTGTGTGTCAAAACTTCAGAGTAATTCAAACATGTAACCTTGACTTAGCACAAGGTTTAGTCAATGGAGCAATTGGTACAGTGTTGGCTTTGAAACATATACACATGACAACAAAATCCATTTGGTCAACATCAACTTTGACAAACTTGCAGAAGTTATAAAAATAGGTAGCACAAAAGCATGTTGCCTTCTTTTAAAAGACATGTACGTATGCAGAGAATAATTCTCTCTAACTCTTGCATATGCTGTCACTATTCACAAATCGCAAGGTCTAACCCTAGATCACACCTTGATTGACATTGGCAGCACATTCTTTAAAGAAGGTATGAGTAATGTAGCATGTTCATGTCTGTTTGCACTCAATGGTCTATTCCTAGTTAACTTTCATGCGAAGAAAGTCAATGCTGATATTCCTTTCATCCTAGAATAAAACAGGGTATGTGCACTGTGCACCACCATCTAGATGTGTACCCTGTACCTCAAAAAAGAAAACTTTTAAAAAGAAAATTAATACACACAGAACCCATAGCAGGAATATCGCTAAAGAAACAAAGAACAACTGCTGCTTCATCAAATAATACAACCACAAAACTGTCTAGTCTAAAAACAACTGCACGTCCATCAGAAGACAAAGAGACAAATGTCTCTTCTCAAAAAAACAACTGCAGGCCCATCAAAGGACACAGAGGCACAACTGGAGTAGATTGCTTTGCAAATGTATCAATCCTATCTTCCAATCGCCACCAATTGTTCACAGCATTTAATTTAACGGCTCGGACCAGTTGTGTTTGCAAATGCTCATCCTTTGTAGAAATGCCACAAATAAAACTGACAGCACTTACAGTCTCTATGGCAAAAATTAGGGTACTGTACAGGAATGGTATAATTCACCATAAACAGACAGGAAGATCCACAAGAATTCCTAATATACTTACTACAAGTTCTAGAAACCAAAAACATCGATATAAATGGTATTTTCCTGATTTCATACTTGTGGAAACACACATACACTCTCTGCAACCATGTTTCACAAAAGCACATACCTAATGAACATTGTGTTCATGTGTCCATACCAAAATATGAATCCATTCCATTTTAACAGCTTCTTCAAAATGCAAATTATAGCATATTTTGCCCTTTGTGTAATTCAAGCAATCGTTACAGCATACAAATCGGCCAATATGTGTTACTAATGCTTCTAAGGTACAATGCAGATGGTACCAAAACAACTGTAAGCTTACTAGCTTCACACATGACCAAGCATCTATTGGCAAGAAAACCTTTAAAACTGTAGGCATAATATACCACACTGGTGTGATAACCACTTCAGGCCACTATATTGAATTTGTCAGAAAATAAAGTGGTTGGTTTTAATGTAATAACACTTCCATAACTCCCCACATAAATTACCAGCAAATTGAAAAAAAAACACATACAATTCACTCAACCCAAATTTAGTCACTAAAGTATACCACAATAAACAGTTAACATACGTCAACAGGTACCTAACTACATCGATAATACTGCAATAGTATGTTTGAAGCCCAAGACAGTTAGAATACAGCAACTGTCATCAAACTACTTAAAAAATACCTTCATTGCAATACACTTCAAATAGGCCATTAGAGTTCTTGCTACTGCAATACTTCCTGTAAAACCCAATATAATTAAAATACTCCAACGCTACCACCAAATCTAACAAATAATATATCTTCACTTCAAATTTAGTCAGCAAAGTATAGGGTTATGAATGATTAAAATACGCCAACTGGTATCTAACTACATCTAAAATACTATAATAGTACTTTCAAATTCCCAGACTGCAACGGGTATCTAACTACATTAAAAACACCCTTCATTTTAATACACTTCAAATATGACATTACAGTTATTCGTACTGCAAAATGCTGTGTAAAATCCAATATAGTTATAATACACCAACAAGTTTCTGACTACATTAAACAATCTCTTAATTAAAATACACTTCAAACAAACATATTTAAAAGCCAAAAACAATATGGAATTACAGTAGGTTTCTTTTTAATCCACTACAGATTTGTTTTCCCAATGACCCGATGATTCTTTCATGTCAGTACAACAACAGTGTAGCCAGGGGTGTAGGAGACACATAAAATCTGCGGGGACAGGGCACACCTTGGGGGACTTTGCTACAGACACAAACCACAGAGTAAAATGAACTGTCAATTTATTTGTAGTGAGTGAAGATCACGCACAATTGTTCAAAAAAACATTTATTTTGCGCGCTCTGTACGCATGTTAAATTCGGTTGCTATTGTTTGTATGTCAACGAGATCCATTATATCTTTGTGTATATTGCACACACAAATATGATTGAGTCTAATGTGTAATGTGAACATTAGCGAGGTGGCTGAAGGCAGACACCCAGCTCATCTGTGCAATTTTGGATGCAAGCTATACAAAAGACAGACAAATGAGAGTTTTAACATGATAATACCCACAGCAGAAACACAGGTGTTTCGAGTGCCAAAGGTTTATCACGTTTGCAACAGTGGTGTGTTTTCAATCAGAGCACATGGGAATTGAACATCGGATAAAATATATTGCAGTCGACGACCAAGGAGAGCCATGACCACATACCAGAATGAAGCTGAAGCTCGAAATAAGGTCAAGAAACATGCACTTTATTATACTTTCGTTTGTCATAACAGAGTAACGACCACTTAAAATGCATGGTCACCCCACTATATGCTTTGATATTTGCAAGCAAATGTGAATGCTGGCAGACAATCTGGCAGAGAGAGCCAGAGCACATTAGGGTTGTGGGGGACGACAGATCTGTCCTGCCTTGTTTAGACCAGTCTGCATGAACACCCAAAACTGTGAGAGGTAATATAGGAAGACCCTCAACAGGAAGGCAGGGTAATCCACAGAGAGTGAATGTTACACAGCATGAGAACCTACCTATGTAGCCCCCAGAGGTGACTTCCCCACATCAAGGCACTCAGGTGAAAACTGTGCTTGTGAAAGAGGCTACAATGAGAGCACCCGAAGCAGCTTCATGTCATTACGGGCAATAGGAGCGTGTAATTAATGAATTATTGCTTTCAAGCAAACACGTATTCTTTCAGTAGAGGTGACAAACCCAGCACATGCTGAACCCCAAAAGCAGAGGAATGCCAGCGTTCTAAGGATTGGCTCTGTCTGGGCTGGATGTGGGTATCATTGCGAGGGCACTCCTAGAATCTTCCATTCAGGCAAGGAATGGTTTTATGCCACTTTCAGGGATTTTTCCACAAGCAATTCCTTACTACTGTCGAGAAAGCGTGGCATAACCTCGGAAAGCTTACATGCTACAGTGAAACATTGTCCTGTGTAGCGCAGTAAGCTTAGGATTAAGGGTGGCAGTTCTGACAGGTTTCAGAACACACATGCCTCTGTTCACTTTCCCATTTAAGATACTTAAAAAGAGTTTCCAGTCCTAAAATGTATTCTTTTCAACATCTCTCCTGCTAGGTTTCCTTCCACCAATGTGCCTTGATTAAAAAGGTAGGTAACCTCCAATTCTCTCCTAAATTTACACCATTGGCGATTCCCATTGTTGACCATTAATGGTTAGAACAAGGGACATGGGTGGTTCGGAGCCTTCGAAGCCTGGACATTATCTAGGCCCCCTTTATGCACGCACACCAGTTAGGGGCTGGCGGCAGCCTTTTGACAGGTGGTGCACGTGCACACCAAAGAATGTAAGGGGTGCAAACCTGCAAACCAGTGGGCTGCCGTGAGATCACCGGCTGGCCTCTTTGCCTTGGCAGTTTCACAGGTATTGAAAAGACACACGGAGCACCTCTTAAACCAGTGGCCAGTGCTAAGCTTTTCAGTAATCATCCGAATACCACACCTCCCCTAATGCCCGCACTGTGCTGCAGTTCCCCTACTGCATTTCAGGGTAGCTGCAGGGTGGCCAGGTCACTGTTCTCCTTTCAGGCAGCCAACCTGACCCATCACTCCACCCATAAGCAGAGGGGCATGAGAACAAGAGGCAGGATAGAAGGAAACTGGGACAGAGAATGCCGGGAGACACATAAGTAAATGTGGAAGAAATAAAAAGCAGTTTCTATATTGTTAAAGGTGGATCCAAATTAAACACTTGTCCACTGATCCAATGAACAGCCACTGACCTCTGCCAACAGCCAAATCCCTGCTACAGGCATACCCCTGCCCACACCAGAACTCCTGCTGCAGGGCAACCTCTGCCCACACCAGACAGCCCAGCAAGCAGCAAGTGAGACTGCAACCGCTTGAATTTTGCTGGTCGCTGCTGCAAAAGCAAATAGGATGTGACAGTCCCTGTCCAGCCTGAGACTCAGCATGTGGCATCGCTGCCTCAGTCAGCCTGCTCGCTCATGCTCTGTGCTCACTTCAACGGCAGTAGTGAGCAGCACTGTGACTGGACTCCAGAGTCTGTGCAGCAGTGCACTGCGCAGGGGCACGTGCAGTTTGTTTCTCACCTGGGCAGAGCCTGGAGTCATATGCGCAGACGTGTGGCTCGGGCCGTGGCATGCCACAAGCAGAACTTTCGTATTTGCATGCAAGTGAATTTGCAAACAACTGCTCAGCCAGGGCATCCACAAGGTGTGGTGAGGCCTTCGGCAAAAAATTGGGTGAGGCCCCCTTACCATTTTTTGCACTGGGCCAGCGAGGGCACCACCACTAACAGAAGATGCAAGAAATCTCTCCTTGAGTTTATGTGGAGGAACCCAAATATGGGTAATCATTACAACTGCAAATCAACTACAGCAAAGTTAGATTTCTGTATTGAAAAAAGGTTTGTGCCAGAATATCTTTTGTTTCATTTGCATAAAGATATATAGGATGGTATGACGGAGTGTGGTGCATCATACCAACAATAAGGAGCATCCTGCCCCTGTGTGCACAATAAAACACACATCATAAACAGTGGCAGATAGATGATCTAAAGTGGGGGCTGATGAATTTCTAGCCTGAAGAGGCTTAAATGTTTGCACCAATTATGCGGGATCAACATAGCACAGTGAGGTATCAAGCCAAACAAGGGGGCTTGAGGGCTGCCTCACTCCCAAGAAAAGGTTTGAAACATTCGGTTAAAATGATGCATTTTACGGCACTTTATTTGCAAAGTTGGGTAGAACTCCATACAGTTTGCAATTGGTTTTGTACAGAAGCACATGAAAAAACCCAATAGTTGCAAGTCACCAACCATACACAGGAACATTTTCCTATGCATGTCATGCCGTTTTTGCACACAACATGTGCTAATATAAATATATATTTGTGCTGGGTGTTCCCAAGTATGTCCATTCAGGTTGCACCAATATATGCCATTATTACAATATAAGGACTCCCAGCCAGCAAGAGAAAGTATGTTCAGGCTGACTATGTACCATAAATGCTATTACTGACTAGACAGACCTGTATTCAATGTGGGTCAATTTAGCCAAGTAGTATATTTGCTTTACCCTTTATGCAGGGTCCTGTAAATCAAGGGCAAAGCACAGCAAGCATTGGCAATGCTAACAGTTTGGTCGTTTGTGTAGGCATGGGAAAGGCACTGCTGTATTGGTATGAACTGGCCGTTGATGGTAGCAAGTGCAAAATGGTTTGAGTACCTGAGCATCTAACAGCAGTGTCTGGCAAATGCCTAATACTTATGCACAAGCCAAAACGGTTGGCTTTGCCATTGCTTGTTTGTAACAGGACGGTTCCATGTGTTAACATTGAGGCAAAAATGGCTCCCCCACCGCTGGACACATTAGGGCATTTCTCAAAGGGCCTGTGCCTCTGAGAGGTCAGCAGGGTTGGGATAGACTCTTCCAGTCTCACATCAGGCTGATGATTTACCACTGACAGACTCTGCAACAGCTCTCTAAGTCTTTCAGAGGTATTGGGCTGTCAATATATTTATTTTTAGGCCAGTACATGTTTGATTGTTCTCAGAGTGGATCACAGGGTGGGATGCCTGGGAGGTTTGAAGTAGGCACATTTTACATTTTCATATTTGGTGCAAAGGTGGAAGGCTAGAACTAATTTCAATATCAGTGTTCTTAATGGAATATGTGGATTTTTCCCTCCGTTTCAGAGTGGTAGGAGGCACCCCTTATTAGTTTTGGTTATTAGGTGGTGCCTGAGCGCCACCTATGAGCCAAAACTATTACACTGGATTACATATAGGAGAGATATAGGATATCAAGAGAGGCACACAGCTTGGGGGTGTTGTTTGTTTATTGACTCACCCATTGCCTACCCCATGCCAATAATCCCTATCGCCATACCAATCCACTAAGTGCATCTTCCCAATCAAAACATATCCTCATGAGAACTCTTTGATCAATCTCTATCAAACAGTAACACCAAACTTTGTGCAGTAGAGGGCCTTACAGTGTTATTTCTAAGCAGTCTTCTGAGAGTTATTGGCTCAACTCCCCACCATCCTGAGACTGTGGGATCTGCTGTCTCCTTTTTCCTCCCCTATTTGCTTGCATATCCATTGCTGCCAAACTGCCTAACCTCCTCCACCCCCATTCTTCGCTCCCCGGTCCGTTGAATCTCTGCTTTCCTCACTGTGTACTTTTTCCGAAAACTTGTAAAGCGCTTTGTTGCTTGCCAAAGCACGGTCTGTGCTCAATAAATACCCCAATAATAATATTAGAAATACAAATTATAATTGCAACTGTAAATGAGCTACTGGTGTAATGGAGCATGCCTTAACCAAGAGTGCCTTCAGCCACTTGATTTATAAGTAGTGTGTGTGTCCTTGCATCAGTTCCTTGCACTGAAGTCATATGAAAAGCAAGCATTCTCAAAGACAACAGTTTTGGATGGATTGTGTATAGGTATCATAGGCATTTTCCTAGCACTGGTGTCATTTGCCTGTGTGTTCACACCATTTTGCAGCCGTTGTTGTATCATGGTCAAGTATCACCATTCAGGCAGTGCATGCCAAATGCCTATCCCATGGCTACACAAAAGCCACATCTGTTGACTTTATCAATGCTCATTTGTAGTGGTCTCATGCAGTACATATCACTCTCCGTGTTGTTGTGGGTTCATGCAGAGCATATCATTTTTCCATGTTATAATGCCATTTAAGATGGAAAGTTTATATTTTACCCATTTCAAGTGTTCTTTATAAGAGGAGAAATGCGTCTTAAACCAGAGTGCGGTTTGGAAGGTTGGCAAGAGTACATCCCACCCTTTTAGAGTGTCGAAAGGTTGGCAACATTCATTCTGAGCGTGGTGTGGAAGGCCAGCAACAGGTACATTTTTTTCTGGTTCTGTAGCTTAATGGGAGATGCTGTTCCGTCTGAAAATGATGTTCCATAACTGATTAGTAAAATCTAAACCATCCTGTGGGTCTAACTCCCACAGCGTGCGTGTGTGTATGTGTGTGTGTTTCGCCTCAGTCTCAGTATACAAGCTCTCAGAGTCTTTTACTTGCTATCACCCTAGTTATCAGGTATATAAAGCAGTCAAGCCAAAAATGGGCCACTGTCCAATTGCGGCTAAGCTCGCTCAGCATTGCCAGAGCTCCTTAAGACCATGTTACCTGGGCCTCTATAGGTGTGGAATGACGGTCTATCATTGAAAGCACCCCCCCCAATGGGAGGCCTGGGGCAGTTTGCTCTTTCTGCACCCCCCTCATGACGGCCTTGTGCCCGGCACTGGCAGCCATTCCTGGCTGAGCAAGGAATTATGTGCAGCAGCAGACAGTGGCAGTGCACTGTCTGTGCACAACAAGAGATTCTGGAGGGACATATGCCATTATACCCCCCACTTAAAATAGTGGGGGGGATTTGTCCCCTATATCCCCTCCATGTCCTATGCCCATGACTGTAGCACAGACTAATGTTGTACCAAACATATTACACATAATGTACTGTTTATGATGGTCAAAAAAGATCATCTTTATGTGCAATTGTATGCGATTAAAGTTTTTAAACTATCTTGCTTAACAAAATATATTTTTTTTTCACAGAACAAGAAACATACATTCCATCTAATTACCATATGCAACTAACTAGCCATAAGAAGTATTATCCTATTTGTAATCAACACAAAGAAACAAATTCATATTCCATGAGCACTATCCTCAATTGTACTACAATCATAAATACCATATGCACTTCAATTATATCATTCCACCATAGTTCAATTAATGTATACTCCCATACAGTACCTATAATTACTATATACATATTCGTATAATGTGTGTGGCAAGTGGCCAGATTCTTGGCCACAACTACCACAATAGAATTAAACCATATAACAAGTACATGCAATACACCTTCAAATAACAAGACTTGTCCACATTATATTTGCACACCTTTTTCTCACCTATAAAAACAACTGCATATCAATGTTATTCCACTTCCCCACCCTTTGCAGACCCTCTTTCGACCTCCAAATAACCCCAAATATGTTTTCCAGTCTTTTTCCTTGCTGCGCTGTCTGTGGACTACGGCCGCTGTCCATGGATCCAATATGGCTAATGTTTCAAAAATATGACATACCTTATGCATTTAATTGACAGATTGTCGGGTGCATACAATGTCCACAAACATCGCACTGCTCTCTGATTGGTCCAGAGGTGTCCATGGACTACGAATCAGGAAATTAGTTTGCGGACCGGACCGAGATATCCCTGATTTATTTTGACTGACTTTTTTGACATTTTTTTAAAAAAACTACTGGACGGATTTACCGAATATTTGCAAAAGCAAGCTTTTGGGACTAAGCTGCCACACCTGGCTCAAGTTTGGTGAAAATCTGTCCAGCTGTTTCTGCTGTAGGCTCAAGCAACATTTGTTTTTCATTGTGTCTATGAGGATTTCAAAAAATGTGGGACCCCCTTATAACATTGCCCCCCTGGACGAAACCACACCAAACTTCACAAAATAATTCAGAGGGTGGTGTGTACTTGTTTTCCAAAGTTTAATGAGGATTCATCTGGGGAGGTCAAAGTTATAAGCCACCCTAAAAGTTATCTTTCTGTGAGTTGAGCAACTTAACCATAACTAAACAGCCGCTACCGCAGGCCCTGTAAAATATAAATATATATATGGAAAAAATTGAGTTGAATTGCAGTTAAGATGAGTAAACCTATTTTTTTTAATGTTATTTTCACTTGTAAAGTGCACTAGCAGCCCAAGGGCATGGAGGCACTGGTGCATGAAATGTTCTTAGTTACAGGAGGATTACTTAGCTCATGGCTACAGTGAGTGTATAACCTAACAATGAAACTATATCAAGGAACACACATAGGTGGTTACAGTTTTGGTCTGTCATACAGTCACAATGAAGGTTACATCACACATAGAATGGCACGTGCACTCTACAATGACACCAGAGATACTTATTTCAACAAACAGCATAGTTTTTATTTCTTTCCTGAAGGCTAAATGCGAATCGATACTTCTAATTTAAGGGGGTAGTGTGTTCCAATGGGTCGCTGCCATGACAGGGAAACTGGAACCTCCTGCACAAATTCTCTGAGGCTTAGAAATGGAGATCATGTTGGTGTAAGCATTTCTTGTCTCATAGTCACTGGTAAGGGGGATGAGGTCCTGTGTGTCATCAGCATAATTAGTGTATGTGATGTCCAACACATCCAGAATGTGGAACAGTGGCCTTGTAAACAGGTTATAAAGGGTAGGTGAGATACAATGGGGCCTATGGGACTCCGCATTTTATGTCGCTTGGGTGGGCACAGGCTGAGTCAGAGAAGACTTTCATAACCCACTCCTGGAGAAACGAGGTGATCCAAGCAATGGCCTTAGGGGAGAAGTTGGCAGCGGAAGAGAGGTGGTGGCAAAGAGTATTATGAGCCACCAAGTCAAAAGCTGCAGACACATCTAGGAGCAGAAGGAGAGCGGGTTTGCCCACAACTCTGAAATTGTCCATTTGATTTTTTAGCTCTAAAAGTGCAGTTTCGGTGCTGTGTCTCAGACGGAATTCCGACTGCTGGAGGCCGAACAGGTTATTCACCTCGAGAATGTCTGGACTTTAAATAGAAATGGGACTGTAGTGATGGGTAGCTAGTTCCCTGAGACCCTTGGGTCAATCGTTGGTTTCTTAAGGAGAGGGCGTTCCGATGCTTCCTTGAGACCAGTAGGGACATGGCCTGACTGGAAGGAGGCATTAATGAAGGCAGTAAGGAACGGGGCAATGGTAAAGGCACAATCTTTAAGGAGTGGAGCCGGGCAGGCGTCCCCTTTGCAGATGGTGGGTTTGATGGATTTGGGAGAGCGATGACTTCTTGTTTGCACATTTCCTTGAAGGAGAAGGGGGGAGTCACCAGAAGTGCTACTTTGTAGATTAGATGAGTGCCTGTGATGTGTGAGGATTTTATTTTGCAGAGTGTTTTTGTCAAGCATAGCAGATTGGATATTATTGCACCAGTCTTCATCTTTGTGGATGGTCGGCAGGGGTGGGGGGGTTCCAACTCCCTGAAGATAGCAAACATTTCTATGGTCCCTGATTTAGCATTTGCTATCCTCATGTTAAATGAAGTGGCTTTTGCTTTGATTATGGCAGCTTTATATTCTTTAGAGATAATCTTAAAAACTAACTTGGAGGAATCATTAGCGTTAGTTTTCCAGTGGGAGAGCAGTGTCCTTTTCCTGGTGTCAACTGCTTGAGTGATGACAGATCACTCAATGCAAGCCTTAAGACAGACTCCTACAGACACCCTAGCCTTAAGACAGACTCCTACCACAGGGGAAGACCTCATTGACATCCTCTCAGCCAAACTCACCCTCTCCCCCAAAGACACAGTAAACATTCATGTCATATAAAGACCCCCAGGACCCACCAATAACTTTAAAGGCATAGTCAACCATCTTCTTGGAAAAAACATTAAACAAACTTCCAAAACATTGTTTTTAGGAGACCTTAACCTTGGATATAATGATAAACTAGACAAAGAAGCCATCACCCTCACCAGAAACCTCACAGATCTAGGATTCACACAGATAGTCACTGCCCCGACCCACAACAAAGGCCGTATCCTAGACTGGGTAGCTGATCACAACTGTGGCTCCACCCTCAGCTCCAACACAGCCCTTCCATGGACTGATCACAACTGCCTTCAATTCTGCATTCCCATAACCTCCTACTCCACTCCTCTTATACCAGCACCGGCCATGCTAGCCAGAAGTGCAAAAAAACTTACAGCAGAAAATATACGTCCCCTTCTCAACATCCCTTGCCTAGCGCCACCGTTCTCCTCTGACCCCAGCATACTAGCAGAGATCCTCAAAGACACACTCACCCATGCCATCAACACCGCTTGAAAAACAAAAAAGAAAAAAAATCATTTAACTCCAACTCATGGTTCACGGAGGACTTATCAAATCTACGCCAATGCAAGCGCCAAGCCCTCAAAACATGGCAGGCCAATCCATGTGACGCCACCAAAGTAGACTTTCTCAGTATCGCTAAAAAATACAAACATGCCATATTCCAGGCGAAATCAGAAACCTACAATAAACGTATTTTGGAAGCCAACTCCCACTCAAAAGAGCTTTTCACCATCTTTAAAGAGCTCACCATCCCCCCAATTTGCACAGATGAGATTGTTAAGGATGAGACCTGGTGTAACAGCATTCAAACAGCAATGTTAAATAAAATAGACCTTCTTCAAAATAAAATAGCAGAACACTCTAAGGCACTGCACGCCCAACAAACCCTCTCCGTCAATAACACCAAAGACGAGCACACCTCCAAATTCGATTTCTCCCCAATCACCGAGTCAGACACTCTCCACATCCTCAAACAGCTCAAACCATCTCGATGCAAAGGAGATATATGCCCCCCTAATATCATCAAAGAATGTGCCACTCCCCTCGCACCAATCATCACAGCATTCATTAACGCCTCATTCAAGACTGGCAAAGTCCCTGACAGCCTTAAAGAGGCATGGGTGCGCCCACTCTTAAAGAAACCAACCCTGGACCCTGCTCAACCTAACAATTATCGGCCTATTACTACCGTTCCATTTCTCTTAAAAATCCTAGATAAAGCTGCACATATGCAGATACAGGCCTACCTAGAAAACAACTCTGTCCTAGGCAAAAGGCAGTCTGGATTCCGCAAAGGTCATGGCACTGAAACCGCCCTACTAGATCTTAAAAATCAAATTACCCTCATCCTAGACAAAGGCAAGCCGGCCCTTCTGCTCCTCCTAGACCTCTCAGCGGCATTTGATCTAGTCGACCACGCCATCCTCTCCAACCATCTCACACAGGCCGCACATTTCTCTAAACAAGCCACAAACTGGATCACCTCCTTCCTCGAAGGTAGAGTGATGAAAGTGTATTCCAATACAGCCAACGCAGAGCCTACCACCATCAGGTATGGAGTCCCTCAGGGCTCATGTACGGCTCCTACCCTCTATAATCTTTTCACCAAACCTCTCTTTGATAAACTGGACGCACTTGGGATCACATACACCAACTACGCTGACGATACCCAAGTACTCCTCCCGCTCACAGGACTCTACCACCAGGACGCAGCCACTCTCCAGAATATATACGCAACCATCCAAGCATGGATGGCCACAAACGGTCTATGTCTTAATGGAGACAAGACCGAAATCCTCATCCTCGGCCAAAAACCCACTCTCACAAACCTCGACCCCCTCTTCACCAACTTCTGCATTGACAATTGTGTCATCCCAGTTCTACCTTCGGTTAAAACACTAGGAGTCCACATTGACGCATCACTCTCCATGGAAAAGCAAGTCAACTCCATTGTCTCTGCTTCCGCCCTGAGTACCAAGCTCATCAATGCAATCAAACCATTCCTAACTAAAGATAACTGCCTATCCATTGCCAGAGCCACCATTGGAGCCAAACTAGATTGCTGTAATGCGCTACTGGCGGGCACCTCCAACTCCAATCTCAATAAACTTCAAATAACACAAAATAATGCACTAAGAGCAGCCCTCAATATACCTAAAAGAGACCACATCGCGAAAGCCAGAAGGGAAGCACATTGGCTACCTGTTAAAGAGCGCATTACATTCAAAATACTTACCACCGCACACAAATGTATTAACCTGACTGCACCTTCATACCTGTCCGACACGCTAGTTAGATCTCACACCAATAGGCCAATGAGACAATGCCACACTAACCAACTTAGGGTCCCACGCATCAAGCGAGCTAAAGCAGGTGGAATAAGCTTCCCCTACATCGCACCTAAACTATGGAACGCATTACCTAGCACGCTCAGAGCAGAAACCTCTCTCACCACCTTCCGAAAAAAACTGAAAACCACCTTGTTCAACTAATTCCCCCAACATGTGTATGCTCACCCTCTCCTCTCTTCTCCTCCTCACCTATAGCTATACACCTATAGCTACTACTTTTCTCTTGCAACTAAGTTATGACCTCTATGTATGTATAACAAGTCATGTTCATATCTGTAAACTTTTCTATTGCAACTAAGTTATGACTTCTCGGTATGTATAACAAGTCATGTTCATATCTGTAACCAGCGCCACGATGCCCTATGGGCTGCCTGTGCGCTTAACAAATGCGAATAAATAAATAAATAAATAAATAAACACATTAATGCAACAAAACCGTTGACATTCCACACATTGGGAAACTCAGAAATGGTGAACGGTTGTCCTTAATTACCCTCACACCAGCATAAAGACACCCCTATAGGGAAATAAGGCAAAATGCTATTTTGTAAGGATAACACGTTTAATCAAACAAAATGAGGATGGCAGCAAAGGACTCTGCTGCCTGAACGGTCTGCTCCTGTCCCTCTTCCGTCCCTTCCTGCCAACATGGTTTGAGGCAAGGGATTTATATATGCCTGGCTTGCTGTGGTGGTGTCACTGGATATGGATCATGGCTTCATACCAAACCATCCTTCTTCCATAATAGGGATGCTCCAAAGGCTTATTTCTTCATTGTCAGCAGTTTTGTCAGGGCATGCTGTTCTACATTTTGCTAGCTCTGCAAGAATGCACTGTAGCTCATGCTTTCTTCTCCATGCAAAAACACACTGCAGCTCTGCAAACTTTTACAAACCTTGAGTCCTAGCCCAAGGAAAAACGAAATATTTTTATAAACAATTTTAATTCATGCTATCCATATTTCACTCCTCCTGCTAATGTTATCTGGGTCATGAAGGTTTCCCCACACTTAAGACTTATAATATATCCCATTCAGAATTTTGTCGCACAGAACATGTAATTCCTATTTTGACCTGCATGGACCCTTGATGGACAGTGGACACCTGCTCTGTCAATTTGTGCATGCTGCCCATGGTGACAAACACTGCACACTTAAGCGCATGTGGTCAGTTTTAGATCCCACAGGGCTCATTCCTTCTGGGAATGAGCTTGACTCCTCTATAGCACTAAGATTTTACAATGCCTAGGAACTGACATTACAAATCTATCCAGCTAATAGTTAATTGGACCTTATATTTAGACAATACATACCTTCTTTAGAGTTTGCTTATGACTGTGTATGTCATTATGTTTGCATGCAACAACCTTCCCAGTGCCCCTTCTCCCCTAGTCCATATAGCACCTTAAAGGGGTCTTGCCTAACTCTAAATTGCTTGGGGGTTCGGGAGGACCCTGGTTCCTTCCCAGCATTGGCTTAACCCAGCACATTCCCAATGATCGCCCCCATAATTCCGTATCCTCCATAATTTGATTTTGTATGGCATTGTGAATTCCTTCTCTTATAATATGTATGTGCTCTTGGGCTGTGCAATGGGTACGTGCTGGGTTAAGCGGGTCCTGAGTTTCACAATGAGCAACTTAACCATGAATAACTTTCAAAGGCTTTGTTGTGTTAATTTTACTCACTTTAACTGCACTTCAAATAAATTCCTTAAATGTCAAGGGGATTAGCTATACCATAGTTTTTTTTTCATGCCCACTGTGTAGTTTACAGTGCCACTGGCCATTGCCTTCGGCTGTTGACAGTTGCCACAGTCTTTGGCCGTGCCCACTATATATTTTGCAGTGACACTGGCAATGGCTTTCAGCTGTGCCTACTGTACATACTTCACCAATGGCCATTGTTATTTTAAAACACTAACTGGCCACTAACCATGGCCTCCGGCCATGACCAAAGTATTTTTTA
Source organism: Ambystoma mexicanum (assembly GCF_040938575.1). Lineage (NCBI taxonomy): Eukaryota > Metazoa > Chordata > Amphibia > Caudata > Ambystomatidae > Ambystoma > Ambystoma mexicanum. The sequence goes on from NC_090933.1 coordinate 1,177,010,821, forward strand.
TATCACGCCCAGCTCATCAGCCTTTGACTGTGCCTATTCTCCATTTATTGTAAAAATAACAGGCCACTGGCCATGGCTTTCGACCATGACCACTTTATAGCTTACAAAATGCCACTGATTTTCCACCCCAGATGTCACTGTCACTTCCAACTGCCAATTTTCACTTGGTGGTCTCTTGCCATGCCCTATCTCTAGTCTGATGGCATGTGCATGTTTTTTTTACCGGCAAATGTTTTTTTTCTGTGTCTATTTTTCCGATACCCTGGGGTATAACCTGGGGTATAACCACAGCTATCATTTACATCGAGAAAAAAAAAATGCCAACTGCTTCATTTATAAACACACTAACACCCTGATACTCAATGTATCCGTCCCGATATTGCTATTTATTTTTGAGAATGGGGCACTGCCTTCCCCGTCAAATAATAAAAAAAAGTATTGGACATAATAACACCAAACCACAAAAGAATTGTGAGTCAACTCTTCATGCAAATATTTTTCAAACCTGGTCCAAATCTGTGTAGCGGTTTTGGCTTTGTGGTCTGCAAAATGTTTGCAAAATCCATCACATGAGTCAAAAGGTATTAAACATTTGTTTGAGTTCCTATGTTACTCTGACTCACATTAACTGTAGGACGGCAACCACCGCCTTATAATATATGGTGGTATATTGTGCATCCACAGACACCACCAGTATGTTTAAATGAATAGATTACAGGGCCTGCGGTAGCGGCCCTTTAGTTATAGTTAAGTTGCTCAACTGATAAGAAGATCACTTGTTGGGTGGCATATAACTTCGCCCCCTAAAGACAAATCCTCACCAAACTTAGCAAAATAAAAAGTATATGGCCCCCTCGGAATGGTTCTGCAAAGTTTGGTGTGATTTCATCAAGAGGGCACCTACAGTACTAACCGCTGGACGGATTCTGACAAACTTTATGCCTAGGAGTGGCAGCATTGTTCCGAAAGCGTGCTTTTTTAAATTTGGTGGAAATCCATTCAGTAGTTTTTAAAAAATGGGCAAAAAGTAGGCCAAAAATAGATTTGAGAAATATGGATTTGTTCCGCAGACTTACTTCCTGATTCTGATCCGCGGGCAGCCTCTGGACCATATACACCCACTGATGGTGATAAACATGAGGTGCATCACATTTTTTTGAACGGTCGCCACGTTGGATCCGCGGACAACTGCTGATGTCTGCTGATAGCGCTGTGGGGGAAATGTCTGGAAAACACATTTGGGGTTATTTGTGGTTGAAAGATGATATGACATGATATGGCATTTATAATTCGCCAATACACAAGTGTTTCAAAGCACAAGATGATATTGGCGCTCTTTTTATAGTTGAAAAAGGGGGTGCCAGTGCCGCGATAGTAGTATTTGCACAGCGCTGTGAAGAAACAGTTTGGAAAACACATTTGGGGTTATTTGATGGCTGAAATAGGGCATATTACGGGTAGGGGAGTGGAGGAAAGATGAAATGGAGCTGTTTTTATAGGTAAAAAAAGGTTTGCAGATGCCACTGAGTCAGCGGTCAATTTTAGTATACGTGGACATCATTTCAATTGCAGGGGGTACACCGGCAGTTTTGTTATTTGAAGGTATATTGTACATACTTGTTATATGGTTTCATTATATTGTCGTGGTTGTGGCCAGTGTCTAGAGTCTTGGGGGCATCACCATCACCAAGAAGATGACATTGACAGGGTCAAGAGAACAGAGTTATCCTGGTCTTTTTATATATATTCCATCTTTGTTTTGGTTTACAGTGCGCAAGAAATTGTGCAAGTCATCCCATGCATGCTCTGCACAAATTAAAGTAACAAAGCATGTGGGATGGCCAAGGTTCCATGGCATGCAATACACATCAGCATGACATCATAACCAGCATTCTTTTGTTCTGTACATGTTTGTCAAGAGATTTGTGATACTTGTCTGCAAAACTTCATCTTTGTCTTTTATTTTTTGAAGCAGTTGGTTAGCGCACATGTTTAAAAATGTAGAGCCTGTTTTTAATATATGTGCAACTCCATAACATAGAGTTGCAATTTCACTTTCAAACAGGAGGTGGGAAATGTATTCTTCATTTCATCTAAATCTGGGGTCTAAAGAATACATTTGTAAAGAGCGATATTCTGATGTACTCATTTGTGTGGACCTTTCATCATATCTTCCTCCTTTTCCAGTAGGAAAGAGTAGACGAAAAAAATGTGCTTAAACACATGTTCCCCATGTGCTCATAGGGGATCCTTTGGCTTGACACATTTGATTTGTTTGTAATGCATCTTCAATGGTGCTTTTGGAGTGTAGTGGGTGAATTGTATACTGGTCTAAAATGTTGATGCAGCAACAGGATGTATATGTCCAAATTGTCCCGTTGTCGGTGAATCATTAATTATTTGGTTGGTTTCTCTTACGTTTTCCTCTATGTTTATATCTTTGTAGAATTCATTCAGATATTGTCGGGCTTGTATAAATTGACTAGTTATTGCCAAATGTTTTGTCTTTTGTTGGTACACCATTAACTAGAACAATCAAAGATTGATCTATTGCCTATTGTACTCCAGGTATTTCCACATTTTCTTTAAAATCGAATGGCAAATATACTACTTTGCCACAGATGCCTTTTAGTAACTCAGATGGAGGCAATTTGGCCGTTTTCGGTTAAAGGCATATTATAGCTTGACATGGGTGTACTGTTTGGATAATATTGCTCTCATACAAACTAAGGTGTTGGAGAGCCTTTGAACGTGGGAATATGTTTTAGATATTAGTGACAGCACATGATGACATTTGGTTATTGTCAAGCTTTTTAATGCAGTATGTGGAAACTATTGAGGGGTCAGTTATTTTGTATTAATGTTCTGCTGTTGGATGTGAAGCTAATTGAAACCATTGGGATTCCTCATTGTCCTCTATTTTGTAGGCCATTTATACTATGTTTGTGTTCTTATAACAAGTTCTGCGAAAACAGACACATACTTGGCCAAGTATTTCAGCAGATGTGTTTTGAAACGTAGCTATTTCTTTTTTGTATGTGCTTGTTCGGAGGCTGGTGTCTTGAGGCTTTCACTAATGTTTTCTGAAGTTACTGAATTTTCTAAGTCAACTTTAGTTCCAAAATATCAATAAATATTTACTTTGGATGTGCTCTATTTCTCAAAGGAGTTTTTTGACTGTTCAAAGTAGAATGTTATTCACATGTTGCAGTTATAAAGCAGGATTTTTTGCATAGTATAGTCTATGCACAAGATTCTGAATAGCGGAATGGTGTGTTGCTAATATTTTGATGTAGTGGAAAATGCTCTTGCAAGCAGTTCATGAAAGGCAGGCTGATGAAAGTCCTTGCAGTGCAGTGTGGCTGCAAGGACATTGTAAAGTTTCATACTATTTTTGTAAATTTAGATTCACATAGTGAATGAGGAATTCTTATAAAGATTTGAAGAATAGTTGACGTACGTTACATATAGGGATGTTTTTTCTAAAAGGGTTTCTTGTTTCATAATGATGTCTCCTACCATTTCATACCCTTGGCCATTACTGTCCATAGCAACTGTTTTGTTTTTGTTTGTGTTCTTGTTTATAAGCCTCTTCATTGAAATATGGTTCTATGCTGCTTGTGTGAATCCATTCACCTTCATAGAAGTTTGAAAAGTTATCTATATTGACAGTGTGCATGTTTAGAAGTACTTTTTGTAATGTATTGATTAATTTAGTTAGTGATTTCATTCTGTTTAAAATCAATATAAACACATTTCTTTTAAGATTGTGAAAAACTTTACTGTGGAACATTTTTTCTAAAATTACTTTTTGGGAATGCTTCAAAGTGGCTACGTTCACATTGGTAGATATTGTGTTATGTTCATTAGGAGGTTTGCTTTTGGTTTATACATCTTTTTTTACTTTTAGTTTTTGGAATGGGGCCTTACCGTTTTTACTGGTCGTTGGTTTAGTTTGGTTGAGTGAGGTTACTAGCTATTTTGTTTTCAATGTGTTCTATACATTGTTTGAGAGGTGGATGACTAACTGGCTTGCCTTAATTCTTATCTGCTCTATTTTTTCTTTGTTTTTTACAGAGTGACTGTCTGTTGGGAAAAATGCAAGTTTGGGTTTGCAAGTTGTGGAATGTATATGTATGTACTGTGGATAGGTGTGTGGGTGTGATTGTAGAGATGAAGGGAGTGCTGTGTGATTGTGTGTGGGAAGGTTGTAAAGGTAAGGGTCTGTAGAGGTGTGATGGGCTTCGGTTAGTGAGTAAGGATGTGGTATTGTGATTGAATAAGTAGGGACATTTTCATGTTTTGAGGAAAACAGTGGGTGTTGTAATGGTGGTGTTTAGATTGGAACAGAAAGAGTGTGAATTTTGCAATATAATGAGCAAGAATGAAATAAATGTTGATTCGAAAAAAATACTTTACATTAATATATAGTGAAAGTACATGATTACATTAAAAAGGTTAATGTACTTACTTTGTTGGATGTGAAGAGTGTTCCTTTTCAGTAGCTTTCTTTTGAAATCTTCTTTTCTGTAATTGTAAAAGAAAGTGTGTGGGTATATGTGGTAATGGTGAAGTACTTTTAGTAAGCAAGGTTGTTATTTATTAAGGTAGGAGGAGTTGTTGGTAAAAAGAGTTCATGAAGTTGTGTTATGGGTGGTGTACTAGAGTGTGTTAACTATGTTGTTAGAACAATTGCATTATGATTACTGCTGTTTGGCACATTAGAAGTAAAGGGGCAGAAAATGGCTGTGAGAACATTGTGCATATCTAAGTTATTTGTGTGCTGCACATTTTAATACAAGAAGAGCTGTGTTTGTGGTGTAATGTATTTGTAATGTGTTAGAGTGTTTTTACAGAATAGGAAAAAATATGGTCTAATGGTAATGCAATGGTGGATTTTTGTTCTAGTAGTGTTTGGTGTTTTATAGAAGAGCTTGGGAAAGAAGAGTATTTTATACGTAACTTGAAGTGGTGTATATAGATATGTTGGTGGTATACACATATGTGTGTGCAGGTGGATACTGGTGGCAGTGTAAGGGATGTAATGAGTGTGGTTGGAAAGTGTGACATTTATATGGAATGGAACATGCAGACTGTTTAAAAATGTTTCTTTTTAGGAGAAGTTTGATGAAAGTTAAAACATGCAGATATGCATTTATAGCAGTACTGTGTGTAACCTTTTTGTAAAAGAAAAGACAATCAAATGGTGAAGAAGTGTAGCACATTTATAAGTGGCAGGTGGTGTGTGGAAATGTAATATGTTGGCGGTACATGCATACTTGCCAAAATGACCCATCACAATTTGTAGGTGCTTATAAAGTCTTGGAGTTTTTCTTTGCATTTTGGGAGTTGTACTTGCATTGTTCCATTAGAAAAGTTGAAGTGCAAGCCCCAAAATGCATTGAAGAAACTAGGACTGGATAAGCACCTATACATTGAAATGGGTGTTGGTAGCAGGAATGCATGTTCTGTGAAGATATTGAACTTATACACACTAAATGGCACTTACGAATGTTGGAGAAATGTCTTGCATCTGTTTTTTTGTTTATTTTACAAAGACGTTGCACACAGTTCAGCTATAAATGTAAATGTGCATTTCATAACTTTAATGACAATTTTCCTAAAAAGAAATATTTTTAAATGCTCAATATGTTTGTTATTTTTCACTTTATTTAAATGTGACACTTTTGAATCTTGCAATCTAGGCATTGTTATTTTTCTTTTTTTCATTCTGAGACTGTGTTGTGTAATGGGAGATGTGGTATTAGAAGTTGCAGAATGCAAAGAAAGAAACCAAGACTTGATAAGCAGCTTTAGTTTGGAATAGATCATGTTGACAATTATGCATGTACTGCAATCATAATAAACTTGCACACATCAAGTGCCACTTACAAATGTTGCACACATCCTTTTTAACTGCTTGTCCTTTCCTTTTCGAAAAATATTGCACAGAATGCTGCTATAAAAGCATATATGCATTTGTTTACTTTTATGAACATGTTTCAAAAAGAAACATTTTTAAACTTACAGAATTGTAAGTAACTGCCACTTGATGTGAGCAGGTGATAAATGCTGCAATACATAGCAATTGATAGAGTGATTAAAAAAGTGAAATATGATATGATATGATATGATATGATATGATAGTTTATTTATATAGCGCCCATACACAATGTGTTTCAAAGCTCTTCAAGGCAAGGGAGGGAACACGGGAAAATACAACAACATTCTTACAGGCCATGAACAGTAAGGATGTGAATTTAACTATCATACTCTGCCTGGCAACATTTCAGATAGTGCAAGTGCTAAGAAATAGATAAGGAAGAGAGAGGGGAGTGGGAAGGAAATGAAAACAGACAGGCGACTGCCGTACTAGGCCTTAAAATATTTCTGGTAGAGCTGGAGGAAAACAAAAGGTGAGGTAGAGGGGCGCAGAAAGGGAGGGGAGGAACAAAACAAGTGACTATCGTAACAGGCCTGACAACGTTTCAGATAGTGCTGGAGGGAGGGGGGGTAGTAAGGGGATGGGGGAGCAACAGACGAGGTTGCTATCATACTAGGTCCAGGGACAAGTCTGATAGAGGAAGTACATAGAAGAAAGTAAGCGGAGGAGAGGAGGAGGTAGGAAAAGCAAAAGCTGAGGGGAGGAGAGAACAGAGAGTAAGCAGTCAAAAAGAGTAGAGAAGCAAGAGCGGAGAGCGAATACAATCACAGAAGTCAGTAGTAACACATAATGTTGCAAGCCAGGGTACAAGATGAAGATGGGAACAGCATGATTCAGGGCCACCATGAGTAAAAGATGCAAAGGAAGTCCAGCATGAGAGTTGAGAGAGGGTGACGCACCGTGAATCAATGATGTCCATAAAAGTAAAACCAGCATTGGCCACAAGACAGTGATGGTGAAACCAAAATGTATCAGGACAGACTCCAGTGTGTAGGAGGTGGGGCACAAGGGAACAACACGGGGGGACCAGAGAGGGTGGGGATGGCCTGTGGGGACAGAGGGTGTAAACACATGTTGGTGCATGCTTACCTGCTGTCTTACCAGGGGGTCGGACCCTGGATGTTCCTGGTCCGAACAGGTCCAAACAGGAATTGCCCTTTTCTTTGACTGCCCTTCACTTTGGACACCTGGGAGAGAGACACCCTTGATCTAGAGTTAAGAGCAGGAAGGAAGAGGCAGGGCTAAGAAGGTGGGTGGTGCTTAGGCCAGGTGACCTAGATCCACTTACACCTGCTCCCCAGCTGCAAAGGTAAAGAGGCTGGAGGACTCCTTAAGTAGGGAAAAGAGCGGCAAGCAGGAAGGCATCACAGGGGTGGGGCTTGCTAAGTGGTGAAAAAGAGCGGCAACCAGAAAGGCACCAGGTGGGCAGGGCTTAGGCCAGGTGACCTAGATTCACTTACACCTGCTCCCCAGCTGCAAAGGAAAAAAGGCTGGAGGGATCCTTAAGTAGGGAAAAGAGCGGCAAGCAGGAAGGCACCACATGGGCGGGGTTTGCTAAGTGGTGAAAAAGAGCAGCATCCAGGAAGGCACCAGGTGGGCAGGGCTTAGGCCAGGTGACCTAGATCCACTTACACCTGCTCCCCAGCTGCAAAGGAAAAGAGGCTGCAGCGCTTTTTAAGTGGAGAAAATAGCGGCAAGCAGGAAGGCACCAGGTGGGTGGGGCTTGCTAAGTGGTGAAAAAGAGTGGCAACAGGGAAGGGACCAGGTGGGCGGGGCTTAGGCCAGGTGACCTAGATCCACTTACACCAGCTCCCCAGCTGCAAAGGAAAAGAGGCTAGAGGGCTCCTAATAGGGAAAAGAGCGGCAAGCAGGAAGGCAACAGGTGGGCGGGGCTTGCTAACTGGTGAAAAAGAGCGGTAACTGGGAATGTACCAGGTGGGCGGGGCTTAGGCCAGGTGACCTAGGTCCACTTACACTTGCTCCCTAGCTGCAAAGGAAAAGAGGCTGGAGGGGTCCTTAAGTAGGGAATAGAGAGGCAAGCAAGAAGGCACCAGGTTGCTAAGTGGGGAAAAAGTAGGGAATAGAGAAGCAAGCAGGAATGCACCAGGTGGGCGGGGCTTGCTAAGTGTTCAAAAAGAGCGGCATCCGGGAAGGCACCAGGTGGTCAGGGCTTAGGCCAGGGGACCAAGATGCACTTACACCTGCTCCCCAGCTGCAAAGGAAAAGAGGCTGGAGGGCTCCTTAAGTAGGGAAAAGAGTGACAAGCAGGAAGGCACTAGGTGGGCAGGGCTTGCTAAGTGGTGAAAAAGAACAGCAACCAGGAAGGCACCATGTGGGTGGGGCTTCGGCCAGGAGACCTAAATCCACTTATATCTGCTCCCCAGCTGCAAAGGAAAAGAGGCTAGAGGGCTCATTAAGTAGGGAAAAGAACGGCATGTAGGAAGGCACCAGGTGGGCGGGGCTTAGGCCAGGTGACCTAGATCCACTTGCACCTGCTTCCCAGCTGCAAAGGAAAAGAGGCTGGAGGGCTCCTTAAGTAAGGAAAAGAGCGGAATGCAGGAAGGCACCAGGTGGCCGGGGCTTGCTAAGTGGTGAAAAAGAGCAGCAACTGGGAAGGCACCAGGTGGGCAGGGCTTAGGCAAGGTGACCTAGATCCACTTACACCTGCTCCCTAGCTACAAAGGAAAAGAGGCTGGAGGGCTCCTTAAGTAGGGAAAATAGCGGCAAGCAGAAAGGCAAGAGGTGGGCGGGGCTTGCTAAGCATTGAAAAAGAGCAGCAACCGGGAAGGTACCATGTGGGCAGGGGTTAGACCAGGTGACCTAGAGCCACTTACACCTGCAAAGGAAAAGAGGCTGGAGGGCTTCTTAAGTAGCAAAAAGAGCGGCAAGCAGGAAGGCACCAGGTGGGCGGGGCTTGCTAAGTGGTGAAAAAGAGCAGCAACCGGGAAGGCACCATTTGGGCGGGACTTAGGCCAGGTGACCTAGATCCACTTACACCTGCTCCCCAGCTGCAAAGGAAAAGAGGCTGGAGGGCTCATAAGTAGGGAAAAGAGCGGCAAGCAGGAAGGCACCAGTTGGGCGTGGCTTGCTAAGTGGTGAAAAAGAGCGGCAACCGGGAAGGCACCATGTGGGTGGGGCTTAGGCCAGGTAACCTAGATCGACTTACACCTGCTCCCCAGCTGCGAAGGAAAAGAGGCTAGAGGGCTCCTAAGTAGAGAAAAGTGCGGCAAGCAGGAAGGCACCAAGTGGGCAGGGCTTGCTAAGTGGTGAAAAATAGCAGCAACTGGGAAGGCACCAGGTGGGCAGGGCTAAGGCCAGGTGACCTAGATCCACTTACACCTACTCCCCAGCTGCAAAGGAAAAGAGGCTGGAGGGCTCCTTAAGTAGGGAAAATAGAGGCAAGCAGGAAGGCACCAGGTGGGCGGGGCTTGCTAAGTGGTGAAAAAGAACAGCAACCAGGAAGGCACCAGGTGGGTGGGGCTTAGACCTGGTGACCTAGATCCACTTACACCTGCTCCCCAGCTGCAAAGGAAAAGAGGCTGGAGGGCTCCTTAAGTAAGGAAAAGAGCGGCAAGCAGGAAGGCACCACGTGGGCGGGGCTTACTAACTGGCAAAAAAGTGCGGCATCCGGGAGGGCACCAGGTGGACGGGGCTTAGGCCAGGTTACCTAGATCCACTTATACCTGCTCCCCAGCTGCAAAGGAAAATAGGCTAGAGTGCTCATTAAGTTGGGAAAAGACCCGCAAGTTGGAAGGCACCAGGTGGGCGGGGCTTGCTAAGTGGTGAAAAAAATCATATACTTACTGAGAAGCTTAATACAGAGTAAGTGGCAGGAGCCCTGCATAAATACATTTGTAAAAGAGTTGAGAAAAATACTTTTAAAATATAAGCATACCTGTACTATGCCTTGTTAGATGCATGTGTTGTTGAATGTGTAATTAGAAATCTTGGAGAGTTGTAAAGTAGTTTGGGATGCAGGTGGCTTTGAGTAACAGGAGACAAATACTCTAAGAGTTCAGGAGTACATCTGAACTGTTGAACTCAGATGACAGGGTTACATGTAGGGTTTTTGGATGTGATTGGTGGATGGATGTGTGACTGTTTTAAAGCATCCAATGAGGGCATGTTACAAACATGAAAGTGGAAAGGGTAGAATGGCTGCCCTGTGCTATGGGTCCACAGACACACCAGTAGTTTGCGGATGGCACGTGCCATATCTGACTTTTTAAGGATGCCAGGCATGGAAAGGGTACTGTGTGGATTAGCCAATGAGATGTTCTGTTTGTGGTTTACAGGAGGAGAGGGTAGCAGGTGTTTTGATTGTTGTGTATAGGGATGATGGATTTGGCTATTGCTATGAAAAAGCACACTGCGTGGATTTTGGGAGATTGTTGGATGAATAATCTGAAAGGGTACACTGAATTGTGTGGCATCTCTGGTACTGTTGGATTGGAACAAGTGGAGGTTTGGTGGTATACAGTGTCTGGTCTAAACTGGGTGAGTTTACTATCATTATGTAAGACTATGGGCTTCTTGTTGATCCTCTGACAAACTGGCCTGTCACCTGCTCCAAAGGCAATACCAACTCTCTGTCCTCACCAAGAAGAGAGTCCACATTCAAACCCGTGTCTCGGCGGTATCTAACAACTTGACTGAGCTCTTTATAATTTGAAAGGAGCTGACCAATCCTGCTGCAGTCCCTAGTGTTGCCTCCCAGGCTCTTTGCAATGCCCTTGCCTCTCACTTCATACAATAAAAACAGGACACCCTCTCGCCCCCTCCTCTTCCTCTCCATTCTCTGTCTGTGCTTGCTGACCCTCCTTCAGCCACACACCACCCTCCTTCTCTTCCTCTCCACTTTTCTCCCCTGATGAGGTCACTAGACAAGTCTGATCTATGAAAGCCTTGCCCAAACAGGTTCATCGCAGTTCCTCTAAAACCATCAAGGACCACATTGATACCCTCCCTCCAGACCTTGCCAATTTTTGCAACCACTCCTTTGCCTCAGGATCCTTCCCCTCACCTCTGAAGAACTCCTAGTGCATCCTCTTCCCGAGAAACCCACAGCTGATCCTTCTTGTCCAGCTAACTATCGCCCAATTTCCATTACTACCTTTCTGGGCAAAATCCTGGAAAAGCTGGCAATCTCTCAGCTTAACCTGCATTCTGATTCTGTTGACTGTCTCCATGAGCACCAGTTTGGCTTCAGAGCTCCTAGAAGCATGGAAACTGCTCTCCTGAACATCCGTGAAGATCTGCTCTCCAACCTTGACTCTAACATTCCTTGTGTCCTCATCCTATTCGATCTCTCTTCTTCCTTCAACATGGTCAATCATATCATCCTGCTCAACCGTCTCTGTGATAACCTGAGTATCACCGATCAGGCTCTGGATTGGCTGATCTCTTTCCTCTCTGATCGACCCTCCCAGGTCCAACTTGGGTCCTTCCTATCATCTCCCTCTCTACCTATGGTGATCCCCAGGGGTCTAACCTCTCACCCTGGCTTTTCAACCAATACCTGGCAACTCTCGCCCACTGCATTGCCATTTTCTGCTCAAATTTCCAGTTCTACGCTGACGACACCCAACTCATTTTCAGGCTGCCCTCAGCCACCTCATCTCCCTCTCTCATCTCTGATTGCCTAACTGCCATTGGTATGACGCCAATGATCTTTGTCTGAATGCCAGCTAGACAGAGATCATACACATCTGCACACCTTCACCATCCTTTCCCCTCACTCTCTGGCCGGCCTCCCTTGGCCCTCCTCCTACCCCCACCTGCGAGGCTAAGAACCTCAGTGTCATCTTTGACTCCACACTTTCCTTCTCCAGCCACATCTCTGATGTTTCTAAAAAGTAAAACTTCCTACTGCACCTGCTTAGGGGTACTCTGACTATCCTCTACTTCCCCCAGAAGCTCACTGTCTCCCACACTCTGGTTCTCTGTAGGTTGGGCTATTGTAACAGCCTCTTTTTAAATTAACCTGACTCTAATCTCCGCCCTCTGCAACTAATCCAGAACAGGACTGAAAGATTTGTCCTTGGCCTCAAGCCCTGGGATCATATTGTTCTAGCTCTGAAATCTCTCCATTGGATCCCAGTGGATGCAAGGATTAAATTATTCAAAACCCTCTGCATTGTGCACAAGGATTTCTGGGGCCTGGGTCAAAAATACTTTCAGCTATCCCTCCACAAATACCTCCCTTCTCAAGCTCATCGCTCCTCTACCTTTAACTCCCTCAGGGTCATTTGTTTTTAAAAGAAACAAGGTGGGGGTAGAGCTCTCTCTACGGCTGGGGCCACCCTCTGGAACAGCCTCCGTGCCACTCTAAAACTTGAGGAGATCCATCTCCGGTTCCAGAAGCACCTCAAGATCCTCCTCTTTGCTTCTGCCTTCACCCCCCTTCTTCCCTGCTGATCAGTTCTCTCTCGGCACCGTGCACCTGGCCACTCTCTGTCCTCTGGGCCCAAGCCCTTGCTCACCCTGACACCCTCCCGCATTGCCTCTGGGTCACCCCTTGAACTGGGGTCTGTATCTGTACCCATACAGCCCCCCTTTTTTCTTCCTGCAGTTATCAGACCTACCCTGTCTGCTGCCTAAAACCCAGCAATTACCACTTGCTGGCTGCACTACTACTGTTTGTTGCCTTTATTATTTATTTATTTATTATTATTTATCTGCTTCTTCTTTGCTCCGCACATTCGACTTCTTCCCCTTCCATGCACTTTTCCTCTCTCCCTCTCCCGTGCACTTATGTTTTCTCAATGTCACTGGGCCTAGTAAGATTGTTTTGTTCTCCCCTGTTCCCCTCCTTTGCCTTGTTGTGCTCCGAAACACTTGTGTACGAGCGTGATAGAAATAAAATATCAATTCAATTCAATATGGCTCACTTTCAATGTCCAGGTATGACTGTTATACATTGTGGAGGAAATAGTTTGAGCTACGTTACTCCACTATCTGTCCAAGTTGCATTAAATAATACGTTCTGAGGCTTAATAGAACTATTTTGATGCAGACAGATTCTTTTTTCACAAATACATCAAAGGGAAGTATGGAGAAGAAGGTAGGCACCATGCAAATAAAGGTGTATGTGCTTTTTTGAATGGTGTAGGCTTGGCAACTTTTGAAAATGAAAACACCAAGTTGGATGGTTCAAGCAATTTTCAGAGTGATGGAGTGAATTTTTTCTGATTTGGTGAATCAGGTGTTTCTTGTAAATATTCAAAATGCACTGAGAAGATTTATGTGAAAAAGATGTACAGTGCATATGAAAACATTTGTAAGTAGTTCTAGGAAATAAATATCAGAAAAGTAAAAAAAATGTCAACATTGAAAGAAAAAAACAGATCTTTTAAGAGCCACAATTGTACAATAAATTGTTAAAATTAAGTGTAAACCTCCTCTCCCCCTTCAACTGGACATTCTGTAGTAGTCAGCGGATGGCACATGCCGCATCCAGGTCTTTTGAGGATGCCTGGCATGGAAAGGGGACTGCACAGACCCCAGACAGCCATGTAGGTCCACGGACATAAGAGGATGAGCCAATCAGGTTTCCTGTGTGTGGTGTGTGGTGTGTAGACTGGGTAGCAAGAGTTATCTTTGTTGTGTGCAGTGAAGATAGCTATGGATACAGCTTTGAGGAAGCAGACTGTCTGGGTTCTGCGGGACTCGTGGATCCATTGGCTTAAGGTGCATTCCGACCACTTTGGATTATCTGATAATCTTGGATTTGATGAATTTCAAGTTTCATGGTATGGAGTTCGAGAAATGAAGTGGGTGGAATTTCTCTCATTTTGTGAGGATGTGGTCAACTCGATGCATCTGGACATCATTGTAGTGCACTGTGGAGGCAACAGTTGGGGCTGTGTTACCAGAATGTAATTACAATTTGCAATAAGGATTCATTTGGAAAGGTGATGGAACTGTTTCCAGATTCAAAAAATATTTTGTCACGGATAGTTCATAGACACATGTGGATGTGTTTGAATTTATTTTGTCCACAAATTGAGGAAGAAAGGCACAATATAAATAAGGTTGTATGTGCTTTTTTGAGGGATGTTGAGATGACATCTTTCCATAATAAAAATATTGAATTTGATATTGTCAACCTTTTCCAAGGCATGGAGTGAATCTCACTGATGTGTGCAATCAGATTTCTCTTGAAAACATTCCCAATGCATTAAAGCAGTTTTTGTGAAGATATCAAATATGGAGTCAAGTGTTCTTTAGTAGATGAGGAAAAGAAAAAGGAAACATTGGAAGAAATTAGAAGCACTTTTTGTGACAGTTAGAAAAGATTATTAAGTTCAGTAGAATAATTGTTAGTTGAGTACTAGTTAAAGAATAAAAAAAGCTAAATAGAGAAAAAATTGGTTCTTTTAAGAGCCACTATATTTGAAATAAAAACAATTAAAATGATTTTCATTCCCCCACCCCATGCCTGGAATTTTCCAGATGTCTGCAGACTACCGCACCTTCTGTGGATTGTGTAGGCTGCAAAGGGTTCTGTGATTTTTTTTTCAGTACTATTTATTAACTATGAAAGGTGGCTCATAAAGGAACCAGTTTATTTTGGTGTTTTGTTATTTTGTATTTGTTGAGGCTTTTTTCTGTTTTATTTTCAGGAGAGGCAATGTAAGGTAAGGGAGGAAAGGGAGCCAACCACAGAGATGAAGGGGCAGGAGGACAGAGAAAGATGTTGGCCGGGCCTTACATTTAAGGTGGTGGACAGTGTTTCTCATGCTCCTTGACGGCAGCCTCAAAAACATTGCAAAACTTCTCCTCCTGCATATTGGTGCATCGCAGTACACACATATTACTGTGACCTTTGAAAGGTAAAGGTCAACAGCATTATGTATTGCCTGTGCCAAAGGAGTAGTCTGCTGTGTGGTGACAGTAGCAGTCAGGGAAGATGGGCTAGAGAGCATCAACCTGTTCCTCCCTGCAAAAAAAAGAGCCTTTTTCAGAGCCCAGGTTTTCCAAGATTGAGTACAACTCAGTGCATCTAACCTTGGCTCTCCGAGCCTTTGGTGGATCCCCAACGGTGGTGAAAAAATGGCACACTGAGGGCTCACTGCGGGCACTGGAGGTAGGCACTTCTTCTACCTCATCTTTGGACACCAGGGACTGGATATGTGGTGAAGTTTTTCAAAATCGGGATAGGTTTCAATGGGAAAATAAAATCTGTCTGTGGCTAAAACTCTGTCCATGGCTACAGCCAAAAAGTAATGTGGGGAGGGAAATGACAGAAGGTGCACCAACCACAGATATGGAAGGGCAGGTGGACAGGGCACAGGGGAAGATTTTGCGTGTGTGTTAAATCTAAGAGGGCAGTGTTTCTCATGCTCCTTGATTACAGTTTCAAAAGCACTTTGAAATTGCACCCCCTGGCAGAGTGGTGTGTTGTTTTCAAAAGATATTGATCAGCAGCCTCTTTTATCGCTTGTAAGGTAGCTGGAAGGATTTTTTCTCACACATAAGTAGGCTGTGTGATTACAGCATTGGTTGAGGAAGATGAAGTAGAGGAAAACAGCCTTCTACGTCCTAAGAAAGGAACAGCCTTTCTGAGAGCATTGCAGTGGTTGGATTTTGTGTGGCGGGGAATGGAGTTGGTCCCGTAGGACTACTGGCCAGGTTGTCCGCGACTTGTTGCACTCAGTGAATTTCACTTTGGTATCTTGCCCCTTTCGTACATTTGCAACAGTGGTAAAGAACTGCCACACCCATGATTCTCTCTGGGTGCTAGAAGTAGGCACTTCTTCTACCTCATCTTCCTGGTCTTCTTGATTGTCTTTTGATGGTGGTGGTAGTGCTGGTGGCTCTTTGAGAGGAGGGATAGCAATAGCTGATGCCATTTTTAAGATAAATAGCAGTTTTCCTAATATTCTTCCAAGTATGTGCTGCATGTTAGATTTTCATGGATAATGAGTAACAATAGGTGTACGAGCTGTGCAAGGTTACATTTTGAGCTTTAAAGTTCCTGGATTAGCTGAAAATGCAGTTCTGAACTTTTCGCGAAGCACTGTCTGGAAAGTCTGCAATGATGTCAGAGGTTTGCGAACATCGGTGAGCACGAAAACAGTGGAAAAAGTATATAGAAGTGTTAATAATTATGCTAGACGGTGGGGAATGGCAGAGTTTTAATGTGAAACTTTCTAAATTGAAGGAAAATGTTTCTATATTGGGGTAAGTATGATATTAGTAAGTTGTAGAAAATTAGGGTGCACTTGTTAAAACCCAGGAAATTCACTGAAGAAACTTTGTTAAAGGGACATTATGGTTAAGTTGCACAAATAAAAATCCATGAAATTCAATTAAATAACTTTGTTAAAGGGACGGTATGGTTCCAAGTAAAACCCCAAACTCCCAGACATTTGTCAGTTATGCTAAGCTAAGCAACCATTACTTGTGCCACCACTGTGCACTGCCAAGACTAACACCCACGACATACAATACTGACATGTTCTTGGATTAAGGACCTTCAACAAATCTGTTTAATATGACATGTGATGGAGTCCACAGAGGGTGCATGGAAGTGGACAATTAAAACATGTCATTTCGATATCAAAATTGTCTTCCTGAGAGAATCTGGGAAAAAAAGAACACACTGTATCCATCTTCAAATTCCATCAAAAACTGCCACTCCAATTGTGTGCATTCGATACCATGTGTGTTGTTTGACAGTGGAGTAGTTAATGCAATCCTTTTGAGACAAACCCAAACAAATTGTAAGAGCAGATGACATTTTGTTTGTAAAAAAACAGAATGTTCTCTTGTATTGATTATTGCTCATTCCTTCTCTTTGGTCTTCCTGCTTCTCATCCTCTCCCTCTTCCAACCATCTATAATTCTTCTCTTCATCTCCCTTTATCTCTTTCTTCACGATCCTCAATCGCACCTTCTTTACTATCCTCCTTTTGAGTCTCATCTCCTTTATCTTTGTCTTCAATTGTCTTCATGGTTTCGCCCCCCCTTTGTCTTTCTTCACGTATTTGACTCTATTGGACTTCTCGACATCTCGGATCCCAGATAATTTTTTTCTTTCCTTTCCTAAACCCCAATGTGCTCCTTCTCGTTTCCAGTCTTTTGCCCTTCTTGCGCCTAAACACTGGAACTCCCTCCCTTTTCATATTCGTTCCTCTCCCTGTCTTCATATTGTTCAGTCTAATCTTAAAACTCACCTGTTATCTGCTCTCTCTAATAACTGAATGAATGCTTTTTTTCTTTTTTTCGATTTTCTATATGGAAGTGCATTGATCATGTTGATTGTACCGTTGTTCTTTTAATTTGTACCAGTGCTTTTGGAGAAAAGTGCTATATAAATGCAATAAAATACAAATACAAAATTAGCTGCCTCACTTTTTCTTCTGTGTCGTAAAAACGAGCAGACTGTGCCGCAATTGGCCACACCAGTTTGTGTTGCTGTTCCTCAATACATAAACAGAAAAAAGTAAACAGACTAAGGGCCTCATTACGAGGTTGGAGGTATCCTTGCTACCTCCATACCGTTATGAAAGTCCGGCACCCGTGAATGGGCAATTACCAGGGTATTTCGACCCCGCCAGACCCGGTAATTGCCCTTTCGTGGGTGCAGGTGCCGGTAGATCTCCATTCCCATTTCAGCCCCATAGGGCTCAATGGGAATGGGGATGCCTGTAGCACCGGCACCGTTAGTAATGGTGCCTGTGCTACAGGCTTGCTGTGCTCGCGGGTGCCTTTCATTCCTCCAGGGCAGACCTGGAGGAATGAAAGGCACCCACTGCACAACTCGGAGTTCGCAGATCCGGCTACAACCCTACCGGCAAGCTTACTGCTACCGTTGTTACCGGACTGGCAACCTCGTAATGAGGCCCTTTGTGTGTTCCATTGTCCAGCCTTAATTGAAAAAGCCCTGTTTGTTCAATTACCTATCCAAGAGCATAACATAATATGGAACGCGACTTCATTTCGTAATAAAGCACTCTAAAAATAAATATGGGTTAGAGCAAAACCTTTTTTGTTTCGTTCCCTAATACGCAATGCCAAGTGCATTTTTTCAAGCTTTCGCACCTGGGCTAATTTGAGATAATCTGGCCCCGGGTAGTTAAACCTCAGTCAAAACAGAAGGTGCCAAGAATCAGGAGACGATCCCATCCATAATATGTACAGTCTCGGGATGGAATTGCTCTCATTTTAATTCCCGCAGACTTTGAAAAGGAACAGAGGATATTATCAGTGTTTTATGAATATTTGATGGTCAGATCAAAGTAACTTTGTAAAACATATTGTAATATTCCTCTCTCACATGTAACCGTAAAGCATAACCCTCAGAGGCGTTGGCAATTTATAACCATGTCAGAGTCTTAGCGAATGCATGTTTCACAAATTCTGGAGCACATTAATGCAAATCCCCTCATTTAAAATCACTGGCGCTCTGTTATAGCTTAGAGATATTTTAAGGACGGAACAGGATGTGCACATGCCTAATAATAGGATTTAATAACAGATCTTACATGCAGGCAAATTGTTACAAAACACCACGTATTGGGGATGTAACACGTGTTTAGAATATGTCCTTGGCTTTTTCCTTGAAATTAATGTACGTTTAATTAATTCAGGAACTCATGTGAAAACCCTTAGGGGCCTGATTCTCAAGTATGTTCGGGGGGGGCAGCAAATCAGCCGATTCCTGGGATACTCTCAGTTTCGCAAACGCTCCCTTATTCCCGAGTCTCCCAAAACTGGTGCACACCTGGAGATGCGTGAAGAAACTCAGAGATGCCCTCGACCACGCGTGTGTTAGTGACATATGCACACGCACTGCTCAAACAGGCTTCAGACATATATATATACCTCTTTGGTGCAGTATTGGGCTTTGGGAATCGGCTGCGGAGCAGCAAGTCCACACCTGTGATGCTCATTGGTGGGCATTACCTGATTTTCTCCAGTGACATTCTGTAGGAATCTAGCCCTTATTGTTATGATTTACATGAGCATTTAAAATAAGTGTAGCTAAATCTAGATATGCAGATATTGTGTGAATGCTTTTCTAATGTGTGCACGAAGCTTGACAATGCATAGCTTAATTTATAATGCTTTTAAAATAAATGTACAAACATGTTATTGGTGTTATTGCCTCATCGAATTTGCATATACATGTGTGGAAGTCCGAAACGTGATTGACCACACACACACGCGCACGCACGCACACACGCACACCCTTATTTATAGAACACTGAAAAAGTACTTTTTGCGCCGTGAATTGGGTCATTTAGCATTGTGCAAAGAATACTTTTTCAGTGCAAAGCGATTTACAGAACAGTGCAAAGTGTATAGTGCAAAAATACACTATGCACTTTTCTATAAATCAGGGTGTTTGTTGGCAGTGCAAAGTCACTTTTCACCAGTACAAAGTGATTTTGCAGCATGCTAAACATGCTGTGCATCAGGCCCACTGAATCTAGTAGTGTGGTCTTAATGCAGTTGCGTGGAAATGGCCGTCTGCAACGGAACTGAAAAGAACAATCTTGTTGGTCTTGGCGGGAGGAGAACCAGGTGGTACTCTGGCTGCTCGTGAGAATTGGCTGATCTGAGCCTGGCTCCAGTTTCAATCCAAGGTCCGATAAAAACGCAAGCCAATCCAAGCACACTTACTCAACATACTGGAAAAGAAAAGGTAAAGAAAACAAGAAAACATGGTTCCCCCAGGGGCTTTCATTCAAACATTATTTATTTAAGATGCTGGTTCATGAGACAGGACTTTGCAACCCTTTCAAAGGAACACAATTCACAGCTGCGGCAACCCAGTGGATACGGCGGCTGTTGCTGTGATGGGTGTCGGAAGCAGTAGAGGAAAGTGGCCCGGGTCCCTTTCACCTATCCGCAGAAGCTGCTTATCCAGTCACCAGAGCAACAGTACATAGAGAGTGTCTGCACATACAAACGAGTGTGCTTTTAAAATCATAACTTGCTCTCCGCCATCATGCTGAAATTGAGGTCTGCTTTTTTTCATGCAGGCTGTACATACATGGAATGCACTAGTTTTCCTCATGCATTGTTTGCATAGTGTAAATGGTAAATGGGTGAACACAGTAAAAACATTCTCAATCACAGTACATGATTTCGAGTTGAGATTTTTATTTGAATTCTGGAACTTGAAGTCCTAGGAATTTAATGTGAAATCCAGGCCTACAAGTGCCAGAATGTAAAGCAACCAGTTCTGTTTTGGGGCGACCATTTGTGTCGCCCTCAAAACAAACCATCCAAGCTTCTCCTATACACCCAGAGGGGTGAGGGCAGGAGCCCCCCCAGCCCCACAGCCCAGCAGAGGATCCACAGCAGGACCCAGGTACGGAGCGTGCCACTGTGCAGGGCCTGCCTGACCCTGTCCTGAAGAAGTGCCTGACTCGCCCATGCCGGGCGCATCGCGGCACGATATCGAGGCTGAACCTCGATTTGATTCGAAAGAACCGCCGGCAGGCGGAATCGCCGGCGGCCAATCCCAAGGCCATACAAAGGCCTGTTCTGCGCCTGTTACGCGCATGGCAGCGCGGAGTGGCCATCAACTCGGCTCAACTTACACCCTACCCTCCACCAGAACCCTCTCGCATAAGGAGAACGTACTGTAAGTTCCTGCAAGTACCGGGACATTACTGCATGCATGTACTTTTAGCCACCTCTACTGAGATGGTCTATGGTCACTACTACCAGTCACACACCCTCTGGTCGTATTCAGACCACACTACTGTGTTGTGCCCTATGGTCGTATCTAGACCACACTACTGTGTTGTGCCTTATGGTCGTATCTAGACCACACTACTGTGTTGTGCCTTATGGTCGTATCTAGACCACACTACTGTGTTGTGCCTTATGGTCGTATCTAGACCACACTACTGTGTTGTGCCTTATGGTCGTATCTAGACCACACTACTGTGTTGTGCCTTATGGTCGTATTTAGACTACACTACTGTGTTGTGCCTTATGGTCGCATAGTGACCACACTATTGTGTTGTGCCTTATGGTCGTATTTAGACCACACTACTGTGTTGTGCCTTATGGTCGTATTTAGACTACACTACTGTGTTGTGCCTTATGGTCGCATAGTGACCACACTATTGTGTTGCCTTATGGTCGTATTTAGACCACACTACTGTGTTGTGCCTATGGTCGTATTTAGAGCACACTACTGAGTTGTGCCTTATGGTCGCATAGTGACCACACTACTGTGTTGTGCCTCATGGTCGTATTTAGACCACACTACTGTGTTGTGCCTCACGGTCGTATTTAGACTACACCACTGTGTTGTGCCTTATGGTCGCATAGTGACCACACTATTGTGTTGTGCCTTATGGTCGTATTTAGACCACACTACTGTGTTGTGCCTTATGGTCGTATTTAGACTACACTACTGTGTTGTGCCTTATGGTCGCATAGTGACCACACTATTGTGTTGCCTTATGGTCGTATTTAGACCACACTACTGTGTTGTGCCTATGGTCGTATTTAGAGCACACTACTGAGTTGTGCCTTATGGTCGCATAGTGACCACACTACTGTGTTGTGCCTCATGGTCGTATTTAGACCACACTACTGTGTTGTGCCTCACGGTCGTATTTAGACTACACCACTGTGTTGTGCCTTATGGTCGTATTTAGACCACACTACTGTGTTGTGCCTTATGGTCATATTTAGACAACACTACTGTGTTGGGCCTATGGTCGCATTTAGACCACACTATTGAAACAAGGCGGGTGCCTATTTCATACCTGTTACACGCCAGTGCCTGCCGACGGCCAGACCCCCGGCATCACAACCCTATCAACTACCTTTATCTAGGGGCTACATAGACCATCCCAACCACGGTCACCTTAACCAGGTATTACTCAGCGTTTCCACAACATTCTCGACCCCACCATTTAGCATGTATCTACTCACCTCCATCTTGCTTGCCTACGTCATGACCAGCCTCAATACCACATTTCCGACCAAGATAGCTCCACACCTACCCAACATGCCAGCCCTACCCAGGCGTAACAACCAAGTACCTTACTCAGATTTAAACGCCTCTCAGACACTATCTTCCAGTCACCCTCGCACCACCACAGAAAGGAACTTAGGACTTAGAGCTAGACTAGCCAAAATCCATGAACCACTTGCCCGCTCACTGTCCACTACACATAACTCTAGATCGCTGCCACCGCGACCTATTACCTCCACACAACCCAGTAACCCACTACAAACCCTTCAGAACTCCCGCAACCAGGGTACCCCTAAACTTACACAAGACAAGCGCCATACTACTACCTCAAAAAATATAGCTACCATCTCTAAAAACAAAGCTAGCCCCAATATCAAGGGAGCCTTGATCAATGCCAGGTCGCTAGTAGCTCATGCTACAGAAATTGCAGACCTAATACTCACCGAAAACCTTGACTTCCTCGCCATCACTGAGACCTGGCTACACCCAGCAGCAGGCCCTATGCTTATGTTGGCAGTCCCAGATAACTATTCTATCCTGAGACAAGACCGCCCTAACTCTAGAGGAGGTGGTGTCGCCTTTATCCACAAGTGCAGTCTTACCATGAGACTAACCACCTCGACCGACGCCCTCTCTTGCGAATCACTAGCAGTCAAAATACCACTCACTAACTCCCAAACTCTTAACATCTACCTGATCTACCGTCCGCCAGGCCCCATCGGCACCTTCGATGAAGACCTTAACTCCATCCTATCCAGCAACCTCAAAAGCTCCACTCAAGCCCTCACCTTAGGAGACTTTAACTTGGGCTACAATGACTTAGAAGACCATTCCGCTAGTACCATAGCTAATACTCTTACTGAATTAGGCTTTGTGCAAAGATGTATGACACCTACGCACACGAAAGGTAGAACACTTGACTGGGTGGCCGACCATAACTGCCTAGTGAACATCACTAATATCTCACCCCAAGCCTGGACCGACCACCACTTGGTATCATTCATGCTCTCCACCGACAGACCCCCACTCCCGCCCACCATCAAGGCCCCACCCACTCTCACTAGAAACAAGAAGAACATGACAGTAGAAAGACTTATCCCTGACCTCCTCCCCATTCTCAACTCACTTCCTGATAACTTGGACCCTGAGTCCTTAGTTGAAGAATATAACAAGATTATGGCCACCTCACTGGACCGCATCGCCCCCCTTAAACTGAGATCCAGTAAACCGAAAACGCACCTCAACAAATGGTACTCACCATTCCTCAAAAAACTAAGACAGCAAAAAAGAAACTGCGAGGCCATCTGGAAAAAATCCCCTTCAGTCTCTAATAAACTAAAACTCTCCAAACTAGCCGCACTCTACAAAAAAGAAATCTACCTGGCCAAACGAGCCTCCTTTGACTCTCGTATATCCCAAGCGAAATCTAACATGAAAGAACTTTTCTCCATCCTCAAAGAAATAGAAACCCCCATAGCACCCCTTGACACGTGCACCAAAGATAAAAACTGGTGCTCAGAAATTCAAAGTGCCCTAGCCAACAAGATTGCGACTCTTCAAAGTAAAATCACTAGCAAAAGAGCATCCCTGAATGACACCCTCAACTCAATAATTCCGGACAAACCCACACCCACTGACCTAGCCCGCTTCCAATTCACCAAAGTCAACATACTGGAAGTCGAAAAAATTATCCTGTCCTTGAAACCGTCTAACTGCCAGGGAGATCTATGCCCTGCACAGCTCATTAAAGATGCTGCCCGCGACCTCTCCCCTTTCATTACAAAAATGATCAATGTCTCCTTTGCCACTGGCTCCATCCCTACTAACCTAAAACAATCCTGGGTACTACCTCTACTGAAAAAACCTACACTCGACCCAGCCACACCCACAAACTACCGACCCATAACTACTGTTCCCTTTCTACTAAAAATTCTGGACAAGGTTGCCTATGTACAAATACAGAAGCACTTGGAAGAACACAACCTCTTAGGCTCTAGACAATCTGGATTCCGTCCCCAACACGGGACTGAAACCGCCCTTATTGACTTGAAAGCGCAGATCGATTCGCTCAGAGACAACGGACAAGCCGCCCTACTCCTCCTCCTCGACCTATCTGCAGCCTTCGATCTGGTCGATCACTCCGTCCTTTGCTCACACCTCCACTCCTCGGCCCATTTCTCCAGCGAGGCCATCACCTGGATCACATCCTTCCTTAACGGCAGGACTATGAGGGTCTTCTCTCCCACGGCGGCAGCAGACCCTATACCCATCACCTGTGGTGTTCCTCAGGGCTCTTGTGTCTCCCCCACATTATATAACATATTTACCAAGCCCCTTTTCGATGATTTGGATCATCTTGGTATCACCTACACTAACTATGCAGATGATACTCAGATCCTCCTTCCGCTTTCAGGAGATTATGGAAAGGATTTGGCCTTGTTAAATAGGGTGTACATCATCATCCAGGCATGGATGGCTACTCATGGACTATGCCTGAATGATGATAAAACAGAACTCATCATCTTAGGCACCACAATCAGTATAAAGAAACTTGGCCCGGCTTATAAATCCTTCATGATTGACGGGAACAACATCAAAGTCGGACTGGAGGTCAAAACATTGGGATTCTATCTAGACTCCAATTTTTCCCTCAAAAGACAAGTGAGCTCCCTTGCATCCTCCACGGCTTACACGTGCAAATTAATCCGTGCAGCCAAACCTTTCCTGTCCGACACTAGTTGTCTGACACTCGCCAGAGCCCTCATACTGTCTCGCCTTGACTATTGTAACGCCCTCTACCTAGGATCCACCAAGGCCATCACCAATAAACTGCAAACCCTTCAGAACAACGCTCTCAGAGCAGCTCTGGGCATCTCCAGAAGAGAACACATTACAGGATTCAGCCAACAGAACAATTGGCTCCCCACCAGAGATAAAATTCTCTTAAAAACGGCATCCCTCACCCACAAGTCTCTCAACAACGCAGCCCCAACCTACCTGATCAACAGGTTCCACAAACTATCCTCCTCAAGACCCATCAGAACCGCATACAAAGATTGCTTATCTGTCCCCCACTACAAACAGGCCACTATAGGAGGCAACAGCTTCCCGGTAAAAGCTGCCAAGTTCTGGAACTCCCTGCCTCCAAACCTCAGAGCAGACTTGCCTTATCAGAACTTCCGTTCCAAGTTAATCTCCTGGCTGAAACTGGAGACCCACTAAAACCAGGTAGTGTCCAGCGCTACACGCACACATCGTAACCACGTGTGCCTCTTGCTTATCTGTATATTACATTACGGCCTGCTGGCCTACTGTTGATTTGTATATATTGTATATAACATTTGTGCACCTATATTTGTATTATGTATTTTCCTCGTGTAGTGTAACCAAGCTTCGAAAATTCTTGTAAAGTCTGCGCCCTGATACCCCCGGGTACGCTCGCGCATTATAAATAATAAAACAAACAAACAAACAAACAAGCTCAATGAACTTGCAAGCTGAAGGTCTATTCATCTCATGGCTGTTTAAATATAAAT
Organism: Ambystoma mexicanum; assembly: GCF_040938575.1. Taxonomy (NCBI): domain Eukaryota; kingdom Metazoa; phylum Chordata; class Amphibia; order Caudata; family Ambystomatidae; genus Ambystoma; species Ambystoma mexicanum. The sequence continues at coordinate 1,177,036,256 of NC_090933.1, forward strand.
ATATATATATTTTTTTATTTCGTGCTATCCACCATGGAATCATCAATAATTTTAAAAGAAACCTTCAAATATCAATTACCCAGTTCCTTAAATGATGTCGAACATAGGCAAAACGTAGTGGAGCATCATTCCAAAATATAATACAGACACATTTTAATAAAATGTGCAGGATGGTATATTGGACAGGTAAAATTGAGAGGCACACTATGCAGCTGCCTAGGTCACCAGCCAGCAGGGGTGCCAAAAAGCAGGTTTTCCATCTGCTTTCATAACATAATAATACAAATAATTATAATCTTATCAAAATGTAAGTGGCTGCAGGATGTCCACCACACATACAGAGTCACATCCGATCATATCTTGGAGTGGTGCCTTCTCTGCCTGTGAGATACTTAGCTCCTGAACGGGGCTCAGATGTCCTGTGGATGTTCATTAGTGTCATTTCAAGGATCAATGCTTCCACATCTGAACACCAAAGGCATGTTGCATTCTGATATATCAGATTAATGATAGAAAATCGCACCCCCCCCACATCCCTTTGGACACAAAGAGAACCTTTGAGACAAATTAACCTTCTGGAAACATCTCCAAGAGTCCTTATCCCCAAAGGTCCCCATACCATCCTAATGATTTCATCACATGCAGGTTACATTTCCTGTATGCCCCACAAAGACACACCCGTGGTAGGGTCTTCATATATCCAATCTCTTGTTTAGACTCCTCCAGGCCAGTACTGTTCATGTGACAGGGAACAATCTGCACTTGTCCAACCTGCAGATCGATACTAGTAAACATTGGAAAGAGAAGAGATGTACCCACATACTTTCTATATCACATGTGGGTAGCTCACTGATCCTTGCATCCACAATAATGAAAATTGCATCTGCCCAGCCATATAGTATAATTCCATATCTGGGGCTCCCTTGCCACCCTGCTCGTACATGCGTACATTAATATCCTATTTGATACACAGGTACTTGGGGGACGATGCTAGATGTGTCAGCAGCAATCTGAGCTTGGTAAAGAATTTCCTACCATGCCACACACAAACATTCTGCAAGTAATAAAAGAATGTCGGGCCAATGATGATTTTGGCTGGCAAAATCCTACTATTCAAAGAGAGAGGGATAGTTGTCCATAGTGCCACCTTCGAAGTCAGGGTTTCCAAACAATGAAAGTTACTTTGTTTAAATAGGCGGGAGTGGTTCCCTTTCACAATGAACCCAAGATATTTCACAGATTCCTGCTCCCATCTGTAGCCCCTTACATTGTTGGGACTAACAGTGACGTCATTAAGAGGGAACAAGATTGATTTTGACCAATTTATATGGAGTCCCAAATCGAGCGATCTCACTCGTGAGCGGCACAGATTCCGACCTGGATTCTTCAAGTACAGTTGATATCATACGCATAGAGAGAGATAATCCCCCTGCTGCCTATGTAGCCAATCCTCTATTGAGATGGATATTCCTAATCCTAATAGCCAGGGGTTCCACGGCTGTTGCAAAACAAATAAGGGAAAGGCACCCCTGTGGCGTATCCCTCCCCTGCTAGAATAGAGGTGAGCATTTTCCAATAGTTCACACCATTGTGGTGGGTGTGGTATATAGACAAATAGGATGTAACCGTCAATGCCCATCTTCCCTACCACCTCAAACAGATATTGCCATGAAAGATAGTTAATCAAGAAGCTCTGCGGTCATCTGAACACTGAGATCAGTTTGCACTAGTACCATGAAGAGCCTCCACATGTTATGGGCTGTAGATCTCCCATGTAGGAAACCTGATTGGTCCAAGTGGATTGCCATAGCAACCACTCTCAGGAGATGATTCTCAGCAAGCAGCTTGATTTTAGTATATAGGTTTAGCAGTGAAATGGGGTGATATGAGGAGCAATTCTCAAATTCCCTATCAGGTATAAGCAATACCATAATGCAAGCACCATTTAAACCAAGTCTATACTGGAGTGCATTTTGTGCACTGAGGAGCAGAAGGAAAAGTCCACCTCGTCTTGATGGAGCAAGTGCCATAGTTAAGTCAATTGGAGAAAGGACATCACCTTCTGTGATAGAATTGTCGCCTTGGACATCCCTCTAGCCCTATTGCTCGACCTATCATTACGGGTGTCCAAAATAGAGTTAAAGTCCCCTCCCCTGCCTACATCATGTATAAATCAGCATACTTACCACATTTGTCTACCAGGTTAGAGAAGAACTGCAGGTTATATACATTTGGAGCAAGCACATTAACAAGCATCACTTTATTGCACCCTATTAGACCCGATACATTGACAAACCTTCCCTCTTGGTCTACGCTACCGCAGAGACTTTAAATTCAAGTGACCTATGTATCAGGGTACTCACCCCCCGCCCGCATGGAATTGGATGAATATGAGGTATAGTGCTCTTTGGAACCCCATGATTTTATATTTGCATTTGTTTTATTGTTGGTTAAAAAAATTCAACCTTTAATAACATACACATTCAAAAGTTTAAGAAAGTTATTTTCCATTACAGCCAAAAGACTAAACAAGTGTCAAATTGTTCATTTCACAATACTATTATAAAATCAACATATATAAACAGTTAATTCTTCTTTGTTCCACGTATGGGCAAACAACTCATACCATCTAGACATCACAACATATACATAATATATAATATTTGTTAAAAGCCTACCAGGGAAGGGACTATACCATAAACCAAAACATGATTCATCGTAATTCATCTCGATCTGCAATACATTTATAGATCATTTGAGGTGGTATTTGCTGCCAATGGAAGAGATTTTTATAAATCCCACCACAGCCAGTACTACAGAGGTTGTTCACCCAGCTAAACATATCTTCCAAAATTGTTCCATGTCTATAGATGGATTTAATGGTAAATATCTCTCAAAACATAACTGATGTTTTCCCAGAAGAGGTTTACACCACTCAGTCAAACAGTGTCTCAATGTTTCACACAGGAACCCTGCAAGTTACAAAATTGAAACACAACATGTTCCTTCAGAATTTGACCAAACCATGCTGGTATCTGTTCTGTTTATTTCAAATTCCAACAAAATAATAAGAAGATGCCCCTTTTAAACCTATCAGTGTTGATACATAGAAGGGGCTGTATTACCCAGCAAATTATGATCAGTGTCAATATGGCTCAAATAGGGGTATGATTGTAAATCATCAGATGTTCTTATCCAGTCAGAATTATATAATGATAGTTGAACCCGGATAGGAGTATGAACCAGATCTTCAATTGTGCAGCTAAAATAGTTCTGCTTCTTTCCAAGATCGAATTCATCCAAGCACAAACATGAGTCTGCAGAATTTCTTTTAGGTCTACAAAAAGAAATCCCAGAGTGGGATGCAGAATCTTACGGAATAAGGAAAGGATCCTCCAATCAGCTCTCGCTTTTAGAGATATAATTTCTAACTCATATCTTATGAGACCTACTGGCAGTGAGTTTGGGAGCCTCAGTGTTGTTCTCCAAAATGTTGCTTCTAAAGTTGGTAGGTAATCTATTACATTGGGAGGTTAAGTTTTAATACCTTAGAGCAGCTTTGGTACAAGTTTGCTTTCATAGTATTTGATAGCAGGTTTCAAGGAAAATGTACAGAATTTCTGAACGATCTTTACTAACTGAGAAGATAGAGCATCTACTCGGTCTTTAAACCATGATCTATATTTCCCAAGAAAGGGCTTAGCGTTGATCATGAAGCCTAAGTAAGTCATAGATGATATGATATAAAGTTTTCTATCACATATCTTCCATCTATAGGAGCTCTTAGTCTTCCGTCTAGAAATTTGCATTATTTTAGACTTCTCAGAGTTGACCTTCAGAGTGTGATCCTCAATATATTTAACACAGGAAGTAATCACTCACTGGAGGCCCACCACAGTACAATCAAAAAGTTAAAAAAATCATCGGCATAAGCCAAAGATCTTACTCTTAGGTTGCCCAGTTTAGGTGTTACAAAAACTGAAGACTTCAGGGAATCGTCTACATCAGCAAGATATAAGTTGAGTAGACAGGCCACCAAAACACATCTCTGTCTAACCGCACACCAGGTAGGAATAGTTCTAGGTAGGCCACTGGAATGGTTTAGGCATACCTGTACGTTGGTGTCATTATACAATTCCACAATAAGTCTCAACAAGCCAGGAGAGATGTCCCAAGCTTGCAATTTCAACCATAGTGTATTACGATCAACCACATCAAAAGCGCATGCCAGATCGAGCCATGCAACAAAAATTGATTCATAGGACCCCACCCATGCCAGTTGCTGTAGGCCATTTAGCATGAGTCCATTTAAGGAGGTCCCAAGATTGTGCCTAAACCATGTTTGCCATTTGCTCAAAATCTGTCAATCTGCAATCCAGGATTCAAGGTGTGTCAGCAAGATCCATGCCAAACACATTACTTTCAGCGTGTTGGATTGTAATTGGTTGATAATTTAATTAACACAATCGATTCCCTCTTTTGTAGATTGTGATTGTATATGTAGTAGACCAAGAATCGATCATTTTACCAGATATCACAACATTCTGAAACAAGGTAGATAAAGCTTCAGACCATAAGTCAGAGTTGCTCCTGAATAGAGAATTAGTAAGCCCACTAGGGCCAGGAGCACGGGATGAACTAAGATGCGAGAGTGCATGAAACACTGCTTTAGGTCCAAATTATTTGTGATTCAAACCTGTGGTACTTATGTGGGATGGTACCAGAGGAAAGGGCTTGTGATCTTTCTTAGCTGAAAAAGTATTTCAAAAGTGAGTAACCCACGCCATTTAATTTGCTACATTGATTTGCATGCAGGGTTGTGAAATATCAATGTTGTTAACCAGCCTCCAAAAAGCTTTTGAGTTTTTTTTTTCAAAGCTGACCAGCATAGCTTCAGAATCATCCTGAAGTCTTTTGGCTCGTGAGATCTGCATCCAATTTTTATAGGACTGTCGAGCCTTGCTAATATGTATGCAAGCTTCTTCCCACGGTTGTCCCAACTGGGACTTGAAATATCTTATCATCTTCCTCATAACTTGTCTTCTGGTTACTAGTTCCTCACTACATGAATGGAGGAGACCTTCACCTTTGCCCTGAGATAAACCTCCTCCATACCAAGTAGTGTCAGATATGCTTATAAGAGTTTTGACAAAAGGCCCAAATGTTTCTACTGTGAGGATTCTACTCTTGAAATCCTCAGTGGAGGAACATATGAAGTGTGATAGATGATTATTCATATAGGTTACATTGCCCCCCTTCCACACCATCCTATGGCCTGCCCTTTTCAGGGTCAGGTCTCTAGGGCCCATCAGTGATTCACTCTCAAATTCCAGTTCAAAACTGAAGGCAATTCCCAGTATGGCATGATCATTGCACAGGTTTGGTGTAACCACAAACCCAGTACAGAGAAAATATAATCAACTACTAACTAAGATATCATCAAGAGTTGAGGATCTAAATCCATCTGACCATGTTGATTCTACTTTAGTTAAAGTGGAGTGATCGTTGTTCAGCATCTCCAAACCCAGTCAAAGGATCTAGATCCATCTGACCATGTTGATTCTACTTTAGTTAAAGTGGAGTGATTGTCGTTCAGCATCTCCAAACCCAGTCCATTCAAACACTTAAGCCATCGGCTTCCATTTCCCCTTTTATTGAAACCCCAGGTTCCCTTCTTCCTCACGTCACCAAGCAGTTCTGGAGTGATGCAGTTGGAATTCAAATCTCCAGCTAAAGTTATATGACCAACCAGAGAACTGGAACAACATTCCTCCAGATAATTTGTCAACAATTTCAATATACCATCCAGATCCCCCATTTTGTCATGCCAATATACATTCAAAATCAGGTAGTCTAACGGGGTCCGATTCAGTGATCATATATGGGTAGTCAAAATTCCATGGCACATCTCCCTTGACCCAATTACATGTATTGAAGGGCAGCAACTAACACCTGTCAATAAGCCACCTGAAGGGCATCCAGCTGCCCCCCGCTTAGCCAATTGGAAGGTTACATGATAGCCATCCATAGCTGGTATCTCCAGTAACCATGTCTCCTGAAGAACATCAACTGTAAAGGTTTGGAGCTTGTTACCCAATTCAGCATTTGAAAAGAGTTGTACATGGCCCCTCATGTTCCAAGAGATCAGGGTAAATCCTGATCACTTGTATGCATCCAGGGAGCTCATAGATCATTTTGTTGGGACACTTTCAATAACCAAGACCAATTATTAGTTTGTTCAGAGGTCTGAATCGTATCCTTCAGATGCTGGATTTCAGCTCTTCTGTTCAAATCCCCTTCCCCCACACATATATCATTACCATTCTCATTTGACCACAGATACTGGGAGATATCAAAGCCAAGGATTCTAAATTTCTCTCGTTCATTCATAATACAGTCTTGAATGAATTTTGATTTAACAAAGACTAAAGAGCGATCTGCACTTGAGGGATCAATGAAGTCTACCCTTTGTAAATCACTTGAGGAAATTCCAGCCAACGCCAGTATAGCCAAAAACAACTGTAAAATTGTAGTTCTTCTCATAATCATGGAACAATATTCCCTCAAATTAGATTCCATAAAGTAGTTCTTTTGGTATAGCTCTCTCATTTTGGAACTGCCCAGGTTGTGACAAGTTGGAGTGTTTCCCTCGCATTCTTACAACATGAGGACCTACCGGATTCCTAGTCCCCAGGTCTCTGGTACTCCAATTTGAAGCATAGTTGGCACTTTGATTTTGACTCTGATCTCCAAGAGAAAAGCCCTTATCAGATGTTAAGTTTGGTTGCAACAAGTTAGATGTTACAGAAGTTCCCTTATGAATAGTACTGCAATTGATGGAATTTGACTTGCCTGGTATCAATCCACCCACCTGTACTAAACCGTGGGTTCCCGCCGTATTGGCATGTAGAGAGGTATCTTCAAAACACATTACGCCATCACAACGGGAAGGACCTTGACTATGCCTGAAACTTGAGGAGAATCATCTCTGGTTCCGGAAGCACCTCAAAAGATTTCTCTTTGCTTCTGCTTTTTCTCCCACCTGCTGGCCTCCTGGTTGAAACAGCAACTGCACTGGTTACCTTGCCACCCTCTGATCTCGGGCCCAGGTCCCTCCCACACCAGTCGCACATACCCGCACTGCCTACCCGGCAACCCACGCATTCGGAGACTGTTTCTGTATCCCTACAGTCCCACTACCAGCACTTGACACCCGACATCTGCACTTCCTTGCACTTGCCACCTGCTGGCCATTATTTTTACTTTTGTTATTATTCTATTCCCATGTATTTCATTGCCCCTCCCTTCCCCCTTCCCATGCACGTGCATGATCTGAATGACACCTGGCCTAGTAGGATTGTTGTCTGTCCTCCCTTTGTTCCCCCTCCCATGCCTCTTCACGCCTTGATGCACTTGTGTATAGGCGTGTTATAAATACCATATCATATCATATCATATGTAATGTTCTTAGTTTTCCGTAGTTGTACACCATTTTTCTGTCTAGAATTCTTAGCATGGACAGTTGTTGTTACAATAGGCATGGATGAGACATAAGATACAGAGCAGGTAGCCTCTGTGTCAGAATAATTATTAGCAATAGGTATCGGGTGTGACGAGATCATACATGAAACGTCTTGATCAGACACTGAATCGGATATTACCACTGGTGGGAATTTCTTATTAGATGTAGTAGGATGCGCCCGCCCTATTAATTCATCTTCATCACATTGTTTAGACCTCTAATAATCCAACTGAGGGATGTGACGCCCTCTCCAAAGACCCCCCAGTTAAGGAATTAGTTTTGTTTCCTGCCATGTATCATTGCATGTACGCATCAGTGGGTGTACTTCTGTGTTTGCTATGTTATGAGTCATACAACCCCATGTGGCGCTTTAAATCCTGATCACCTTGTCTATTTTCACCCGCCTTTCACACTGCCATGCCCCACGCTGCAGTGTATAACACCCTACCAATATTGAATGGAACCCCAACATAAGCCCCAACATAGGCCCCAAACCCAACCATTAACATCTCAGGGATATTGCACTGGGGCAACATAGCAGTAACCGCGAGCCCAGGCGCTAGCCAGAGAATCGGAGACCCAGGAGCAAACTTCAAAGAGAGCTGTGCAATAAGTGACTGATTTGCTATTCTTAAGCATAGGGAGTTTGCTCCCTGTGAATGTTCAGAGACTCTACAACAGCATTGCATTGAGCCAACCGTCAACCATCTCCCCGGCACTGGGCCGGTTAGAGAGAGTCCAGGAATGTATGTGCATATGGAAAAAATGTGTCTTGTTCCTGTGTATAACTCGGAGCTTCAACAGAAAAAGCAGCTGCATTTTTCAAACCAGTGTCCTACAGCCATTAAGGATTAGCAGGTTTTTTTGTGTGTGCTTCAAGGTGTAAGGAGATTCTTGCTTCTTGTTACCGTAGTAATCCCAGTTACCTTGCTCTTCAGAAAATCATATCTCGATCCCGATAATTAAGTACACGGGTGCTCACTGGTTTCAGGTTCTGACCCATCTTTGGAGCAGGGCCCAAAGGTCTATGGGCCTGCTCAACCAGGAATTGTGATTACAAAGGGGGATATTGCAGGACACCCTTAATGAAGTTGTCCATTAATTGCTCCATATTAACAATGGTGGTTTGTTCCAGGACACCCACTGCATGGAGATTATTATGCCTAGAATGAGCCTCCAGATTATCATTTTTGGCCTGCAATGACTTCACATCCACTTGTAACACACAGACTGTGTGCTGCAAGGCTGTGACATAATATTCCAGATTGCCGACACAGTTCTCAGTTTCAGTAAAGCACCCAACTCCCCCTTTCTGTTTGTTGCTGCATAAAGTTTATTTTTAGTAGCAGGTTGTCAAGATTTCCATTAACCGATTCAAACCCAGATTGCATCTGTGTTAGCACCAGGAAGAGTTCTGGCGACATTGTCTCTATCAGCAGTTCCGTACCTCCATTCCCCCTAGGAGTGGTGGCTGGGGTGAATTGGTTTCCTCCATCCCCTGCAAGGGCGCAGTGTTCACTGCTGATTTTCTGGAGACAGTAGGGTTGACGCTGACGCTCCTTCACCATGGAGCTGTCATCTTCTCTGTGCACCTCCACCCCCCCTGCAGGAGTTCATCCACAAGGGCAGATGCCCTGTACCTCCACTGGGCTCTGTGTCAGAGTTGCCTTGCTTCATAGACCTCCCATACCAAGGAGATACCACCATGTCTATGAGTAGATTGCTCATTGGGGCTTTGAGACTTGCACCGCTCACCCAGCCGCACGCCCTGCATGGGCTACTCTTACAGTCTCTGCTCCATACTTGTCATGTTCTCAAGAGCTCCAGTACTGCTCGGAGGACAAGGCACATCGAAATGGCTGCATCACCACCAACCATTCAGATGCTCTCCAAGACTGTAGCCCTCTTTACTTACATTCAAGGGCCGACACTCAGGGGTATGCTTTGTATCGCTGCCCCTCATTCACATGGCAAAATGAATCCATTAGCAGAAGGGGGTTGCCATCATGTGTGAATACTTTTGCAATACCTGGTGCATTCACCAGGACTCTGGCATTGCCAATCCGGCCCAACACTGTGAATTAGGAGCCCCATGTAGGACTTGTCCTCAACCTGTTCCAGCCATGTCTGGCCTGGCTCGTCACCACCTTTGTGATCCTTTCCAACCACCTATATACTCCAGTGCGGGGGCCGCAGGGGCCTTCACCAAATTCCCAAAGTGTCACAGCACTGGGCATCGCAGTCCCCATCTGTCGGCAGTGCTTCAAAGTCCATCCACCCCAGGAAGCACTTCCATAGCTTGTACCGAGCCTCCAGTGAGCTGGGATTTTCAGGCAGTAAGGTTTCCACTACCAGGGCCACCTAGGCCAGATACCAAAAGTCGCAGGTAAGTTCTGTTTACAAGTTAATACACTCTGATACTGCTCCTGGCCATCAGACCTCTGCCACTATGCCTCCATCTTGCTTTGCATCTTGCTAGCACCCCCCGTAGATCCCATTCTTGAAACTGCACAGTGGAACTCTTTTACTGAGGTGAGAGGGAGGGGCACTTAAACATGTTTAATACAATCAATGAAACCCTTATCCATGGTTGGCTGTGTGATTCCATGCAAGTTGATAAACTGCTTCTCTAATCCAAACCTGCAAAACGTACATGCAATGAATAAGAGTCTACCTTCAATTACATGCACAAGCTGCAGAGTTGTGATGCAATTGATTATGCGCGTATTTTAAACTGCACATATATAACTCACATATATAACAATGACCCACAATACCATATTTACCTGGTAAGTGCGTGACATGTAACAGATCTCTGATTCCATAAATTGCTGGTGTTATTTGGGAAGGAACTTTATTTGATTATTTCTAACTGTAACTTTAAGTGTAATTTAGGGATATGATATGTTCTTTTATTTATATAGCGCCTATACACAATGTGTTTCAAAGCGCTTCAAGGCAAGGGAGGGAACAAGGGAAAATACAACCACATTCTTACAGGCCATGAACAGTAAGGATGTGAAATTAACTATCGTACTCGGCCTGACGACATTTCAGGTAGTGCAAGAGCTAAGACATAGATAAGGAAGGGAAGGGGGGAGTGGGAAGGAAATGGAAACAGACAGGCGGCTACCGTACTAGGCTTGACAACATTTCTGGTAGAGCCAGAGAAAAACAAAAGGTGAGGGAGAGGGGTACAGAAAGGGATGGGAGGAACAAAACAAGCAACTATCATACTAGGCCTGATGACATTTCAGATAGTGCTGGAGGGGTGGTGGGAAGGAAAAAAACAGTAATGGGAGGGTGGAAGAAACAGACGAGGTTGCTATCATATTAGGTCCAGGCACAATTCTGATAGAGTAAGTGCATTGAAGAAAGTAAGGGAAGGAGATAGCAAAAGGGAGAAGGGAAAGGAGGAGTAACAGTAAGCAGTCAAAAAGAGTGGAGAAGCAAGAGTGGAGAGCGAATACAATTGCAGAAGTCAGTGGTAACACATAATGTTTCAAGCCAGGATACAAGATGAAGATGAGAATAGCATGATTCAGGGCCACCATGAGTACAAGATGCAAAGTAAGTCCAGCGTGAGAGTTGAGAAAGATTGACGCACCGTGAATGAATGAAGTCCATAAAAGTCAAATCCAGCATTAGCCACAAGACGGTGATCGTGAAGGAAGGCACCAGGAGGGCAGGGCTTGCTAAGTGGTAAAAAGAGCAGCAGGCAGGAAGGCACCAGGTGGGCCGGGCTTAGGCCAGGTGACCTAGATCCACTTGCACCTGCTCCCCATCTGCAAAGGAAAAGAAGCTGAAGGTCTCCTTAAGTAGGCAAACAGAGCGGCAAGCAGGAAGGCACCAGGTGGGCGGGGCTTGCTAAGTGGTGAAAAAGAGCGGCAAGCAGAAGGCACTAGTTGGGCGGGGCTTGCTAAGTGGTGAAAAAGAGCAGCAGGCAGGAAGGCACCAGGTGGGCGGGGCTTAGGCCAGGTGACCTAGATCCACTTGCACCTCAGGGAGGGTCAAGTAGTGGTAGAATTTAGTCTAGAATGTCTATTGCTATTCAGAAAAAGACATAGAGATTATTTAAAAGGAAGCTTGTATGTGAGAAACTGTGAGATTCAAGCAGACAGGTTATTTTCCTTTTCATGAACAAGCTGTCTTTCATTGTATAATATTGTGGGGACTTCGCCTCCATGAAGGTTATGGACCACCCTTTATTCATTTATTTACATGGATTAGAGTTTTAATCAAACTGTCTGCTTCTTGACCAGAATTGTGGGTTGGTACTTTTGACCCAGGTGCATTACATCAGGGTTGCCACTTAGTGAAGAAGCCATACTTTACCCATACTATATATATATATCACATGTATGCACTATGCTTTGTTGCTTGGAGATTTTTATGAAACGCTGCTGTCTTTAGCAGACTACTGGGCTTTCACACTATAGCCAGATGGCCTTCTCTCACACCACCTTTGAAAAAAAAGCTTTAGCACCGCCCTTCTAAAGGCCAGGCTTATCATTGAGAAGTGAAAATATCCCTATTGCATTTGGGTAGAATGTTGAGATTCAGGCTTAAGCACTATAACCATTTGGAATCTGCAGAGATATGACCCAATGTTAAAAACTCTGGATTCTGCTAAACTGTGGCCCACGTTTTCTCTTTTCTGATCAGCTGCATTCTAAGTCTAAACAAAAGGATGATCAACCCCTTCTGAGCTTGCCTGGAATACGCTTTCTCTAATTCCTTGTTTACAGTTGTTTGCATGGCATATGACTCGATTCCCGGAGTCTGTGATTTCTAGAACAAGGAACTTGCACAAACCTTCTTTTTAGAATAGAAAAGCGTTATGCAGGAAGAGGTTGGAATAAGTCAACTCAATACTTCTTACACTTGAGGATTGGACACATGAGATTATAAACTGTCAGATGTGCTGGTCTAAGTGACCAGTCAGAATGTCAGGAGCCAAGTCTAGTAGGACACTCTTGGATTATTTGTCTTTGAATTGTTCAGGGCTTTCACCTTGCACCTGCTCCCTGTTTAGGAGTTCCTCACAGACCTTCCAGGGTGTGGCAATCCTTCTTTTGGCAGCAGAATGTCAACCTGAAAAGGGTTTCCGGATGAGAACAACTTGCTCAGGACTGGCAGGTCCTTCAGGTATGAAACTTCGATATCCAACATTTCAGGTTACATTTCTATGTGAATAGGCAGCACCTATATTACTAAATTCCATGCTAAAGCCATACATAACTGCATTACCACTGGGCCCTCTCCGACAGGAGTAGGTTCTATCAGGGGACATTAGGACTAGGCTGAGAGCTACCAGTATAATCAGTCTCTAAAACTCTCAAGCAGGAAGAAATGTGGACAAAAGGCCTCAATCAATTCTTCCCTTGCATTGTGTAGAGCTCTCACTCTTACGACCGCTGTGATTAGGTCTGTGAGGGGAAGGTCATTATCTAATAAACATCCTACTGAAATTGAGTCTTTGACTGCAGCATAGTCCATGGAGGTTTTACCCATTGTGACATGGCCAAGTTGCCAATAACGGTTGGAAGCCCTCTCCAGCTGAAGTGGGAGGTGCAGGGAGGAATTCAGAGACAGTCCTGACAGTGAATCCAGCAAAGATGAACCCAATCCCCGCCCCCCTTTGTGCCAGAATGTCCCTTTACAGACACTCATCTCCAGGCTTACTACTAAGTACACATGCTTGCCAACGTCTCTCATTATTTTCAGGAAGTCTCAAAGTGATGTTGAGAATCTTCAAGAAAGGCCATGCAATCAACACACAAACACCAGAACAACCTGCTCCATGTGGTGAAGAGCAGCTAAGAAGATCAGCCATAAGCTCCCAGAGACCCGAGTGCAGCCGGCCACATACCTGAGGGAGAGAGACATCCGCTACAGCTGTGCATCAGAGCAGCACAAAAACCCATGTCATAAGCAGGCCAGCAGGCATTGATCAACTCACACCATCAAATAAAGGTCCCTTAGACCTTGATGGAAAGAGAAGAAGGAACTAGGTCCCTTACCTTAAGCTACCAAAATGGCCCCTGGTACCATACCCTGAACCACAAATTGGAACATTTAATTGCTCATGCCGCCATTGACATTACATGGTGAGCCCGTGCAGAGACAGTGGGTGGAGCATAGTTCCCTTTTGAGTACTTTCACCTCAACATACACATCCCAGAGAGAGAAGTCAAGCATGGATTGGGTTGGGAAAGGTGAACAATTCACACAGGGATGGATATTTAAACAGGAAGCAGGAAAGAGGAAATGTGGGCTTCCGGGCAAGAAAAGGTGGGGGAGGCAGCAAGAGGCACACAGGATGAAAGGTAGGGTGCAGACTTGTGAAGGAGATTGTTGGAGTTAGTGAGGTGTTGACATAGGAGTGAATGTGGTTGAGTATACGCATGTATGTTCTGAGTGAGTAGATGGAGTTAGTCTAAGTAGTGAGTGTGAAGATACTGAATTGAAAAGAACTGTTTGTGTAATTTTGTGGATGATAGGAGTAGTAGTGCGAGGAGGAGAGTTGTAGTGGAAGGAGGAGTGAAGTATTGGAAGGAGGAGAGTAGTAGGGGGGTAGAGTATTAGTGGGAGGATGTGAGTAGTAGCAGAAGGGGGAGAGTATTAATGGTAGGAGAGTCATAGGAAAGAGGGGAGTAGTGAAGTGGGAGGAGTGGTAACACCAAAGGATGGAGGTGAGGAATAGGAGGGGTGAAACAATTGAGGAAATGAGGACTGGTGGGAGGAGTAAGAAGGAAGGCATGGTAGTAAGAGTAGAAGAATGGAAGTGAGCATGAATGAGAAATAGGGTGGATACCACAGAGAAAGTGAAATGCACTTTCCAAACTCCCATTAGAACACTACTGTTTGGTAGGGTAGGGTAGGACAGTTATGGAGTCCCTTAGTGAGTTTAGACAGCCTGCATTTAGGAAAACAATCTTAAGGAAAAGTCAATTACTTTGAAAGTAGGGATCAATATTTGGTAGAACTGACCAGAGGTTATGAATGTCTGGGTTAGGGAGGCAAGACGTGGGCAGATGAGAGAGAGAGTGACAACCCTAGACCCCAGACCCCAAAATCTAAATTGTGTTTGTGGCAGGATTTGTGGCAAAGCATTGTTCCGTTGACAATTTCACAGCATTTCACCAATCTGCCCCAAATGTTGCATAGTTGCCTGTTACGACCGTCTGGACATTACTGGCTACATGACATTTGGATACCCCATCCTGTTCCCTGGATTTCAGCACAAGTCAAAATGTGTTTGTAGGTTTGTGGCAAAGCGTTGTTCCTTATACAATTCCACACGGTTTCACCAATCTGCACCAAATATTGCATAGTTACCAGTTAGGATCCTCTGGACATTACTGTCTACCTGACATTTGCACACCCCACCCCGTTCTTTGGATTTCAGCGCAAGTCAAAGTTTGCTTGTGGGTTTGTGGCTTGGTGAAGCGTTGTTCCATATACAATTCCAAACTGTTTCACCAATCTGCACCAGATTTTGCATAGTTACCTGTTAGGACCCTCTGGAAATGATTGGCTACATCACATTTAGACACCCCACCCATTTCCCAATATTTCAGCACATTCACATATGAGACGGTTGTCATACATCTGAGAAACTTCAATGTGGTCGTAGAAGGACCAGTCCCAACACTAGGAACAAACTACACCACGCATGGGTGAGGCGACAGGGGGAAGAGAGCACAGAAGGTCCCAGTATGCCACAGCACACCAACTCTCACCTGCCTGCAACATCTGATCCAGGTTTAGCCAGCTGGCCACACACACCCATTTTCAGTGCAGTTACTTCAGGGTGTAAAGCACTTCAATCGATAGTGAATCGGAGAGGTTTATTTCTTGAGCAGTTGTAACTTTATTTATATCATCATTCTCATACTTGCGAATATCTTGTTTTCCAGTTGGATTGAATTTCATTCATTCAATATATTCCTTGTTTTCTAGTTTTATTGAATTACATTCATTCAAAATATACCTTGTTTTTCAAGTTGAGATGCATTACATTCATTGAATACCAGTTTGTTTGTAAGTCAGATAACACAAATCATTTCTGCCAAATTTTTTCTATTACTTCATAGAAAAGGTTTCTTGATTATCTGTTTATTTTCTTTTGGATAGATCAATTTTGATTCTTATGAACTATGCTTGTTTTCTCAGCTTCTGTCCTCACATTTATCCATCAACACATGTACCCCGTCTCCAGTTTTGATGGTTCATCAGGAGGTTTTTGGTGCTAATTCAGTTTTGTTGCATATCAGGTATCCGGTATGATATTTCGAGTTTTTCCTTGTTGGTAAAGGTTAAACTCTATTTGGTGCAAGTAACCTATACGAAAAGTGTTTAAATCAGTGGTTATTATAGTCCCTACATTAAATTGCTGGTAATTGTCAGCTGTGTGCTTTCTTACTTACATACCTGTTGTTATTTTTCTTTTCTTGTAGGTTAAGGCATGTGTGTCTTATCTTCAACTCTATCTGTCAATCATTAGATTTGATTAATCAGGATTGCCTAAATTGAATGTTACATTCTTTGGAATCCTACCGTTTTGAAGATTGATAGATTCTAATATTGTTCAGATATTTGTGTTTTAGCTTAAAAGTTAAGATTCTGGATCTGCGTACCACCTTAAACCATCAATTTAAAGATTCTTCATTTTCGATTGTCTCCCCAAAGATTTTCTATTTAAATTCCACTGCATAGATTTAGCTTGGTCACCTACAATGTAAGTGGTGTAACAGAGGTTAATTTCTGCCTCTCATTCACATATGCCATATAAAACCTGAACTGTTCAGTGGAATTTAAATGGAAAATCTTTTCATCTTTTTCAATTTAGGCAATCCTGATTAATCAAATCTAATAATTGACATGTAGAGTTGAAAATAAGATACACATGCCTTTACCTACAAGAAAAGAAATCTAACCACATATTTCCAATTGGAAAATAAGATATTTGCAAGTATGAGAATGATGATATAAATAAAATTCACATGGATCAAGAAATACAACTATGTCATATTATCATTAAGGAATCACTGTTTTTAGCGCAACAAAAAACGATCCATTAGAGCATTGTAATATTAGAATCGGGGTTCTGGACAGCCTCAGGACAATTTGGATCCAAGTTTGGAGCCAAAAGTATTAATAACACTAACCTAAAGAAGGCTAGGGACACGCCAATTGCTGTTTAAGGCTTTAAAAGCCCACAATTTTTTAACCGGAAACGTGACCTACAGGATCAGTGTAATCATGTATGTCTACAGAAAACCTTTGGAGAAGGGGTACTTCCGCTAGTATATTAATAAAATAACTTGAACTGTCCCTGAGACTCTGAATCTTTTCCTGTGCCATATGTGACACCATCTAACTAAGGTCTACCATATGCTTTAAAAACACCAGAGTTTTGGCTGGATCTGGTGTCTTCTTTGGGGGCCCTGTACCATTCATACTCAGGTCAATTAGGGAACCTTTTTACAGTCCCTGGTCTATTGGAACTTCATCTGCTTATGTGCCCACACTGACAACGACCTTTTCAATGAGACCAGGAGCCACAATGGCTTCTTTGGGTTTACCCTTGCATGCCAGGGCAGGTTTGCACACAGAACATTTTTGTTGGAGTGCTGATGGTACAGTGTTGCAGTGCTAGAAAGTCCTTCACTATTCATTTCGGTGGTGGCAGATAAGCCATGTGTCTGAGATGTCACTTCAAATGTTGGGGATCCTTTCCCGGAAGAAGTGACAGAGCCTCTGTCCATTTTTTTATCAAAGTCCTCTGCTTCGGTCTTGGTCATGCTCACTTGAGCCTTCTTTTGACAAGAATTGCTGCTGTTGGCTCTATTTGCATCTTCAATTTGTTCACCTGCTATGTTGAACTAACTCAACGATGCTTCGCACCAGTGGTGCTCATTGCCACCTGGACCTAAAAATCAATGCACTGCTGTGGAAGCCTTCAACCTAATGCTTTCTGAAGCACCATATCAAACCAACAGGACCTTGCCAGGACCTTACTTGAACTCTGACTCAAACTGCTGGAATCTATTGTTTCACATTCAGGTTCTGTCCAGTAGTAACATTGTCTCAATCTGATTCAACAACCAACACATGACTGCTGGACCCTTCAAACTATGCTGTTTGAATGGCAACTAAAACCACACAGTTCCCCATTTCAATGTCGACCAGACCCCTACTCACTTCCTTGATCACACGACTCACTGCATCTCAAACCTGGTTAATCCACATAGAAAGCCCTGAGATGCCAGTCTGATGCTGTCAATGTACTGTCAAAAGGTACTGTCCTCCTAAGAGGCCCCTGGTTCTCTTCTGGGACCATAGATACTATTTTGGCTCTATGATATTCATGTCCACTAGATGCAAGTGTAGATCGGCCAATTGGTAAGGAGATGCTTGCATGTGACCAAATTGAACAAGCCGTCAATAGTGTGGGCTTTGTTACTGGTAAACCATCCAGTAGCATACTTCAAGGTCAAATTTGTAAACTCCTCAAAGGTTTTATTTCCCTTCTTGTGACTTCTATAAATCTCCTAAATTGTTGTTCGGGGATTTGCAGAGCTTCCTAAGGATGTCAGCCTTAATTTTGGCTTAAATGGGCCTCTCCTGAAGAGCTAACTGGATAATAACATCACTTCTAGCCATCCATACGTGGTACATAAGGGCAGCTACCCACAATTCCTCTTCCATCTCCTGTTGGCGTAAAGCAAGTTTAACTGCATCAAACCATTTAAAGATATCCTTACATACCACATACATTGGGGATGCAGTGACCAGGCATTCCTTGTGTGTCACTAATGAAAGCATTCCAAACCCCACTAGAGGCCTGTTTGCTGGGCTCCTTCGGTTCCTCAAATTCTAGCTGGTGCAGCATCACAAAATACCTCCTTTTCTGCTTTACTAAATCTTCTGCCTACTTTGGTGTCTTTCTTTAGTCCCTCTGCTTCTGCTCTTCTAAAGCCATCCTCCTTTTGTTTGGAAGGATCTATCTTGCACTAGTAGACTACCTTGTGTTGGGATGGGCAGAAAAGGTACCAATGATAAAGAGGGGTTCATGTTGTTCATGATATATTGTGACTGGGGGTGCAGCAAAATTGGCGCAATGTTACAATTTCATATGCATCTAGTGTAGTTAAATGTGAATGGGGTATGTTACTTTAGTGTTACACTGTGTTTAAGTTTATACATATTAGATTTGCCCACACAAAGCAAGATAAAATGCCAAATGAAATATAAATATGATTCACACATTGTTAAACGGTAATTATATAGTGCCTCCTTAGTGTTTATATTGGCGTAAACAAATTCGCGCTACACGGAAAACCGCGTTGCAAAGTTCCGATTTTTGGGTTAACTTCGCCGCCATTTTAAGATTCATCTGCCATTTTGATTTTCACTTGTGTGTTCTACGTTCTAAAATGGTGGATTATGTCTTCGATTTGCAGCCAAGCCTTCCGACCTTTGAGTTCTGTTAATGTTCAGGTTGTCCAAGAGCCAACTGTTTAGACTGAGCAAAGAGACCTAGTTCTTCATATGAACTGTCATTCAAGTGTTGTCTGCGCTCAAAAGTCTCATCCTTGTATAAACATTGGGACAATGAAGAAAAAACCTCGAGCGCATGCTTTACCTGAACTACATTGTGAAGAAACTTGGAATAAAGCTTACAGCGGGATCCGAGAACATACATCGCTATTGTGTCCTCATGAAATTACAAACATATGTAATACTTCGCATGATATTGTAAAATCTGTATGTGAACTACGCACACACTCTAGACCACAAACTATTAACATGAAGAGAGGCTGGACAATATTGTATGAAATGTATAAATACGCTAGCGTTTAGATGTTCAGCTCTCTGTCACCTCTCCTTGTCGGCTGGTACACACTGCGAGGTGTTGGGAGCCAGATAGCTATCTGTTTTGCTTTGTAAATTGTACAGTAATAAAATATCTGTGAATCTTTTTAGCCCATGATTGGTGTATAGCCTTTGTAGTACTCAGCCTTGAAATTTCGTTGTTCTTTCAACATGGTGTGTGTGTGACTCGATGAAGAGTTTCATAATGCGCAAGCGAGGAAGGTGTCCTGTCACAGAGAACCCATTGTGAAGAAGAGACAACAGGTCTTGAACATGCATGCCCACTGATGTTTATACATGGTGAATGTATGAATCTGTGTGCAGTGGGCTTTCTTTACAAATGTATTAAAATTCTGCAGCAAGGAGTTCACAGAATGAATTTTGAGCATTTGGAAATACCTAGTTCTGCAGACGTGAAGAGTGATGGAGAGGCAATGATTAACCAATGATTGACAGAACAGGCCAGGGTGTTTATAACCTGGTAGTTCCACAGGAGGCAGATGTAATCTCTTTTAAGTGCATGGGAGTTTTGCAGAGAGTCCTGGCCATTTGCTTTGAACAGCAATAAACATGGGTGAAGTGACGCTCACGGCCAGAGTGACCGATACCCAGGGGTTTCGATTGCATTCTCAGATTTTCTGTGTGTACTGAAATGGTAGTAATTTAAGTTAGAGTGTACCGGGATACCAGTAAAGCCAAGGTGGGTGAGATAGGGATCACAAGTTCAAAGGAAACCTGTTTTTTTCTGCTTATTGAATTATCCATGTGAACCATGTGTAATTATGTTTAGGGTTAAGAGGTTTCAGGCCAGCTGTGACCTGTAATTAATTATGTTTGTATATGAATGTGTAACCATGTGCTGATGTTATGACCTACAATGGACAAATCCCAATGAGGGGTTTGCTATGAATACGATCTGAAGATGGTAGTCAAGATTACAACGGAGTGGTTCAGAGTGTTGGGTGTGGCAGACTGCGGTATGCTGTATAATTCTCTACAGTCTTTTTTCAGTGACAATCTAAGGAGGCGGACCCTTTCCCTTAAAACACTTCCCTCCCAGGGAGTGATGCAGATTGTTTGGTGTTCGGTGCTTCGTGCTCCGAGCTTCACGCAGGTTCTAAGTCTCTAAACCCCCCTCGTTGACCTGATTGGCGGACCTACGGAGCATCCTGCAAGAGCGAACCAATTCCCAGTGGAGCGAGTAAAGCTGCTTCCTCGGAGACCAGAGGAATGGCAGCTCTTCAACCTCCTACATGCTCCTTAAGAAGCACACTTCGAGGGCTGACTAAATGCCTGTGTGAAAGGATGGCTCTGGGCTACACCCTGCCCTATGCGACTCCAGGTAAGCCTCAAGGAAATGGATTTGACCGGGACGTAAATTGTCAATCTGTAACCCTCTCGCCTAGCTCCCCCCTGATTGCTGTTTCTACCCCAATGGGGCTATCATTAATGGTGACAATATGAATGAGAGTTTGGCTTCCTTCTTTAACTTAGTGCTTATCCACTTGGCTCAAGCTACTACTGCGGTGGCATGTCTGCTACCAGCTGACTCTGCTCCCCCTGTTTCTCCAACACATTTGCCAATACAACGACACTAGTGGGGGATGGAGGGGAAGCTCTAGTGGTGGGTCCCTAGTTCCTCCCAGGCTCTATTCCCTCATGGCTGACCAGTCGCTCAATATGCCCAACACAATGTCTATAGGCTTGGAACTCAGCTGCACTTTGGATGCACGCCTGGGTGGGATAATGTGCACTCTGGCTCCATCTGTAGATCAGCTGCCTGGGCTTATTTCTACCCATGATGCAACCAAGCGTGAGGAAGTGGTAAAGGGCACCCCTCCATTAACCAATCTGGTTAGTGAAAAAATATGCCCCCTTTCGCCCCCCCCCACCTGAACTTGGCTAGCCCAGAGGAAGTCTCTGATCAGATTTACAGAATGTGTCATAAGATGGAGGTTACTTCCTTTCCACCAGAGTCAAGGCAACCATTAAAGGAAAAGAGTCCATCGGATGCTGGCTTCATCCTCTTGGATCTGCCACATATACCATCACCAGGATTCAAATGGAACAGGGCAGGTCCATCAGGAAAGGAAAAGCTACATACTAAAGGCCTTAAAACCGGTAAACTAGATCTTTAAACTGTGAAACAAGGTATTGACCTATCGTGCCCATTGATAAACAGCTCTTTGGCTACGAGGATAACTGTGCAATATCCATCTGAAGGCCTATTATTGGATCTGACTAATGCAGAATTGCTTTAAGGCACAGGACTTGTGGATCCATGCCAACTACATGATGTCCCTGGTGTGACTTTGTATACCAGTGATTTCTAACAAGTAACTATCTGGACCAACGAACAAACAACCAAAATTAATATCTGACCTCCTGACATCGGGCTGTCAACATGAACTGATGATTACTGGGAAGGTAAATCTATGATCTACTACTTCTGAGGAAATACTGGACCAAGAGTTTTCCATTAACAACTGGCTGGACCATCGGGAGAATGAGATAGTTGACCAATCTAATGTCATGGATTATTTGAGTTGTCATCCAAGTCACTCAGAGCAACTAAGAATGGGTGAGATCAAAGGAAACTCTAAAGATGAACAGCATGTGTTATCTACTCACATTCCACCATCTTCCACTGAAGTCAATCCGAAAGGCGAGATTCTACTGTCGACAAGCAGCACCTTAGTACAAGGTGAAGGACCAGTACATCATCGTGCAGTGGCTTAACATCTAACGTCTCTTCTTTTTCACAAAGTACTGATCCACCTATTGACCCAACCCATCGCCTGTCTGCTAAAGACTGCACCAATTCTGCTACAAGGCACTCTGATTCCAATTCTTCTAGACCTTCCAAACAGGACTCTTTGGTGCAAATGTCCATGATCACAATTGCAGTGGCCCCTTTTATGAAACTGTTTGAGGATATTCATGAAACTCTCGCGAATCATACCACACTCCTAGCTATGCTTCATTCTAAAATGATTTTTGTAGAAGGCTATATTGCGGCATTTAAACATCATGAGGAGGATCATAAATGATTTCATGTGCAAAAATGTATATTGCAGCTGTTGAACCATCCAAAGCACCCCTCATACTGTGTGATGGCCATAGCCAAGATTCCAATTTGACATTGATTGAAGCTAGGGGATCTAAAGCCCTTGAAGAACAGTACCTTCTATCTCAAAAGGGCAAAGATGTTTTGCTTACTTCGTCCATGGACCGATCTGTGGCCTTTACAGAAGAAATACCCAGGGGTGTGAATAACATGGATTTGAATCTACAAAAAAAATAGAATCCACCCCCTAATACATGTCGTAAGCAACATAGATACAAGCAAGGAGAAGGAGTGAAATCTTACCTGTGTTTTCGAATAGAAATGAAACTGGTACAAGCCATGGTGCTGAAAACTACTTCTTTTCGCTCACGGGGGAGTGATTCCTGCACTTTTCTTAAGAAACTTTCACTACCAACAAAATTCAGAGAATATCAAGAGAAAAGCCACAATACAAATGCAAAGAAATTAATCCAAAAAAAGAAAACCTCAATGTCAGAAACTGGACCGATTGGCAAGGCAACGAAGGAGGAACCCACTCTCTTCTTGAACTTTCAATTTAGGCAATTGAATCTAATGAGAATTATATTCCACCCCAATCTGAAATCCAGCCAGAAAAGGAGAACGGGCAGAAAATTCTCTCTACATAATCTGAACAAAATAAACCAACAGAAGTCAAAGGATCGAATCAAGCAGGGAATTTGGAAAATAAACTGCATTTTTTAACTCTGGAGGAAACAAGAGATCTTTTGATTGCCTGTGCAAATGTTCAAGCATGGAACAATGGCCACCAAAGCCCACTATTTAAAGCAAAAAGAGGTTCTACGGTGGTAGTGCGGAATAAGACAGAGGATTTGGAACCAGAGACTATGGCCACTCTACCTTCAGGCGATACCCTGACAAGAGCACTAAGTAATCCATATTGCCAAAAAACAGACCCCAGATCTTCAGCTAAAACGAGGCATACATCTTCCTACAAGAATGGGAAACCAGAAAGTCTCAATATTGATCTATATCCTGCAAAAGATTACTCTCACTCCCTTAGATTGGAAAGAGTGATTAAGGACCAAGATCATCTCTTTCTAAATAGGCACAATGTGGTAAATATATGCCACTATATTTCAGCTTTGAAACAGATCACCAGTGAAAATCTTTCCTTGGTTGAGTTCAGAAGAGAGGAAAGGTTGGATTTAGTATCTCTTATCGGAACTCCCTCATAGTAAACAACCTACTTTTGACTGCTACGGCTAGCTTCAGGATGATGGGTTTTAATTGCCTCACTAAACCTAAAAATGGGAGTAACTCTAAGATAACTCGACACCAGGTACCCACTGCTAGTATGAAGCCTACAACATCTTGGCAACTTGAGGCCCGAACCTGTGATCTTTCTAGAAACTTTGGCAGACACCCACCAAGGGAAGAACTGTCAACAAAACCTTTAGAGCAAGAACTAACTGTCCTTTTTGAAAAAGACGATGGTCTACCCCATCCTAAAGGTCTCTGAAACAAATAAAATCCTCAAAGATATGTATCGCCGAAATGTCATGGGCCTGGAAGTCGGAATTACTGGCACCAAAACAAAAACAATAGCAACCATTAAGAAGACAGGGCCACTCTAATTTGATAAATCTACTGTCATGGAATACATATGGGTATACACACTTATTGGAGGAGGGAGCGTTTGCCTGGGATGACTTGGATTTGATATTTGTTATTGGTGAAACCGTCCCTTGATGGCTTTACATATCTTCTCAATCCGGCTATCCAAGGGAGCACTGGTAGACTGTGTGCTGGTCTACTAACTCTAATCAATAACAAACTAAGATATGAACTAATACAACATGCCATGATCGGCCCTTTTCTCCAATATTCTATCGTGAGAAGGGTCATCAATAGCAGAAAATCATCGAAAGTGTTGGCCCACCTTATTATACTCATCTTATACTGGAGTACTAGGGACATCAGCCCCACTGATATGCGGGACCTCCGGGCAGAAGTAATTGGTGAAGCTTATACCTTGACCCACCCTACCATTATTCTTTTTGGAGACTTCAATGCCACCTACCCTTCAATGAAACAGCTGCAGGAAGGTATTGATTCGGAAGCTAATACAGGCCTCACAGATAAGACCAACCTATGGCTCGAGCTGATGTTAAGCCGGAACCTCCACCTACCAAACTGATCCTATGAAAGAAATCTGGAAAGGCACCCTACATGGAAAAGTGGTGTGGTGTTGTCAGTTATTGATTACATCTGTGTCTCTCAAAATTTAACCTGGCGTATCCAGTCTCTTGAAGTCTTGATCTCAATAAGAAGTTACTTTAACTGGCTACAACTCACTTGGCACAAAGAGACTGCCAGACTCAAATGGGTAACAAATAGGCAGGTTGAAGTGACTAACAACAGAACCCCTCTGAGAATAAATGCTAAAGAAGTAGCATACATTTTAGGATCTCTATCAGGCAAGTGGAACGAAAGGAATGTATCTGAAGCACAAAGTCCAGTAGACTACAGTAATGCTCTGATGACATGCCAGATGAAACAAAGATCGCAAGCCAAAGTCAATGCTCACCATCACTGCTATGATGCGTTCTTGGTCAAGAAGAGAAAAGAGACAAAAAAACTTCTGTGCCATTTAATAAACAAAAAGAAGTACCTATTTATTAATATGATATGGAAATTAAAAGTCTAAAATCCAATTACAAATCTTGGTGTATTATCCATAGATGTATCCTATACAAGAGAGATGCAGAATCTATGCTACCCTCCCTGACCAATAAGTCCTCAGCAGAACCCTGGTCCCTTATATGGGGGCTAAACAAGTCCCAAATGTCTGCAGGTGAATTGTGTATCCAAACCTGTTTGACCTACTTTCTTTGGCTCCTTGTTCGCCTCCCCCTGCCATATAGAAAAACAACAGATAGCAACAACTCTCTTTTGGACCGTGCCATACGATCATGAAGATCTGATATTCCTAATTAAAGTTTTGAGTTCTTTGGGAGCCCCAGGACCTAATGGTCTATCTAACATCATTCTAAGAGAAAACCCAGAGCAATGGGCATCAATACTTGACCTGGTGCTTGCTAATGTTCTTCTAACTAAAGTATTACCGCTATCAGGGAAGAAGGCGCATATTATTCTGATATTCAAAAATGGTAGCCACACAGATCCTAACACCTATGGGCCCATAACACTACAAGATGTGCTACAGAAATGTACTCAACCTTACTCCTGAGAAGGCTATCTATGTGGACTCATACCAATGACCTGAATGACCATTTTCAGGTAGGCTTTGCCAAAGGCCTAGGAACAGTTCCGCTGGCACTTCTAATCAATCTACTGAAAGCCAAAACCACTGAGAACAACACCAAACTCCACCTGGCATTCATGGATTTTACCAAGGCCTTTGATAGCCTGAATAGGCAATTGATTTGGGAGAAAATAGTGGAGAAACACTGTCCGCTCGACTTGTTACAGCAAATACAAGGTCTTTACACAAACACAACCATAGGAATTTGAATATCCACGAAAGGCGACTTAACTGAAAAAATTCCAACTTATTGAGGTGTAAAGCAGGGTTGTGCTCTGGCACCTGCATTGTATAATTTGTCCATTTTCGATTTTTTGGGGGACTTTATGAAAGTCAGCAGATGTTTTCCACCTAAGTAGTGAGATGTGAGAATAACCCATTAATTATATGCGGATGAACTCGTACTACTAGACCACACTGCCATAGGGCTACAAAGGAAATTAAATCACCTAGAGGAATACTCAGAGGTAAACAACTTGGTGTTCAATATTAAAATAATTAAGATAATTTAGCTGAAAAAAGTGTGTAAAGAAGCAGCTAAATGGTTTCTTAACCATCTAGACATTGAGCAAGTGACGCGCTTTAAATACCTGAGGATCTGGATCACAAAAAGTCCTACTGGCACTCATAGCAGTGCTTAGGCTTCCACGATCACTCCCTATTCAGGTGGTGCGAAAAGAGCTAGGCCTGCACTCTCTAAAATCTGCTGCAAATTAGAAAGTGCTCAGAATGTTTATTGACCCTAATCCCCCATGCATGATAAAAGTGATCAATATCAAACTATTGACAGATTCTAACAAATATCTAAATGATTGGAGTAATAGGTGCGTCAACCTCTTAAATGAGATAAACTGTTCAATTGAAGAGCTCCTGTTAAACCCGGATAGGGTGAAAAGAAAACTTTATGAATGTGATTGGCTACAGTCTATGGACGATGTTGCTAAACTAAAATTACATTCACAATTAGCGACAGAAACAAGGAAACAAGGTGACGTACAACCGTAGCTTCGGAAATATCCAAACCCTAAAATATGGAAGGCCTTTATGAGGATCCGATTCAATCTATGTAGATCCAATGAAAGTAATATTTCCTGGGTGTAGGTTCTGTAAAAAAGTGGAACTCAAAGAATCTCACCGTCATCTCTTCACCACATGCTCGGCTTTTATTTTAAAGCGCAGAGAATATTTTGCCCGTTTCGTGGAGAAGTTTAGATATTTGTCGGCAGAAGAAACGCAAATGTCAATGTTAATTGCGCTGGTTCAATTTTATTGGAACATTCTAGAACACATGTTGTGAAAGCTGGTGAAGTCTCATTCAAGGACTGGATTAATGTAAATTACTAAAGTGGAAAATGTTTTTAATTTGACTATGATAGAATGGGAAAGTGTTCTTTTTGCTAAAATGTTTTACCCAAACATAAATATGCAAATAAATCAATAATTATAATAATAATAATTACAACAACCAATGAGAATGTAAGAATTGGAGAAAGATGGGATTTCTTTGTATTGGTTTTGTGCAATCATGTGGGGGGTGGGTACTAATAAAATATGTGTGAATGTTTTAAATGTTGCAAAATTGTATATAATGTGTCAAATTATGTGGTTCAGAGAGACTTGGGTTAGTTTGACTCTGCTGCATCATCTAACTCTTCACCGGATGATTGTCCAATAAACTTGCTTTACGTACAAACATGCCCTCATTCTTAAGTGGTGGACCTGCTTGGGTGAAGGTGATTAGGGGCCCATCCGCACACCTGCAGCCATACTGAAGCATGGGACCTCACTGAGGTTTGAGATCGGGGTAGTCTTGGGATCTCTGAGAAAGCACACACCCGCCCATGGGAACAATGTTGAAATAGCTTTCACTATATCTAGTCCCTTCCATATCTATGCTCGTCAGTCGGTTCCACATCATTGCTGGTCCAGGGGCCTCTTTCAGCCCCCCCAACCCCTGTAGCTTTATCAACAGCTTGGAATCTCTTAAGCAATTCAGCCTTCCTAACCTTTCTGCCACAGAGGACTCCCATTTCCTGACATAGCCTGCAAAGGGTGCTGGCTTTTTTGAACAATCCAAATCCACTGTAGCAATCAGAGAAATGCCTGTCAGTGTTTCAAACATTAGAAAATTGTTTGTACCTGGTACCTTGTGCTTGAAAATTATTTTTATTCTTTACATCCTTATTTCTATTGGTGTGTGAACATTGTGTTACAGTGATTGATGGTCATCTGACACGTGTTTGAACCTCTCATGGTCTTTATCAAGGCTGATTCAATTACATTTAATACAATGTGTGCAACATTGTTATATATTGTATCAGTTATTAGTGTATACTGTGATCAATATATTTAACATGCTAAGTAGACATGTGTTTTTCATTTAGTTTGTAATGGTAATATAATTTGCATATTATGAACAGTCAAGAGGGAGAAAGGAGTGGGAGGAAGGGAGGAAGGGAGGAAAAATGGTTAGTATGACATACACTACTTGCATATGTGTGTAGCCATAATTAGGACTCTGTGAGTTGTTTGACCTGACACGGTAGGATTTACCAAAAACGTGTGTTCCACAATTGCTGGTTGGCAGATTGGTGTGGGAAGTTTGCAGTCCTTTTGGGTTGTAGGAATGTCTGCCTGGATGGGCTTGAATCTGGGGAGGAAGAATGGTTCCATTAGCATCTGCTGTGTGGCCCACCCTTATTGGGGAGTGGGCATCTGCTTGGTGATGGAGATTGGATCCTGGCTAACCTGTATGGGCATGCCAGTTCTGCATGAAAGGTCTAAGGTGATTAATGGACCAAGTGGGTGATCACAGGTTGAGACTTCCTGTGGTGGTGGTACCTGAGGGCATTGTTGCCAAGGGGTGGCATCACCCGTGGTCACCTGTGGTGGTGGTACATGGGCGCATTGGTGCAATGGGGTGGCACCACCCGTGCCTAGTGGACCGTGGTCATATTTGCTTCCATAGGTGCTGGCTGTACTGTGGAGGTTTAGCATATAATTTGCACTTAAATTGGTGAAGCGCACATAAACGTATGTGACGGTTTTTACTGATGCTCCTGAATAAGAGAGTTTTGGACCCAATTGGTTTGGGAGTTTATCAGGTGCTGTATCCCTCGGATTGCTTTGCCTCAGCAGTAATATTTACTTCATGTATTTAGTAGCATGGAAGGGTCCCTGAGATTAGTAGTTGCATCAGAATTACCCATTGGGCCATGGAACCAGTGCAGCTAGTATATGGAGTGTTTGTACAGCCTCCACTGTTGTATTTACCTGGGGCTTTAGTTAGCTTTTAGTGTTCATATCCAAATGGAGGTTGTGGGCAGTTGCTTTAAATGCTGATTCAGCCAACAGGGTCGATTGTGCAAGAGAACTAATCTTCAGGCATGCGTGCTAACTCATGTTTGAGCAAGTCATGGTAACTTGTAAAAACAGGGGCGAGATGCCAATCCCATTTTGGACATGCGTAGTAGTGCTGTGTTTGCATTATATACTCCTCTTGGAGGCACACGTGAGTGCTCTTAATGTATGTTGGGGTGCATGCTCCAATTTGGATAAAATCGGTCTCTGAGTGTGATGATTCAATCCCATTGTTATTCATTTGTTTATTAAAGCCGGTGCCTGAGAAGCTGCTCTTTTGGCGCATGCACACGGGTGCCCTTAGATGCTGCTTGTTTGGCGCATGTGCATAAGACAGTGTTGCCAATCTGCTAAACCCACAATGCCAGTACAATTACTCTCAGGATAAGCATACAACTAACATAAATGGTACACACTGACCACCACCTTCCCAGCCCTCAGAGGATCCACATTGTTTCTCAGAGGTATTAGAGCCCAACAACCCTTGGACCAGCCTTTCCACCACTGTAAATGGACCATGAATTTATGTCCCATGACACCCACACTCAACAACATTATAATACTGAGCACACATCCAGACCAGGCTTTATCTCTCTCATTCAGGACCAGTACCACAATTGCACCTGCACACGAACTCCTTCTGGATCACCTGTGAAAAGATACATATTCAAATTAGCCTTAAGGTACTCCATTTTGTTCACACATCTGAATCCCTTTATTCCTGTGAGCTCTACCCTTAAACAGGAAGCAAACCTATTGATAACATGTTATTGCCAAGAAATGCTAGTTTCTGCAAATGTTGCATTTGTTTAACCACCATCATCAAAACCAAGAACAGGATGTGATAAGAGGCTTTTTGTCTGCAGCTGCTCTGCTCTGCTTATCACGTGAGACGCCAGGTATGTGTATGAGTATGTCTCAAGGATTTATGACTAAAGACCCCCTTATCTGAAAACCAGCTCTGTACATAACAGGATGAAACCATGATAAGTTACTGTGGCTGTAACCTTTAAACTGTGAATTATGTATAAAGGAGGGGCCTCCCCTCCAAGAAAGAGCTCACTTTTACTCTCCATGAGATATGGGTGGAGGTTGAACCTGTGTCCATTTGAGTGAAACAAACTTGATATTTGTTTTACCCCATTTCTGATGGTCTTGTTTCTATTCACAGTTCATCCATTTGGTCTTTCAATACAGATGCATGTCTTTAAACAATACAAAGGTGCTCACATGAAGAGCCCTTCTACTTGTACGTGCAGACCAAAGAGTAGTGTCGGACAAGACAGGGCACTACCACGTGTATAGCAGATACCTTCCTATATCAATCAATTGTGAACTCGTTCACAAGGTCTAGCGCACATGCACAACCAGTAGCACCACATCTTATTGTGACCAATGAATGGATATTGATAAGAATCTATTTAACATATCGCCCAGATGAACGTTACAATCATGGGACCAATATCTCTGATCTAAAATGAACATACCGCTTAGGCAGCAATTATTAAATTAGGAGCATGCACTTTATCCAGACACCTAGAATGTTCCCAAAGTTCATGCACCGCACCAGTAGTGTCAAACCCCGACGGCATACTACTCATGAGCCAAGGGGACTAGCTGACTCCCTCCCTTACCAAAAGTAACCCAGACTTCAGCAACACAGACGTGTGCTCATGCACCAAACAAGCAGCGTCTCTGAGCACCTGTGATCATGCACCAAATAAGCAGTTCCTCGGGCACCAGCTTTAATAAATGAATGAATAACAATGGGATTGAATCATCACACGGTGAAACAGGTTTTATCAAAATAGGATAAATAGGCAGGCCACACAGCAGCAGCTAATGGAACCATTCTTCCTCACAGACTCAAGCCCATCCAGGCAGACATTCCAACAGCCCAACAGGACTGCAAACCACTCACACCAATCTGCCAACTGGTACTCTGGAACACAAGTTTTAGCTAAGGCCCACTTTGCCAGGTCAAACAACTCACAGAGCTCTAATTATGGCTCCACAAATATGCAATTAGTGTACCAACCATGACATACTAACAATTGTTCCTCCCGCCCTCCCTCTGCTGTCTCCCACTTGACTGTATATAATGTGCACATTTTGTTCCCATCACAAACTAAATGAAAAACTCAAGTCTACTTAACTTGTTAAATATATTGATCAAGGTATACACTAATTGCTGATACAATATATAACAATATTGCACAAATTGTAATCCATGTACTTAATTCAGCCATGATAAAGACCCTGAGAGGTTGAAACATGTGTCGGCTGACCACCAATCACTAAAATAAAATTTATGTAAACCACGACAAACAAGGATGTAAAGATTAACAATGATTTTCAACCACAAGGTGCCCGGGTACAAACAAGTTCTAATGCTGACAAGAGGTGTGGGCAATACCTCCCCAACCCGTGACTAGCCTAAAAACACCCCCCAAAATCATTTAGTGGAGTGCAAGTTGATTTAAAACACTAGTTTCCAGACAGTCCTACTGGTTCTAACACTAGCTGCACATTTTCTGGGAAATACTACTATGTAGGCACAATTTGTATCAAATCCCACTGCAGCCCCCAAATGTGAAAAAATAAATACAGTATAAACAGAAAGGCAATATTCTTGCACTGGTACCTATTCAAACAATATTATACATAATACTTGAGAAAAAAACGTTTTATTATTATACAAAAATCCATATAGAATATGTCATTAAACATGTTATACATTTCAATGTGTAATTACACATTTCAAAGAAGTTTCCAAACATCTAAAAACAGAAGCATATATAAAAACATGAGATCATAAAATTTAACACATCAAAACATTCCACAGATAATAGGTAATACCGTCTACAGCTAACATCAAGAACTAAAGTACACCTGAGCAATATGACTACATTTTTACCAACCTGATCTTAACTCAGTTTTAACCCAACATGTTTCAATCCTTTCTAATAACTCTCGGACATTCTTCAGGAGTGATAGCATACAAATATGTGACTCCTTCTCCACAAACACTTATGAGACATCAATATATTGTAGGCAATCTTCAGTGGTTCTTAACCCTGATGATCACTATTACTTGACTGGGACTTCCTCTGGCTGTAGCTTCCTTCTAAATAAACCAATGATACTCAATTAAAAATATGTACCACTATAGACCAACATGGGCATAATTTCATATTTTGACCATTAATGTCTATGGTTATGTCACACCTACTTCGTAAACCATACATGGGACTCCTTCAAAATTGACATACGGTCAGATCATCATGATATGGTAACTCTCTCAGTGTGTCTACTTCAAATGTATTTTGGGATCATACACTCATCCTTCTCTCTGAAAAATTCAAATATAGCATTTAAGCTATATTTTCCACTATAAACACAGCTTTTCAAATGTCACAAAATATTTGGTGGGGGGGGGAATTCCATGGTCGTGCCACTGGTCATGTGTATCCATACAACGGGAGCTTAGAGAATCCCTGCATGTATCATGGCACTAAAATAGACCAGACCTTGGTGTGACCAAAGTTCTAACCAGTCACCTTCATATAAAAAAACACATAAGACTGAGCTCACCTAGCAGACCACGCTTATGGTACCACTACCACTGGACCCAGGGCCAGCTCAAGCACATGTGTCTGTTCATATTATACACATACAAAGGGTGCAACATTGATTAAGCCAACAATAACACTGCCTTTTGAAGTACAAAACAGTATGCAAGATGTTTTCTCTGTTTAAAAATAGCCAAACCACAAAAAGTAGCTTACCAAAGAGGAAAACTTGCAGGTATCACCAACAAACCCTGCACCATCGATATAGTGCTTCAGAGCCTCCAAACTGCATCTATTTAAAGGAGGAAACCGGCATAATGATATGTGTATGTTTCACGAAGTGCCACCAATCACATGATCCTTCACACTCTTGCAACCTCTTAAAAACACAATGTAAATTAATGCCTCCCAGGTTTGTAGTTATTAAAACAACTTTGCCGTCCTCCATATTCCACTGCAGAATGACCAACAAAAAATGCACACACTACCACAGTACACATTCCAAGGTGTGGCCAGACCCGTAGATCACAATAGAGGGTGTATAAATATCATGATAAATAACCAAAATCACACACAAATGTCATGCTATTCCAAAATGACAGCTCATGTCAACCTTAGAAAGTACCAAAGCCCATATCAACCCCTGGCCCTCATGCACCCTTGTGAGAGTATGCCACTCATGTGCAATGTAACCACAACGCAAAATATTATACATTGTACATATACATATTTTGTAGGAACCCCATGATGAGGAAAAGGAGGTGGCACACGATTGTGCTCGTATCACATGATCTCCCTCTGGCACCAAATGATCATCCACAGAAATCCTTCCCACTGTTATTTAGAAAAAGGCATATACAATTGTTCCATGAATTTATAGATGCTGCTACTCAATAATTTCATTCAGACCTGTGTGTTCTGGCTGTAGCAGTCTTTTATTTATAATGAATTGGTTGGGGCCCCTCACTTTCAATAGCATGGACCACTGAAAATCTGTGAAGGAATGGCCTTTGTCCATAAAATGTTTAACTAGGGGCACACTCTCAATTCGGTTTTTCAAACAACTCCTATGTTCAATAATACAGGTTCTCCATCTGCAGTTGTGGTTCCCTACGTATAACATCTCACAAGGACATTTAATCACATGTACCACATTGGCCGTGTTACAATTAGTGAAATCCCTCACGGTCCATACTTTAGATAAACTGAAGTCAATTGACACTGAATTGGTCAAGTCACATACTGAACGACTACCATATCTATGGTACCCCTCCACAGGTCTCATACCCCATAAATCTGTAATTCAGCAAGGTTTATCCAAACCAAAATTGATGTCATTATGAATCACCAGTTTCCTGATATTAGTACTTTTCTTGAATGCTATAAGCGGTACGCTCTGTGTTTTGTCAAAACATTTCTTCTAGTTCTTCTTGATATATGATTTGACCTTGTATGCGAAATTAGTATAGGTATTAACCAATTTATTACCACCATCCTTTATTTTTTGGACCCACGTCCAGTAACAATTCCCGCATAGGGGTGTTTGGTGGTAAGACCTTATCACAAACCACAGATAAGTATTCCCTTCTACTTTATCGAATCCATCATGCCAAACATGTTTAGAACAACCTACCATGTGGTTAATTTCTACGTTTGAGATGCAATAGTAGCAATAGATGACATTACAAAAGTGAAGCCTTACATTAGAGTCAAAAATTGAAAACAAGAGGATATCCAAAGACATCAGTACTCGATTCCATGAAATGAGCATCCAATAACAATCAGGAATTGTTACTGGACGAGGGTCCCAATACAAGGAAGGTGGTAATCATTTGGTGCATGTTAATACCTATACTAATTTATCATGCAATATCTGAGTCTGTTCACAGCCTACCCCTCCCACCCCCCCCACTCCCCTGCCAAAAGATAAAAGAAAAAAAAGGAAGGGAAGATTGTTCTAACAAGGTGAGACACGGGAGATAGGCAGAGGGCAATGTTGAGCTTCGGTCGTGTGAGCTCCAGTCTTCAGCAAGTGTGTTTAGCAGAGCCACCTTTCAGAAAAAAAAAGTACCTGCATCATTTTAGATTAATACAATTACAAAAAAAAACTAGGGATTTCACACTCTCGCCAGATGACATCATTTCACACCAGTGGAATGCTCTCCTTTACATTTTGCACTCCTCTGGTCACCAGACTTGCATCTCCTTGTCGAAGTACACTTGAACAGTCATCGGTAAGCAGGAAGGTAACTTATTCTCAGTGACAATGGTGTTAATATATGAATGAGGGTATAATAGTCTACTGCACAACATTAGTTGTTAAACCGTCAGTAATGATGTCCTTCTTCGGTGCTGTCTCATGGATATCCATCTGGTTTCTGTGGGATCTGTGACCTGTTTTCACAATTAACAATGTGCGTTAACGCAATTAATCCAAAACGCACAAACAAAATTCAGGTATTCACCGTATGGCACCCGTATGTTATGTTTTCCTACACATTTGAGACTTGCAGTTTAAAATGGTGTTATTTATTTTGCACAGGAAATCAATTTTTGTGGAAGAACGTGTCCGTCTTTTTGCCCAGTTTCTCTATTTGTGATTTCCATGCAGTTAAGGTGTTTTCTGTTGATAAAGGCATGTCTTTTTTGCCGCTTATTCATTACTCAAAAGTGTAGTGCATTAAAAACCTTGGTTGCTAATATCTTTTTACAAAATGCTATTCTTTTTCAACCGATATTTGTTTGCTTTGGCTGTATCTATTATAAAAAACAAGAAATCCAGAAAGCTGTATACATTTCATTCTAACCTAGATCCTGAATTTAAATCTCATTCACATTTGATATAGTTGCCCTTGGAAACCATAGCATAATCTAAAGAAGTAAGTGAGAAAAAGTAAAACTTATGTTTCAAATGAATTCTATATTTTATTAAATAGAAAACATGAATAAGACTGTATCTATTGCCTTGGTTGCATCGAGACCCAAACAGCAGGGTGAAGGTATTTTGAGGTGAGAGAAGATCAAGGCAGATTGCAAAGGGGGCATGTGGTAAAGCTGATTATTTTGCTTATGGGCGTTAAACAGTAGAGTAGGGGCCACACGAGCAGTTTGGAGGAGTAGTCATGTTCACTGATTACCAGGGTGTAGTGAAGAGTTATGGCAGAGCGATGGGAGATGTATGGGCAGTTCACCCTGATACCGGGAAGGTTGAATATGAAGTCAGCAGGAAATGGCGTAGGGATGGCAGGTTGAGGACTGAATTTGAGGGCAGGAGATAGATGATGCCCATTTTAGCTGTTTTTAGCAACACGAAGTATAGTGCCTTTGGCAGACAGTCAGCCAGTGGTGTTAGGGGTGAAGAAATTAAAGGAGGAAAAGGTCTGAGCATTATCAGGAAAGAGTGTGAAGGGGGTGTGGTGCACATTGTCAAAGGCAGCAAAGATGTTGAATACATTAGGCCTCATTACGAGAATTGCGGTAAAAACCAAACCTCACCGGCATGGAGGCAATACCGTGCATATTGGCATGCCAGTAACGTCTGTACCGGCATGCCGTTAACAACCCTACTACCCCCGTTAGCAGCATCATGCAAAGTGCTGAAACCTCCTCTGCTTTCGCCCACCCCTAAATAACAGGCACCGGCAATAACGGTTCCAGCAATACTGGGCCCGGTAATACCTGAACCGGAAGTAACGTCATTGCTCCGGAATGGGAAATGCAACAGCGGCCATCTTGAAAAACGTGATCCATTAGAATCCTCCACACACAGGACCTTGATCCCCAAACAACCACTTACATCTGCAGCAGTATGCCAAAGGCCTTCAAGAAAGGTGCCTCCTGTCAGCGAAAGGTGCGCTTTTCGGAGGATGCATTGAATATGTTGGCTGACACTCTGGCCCAGAATGGTGATGTGGTCTTCGCAGCAGACCTCAGGCAACCTGCTCAGATCAAGAAAAAGGAGATATGGGAGGAAGTGGCCAGAAAGGTCAGTGCCGTCGGCACCACCGCCCGCACCGTCAAAGATGTGAAAAAAAGGTGGGATGACATGCGCCTCTATGTGCGGAACATTCTATTGGCCAATCGGAGCCAGGGTCCTGCAACAAATGGTGGGGCCCCATCAAACTCACCAGATGTCAGAAGACATGTGCCAGTACGATCGGCATGAAGTCCATTGAGGGAGTCGGGGACATGGAGCGTGGAGTACCCTCATCGGCAGATGGAGGTGAGTGTCCACACAAACCACTGGAATCCAAAGCACGATTATGGCCTACAAATGTGACAGTGACATAAGCCAATGCATGTGCCATCACACACACATGGACACATCCCTGTCTCAATGCTGTCCCCAGCACCATCACATCAACTTGCATGCAGCATGCCAATGCCATACCTGAGACATACCCCACAAACTCCTTAACGGCATGTGTCACACAGCACGCAGTCCACAACACAAAGACATGTCACACAGCATACACCACCTTACACATGTGAGAACCTGACACATGCCTGAATAACCCGTCCATATAGCTACAAGCAACCTGTACGTCACAACTCTACGACAGCAAATCATTACATGCGTACAACTGCACTAATACCAATGTATGCATGGTGCATGTAAAACAATCACTGATGCCGTGCCTCTCTCGGTCCCCCACAGGCACAGATTCCGACAGCGATGGTGAGGACACTGCGGCACAGGCCATGACACCATCCAAAAAGCCCAGGGCCAGGGATGACGGCACCAGGCCGTCCACATCAAACGCCACTAGCAAGGAACAACTGCCCCCCAAACCTATACCAACACAAGATGCCAAGGCACAGGGGCGGCAAAGAACTGCTGCAAAACCAATAGAAGGAAAACAGGTGGAATCCACTGATCCTGAGGCAGTGTCAGACGGGACCCTGTCAGCCACAAATAGCTCCATAGGAGAGGTAGCTGCCACAGTGCCCCAGAGTGGAGATGAAGGACAGTGCCAGGTTGAAGAATGTCTACCTGAGAATGACAACCTGTCCATGGATGTGGTACGCACACCGAGCCCCGAGAAAACCCCCCAGCACACCCCACTGAGCACCCCAGACAGCACCCCACTGGACCAGTCAGGAGGAGAAGCAATCCAAGAGGCCTGGAGCCCCCCAGAGGACAGACCTTCATTGGGCCCCTTCGGCAGATGTCCCGTCCACCTCAACAGGCATCCGTGACCAAGAGTGGTGCATGGTCCAAATGGAGGGGCGGCAGCAGGAGTGCACAGAGCTTTTCAAGCAGTATGTTGCCGATGGTCCCTTGACAAGGCAGGAGGCACGTGAAAACACTGCGGCCATGACAGTGGACATGGAGTCAAATACCAGGTGGATTTGCAAGGAGCTTTCAGCGGTGACGCAGGTCCTGGCCAGGATTGCCCAGGTCTTGGAGGCTCAGTGTCCTGCCCCAATAGTGGAACATGCGGGCACGGCATAATCCACCAGCTCCACCGAAACGAGCCCCCTGCGTAAGTCTTCACGCACCATGCAGCGCTCCAATATGCAGCCCCCGGAGGCCGACAGAGGCTGTCAGTAGCAAGGGCAGCCTGCATGTGCAGACTCATATTGACTCATATTGCATAGAATGACTATGATTGCACACCATGTGTGGGGGAGTTGTGAGGCGTGGGGGAAAGGGGTGTATGGGGGAGTCATGGGGGAAGGGGGTGTGTAGGGGAGTTGTGGGGGGAGTAGGAAGGGTGTGTGGGGGAGTTGTGAGAGGAGGGGGTTAGGGGAGGAAGTGTGTGTGAGGTGGAGGGTCAATGCACTTCGTATATATCACCTGTTTAATACACCCATTGTGTACAAAAAAACACATGACTGGACATTTATTATGTGTATGTGTGCTTTATTGGTTTACAGTGCACAGTGTCCATGTACCCCCACACCGAGTGCCCAGAGTCCCACATCCATGGCACCCTCTGCATCCATGTGTCTTAGAAATATTGGCCTATCACAGACTGGCGCACAGCATATCCCTCGTGTGCATCGACACCTGGCTGATGTGCAACCCCTTCTTCTTCATCATCTTCATCCTCATCTGGTGGTTGCTGGTCACTGTCAGGCGGCAGAGGCATGTTCCATCGGATGCACATGTTGTGCAGCATGGTGCATACCATGATGATCTTGGACACCTTCTCATGCCAGTACAGGAGTGCCCCACCCGACCTGCTGAGGCAGCGAAACCGTGCCTTCAACAGGCCAAATGTCTGCTCGATCACTATACGGGTACAGGTATGGTCCCGATTGTAGTCCTCTTCGTGCCTGTTCTGTGGGTTCCGAACAGGGGTGAGGAGCCACTGCTTCAAGGGATAGCCAGCATCACCTGCATCGGAGCAAAATGAGGTATGTGTGAGTCAATTCCTACCATGCCACCTACACTTATCACTCTCATGCCTGCAGTATTTGTTGTTCACATGCACATGTCCCTGGATGTCTGCACACATGTTTATTTGCCACAATGTGTGCTGTTCCATGGTCTACAGGTGTGGGTTGCGTCATCCAGTTGATGCAGGGTATCCACTTCCATGCTGGTGCTCATTTACTGTGGATGCCTACCGCTGTATTTGCAATCATATAGTTGATGTGGAGTGATTAGTTTTTATTTTTACTAGCAGCATTGGCACATGTTTCAACATTATAAGTCATTCATCGGTTATTATTCGCATGGTGACATGCAGCGCTACTTTGGTGGTGGGCCAGTGACAATCAGTGTATTCCCTGGGTGGGATTGATTTGTGCACACTCATGGATGCATGTCCTGTGTTGTGCTTTGCTGCGGTCATGTAGATTGTGCATACTCCCAGCATATTGCTGCATTGTGTTACAGAGGGTACCGTCTGATGATGTGCAGTGGACGTGTTGAGGGATGTGGGCTGGTTGCAAGTCTGGCATATCGGCATTGGTGTGCAGCATCCATCATTTCTATGACGTTTAGGTGTCATGTTCAGGTTGGGATGTTTTGGGACAGTGTTTTGCAGTATGGGCATTGTCCAGTCACCACCCCAATCTCACCCAGGTGGTGTGTGCACCCCTCCCCCCATTACACAGCCATGTAGCTGTCATGTAACTTACCAAGCAGCCAGGCATGTCATCCAGCATGTAGTTCCATGTAGCGTGGTATTGTGGGGTTCCACAGGACCATTGAATCATGAGTTGATCCAGGATATCGGGCAAAACAATGTGTGATGAACTTGCTGGAGTCACATACCATCTGCACATTGACATGCCTCGATGGCATGTGGGGCCACCAATTCCACATGGGTGCAGTCGATGGGAATGATACAATTTGGCATGCCTGCCAGAGCATGGAAGCCAATTTTAGTGTCAACGATCTCCTGGGCAGTCCGTGGTAGGGATATGTAGTCACTTGCGTGCTTCAGGAGGGCATCCAGCACTTGGTTCAGCATGCGTGAAAGAAAAAGGTTGTGATATGCCATGCATCTGCCCCACTGTGTGCTGGTAGGTGCCTGTGGCCAGGAAGTGGAGCACAGACACTACCTTCAGTAGAGGGGGGACGGCGGTGCAGATTTCAATCAGGCTGACAATGTCATTGTGTATCATGTCCACAATGGTGGTGATGGTGTCCCGGTCCAGGCGGTACAGGGTGTGGATCTGCACAGGAGTTAGGTTGAAAGGACTGGCTCTGATGCAAGGGATTGGTGGCTGCCTGTGTGGTGGTACCACTGGCTGCACTGGTGGGACTTGCTGGGCCTGTCTCGCCCTCCTTCTCCTCCTGTGTCTCCTCTGTAGTACCTGTTGTAGTTTTTGCTCATGGAGTAGCAATGCATGCATGTCCTCCAGACCCAATATCACAACAGCAAGCGGGATCATTTTGGTTTGGGAAGGGTTGTGGTGTGTGGGTGTGCTCCTGTTGTGGTGGGCCAGACTCCATTGCCGCCACCTGTGCTGAATGTGTGCACCTGTAGCAGTTGGGAACACAGCACATTGCTATTAGCGGGTGATCCGCGTAGCCGGTAATGCCGGCATCGGCGTATCCCTAATTACCACCTTCGAGATACCGGTAGGTGCATGTCCACATGACTTGTGATGCCCTCCTGTTAGTGGCATCCCGGTATTGCCGGCCCAAAGGGGCGCGTGTCTGTGCACATGCCAGTACGGAGGAGCACGATCTCAGCAGTGGCGCTGATACCGGGATGTCTACTCGTAATGGGCCGGAGCGGTAAACGGTGCCGGCATTCCCTTGCCGGCATTGTTTTTCCATTACCACAAATCTCGTAATGAGGCCATTGAGTGTGTAGGAGGGTGTGAGTGGTTAGCAGTGTTAAGGAAGCTCAAAACATGGGTCAGATCAGTTTCTCTAGAATGTCTGTTGCACACTCCAGATATGAGAGCATTGCAAAACATGTTTACCTCAAGGTATTTGAAGATACAGTTACATCATTATTACCATTTCAGAGTGGTGGAGCAAGTTACAGGAATGCAAATGGAAAGATTTGGGGGATTATCAGCAACGTGGCACTGAGTAGTCAGGCATAAATTGCCCTCAGTTAGCCCCTTCATAGTGTACGGGGAAAGTTGTTCTTGGTTGGCTATGACAAGCTACAGTGACCATAAATCCTTGAAACTGATGTATATGATTGACCCTTGCCTCCTGATAATTGCTGAAGCATCAAAATTGGCTGGAAGGTGAACATGGGTACACTGTGGGGATGAATGAGCTGGGCGAAAGAGGGCTCCAACATTCACCGTTTGATGGAAATTTTACTTGGAGTTCTGGACTCAGAAGGGGCTCCACTAAAGGGTGTCACATTGCTGGAACTTCTATCTGTACCGTGCAACAAAATGGAAGTATTGTGTGATGGTAAACTCTTATGCAGAATTATATGCAGTACCCTTCGGGAGCACCACACACAATTAAGACTACAAGTGACAGTACAAATTCACCTTTAGTACAAGCCCGTACTACACAGTAAAAGCGGTAGTGATGGCTGAGAAGCCAGACTTATCTCAAGAGCAAGTGAGGAGTATTAAAGTTACACAAAGGACAGTAATTACTATGATTCAAACAAACAGTGACTGAAGGTTTCTGAGTAAAAGAATATACATTTATTTACACATCAGTTGTATAACATTTCACTAAAGTAAATCAGTTGAAAAATCACGTTACCAATACACCACACCACTCCCAATAGATTCTGGACAAGTTTAAACTCAGTACGAAGTGTGAGCAAAACGGCACTCCAGCAATTTAAAAAGGGAGGGAAAAACAAAGTTGGGCTAAAATTGAGCAGCACCAACAGTTAAGTAAGCAAGGCAATCTAGAAAGAGGAACTACAGTGATGCAATCAAATCAAAAAGGTTTAGGGTCAAAGTCAATAGGACAGTGTTTTTGCTCAAGATCACACAGTTCAGGATAGTTTGCGGTTAAGTCTTTGCCAAGAGTTCAGGACGGAATTGGTCGGCAGAAAAGTTAGTTTAAAGAGAATAGAAGGACAAGCCC
Organism: Ambystoma mexicanum; assembly: GCF_040938575.1. Taxonomy (NCBI): domain Eukaryota; kingdom Metazoa; phylum Chordata; class Amphibia; order Caudata; family Ambystomatidae; genus Ambystoma; species Ambystoma mexicanum. Next base: position 1,177,078,448 of record NC_090933.1, read on the forward strand.
TCGGATTGGCAAAAGGTTTCACACAACTTCACCGCGGCTGAACGAGACGCACAACCGGATTTGCACAGTACCTTTAAATGGAGAAGAAGCTGTAGCTGAGGCGGACGTTCCTGGTAGTTCCTGCAGGCTCACGGTTCCTGAAGCGACTGTCGGACTGACACGAAGTAGGAAGACTGGAGGGTCCTGCACTACCCAGGGAAGAAACCAGCAGCAGAGCAAAGCAACAAATAAAAGGTGTGCTCCTTAAAACCCAAGCAAAGTCTGACCTTCCTGGCTATCCGGGCCACTGTAGCTCTGTACAGCGAATTCGACCAGAGGAGGGAGTCCTGGCTTGCAGTTTGGGCAAACTGGTTTTTCCCAACAGCTCAGGGAAAGAAGATTCCTGGAGGATCTTCTCTGTTGTTGGAGTTCGAGGATTCAGACCTGCAGCAGGGCTTGTCCGGGAAGTTCAGTCATGGTAGGGGTCTTCTTCCGTCAGCTACTCGCCGATTCTTTCATTCCAGTAGTGACTATTCCTTTCCAGACCCAGAGACCTGCTTTGTATGCAGTTTTCCCCCATTCACACAGCCTGGCTGTCAATCACACAGCAGGGACAGTCACCACAGCCAATCATTTCAGAGTGTGACATGTCTCCAAGGAGACCCTGTGCAGGGAGTCCTAAACCCCTCCCTCACATACTGTCCCCCCCAGACATACAGGTGCCTAAGGAGGGCTTCTGCATAGAAGCCCGTGAAAAGACGGTGGACAAAGGAAGGAAACCTTGTTTGGCGCACAGTGTAAAACATGAGAAAGACTTTTACAAAAAGAAATGGTGAATAAAACCCAGCCGGAACCCTAATAAAACATATATGGTCTAGTGGGTTTAAGTTCGAGGCTACCAAGATAGCCTAAAACAATACCAAGGTTATTTAAGATAACCGCTGTAGGAAAAATAGGGTAGTTACCACTGCCACCAGCCAAGTCTTGATGAAAAGGGAGCAAAGCAATGCTCCAAGAGAAACAGACAAAAAGGGATAAGTATTAACCCTTTCCAGTACTCCATGTAAGATGGTTTGTACTGAGTCTGTGGTTTTACAGAGGCTAATAAAGTTAATGGCAACTTTATGTGTTCTGGGAGACAGTAGTCAGTCCCAGAAAATGGAGTCTGAGTTGGGAAGTCTAAAAAACAACCCTATGTCACTGCACTGAAGGTGCTGTGTAACACACAGTACAAATATGATGACTGTGGGGTAGGTGAGGCACCACAGTCTATGAACACAAAAATGTTAAACACACACAGCAAAACACATGTAAGAGTGGGAAAAAAAGGGCTCACACTGTTACCAGGTGAACGAAATAAATACTAGAAATCCAGAAAAGCTGCTGAGGGACTCAGCGGGTAAGGGAAATTAGCCATTCTTGAGAATTCTCCCTAACAGAAACAGATGGTTCCTTACTGGCTATGAAAATCTAGTTAACACGCTGACTTTCAGCTACTGAACGGAATTTGAAATTGTGCTCCTGGTCTGACCACCATTTCTCAAGGTTGATAAGGCATTAATGCATGCTTGGAAGAGTGCACACAACGGTGACAAGGTCTGTATGAGTTGGGAGCCAAAGAGTGTACCAGCTCTATGTTTTTAAATATATACTGCTGGGATTTCCAGACTCCAAGGGGCCTTCTCCGGGGCCACATATGTCTGACTAAGTAGTGACACATTGCTGTAAACCCCTCCACATATAGGCTGAAGCCATGAGCAATGGTAGCAATTTGCTAAAAGGCTGGCTATGACAAACTACTGTGACAGCAAATACATGCACTTATGGAATGGAACGTGCACAAGGTTGCTGCTCTGAACGCCCGGTCATTGCTGAGAATTGTAAGGTTTTATTAACTGGGAATCAGGGTGTGCCCTGCTACGAGCTTTTGAAGCACATCATAGGCTGTTGGACAGCCAGAATAGAAGTGTTGCAGTTTGGACTTAACCTGTTTGTTGCCTATGGATTGGGGGTTCACAGTGGAAGAACGAAACAAATAGTAGATACACCCCAGTAGAAGAAGGAGGGCATCTGGCAAAACATAAGTAAACTCCTTGCATGTAACAGCGCCTCGATGCCTACGGGCTGTTAGCGCGCTATATAAATCTAAATAAATAGATAATTGGTGAGATTGTGAAGTGATGACCATTGATCAAGATAAAGGAAAGGACTGGGATGATTGGAATGAAAAACACATGTTGGTGATGGATTGGGTGAAGAGGACAGAAAGGTGTGTGCATAGAATACACCTGAAAAACCTATTACATGCTTTTAAAGAGGTTACTAATGGAGGGGTAACATATGCACCTGTGAGGGTAAGCCTGTCAGGTTTCCTGGTAAGAATGTCAGATTGATTCATAGAGGGAAAACCTGTAGGGTATCATAGAGGGAATGCCTGTGGTTATGGGGTATAAAAGAGCAACAGGACAGTTACTTGAAAAAAGCTCGGGGGGGGGGGGCTGCTTGTGTTAGCAGTTGGTAAAATAGTAGGTGGTACCATGAAGAGGAATATAATGATGCTTGAAATGTATAGGCATGTGGCTGTACATAATTTGTTTAAAGATGGGAAGTAAATATGGAGAAAGTAGGTGATGGGCGGTGGTACATTTTTTAGTGGACGTTTACGACATTTTCTGATGTGGATGGGGAAGAGTAGGATTTCACAATATTTAAATGAGCTGTATACTTGTCTGGAACTGGCATACTGCAAGCTCAGGTTTCACTGGAAGGAAACAGAGAGTGAGTGAGTGAGTGAGTGAGTGAGTGAGTGAGTGAGAAAACTTGTAGCAACCGATTATGGCCAAGGGGCAATTGAAGTACAGAACATTAAGTGAGACAGGGGATTGCAAGCAAGGGTTAAAATAACTGGATGGGTTACAATGGCTTTAATAAACAAGTAGTTGGTAGGAGGTCGTATCTAGTGCTGACTTAAATGCAATGCAAATTGTTTTGTGCTTCATCAGTGAAGGTCATTTGGTTGAATACAAGTTTCAGTCGATGCAATGAAGTGCCAAAGGGGGTAAAGGAATGAGATTCAGTGTACATTGTGTTTTGTTTCAGATATATGTGTCATTCCATAAAAAGAACCAAAAAAAGATGGTCAGGGGTTATTTCGTGTGTTCTAGTCAAAGTAAAAGAGTATGGTAGGTTGGGGCTGGTAAGGTGATTACAAAGGTGTGCAGTGGGTCTCCAATGGGCTAGTTATGAAGGTGCAAATTGACAAGGGGGGTCCTGGGAGTCTCTCTGCCAGACATTAGTCCTGGTTGCGAGAGACTTACCCAGAGTCTTTAGCTCACTATCTTTCACAGAGAAGAAATATCCTAAACATATCAGTCTTTGTCCTGCCCTGGGGCAGTCCAGCACCGAAATGCTAGGCAATTCTCCTCTGAACAAGAGTACCAACAGCATCCCCAGACACGTGTTTCGGTCTGGTTGGACCTCATCAGTAGGAAGGAGCTGTGCCTCTCTAAGAATAGTGAGTCTCTAAGAATAGTGAGCAAGGGGTCCACGTCTGGATTCCCCTAGTAACTTAGGGTGAGACCCAAAGTTACTTAAATATGCAAATTGACAAGGAGGGTCCTGGGACTCTCTCTGCCAGACATTAGTCCTGGTTGCGAGAGACTTACCCAGAGTCTTTAGCTCACTATCTTTCACAGAGAAGAAATATCCTAAACATATCAGTCTTTGTCCTGCCCTGGGGTAGTCTAGCACCTAAATGCTAGGCAATTCTCCTCTGAACAAGAGTACCAATAGCATCCCCAGACACGTGTTTCGGTCTGGCTGGACCTCATCAGTAGGGAGGAGCTGTGGTCTCTCGTAACCAGAACTAATGTCTGGCAGAGAGACTCCCAGGACGCCCCTTGTCAATTTGCATAGTTATGAAGGTGTACAGAAGAGAAGCTTAGTAAAGGTGATGCATGAGGTAGCACATTTAGGCTTGGGGAGGGCATTATGAGGAGGGGAATGTATTTTACCAATATTTAAGAAATCAAAAATGGAATGGGGGTTATCAAATTCTTGCTGACAAGCCTTATTCACATATGCTCTGTATATTTATGATTTATTATCATGAGAACACAATGACAACTGACCAGAAAGAGATGAAGGACTGAGTACATTGTATAAGGACCATGTAATTCGGGTAAAAGGTCAAACGCAGGATGCGCTGATTTTCCTGCTTGCTGAACCAACATCACTGAATTTATAATCGCCCTATCACAAAAGAACTACCCCTCACCATTGGCGATCAGAAAATCGTTTCTCCCCTACTGTACTCCAAAGAAACTATTATCAACATATTGGGCAGAGACATTATGACCAAATTAAACATGACCATTTCATTTACTGACACGGGTGTAGTGTGTTCCACTCCTGGGGTGTATTAGAACAGCAAACAAAGGGGGGTCTGGGAATCTCTCTACCAGCACAAACACAGCCCAATGACCTGTTCTTGGGTGAATAACCCCTGGGAGAGACTCTACCAAGTCTTTAGCTCACTGTCCTTTTCACAGAGAAGAAATTTCCCCGCATATCAGCCTTTGTCCTGCCCAGGGGCAGTCCAGTGCCGAAATGCTAGGCAATTCTCCTCTGAACAAGAGTACCATCAGTAACCCCATACACGTGTCAGGAGGGTTGCCCAGAGCTTTTCCCGTGGTTATGATTCATTCAAAACCTTCCAGCCATCACGTTTCTGTTTTGCTAAAGTCACCCCGAGTGGGACGGGTATGCCCAGACGTGGGTCCCGAGTCTGCCGGGCCTAGAGACCCAAGCTACTCCTCACTGATGACGCCCAACAAGGCTGAAACATGTCTGGGGATGCTTGTGGTCTCATGCAGAAGGGATGTGACCTAGCAGTTCGGGCTGGACTGCACCTTTTGGGGTAGGACCAAGCCTGATTGCATATGGATTTTCCCCTTCTTTAATGGCTTGGCAGGCTGAAAAACAATGGTCTGGAGGGTTGCCCAGAGCTTTTCCCGTGGTTATGATTCATTCAAAACCTTCCAGCCATCACGTTTCTGTTTTGCTAAAGTCACCCCGAGTGGGACCGGTATGCCCAGACGTGGGTCCCGAGTCTGCCGGGCCTAGAGACCCAAGCTACTCCTCACTGATGACGCCCAAGAAGGCTGAAACATGTCTGGGGATGCTTGTGGTCTCATGCAGAAGGGATGTGACCTAGCAGTTCGGGCTGGACTGCTCCTTTTGGGGTAGGACCAAGCCTGATTGAATATGGATTTTCCCCTTCTGTAATGGCTTGGCAGGCTGAAAAACGATGGTCTGGAGGGTTGCCCAGAGCTTTGCCCGTGGTTATGATTCATTCAAAACCTTCCAGCCATCACGTTTCTGTTCTGCTAAAGTCACCCCGAGTGGGACGGGTATGCCCAGATGTGGGTCTCAAGACTGCCGGGCCTAGAGACCCAAACTACTCCTCACTGATGACGCCCAACAAGGCTGAAACATGTCTGGGGATGCTTGTGGTCTCATGCAGAAGGGATGTGACCTAGCAGTTCGGGCTGGACTGCTCCTTTTGGGGTAGGACCAAGCCTGATTGCATATGGATTTTCCCCTTCTGTAATGGCTTGGCAGGCTGAAAAACGATGGTCTGGAGGGTTGCCCAGAGCTTTGCCCGTGGTTATGATTCATTCAAAACCTTCCAGCCATCACGTTTCTGTTTTGCTAAAGTCACCCTGAGTGGGACGGGTATGCCCAGACGTGGGTCCCGAGTCTGCCGGGCATAGAGACCCAAGCTACTCCTCACTGATGACGCCCAACAAGGCTGAAACATGTCTGGGGATGCTTGTGGTCTCATGCAGAAGGAATGTGACCTAGCAGTTCGGGCTGGACTGCTCCTTTTGGGGTAGGACCAAGCCTGATTGCATATGGATTTTCCCCTTCTGTAATGGCTTGGCAGGCTCAAAAACGATGGTCTGGAGGGTTGCCCAGAGCTTTGCCCGTGGTTATGATTCATTCAAAACCTTCCAGCCATCACGTTTCTGTTTTGCTAAAGTCACCCCGAGTGGGACGGGTATGCCCAGACGTGGGTCCTGAGTCTGCCGGGCCTAGAGACCCAAGCTACTCCTCACTGATGACGCCCAACAAGGCTGAAACATGTCTGGGGATGCTTGTGGTCTCATGCAGAAGGGATGTGACCTAGCAGTTCGGGCTGGACTGCTCCTTTTGGGGTAGGACCAAGCCTGATTGAATATGGATTTTCCCCTTCTGTAATGGCTTGGCAGGCTGAAAAACGATGGTCTGGAAGGTTGCCCAGAGCTTTGCCCGTGGTTATGATTCATTCAAAACCTTCCAGCCATCACGTTTCTGTTTTGCTAAAGTCACCCCGAGTGGGACGGGTATGCCCAGACGTGGGTCCCGAGTCTGCCGGGCCTAGAGACCCAAGCTACTCCTCACTGATGACGCCCAACAAGGCTGAAACATGTCTGGGGAGGCTTGTGGTCTCATGCACAAGGGATGTGACCTAGCAGTTCGGGCTGGACTGCTCCTTTTGGGGTAGGACCAAGCCTGATTGCATATGGATTTTCCCCTTCTGTAATGGCTTGGCAGGCTGAAAAACGATGGTCTGGAGGGTTGCCCAGAGCTTTGCCCGTGGTTATGATTCATTCAAAACCTTCCAGCCATCACGTTTCTGTTTTGTATTAGAACAGAGCATGCTCATTGCTACAAATGCTGTGCAACCACAGCGCACATTGAGGGATCCCAATATGCACCCAGTTGTTCCTCTATGGGGTTCAGATGCTGTGAGGATGAGTGCCGAGGATAGGAGACCACACATTTCAATTACCCACAGAATATTTCTTTAGAACAGCAGCACACAAGGAAGTGGCACCAAGGACTGTTATTACGATAAAGCTGGATGTGATGATAACACAGAAGGACAAAGTGATCTTACAGGGGGTTGATGAGGACGATATTGAATGGTGCACTTTCCTGTGTATTGATCCTAGCATGCGCCTGACTAACTCAACTGATGAACACATTCTCTATGAAAATGAGGACATATGGGAGATAGTGTTCAATATTATCATACTATGTCACCCGCATGTTCATCATGGGGAGATATCACAAGTGTCACTCCCTGTGAGAGAAATTCTTACCTATCTGCAGGAAGATTTGCAGATGGCACCAGCAGAGTTATGGGCCAGCTGGCCCCACTTATTTGTTTAGAATTCTTGTAGAGCACCGTACACCCACAGGCCGCAAAGCGCTTACAAAAAAAGACATTACATACAACATAGATAGGAAAACACAAGGTCAGACCATTGAAAGAGAAAGCGTATGCAAGGAGAGCTCAAAAGAGAAACTTATCAAATTGCTACTATAATAAAAGGAAAACAGAGTCAGACAATGAGACCAAGACGTAGGACTGTTGAAGGGGATAGGGGCAGTATGCAACAAACAATAGTCAAGCAGTCAAATGGGTCAAGCAGTACCCCCTATCCAGGGAGGCAGATTAGAGAATATAGAGCACCATTGTAGCATTTTGGTGATAGGGCATAATACAGAATTCAGATTCCCCATGCAACACTGTGGTGTACCCTGTGGGAAAAAAAGCAAAAGAGAGTCTTGGAGGATTATGCAGGACCTCCACCCACTCAAAAACATCATGGAGTTTCAGATTCTTCAGGCACTAATAACATTCCCATGGTTGTGACATGCTTCACAGTGATTGATCTTGAGAATGCATTCTTTTCAATACCTCTGCACCCATACTCCCAGAACTTACAGTGGTTTCTTACTGCGGCCGGCAATTCCAATACACAGCGGGGTACTGGGAGTCCTGAGAATATTTAAGAGAGTTCTAAAGGCTGATTTTGGAAATTTACAGATGCAGAACACAGTGATACAAGATGTGGACGACCGCCTGCTGTGCAGGACCACAGGGGAACAGTGCAGGGAAGATTTGATAACACTGTTGACGTTACTGACAGCAGAGGGGTAGAAGCTGGACTGAGAAATGCGGTAATATTGCCAGAAGGAGGTAGTGAAACTAGGGCAGATATTGTTATGAGAGGGGAGTAGATTAATACATGAAGGAGCAGCAGCAGCAAAGAATATGCCTGTGCCAACCACATTAAAAGAAATGCAGACATTCCTGCAAGACAATTATTGCCGGACCTGGATTTTTATTTTTTCAGTTACAGTAAACCATTACTGCAGGGGCTCAAGGCATCACAGAAGGCGAAGCGTCCATTACATGGATGGCAGAAATGTTAAGTTATTCAAGGACCTAAAATATGCATTAACCCATTCACCATTGCTAGCAACCACAGATTACAACAAATAATTTTTCCAATTCTCCCATTCTAATGGGTAAGTGATGATGGCTGTCCTCATTCAGATGAAGCCCTAAGGACACACAGCCCTGGCCTTTTACAGTGATATTTTAGATACAGTAATGCATGAGCATTTACCTTGCGATCAAGCGCCCGCAGCTGCAGTGGCCTACACAATTGAAAAGTAATCTGCCAAAACTATGGGTTGTCAAGTGATACTCTATGTAGAGCATGTTATATTTGAAATTCTGGAAAAGTCCAAGTCTACCCTCACTACCTAATGGGTGTGAGAGAACGAGATTATACTTTCAAACCCAGCAATTCACATTGTAAGGTGCCACGTTTTCATCCCAGCATTTTTTATCACCAATCCAGTGCAGGAGGGTGATGATGTCCAAGACTGCACCACTTCCAAAGATGGAAAAGAGGGTCAGCATGCAGTAAGAGAGGTGGTACTAGAGGAGGGATAAATACTCTTTGATGATGGGTCATCAAGGATTGATAAAAAACACAGGTGTGTTGTCACACAGGGGCAGCAGTGGTGTGCTTCGAGTGGAAGGATTTTGAGGTGGTAGCACAGATGAATTTACCAACACATTATTCAGCCCAATTAACTTAACTGGTGGCATTGATATTGCCAGTAGAGGTGTGTAAGGGCTGTTGCGCCACTGTTTACAGAGATTAAGCTTATGCCACCTCCATGATACACTGTGGGTTGTCTAGATGGAAGAGAAGGTGGTAAGGAAAAGTGACAGGGCACCAGTGCAGCATGCACACTTGCTACCACGACTTGCAGCTACCATCAGTTCTAGTATTGGTCAAATGTGTCGCCCACATGGGTGGTCCAAACTACGTGTCATGTGGCAATGAGGTAGCAGATGTGGTGGCCAAACAAGCAGCTTATCTGCAATACATCTCCAATCAGCCACCTGTATTTACAGGCATAGCACAGCAGTAGGTGCAGTTGGTGGATTGTTATAACACTCTATCAATTACACAGATAACTGAGTTACAGTGCAGGGTGTCAATACAGGAATGGGAATTGTGGAAGAAAGCAGGGTTTTCCTTGTCACCCTGATTTGATTTGGCAGCTAAATATTTCCAGGAAACCAGTGATGACTGTAGAATTACTTAAGGTGGCTCTTGATCAGCTGCACTGCCCAGCACACAGTATAAACAATCAAAGCTATTTTACCTCGCCCCTCAAGGCCTTTCCAACATTTGTACATTGACTACATAATTATGCAAAATAGGTGCACTAACTATCACTATATAATAGTTGTGGCTTGTCCATTCTCTCTTTGGCTTGAGGCAGGTCCATATGTCCACTATGATGCCAACTCATCAGCTAGATTCCTTGTATGAGAGTTGTCCCCTGGTGGGAAGAGTGCAAACGAAGTACTGAGGTCTGAGAATGGACCACAATTGTCCAATGAGTTATTTAAAGAGATCACTTCCCTGTTAAGTATCAAGCACAAGCTTTGGTGCATCTATCAATCTCAAGCCAACGGTCTAGAGTAATACCTCAATGGACTGCTTAAGGAGCGCCTTGCCGTCCAAGGCATACTTCTCATGCTTCTAATAGAATTTTTCACCCTGCCTGTGATGCTGAAATATTGTCAGAGGAGTTTAGGAGCTACCTTAGGGAGTTACTGGATCTCTCAGGTGTGTCTCCCTACAGACAGGGACCAGACAACATTGGCTAGCACCATCTTCGCTCGAGGTTTCACCAGAGTAAGCAGAATAGGATGTCCTGCCTCCACTACTGCAGAATCCTGGGGATCGCATACTGGTCAGGAACTTTACTAGGAACAAGTGGACTGAAAAAAGGTTTGTCGGGCCTTACATCATCACCGTTGCCACCCCCACCATGGTGAAAGTTGAGGAGAGGGAGGAATGGATCCATCTAATGTCTGTTGAGATCAAATCAACGCCCCCTCTGCAGGGAAAGAAAGAGAGGGAGAGAGAAGGGTAGTTTATGCCAACTTAGTATTTCCATGTGGTTTTCCTTTTTCTGCTTCAGGATATGGAAATGTTTTTCACGATAGGGCCGCAGAAGGGAAGCGAAAAGATGACATCTTTAATGCATTGTATTGTTTTCCTTTTTCTTTTGTCACTCCTCTTCTTTTGTTAACTCTTTCTCATGTTAAGAGTCTGGCCTGGAGTTTTTGTACATAGAGAGGGGGAGGATTAATATGTTCACCAAGCCATTGGTGATAAGTCGGGGCAAAAGCAATTGTACCCATAGCCACTGTCCACTCCATGTCATGAGTTAAGAGAGCTGTATCACAGTCTGATTTATTTTTGGGACAATCAGGGGGGACAACTTCATACCGATTCTGGGAATATGTGGTCTGATCAAATGGCAACTCTGGGGAGGGATAGGGTGAATGGCACATGTTATGTGTGTTACCTGATACCTCAGGCAATGGGAACACCCAGAACATTCATCCCAACAGAGGTGCAGGATCAAAAGGCACAGTGTTTACTTCATCTGGCACTATGCAAGGTATTCTGTAATTTGCAGTGTTGGACGGTCACTCTACAATGAATGGAAGAAGGGGAGGTAGTGCATGATGACAATTATCTAAAGATCAAAAAATTGGCTGAGGGCCAGATAGAGGGACATGGTTTTGCACTTTGGGTGGTCACGTTCACAACATATGCCTCACACACATGCCTCAAAGAGTCAGGGAACTCCATACCCTAGTGTAGGACCCACCCATTGAGGTGCCTTGAATGGTCAGTTTAATTCAAAAGGGAGTTGGTGGAGGGGTTGATGAGGTGCAAAGGAAAGGGTTTGATGGGATTTAGGCCTGAGGTGGCAACTGACATTAACACTCCTGTTTGAAAACATGGGAGGGAAATGTGCATGCTCTTATTTGGATAAAAAGCAACAAAACACTCATATGTTCTTCTTTATGTTTCAGAGCACAGGCAGGGCACTGTCAACATGGGAGAGACTGAGGAGTTTGCCAAGATGATGGAGCTACCAGGGATGTAGGAAGGGACCTCTACCGTAATGGATACCTGGCGTGATTACAGACCCAATGCTTATCTTCAGTTGCCACCACGTTGGGCTAACTTCTACTTGTGGGATGTATTGACCCACTCCACTATGCTATGTGGCATCACCCTGCCAGTTATGGTGAAAGAAACTGCAACAATGGTGGCAAAACCCTTGTGCGTGCCAAAAACCTACAAAAACCGTGTGCTTCTGCACACAAAAAGAGGGATGCACAACATGGTGCATGTGCGTTAGAATAAAGCACACCCTGCAGAAAATGTGCCAGTGGGCTCCATGACCAGCAAACAGAGTGCAGAGAGAGAAACAGCACTTTGCAAGTGAAACCCCAAAATGTGCCTACAAATGACATTTGCTTTGCTGCTAAAAACTCCAAAATGCCTATAATACAACACTTCTCAACATTCAAAATCTTGCTTACCACTAAAATTCATGTATCTAATGAAGCATTCTGAACATACAAAGTCCTAATGTGAAGAGAAAAACATTCATCAGACACATTGGATTGTCTGTAAACTGACAGCCTCTGTCAGGACCTGGGTGCAGTACCCTGGGCCACCCGAATGACAGCTGTCAGATGAGTTACTAATGAAGCTTTAAAGTGAGCTCAAATTAAAAAATCGGATGGATTACCAGACATAAAAAGGATTTTTGCTAAAAGGAATACAGATCTTAGTTGTGGCTTGATCCCCAGATGTAAAGCAAAGAAAGTAATGTATTTATGTTTGATGCAATAAGTTTGGGTTTTCTGGATTTAAGAAGTTAATTAGCCTGGCTGAGCTGCAAGAACTGGAAAAACAGGTTTATCCCAGGGGGAGGGCCTTCCTCTCAGAAGGACCTCACTGGGAGATGTTAATTGTGGGTTAGCCCAGACTTTTGTCTATAGAAAGAGAAGGAACAATGACAGAGCTTCAGCCCAGGAAACGGAGGTGTGAAGTTGGTCGTAATGGCTCCTGGAAGGAACAAACAAGGAGGGGGATGATCCTGGACTGCAGGGAGACAAAAAGGGGCAGACCATCTGTTGCTAAACATGAACAAAGAACAATTCTTAAAGACTCATAACTTGTCATCCAAAAGGGTGAAAAATATACCAAGGACAGAGTTGTGAATCTAATTTTTGGCTGCACGTGTGAAGAGGCGGTAGAACTGTGTAACATGTTCTGGGCAGGAATGGCAATATATGTGTTTTTATGTGAAATGTATTAATGTTAGAATTGTGAAAATGTACACGCACATGCCTATGTTAAACACACATTTTTGTGGACATTTGCATAAAATTTGGAAATTGTGTTCATAGCGAAAAGGACAAAATTCTGTAAAAAGTTGAAACAAGATCCCAACGCTGCGGGCTTTGGAGGAACAGATGCTACATACAATATGGCATCTTTGTGTGTGATTTGTATAAAACTGACCAATGTAGTAATGTGTGTTTAGTATAAAATCTTATTTTGAGACCAGTGGCTAAAGGGAGGTCTATGAGGACTGTAAAGCAAACCATAAAATGTGACATCATCCGGCCTTGGTCCAATCGCTCAAATGCAAGGCGGAGATGAAATTGTGGTCAAATTCCAACTCACAGGGGCAAGCTTAGTTAAGACGTCCCATACACCCACTTTGTGATGTCATTTTAAAGCATAAATAGAGACAGCTGACAACACATAGGAACTCACAGATCCACTCACTTTCCTGATTCTGGCTAAGCACCCTGATCCAGCATTCTACATCCAGCCTTTAACATCCTTCCAGATCCAGATGCCAAAACTCTTGCCATCAATAGAGAACTATTGATTTCAGCAAGGCCCACATTCTCCAATTTATTCTCTCCACCCAGTGAAGCAGTGTGTGGTGTGAGAAGGTCTTTTGAACCTGTATCCTAAAATTCTCTGGCTTGCCACCACTAGGCTTGCCTGGAGAACTCGCTATCCAGCTGATTGAAATATCCACAAACAAGAAGGACACATCCTGTGCAAAACAGGTGGCCGGCATAGCTGATCCAGTCCCATGCCTGATGTGCTATTCTTTCTAGACCAGATCCAATCCATGACCAGAACTGACGGTCCAATTTAATAACTTATTTTGTGAGTATTAATAGAAAGAAAAGTGATCTCTAGTATCTTTGCATTGCCTTATCCTAATCTCATCCCATCCTATCTTTTAATTCAGAATCATAGTCTTGTCAGAATCTTTCCTGCGCTGATTTTTCTCATTTGTTTAATAAAATCATACATCATTAGTGATTTTGAGTAAGAAAAGTAAATCCCAGAACGAAACTAGAGTATTACACGTGAAGGGTTACGCTGGCCATGTAACTGTGGAAATTCACGTGTGACATTCTCTTTTTCATAGTCATAATGTAGTGTAAGCAAACCCATCTTTCATTTTCAAAGTGCATTTCTGTTTTCCATTCTTTCGCCTAATTTACAAAAACAACCTTTACTAAGACCTCTATAACTCCATCAGTCAAATTTCAACTCCTACTTGTACCTAACATCCATAGCTATCCAGAGAACCCAAAACCGCATTGCTAAACAGTGTGATTCTCCGATTATCTTGAATATCACGCAAGGAAAAGTTTGCCACAAATTACAATTCTGAAAGATTTCTACACGTGCAAATTAGCTTTGAACTCTTTCCAACTTGGACCTAAGATTTAAAGTGTTTTCTTTGGACTAAATCATTGTGTGTGACTGTGTGCAACTGTTCAAAGCGGCTCCTCTACGAATTTACAACCATTGAAGCATTTTTTACCATATTTGGTGTTTTTGCTCAGTCAATTCTAAAGACAATTTTAAAGCCAATCTGACAGATGAAAAGTCAATTCCGTTTTTCTCTTGTGTTTGAAGGGGGAAGGTGGGACTGATATTCTGTCTGATTTGTGCTATTCCTGAATACCTGCTCTCTCCTCATATCTATTTAATTGCCTATTGGGGGGTTGAGGGGTGTTGCAGGGGGAACCTCTAACCATAGTGCCCTCTGTTATACACCAACAAAACAGTATTCTTTTCTGTGCTGCATTTGCTTTTTTGCTCATTATTTGGTTCCTAGTGTATTAAAGATATTATTCAGTGTTCTGTCACCCCATTGGTGATTGTTGTTTTCGTATTAAAGCCTATTGTGATTACATTTTACATACATAAATAAATAGTTACCTTTGCAAACTAGCCTGATTCCTGGTTCAGTGTGACCGGGGAGGGGGTCTCAGGAGAAGGGTGTGATATGAGTGGTATGTCGTTCAGAATATTTAACTTATAGACAAAAAATAAAAAAGGGTTTCAATTGTGCACTACATGCTGGGCTTGACTTGGGTGTGTGCTGGATTTAAATCACTTACATGCTCCCTTGTCGCATTGCACAACCCAACCACACCCCAACCTTGGTAGTGCCTTATTCAGATGTGGTCCCTCTTAATGTCCATATTGTTGCAGAGCTTTCTACAAATGCACATTCTTTTTCCAAACATTCTTTTGATAAACATTTAAGAACTAGTAGGTTGCTTTCTCCGAAGGATGTTGGACATTTGGGACCGAGGCATACCATTGTAGGACTGTCAAAAGTTAGGTACAAACTTTCACATCGTAGGAACATTTCCAGTAATGTTTGGAATGGTACCTTTGTTGGTTCTAGCATGGTACCGGAAGAAGGAGTATCTCTCAACAGGAGCAGAAGACGGAGACAAAGGGATAATAATTATACATCCCAGGAATCATCAGAAAGATTGCATGAGATACCACCAGAGTTTAGTTTTTTTTCTTCTACTGCTACCTTTTTCGCATATGTTTTAGCACAAGGTTTTCAGGCAGCTGCTAATCCTAAACGGCTCCAAAGCACTAGGTGGGAGCTTTTGCATCTCTCAAATTCAACAAGGAAAAATCTAAATTCGATTCAAGAGGAGCTTAGGGCAGTGAGATTGATGACCCTGCAAAACATGTACTTCTTAGACATGGTGACAGCTATGGAGTGGGTGGGGGATCCGCAAAGATCTGTGCAAGCTGATGCACCCTTACACCAGCCAACAATGAGCAAAATGGTTGTTTAACAGCAGCCATAAATTCCCTACAACAGTTGCACATGAAGATGGAAACAGAATCTAGTAAGGTCATCAAGGAAGATTGTCATTTTATTCATGGCTGCCTGTGTGGTTGGCTCAGATCATTAAAGTATTTGCCCCTGTCCTCCTAGTGGTTCTCATTTTTCTTTGTGCGATCCAAGTGGCACTCAGGTGCTGGGGGCAGGAGGAGGAGAAGTTGGGGAGGATATTGGGAATTAAGGTTGGTAAAAGGAAGGGAAGGATGTTGCATTTGGGAGTAGTGAAGGAAGAGGGAAGGTGGTGGGGAGGGATCACAGCCTGATGAAAGAGGGGAACATGATGGACAGTGCAGGTGTGTTATTCACAGAACCGCCAGACCCTGACTAATATGAAACACATTGGGTCAGTTGCATTGGTGGAGGGTATTGTCTCATTCTCCCTGGGTTACTGGAGGACTGTGAGCAGGAGAGAAATAGCTTGGAGGGTTTGAGGAATCTGTGGGTGAGAAAGAAGTTTGAGGAAGGAGTAGTTTTGTAGGACTTTCTTACTGACGTAACAAAAGGGGGTAGAGTTGGGGGATGTCCAGATACAGGTGCACCGCCCAACACATGAGCAAAAGTACTGATTGGGGAGGGTCTTCTGACGGCTCATCAGGTCCCTGGAAGTGACATAAGGGACACATGTCACAAGAACAGTAGCAGCATTGACAACTTTAGGTTATTAGCTGACAAATGGCACAAAGTAGCACTAGCACAATGTAACACTGTTAGTTTTTACAACATAGGTAATTGATGCATTGTAGCTTTCGTTTCCTGTATTGCAGATTTTGTTTTCAGCCAGAAGTATAACTGTATTATTGGCACATACTATTCCTATTTAAGTACCACACTGCATGACACCATATTTGCCATATGTGCCCTACACTACAGGATTACTGAAGGTACATGGCAATTGGCACACTTTGTAGAAAGCATACAGAAAATTTTACACACCTGCCCACAACCAAGCACCTGACCCCACATTTCCAGGACAAACAAATGGAAGGTGTCAAGCACCCATAGACACACTCTCGCCATATGGCCAAGCACATGCACACACACGACTCATCACTTTACATTTTACCTTATGACAAATATGTGCACCCTTTGGTTTTGATCCCTTTCATAACACTTGGGGCATCATTATATGTTTGCCGGTATCCTGCTGGTATTACCGGTAGGATACGGGCAAACTGTAATACTGTTTCCTGTATGTGGGAAAACAGTGTGAGGGCTGAACAGCCCTGCAGCTCCCCAGTGGTCATATCAGAGTGGAAGGGAGGTCAGTTGGCAACAGACCCTGACCACTGCGCAGTGGTTGAAGGCCCACATAAGCCATGCCCTCACTATTCTCAATAGAGCACATTTTTCCCCAGCAGTACGGGATGACGATGGTTCCACTTGGTGCCGCCCCACCCATCACCATGTCGGTGGTGAAGGTCTGTGTGGCAGGTGCAACCTCTCTCACTCAAGTTGTGCCTGGGCCCAGCCTCTCCCTCCCACCCCTCCATGGTGGAGCAGGCTGGGCTGCCGGTGACCACATGGCAGACCTTGTCACCCAACCTGTATGCATCAGGACATGCTCCGATGCTCAGGTCCTGCAGACGGCTCCTGAGGGGATGAAGGTTGGCTCCAAAAGTGGCCGTGCAGCTCCCCTGTTGCCACCCTCTAACAGGTGCAACTAGCCGGTTGATCCTGCCAGTAGCACATGCTTGTCTCAAGGATTAGGCCATGAACGTGCAAGTGCACACGGCTGGTAAAGTGAAACTACAAATGGCTCTATAAGTCTGTAATAGTTCAATTGACCGCTCCATCTGTCAGTTGGATAACGTTGTTAATTCCATTGATAACACATGTAGACAAGCGCTGACCACCCAGTGACAGCAATGGTACAGTTGGATGTCTGCCCTATCAACTTTTAAAGTGACTATCTGTACCTACCATGGTGAACACAGGTAACGTTGAATCAGATTTCGATTCCAAAGAGGGAGTCTTAGAAACAGCTACCACATCAACAGAAGGCAGCACGTGTGTAAATTACCCACTCCCGACTCGGGAAGGCTGTGACAAAAAAGAACAGTACAGTACTTCTTCAGGACCCTGTAATTGGAATGAGTACACTTTAAATTCTCAAATGAGGATCCATTGCGGGGCAAATCTGGTGCCAGCAGCTGGTGTAATTCCAGCTCCAATAGTGGATATGAAAGTTTCTGCAGTTAAAAAGGTTGTAGTTGGATCTTGGGATCTAGCTGGCGCCTGACACGAGGTGAGATACTGCCTGTCCTAGCTCTTCTCTCTCGGTGCCATCTTGATGCTCTTGTCTGAGTGTCCGAAGAACTTCATTTGTAAAAAATCAGACTTTTCAAAGCAGACCAGTCACTTGAATACTTCAATTAGGAATAATGGAATAGGACTCTGCTTCCACTGTGTTTGTTCTCGGACCTGTGGAAATGATGAAGAGGGACAACTGAGGGCCTTCATATTGTGATGCTATAGTTGTAATTCTTGGAATGGCACAAGAAGAACCAAAGAGAAAGCATTTTCCAACAATGTTTTCATCAATCAAGAACAAAAGTTGGAAGTTCAAAGATGATTAAATACAGTCATAGGTCCGAAGATAAACAATGCTGACTAGCGAACCAGCTGTGTTATTTTCATAACCCGCCAAGCAACTTCCGGGAAAACAAAGTCTTTGGGTTCCGGGAGGAGTATGTTTGCAAAGGTTAAACTCAAAGGAATTGACATAAGGGCACCACCAGGAGTGGAGCCTGTGGCTTAAATTGACTCAACACAGGACACCTCACCTAGGCCGAACACGGAAAGGTTTGACAGAGTGATAACTCTGTCTCCATCCTGTGGGTGGTGGTGCATGGACATTCTTGGTTGGTGGAATAATTTGTTTGGTTAACGGGACAGGTGGTGTTCAGCCACCTGAGATCGAGCAGTAACAGGATTGCAATGCCCTTAGATGTCTGAGGATCCACGTGTGCAACACTGAATGGATCACCACGTGTTTACCCTTCACCAATAGGTACAGGTACCCTGCTGAACGCTGTACATGATAGGGTTTGAGGATAGCAATCTTTTCACATGAACAAGGAATTCCCAGCAGGTTTGGGTCATAAGCTTGCATTGATTAAGTCGCTGACCTTTGAACACACTGCCTGTCGCTACTACCAATTGGATGGTTCAGTGAGGTCCTGAGATCAGGCCCTCTAGGGGCACAACAGCCCTGCTGGAGCACCAAGAAGAAGATCAAACACAACTATCTCAAGGGAGTGAATGTTGTAACCAGATTTCCATAGCTGACCCTGTGGAAGGATTGTTAACAGTGGAGCAGCCGGCGGGAGAGCTGTGTGCCCAACCTCAGTTGTGTCAGAAATGGACACGCCCACAGCTTGGGGTACCACTTTTGCTACAGCCCAGTCAGTGGAGCTCTCCGCACACAGGGCACGCGGGGAACCAGGATCCGGGGAGCAGGATCCCTTACACCAGAGGAGGTCTGTGGCCAAGCAGATGGATGGGGACGATCTTCAGGTTTGGGTGAACCTGCTGGTATGTCCCCAACCACACACTGGAGAAGAAGCCCTGAGTTGACCCACTCCTCTCCAAACCAGCCCCTGAGTCTCTGTGCTGGCCATGTGTGCTCCTATCTCGACCCACCCGTGGGTGGACGTTAGTAGGATTTCCCCGGTGGCAAGGGAATTTGAGTGGGTGCAGCCTGGAGCCGAGGGAAACCTGGCTGTTCTCGAAGGATGCCTCCCAGGTGGATGGAGGAGCAGCAAGCAGGGTGAGCTCTGACCCATGAGGTTCTCGCTGCCCAACACCATGAGTGAGCAATGGCAAGACTTGTCGCCACAGTAGATGTCCAGGTACGTGGAGCTTGACCATGTGCGGCTAGGCTTGGATTTGAAGACTATAGTTGTCCCACCCAACCTGCGGCCAGCTTGCCTCCAGCGTCCTCTTTGTCCCCCCAAAAGAGGATCAGGAGGTCATAGATGGTCATAGATGGGGAAGGATGAGTGGATTGACTGGGTGGTCCGGTGGAGGAGCTGCCTGCCCTCGTTGACATGTGAAGCCCATGTTGCGCTGCCGCAGAAGTCAGTGGATGGGCTTCCCGGGCTGAGTGGCTGTAACTTCTTTTTTGAAAATCCGAATGGGCTTGGCCAACTCCCAATTGGGGAAGCTAGACAGTGCACTGAACCATCTTCCTGCATGGGTGAAAGGTACACCAAATTCTTCCACCTAGACTTTCCTGTACCGGCAGCTTCAGCCCGATGTCTGGAAAAAAACTTATCTGTGACTCTTGGTGGTGGATCACTCTGCTCACAATTGATGAAGACTGCTACTAGCTCCTAGAATTAGTGTGAATTGCAGGACAGATTGATCATTAACACTTTGAACACACCTTGTGACCCCAGGTTCCTCCCAGTGCCATGCCCAATCGTCCTGGGAACCCTCCCTAGGGCACAGCTGGGGATGTCACCATGACCCTGTTCACTTTTTCCCCCCTATGGTCAGACACTCATCAGCACCATCACAGGATCCCTGGACCTTACACATTGGTTTGCTGCCGGTGCATTTTGGCCTCTCTTTTTCCCCACTTCATGGGAGTCAGGAGGGCCTGGTGCCCGGTCTGCCCCGTGTTCCCTTGTGGTGGTGGCCTAAAACATGGTGCACCTTCCCCTACCACAGTGCAGCTAGCTGTGCCACGTGTGGCTGTCTATGCTGTCACACGGCTGCCTGCGTGGGATGGCTCTGAATTGCAGGTCTTGCGGCCATGTCCGGTGGGCAACCTCTCCCCAGGTGGGCTTCCGCACAGATCAGGATGACACACGGTTAGCCATTCTCCCCCAACAGTACTGGGCCAAGCTGAGGCTCCCCGACTTTAACCTCAGATCAGAGGTGGCAACTCACTGAATTTAAGTGTATCACTATGTGGAGGAAAAGAAACTAACCAGCATTCTCTCAGTAACGGTGAGTGAAGAGGTAAGAGTCCAGCGCTGACACCTGTCCTGCGGCGGTCATGGGAAAAGTGCATACAGAGGACCGAATCCCTGTCATCGCTCAGTGGACCCAAGTCCATTTGTTCAAGGCTCACCCGGCAGATGGTGTCAGGCCCGTAGCGGCCCCCGGCGCTCTGGAATTAGGTCCGCCTGGAGTGGGGTTGCTTGGGAAAGTACCCAAAGATAGTGTTCAACTCCAACTAAGGCTAAATACTTCCATGAGCCCGATAGTTAACAAGTACCATAAGGGAAAGTTGAAAGGAACTCAGAAGAAAAAGTTCAAGAGGGCGTGTAACCAAAGAGATGTAAACGTGTTTGGTCTGTGCACTTCACCTGGAGGATTCAACATGATGGGCAGCTTGTTTGTCGGGAACGGCAGATCCCTTTGCGGGAATGTCGCCTGGGCACATCCAGTCCCCAGAGGATGTATTCCTCCTAGGTTGGCTGGGAATGCCCTGGGGGCAGGTGGCTCTCTGCTGCACCAAAGAGTGTTATAGCCCCCTGACAGCAGTTTCCCTGTGTCCGCTGGGCTTATGGCGACTGAGTGCTTCTTCCTAAAGTCTGTTGCTTCTTTTCTCTGTTATAC
The DNA here is from genome assembly GCF_040938575.1 of Ambystoma mexicanum. NCBI lineage: Eukaryota > Metazoa > Chordata > Amphibia > Caudata > Ambystomatidae > Ambystoma > Ambystoma mexicanum. The sequence continues at coordinate 1,177,099,436 of NC_090933.1, forward strand.
TAATAATTCTTTCTTCCACTTGCAGTTGACGTGATTACATTAAGTGACCACATTTGTTTATGAACCCCTGTTTGGGCATTCCCTTCATTTTGGGCAGTTATACAGTATAATCCGGGTCACCTTCAAAACCCTCTTGAGAGAATAGACTTCCCTCTGTCAGACTTTATCAAAAGGCCGAGGTATTACTGTTGATTGTCCCTGTTTACCTACATGATTGTGTTGTGATTCCATTTGTAGACGTGTGAGGGTTCAGATTCCCATTACACCCCTACTCACCTGTGAGTCAGATTCTAAATCTACACAGCTGTGGCTTCCATGATGTACACCATGGAAAAATCAATGACTTCATTGATCAGAGGCACTTGTGATGGTGTCTCCACGCATTCACCGTCTGCACATGTTTAGCTTGGAGCACTCTTAGACACATACGCATCTGCCCTAAACATGTCAGAGGGATGCTTGGGGTGTTACACATGTTTTTTTTGACACTGTGGTGAAATAAACAGAATGGAAGGAGGAGGGTAGCCCATTCAACCTGAACAGATCCACAGGAAATGTGACCCCTCATATTGCCTCTACCGCCCATCTCATGCGTAATGCAAATGTCATACACATGGATACGCAAGTTGAGAAGGGACAACAAATCTGACATTGTAGCACACATTGACAGTCATCAAAATATTCTACTATCTAGGTAAGTCAATTTTGCCAGATGCACAATTTGGGAGTAAGCCTTCACAAGTGTGCACCTCTCCTCATCTGCCTATGGTCAAAGACACCTATGATAAATGCATGAGTCTCACAATGTCATTAGGATCAACCTACTATGTGATATTGGCTTTGCACTGTGTGCCCGCTCTTGGTGGAGTACATTCAGTTGACCATCAAACCACTAGCATGCCATCATATCCAAGGAGACAGTGATGTGGTTGAGTGATCTGTGGGTGAATATCATACGACTACTGCATTTTGTAGACATTTTAGGCGGGTGAATGTAGGTAGAATGCACACATTCTGACCATGCATGTTACATTACACAGATGATCGCCTGTGTACTTGAGTAACATGTCTATGTACCCTCACAGCAGCCAAAACATATGTAGAGATCCAAGGGACTACATATTTTCTATATAGCACTATTTCAGTGTGCAGTGTACATAGTCCATGCAGTGAGTCATGTCATGGAGCAAAACACACATTGGTTTGAATTTAACACAGAACTGCCTCCCTAGGCAGAAAAAAATCCACTTGACAGCACCTGAATGTCTCTTTTGCATCTTCAACTTTGGCAAAACCTGCACATCTCAGGAGGATGCAATAATTGTGTCACACAGTGTAAGGGAAAATCTGCAGCGTGTGCATACACATTGGAAATTGAAGGATTAGATTCATGCAACACAGTTTAAAATTTACAAGGTCTGCAACTTGCCTTCATTGACTTCATTGACTGCCCATGCGTGTCAATTCATGAGAGGACAACACATCTCATAAAGAATGCTACATTCCACACTCGTATGTCACACATTCAAGTAAGCTGAAATAACACCACACCTCTGTGGAATATGATGATGTGCATGGTGGAACTGTTGTAGAAGTAAGTATGCATTTACTACAACACAGTGTGACAACTATCACGTGTGTAAAGAGAATAGCAACCCAAAAACGGACCAATACAAATAATCCAAAGGATCAAATAATCCCTTCATGTTTTTGCATGAGAAAACAAGGTTTGTTACATGCAAAAAGTTCTGAGATGGTCCCATGGAACCAAATTGACATGAAGCTCATCACACCTCTAGAAGTTACATAGCAGAAAATCACAAAATCTGAATACATAGGTTACAATGTTTTCCCACCCCCCTCATTGGCTACCACCTATAGAACATGCTAATACCCCCCTATATTCACTGGACTGATTGGCCACCCCCTATCTAACCCCTTTCTCTTAGCACGTGGCACAATACATCATCACTACTAAACACAAGTATGAGATTGGCTTGTACATTTATGGACATATTAATAAATTGACATCATCATGTGATGTGCACCCCTCCATTCCAGACACATTCAAAATAAATTGGCGAGGCCATCTCTGCTTTATAGGATAATAGGCCTTTTCATTATATCAGATGCCACGGGACACACACATGCTGCATCCACGACTTTGTACTAAATGTTTTGGCATCACCTCTGCCCCTCCTATCCCAAAACAAGGAAAGTTCCAGACATGGCTCCCTCCTTATCTCCTTCAAACCCAGCTGCACAGTAATGTCATAACCAGGCACCACTCTCAAGTCTGACTTTCAGGGATTTGCTTTCTTTGGGTGTGCACCTTATTGTAATTCATATGGGATGGCTACTCCTTGGGTGAGGGCCGTAGTGCTATAAATTAATGCCAGACCTATTGGCATCACAAAATCACATGCCCTGTTCTCTTGAATTTCTCAGACAAAGGACACATCCCTACCTGCCCACCCTACAACTAACATTCAGTTCCCAGCACTTTACAGCTGGATACAATTAGCATTTATCTGTGCACCACAGGTCCCTCTGACCTCGGCTTCTCTCCAGGGGAACGGAAAAGGTATTTAACTTGGGACTGAGCTAAACAGAGACGCAGCTCCACAACAAAGCTTGCATTCTATTCTATTCACTGGGTTTTAGGTATTAAAATCCAATATGGCAATACTCCTGCCATGTTAACATGATGACCTTGCTTCTACCATAGTGCCTTTATGACTCTTCTACCTACTTCAGCTCTTCCCTCGCACCTCACTAAAGAACCTAACATTGTATACAATCACTAAACACAGGTCCTATACAGTGCCATATCTATAACCTTTACAACCGCAGCGTTAATGCATGTGTTGCTCCTTCTGTGATGCGCATGTGGATATCTAATATGTGTCAAAAAGAACATCAAGTGATATGTGAAATCTCTGCTGCACAAAACTAATTCTGCCCACACTGTGGTATGTGCTAATAAGTTGTTCTCAGCCTCAATCTTTTAGCATTGCTAGGACGCTATACATGCATCCCAACACATGTCACAGACTGTCATGCATGAAGACTGCAATGTCAGTTGTTTGCAGAAAAGGCTGAGTCATAAAGTAAAGATATTCACCTTACATAAACTGATCTAGACAGTGGACACCACAGTGATTTGCGACTGCAAAATGACAGAGGTACCAACTGCCTCACTGGCAACATCCCAACACACCTATAACTCTCACAAGACCCATGTAAAGTATTTCGAAAAGAAATGTCATCCATTGATGCTCATCTACATCTACAACACACACTGACAACCACGTTTGACAACTGGGGTCATTCACAACAGCCACATCTCCAGATCACTTGTGTATTCTGTGCAACATATTTGCCTACTGTAAGGCACAGTTAATAGTGGACTACATAGAAAATCACACACCCATGCTGCCAACATCCATGACCGCATGACCATACATGTAACCTCATACACCTGGTTATATGTCAGGTGTACAAGGTGGTCTGGCTGGAGGTTGGCAAGGAGTGGAGTGATGGTCTTGCTGGAGATTTTACAGGCACTTCTAGCCCAGTTCGGGGGCATAAGGGTGCCAGCATGCCAATTGTCCTGGGATAGTGGGATGTCAAAGCTCACAACAAAATGGTCAGTCCAGGGGCATGGAGAGATTTCTGTGATGTTAACCATGCAGTTCAGGTCTCCCAGCAAGTCCAAGGTGCAGCCTTTGGCATGTGTGGACATGTTGATATGGAGTGTGAGGGCTAATACCTTTAGCACACTCAGTAGAGAAGACTCATAGCGGCCTGTGGGGTCATTCAGCCCAGGTTCAAGATGCCTAGGAGAATGACTTTGGATGTCAGTTTCGAGGTTTGCATTAAGGAGTTGAGTTAGGTCATCATCGAATGAGCCTGTGGGTACTGGTGGTCTGTAAAGTAGCTTTAGGAGTATTGAGCTTGTTTGTGAGGTGAGGAGTTTGAGGGAGAGAAAGCTGCAGGTCCCCTCTAGTTTGGCTGGGCATTGTCTGTAATTGAGGGTATCTTTATAGATAAGAGCAAACCCACCTCTCCTAGCATCCTGCCTTTCTGCTCTTAGTATACTGAACCCAGGAGGGATGGCAAGGGATAACGCAGGGCCAGTGATGGCTAGGATGTCCAAGTTACACGAAATGATCAAGTCATGGATGTCCAGGGCGTGGGCTGGAACTGATCTTGCAGTGATCTGGGCAACTTTTAAGAAGTCGTGTTGTGCATCCAGGACGTTGGGGGTGTCCTGGAGCATCAATGATGCTGTTGGTAGTTCTTTAGGGGATTTGTTGGAGGAGGGAGTGGGATCCAATGGTACAAAAATCAGGGGGCTGGTGGTGATAGGTGGGTGACTTCTAGTGTAAGCAGTAGTGTGTGCCGTGATACAGATAGCCAGCCTGAGGTTTCTCATGAGGATGGGATGTGCATAGGTGGGATACTTGTGGGCTGATTTGTATAGTAGCCTATTATTTCTTGATGCCACAGCTGGAGGGCATGTGGTTGAAATGGCTGGAGGGGAGATGACCCAAAGGTGGCATTTTGCACTGGGGCGGGGAGAGTGCTGGGTTGTTTGCATGTAGTTCTTGATCATAGCACTAGGATGAGCAGTGAGATGTTCAGCATGCGGCTATTCACCTGTTTCAGTGTTGAGCTGTATGCTGAAGCACTCAATGGGTTCCGGGGAACTGAAGGGCTTCACAACAGGTCTCCTGATGGAAGGCTGAGAGGGCAAAGGTTTCTGGCAAGGATAAGTGATAACTCTCTGTGGCCGAGCAAGTTTTATACGGGAGCAGTCCTACCGCAATCGTGACCCTGGAGATGGAGTTGGGGGTTGAGAGAGGGCTATTCAACAATTTTGCACAATTAAGTGATGCAGCATTGTATGTGGGATCATATGCACGCTTACCTTGAAGCACTGCTGTGATACTGAGCTCCGCTTTACATGTTTTTTGCATGGTGGCAGTGTGTTGGTTCCTCCTTCGGGGCATAGCAGGGCTGGTTACAGGCTTTCGGAATTGGTTGTGCAGTCATTGCAGCGCAGGGATGGCGAGAAATGGGACATCCTTAAATCACTGCGATGAGCAGAGGAGAGGTGCTGAGAGCTCCATCGGCTGAAGGTCACATCCTTAGGAAGCTGGCTCCGCCTTCAGACTTCGGTTGGTGGTGTCCATTACAGTAGCTTTGGTCCAATGAACTTTGCCGCTGTAGCAGAGTGAAGCCATTACGTATCTCGAAGTGCGAGTAGTGGCCATCTTCAAAGGGGCTGATTCGCCTACACAGCGAGGAGAAGGTGCTTGATGCTGCAATCACTGTGGGCATGATGTGGTAAGTGCACATGTTAAATGTTAAATGTTAAAGGTATTTGCACCACGCACCGTCACCAACGGAGTTGGTCCCCAGGCGCTCTGGCGGATCTGTAAACAAGAAGGTGGGATGGTTAGTAGGTGAAGCGGGAGTAGGATAGTGAGAGGAGTGGTTTTCTGTTGGCAGCTTCAACTCGGTATACACCGGGTGCTGAGCTTTGGTGCGGGTATCGGATCGATGTCAGTCCTCGTGTGCTGTTGATGTGGCTTATGTGTTGTTGCGGTGTAACATAGAATCATACCTGCACAATGAGACGATGCATGGACATATGCTGCACATGAACTTGTGAAATGTAAAGTATGAGCTGCTGAGTGAGCAATTCTAAATCCTCATCAGGATGCTGTATCGAATGACTGAAACAGTTAAGTGTGACATGACCATCAATATAGGAATGCACAAAGATATCAGCATCAGAGGAAGAAGCGATACACAGAGTAAAGATGAAAAAACTGCAGCAAAGTGGCTGAAGTAGATAGAAAGCTGTATTATAAAGAATACAGTAAACATAATGTAACAATTAAAGCAAAGTAATCGTCTAGAATCGTAAATAAAATATCTATTCCAATGTGAAAAAAAAAGAAATGATATATGTCCTCAATCTAATTCTTATCAATGTCTGCCAATGCCTGTGCCAAGGCTGCATGTCCATCAGGCGCAACCTGCTGCAGGTGGGCTTCGGTGCTGCCTGGAAGTCCTACATGGCCACCCTTGTTGTACACTAAATGTCCACTGAAGCCCTGTGACTCTTCTCCAAGACTGAAGCCTGCACCTGCCTTTCATGGATGATGTCATATGCCCTTTGCTCACTCCTGGCAATCAGTCTTCTGTAGGCCTTCTTTCTCTGTCGCAACAACTCCTAGCAATCAGTTTTCTGTAGGCCTTCTTTCACTGTCGCAACAACTCCTTCTGCCTGGCAGCCCCTTTCTGGCACCGGTACTCCCCCTGATACAATGAATGACTTCTGGAGGGGAGTACAGCACCACCAATTGCCCCTTGCTCCATGTTGTCCTCCACAGCCTCTTCCTCAGAATGTACCAGAGTAGACTCTGGGACCACCTCAACTGCCTCTGTGTGGACGTCGACCTCCACCAATGGCAAATGAACCATCAGGCATGCTGACGGCAGGACAGGGGCAGAGGAGCCTGAGTCGATAGCTGACATGGAGGCTACAATCATGGGTTTCAGGGGCAGAGATATGGAGAAGGAGGCGGAGGATGGTATTGTTGTTGCCAGCTCAGTGAGACCACTACTGAGCAGTGCTGTTGCTAGAAGTGAAAATAGGTGGCACACCTGCCCCTAATGGCTAACAAGCTGGCCACAAATGATGTCAATCGCTTCATGGATAGCTTCGTGCTGCCTCCTTCCAGTCAACAGATTTGGCAGCACTCTGCATGGATAGCTGCTTTGGCCCTCACTGCAGGTTTAGTCTGGGTGGAGGCATCACAGAAGGAGAGTATTCCTGCAGCAGATGAGACTCAGACAGTAGGATGTGCTTATTCCTCCATGGTGTCCTGCATATACTCCTGTTCCAGGCCCATGATTGCAGCCTGCCCATCCTCCTCTGATCCCCCACCTGACATCATATACAGTCCTCCAATGTCCACCACCTGCAGCACCACACTGAATCCTGACACCTCAGATAAGACCCCCATGCTGACTGGCTCCTCTGTGGGGATGTTCAAACTCCACTGTCACTCTGCTCTTGAGGTCATACCCTCCAGACCCTTGCCAACGTCAGGTACTTCAACAGCAGTGACATCAGACAAACTGCCTATCTAAGAAAGCTTACCCTCTGAGGAGGTGTAGGATGGTACACGTTTCCGGGGTCTGCATAGGGGTCTGGAGGCCCTTGCCATGCATTGAAGCTTCTCCTCATTGCGTGCTCCCTCTTTAGTTGCAGAAGACACTGAATGAAAAGTAATAGAGGAGTGGAAGTGAGAAAGCTGTGCCTACACATGTGTAGTTCACACAATTTTCCAAGTAATACATATGTGCAAGGTCTGTCCAAGAAGTCATCTGAAAATGTAAACCTGCAAAAATGAGGCCTACACATATGTACATGCAACCCTTACTTGCGACCACGTGACCATGACAAGTAATCCTTATGATACATTTTGCAAAGATGCCATGGTACTTGTGCATGATGAATAACGTATGTTGCACAAGCCAGCAAGTGTCCTTGACATCAAAGTCATAGCTTCATCACACCACAACTTATAATAGTCGTCCCTGACACACCGACATCAACACATGTAATATATGAATTCATCACTATGAATTGTCTGCATAGTATGGCATTGTATGTACATTAGCATGGCCATCTGTGCTCATTGAAGTGGCAGACATGGGCATTTTAGCATGTTGCTGTTCCAAAAGACCTGTCCAATAACACAACATAATAGTGCAGTGATAGTGTATGGGCATTAGGAAAGGGGTGAATACTAGTCAACAAGGAAAATAGCCATAGAAGGATATGTGGAGGTGAGACCAATGGTAAGGATATGAGTAAGTTGTGGAGAATTAAAATCTGAGTGTTGAGGAGGAAAGACGGAGTGGCAGACCAGAGTGACAAAAGTATGGTGGGAGAAGTACATGTTGAGCCCAGTGAAAATAACGTTACCTTGTGACCATGTGTGAAAGACAAGAGAGTGACACCAGGTGTCTGGATGTGCACCTAATCCCCTTAACCAAGCAGGCCCACCACATAAGGAATGAGTGCCCATTTGTACACAACGGAAGTTTATTGTACAATCATCCAGGGAGGAGTTAGATGACCCTATCAAGTCAAGCTAGCCCAAGACTGATCAAACCACATAAGTTGACACATTACACACATTTTTGCAACAGTTACAACACTTCATTATATTTTATTACAATCCACCCGCACATGTGATTGGTCAAAACCTATACAAATAAATGTCATCTTTCTCCATTTCTTCCATTCTCATTGGTCATCGATATCTTAACTACCATCTTCAGATAATATTCATAACACACTCCTCTTTGGGATTCAACCGTGGTAGGTCAAGAAATCATGGCATGGTTACACATTCATATACAAACATTATTCATTACATGTCACAACTGGCCTGAAACCTCTTAACCATAAACATGTTTGCTCATGGATTGAACGGATACTGCAAATGGCATGAGGAAGCAGAATAAACAGGTCCCCTTTGAACTTGTTATAACTAGCTCATCCACCCAGACTTTACTGGCATCCCGGAATGCGCTAATCTAAATAACTACAATTTCAACATGTACAGCACATCCCGAGAAAACAATTGCACTCTGGACTCAGTCCTCATTTCACCCCATATGTATTGATGGTCAAAACAAATAACTGGGTCTCTCCTGCAAGCCTTCATGTACTTAAAAGAGAATACATCTGTTTTCACGATACTGCCAGGACATAAAGACCCTGGCTGGTTTGTTAGCTGAGCTAACCATCGTGTGTACATCATAGTTACTCATTTACCCTTCCTCTGGCCTCTGAAACTCTGCAAAACTAGTCTATTAAAGTCAATTAAAATGTATCTTGCAAAATCCTGACTGCCAAGTTTAATCCATTTAGAAAAAATGCCCACTACATGTAGCGATAAAATTATCTGTGTATGTATATCAGTGTGCATGCATGTTTGATAAATGCTGTCTCTTCTTTCTCTTCTTTAGAGTGGGTTCCCCGTGACCAGTCCCTTTCCTCGCATGTATATTTATGAAGCTCCTTACCACCCAGCCTCTAGGTACTTCATTGCACATTATATCTGGATTGTGTTTTATATTTTATTTGGTGGTTTTGGCATTTATCATTCTACGTGCTTTAAAATCTAATATGTATTAATCTTAAACACAACGTAACTCTAAAGTAGCACATTCCATTAACCTTTAACTACACTGAGTACGTATGAAATTGTTACATCACATCAACTTTGCCACACCCCCAGGCACAAATATGACGTTCACAACATGAACCCCTCTTCATGGTTGGGACCTTTCCTGACCACCCCAACACAGGTGAAGGAAGGCACCATCCCTAGCTCCCAAGCAAACTAAGGGTGCTTGGTCAGGGACATACTAGAAGGTACTGGGACTGAAATAGCCAGTATTTAATGAACAACTCCAACAGGAGCAGATAGAACATCAAACAAATCGGTGTCCCCGCAGGCACGATCCAAACCTCCCTGTGAAGAACAGCTGGGCTAGTAATATGTAGCTATCATGCATGCATCCTGGATAATTTGTATTCACATGCATTCTGTTCCCCTTGGCATCACAGATGACCTGCACATTGAAGAGTTCCTTTTTTTTCTATTGCGAGGTTGTCTCGTTGGGGTTGAAGCGCAACATGTGTGCAGTCAATAGCTTCAAGTGCATGTGGAAAGCGGACCACAACATGGGATTACTCAGCCATGCTTTGCCTTGCCTGCATGGTGTGTGGCATGTCTATGTGTCTGTGTACGTGTGGTATAATGCAGCGCAAGACCTGGTTGTAAGGGAGAATTCTCATGAATGTGCTAATTTCCATTACCTTTTGAGACCCCAAGCAACTTTGCTGGATTTTGAGCTCTTTCATTTTTACCTGGAAAGAGTGTGAGCCTTTTTTCCCACTCTTTCATGTATTTTGATGTGTGTTATACTTGTGTTCTTTGGATATGGAGTTTTAGACAACTCCATAGGCATCATCCTTTCTTGTTTGTAACACAGCACCATCAGTACAGTGGAACAGGGATGTCTTTCAGACTTCCCAAGGTTTAAATACCTTCTCTGGAAATGACTACTGTCTCCCAGTGAATGCAAAGTTAAATTGGCTTTTCTAGTCTTTTTTACATTGCTAGACCCAGCACACACGCCTTAACACAGAGTGCTGGAGGGTATACCTAGTATTCCCTATGCCTAGAAAACTCATGTAGCATTCAAATGCTACCCTTTCCTCTCATAATGGCTGGTGGCAGTGGTATTACCATGATTTTCCCGACCGTGACTCGTTAAAATGCTCCGGTAGCTAAAATCCACCAGAGCCATGTTTTTCAAGATGTCGTCTGAGCCCTCTCTGTAAAAACTGGCTCGTATTGACTTTTTCCACCATTTCTTTTTGGAAAGGTCCTTCTAGTGTGTGTCTCTGCGCGCCAAACCAAGTTTGATACCTTTGTTTGTTTGCCTTTGGAGAGCTTCAGTATTGAAGCCCCCTCTCACGCCTGAGTGTCTGGGGTGGACAGGATGTGAGGGAGGTGCGGGAAACTCCCTGTGCTTAGTCTCCTAGGAGATCTGAATGCTCTCTGGCATGATTGGCTGGCTCACTGTCCAGCAAAGACAGCAGCCCTGCTGGGTGAGTGGCAGCTAGGCTGGAATTAATGGGAACAAACTGTTTAATAGCAGGTCTCTGGGACTTGGAAGGCAGAGTCGACCACTGGAACGAAAGAACCGAAGACGAGCTGAAGGAAGACGACTGCTGCAACTCATGGACCGTTGGTTCACTCGGTTAAGCCTTGCTGCAGGTCCGAAATACCTGAAACTCCCTCGACAGAGAAGCCCCTTCAAGGATGACTTCTTCCTTTGAGCTGGTGCGAACAACCAACTCGTAAGCCACTTGTAAACTGTCTCTATACTGGTCGAATTTTCTTCAGAGTGCTGTTCAAAACCAGATAGCCAGTGAGAAGGATACCAGCTTGTGGACTTTAAGGCACTCACACCTTAAACCGACATTTTGCCAAGCTTGTGGACCTGTCCCCGTGCGGTGCAGGAACCTCCCAACGTCCTCCCTCTTGTCCCCACAACTTGTCCCCAGGAACAGCGAGATCTGCAGGAACTGCCAGGAACAATTGCCTCAGCTACAGCTTTTCTTCATTACCAAGGTACTGTGCAAACGCGGTTGAGAAATCCTCTCTGCCGCAGTTAAAGTTTGTGAAACTTTCCCAACTTTGGAGTCTTATTTGCTCCTAATCCGACATATAACTCTTTTTCTTGCAAACTACTTCTAAGAACATTGGCAAAGACTTAACAGTTTACTACCAGAACTGGGCTATCATATCCAAGACACTGATTCATTGACTTTGGCCCAGGCCTATTGAATTGAACTGCCTCTTGTAGTGAACTGAAACTATTTGCCCTGCCTAAAGAAAGTATGTTTGTTCAATTCGTATAACCTTTGTCTTTTTACTCCCTTTTAAAGTTACTGAAGTGCCATTTTGCTCCCACTTCTGGGGAGCCTAACTTGTTCAGAAACGTATTGGTTTAGTACTGGAGTGTATTATAGTGTGATATTGAGCTGCCTATTGCTAGTGGAATGTTTTCTAACTGACTGTGTAAATACATTAATATTGTTTTACCAAGAAACCTTCAGTAAGTGTTTGTTTGAACCACTATGATTGCATGTCCTTTGTTTAACACCTGGTACTGCTCACATCCCTTTTAAGATAAGCCTGGATGCTCAGCCCTGCTACCACAAAACTGTGTAGTACAGACATATACCAAAGGTGAGATTGTGCGTACACCTGTATTCTTAATTGTGTGTAGTGTTCCCAACTGGTACTGCATGTAATTCTGCCTAACACTGATGGCAAGTTGTGAGGATAAAGTATAGTTGTAACATTGAGAGTGCTGATCTTACTGTTGTTCAAATGACCTTCACAAGGCTAAGCACTACTAGAAAAGTGACTGTTTTATCATGCTATAGATAATTACAGACAGGAGGGCCTAGTCATTTTAATAGTTGATCAACTAAAGGAAATGTGTAAAACTAGGAACCTCACTGTTAAAGGCAAAAAGAATGAATTGATAGAAAGATTGTTGGAATTTCACAGTCTGAGAAATAGGTCTGCTATACCTACTACTGCAGCAAATGTGGAAAATGATGATGAGGATGATAATGTTTCAGAGTCCAACTCAAATGTTTTTGATGAGTTAGAAGAGGCAAAGGAGTCTCAAGATGTGGGCCCTACTGCACCTCTACCTACTCTCAGGCCTCAACCTTTAGCCACAGGGACCCTACCAGGTCCAGTTCTGAGTCCAGAGTGTGTCTCTCTTGAGAAGATGAGACTTGAGTTAGAGTTCAAAAGGCTCCAAGCACAAACTGAAAGTACACATCCAAAACTAAAACTAAGAGAAATGGAATTGCAACATGCTCTTGAAATGAAGAAATTGTCTCTTGAGAATGGTTCTCTCCCAGAGTCTTCTAGGTCTTCCAGTCCTAATAGGTCTAAGTATGCATGAGATTAAGCTTGATATTTTGGATTGGTTGGCTGCTTTTGAATATAACTATGGGATTCAGGAAATTACAGGCAATCAGCTGATTTCCTGGCTTTTGTCTAGGCTACCCCAGGTTGCAACTGATGCTGTAATGTATGTGGGGGAGATTGACAGGATGGAGTATGAACATGTGAAACTAGCTTTGATAGATAGGTTTGGGAAAACTCCTTCCCAATATCTTAAGAGGTTTAGAACCCTCAAAAGTCATGATAGTACCACTTGGGCTACCTGAGTGTATGAATGTTTGAAACATTTAGATGGTTATGTTAAGGGTTACAGAGTTAACACTTATGAAGGCATGAGAAATCTGTTCATGTTAGAATCTATCTATGATGCCTGCTCTCCTGAGCTCAGACAGCACTTGGCTGATTCCAAGGAAATTGATCCAAAGAAGTTAGCAAAGGCTGCTGACTTGTGGGTTGCCAACAGGGCTTCTCACAATGATTCTGTGGCTACTCAGAAGAAAGATGAGGGAAAGCAGCACAATAAATATTACAAAGAGAATTGCAATACCTCCAATCCAAAAGAGGGCCACAAACATAAGTAGGGTAAGCCACCTGGGAAACCGAATCAGGTTAGTGAAACCTCTGGTGTTAGCAGAGGGAGGTCAGACCAAACCCCCATTTATCAAAACATTTGGAAAATGTTTTGCTTGTGGGTCAACTGACCATGTGAAAGGGGATCCTTGATGTAAGGATAAACCTTCAGGGATCCACACTGTCTCCTTAGCCTTCTCCCCAGAGGTAGCAGTACAAATGGCAAGTGGAAACTTTCACCTATTGGCTGAGGAACCCATGACAATCTCAGCCAGTGTTTCTTTAGTGTCCCTGGGTCTGTGGGAACAACAGAACTTAGATGTCTATAATTACAACCCAGAAAATACCAAAGAATATTACAAAGACAGTGTACTTGTAAATGGTCAGGAGACCCCTGCCATCAGAGACACTGGGGCCAGCATTACTGTAGTGGATGAATCTTTTTTCAAGGTTGAGGATGTTGCTAAGGCACCCAAATACCTCACTTAGCTTGCTGGAGGCCCTGTCCAAATGCTTCCACAGTTACCATCTCTCATCTACTGAAATTACATAACTGTCAAGATACCTGTTAGTGTGCAGAGTGAAGTACCTGGGAGAGTGCTGTTGGGGAATGACTTACAAACTCTTGGAGTTGTATCAAGCACCCCCAGGCCTCCCAGGAAAAGGAAAAAGGAGCAGACAAGGAAGGCCAGAGAGAGTACCTTAAAAGGCTCTCTAGGGGAAATTATAGAGCAAACTATAACCCCCAGCTCACAGGACTTACTGACTGTTATTTCCCAGAAAAATGAACAAAAAGGGGAAACCTAAAACCTCAAGAAAGAAGCCAGCCAGCAATCCTGTGCTACCTACAAGGACATGCCCGAGAGGACTATCCAAAGTCACACCTGTGACTCCTCCACCAGCTGAAGCTGAGTGTAAGGAACAACCAGGACTGGTTGAATACGCTGCTGAAGATTCAGAGCTGGAAGACCTCCACCCTGTTGGAGATCTGGATCCTACAGACCATCCTGAGCTGCCGTCTTTACTGGCAGAAGGGGGCCTCTGTAGGGCAGACTTCAGCAGAGGTCAAAGAAAGTGTCCTACTCTTGAAGGCCTTCGCTAACAGGCAGCTTCCCAGCTGGAAGGGCAAGAGTCAGTGAAGCATAGGTTGTACTGGGAAGATGGCCTCTTCTACAGTGAACCAACTGAGTCTATCCCAGGGGACTACAGAAGACTTGTAGTGCCTCTAGAGACTAGCCACCAGTTCCTACAGTTAGCCCACGAGATTCCTTTGGCTGGTCACTTGAGTTTCAATAAGACTAAGGAAAGGCTTTCTCTTTACTTCCACTGGCCTAAGTTGATGTCTGATGTAGATAAATTCTGTAGGAGCTGTCACACTTGTCAGACATCTGTTAAGAGTGGAGCCAAGAGTGTGGCGCCGTTGGTGCCTCTGCCAGTGGTGGGAGTCCCTTTTGAGAGGGTAGGAATCAACATTTTTGGTCCCTTAGACCCCCAACCTCTTCAGGTGACAGGTTTATCTTGGTTGTAGTAGACCATGCAACTATGTATCCTGAAGCAATACCTATGAGGACTATTACAGCTCAGGCTGTTGCTAAGGCCCTACTCAGGATTTTTACCAGTGTAAATTTTCCTAAGGAAAGAAATCTCTGACAGGGGATCCAATTGCATGTCCCACTACATGCAGGCCATGTGGAAGAACTGTGGAGCGACTTACAAGTTCTCAGCTGCCTACCATCCACAGACAAATGGACTGGTAGAGAGGTTTAACAGGACAATGAAGAGCATTATCGGTGCTTTAGAAGAACCCCTTATAAGAAAGTGGGACCTTCTACTGCCATGCCTTCTATTTTCTTATAGAGAAGTCCCTCGGGAGGGAGTTGGATTTAGTCCTTTTGAGCTTCTCTATGGCCATCCAGTTAGAGGTCCCTTGGCCCTAATTAAGGCGGGGTTGGAGAGTGCTCCTTCTCCCAAGCCAGTGAGAGTCACTAACTATGTGATAGGTCTCCGGAGGAGAATGTCACACATGATGGCAGACGCATCGGACAACTTAAAATTAAGTCAGGCTCTGGTGAAGCATTGGCATGACCAGAAGGCCAACATGGTTGAGTTTACTCAAGACCAGCAAGTTTTAGTTATGGTTCCTACAAGCCAGAGGGCCTTACAGGACAAATGGGTAGGACCCTTCAAAGTTGTGGGAAAACTTCGAGAGGTCAACTATCTGGTGGACTTAGGCAATCCTAAGGAGGCTCCAAGAGACTCTCACACCAACCGTCTAAAGGCTTATGTCTCCAGACTAGAAGTAGGAGCTTTGCTTCTAGCTTCAGCTCAAGAGGAGGAGGAGAGTGAACCTCTACCTGACCTACTCAGAGGACAGCCTTAAGATGAGAAGATAGAAGGAGTCAATCTCTCTTCTAATCTCACATGGAACAGCAGGGGGAGTGCGAGTTTCTCTCAAATCAGTTGCCTCCCTGTTTTCACCATCACCAGGCTTGACCCCTTGGGGCCAGCATGATATTCCCACATAAAGAAAGAGGTCAACAAGATGCTTGATCTCAGGGTAATACAGCCATCTACCAGTCCATGGTCTAGTCCACTTGTAATAGTGCCAAAGGCAGGATCCAAAGAGTTGAGATTCTGGGTGGACTATAGAGCTCTTAATGCAGTCACAAAGACTTATGCCCGTCCTTTACCAAGGACAGAAAACTGGTGGACAAACTTGGTTCAGCCAAGTACCGCAGTACATTTGATCTCAGGTCAGGCTATTGGTAAATAGCACTGACAGGCCATGTCAAGGAGAAAACTGCTTTCCCCACCCCAGCAGGGGCCTCTATCAGTTTAAGGTGATGCCTTTTGGACTAAAGAATGCACCTTCAACATTCCAAATGATGGTTAATCAAGTTCAGAATGGGATCGAGGACTTCTGCATGGCATACTTGGAGTGTTCAGCCTTATTGGAAAGGGCATGTTGACCACTTAGGATATGATTTGCAGGCTCTTCAGCAGGCTCATCCGACCATAAAGGCAAATAAGTGTCAAATTGGTCAGAGTAAAGTGGTCTACCTTGGACATGAGGTAGGAGGAGGTGAAATCAGGTCATTGCCTAGCAAGGTACAAGCTTTACAAAATGGACCCACCCTTACTACACAAACCCAAGTGAGAGCCTTCCTAGGCATCATAGGTTACTATAGGAACTTCATAGAGAACTTTGGGGCCATGGCTTTTCCCTTGAATGTAGTCTCCTAACCCAAATTCCACAAGAAGGTCAGGTGGAATGAGAAGTGCACGCAAGCATTTGAAGGACTTAAGAAAGCCCTTTGTCAAGCTCCAGTCTTAAGAACTCGTGACTACAACCAAATCTTAATTTTGCAAACAGATGTTTCGGATACAAGTATAGGTGCAGTTCTGAGTCGGCTCGATGGGAATATAGGGACCACCCCATTTCTTCATAAGCAGGAGGCTGAAGGAACCAGAAACAAGGTGGCCAACCATTGCAAGAGAATGGTTTGCTATTGTGTGATCCCTGAAGAAGTTTTGACCAATACTTGTATGGATTTACATTTTGTGATTTAGACTGATCACCAACCGTTGAGATGGTTGATGCAAATGAAAGGAGAAAATCCTAAACTATTGAGATGGTCAATCAGCCTGCAAGGGTTTGATTTCACCATTGAACTGTTTTGCTCACCTGGTCTCTGCAGAGGCGTTGGGGC
Organism: Ambystoma mexicanum; assembly: GCF_040938575.1. Classification (NCBI taxonomy): domain Eukaryota; kingdom Metazoa; phylum Chordata; class Amphibia; order Caudata; family Ambystomatidae; genus Ambystoma; species Ambystoma mexicanum. The sequence continues at coordinate 1,177,116,318 of NC_090933.1, forward strand.
ACGGTTGCAGTCCTCCCAGGGGTGAGGTCGCTCGGGTCTGACTTCTCAATCTGCGCTTATGTGGTGACTTGTGGTAATAGGTGATGCTGCTCGGGACTGCTCCTGCATGGAGAATAGGGGGCGTAAATATGCCACCTTGTGCGCCTGATCCCCTACCAGACCCCTTCTCCCATACTGTGGTACCCGTGGGATACGCTGTCCCTGGAAAGTTCACCTGTTGATTAGTTTTGGTGAGCACTCCGTCCTGCTGCTTCTGGCAGGGGCGCTTATATGATCTGGACCAAGTTCCTTCACTGGTCCCTTGCATGTGGTAGTCCAGTTCTGCTGCGACTAAGCCACTATACTTCAGGTAAGTGTTCCTGTTTGCCTTTGTCTTTACTCATCTGTTTTTGTTGTATTGCAAAGTTTGTTGTCTTGCATTGCTGTCAATTCCACTTTTGATATTTGCTCTTTTGCTTTCTTCCCTGGCAGGTGATGTTGCCAGCCCGGCAAAAGCTGCGGAGCTCGAGGCGACAGCCGGAGGCAATGAGCAACGAAGCTGCAGTGATACAGTAGCTGGTAAGTTGTTAACTAGGGGACGCGTGGGGTTCAAATGTGGCGCGGTCCTAGGACGGATGTTCTAACCTTGTCTTTCTTCTTCTTCACAGGGTCTGAGTTTGTGGATGCAAAGTGCGGTGCTGCGGCATCGGGATCAAGATCACTGGATGTCAGGAGATGAGTCTGCAAATGAAGCGATGAAGCACAGGTTTCCTAAAGTGAGAATGCAGGAGAATGCCTGCTTTCAAAGGTAAGTAAACTGGTTCAAGCAGCGGTGAGCATCACGTTGCACGCGAGTGCACAGTAACACAAAGGACCATCCTTAAGGATGGAACAGCTTATATAGCTGAGCTTCTGAAGCCACGCCCACCAAGTTCAGTCTGCCTGCCACACCTTGCCACACCCAATAAGTCAGCAGATGAAGACCAGGCCTAGGGAGCCACACCCGATGAGTCAGCACATGAGGATGTTCTCTGGAATAAAAGCTTTCCGCTCCTGGAAAGTTCTTATAAATTAAAAGCACTCCTGCACTGAAATAATGTAAAAGAACTCCTGCACTGAAATAAAGTATTCCTGCTCACATCTCTATATGAGCCTGGCACCAAATGCGCCAGGACTGAGTCCAGCCATGGCCCCTGTGTTTATAGGTCCCAAAGGGACATAAGTGAGTCAAGTGACCCATTGCTCTCATCACTAGATGGTATGTTTTTTGTGTTCCAGGGCCTGTGGCCATGACCTGAACACAGGTCAGGGTGTAACCGACAAAATGCTGATGGTCTCTCCAGGATGTTTGACCGACTGGAGTAAGGAGATTCATCCAGGAGTGGATTAAATCCTCCTGTCCCTTAGTCTCGGGGGGACAAGTGTTAGGGAGAATTCTGATAAATGTGCTAATTTCCCCTACCTTTTGAGATCACCAGCAACTTTTCTGGATTTTTAGGACTTTAATTTAGAGTGTGAGCCTTTTTTTCCACTCTTTCATGTATTTATATGCTTGTTTTACTTTTGTGTTCTTTGGATATGGAGTTTTAGACAACTCCATAGGCATCATATTTTCTTGTGTGTCACACAGCACCTCAGTACAGTGGCACAGGGATGTCTTTCAGACTTACCAAGGTTAAATACCTTCTCTGGGACTGACTACTGTCTCCCAGTGAATGTAAAGTTAAATTGAGTGTGCTAGTCTTTTTAAATTCCTAGACCCAGCACACACTGCCTTACAGCTGTCACGATCCATGCCCCTGACACCCTCAGGTATAACAGCCACTGGCAGCAGTGGGGCTAAAGCCCTTCACACTGGCCCCAAGGGCCTTAAGAAACATACATGGAGTCAGTCCTGGCGCCTTTCGCGCCAGGCTCATTATCAGGAATAAAGTAATACCAGTTTTGGACCTTAATCCAACATGGAGGCCTATTACACAGCTCAGTTCTTTAGAAACAAGCCAAGCCATGCATGGAACTACTTTACCTGGGCTATTTAAACCAGCCCCAAACAGCAGAACACGCTTTGCGTTATTCTTCACTCCTGCAGCCTAACGCTCACTGTGTCCAGCTCCTGCTCATCTGCTTTTCCGGCGGCCCGATCCTGAAGCCCTAGATCCGGATTCCATTAATAACCTGGAAGAACATGAACAACATTAGCAAGCAAGAACACTTACCAGTCAAGTAACCGGCCTTGAATCCATCCTGCGCTTTGCTTACCATGCCCATCTCTGGAGTTCGCTGCAACCTGCAAAGGTAAAGAAACAAGGTCAGCATTAATAACAATTCTTACCTGGGCAGGCAGCGAGTCCTGGCAGCATCCTGCGCTTCTCTTACCTCGGCCATCTCCGGGTTTTACAGCAACCTGCAAGGGAGAAGGAAAATGGTCAGCATTAACAAAGCACTTACCTGGGCAAGCAGCGCTTCGATCGCTCATTACTCTGGAACATCACCGCAACCTGTACAACGAAGAGAAGAGAACACAGATTAGCAATTAACATCAATAAACAGCACAGCGCTCTGTGCATTAATAACTCACTGTGGTCTTAGCCATCGATCAATCCTAACGATTAGTCGCGGGTTTCCTTCATTCTGTCATATCTGAGTGGCAGTGCAGCGGATTGGTCCATACCATTAGTAAGCCATGATGACCCACTCCTGCGGGATTTCAGGGGGTTTCAACAGGAGATGGAGAAGCTGTTCACCCGACATACCCAGGGCCAAGCTCTGGATAACGAACTTCTGTCCCTCCACCAAGGCAGCCAAGATTTGTTAACATATATCGCCACTTTTAGCAGGCTTGTTGTTGATACTGGGTGGCCTGAGGAGAAACGAACAACATTATTCCATCGAGGATTACGGAGGGATTTAAAAGACATCCTAGCTCAGGTGGTAAACCCACCAAAAGACTGCAGAGTTCAATACCCTAGTGGTGCAGCTAGACCACAGGCTGCAAGATCGAAGGACAGTTCGAAGGACAGATCGAGCCAGAACAGAGAATCAGACTGTGTATGTACGCTCAAAGGAGAACAGTCCGCGTTAATCAGAAAACACTTTGGAACCCATGAATTCGGGGGGGTATGGAGACCATTAACCAAGGCCGAAAGAGACAAAAGTAGACAACAGCAATTAGGCCTGTACTGCGGGAAATCAGGTCACTTCCTCAGAGAATGTCCCATAAAACCCCCTAGGAGAAACATTGGAGCTACAGAGAAAGCAGAAGGAGAACAAGAGTCGGAAAACTTCCAGGCGCGGCAAGCGTAGAGGTCCGTTTGTCGAGCGAAGGAAAAGAGCCATAGACCTCACACCTTGCCCTGCCTGTGATTTTGATCAGTCACCAACAACCGTCTCGGATGCATGCTGTGGAGGCATACATAGACAGCAGAGACAATGGTAACTACATAGACCTGGGCCTGGCAACAAGGATGTGGCTTCCCCTCTGTCAGAAAACGACAACTGAGAAGGTCACCACTGTCAATGGCACAGAGATAGCTTCTGGTCCTGTAACTCAACATACAGCAGAATTGAACCTTCTGTACCAAGACAGACATCAGGAAGCCATTGCCTTCGACCTTATCAAGGCCCCTCAGTTCTGGGTGATTCTAGGGATGCTGTGGTTGGTGGCTCACAATCCTAACATCGACTGGCAAGCCAAGAAATTAGCCTTCTCCAATGAGTGTGCTCATGCATGCTACCAAGTGGAAATGCCATCGTCTGACCCAGCGACACCTCTCTAAGATAAAGAGGGGTTGGTACAAGGTGTAACAAGTACACTACCAAGCGAATACCACAATTTCCAAGACATTTTCCAAAAAGAACAGGCTAATACCTTACCCCCTTCACAGGCCATATGACTGTAAGATCGACCTCATACCTGGTGCACAAATCCCGTGTAGTTGAATTTATGCACTCACCAGACCTGAAAACCTCCCCTTGAAATCATACCTGGACCAATACCTGGCAAACGGTTTTATCCGCCCGTCCTAATCCCCAGCAGCATTGCCCCTATTCTTCGTACCCAAGAAGGATGGGGACTTGAGAACATGCATCGACTACCGCGCACTAAACCAGGTAACAGTTACAAACCGTTATTCTCAACCCCTTATCCCAGAACTGCTGGACCAAGTCAAGGATGCCCAAATGTACACCAAATTGGACCTCAAGGGGGCATACCATCTCGTGCGTGTAAAGAAAGGAGACAAATGGAAGACTGCCTTTCGTACTAAGTATGGGCTGTACGAATATCAGGTGATACCCTTTGGGCTTTGCAATGCTCCCGCCGCATTCCAGTATTTCATGAAAGATGTACTATGGGAATTGATTGACATATGTGCCCTAGTTTACATTGACAACATCTTGGTGTACTCCTGTTCTAAACAGGACCATGTCAGGCACGTTCGCTCCATCCTTGCAAAACTCCGGCAGCACCAGCTATATGCCAAACTTGAAAAATGCTTCTTCCTTTCACCGAAGTCGAGTTCCTTGGTTTTGTCCTTACTCCCAGAGGTGCCCGGATTGATATGCACAAAGTAGACACCATCCTTAGCTGGCCATCACCGTCTTCAGTCAATGGTGATCCAAAGTATGCTCTGCTTTGCAAACCTTTATCGCTGATTCATCCCGGGTTTCTCCCAGATTGTGCACCCGATCACTTTTTTATTATGAAAAACCAACAAACTGTTCCAAATGGACAGAAGAGGCGGAGAAGGCCTTCCAGGAACTCAAGAAAAGAATTACCTCAGCCCCGATGCTACGACACCCCCGCCCAGATCTCCCATATGTAGTGGAAACAGATGCCTTCAGCATCGCAATGGGGGCTGTTCTTTCCCAAAGGGATCCCAAAACAGGCTAGATACATCCCGTGGCCTTTTGGTAGTGAAAATTTACTGCACCTGAACTTAACTATGCAATAACAGACAAGGAACTCCTAGCGATCAAGGCAGCCTTTAAGGCTTGGCAGCATTACCTTCTAGGTGCCAGATATATAATCACAGTAGTCACAGACCATCGCAACCTACAATACCTCAAGACGGCAAAGGCTCAATCATCCCCGCAACTCCGATGTGCTTTAATCTTCGCAGAATATGATTACATAATCACGCACTGACCTGGAGTCCGGAACGGAAAAGCCGACGCCTTATCCCGCATGAGTATTGATGAGAACGCATATTCAACCCCAGACCCAGTGGCCATTATTCCAGGTGACAAACTACTAGGACTTACAACAATGTTATCTCTGGATGAACTCCAAAAGGAAATTCGGCTCCCAATGAACACCAAGGCTCTAAAAGACTGGACCACTCAAGGTGAACATTACACAACAAAGAACCAACACTCATATTTCAGAGGGCGTTTATATCTACCGAATAATACACTACAAGAACAAGTCATTTCTGGTTATCACGACCCCCTGATAGAAGGACATCCAGGACTTGCCAAGACCCAAGCTAAGGTGAAAAGAAATTATTGGTGGCCGACCTGGCGAAAAGAAATTACGCAGTTTATTCTGTCATGTGGCATTTGTGCACAGAATAAATCCCAGAAACAAAGACCTGCAGGCCTTCTTCAACCCCTGGAAATTCCACCTGCACCTTGGCACACAATCTCCCTCGATTTCATCACAGATCTGTCTCCCTGTCAAGGGTTCAACACTATCCTAGTGGTTGTTGACCTATTCTCTAAAATAGCCAATTTCATTCTGCTTAAGGGTCTACCAAACGCATACAGTCTGGCAAAGGTTTTTTTAGAGCAAATTGTATGATTACATGGTTTTCCATCCGTCCTGATTTCTGACCAAGGGAGTCTGTTCATGTCTAACTTCTGGAGGAAGAGTTGTGCAATTGCCCAAATCGATATTCGTCTGTCCACTAGTCACCATCCCCAAACTGATGGCCAAACGGAGCAGACAAATAAGACACTAGAGCAATACCTACAGTGCATGTCACATCAAGTGGAAGAAAGCTGGAAGGATGTGCTGTGAATAGCCGAAAATGCCTACAACAACTCGCTACACACCGGTACCAGGCAGAGTCCATTCTATACCGTATATGGAAGGCACCCACGTACTTCCGGATTAGCTACCTCCATGGCCTTGGAAATGCCACGGTGAAGACTTTACATACGACCATCACTCGAGCCTTCAAAAAGGCAGCAGAACACTTGATCCAAGCCAAAGAAAGATAGAAAAGATTCTCTGATAAACCCTGAAGAAAAGCCCCAGACTACCAAGTGGGAGATGAAGTCTGGTTGGCGTCTCGGCACGTGCCCATAAGAGGAACTCGAACATTTCGTCCCAGATATCTAGGGCCCGATAATAGCATCAAGGCTATTATAAATCCTGTGGCTTTAAAACTAGCTTTGAAACCAAATATGCAGATGCATCCCGTATTCCACGTGTCACTCTTAAAACCTGTTCAGCCTGGAACTCGGGTAGAAACATCACCAAATCCGGTACTGGTTAACAGAGAACCCGAATTTGAAGTCAAGGACATCCGAGATTCTAAACTCACCAGGTCCAAGTTATATTACTTAGTGGACTGGAAGGGATACGGCCCTCAGGACAGGACATGGGAGTCTAGAGAGCACGTCCATGCGCCACGCCTGGTAAGATGATTTCATCGGAACCATCTGACCAAACCAGGGCCAAATGGAGGAACTACCTTGAGAGGGGCCTTAGGAGGGAGTGCTGTCACGATCCATGCCCCTGACCCCCTCAGGTATAACAGCCCTCTGGCAGCAGTGGGTCTAATGACCTTCACACGGGCACCAAGGGCATTAAAACTCAATCAGAAACATACATGGAGTCAGTCCAGGCGCCTTTGGCGCTAGGCTCATTATCAGGAATAAAGTAATACCAGTTTTGGACCTTAATCCAACATTTTGGCCTATTACACTGCTCAGTTCTTTAGAACCAAGCCATGCGGTCTAGTGTTTTGGGTGTGGCTGGGCCTGGAACTACTTGGCCTGGAACTACTTTACCTGGTCTATTTAAACCACACCCAAACAGCAGAACACGTTTTGCGTTATTCTGCACTCCTGCAGCCTAAGCTCACCGTGTCCAGCTCCTGCTCATCTGCTTCTCCTGCGGCCCGATCCTGAAGCCCTAGATCTGGATTCCATTAATAACCTGGAAGAACAAGAACAGCAATAGCAAGCAGGAACACTTACCTGTGAAGTAACCAGCCTTGAATCCATCCTGTGCTTCGCTTACCTCGCCCATCTCCGGAGTTTGCCGCAACCTGCAAAGGTAAAGAAACAAGCATTAATAACAATTCTTACCTGAGGAAGCAGCGAGTCCTGGCAACACCCTGCGCTTCTCTTACCTCGCCCATCTCCAGGTTTCACTGCAACCTACAAGGGAGAAGGAACAAGTCAGCATTAACAAAGCACTTACCTGGGCAAGCAGCACTTTGATCGCTCATCACTCCGGAACATCACTGCAACCTGTACAAAGCAAAGAAGAGAACACAGGTTAGCAATTAACACCAATAAACAGCGCAGCGCTCCACGCATCAATAATTCAACGTGGTCTTAGCCATCGGTGCGGCAACTCCGAGATCGCAACCATCCCTGTGAAAATAAAAAGAGACATTGTTAGGGAACATCGTAGTGGAGCAAGACGCCGAGAAGATCATGCTATGCCAACACGATTGTCACGCCTATTATACGAAAAGTGCACGCTGGTGGCTCCAGCTTCCCCACTCTGGCAGCCACGCACTGGAACGCACTGCCACCTCACCTAAGACTGATTGAATCACACCTAGCCTTTCGTAAGGCCATCAAAACTAGACTCTTTGTCTAAACTGAATATCAAATACAAATCTGTATCAGCCATTTCCTGCTTATGTGCCTGTTACTGTGTAACCATGAGCCCACTGGGCACCCGCCTGTAATCTTAAGTCCACTTATCTTCTGTAACAGCGCCTCGATACCTCATGGGCTGCAAGCGCGCTTGATAAGTGCAAATAAATAAAATAAATAAAGAGAAAACGTAGGGAAAGAAAGAGACAAAACAAAGATGGAAAAGACATTATAACTCACCTGGAAGACAGAAGTCAGAGTCACAGTCGGTCTGGACCCGACATAAGGGCACACAGACCAGTGAAGCAACTATGTCCATGGAACGCCAGCACCAACCACGCGCCCCTGAACAGGTGCGCAGGACAGAGAGTTCAACGCACAAAAACCTAAGGTGAGCAATAACCCCAAGCGAGGGGATTTGGACCAGACGGAGGTGGGAGTCCTCTCATCAGAGAGCCAGTATCTTAATCCTCCGTTCTGCTGTTATAGGCGCTACCCAACGTCTGGCACATAACCAAGCAGAGAGGGGTCCGGGATAGCGCTTAGACCTCCATCTATTATCGTGTGGTGCCCCGTGGATACCAGGTGAGCGTAACAACAGCAGAGTGCTGGAGGGAATACCTAGTATTCCTTATGCCTAGAAAACTCATGTAGCACTCAAATGCTACCCTTTCCTCTCAGAATGGCTGGTGGCAGTGGTATTACCATGATTTTCCTGACCGCGACCCATTTAAATGCTCCGGTAGTTAAGATCCACCAGAGCCATGTTTCTCAAGATGGCGTCTGAGCCCCCTCTGTAAAAACAGGTTCCGATCGACTTTTTTCACTTTTTCTTTTTGGAAAGGTCCTTCTAGTGTTTGTCTCTGCACACCAAACCAGGTTTCATCCCTTTGATTGTTTGCCTTTGGCGGGCTTCAGTATTGAAGCCCACTCTGGCACCTGAGTGTCTGGGGTGGACATGATGTGGGGGAGGTGCCCAAAAGTCCCTGTGCGTAGTCTCATAGGAGACTTGAATGCACTCTGGTGTGATTGGCTGGTTGACTGTCCGGCAACAACAGCCACCCTGCTGGGTGAGTGGCAGCAAGGCTGGAATGAATGTGAACAAACTGTTTAAAAGCAGCTCTCTGGGACCTGGAAGGCAACGTCGACCACTGGAACGAAAGAACTGAAGACTAACTGAAGGAAGACGACTGCTGCAACTCCTGGAGGGTTTGCCCGGTGAAGCCCTGCTGCAGGTCTGAATTGCCGGAAACTCCCCCAGCAGAGAAGCCCCTTCAAGGACGACTTCTTCTCTTGTGCTGGTATGAACAACCAATTCGCAAGCCACCTGGAAACCATCTCTATACTGGTCGAATTTTCTTCAGAGTGCTGTTGAAAACTGGATAGCCAGTGAGGAGGATACCAGCTTGTGGACTTTCAGGCACTCACACCTTAAACCGACGTTTTGCCAAGCTTGTGGATCTATCCCCGTGCGGTGCGGGACCTCCCGACGTCCTCCCTCTTGTCCCCACGACTGAGGCCCAGGAACATTGAGATCTGTAGGAACTGCCAGAAACAATTGCCTCAGCTACAGCTTTTCTTCATTACCAAGGTACTGTGCAAACGCGGTTGAGAAATCCTCTCTGCCGCAGTGAAAGTTCCTGAAACTTTCCCAACTTTGGAGTCCTGTTTGCTCCTAATCCGACATATAACTATTTTTCATGCAAACTATTTCTTAGAACATTGGCAAGACTTAACCGTTTACTACCAAATTTGGGCTATCCTATCCAAGACACTGATCCATTGACTTTAGCCCAGGCCTATTGAATTGAAGTGCCTCTTGTAGTGAACTGAAACTATTTGCCCTGCCTAAAGAAAGTATTTTTGTTCAATTCTTATAACCTTTGTCTTTTTACTCTCTTTTAAAGTTACTGAAGTGCCATTTTGCTCCCACTTCTGGGGAGCCTAACTTGTTTAGAAACATATTGGTTTAATACGGGAGTGTATTATAGTGTGAAATTGAGCTGCTTATTGCTAGTGGAATGTTTTCTAACTAAATGTGTAAATAAATTAATATTGTTTTACCATGAAACCTTGAGTAAGTGTTTGTTTGAACCATTGTGATCGCAAGTCCTTTGTGTAACACCTTGCACTGCTCATATCCCTCTTGAGATAAGCCCGGCTGCGCAGCCCTGCTACCACAAAACTGTGTAGTAGAGACTTACACCAAAGGTGGGATTGTGCTTACACCTGTACTCTTAATCGTGTGTAGTGTTCCCAAAGGGTACAGCAAGTAATTCTGCCTAACACTGGTGGAGACGGCGTGTTTGTGTGGGATGTGAAATGCCCCAAACAATGGCTGGGGTCTGTTGAAATGAGCCAGGAGCCAAGAAGTGAAAGGCAGTGAACACTTTCACCATGGGTGGTACTGACTGTGAAAATATGTTGTTGGACACAAGGTCATTCTCCCACTGCATGACCAAATCAAGGATGGCATGTGGGGGGAATCAGTATGTGCCACACACTTTCTCATCTGTCATTCCAAACAAAGTTGTGCATGTAAGGAAGATTCTTGCCCTTTTCCTCAATTTCTTGCTCCTCCTTCCATGAAGTACTATGAGTGCGATCAATGCAGGACCGGTCATGATCGCATAATGTACACAAGATTGCATGGCGCTTTTGCTACTAAGTATTGCATTGCGTAGTTCTACTTTGTGCCTGGTCACGGATAGCTGTGAAATGCACAATAACATCTGTGAATAGGGTTACATGCTGTATCCCTGACCATGCCCATGTTATCTGTCATTTCCCTACTTCAAGGAAGACATTTGCATATTTTGCCCACTTCTTCTTCTTTACGCTGGCCCTTCCCTAAAGCCTCGTGTAAAGCACATAAGCATTGCACCTGGTCCCTAAGACCAGCGCAAGGTCCTTTCCATGAATCAGTAAGATTAGTTTTTTTGCTGCAATGTGCAGCTGCGGTGCGCAAAACCTTTTTTTTAAATCAGGCCCAATGTGTCTATTCCAAAACATGACAGTGACATGCAGTGGAATAAGACAGACCTATTCTGAGACATACCTCTTAGCTATGTCTCAGAATATTATAATACTTTTGTGACAGATATTTCAGATAAGTATTGTGCATTTGATATATTCATTTTGAAATACAATGAAACACTCTTGTTGGGACGGTTTCTCCGGTATGCCAGAGGTCATCTTGCAGTCCATCCGACACCCAAGGGCCCAACACCCTTCCCCAGAATAACCAGAGTACTCATCCAATGCCAATTTAGAACTGCAGTTTATTACAAAAAACAGCAGGGATCATATTTGACAATCAGGATTCTCCAGAACATCTCAACTTCACAATGCATGCTCCCCAATTTTGTTGTCGTCTGTCATCATGAAATGGGCCATTCCCCAAAAACCTATCCTCAATTACTGGTTGGGTGCTGCGAGTGGTAACCCATATAGTAATCCCCTACAGAGGTTATTTTACTGGTCTTTGCATGTCAGGTGGCTGACCTGCCCCGTCCCCAAGAAACTGTCTATTACATTGTTGCAGAGTAGTGGGTTTACCATTGGTTCTTGCCCCATGCCATCCACCCCTGATTTTCTAACTCGTGATTGGCTGGAGGTGGTATCCCCAGGTCTGGGACCCAACTCTGTTCTCAGCTCTCTGTGCATCTCCTCAAGGCGATGTGAAATGACAATGTGTCTGAATTGTATCTGGTAGTATACCACCTTTGCCTATGAGAGTGTGGCTCCACCTTGCAACATTTGTTTCACCTTCCGTCTGGGCACTGAGAACGGCTTTCTTTCTCACCATGTATGAATGTCCATTGTCTAGTTTGGCTGCATCATGTGCTAGTGGAGCACAAGATCAAGTTATTGTGTCTGTATGTATGAGGATTTATTCAATTTTTCTGAAGCTGGTCCCTTGTCATCTCGACTTTGGAATGCAACCATTTATCTCTGACCTTTGCTTTGAGCTTGCTCTGCACTTCGTGAAGCCTGAGCCAGCTCCTCTTGTCTTGTGTTAAGTGGCTTGAGGCCTTCTGTAAGTTTCCTTAGATTTATAATATGATTTCTACATGCTCTTACTGTGCTATGTAGCTATGTAACCTATAAATTAGTCATACATGGTCTTTCCAGGCTCCATATATACTCTGGTAGTCCCGTAGGGTAATTTGCCATAAGCATCTGCAAGCTTGCTCCGGATCTCTTGCTGTATGTATAGGTGTCCGTCCTCCATCTATAGAACTGTGTAAGCTTGTTCTTCATGTATGCAAATGTGTGTTTGTGTAATGCGGTGCAGGGCTGCAAGTATTCTTCATGACTAACGTTGCTATGTCGTGGTGTCATTAGTGGCGTCAGCATAATGGCTTCTCAGCGCTTTAATCAAGGCAGTCCATTAAGTTATTCCCATGCACATTCTCCGTTGATTCTCCTGTTCCTGGAAGGATATGCACTGGATTAGGTCTGCATAGGCGAATGAGGGGATATCTTTCTGTGTACCTGTCAGCCAGTGGTGTACTTGGGGTTCGTCCGAAATAGGATGGGTGACTTCTAGTGTTCCTAGTTCTTCAGCCTGTCATGTTCATGGTGGTGAGGGAGGGCATTCATTGGACCCTCTCTTCACTATACAATATGGTTGCAGTTGTCCAAAATATAACAACAACCAAATGAGTTTATATAAAGTAAAATGGCACATTACACAATTTCATGTGTGATACTATATAAGATTAATATACACATTTGAAATAATGACCATATGTATTACGCCTTACCCATAAACGCCACACGAAGCTGTCAGTCGTTAGTTCAAGGACATTTGGTACAGTGATTACATTCCTGACCTGGTGGTTGTTGCGTGTTAGACAAATTAGATATTTACAATGTGTATCCGAATGTAAATAGGCGTCCCATGGATATGTACATTGGCAACTGTACAGGCGGTCCCAGTGTTATGCAAGCAAACTAACTTCACCACATTCTGGGCTCTGAACTCTGGTGTCAGTCAGACTCCACATACTCCACTGCTCAATCTCAGGTTTGAGAAATTACAGGTGCAATAGGCGTGTTAAGGAAAGCGGTTCGTTACTTCTTGGAGCCGGATCAGAGCTATAACGTATTAAATATCTACAATTAGTTTGAAGAAAAAAAACCAATAGACTATAATAAATGGTCAAATAGGACTAGGAGCAGAAACGTTTATGATTGTCTCACGCTTAAGAAAACAGACAGTTATAATTCCAAATGCCTTCATTTTAAAGTATGCCTTTTGCTGAGTATAAAACACTGAATTTGTTTGTCTAGCAAAATGCCCTTCTGTGTGTATTTCCATCACGTTGGCGTATGCAGAATGTACAGTCATGCCTCCATTATGTATATGCATTTTGAATGCTTAATCCAGAATATCTTTTTGTTATTATGATAATGACAGGAAAGCTGGAAAGGCCTCTGTTAGCTAATGACTGCAGTGAAATATTCTTCATCTCTTGGGACAAGTGCAATATACAACAACATGACATTAAAAATGTAAAGGTTCTCACACAACAGCAGTGTTGTTGTTTCTTATTAATTATACCAATGCTCTGCTACTAATTATCTTAATAGAAAGCATTACATATGCAAGTAAACATAAACTGAACATTACCAAGAGTTACTACCCCATTTGACTGACTTTATAGGTGCAACTGGAACAGAAAACGATTCTAATGCGAACATAAATATGCGCTTGTATTATTGATCATAACGTTTTTCTTTGGGCCTTTTCCATTTTAACATAGAGTTCGCTGAAAGCCAGCTAATCGCTAGTGTATTGAACTATTATTCTGATGTTTGTAAGCAGACCAACCTTATGTATAGAAATTTTGATGGATGACACTTTTAGTGACCATGGCCCCGATGTATAAGCATTATGACCTATTACTTTCTACATTTTGAGACTATTTGTGAATAACAAATAGTGAATACACGAAGAGAGCATATTAGTAACAATTGTTTTGCAAATGTAAGAACACACTATTAGCAAGTCATCATACTTTACAAACAGCCTGTCATATTTTGCCGATGCTTTCATCATACTTCCTGAAAGTCTCAAAGTGGGAAGTAACACTGACCAGAACTGCAACAGAGCACAGGAAGTGAATGGAGATGGAAACACTCAGTATCAACAAAGAAAATTTGAAAAAGTAAGCTCAGGAGTACAAGTTAGGAAGTTAGGTAGCAGGCACATAGAAGAGAATGTGATGTGTGTAACAGGGCCGCCTTGATAGCCCTGTCAGTATTGGGAGTGGGAGCACGACCCTTACCCTCTGTGAGGGCCTAAGAGCCAGACACCCACCCTATCCATCCTTATGTGGTTTCCGGCATGGTTTTCACTGGGACAGGATGACAGCGGCATTGGCACTGCACCACGAGGAGGAGCTGCATGCCAGCAGCAGGGAGTGTCAACACCCCCTCCAGTGACGCAGTGGGAAATGGATCCAGGAAGAAAAGGGAAGCACACCAGGACATGGTAACTCAGGAGATGATTGTGCTGTGTGATGCACAGAACCGATACTGATGACTGGGCAACGTGGCTTGACGGCCCAACACTGGGGATGCTGCAACTGGGACAACAAGGGTCACCACAGACGGAGGAAACCATGTATCCAGCGGATAGAGTCAACTGGAGCTCGAGCATGAACGGCATATCCAATAAACCCCCGGGTTTGGGTTTTAGTGAGGAAAGTTCCTGTAAAGGGGACGTTGCTAAAAAAAAAAAAAAAAACACTAATCAAATAGCCCAACAGTGAGTATTTGGAAAAAAGGCATTCAGAAATGCATTACTGAAGAAAGGGAACAACAGTTCCCGTTAGGACAGTATGTGGCCCATTCAAGAAATGCAGCAAGACAGCATTTAGAAGGGGGTGGGGCGCAGAAACCTGTTTAAGCCCTCCCCATAGTGTTCCCCTGTGACACTCGCTCAAGGAATGTAAGTAATTGGAAAAGGCAAGTGGACAATCCTGGGAGGTGGTGGGATAGTTAAAGGGAAGGCTGGTTAGTGTGTGGTGTGGGCTGGTTGGGTGAACACAGGATAAACTGTAACACAGCCCAGCCACAACTCCAGAAAGGACAGGCTGACAGGCTGATGTCCCGGGCATATCTTCCTTGTTGTTTGATCATCCCCACGTTCAGTGGCATTCTCAGGGAGGATCCCCATTCCTCCTTGGAGGAAAAAGCTGTAACGCAGCCCAGCAACAACAGGTGATGTCCCCAGCCTTGGGCACCTGTCTCCCATGTGGGTTGACTGTCCTCAAGTACAGCAGCAGTTTCAGGGAGCCCCAGCAGGGAAAAGCTGTCATGTGGCATGGCCAAAGCTCTAGGATGGACGGGGGTGCTGACCCAGCCTTGGGAGTCTGCCTTGCATGTGGGTACACTGCCTCCCAGCTCAGCAACAGTCATTGTATGACCCAGCAGGGACCCTGTCCCTTGCAAGAGAGAAAAGCTGTAAGGCAGCATGGCCAAAGCTCTAAGATGGCTGGAGGTGCTGCCGCTGGGCTTGGGCGCTTGTCTCCCATGTGGATTGGCCATCCCCAAGTCCAGAAACAGTCCCAGGGACCCCTGGCAGTGTCCCAATAATTTCCCAGAAGGAAGAACTGTAACGCAGCCCGGCCAGATGTCTAGGAAGGCCAGGGGTGCTGCCCCTGGCCTTGGGTGTCTGCCTCACACACGCAATACGCTAGGTTTCCTGCCCCTCGCTGGAGGGAAAAACTCTAAACGTGGCTTTGCCAGAGATCCAGGATGGCTGGCGATGCTGCAACGGGCAATGGACCAAATAGCCCCAACCACCAAAATCCATTCTCTGGTGGTTTAGGACTTCTTTCAGCTTCCCAGGGGTGGACAAATTGGTCCAGACCCTCAATGTTGACCCCCAGGGAAGTAGAACGGATGTGCCCCTCTGTGGGGGGATTCCTGAGAGGGCTGGTCCCTAGGGAATGGGCCAGCCCCCGATGTCACCAAGTGAACCACTAACAATATAGTGCAATGTTGGGTTGCCTTCCTTGGGGGCAAATGGGTGCAAAGCAGCACCCATTTGCACCCAAATAAGGCAAACAGTGAGCCACTTTTGCTTGGTGGGGGTGGGGGCCTGCTTGGCTTGAAGCGGGGGTTGGGCACCCCCAAAATCAATTCCCTGGTGGTCTAGTGGTCCTTTCTGCTTTTCCAGGGTAGCAACATGGGACCAGACCCTCACTTTGACCCCCCTGTGTAGCAGAAAGGACCTGCCCCCTGAGGTGGTACTGGTCCAAATACATGGGTCTGTCCCCCTGAATCCCCGAAGGTCTGCCCAAAATATATATTTTTTTAACATTTCTTTTTGCCTTCCTTTCGAGCAGATGGGTGCAAAACAGCCCCTGTTTGCCCCCAAAGAAGGCAACACATTGTGCTCCCTTTCTTTCATTATTTTGGGGGGCACCCCCAAAATCAATTCCTTGTTTGTTCAGTGGGGATTGCTGGTCGAGGGTCGAACGATCCTCGACCAGCAATCTGCTTGTGTGAGGGCCCGTTCGAAAGGCGAGTCCTCACTTGTCAAAATCTGGCAGGAAATGCCCTTGCAGGATGCAAATGGCTTCAGCATGTACATTTCATTTCCTGACGATGTTGGCACATGCTACATGCTCTAAACTCATCATGGCATCCCCGACCCCTACACATGGAAGGGAAAGTCTTCCCCTTTACTCCCTGCATTTCAGAGGGTTCGAGAGAGCTGCAGGGGGGGGCGAACCACCCATCCCAAAGATAAGCACTGCCGAGGACGAGGTATCTGATCCCGAGCACTGGAAACATTGTGCGGAAGATTAGATACCTTGTCCTCCGCAGTTAATTGGTTAAAGCATAAAATGCAAAATTAACATGTTCTACAAATGCAACATTAATTCTTATTCTGCCATTTCTATAGGCTATTAATCATTGAGCTCCTAAAGAACTCTATACATTAAACAATATTATTTGAGGTTTCCTTTCTCGTGACCATCAAAATACCATCCCACAAACATGACATAATTTCATAATCGGCACAAAATGCATCATTTTAATTGGTTGGCACTCTGCATGATGAAATTGATAAAAAAGCTCTATCCTAATTGGACGATGACCTTTGAAGCAGCTTGGGCTGTAACATCTCACCGATACGGATACCAATCATGTAGAGAGTATAAATCAGCAAGGTCAAAACCTTGGTGACACCCATGGAAAACTGCATTCCCTTCCCCATAATTGGGCATTTTGACTTCCCGCACCTTGCAACTACTCACTTTACGACTCTGATATCGATACTTGCTACCAACTCTAGATGCAACCATCTAATTATCTTCTGCTAGTGAATAACTGCATGAAAAACATGCCTGAGGCCTGGCTTCTGGAAAATCATTTCTTCTATTTACTCGTTCTACCTAGGAACTTGTATCACTGCATCGAGTCCGTGCTTTCAGTGGGGGAGCTGTCCTCACAACCAGGTTCTTCATTCTGACAATTCTGCTGTCTGGGTCTTTTCGTGTATCTGTTTCCTTTCCAATCATTGTATATTTATTCGACTATGGTTTGGGAAGGCACATGCTGTCTCGAATATAGATTCAGTCCCTGAGAACTTCCGTCCTCGCAACAATTAACAGGAAACTGTTCAGCATCCTTTTCAATCCTGAGCCTGGCTACTTTGAGCTTTCTGCCCACCAGCAGAAATAAAATCAAATCAAATGACCATAGCTCAGAAATGCAGCCTAACACACTAAAATGGCAACATCTACTACCTTTAAGAATGGCCTATTCTAGCATGGCATATCTCTGTGATCATCTATGCACACTCCCCATGATTCACTGATTCATACATACAAGCTGCCATGAAGCATGGCCACATGTCCCTCAGGAAAATGTCAATTACCACTATGACCCACAGAGTATTTACTCTAATCCTGTCACACCCATAACACAGACCCTGGAACATGGCGATGATGTGCAAAACAGATAGTGAAATGCACTATAACTCACTAAGACACACATACAAGACCAATGAGTCACATTTACAACTACATGTTACAATAATAATGAAACCAATGAAACACCTGGCATTATGAATACACAAATGAGGAATGCATTAAACACAATATAAAAACATAATGAACAGATGTACAAAAATAAATGTCCAAATTTGAAAGGGAACCAAAGCCTACCTGTCTCATTGAATATTAAAACCACACAAAACTATGTACAAGAGTCAACAGTCCATTTCATCGTCTGTTGCAGCCAATGCCTGGGCCAAGGCCAAATTTCCCTCCAGTGTGGACTCCTGCATTTGGGCTTCCCAGGCTATCTGGATAATCTCCACGGCCTCCCTCCACCTCATCTAAATGTCTTTGGCAGTCCTGCAAGACTCCTCCACAATGGTAGCCGGAGTATGGGCCATGCTTGCCACTGTTCCGTAAGATTAAGGAGTGACTTGCAGGGTGACTTGCAGACAAGCACTGAAAACCCCACAATGAATGCACTCCTGAGAAAGCGGTCCGTTGTTCATTGTCCAATCCGATCCCAAGCTGGAATAACCAGTGATCAGAGTAAGGATAGGGTAATCCTGCCGGGGAAGAAAACTGAGCACCTAATCTGTGCTCTGTGTTTCCTTGATAATTCCCTGCAGCGACTTGTGTTGAGTCCTTGTTTGGCTTGAGAAGTCAGTCTCACCAGAGACTGTTCCAGGAGCTGCAGATTTATCCTGCCTGGGTCTATCATAGTGGTAGTGGCACGTGTAAGATACCTCTGGTAATTCTGTGTTGAGAGCGTCAAACACTGACCTCAAAGAAGGAGATCGGATCGGGAATGGAAGCAAGGAGCACTCCATTCACTGTAGATGTACTTGTGAACAGAGTTTGCTCCCAACGAGGCTTCCCAAGTAAGAGGAGGGTGAGCAACGTTGGTCCGTGCAGGAAGAGCAGTTGGTATAATTTGCTCTGTAGGGGCGGCGCAGAGAAGAGAACAGCGAGAGGTGCTGTGGACTTCCACACCGACAGGGTAAGAAGGAGGAACAAGTTGCGGTACAATGGGGAAATGAGGAACAAGTGGCGCTTCACTGGTTCCAGTTTATGTGAGGAACAGATTGCATTCCCTTCATCTTCAGGGCAATAGAAAGATAAGGAAACAAAGAAACGAAACAACAGGAGGCAGGAATGGAAAACAGAGCAGAGAGAAAACAAGGGATACTAGAAAAGCAGGCTTGAATACCTACGGACTGCGTAGAGTCAGAAAGAAGCAATGCACCGGGCTGCGAGCTTCAGGTTGCTTTATCAAGGTCTGAGCGAGAAATAAGTCACCATCTTGAAAATAGCTAAACCACTGTAGTAGATTCAGCTTTGTGAAGCATAACAGATCAATTTTAGGAGGGGAGCATAACAGATCGATTTTTGGAAGGGGTTGAATGTTCCTGGTGTGCATGCTCTTCCATCTGTGCTACAATGACCCACCTTTCTCACCACATTTCTCTTACTGCCAGATCCTGCCGCTTTCAGCTTTATAACATCCGTAAAATTTGACGCTTCCTAACCTTTCATGCTACTAAATTCTTACTTAATCACCTCCCTCATCTTCTCCAGACTCTTCTACTGTTCCACTCTTTTCTCTGGACTCCCTTCCACTCACCTCTCCCCCCTCAAGTCTGTCTACCACTCTGCCATCTGCTCCCTCTGCCTTCTCTCACCTCACGACTCCTTCTCCTCTTCTCTTATCTCACTAGGTTGTCTCTCATTTCACTCCCAGCTTAAATTTAAGTTCCTCTGTCTAGTCTTCAAATTCCTTTAGGGTCTTGCCTCTCCCTACCTATCCTCCTTTCTCACTTTCTATACTCCTTCTCGTTCACTCCACTCTGCAGATCTTTTCCTTCTCTCTCCTCCTCCTCCACCCTGTGCCCCTTCTCGCTTCCGCTCCTTCCAACTTCTCGCTCCTTTCCACTGGAACCGCCTCCCTCTTCCCATCTGCTCTATTCCCTCCCTCCTCTGCACTTCTCTAAAATCTTATCTCTTCCATTCAACCCCTAATACCTTTCTGCTTCCTCTCTTACTTCTGATTCTACCTCTACCCACACCTCCTACTCCCTCTCTCATTTTGGTCCCTCTCCAATCACGCTTAACCTCATCAATGATGTAAATTGTTCCTTGTACTGTTTTCTGGTTTTGATTCAATTGTTATGTAATGCTTGTTGTAATTTGCTTGTTCCTCTTGTAAAGCGCTTTGGCATAAAGTGCTATATAAATTATAATAAATACAAATAAATACAAATGATGGGGAGCGAGATATGGCAATGCTGGCCTCTGCCTCAGCTCTGGCCCTGACCATTGCGGCATTATGTGCAGCAGCCCAAGCTGCATGCCTCTCTTACCCCAGCTTCTGCAGCCTCATGAGCTCCACCTGAGCGGCCACCAGGGTTTGCACCTCATTTCTTGACTAGTGCCTTGCATGTGTAATATCCCTGTAATATTGCCCCCTCCATGTTACCTTGCTGTAATCTTCCTGCTTTCTTTTGCACAGAAAAATGGCTGCAGAGGAAGGAACCCATGTCAGCACTGTTCTTGACCACCAGCACCTGTTTTCTGCTGGGTACCATGGCAGGCCTGGAGGCCATCTCATGTTCCTCAGTATGGACTTGCTTCTCCACTGGGTACAAAATTACATCTAAGTTGTCTGATGGCAGCACAGCTACATCTGAGCCTGATCTGATGTCATAAATGGAGGCCCCACTTGAGATGATCTTGGCATGGAGGTGGATGGGGGGACCATTGAGGTGGCCTGTTGCTCTTGAGTGGCTTGCACTACATAACAGAAAGAAGCTTGCTGACACAATCCACTTGCCAACAGTGGAAACACTGTGTCATGGATGGTATCTTAAACCGAAGGACCCAGCAGTTATGTGAGTGGAGGCTTCAGAGAAGGTACATAGTACTGCAGCAGATGAGCCCAGGGCAGGAGGACATGCTGTCTCCTCCATGGTGTCCTGCACATCTTCCTGTCTCTAGCCTAGTCATGCAGACTAAGCATCCTCTTGTGATCTTCCACCTGACATCAATGACATACGCTCAGTATCCTCCACCTTCCACTCTACAGCCAGACCTGAATCCCCAACTGAGATCTTAATGGACCATGGCTCCTGTGTCCCAGCATGCACTTCTCTGTCCACCTGCCGCTGAGGTGCCACCACAAAGATCTCACCCAGGTCATCTTCCACAACAGCAGTGTCATTTGAGGACACTACTCCAAATTGCACATGCTCCTCCATGAATGCCTGGGTCTAAGATGCCATCTGGAGGTCTTGCCCCTGGAATGCAGCACTTCCTCAGCTTTTTTCTATTCAGCTGCTTGAGACCCTGGAAAAGAAGGACCAGAGGACATGTGCAGGTGTACATATATCATGTTGCAAGCTACTAAGCCGCTATAATAATTCACTTGCTAACTCTATCCAACACATACACATAGCACTCCATTGCAAACTGGGCAAGAGTAATGTATCACAAGTCAATGGGTAATGCCAAAAGACATTATAAGCCCTACCCAATGCAACAGGAAACATTAATATATGGCCATGTAGCTATTAACCCACTTGTCTGACAATATCTTGGGACTGATGCATGTCCCTAATGTTTGTATGCTGGCATCCTAAAGCAACGGGCCCATTGCCATATGGGCCCTTGACCTCAAAATTACTGCGTGATGTATGTCCCTCTTGCTATGAGCATCCCGGACAGTCCTGGATAAAGGTATGCTATAGATGTGTTAATCTCAATAGTCTGTGTCAGATATCACACTTGTGGACCATCCAAGACAAATGCACCAATGTCACTGTTTATGCAGACACCCTGAAAAAACATTATTGCTACGTCTGTTAATTAGCAATGGCATGCCCACAGATATGGAGATTGAAATGTCTCCTGGACATTGGATTGTAAAACAAATTTTGTCCATCCATGCATTTAATATACCCCAGTCACGTTTATCCCTCACACTAACTCCATGGACACCACCCCTAATGCATAATGCTGCACCCCATAGGTGTGTTGTTAGCAGAGGTTGAGAGGAGATATCCTTCAACACTAAAGCTGTGTGAGCATCACACCACACCACATTATGTGTACATAACAGAATAAATGTAAATGCACAAAGGCGTTCCCACAGTTACATGGACACATATCTAGCCCTGAGAATGTTCTTCCAATACTTGACAAGTTGGCCAAATGGCCTATTGTACCTTATTATTATTGTGGTATGCCAAGAGGCCACCACACAAGCAACATGTTTGTCTGCCCTTAGTTAGTGGTAGACATACTTTTGCACTCATCCATTGCATTGACAGCAACTTGGTTCTGAGGCTGAATTTACCTTAACAAGGAACCAAAGCTGTAGTGGTGTGACACGATGGTGGTCACTAGAATGCACCTCCACTGTGGCTGTTGCCTCAATGGCCACCTTTGCCTTCTTCTGGCTGTGGATACCTATGTCATTCAAATGCTTCTTGATGTTGTTGACAGTATGGACTGACACCAACTCCGTGTGGATGGCAGCCATGATGTCCTCCCATATCCGAAAACAGGCTGTTAGGCAGAATTATATGCAGTACCCTTTGGGAACACCACACACAATTAAAACTAAAAGTGAAAGTACAAATTCACCTTTGGTACAAGCCTGTACAACACAATAAAGTGCTAGCGATGGCTGAGCAGCCAGACTTATCTCAAGAGCAAGTGAGCAGTATCAATAGTTACACAAAGGACAGCAATTACTATGATTCAAATAAACACTGACTCAAGGTTTCTGAGTAAAAGAATATATATTTATTTACACATCAGTTGTAAAACATTTCACTAAAGTAAAGCAGTTGAAAAATCACACTCTTAATACACCACACCACTCCCAATAGATTCTGGACAAGTTAAGCTAAATATGAAGTTTGAGCAAAATGGCACTCCAATAATTTAGAAAGGAGGGAAAGACAAAGTTAGACAAACATTGAGCAGCACCAACAGGAAAGTAAGCAGGGCAATCTAGAAAAAGGAACTACAGTGAGGGAATCAATTCAAAAGGATTTAGGGACAACGTCAATATGACAAAAGAGTTCCGGACGGAGTTGGTCAGCAGAAAAGTTAGTTTAAAGAATAGAGAAAGACAAGCCCTCGGATTGGCGAAAGGTTTCATGCACTTTCACCGCGGCTGGACAAAATGAACAACCGGATTTGAACAGTACCTTAAAATGGAGAAGCAGCTGTAGCTGTGGTGGACGTTCCTGGCAGGTCCTGCAGGCTCACAGTTCCTGAAGTGACTGTCGGACTGACATGAAGTAGGAAGACTGGAGGGTTCTGCACTGCCCAGGAAGAAACCAGCAGCAGAGCCAGAGCAACAAATAAAAGGTGCGCTCCTTAAAACCCAAGGAGGGTCCGACTTTCCTGGCTATCCATTCACTGTAGCTCTGTACAGCAAATTTGACCAGAGGACGGAGACCTGGCTTGCAGTTTGGCTTAACTGGTTGGTTTCACCAGCTCAAAGGAAGAAGATTCCTGGTAGATCTTCTCTGTCGTTGGAGTCTGAAGATTCGGACCTGCACCAGGGCTTCACCGGGTGGTTCAGTCGTGTTAGGTGTCCTCTTCTGTCATCTCCTCTTCGGTTCTCTTGTTCCAGTGGCAACTCTGCCTTTCCAGACTGCTTTTTTTTGCAGTTTTCCCCCATTAGCCCAGCCTGGCTGTCAATCACATGGCAGGGTGGCTGTCCTGGCGGGACAGTCACCTAGCCAATCAAACAGGAGTGTGACTTGGGTTACCAAGGGAACCCATGGCAGCTGTCCTAAAACCCCTCCCTCACATCCTGCCTACCCAGACTTTCGGGCGCCTAAGGAGGGCTTCTGTGCAGAAGCCCGCAAAAGGACGGCGAACAAAGGAACCAAACCTGGTTTGGCACGCAGAGAAAAACATGAGAAAGACTTACAAAAAGAAATGGTGAATAAACCCAGCCGGAACCAAATTAAAACAAATATGGTCCAGCGAGTTTAAGTTTGAGGCTACCAAGATAGCCTAAAACAATACCAGGGCTATTTACAATTACCACATTAGGAAAAATAGGGTAGTTACCACTGCCATTAGCCAAGAAAAGGGAGTGAAACAATGCTCCAAGAGAAACAGACAGAAAAGGGATAAGTATTAACCCTTTCCAGTACTCTATGTAAGATAGTGTGTACTGGGTCTGCGGATTAAAAGAGACTAATGAAGTCAATGGCAACTTTACATGTTCTGGGAGACAGTAGTCAGTCCCAGAAAATGGTGTCTGAGTTGAGAAGTATAAAAGATAACAATGTGTCACTGCACTGAAGGTGCTGTGTAACACACAGTAAAAAGATGATGCCTGTGGAGTAGGTGAGGCTCCACAGGCTATGAACACAAAAAATGTTAAACACACAGCAAAACACATGTAAGAGTGGGAAAAAAAGGCTCACACTCTTATCAGGTGAACAAAAAAAAATCCTAGAAATCCAGCAAAGCTGCTGAGGGACCCAGTAAGTAAGGGAAATTAGCCATTCTGGAGAATTCTCCCTAACACTCGCCCTCCACCCCCAGACTAATGGACAGGGGGATTTAATCCACTCCTGGATGAATCTCTACCTCTAGTCGGTTAAAAACATTCTAGAGAGACCATCAGCATTTTGGTGGTGACATCCTGCTCTGTGCTCAATGGTGGAATCTAACCATTGCAGGCAGATGGACTATCTCAGAATTGTTGGGTTCTCCCCTTTCATTTGCATTAACCATCTCAAGGGTTGGTGGTCTGTCTGAATCTCAAAAGTGGATCCATACAAGTATGGTCTAAACTTCTTCAGAGACCACACAATGGCAAAATACTCATGCTTTATAGTTGCCCATTTTGTTTCTGTTTCCTTCAGTTTCCTACCGATGAAGCAAATGGGGTGCTCCCTACCTTTCTCATTCAGTTGACTAAGGACTGCACCTATACTTGTATTGGATGCATATGTCTGCACAATGAAGGGTTGGTGATAATTAGGAGCTCTTAGGACTGTAGCTTGACAAAGGGCTTCCTTCAGGTTTTCAAAGGCTTGAGTGCACTCTTCATTCCATCTAACCTTTTTAGGGAACTTTGGAGAGGAGATCACATTCAAAGGAGAAGCTATGGTCCCATAGTTCTCTATGAAATTCCTGTAGTACCCAGTGAGACCTTGGAAAACTCTCCATTGGGTTTGAGTGGTAGGGGTGGTTCAGTTTTGCACAGCTTGTACTTAGCTAGGCAATGGCCTTATTTCACCTCTTCGTACCTCATGACCAAGGTAGACCACTTTGCTCTTACCAATTTGACATTTGCTTGCCTTTATGGTCAGATGGGCCAGCTCAAGAGCCTGCAAAACATATCTTAAGTGATCAATATGTTTTTCCAGGTAGGGCTGAACACTGCAATGTCATCCAATTATGCCATGCAGAAGTCCTCCATCCCATTCAGAACTTGATTGACCATCCTTTGGAATGTAGCAGGTGCATTCTTTAATCCAAAAAGCATAACCTTAAATTTGTAGAGGCCTGCTGGGGTTGAAAATGCAGTGTTCTCCTTAGCATGGTCTGTCAGGGCTATTTTCCAATAGCCTGAGGTTAGGTCAAATGTACTGAGGTACTTGACTGAACCAAGTCTATCCACCAGTTCATCTGTCCTTGTCAAAGGATGGGCATCAGTCTTAGTGACTGCATTTACAGATCTATAGTCCACACATATTCTCAACTCCTTGAATCCTGCCTTTGGTACAAGAACAACTGGACTAGACCATGGACTTGTAGAGGGCTCTATAACCCCGAGATCAAGCATATTGTTGATTTTCCCCTTTGATGTGGGATCTCACATTTTCTGACATTCTGTAACCTGTGCTTTTCACAGGTAGGCAGTAGTCACCAGTGACAATCTCATGCTGGCCCCAAGGGGTCAGGCCTGGTGAAAGTGACACCAGGGAGGGAAACTGGTTTAACAGAATGTTGCACTCCTCCTGTTGTTCAGATGTCAGTTGAGAAGAGAGATTGGCTCCTTCTATTTTCTCATCCAAAGGTTGGCCTCTGAGGAGGTTAGGTAGAGGCTCACTCTCCTCCTCCTCTTGAGCTGAAGCTAGAAGCAAAGCTCCTACCTCTTGTCTCAAGACATATGCCTTCAAGTGGTTAATGTGAAAGACTCTGAGAGCCTCCTTAGGTCTGCCAAAGTTCACCAAGTAGTTCACCTCTCCCAGGTTGCCCACAACCTTGAAAGGTCCTATCCATTTGTCCTGCAAGGCCCTCAGCCTTGTTGGCAACATAATACACCTGGTCTGGAGTAATCTCAACCATGCTGGCCTTCTGGTCATGCCAATGTTTGACCGGAGACTGACCTGCTTTTAAGTTATCACTAGCTTCTGCCATCATGTGTGACATTCTCCTCTAGGTGACCTATCACATCACCAGTCACTCTGACTGGCTTGGGGGAAGGAGCACTCTCCAACCCCTCCTTAATCAGAGCCAATAGACTTCTGAATGGACGGACATAGAGAAGTTCAACAGGACTGTAACCAACTCCTTTCTGAGGGACTTCTCTATGAGCAAAGAGAAGGCATGGCAGTAGAAGGTCCTACTTTCTTTTAAGGGGTTAGTCTAAAGCACCTATCAGGCTCTTCATAGTACGATTAAACCTCTCTACCAGTCCATTTGTCTGTGGATGGTAGGCTGTAGAGAACTTGTAAGTGACACCACAGTTTTTCCACATGGCTTGCATGTAGTGGGGCATAAAATTGGATCCCTGTCGGATATCACTTCCTTAGGAAAACTCTACTCTGGTAAAAATACCAAGTAGAGCCTTAGCCACAGCCTGAGCCATAACAGTCCTCATGGGTATTTCTTCTGGGTATCTTGTAGCATGTGTTAGATGGGAAATCATATCGTGCCTTCTTTATTGTATATATTGGCCTAAGCCCAGTCGCTCGATTTAGATCGATTTAGTCGCCATTTTTAGGTTCATCCGCCATTTTGATTCTCACTCCAAAGTCACCCTGTGTTCTAAAATGGTGGACAGTGTTCTTCTGTTTGTAACATGGCCGTCTTGACCCCTAAGTGTAGGTTAATGCCTAAACTGCCCGTAGGCCAAATGTTAGGGTCATGTAATGAGACCTTGTTCTTCGTTGACCTGTAGATCAAGGATTACCTGTGCCATCGATACTAAACTGCGAACATATATTAAGCACAATGCTGTTCAAATGCTGAATGTGAACACTTGTTTAACTATATTGTATAGAATATGTACGAAGGCTTAATGTTGAATCCAAAGACACACGGCTGCTATTGTAACCTATTGGAGTATGTATTAATAATAATCCATATGCCTATAGTTGAATAAATTAGAAACAAACTTGGCATGAACCCCTAGCCCGAGAAATGGTTAACCTGCAAATGGGCTGGACATCATGTTAAGAATTGTATAAAAGCACGAACATTCTAATGTACAGTCCCACTCACTACTAACACCGAACAGGGCCGGTAGTCGCTGTGATGTACTGAGGACCTGATAGCTATCTGATACTTTGTCCTTTGAAAACTGTTCAGTTATAGAATTAAGATCTGTGTATCTTTGTAAACCCGCGTTTGGTGTATTTCCTTTTGGGGTACTCAGCCTCGATATTCTCTTTTTGCTTTTACACATGGTCTACTACAACCAGGATAAACCTGTTCCCCGAAGATGTGGGAGTGTCAAGGGGACCAACAATGTTGATGCGCACCCTCTCAAAAGGAGCTCCCATGATTGGGAGAGGCACCAGTGGTGCCACATTCTTGGCTCCACTCTTGCAAGTGGTTTGGCAGCTCCTACAGAATTTGGCAACTTCTGCACCCATTTTAGGCCAGTAGAAGTATAAGGAGAGCCTTTCCTTGGTCTTTTTGAAACTCAAGTGACCAGCCAAAGGTATCTCTTTGGTCAACTGTAGGAACTGGAGTCTGTTGGCAAGGGGCACTACAATTCTTTTGCAGTCTCCAGGGATAGACTCAGTTGGTTCACTGTAGAAGAAGCCATCTTCTCAGCTTAACCTATGCTTTCCAACTTATTGCCCATCAAGTTGGTTAGCAGCCTGTTGTCGAAGACCCTCGAGAGTAGGACACTCTCTTTGTCCTCTGCTGAAGTCTGCCTTGTTGGGTCCACCTTCTGCTAGTAAAGACTGCAGCTCAGGATGGTCAACAGGGTCAATATCACCAACCAAAAAAGTGTCTTCTTCGAGATCCGATGTTACGCTCACCTGGTATCCACGGGGACGCCACCCAGCTGCCGGAACCCTGGTGCCCTTCTCGGTCACTCCCGGGTATTATCAGCGGGGAGTTCTTTCTGGAAAACAGGTGGGCAATGTTCAAGATTGAGCAACCAGGGAAATAACCACCCAACACCCGGTATGCCCGCAGCGCCTCCCCGGCCTTTCCTCCCCGGCCATTTCCACTTCCCCATTCCCATTGAGTCCTATGGGACTGGGAATGGGGATTTTTCCGAATTCCGCCTCCGGAATTCCCAGGTCACCGGGATCGTGATGCCCCGGTAATTCCGGGAATCATGGAGGTGGAATGGTAACACGAGTCCAGCGGTAACCGGCCTGAATTTCAGGCACAGTTACCGCCGGACTCGTAATGAGGCCATATGTGTTGTCAACTGTCTCTATTTATCCTTTAAAAATGACATCAGAAAGGGGTGTATGGGCCGGTTTAGCTAAGCTTGTGCCTTTGAGGTGGGATAGGGTCAACACTTCATCTCTGCCTTGCATTTGGGGTGATTGGATCAAGGCAGGCTGATGTCACATTTTATGATTTGCTTTACAGTCCTCAGAGACCTCCCTTTAGCCACTTGTTTCAAAATCGGATTTTACACTAAACACACATTTCTACATTAGTCCCTTTTATACAAATTACACACAAAGATGCCATATTTTATGTAGCATCTTTTCATCAAAATCTCGCAGCTGTAGGATCTTGTTTTAACTTTCTACAGAATTTTCTCCTATTCGCTATGAACATAAATTCCAAATTTTAAGCAACTTTCCCCAAATGTGTGTGTTTAACATGGGAATGTGTGTATAAAGTTTCACAATTCTAGCAGAAATACAGACCCCATAAACCCACATTTCTTGCCATTTCTGTTCAGAATAAGCTACACGGTTGTACTAAGTTTTCAAAGGTAGTGATACAATTTAGGTTAATTAATCTGCCATTTTCAGATTTTGTACCCCTTTTCATAATACGTTATACACCTTTTAAAAATGTCCATTACATATCCTGTTAACACATAGACTCAGTTGGTTCACTGTAGAAGAAGCCATCTTCCCAGCTTAACCTATGCTTTCCAACTTATTGCCCATCAAGTTGGTTAGCAGCCTGTTGTCGAAGACCCTCGAGAGTAGGACACTCTCTTTGTCCTCTGCTGAAGTCTGCCTTGTTGGGTCCACCTTCTGCTAGTAAAGACTGCAGCTCAGGATGGTCAACAGGGTCAATATCACCAACCAAAACAGTGTCTTCTTCGAGATCCGATGTTACGCTCACCTGGTATCCACGGGGACGCCACCCAGCTGCCGGAACCCTGGTACCCTTCTTGGTCACTCCTGGGTATTATCAGCGGGGAGTTCTTTCTGGAAAACAGGTGGGCAATGTTCAAGATTGAGCAACCAGGGAAATAACCACCCAACACCCGGTATGCCCGCAGCGCCTCCCCGGCCTTTCCTCACCTTGTTTTGGGCTTTGGCGAGCTCTCCGTTCTGCCTTCTTGGCAGGGGCACATTGTCCTCTGTGGGCGATTGCAATCAAGTTACTTCATTGATGCTGCCCCTTTGAGTTTCTCAGGTAGGTCTTATTACTGTTATTCTGTAAGCCTTTCTTTGAACTACTAATGATGTCTTTTCTCTCCCAGTAGGTGCGCAAGAGTCTTGTGTGGGCCGTTGACTGGATTTGGGCTCACCGGCAAGTGATGGTGTTTTGGGAGCGCCTCGATGCGGTAAGTGGGCGCTATACTTAGCGCTATGGTGCCGTGCTTCTGCTAACCTGTTGTCTTTTATTCCCGTTGGCCGCTGCGTTCATCGAAGCAAGAGGCTCCTAAGCGGTGCTGGTCGATGTGCGATTTCAGATGTAAGTTGCCGGCTCTGATGTAAATGTCTAATGTCTCTTTTCTCCCTTTTTGCAGGTTCGAAAATCCAAGAAGCTTGCTGTTCCTTGGGTGCTGATTGCAGTCTGCGGTGGAATCTCAGGTAAGCTGCTGAAAATAACGATGTCCCTTTGTTTTGCAGGTGCAGGCTTTTCGAGGTTCGAAGATGCTGCAGAACACGATGAGCGTCACGTTGCTGGAATGCAAAGTAACGCGAAGCGTGTACTGGAGTTCGGGTGGTTTATATAGCCTGCAGGCATCCCAGGTATCACTGGGCCTACCACACCCAAAATGCTAGACTGCATGGTTTAGTTTAGTTTGCACAATGCCCTTATGGGCCCTGATTACTGCTCTAGCATATGAGCCTGGCACCAAAGGCGCCAGGACTGACTCAAAGAGAGTCTGGGGGCAAATGTCAAGTCCCTTGAGGGCCTGATGGGGGTAGAAGTAGCCCTCCTGGCCTGGCTATCCAAGCTTAGGGCAGGGATTGTGACATCCGACTCTTCAGAAATTGTATCAACCACACATGGTTGTACCTCGCACTCTGCCTCAGCAGATGGAGGAGTCACAGGTGCGACCTTGGACAATCTTGGGGATGTCCGTGTTGGTAGCACAGGGGTGCTGTCTGACTTTTTCCTTGAGGTTTTGGGTTTCCCCTTTGCCTCTTTCTTTCCAGAAATAGCAATGAGCAACTCCTTTGGAGTGGGAGTGGTAGTTTCCTTTATAAACTCCTCTGGAGAGCCTCTTAAGGTCCACTCCCTTGCAGGCCTTGTGAGCTCCAGTCTCCTCTTACTGGGAGGCCTGGGGGTACTGGACACAACTCCAAGAGGGCTGTGTTAAGGATTTCAGGCGATACACTCTGCTCTCGGCCTAGTGTGAAGCACGATGGAAAAACTTATTTGATATATAGATTCAATTATTTGAAAGATGTACAACTCGTATCACACCCCTTACTTTAAAAATACCCCGGGTCACGCTGGACCAGGAATCAGGCTGGTTTGTAAAAGGTATTATTTATTATCCTAAATTTAAGTTCAAAATCACAATATATATATTAATAGGTAAACAACAATCACCAATGGGGTGACTGTCATGATCTCTGCTTCCAAAAGGTCAGGGTTTTCCCAACTCCCTTGGAAGCAGATCCATAACCCAGGTTCCGAATGCCAACCAGTCCCAATTGGGACCTTTTGGACCCAGTCCTGGCGCCAGTGGCACCAGGCTCATAAATATGCCCAGTCCCAGCGCTGGAAGCGCCGGGCTCATAATGCTTGGGTGGACTTACCTGCAGCAGACCATGCTGCTTACTTGCCTGCCAGTTGAGCCTCTGATCCTCTTCTGTTTGGAACTACTTTTCCTGTTGAGTGGGGCAGGAGCCACTCCCTAGATTCAGAACACTGGAACTCTTCTGGAAAGCAGGAACTCTTTTCTTACCTAGGCGTGGCTGTGGAAGGAGACACCTAAGCACTACAGGAGGCTATTTAAACCACACCCGATGGATGAATCTTGCTTTGCGTTATTCTGCATCCTCTGCAGCAGAACGCTCATCGTGTCTTCTGCATCTGATCCTGGGCCTAAGGAAAAAGGCTTACCATCCTGAATCCAGTCTTCAGCAACACCTATAAAGACAAGAAAGAACAGGTTAGCATTACGGTCTTCAGTGACAGCTCTTCACTTACCTGGTCCATCGGCTTTCACCAACGCCTCGCGCTGCATTCCGGCATCTGAAAGACAAAGGCTTACCTACTCTTCGTGCGCTCCGGAGGTCTTCACACTGCATTCCGGCATCTGAAAGACAAAAGCTTACCAACTCTTTGCACGCTCCGGAGGCCTTCGGCGCTGCATCCCGCATCTGAAAGACAAAACAAGGTGCGTTTAAAGACATTGGGGAACTTTAATACTCACGTGCCATTACTCCTTTCCACATCTAACCCAGTGGGTATTCCGGCACCCTGCAGCCGCTCCGAACTTGTACCTGCAAAATAAAAAGACAGTTAGAGCGCATCGTGAAGCAGGCAACAAGCGCTTACTTACGTGCTTCCAGGCGCTTCTATTCATCACACGGGCTCCATCTTCAACTCACTTCAGCCCGTCATCCGCCATCGCCGGAACCCTGCAAAACAAGAAACATCATTACTAAAGACTTTAAAGACATTAGAATTACTCGAAACTTACCGTTTGTGCAGTAAACGACGGACAGCAGTCCTCTGAAGTCAAGAGGCCTGCTCCCCTTATCCAGTGAAGAAACTGGTTACAGCACCCTGCCCCGAGGCAGATGGAGAGCACGGCGTTCACTTACCTAAGGTGAGAGTGTTAACCTTTGGGGTTCTACAGGAGAAGAGAAAGGGAAGAAGAGAGAGACATTCAATAACCCAGTTCCTTAATCCCATATTTTCTATCTGCAGACATCTATCCCTTCGAGTCAGACATACAGTGCACAGAGGTCCAGCCCAAAGAGCCAGCCGTGTGTTACACATCACCTTTGAAGATACGGTATACGCCCAGTCAAGACCGGCGCCTCTACGGGAATCAGGTGAGCGTTAAAGAACGCAAAGCCTACCACAAAACTCCCGTCCAGGCGCTATGGAAACCTCGGATACCGACCAGCTAGCCCAGTTACTTGGGGAACTAAGGGCAGAAGTGCATGCAGCCCGTCAGGAAAAAAACGCTCTAAGAAGGGAACTCATTATTTCCAAGGAGCGAACAGATGATCTCGCTAGACAATTGCTACAGTCACAAGCCGGACAGACCCCGTTACCCGCATCTGGGGGAAATCTTCCTTCTACATCCTCTATGAATCCAGTGCAGATCAACCTACCTGGGAATGTACCTCTGGCTCCGCCCGAATGATTTTCTGGTGACCCAAAGAGGTTTGCAGTATTTATCAATCAGTGCCGGTTGCATTTCTTATGCCGGCCAGCAGCCTTTCCAACTGATCAAGCTAAAGTAGCTTTCGTGCTTTCGTACCTTAGTGGCAATGCGGCAGACTGGTCGATCCCTCTAGTAAATCAAGATGATCCGGTCCTCCATGATTTTCAAGCTTTTCAGCTCAGTATGGAAAAACTGTTCGCAAGACATTCACAGGGGCAGGCCTTGGACAATGAGCTTCTTTCGTTGCGACAAGGTAATCAAGACCTTTTGGCTTATATTGCGTCTTTCAACAGACTGATAGTGGAAACTCAATGGCCTGAGAACAAAAGGATTACGCTGTTTTATAGAGGTCTACGTGGAGAGCTCAAAGATGTGTTAGCCCAAGTAGTGAATCCCTCACAAGATTGTTCGGACTATATAGACTTAGTCGTTCAAATAGATCACAGACTGCAGAACAGGAAGGCCGATCGTTCCAAGTTTGATGCTCGAGTATTTTCCAAACTGCCAACTCCTTCCAAAGGAGTAGACTCCGGGGAACCCATGCAAATAGGGGGTCTGAAAGGTCCTCTAACACAAAAGGAGCGGGAAAGGAGAAAACAGTTGCAATTATGCCTCTATTGCGGAAACTCAGGGCACTTTCTTCGAGACTGTCTGGTGAAACCTGCCAAGAAGGCAGTAGGAGCTGCAGTTACCAAAGTTACAAACTCTGAGCAGGGAAACGACCTCGCCCGACAAGAATAGAGGTCCTCTTGCCGAGCGTGAAAACCAGTTCCGTGACCTTGCATTTCGTGATACCTATGGTCCTCATTAGCCCTGATAATCCGGATCGATTACATGCAATTGAAGCTTACGTCAACAGCGGTGCCATCGGCAATTATGTGTATCATGAAATGGTTTTGAGGATGAATCTAACTCTTTGTCCCAAGGCTGTAAAGGACGTCATTACTACGGTGGATGGTACGGAGATAGCCTCCGGGCCAGTAACGCATACCACTCAAGAGGTGACGCTAGTAAGTCAAGATGGACACCATGAGAAGATCGTGTTCGATGTGATCAAGGCCCCTCAGTTTCAGATTATTCTAGGAATGCCTTGGTTAGAGAAACACAATCCTCTGATCGATTGGCGAGCAAGAACGGTCCAGTTTCCAGAATGTGTCTCTACTTGTCACACTCCATCTGGTGTTGCACTGGCAGCAATTTCTTCAGAGACTCCCCAGTTACCTCCCGAATACCTAGAATACCAAGATGTTTTCCGGAAGGATCAGGCTAACTCTCTACCTCCTCATAGGTCTTATGACTGCCAGATAGACCTGATACCTGGATCTACTCCTCCTTGTAGTAGAATTTATGCCCTCACCGAGCCTGAGAACCTTCACCTTCGACAATACCTGGATCAATACCTGGCAAATGGGTTTATTCGTCCTTCCAAGTCCCCTGCTTCTTCAGCTTTGTTCTTCGTTCCAAAAAAGGAAGGAGACCTTAGAACTTGTATAGATTATCGCTCCCTGAACCAGATCACCGTTAAGAATAGATATCCGTTACCTTTGATCCCTGAACTCCTGTACCAAGTCAGAAAAGCATGCATATATACAAAGCTGGATCTTAGAGGAGCTTACCACTTGGTACGAGTAAAAGAGGGCGATGAATGGAAGACGGCCTTCCGCACCAAGTATGGGCTATTTGAATATCAGGTCATGCCCTTCGGACTTTGCAATGCCCCGGCCGCCTTTCAATATTTTATGAACGATGTCCTCAGAGAGCTCATAGATGTGTGTGTTGTTGTTTACATTGACGACATCCTCGTTTATTCTTCATCGGAATCTGAACATCGGAAACACGTGAAAATGGTCCTCGAAAGATTGCGTCAACACAAACTTTTCGCTAAGTTGGAAAAATATGTTTTCAACGTGACTGAAGTTGAATTCTTGGGATTCATATTATCACCTGGTGGAGTGCGTATGGATTCAAAGAAGGTCGATGCAGTTCTCAAATGGCCATCACCATCCTCCGTAAAAGGTGTGCAAAGCATGTTAGGCTTCGCTAACCTTTACCGCAGGTTTATCCCCGAATTCTCTCGAATAGTCCAGCCCATCACTGCCTTGTTAAAGAAAAACAAACGTTTTGAATGGTCTACCGAGGCGGAACAAGCTTTCCAGGATTTGAAGACTAAATTTATCTCTGCACCAATCTTAAAACACCCTCGCCCCGAACTCCCCTACATCGTGGAAACTGATGCTTCAAGCCTTGCCATGGGGGCAGTTCTATCACAAAAGGACCCGGTAACCAATCAGTTGCATCCCGTGGCATTTTGGTCCCGCAAATTCTCGCCTCCTGAAATCAATTACACGATTACTGACAAGGAACTTCTGGCTATCAAGTCTGCCTTTAAGGCTTGGCGGCATTATCTGCTGGGGGCCCGACACACCGTTACTGTGATTACGGATCACCGAAACCTGCAATATTTGAAAACCGCAAAAGCCCAATCCTCTAGACAACTCCGTTGGGCATTATTCTTTGCCGAGTTTGACTTCATATTTACCTATCGACCTGGTACAAAGAACGGTAAAGCTGATGCCCTTTCTCGGATGGGAGTGGAAGAACACTTGATCAACCCTAAACCTGTACCAATCATTCCCGAACAAAGAATTCTGGGTGTAATCGCCACAGAATCCATAGAGGAAGTTAAGGATAAAGCCAGGCAACTTGTAACTCCAGCAGACATACAGAATTGGCATCTGCAGGGAAAGGACTTTGCAGTAAAGGACAACTTATTGTATTTCCAAGAACGATTATACCTACCCAGCACAGATTTACAGAAAAAAGTAATCTCTTGTTATCACGATTCTTTAATGGAAGGACATCCCGGTATGGCCAAGACCTCAGAAAAGATCAAGCGCTACTTCTGGTGGCCGTCTTGGAAAAAAGATATCAGAGACTTTATAATGTCCTGTGGAGTATGCGCCCAAAACAAGAGTCAAAAGGAAAGACCAGCAGGCCTATTGACATCCCACCTCGCCCTTGGCATACGCTTTCTATGGACTTCATCACCGATCTACCTCCATGCTCCGGATACAATACGATTCTAGTAATCGTGGACTTATTCTCCAAGATGGCGCATTTCCTTCCGCTCAAAGGCTTGCCAACAGCAGCAACTCTGGCCCGAGAATTTCTCGAAAACATTGTCCGACTGCACGGTTTTCCTTCGGTTCTAATTGCGGATCGAGGTAGTCAATTTATTTCTCATTTTTGGCGAAGTTGCTGTCGGTCGGCTCAAATTGATGTGAGACTATCGACCAGTCACCACCCTCAGACCGACGGACAAACCGAGAGGACCAATCAAACTCTGGAACAGTATTTACGCTGCATGCTGCAACAAACTGAAAAAACTTGGAAAGACATCCTTTGGATAGCCGAATATGCCTACAATAACTCTGTCCATTCGGGAACTGGGAAAACCCCGTTTTTTCTTTTGTGCGGCAGTCACCCTCGAACCTCGGAGTTGGATCCCCTCCAAGATCTTGAAACACCAGCAGTAGACTACCTGCATTCTACAATCACCCAAGCCTTTAAGGAAGCAGTTTCTCACCTTCAAAGGGCTAAAGAACAATACAAGAAAGGAGCAGATCAACATCGGAAGGAAGCCCCTCAATATCAAGTAGGGGATCAAGTCTGGTTATCCACCAAATATCTACCTCTAAAAGGGCCACGCACATTCAACCCAAGATACCTTGGTCCCTATTCCATCACTACCATAGTAAACCCAGTAGCGGTCAAGTTGGACTTGCCCCCGCACATGAAGATACATCCGGTCTTCCACGTCTCTCTATTAAAACCCGTGCAACCTCAAACCCGACTAACTAAATCTCCAAAACCTATCCTAGTTGATGGAGATATTGAGTTTGAAGTCAAAAGCATTCTGGACTCCAAGATCTCCAAATCTAAACTATTTTACCTAATTGACTGGAAAGGCTACGGCCCCCAAGAGAGATCCTGGGAACCTGCTGAATATGTCCACGCTCCTCGCCTAATCAAAAGATTTCACCGAACATTTCCTGACAAGCCAAAACCCCCGGAGAAGCCCGGTTTGGGAGGGGCCTTGAGGGGGGGTACTGTCATGATCTCTGCTTCCAAAAGGTCAGGGTTTTCCCAACTCCCTTGGAAGCAGATCCATAACCCAGGTTCCGAGTGCCAACCAGTCCCAATTGGGACCTTTTGGACCCAGTCCTGGCGCCAGTGGCACCAGGCTCATAAATATGCCCAGTCCCAGCGCTGGAAGCGCCGGGCTCATAATGCTTGGGTGGACTTACCTGCAGCAGACCATGCTGCTTACTTGCCTGCCAGTTGAGCCTCTGATCCTCTTCTGTTTGGAACTACTTTTCCTGTTGGGTGGTGCAGGAGCCACTCCCTAGATTCAGAACACTGGAACTCTTCTGGAAAGCAGGAACTCTTTTCTTACCTAGGCGTGGCTGTGGAAGGAGACACCTAAGCACTACAGCAGGCTATTTAAACCACACCCGATGGATGAATCTTGCTTTGCGTTATTCTGCATCCTCTGCAGCAGAACGCTCATCGTGTCTTCTGCATCTGATCCTGGGCCTAAGGAAAAAGGCTTACCATCCTGAATCCAGTCTTCAGCAACACCTATAAAGACAAGAAAGAACAGGTTAGCATTACGGTCTTCAGTGACAGCTCTTCACTTACCTGGTCCATCGGCTGTCACCAACGCCTCGCGCTGCATTCCGGCATCTGAAAGACAAAGGCTTACCTACTCTTCGTGCGCTCCGGAGGTTTCACACTGCATTCCGGCATCTGAAAGACAAAAGCTTACCAACTCTTCGCACGCTCAGGAGGCCTTCGGCGCTGCATCCCGCATCTGAAAGACAAAACAAGGTGCGTTTAAAGACATTGGGGAACTTTAATACTCACGTGCCATTACTCCTTTCCACATCTAACCCAGTGGGTATTCCGGCACCCTGCAGCCGCTCCGAACTTGAACCTGCAAAATAAAAAGACAGTTAGAGCGCATCGTGAAGCAGGCAACAAGCGCTTACTTACGTGCTTCCAGGCGCTTCTATTCATCACACGGGCTCCATCTTCAACTCACTTCAGCCCGTCATCCGCCATCGCCGGAACCCTGCAAAACAAGAAACATCATTACTAAAGACTTTAAAGACATTAGAATTACTCGAAATTTACCGTTTGTGCAGTAAACGACGGACAGCAGTCCTCTGAAGTCAAGAGGCCTGCTCCCCTTATCCAGTGAAGAAACTGGTTACAGCACCCTGCCCCGAGGCAGATGGAGAGCACGGCGTTCACTTACCTAAGGTGAGAGCGTTAACCTTTGGGGTTCTACAGGAGAAGAGAAAGGGAAGAAGAGAGAGACATTCAATAACCCAGTTCCTTAATCCCATATTTTCTATCTGCAGACATCTTACCCTTCGAATCAGACATACAGTGCACAGAGGTCCAGCCCAAAGAGCCAGCTGTGTGTTACACATCACCTTTGAAGATACGGTATACGCCCAGTCAAGACCGGCGCCTCTACGGGAATCAGGTGAGCGTTACAGTGACAGAACATAGAATAATATCTTTAATACATTAGAAATAAGTAATGAGCAAAACAAATGCAGCACAGAAATAATACTTTTGTGTTGGTTCATATCAGATAGCACTATGCTTAGAGGTTCCCCCTGCAACACCCATCAACCCACAATAGGCAATGCAAAGAGATGGAAGGAGAGAGCAGGTATTCAGGAATAGTACAGATCAAACAGTGTCTCACTTTGCCCTCCCCCCCTTACACAGAAAGAGGAAAACGAAGTGGGCTTTTCAACTGTCAGCATGACTTTTAAAGTGGCTGAGTAAGAACTCTAATGTGTCGAAAAATGCTTGAATTATTCCATATTCCTACGGGAGCTGCTTTGAACAGTTGCACACAAGCATAAACAATGATTTAGTTAGCAGAAAATGTTTGCAATCTTAAAGTCCAAGTCGGAAACAAATGGAAGCTATTTCACATGTGTAAACATTTCTGAAAATGAAAATTCACGGCAAACTTTTCTGTGCACGATATTCGCGATAACGGGATAATTGGGTTCTATGGATAGCTATGGATAGCTTTGGATGTTAGGTACAACCAGAAGTTGAAATGTTGTTTCTATCACAAAATCTGAGGGAGTTATAGAGGTTTTAGTGAAGGTTGTTTTTGCGAGATAGGCGCATGAATGGAAAGAGACTTCAGTTTTAAAATCAGAAAAATATTGACTATGAACTGGAGCATCGAAGCTAAGCCACCAGGACAGCACTAGGTAAGAGTCAGGAGTGATTCGCGACTCAGTCCTGGTTCCTCACTGTCCACTTTGGAGCGCTAGGCCGGTGACTCGAATGAAATTAATAGATCAAAGTTGACAAAATGACTAGGAAAAGGATGCTTTTACAGATAGACAGAATAAGATTTCACTACGCATTTAAACAATATTAGTGATTATGGAAGTAAGGATAGTTCAGAGGTTAGTAGGGGACAAAATAATGCACGGGAATCAACAGTTTCTAGCTTCCTGTTAATACTCACAAAACAAAATGGATATAAGATTTTGGACTGTCAGGATTCTGGATCATCAGGATTCTGGACCGTCAGGATTCTGGACCATTGAATTGGATCTATCAGGGACTGACAGCTGGCACATTGGACTGGACAGTGTCAGCAAGGCGCTCTGGTCACAGCACAGCACGGAATCTGCCCATCTTGGTTCTGAGGATATTTCAATTCAGCAGGCAAGCATTAACAGCATGTGTATTATGTTGCTTCCCCTAGGCTTTTGGGGCTCTGTTCTAGAATTTGAGGCCTAGCTGAGAATGGTTCAGCTATGCAATAGGCCTTTGCTTTGCCAAGTTTCTGGAGTCTGGAGCAAGGAAGATGTAGATTTCAGCAGCAGGGCGCTCCGCCAGCAGTCAGGAGAGCGAGTGGATCTGTCTGTCTATGGGCCTCATTAGGAGTCACCCGGTATGGAAATAATGTTGGCAGTAAACCCACCGCCAGTATTGTTTCCATACCGGGTGATCTCGAGTTCTGCAGGTGGGAGGTGTCATTCCCGCCAGGTCTGACCTGGCGGGTTTAACACCATCCTCCTGCAGGCGGACGTGGAAACACTGGCACCATCACAAGATGGTGCCGGTATTTCCACTTCCCCATTCCCATTGAGTCCTATGGGACTGGGAATGGGGACTTTTCCGAATTCCGCCTCCGGAATTCCCAGGTCACCGGGGTCGTGATGCCCCGGTAATTCCGGGAATCATGGAGGTGGAATGGTAACACGAGTCCAGCGGTAACCGGCCTGAATTTCAGGCACAGTTACCGCCGGACTCGTAATGAGGCCATATGTGTTGTCAACTGTCTCTATTTATCCTTTAAAAATGACATCAGAAAGGGGTGTATGGGCCGGTTTAGCTAAGCTTGCGCCTTTGAGGTGGGATAGGGTCAACCCTTCATCTCTGCCTTGCATTTGGGGTGATTGGATCAAGGCAGGCTGATGTCACATTTTATGATTTGCTTTACAGTCCTCAGAGACCTCCCTTTAGCCACTTGTTTCAAAATCGGATTTTACACTAAACACACATTTCTACATTAGTCCCTTTTATACAAATTACACACAAAGATGCCATATTTTATGTAGCATCTTTTCATCAAAATCTCGCAGCTGTAGGATCTTGTTTTAACTTTCTACAGAATTTTCTCCTATTCGCTATGAACATAAATTCCAAATTTTAAGCAACTTTCCCCAAATGTGTGTGTTTAACATGGGAATGTGTGTATAACGTTTCACAATTATAGCAGAAATACAGACCCCATAAACCCACATTTCTTGCCATTTCTGTTCAGAATAAGCTACACGGTTGTACTAAGTTTTCAAAGGTAGTGATAAAATTTAGGTTAATTAATCTGCCATTTTCAGATTTTGTACCCCTTTTGATAATACGTTATACACCTTTTAAAAATGTCCATTACATATCCTGTTAACACCATATAGTCAGTATGTGTCACTCCTTGAAGCATGTGATGGCCCCTTCCATTGGAATTTGCTTCTGTCAGCCAGGAGTTTCCTGGGCTGAAGAAGTTTTACAGCCTTTCACACCTTCCATATCCTGGGCTGGAGGATTTCCATTGTTCCTTAGCTTTCTATAGACAAAAGTCAGGGCTAACCAGCACTTAACACCTCCCCGTGAGTTTCTGCTGAGAGGAAAGCCCTCCTTCCAGGAGAAAAAAAAACTACTTTTCCAGTTCTGGCAGCCCCAGCCAGGCTAATTAACTTTTTAATCCAGTAAAACCCACTTTGTTGCATCAAACATAAGTACATCATTTTCTTAGCCTTAAAATCTGTTGGATAAAAACACAATTAAGATCTGTATTCCTTTTTGGCAACAATCCTTTTTTATGTTTGTTAATCCAGCAGGCTCTTGAGTTTTAGCTCACTTTTAAAGTTTCATCAGTAACTCTCTCTGACAACTGTCATTCAGGCGGCCCAGGGTACTACACCCAGATTTTGGCATATGCTGTCAGTTGTCAGACAATCCAGTTTGTCTGAAGAATGTTTTGCTTTTCATGTCATGACTGTGTATGTTTACAATACTTAATTAGATACATGAATTTTAGCACCACGCAAGATTTTAAATGTAAAAGTGTTATGTTATAGGCATTTTGGAATTTTTAGCAACAAAGCAAATGACATTTGTAGGCAAATTTTGAGGTTTCATTTGAAAAGTGCTGCTTCTCTGTTTACACTCTGTTTGCTGATCATGGGACCCACTGGCACATTTCTGCAGAGTGCTCTATTCCACCGCACATGCACCATGGGTGGCAGGTTGTGCATCACTCTTTTTGTGTGCTGAAGCATACAGTTTTGGTAGGTTTTTGTAGGTTTTTGGCAACGCAAAGGGTTTTGCCGCCATTGTTGCTGTTTCTTTCCCCATAACTGGCAGGGTGATGCCGCATAGCACAGCGGAGTGGGTCAATACATCCCACAGCTGGTAACTGTGGAAGCATTTGCACAGGGCCTCCAGCTAACTTGAGAGGCGTTTGGGTACCTTAGCAACATCCTCCACCTTGGAAAATGATTCATCCACCACAGGTATTCTGGCTCCAGCGTCTCGAATGGCAGGAGTCTCCTGGCCATTTACAAGAACACTATCTTTATAATACTCTTTAGTATTATCTGGGATGGAATTATAGACATCTAAATGATGGTGTTCCCACAAGCCCAGGGACACTAAAGAAACACTAGCTGAGACTCTCATGGGTTCTTCAGCCAGTAGGTAAAAGTTTCCACAAACATACCATTTCCCAAATGTCTTGATGAATGGGGGTTTGTTCTGACCTCCATCTGGTTTGGTTCCAGATTGTGTCCTAGGCCCTGCATGAGAGGGGAATGAAGGTAAATGTTTGCACATTCATGTTGGACAACTGTACTAGTCTGACATGGCTGCAGGTAATTTGTGCCCACATGCACGTGTCCCTGGATGCATTGACCCCATTTCAGGTCCCAAAATGTGTCCTGTGCAATGGACTAATGGTGTGGGTTGCATCTTCAAGAGGGTTCATGGTGTGCACTGACATCTTGTTGCACATGCATCGTATTTGCACACAGCAGTGTTGGACTGAAATCACTGATGAGTTGTATTCAGTGAGATTTGGTAGTAGGGAGCGTTGGCTGCACTGATCAGTTCGATGGTGACATGCAGCACTCCTATTGGTGTGCTGAACCAGTGATACACTGTGGTATCCCTGGTTGACTCAGTTCAATGCACTCCCAGGGATGACTGTCCTGTGTGGTGATATGCTGGAGACAGCAACATAGTGCATATGCAGTGCATGTTGCAAGATGACCTTACGGTGTGTGAGGGCCGCTCATGAGTGGTGCATGTGTTGTATGATGTGGCCTGGTTACCTGCTAGTCATGTAGTGATAGGTGTCAGCCTTACTTCAGCACTATGGGATTTGGTTGTCATGTACCGTTTCAGTTGCTTTGGGGCACAGTGTTTGGTGATGTGCACTTTGTGCACTGACGTCAACATTCCCACCACGGTGGTGTATGCAACCCCCCCCATTCCCACCCAGGTGGAGGATGCATTCCCCTATTCCCACCCAGGTGGAGGATGCATACACCCCCCATTCCCACCCAGGTGGAGTATGCAGCCACCCACCTCACAACCCCGATGCACTGCCATGGCCCAGTCAGGCAACTCACCAAGCAGCCAGGCACGTTGTCCAGCATGTCGTTCCATGTAGCGTGGTAGCGTTGAGTTCTGCAGGACCAATGAGTCATGAGTTGATCCGGAATATCTGGCACAGCAATGTGTGATGATCTTGCTGGCCTTGCATACCATCTGCACATTGATGGAGTGGTATTGCTTGTGGTTGCGATACACCACCTCCATGGCATGCGGAACCACCAACTCCACGTGGGTGCAGTCGAGGGCACCTACACAATTTGGCATGCCTGCCAGTGCATGGAAGGCAACTTTTGTATCGAATATCTCCTGGGGAGTCCGTGGTAGGGATATGTAGTCCCTTGTGTGCTTGAGGAGGGCTTTCAGAACTTGGTTCAGTAACCGGGAAAATAAGGGTTGTGAAATGCCATGCATGTGTCCCACTGTGTGCTGGTAGGTGCAGTGGCAAGGAAGTGGAGCACAGACACTACCTTCAGTAGAGGGGGGGTGGCAGTGCGTATTTCTATGAGGCTCACTATGTCGTCATGTATCAAGTCCACTATGGTGGTGATGGTGTCCCGGTCAAGTCGGTACAGGGTGTGGATCTGCTCAGGGGTTAGAATGAATGGACTGGCACTGATGCGAGGGATTGGGGGCTGCCGGGGTGGTAAGGGCGGCTGCACTAGTGGGACATGCTAGGCCTGTCTCACCCTCCTTCTCCTCCTGTGTCTCCTCTGTGGTGGCAGCTGTTGTTGTTGTTGTTGTTATTGTTGAGGCATTGCAAGTAGGGCCTCCAGCTCCAGTAATGCTACTACTATTGGTATCATCTTGGTATGGGAGGGGGTGTGGTGTGTGGGTGTGCTCCTTTTGTACTGGCCTTGACTCCATTGCCTCCACCTGTGCTGATTGTGTGCACCTGTGGCACTTGGAAACACTGCTCAGGGTACTTTACGCCTGGTTGGCAATGCCGGTATTAATGCCATGCCGGTATGCACTTTTTTGGCCTTCAGGAGGCCATTGTTTGCATGTCCACCTCACTTGTGATCATCTCTGATTTACGGCATGCCGCTAATGCTGGCATGGTGTGTGACTTGCACGCGCCCAGACCGCTATTTACGGCATCGTACTTTACGATGCCGTTAATAGTGGCCTGATTGGTCAGAATAGCCTGTAGCAGTAAGCGATGCTGGTAATCTTTTACTGGTATCGTTTTTCCTTACCTCCAAACTCGGAATGAGGGCCATTATGTATGAATGGCAGGGAAATGTTATGCTTGTGGTTACCATGTCTCTTACCATGTGCTATAAAACAGAGACAGGAGGCCACAGATCAAAATAATGCCTGTTATGTGGAAAAACACGCTGCTGTCGAGGGGCGCACAT
Organism: Ambystoma mexicanum; assembly: GCF_040938575.1. Taxonomy (NCBI): domain Eukaryota; kingdom Metazoa; phylum Chordata; class Amphibia; order Caudata; family Ambystomatidae; genus Ambystoma; species Ambystoma mexicanum. Next base: position 1,177,160,753 of record NC_090933.1, read on the forward strand.
GCATAGTTGATCTGACATGGTGAAGTTAGGCCAAGTTGAATAAAAATATGAGCTCTGCCCTGAGAACAGGTGGAGGATCACCCCAAGATAGAGGAACTGACTTAATTTGAAGAGAATGTCTGTGAGCTCAGAATAAATCAGCAGTATGTGGGTGTGGGATGCATGGACGCCTGTGGCCACATCAGGTGATTAACATCAGTGCACAATGTATGCTGACCGATCGAAGACCGGAATTAAGGCATCCAACCATTTACTAATGACACGCAAGTCACGAGGATCCAAAGTCAAATATATTTATTCAATAATAGCAGTTGATCAAATGGATCTCAGCGCCCCACAATGTGTAAGGCGACACCTTGAGGAGAGAGCGAGAGTGAGCACAAGTATAACAGGCACATATATAGCAAACTTCACAGCATTAGAAGGCATTGCTTGGCCCACTTTGTCCAGACATAATCAGGCTAGGGCTCAAGGGGGTACTGCGTAATTCATTATACTAAAACATTCTACACACTTGCTGCCAGTGCCAAGACAATTTACTATCTGAGAACGGGGTGCTCTGGATGGAGGAAAACATATCATGTTCCCTATAATTTGGTGGCATTCCTTGTCTTACCAGCCAATGTTATCTCGCTGTGGTAAGGTCAGACAGTTCTGAAGCAGAAATGAATAACAACTCCCGCAGGGGAGCACATACAGCCATGTATAATTCTTTCTAGCTGCCTGCTATGATGGCCTAACTCGACAGAACGGCACCTGGGTTTGCAGATTACTCATGCTTATGTTCAGCTTCAAGGTTCTCTCATTATAAGACAAAACAAATCATGTGGCAGCCTGGCTTTCCTAACTATGTAAGCAACTCAAAGTTCAAGCAGCGGTCGGTTACTGTGCTCCAGCTGAAAACCAGCATATATATATATATATATATATGTATATATATATATATATATATATATATATATATATATATATATATATATATATATATATATATATATATATATATATATATATGTTACATGGACACGGTAGCGTCCATGTAGTTATGGTTAAGTTGGTGTTTCCATAGGAAGAGCAGTTTTTGGGTGGCTTATAACTTCGCTCCCTCTGGACGAATCCTCACCAAACTTTGCAAAAAAGTATATGTCCCACTCTGAATGTTTTTGCAAAGTTTGGAGAGGTTTGGTCCTGGGGGGGCAAGGTTATAGGGGGGTCCAAAAACATTAGTTTTTTCCCATAGACATAATGGGAAAAAACTTTGCACACGCCTACAGCCCAAACCGCTGGACGGATTTACACCAAATTTGCGGGAGGAGCGGGGGCTTGGTCCCGAAAGCGTGCTTTTGCAAATTTGGTGTAAATCCGTCCAGTAGTTTTATTTAAAATGACCAAAATGTAAGGTAAAAAAATTACTGATATCTCTGTTCGCTCCGCGGACGGACTTCCCGGTTCGCTCTGTGGACAGTGCCCTGATTGGCCGAGGGGCTTGTGTGATGTCCCCGGACATGCAACGTGTTCGCTGATTGGACGGCGTGGTGCGTGAAGCGTGTCAGATTTTCCGTGGCACCCACCATCTTGCATTCGCGGACGACCGCGGACAGTGCAGTGAAACTTGGATTAAAAATTGTATTTAGTGGAGTGTGTTGGTGTGTAAGAGTGTTTGGGGAGAATGGGGGAGTATGAGGTTCAATGTTCTGTTTTTTTTATGTGCTAGATGATTTTTTTGTGTTCGATTTTTCTGCGGACAACACAGCTGTTCTGAAATGTTCGTAAATAAACAGAATGGATTCAGTGTCAAGTTGAAAGTATTCTAAGAAAACTTGTGGGGTCCTAGAATGTTCGCAGGGGGTGTCCTGAAGACGTTGTCTGTATTGTTCATTGTAAGCTGAAGGTGTTCTAAGAACACTCGTGGTGTCCTGAAATGTTCGTACATAAAGAAAATGGGGGTGTTCTGAGGACGTTGTCCGTATTGTTCGCTGGCAAGTTGAATGTGTTCTAAGAACACTCACGGTGTCCTGAAATGTTCGAAAATAAACAAAATGGGGGTGTTCTGAGGACGTTCTCCATATTGTGTGCCTGCTTAGCGGTATCCAATGAGGGAATGGCACAGAGAGTGAAGTGGAAATGGTAGAAGGGCTGTCTAAGACTTACGCGGTCCGCGGACAGGGCGTGCTACATCAGGGTTTTCCAGCAAATCCAGCATGGAAAGAAGACTGTAGGGATCAGCCAATCAGATGTTGAGGTTGTGGATTTGTGTTCAAAGAGACTGTGTGTAGTGAAGATGGCAGAAGTGGAGAAAGTCAGGGTGTTGGTGCTTGGAGATATGTTTGTGCATGGTTTACAACAGTATGTTCAATGCAGGCATGTTGCAAAGAATTTTGATGTTAAAGGAGTGGAGGTGGTGTGGAGCACTGTGCCTGATTGCAATGTACAGGGAATTGTACACGTTTGTGAAGATATGGGCAGGATGAACAGTCCCCATGTGGCAGTTTTGCACTATGGTGCTTTCCATTTGGGCTATGTCAGTGCCCCTACTTTGTTGGCAGATTTGGAACACTTGGTTCAAGCAGTAATGAACATTCTTCCAAATGCCAAAGTATTTTTTTCTGGATTAGTACCTAGGGCAATATGGGACAATATTTCAGTTGTTTGGGAAGGGTGCTTTGGAGAAGGTTATGTGAAGATTTTAGGAGTAAAGTAAGAAAAATTAAAAAAAATACAAAATAACAGGTGTCTGTCAAGCATCTGCGAAAAAAATAAAACAAACGGATCTTTTCAGAGCCAACCTCAACGGGGAAATGGGGCACACTATTTAAATTTACATTCACCACGCTCATATTTCGATATGTCCGTGGACATGGTGGTAGTCCGCGGACATCGAAATCACTAGCTAGGGGTTCAGTATGTTCTATGTTACATGTATATAAAGTCAGGGATATTATGGTTAAGTTGTGCTACTAAAAGCATATGAAATTCAGTAAAAAAACTTTGTTAAAGGGACGTTATGGTTAAGTTGCCCTAATAAAAACCTATTAAATTCAGTAAAAAAACTTTGTTAAAGGGACGTTTTGGTTCAAAGTAAAACCGAAAAACCCCTGAAATTTGGCAGTTATGGTAAGATAAGCAACCATAACTCGCACCACCGTGCACTGCTAAAACTAACACCCAGGACATCAAAGATGACATCACAAATGTCATTGATGACATCATTCCGTAAATTGCTGCACGATATACTCCTGGCATGAGTATCCCCAAGAAGCAGGTACCTTCCCAATCCCTGGGTAACCATGGGTATACCTCATCCCAGCATATGAAATAAACAGGACCCCCTATGGGCTGTCTTCATGCCCTAAAACAGCATCATTTGCACACCAATCAAAGTTGCCCATTTGGCGAGTGCCATTTTTTTTGCATACAAAACGGAACAGAGTGTGGGCTATGGTTTATTGTGTAGGAGGGTGGTATGGCATCCCACGAGAGCCATCTTGAAAGTGATCATAGATTGATAGGGTCTGGAAAACCTATCGACAGGTCTGGTGGATGCAATGTTTGGTTTGCTTTTGTCTGAAAATATCGAACAACCCAATGGTTTCAATACACGTCTCTCAAAATCGTTAATGTTAGTTCCATCAAAGTTCCCTGTATCACTATCATTCCATCTTCCAAAAAATAACGCCCTAAGAGAGGCATAACAGGCAGTAGTCAGAGGGAGAGGATGTATGTACCAACCCAGCCCTCTTTCCCTATGCTGTGGCAGATGTGAGCAAACCAAGCAGTTTGTTTTGTTCAAGGTGGCATGTGTGGCATTCATTATCAGCAAGAGGGTGTTGTTGTCATAACCCCCTCTATGTTTAACGTCCCGAGGATGGAGAGTATAAGAAAGTTGGTAACATAGTATCAAGTGGATGTAAGTGCTCCAAATACCATAACAGGATATCAGAGCTATTGCAACACATGTGAATACTGTGATCAATATACATTTGGCCTTCAAGGACCATCATTTCATTTGCATATGTCTAACTTCATCAAACTGGTCATCAGCATTGTCTGTTCGGGTGGCCCCAAACAGAGTCATAGACCTCTAAAAGTTTCTCAGCGTCTGTTTTAGAGCTTCGCTGTCGAGCTCTAACAGTTTCTTCATAGGCAGCACCTGATCACACTGTTAGTCTTGTCTGTAGGCAGCTTGTCTGTCCTTGCCAACCCCTTGCCCTCTTTCGTACTTCCAGCAGAGGGTTGATGAGGGGGCTGCATGATTCAGGAATCCTTCAATGTGTTGGTTCAAAGAGAATGCAAGTAGATCACAGAGGTGTCGGAACAATGACCTTGCTTGTCCCCACAAGTACCAAAGACCGTACACCTCCAAAAAGCACTGGGAAAGCGCATGTCAGTGCCTCCTTCTGGCTTATGCACTCCCTTTCCCTAGTCCCTCTCCACGGCCCTTCAAGTGGCAGTGCCGAAGATAAAGGCTACTGCAAATTTGTATCGTTCTCCTTGTCACATGATCGCAGATTGTACCTGATTGTCCCAGGCAGGGAGGGATCAGAAAACAAAATGCTGTTGTCTCCAAGAGCAGGTGCAGATGCAGAGACAGCGTTGGTGGAGGATGGCGCAGACAATAAGGAAGGCAGCAAAGATGGCGCTGCAAGCTCCCAGGCCCTTCAGGCTTAGGAAGTAGATTCAACTCAGGCTTGGCATTCTGCGTGTCGATCAGTGCTGATGAATTCTGGGAGATGGAGTCATCAATGTCTTTGTCATCCCACTTGTCATAGGGCAGAGGAAGCGGGATCCACTTAATGTGTGTGGCATGGATCCAGTGCTTTCGGCCTTCGACATGTACTGCAGTCTGCGTGACCAGGAGGACCTGGAAGGGGGCCTTCCACCGTGGTTCAAGGCAGTTTCTTCGATCAAAGTTTTTCATGAGGACCGAGTCCCCTGGCCGCAAACAATGAACTGGCCCTTCGTATTTGGCAGAAAGAGCCTCTCGCACCTGCTGATTAATAAAATGCAATTTTGAGTCAACTGATATCAGCAATCGGCAGACTGAGGGTAGTCTATGTCACTCAACTTCTTGGGCCTGGGTACATTCCATATGTTCACTGGCCTATCCATGATGATCTCATACGGGGAGAGAGACCTGATTGTGCGGTTCTTCGCATTGAGAGTAAGGCTAAGGGCAGGCATCTGGCCATTTCAATTTGTTTTGGGCGCATATTTTTGCAAGTTTATTTTTCAGAATACCGTTGTGACGTTCCACAAGTCCGGTACTTTGAGCGTGCATCCCTGAGTGAAAACGTTTGTCAATTTGCAGGCCTGCGTATATTTGCAGTGTTACTGCCGCAACAAAATGCGGGCCATTAGCAGACCAAATTACTCTTGGCAACCCAAACTTGGGGAAGTACTCCTTTAACATGGATTTGGCTGTAGACATAGCTGTACAATCTTCCAGTGGGTAGGCCACAACCCATTTACTAAAAGCACAGATTACCACCAGGACATATTTATAGTTCTGGCAGCACTCCATCTCAATGAAGTCAAAGTGTATCATTTCAAATGGCATGGAGAGAGGACCAAAAATACCATTTGGTGTTGGTGTTCCCTTTCCAGTGTTATGTTGCAAACAGACCATACATTTTGGACAAGCCGTTCCGCAACCTTTGGGATGTTTTCATTATACCAGACAGAGGGCCTCATCACGAGTCTGGCGGTAACCCTTAAATGCGGCGGTAGAGCTATTACCGCCACATTCAAGGGTCCGCCAGATCATGGCTTTGGAGGATTTCACCCCAGCTCTGAGCTGGGGGGAAATCCGCAGCAAAATTGTTGATTTTCGGCGCGATTACCACCGGCGGGATATCCGCCTGTAGTAATAGCACACATTTTCCCCATTTAGCCCAATGGGGAATGAGGAATTCCCGAATGGGCCCAATGGGGAATGGGCAATAACCATTCTGCCAAACCCGTGATCTGGCGCTAATAGCGCCAGGGTGTTGGTGGTAGAGCTATTAGCCGTACTGCCAACCGCCCAACTCGTGATGAGGCCCAGAGTCTAAAAGCTGAAAGATCTTTTTCGCACACATATGTGTCGGACCATGTGCCATGGTGACTATGGCAGTAACATATGCATTGGGTAACATCCATCTTTGGTTGGCAGGATCAACCCAACAACTCTCATTGGGCCTCATTACGACCCAGGCGGTAAGGGGTTTATGGCGGCGTAAACAGCGCCGACCCTTATCGTCTGATTCCGAGGTCCCTTAGCGCCATGGAGGATTTAACACCTGCTTTTAGCAGGTGTTAAAATCCATGGCGCTAAGGGACCTTGTTGTTAATTACGCCCCCGTAATTTACGGTGGCGTAATTAACGCCTTCCCCACTCCCATTATGCCCTATGGGGCAAAAATGGGAATGGGGAAGGGTAATTGGGGATTGGGGATTTACCGCCCCGCCAACCTCGGAATGGGGCGGTAAGTCCGGCAACCACCATGGCGTAAACATAGTTTACGCCATGGTGGTAAAGGTACGACCCAGGCGGTAACTTACCACCTGGGTCGTAATGAGGCCCATTGTCTAGTCCCGCGGGACCCTCTGACCATTGTTTGACTTCTTCGGGAGTAGCTTCTGTCTTAATTTCCTTTATGCTTCCAATCCCTTCCTCCATTACGCAAGTGTCAGTGACCCATTTTGCTGAATATAAAATGTACATTTTGGAGTGCACATCATTTGCAGTTTGCTTAGCAATTCTGTCGGCAAAAGCATTTCCATTTCCCACTTTTTGATGTGCGGCACATTTCATTATAGCTAGTTTGGTTGGGAGTGTGAGTGCCGACAAAAACTGTACTATCAAAGTGCCATGCTGGATCTTTGCACCATGCGATGTCAAGAAACTCCTCTCAGCCCACATACGTCCAAAGTTATGAACTACCCTGAATGCCTATTGGCTATCAGTAAATATGTTTACACTAAAACCTTCAGATATTTCACAGGCTCTAGTCTGTTCTGGCATCAAGCATCTACCCTCTTTCGACAGGAGGAAACCCAAATAGGCCACCTCCTGGCGACAATATTGGAATTTCTTAAGTAATGCTTTATGGCCGTGTTCTGCTAAGTGTGTCAATAAGAATACAGTGCCCTCTGCGCAAGCATTCTCTGAATATCAGGCTACCAGCAGGTCATCAATATACTGTAATAATGTGCATGTGGAGGGTAGTTCTAATGTGTTCAGCTGTTCTTTCAGGGCCCTGTTGTAGATGCTCAGACTTTATGTATAGCCTTCTGGTACTTGTGTAAAGGTGAAGGATCGCCCACTTAATGTGAAAGTGAACACATATCTGCTATCAGCATGCACTGGAATGCTAGAGAAAGCATTCTCCAAATCAATCACACTAAAATGAGTGGCGGTAGCTGGGATCATAGTTAGAAATGTAGTAACATCTAGGACAATTGGAAACTGTGGAGCAACAATCTTGTTAAACGCACGCAAATCAATAATTAAACGGAACGGGATAGCATTATCTCCTTTCTTGTACACCGGAAGAATCAGACTATTACATAGACTCCCTGCAATTTCTTCCATTACTCCTCTATTCACCAAATCAGAGACAATGATTTCCAAGGCCTGCTCACCTTCAACCAAGATTATATACTGCGGGATACGTGGCAAGGAAACACCTGGTTTCAAGGTAATGTGGACTGGCTCTACTTGCAAGACACCAACATCATTATCATTCACGCCCATAGACATGCAAGGACTGTACTTAATTCAGTTGGAAATGGCATGGATACAGACTGCAAAACGGGATTTTGTTGCAGTGAGATCGTCAAATACACCAGAACAGTAAATCACAACATTCAATTCCTGCAACAAATTTAACCCCAACATATTCTCGCCACAATTCTTGGTCAGTAGGAATGGACATTGCTCAGTGAAAGGACCCAATGTAATGGGCACCGGCTTTGAAACTGGGCAGATTACTGGTGTACCTGAGAACCCCCCGCACATCCGCTTCCACTGACTGAAGTACTCACCGATCCAACCTCATGAGGAAGTGCTCCCTCAGTTAATCTTTTGTTGGCGAGTACGCTGCTTAAGGGCTCTATCACTAAGTAATGCCCAGCGGCCATATCTATAACAATAACACTGGTCCGAGACCATATCCTATTTATGGACACAGCATTTTGCCCATATCACCACTGCACTATTACTGTCTAAGGTAATAACACCCTAAACATTTTGCAGCACACCAGCTAGACTGTGCACCACCCACAGCCGCAAATTGTTACCCTGTCTATTGTAAATTGTTTCTTATCCAGATTTGCACTTCGCCCATCAGTAATATTGACCCAGCTTGCTGCCATTCATGTCTACAATGAGAATTGGGTCAACTTCTACTTAATCTGTTGTCATCATGCCAGAAAATTAGCCATTAATAATACCGACATACTTTGCTGCCCCCCACGCCTGGAACCAGCCCTTGGCCAAAGCTAATCCAGTCTGCTGACATCCATGTTCGTAACTAGCATATTAGTATTATTGATATTGCTGCCATCTATCATGTATGCACCTAGCCTTTGGTCAACTCTAACTTAGCCTGATGTCATTCATGCTTGCAACTAGCCCATTAGTACTATTGATGTAGTTGTTGTCTCTCATTCTTGCATCTAGGCTTTGGTCAAAACTAACTTAGCCTGATGTCATTCATGCTCGCAACTAGCCCATCATTACTACTGATATTGTTGTTGTCTCTCAGGCTTGCATCTAGCCTTTGGTCAAAACTAACTTAGACTGATGTCATTCATGCTCGCAACTAGCCCATTAGTATTAATCATATTGTTGTTGTCTCTCATGCTAGCATCTAGCCTTTGGTCAAAACTAACTTAGCCTGATGTCATTCATGCCCGTAACTAGCGCATTAGTACTATTAATATTGTTGTTGTCTCTCATATTCGCAATTAGCCTATTGGCAATATCCACATCGTCTGATGCCATCCATGTTTTGCAATCAACTTATTGGTAAAGGTAAATTAGACTTATCATCACTAACTAGCCATTTGCCAAAGCCCATTATGCTAACTCTTCTAACCACAATAATGTTCCCTTTTTGCATAATGCCCCACTCTGTGCCATGTACAAGAGGACACTTCATCAAGATCAATGATGGCCTAGCCATGCAAGGATGCCCACACCATCACTCAGTGCAGTGCCCAACCCCATTCCTTCCGTCCATCTCCCCGTTCCCGCTACTACCACACATATCATCAAGGATAGGTCCACAGATTCCACACCAGCGGACCTTAACCCCCCAGTCTCTCCCACCACCTCACCACATCTCCCTCTGATACTAATACCAAAAACAAAACAGCACCCTCGCTGGGTATTACCAGATTGAATAGGCTCAGAGCCAGAATGAGCTCCAAACATCAAGTGCCCATATCCATCGTAACTGTTACTTCCCTTGCCTCAGCAACAACCGCGTCAAATATCTGCAAAAATAGAACTCCCTATCAAAATAATAGTAAATCCCTCACAAAGACTTACAAATCCACACATCTCCCCAACCCAAATACATTACCAACCCATTACAACACTCCTAAGATCAAAGGTGCACTTATTAATGCACGATCACTAGGAGCACAGGCCATTGAAATCCATAATCTCATAGTAGAACAACAACTTGATATGTTAGCTATAACAGAAACCTGGCTGCACCTGGCCGCAGGCCCACTATTAACCATTGCCATCCCACAAGGGTTTAGCATCCTTAGATCAGACAGGAAACACATCCAAGGAGGTGGAGTGGCTATAATAGCCAGAGATACACTACAACTCAGAGGCTGCTCACTAAAGCAAGTAGAGGGATATGAACTCCTACTAGTCAAATTCACACCCAACCCAAAAACCAGCACAAACTTCCTAGTGGTCTGAAGATCACCTAATAAAAAATCCAACCCCATCCTAGATATCCCATTACTGCTTACGCCCATTATCAAGCTTAAAACTAAATGTATCGTGCTAGGGGACTAGGATTCAGTGACCCTTCTGACACAGACGCCTCTGCTTTCCACTCAGCCATGTCAGACATGAACTTTGTCCAATTGATTAATGAACCCACTCACTCCAAAGGCAGAACATTGGACTAGATCCTCACCCTGAACTCCCAAATCTCCATCAAGTCCCTCATCCCGGTAGCATGGTCAGACCATTGCGTCATTAGTTTCACCCTGGAATATAGCAGCACTGTCAAGGCGAAGTCCGTCCCAACGCGGAAGTAGCAAGAACTCCTACCTCCCCTTGACGGTCTTGGCGCCTGGATTAGTTAAAACACAGGTCACCGCGACCCCCACGGGGAAAGAGGGTTAGGGTCCACGGATTGGATAGGTTTCGGGGTGATAGGATAACCGGATTGAGGATTAGGGAGATGTAATGGATAGGGAAAGGGGTTTTAGGGTCAAGTTTTTCCCAAACTCCGACCTTCTGAGTCTGGACTACTGCCTCTTGGTAATTATCTTTGTACTTCCAAGGCCATTCAGTCATGCATTCTTACCACATGCATGCTTTACCCTCAGACTGGAACCCAGCACTTGTTCACCACATTCACAAGTTTGCCCAGTCTTGGCTTTTTTTCCATAGAAACACAATATTCTATCGGGCTTCTAAATGCATATCATGTTCCCCTCTTGTTGGATATTTCACAAGCAGAACATATATTCAGATACAATGCTTTTGGTCACATAATGTACTTAGCTCTAGTGTTCTGAGTTTTCCGGTGCGCTTCTTCCGCCCGCCGGCTCCGCAAACTGTGCGTTGCACAACGATCGGGTCGTTGTCGATAGCAGCTCACTCCTGACAAAAAGGGAGAAAATTAGCCTTTCCCTTCAGTGCCTTATGCCTTTCACAAATGTGCGCTACTACGAGTATGGCATAAATGGCCCGCAACTGGCGAGCTTATTACTACGTTTGCACCCGCAACAGGCGAATGCATGTCACATGCAAGTTTAGTAGGCTAGTTAGTTTGCGAGCTTCCGCGTATCTCCCCTGTAAGTTTCTCCAAAGTCACTGGTAAGCGGACTCCCTTTCCAATGCACACTTCACTCTGGGTAACTTTAAATGGCAGGCAATGTACTTATCTTTGACATCGCGGGGCCTGAAGATGAGTCCAGTGGCGAGGGCGGCCCCGCAAGAGGTTTCACCGGAGGTCCGTAAGATGCGTCCCCTCGGCAGCAGAGTCGAGCACGGACGAGCTTTTGGGGATCGCGCATGCGCGGCAGCATCTTCGCGCATGCGCGTTGTGTCGGGCGTTGTCCTAGGCGTTTCCTGGAGTGCCGGAGCTGTAGTTTTAGGCCCGGGGCTGCTGGGAAACGTAGTGTTTCTGGTTTTCTATGTCCTGCACACCTTGTACCCCTGCACCAAGCACATCTGAAATGGGGACAAAGGTGGCAGCGACTCAGAAATGTTCCACCCACCATCCCAGTAACCACCCTACCTCCATTCCTACCATGTGGGCGTAATGCAGCCCGTGAGTTCCTGACAGTACATCCCCTCCCCGCAGAAGGGCCAGGTTTTGTGGGATGATTGTGATGAAACAAACGTACCAATCTTGGGGCATGCACATTAATGGCGGGTTCCCAGGATCTATCTTCAGGGCCAAATCCCACCCAATCAATCAAGTAATGCAATCTACCTCGCCTCACTCGTGAGTTCAGTATGGCCTTAACTTCGTACTCTGGGTACCCCTCTATGAAGACTGGTGGTGGTCTTTCCATGCGCACATGGGGCTTCGCTGGCTTTAGGAGCGCTACGTGAAATACAGGGTGAACCCTCATGTGATCTGGAAGGCAAAGTCGCATCGCTACTGGGTTAACTACTTGTGTAATGCGAAATGGGCCTATGAAGCGGGGCTTCAATTTTCGGGAACCTGAGAGGTGCAAATGTCGTGTTGAGAGCCAAACTTTATCGCCCACTTTATATTCGGGATTAGCACGACGCTTTCTGTCAGCATACTTCTTGGTTGTGTTCTTGGCTGTGATCAGGTTTAGTCGGGCCTTTTTCCAGACCTGCTTTAACTGGGCCGCTTTGGTTTGTACTGAAGGCAATGCATCTGGAATTCGTTCTCCGCTTGGCTGTATCAATGGGTTGTATCCGTAAGTCATGAAAAAAGGAGAATATCCTGTAGAGGCATGTTGAGAATTGTTATAGGCTAGTTCTGCTAACCACAAGAGCTCAACCCAGCCCCCTTCAGTGCCATGTGTGAAACAGCGAAGGTATTGTTCTAGCGTCTGATTTAGTCGCTCGGTCTGTCCGTCGGTCTCGGGGTGGTAACTACTAGACATCTGCAACTGTATTCCTATTTTCTTACAGAAATGCCTCCAAAACCGTGATGTGAACTGCGTTCCCCGGTCCGAGACTATGTGTTGTGGTATTCCATGTAGGCGAACGATATGCTGTAGGAAAAGATTTGCAAATCCTAGTACTGACTGTAGCTCCTTGACATTCTGCGGGGCTGGCCAATCCAGAATTGCTTGTACCTTATGCGTATCCATCTTAACGCCTTCGGGAGAGAGTATAAAGCCCAAGAATTCCACTGTGGTGCAATGAAACATACATTTTTCTAATTTCGCGAACAGATGGTGCTCTCGCAAACGTTGCAGAACGGATCTGACATGTTGTACATGTTCTTCCTTATTCCTTGAGTAGATCAGTATGTCGTCGATATAAACAACGACAAAAATGTCTAGAAAACCACGTAGGACTTCATCCAAGAAGTGTTGAAAGGCGGCGGGTGCGTTACAGAGACCGAATGGCATGACCTGGTACTCATACAGTCCAAATTTTGTTCTGAAAGCGGTCTTCCATTCGTCCCCTTCGCGCACCCGCACCAGGTGGTAAGCACCTCGTAAGTCCAACTTAGTGTAAATTGTGGCTCCCCGTACTTGATCCAACAGGACCGGTATCAATGGTAGGGGGTATCGATTCTTGATAGTTATGCGGTTTATCGCACGATAGTCGATACACGTCCTGAGATCTCCAGTTTTCTTCGGAACGAAGAACAACGGTGAAGAAACAAGAGAAGTGGAATGACGAATAAACCCATTCTGGAGATTGGTGTCTATATACTCTTTGAGGTGTTGGTTCTCAGATTCCGTCAAGGCGTAAATCCGGCTGCATGGCAGGGCAGCTCCTGGTTCCAGATCTATTCTACAGTCAAACGACCTGTGCGGTGGTAAAGTTTCTGCCGCCTTTTTACTGAAAACATCCTGAAAATCTTGGTATTCTTGTGGTAATCCTGCTAGCGGCTCTCCACTGTTTTCCTGTGTGGCCCCTAGTACCTGCACCATATGTCCTAGTTCTTTCGTGCACTGTGTGCGGCAGAGACTAGAAGAGAAGCACACTGTTCCACGTGCCCAGTCAATCGCCGGGTTATGTAACGCCAGCCAAGGTAGCCCCAGAATGAAACCGAACTGGGGGGCGGCGATGACATCAAATTGAATGCACTCTTTATGCCCTTGGATGTTCAAAATCATCTCCCCCGTTTGCTGAGTCACTGGTCCGGATATCAACAAAGATCCATCGACTGATCGAACCTCTTCATGTATGTTCTTAGTGGCAACTGGTAAACCCAATTTAACAGCACAATCCGAGTCCACAAAGTTACCGGTTGCTCCTGAATCCACCATTAACGTGATGGTTTGATCCCTTTGGCGTGTCTGAAGAATTCCAGTAACGGTAACATGAGCTTTGTGTACTTGTGTCACGTTACCCAATAGATGCTTGGGGGTACTGTGATGATTTTGGCTCGGCAGATCCCCCCTTCTTACTGGCGAGCATTGGCGTTTCCCGACGAAATGGTGTTCTTTGGTTTAGCCCCACATTCCTTCACGAAGTGTCCTGACTTGCCACAGTACATACACAGCTTTTCTCTTCTGCGTTTCTCTTTTTCTTCTTTGGAGAGCGGTCCTCGGATCGTTCCGATTTGCATGGGTTCAACTTCCGAAGTCCTCTCTGTTGCTTTTGAACCAGGTGCAGCTCTTGGGTAATCCGCTCTTGACGAATACTGTTTGGTCTCCCATTTACGTCTGTCTTGCTTCCTTTCTCCTTGCCTGTGATCTAATCGTAGAGCCAACTCAATCATTCCCGTGCAGGTGGTTGGTTGCGGGTCCACCTGCACTATCAGATCTTTCAATTCCTCTCTAAGGCCTTGATAAAAAAGAGCCAGTCTTTTTTCGTGGGGCCAATCTGCTTCAACCACTAATCTATTGAATGTTGTTACATACCAAATGAGTTCCCTACTTCCCTGCCGTAAAGTGAGTAACTCTCGGTCCCGGATCAAGGAGGCCGCCTTCCTATCAAACATTTTCCCGAATTCCTCCTGAAATTCCCCCCAATCATACAGTAAAGCATCGTCTTTTTGTACTAGAGGGGTAGCCCATGCCGCAGCATCCCCCGTGAGATAGGAAATCACGAAGGCTGTGCGGGACTGGGCCGAACAAAAGATTGTTGGTTTTGTCAAGAAATGTAACTGGCATTGGGTCATAAATATGGAGAATTTTTGTGGGTCTCCCCCGTACCTTTCTGGGGTGGCTAAGGGCATGGGCGGCTCCGTGGTCACTTGAACCTGTACTGGAGTGGGAGGAGGCCCATCTGGCAGGGGTCTACCTTGTGCCGTGATTTCCTGTACACGGTGAGCCAACGTAGCATAATCCTGCCTAGTCGCTTCTAAAGCATCTTTTAGTTCATGTAGGACGCGAGCTATGTCCTCCATGGTGCCGGAGTTCGTGCTACTTGGGCGCGTGAAAATACGTGGGTCCGTGCTTCTGTCAAGGTGAAGTCCGTCCCAACGCGGAAGTAGCAAGAACTCCTACCTCCCCTTGACGGTCTTGGCGCCTGGATTAGTTAAAACACAGGTCACCGTGACCCCCACGGGGAAAGAGGGTTAGGGTCCACGGATTGGATAGGTTTCGGGGTGATAGGATAACCGGATTGAGGATTAGGGAGATGTAATGGATAGGGAAAGGGGTTTTAGGGTCAAGTTGTTCCCAAACTCCGACCTTCTGAGTCTGGACTACTGCCTCTTGGTAATTATCTTTGTACTTCCAAGGCCATTCAGTCATGCATTCTTACCACATGCATGCTTTACCCTCAGACTGGAACCCAGCACTTGTTCACCACATTCACAAGTTTGCCCAGTCTTGGCTTTTTTTCCATAGAAACACAATATTCTATCGGGCTTCTAAATGCATATCATGTTCCCCTCTTGTTGGATATTTCACAAGCAGAACATATATTCAGATACAATGCTTTTGGTCACATAATGTACTTAGCTCTAGTGTTCTGAGTTTTCCTGTGCGCTTCTTCCGCCCGCCGGCTCCGCAAACTGTGCGTTGCACAACGATCGGGTCGTTGTCGATAGCAGCTCACTCCTGACAAAAAGGGAGAAAATTAGCCTTTCCCTTCAGTGCCTTATGCCTTTCACAAATGTGCGCTACTACGAGTATGGCATAAATGGCCCGCAACTGGCGAGCTTATTACTACGTTTGCACCCGCAACAGGCGAATGCATGTCACATGCAAGTTTAGTAGGCTAGTTAGTTCGCGAGCTTCCGCGTATCTCCCCTGTAAGTTTCTCCAAAGTCACTGGTAAGCGGACTCCCTTTCCAATGCACACTTCACTCTGGGTAACTTTAAATGGCAGGCAATGTACTTATCTTTGACATCGCGGGGCCTGAAGATGAGTCCAGTGGCGAGGGCGGCCCCGCAAGAGGTTTCACCGGAGGTCCGTAAGATGCGTCCTCTCGGCAGCAGAGTCGAGCACGGACGAGCTTTTGGGGATCGCGCATGCGCGGCAGCATCTTCGCGCATGCGCGTTGTGTCGGGCGTTGTCCTAGGCGTTTCCTGGAGTGCCGGAGCTGTAGTTTTAGGCCCGGGGCTGCTGGGAAACGTAGTGTTTCTGGTTTTCTATGTCCTGCACACCTTGTACCCCTGCACCAAGCACATCTGCAATGGGGACAAAGGTGGCAGCGACTCAGAAATGTTCCACCCACCATCCCAGTAACCACCCTACCTCCATTCCTACCATGTGGGCGTAATGCAGCCCGTGAGTTCCTGACAAGCACCGATCTCACTAGTCCCAAACCGTCTGATACCTTTGAATCCAGGACCATAAAACAGTTGTCAGTAACCTCAGCATTAGCCAATATCAAACCCAACACTAACAATCCGGGCTATCTAGCAGGATGTTACCAACAAAGTCTTACACAAACCATTGACACTCTCGCCCCTGTTACCACTAAAATGAGGAAACCTGACAAATGCTCTAGCTTCTGGTTTGATGAAGAACTAGTCTCCCTTAGATGAATAAAAAGATCGCTTGAACACATTCATAGGAAAACTAACAGCCAAGACTCAGCAAAGGCTTTTGAAGTAGCCAACAAAAAATACAAACTAGCGATCATCTCACATAAAGCCAACGCCTATAACCAACGCATAGCAAGCGCTAACTCGGATAGCAGAGAGTTATTCTCTATCCTCAGAGAACTTGAAAATCCAGGCCAAATAACAGCAACACATAATACCAGTAAAGCCTGGTGCACTACTATTCAAGACGCACTAGCATCTAAAATAACGATTTTACAAAACAAAATAGACAGCAAAAAACACTCCTCGCTGACAAAACATCTCCAACCATTGTCACCATCCCTACTCACACCCCCTCTTGCGCCCCCTTTCACTTCACCGCAGTCACCAACAAAGAAGTACTAAATACCATAATCTAACTCAAAGCCTCCAACTGCAAAGAAGACAAATTCCAATCCCATCTAGTTAAACTATGTGCGCATACTCATACTCATAGGCAACTCTCAGATCCAAAACCATGTAGAATGTAACCAACTACTGGGGGACCGTCAGTCAGGATTCTGCCCTAATCACAGTACGGAAACAGCCTTACTTGACCTGAAGAGCCAAATGGATGCTTTCAGAGAATCAGGTAAACTATGTCTACTTATGCTACTAGACCTATCCATGGCTTTTGATTTGGTTGACCATGACAAACTCTGTGCCACCCTAGCCAACAACTTTAATCCATCAAACAATGCCACTGACTGGAACTAATCCTTCCTCGCAGATAGGACCTCAAGAGTGGCCATCGGCAAAGAAGCAGCTGATCCCCTACCAGTCCCTTTAGGCGTCCCACAAGGGTCCTGCCTATCCCTTACACTTTACAATGCCTACAACAAGCTACTTTTTTATTAATGATATCTACTCACTAATTCAAAACTGGATGGCTAACAATCGCCTTTGTCTCAATGATGACAAAACAGAGCTACTCATAATAGGATCTGCATCCAAAATGTCTTCCCTTCAGCATGCCTATTCATCCTTCATCATTGATGACACTACTATCCCAGTACTCAAACAAGTGAAGACACTTGGTGTCTACCTAGACTCCATCCTAACTATGACCAAACAAATCAACACCCTAGCCTCCTCCACCTCCTGCACATCCAAACTCATCTCCCTTAGTCGCAAATTCCACTCAGCCAACAACTGTGTCACTCTAGCAAGAGCTCTCGTACTTTTGAAACTTGACTACTGTAATATCCTCTACTTAGGCACATCCAACACCAACCTAGCAAAACTCCAACTGATGCAAAATAAAGCACTGCAAGCAGCACTAGGAATGAAAATATCCGACCACATCTCGAACTTCAGGAGAACTAACCACTGGCTCCTCATCAAAGCAAGACTACTATTTAAAACCTTCAACATCCTCCATAAATGTATCAACAACAAAGCACCAAAATACCTCCTCAAAGCAGTTACCAAGAAAAACTACACCAGACTCCGCAGATCCAATAACAGCGAAAAACCTCGATATCCCATGATACAAAAGAGAACAAGCAGGCTGGGAGCAGTTTCAAAGTACTAGCTCCTACGCACTGGAATTCCCATCCCAGCAATATCAAGAATGTAAATTCATACCCACTATTTAAAACAATTGATAAAAACCTGGTTATTCAATCAATTCTAACATGATCATAGAACCAGACCAGTGCAGACCGAACCTATCTGCCCCCTGTATATAACTGTTTATAATACTGTTCATGTATCATGTGCTGTTTTGCTCTGTTGCACTCCAAGTTTGTATTTTACTTTTGATGTGTTTTTACTCCAAGCCTGCATTTTTTTTCCATTGTCTGTAACTACGCCGTGATACCTCAGGGTCTGGGCATATAACAAATGTAATAAAATAAAATAAAATAAACATGTCTTTGTCCTGACAGTGGTATATCTGGAACCCGCTGATAGTCGATTGATCATTTCTGTGCACCAGTGTCTACTAAGTATACATGCTCCCTATTCTCAATTCTCATCATTAAGGGCCCTTTTTGGTTAATGGGAATAGGTACAGGTTCCAGACCCTGTCTGGGCTGTCCTATGGGAAAAGTACATCATCAGATGTAAATTCTTCAGTGTAATATGCATTGGAGGAATTATCGAATATGTTTCTGCCACCTGTATTCTGTTGTTGGTTCCCTTGGTCATCTTGGGGTTGTGTCTGTGGATGTGATTGTGGATTATTTGCATAATTATACCTTCCAGGGCCCCTTAGGCATGGACGTCCCCTTGATCGCCTAGATAGGGAAGCATTCGCTCTCTGCTGGAGAATTGGGCATTGTGTGCGGCAATGGCCTTCTTCTCTACAGTATGCACATTGGTTAATGGATGGGGGACCTAATTGGGCCTGGCACTGTGGTGCGTACTGTCCTCCAAACTGTGTGTTACCACCTCTAGCTCCCCTTGCCACTTACTGAAGCAAAAACCTTGTTTTCAATTCACCTTTCTTTTTCTTCACCTTATCCTTCGCTGCATTCACTCTACTTCCACAATACTGAGCCATATGTAGAACCTCAGATTGTGACTTTGCTTGCCATGCACTTTCAGACATCATAATCAGTGTCTGTATTTCGGGAACCAAACCTTGTGCAAACTTGTCGACAAACAATCTTTTTTTACATTTTTTATTTTGGTTTGGATAATACAATCATCCTTTCAAATATATCAAACAAATATACAGTACATACAGCTAAAAGCATCAAGTTAGAACGCTATTAATAAAAAGAAAAAATATGTCATGTTCAACACATTAAACATAATGATCAAATTAGAATACTTGTTGGGTCTGACAAAGACGATGCTATTGAAATCAAGAATAACATTCATTTGATACCTTGCATTCGTAATCCACATTTATCTTTTTAGGAAATTTTAAATTGAAAAATTGTACTATTGCTACCCACATCCCCAATTTTTGGTTGTTGGATATTGCTTGCCAAATATTGTCCAGTTCCATATTGGCATATGCATTTAACAGATGTTTCTTAAAGTGCTTTTGCCTTTGAGTCGATAACCTGGGGCAGTGCAATATACAATGTTCTAATGTTTTCTTCCCTGCCTTATTCAAGCAAAATCGACAATAGTTGAGTTATTTTGGAAACAATTTTCACCTGGCCATAATTTCTCTTGTCGGCCAGAGATTTTGTCAAAACCTTAAGTATTGTTCGCGGATGTAAGAAGACGGGCATCTTAATATATAGTCAGCCGTCTCGCGAAATGCTTTGTGAGCAAACACTCAGATGTCAAAATCCTTGTATTTATGGTACATCCTGCGGTTTTCTATCCAGTCCTTCTGGTATAATTTTTGTTTGGCTCGTTGAGGATTGAGTATTAGCAGATCGAGAGCAATTGAGGCATCGGCTAATGTGTCTAATGTGAAGTTGCACCAAAGCTTAGTAAACACATGTTCTCGAGCCAATAAGTGCTCTGCCATAATGCCCAATATACCAGGGGTGATATTTCCCATTATAGATTTTCTGAAAAGGGCACACATTCTCCATTTAATTTGGGGGGCTAACGAAAGTAGACCCAATTCATGGCGAATTAGAGGAAGTGGAGTGCTCTTGGGTAGGTGCAACAGTTGTGTCCAAAATCGAGATTCGATAGAGCTCCACCATTTAGACTTTTTGGGCAACAATGTTTCTATGCCATATATAATAGTTGGAATCACTTTCTGGTGATAGTACTGCAGAATGTGATTCACTGTAAATGTCCCATACTTTGCTCTAAGTACTTTAGCTTGGGAAATGAGTATTTGGAGTTTAGTTTGAATCATATCTTCCATAACATGGTTAGATACTGATGCCTGAATCGTTATGCCCAGATATTTGTACTGTTGGACCTGCAGAAGAATTTAATTCTGTATGTACCACTTATGTGTTTTTACTTTGATTCTATTATGAACTTTGCACACCATAATTTGTGTTTTTTGAGTATTGATCGTGAGGTTGTTATCAGATACATAGAAGGCTATCTTGTTAAGTAATTTTTGTAAGCCCATAGGTGTTTGCAAGATGATTATTAAGTCATCTGCATACAGTAGATGACAGATGGAGCGAGATCCTAGTTTAGGAGCATTGCATTCAATTGAGCATAGTGTTATGCCCAAATCAAACAAAAATAGATTGAAAATAGAGGACACCAAAATACATCCTTGTTTAAGACCTTGACAAGTTTGAATGATTGATGAAAGTTTGCCTGCCAATGTAAATCTCACTTGTATTGTGGTGTTGGTGTGTAGTAACATAATCAATGTGAGTAACGATGGTGGACAATTATAATTAACTAGTTTTTGATACATGATGGATCGATCGATGGAATCAAAAGCAGCTTTGAAATCAATGAAGGCTAAGTACAATATTTGATTTTTAGCCGCATATTTTGATTTAAGCATATGTAGAACCATAAGATTAGGATTGGTTCCAAGGCCAGCAACAAAACCGGTTAGATAGGGATCTCTTAGATTGCTTTGACTTGTCCATTGATTTAGGTCCCTCAAAATGATTCTCAAAAAGATTTTTTCAGGGGCATCTAACAATGCTATGGGTTGGTAGCTCGATGGGGAGGAGCGAGCACCCTTTTGGTATATGGGAACTATAATAGAATGAGTCCAAGATTCCAGTAAGGACTGAATTGAATTAACAGAAGAGAATATTTTATATAAAATAGATGCCCATAGGTCTGGATGTTGTTTGAACATTCGATTTGAGAGGCCGTCAGGGCCACACGGACCTGAATTACTGATTTTATTGATAAAGAACCGAATGTCATCCAAAATCGAAATTAAGGTGGAAACGCTTATGAGGATCTTTGAGATGTGCAATTGGGGAGTTTCGAGGGCAAATCATAAAGATTGGAAATATGTGTGATCCAATTTAATTCAGATACATTATTAGCCTGAGAGACTGATTGAGACTGATGCATGACCTTGTTCAATAAGGACCAGGAACCTGCAACATTCTTAGGATGTAGTGACATTAACATTGCTTCCCCGTCATTTTGGTAAATTTGAGCACGCATGGCTTTTTATGCGTTCTTATGTTTGGTTTTAATGCTTGTCAGTAAAGAAAATCTGATAGCCACTGGTTCTTTCAATGCTTGTCAATTTTTAACTTCCCAATTGAATACATGAAGTTGTGGGCAACTGACTATTTGACCTGATGTGCTGTTTGATGAATTAGAAGATTGAAACAGTTGCATCAGATCTGAATAGTTGGTGGTCTGATTAATTGAGGTCATAGTCTGGTGGTGGAGTTGATCCTCCATATATCTAGGTAACTCACACAAAGAACTCAGTGACCATCGTAGGCGGTTGCCCCTATTATTGAGAATTAAATACTCTTGTGGATCTACCTTATGATGCATTGTAGTGGGACCGTAGGTCATCCATTGGGCTATTAGTTGATTATGATCACTGTTCACATTTTCAAACATACAAAAGTCAACAATGCATGTGAATTAACATAGACAAAGTCAATTATAGATGCGCAAGAACCTCTTTACCAAGTTTGATGTGGAGGAAAAGCTTAATGAGACTATAGGCAAAGGCCAACCATTTTGTTAGCCTAGATTTATTGTTGTTTGAACACCGAAAGAAACAATCAAGAACAAATCGCCTGCAATAATGATATTAGACACAGATGGATCTAAAGCAGTTTGCTTAGGTCTTTAAGAAAGCGTTCATCAGATATTCCTGCAGGATTCCAATAGATATTGATTCAATCATAAGCAATGTTATGAATATGCAGTTTTATCATTTGAATATATTTGTTTGGACACCTCCATTCTTGTGTTGTAATACCTTATCTATTTTGATGGCTATTAACAGACCAGAAGTTGGTCTATCAGAGGTTGCTTGAATTGCTGGATTGAGGAAGAGATCATAACTGTCCCATAAGGGAACAGAGGTTATCCACGTTTCCTGAAACATGAGGATGTTATGATGTAAGAGTACATTTTGATTGTTATTGATGAGATAGGAAAAACTTCTGGTATTCCAGCTAATAAGTGAGATATTTTGAGCAATTGTGGAAGGTATTAGCTAATTTGATTGTGCTACGAAATGACAAGAATATTGTACTGGATTACACAGTGCTTTGTTTAGTTGAATTGTAGACTGGTTGGCATTACGTTGTTTGAGGTTGTAATTTCTGTCTAGCAACATGTGCTTCAGCAACATCAGTGGATAGTACAAATCCCAGGGCTAATAGATCGCTTTTAGCCATCCATATTGTATTTTGGATAATCCTGGAATTCGTCCATATCCTGATGGATTTAAGATTCGACTTAGATGGAAATTCAATTAATGCAATATCAGCGCTATTGATGTCTTCAAGTGAGGTAATATCTGAGAAGATGGCCAAAAGGGAACGCCGATGTAGATCATATTGGGCTGAGGGTATTGCTTTGCAAGACAAATTCAATGAGAAATTTGCAGGTAGTTTTTTATTCGGATTTCTCAATGATGGATTGGGTGTAGGCCTGAGTTCTTTGTACATTTGAGAAGAATCCGTCACAGAACGTGGTTTCGTGTTCATGGCTGTTTGCAATAATTGTATAATTTCAGGAGTGACTTGGGCCAGTAATGCCTGTGGATCATTACGGATGCCTAATCAGGTTTAACAGACTGAGGCATGACTTTGCCGTCCAAGGAATTTAGATGAACTGTTAGACCATCGTTGTTATTTTGTTCAGGATTATTAAGAGTCGTTTTTAAAGGGATGCTATTCATGTAGGCATCAACAGCCTTCCTAATTTTCTGTCGATGGTAATCATCAGTACTCAATGGTACACCAGTAGTTACTTTCGTTCTGGGTGATTTATGTACATTACAATCAGGCAGAATCTGTGAATGTTCTAAAGCTGCCTCAACTAGCTCATCAAGTGGAGCATAAGACAGAGGGACATCGACTTCATCACAAATTGGTTTTGCTGTTTTGTCCTGCGTGTTTGCTGTTTTGTCCTGCAAAAGTTGCTGATATTTTTTTGTCACTTTGCGAGCAGCCACAATTACATTTTTATTTGTGGATTTCAATCTTTTAACAAATTGTTTATTTTTCGAGGAACTAGTGTTCCTTTCATTAGGTTGGTTCTTAGTTACTTTAGATTTGGCGAGTGCTACAACATTCCCTTTATTCTTTTGGGAAAAGATGGTGTATGCCGTTTTATTAGATGATTGGTGCGGATCTGGATTGAGGCCAGTATTCGTCTGTGACAAGGGAGATTTCACCGATGCACCTATTTTAGTGGCTATGGGATGCTCACTAGATTCTTTTGGGACATCGGATATTTTGATGTTTAGGCCTGTTTCAGGGCACACAAGCTCGACACTCGAGCCTAGGGAGCATATGATTTTGTCAAAATGCGGGAGATTTGCAAGCGTCATTTCTGTCACAAATGTTTGGGTAGCTACCGCATGGACAGCTGGTATAGCTACAGGAAGCTCAGGTTTTGCGCCTATCGGGCAAGGTTCAATTGAGTCTTAGAACATAAGAAACAATTCTGCAGGATCTTGCTGGTAAATTCGTGTTGCCATGCTCGTAGCTTTTCTAGTTGTGTTGATTGAAGATTACATTTTTCATCAAAAAAGTCATATAACTTGACTAGCGTTGCTAGCGATAATTGCAAAGCATTGAGGGCAATTTCAATTAAACCTGCCCCAGTATTCATACCAATCAGTGGAGACACTTCAATAGCAGGCTTTGGAACAGGGGTAGGTCTACGGGGTATTGGTAGACAAAAATAAATATTAGAGGGAGAAGAACCACTGCTTGAAAACATATTAGGAGACTTAGACATATTTTCAGACAGCAATTGGGGAGGAAAACAAGAATTTGTTAGATTGAGGTCAATTACTGCGACATCAGGCACAAGCACAACTGATAAATCGTCACTCAGTATTGATACCGCCATAGGTGGAACATTCTCGAGAGGACTAATGTCCGTGGATACATTTATCTCACCAGTGCTGATGCCATTTGGAGCAGAGTCTGTAATCGGCATGTTTCAACACGCTGTAATATTATTTTCATGGACGGGCTGAAAAGTATTGTTTTTATGTACATCCAATTGGCGAAGGCGACCACTTTCATTTGTCATAGAGGTGGAAGGTGATGTGGTTGATGTCAAAGGAGTCGCCAAATTAGTTTCTTTACAGTATTTGCAAATGTTCAATGAGGGAGTAGCTTTGTGTCCTAATTTATGTCCTCTTGCTATCCGATAGACCCTTGGAGTTGAAGTGTGGGTCAGAAAACACTTATGTGTGTCCCAGGCAACCGCTCTAAAGGCAGCTGGTAGGTCGCTGGGTAACAAGCCCTTAGGCATACCAGTTTTCAATGTTGAAAACATTGAAAAGAAGATCACAGCACCCCCGAGAAGCCCACCGAAGTTCTGCCTGCCGTGACGCTGAGGTGAAGAGGCAAAGAGGGACTTTGTGGGGCGTCTCGTGGTGCGCGCACGCTGGTGCGCATGGGGGGTTGCTTATGTAGTGATGTCAAGTAGTGGGCGTGGTTTCAGCTTGGCGAATTAATGAGCTGTTTTTCTTCATAAAAGCAATATATAAGGGTGAAACAAAAGGGCATATATTATGTATAATTCTATATATGCTATGAGGTCTCCATGAAGGTGCTTTTGAGCAGAGTATATGCCAGTTTGTTTGTCCAAGCACGTATCCGAGAAACAGCAGTCGATGGTTCCGGGCAAAGAGGGACTTTGCGGGTCTTCTCGTGGTGCACGCAATCTTTTACCTGGTTCCGTACTCAGATCTTGTCCACTAAAGTCCGAAAACACTTCCTCAAACCTATTAAATTATTCTGTAGCACCTTCCGACTTGTTTTGCATGCAAGCAGTGAGTTTGTCCCAAAGAATCCTTTTTTCTGGGACAATTGTTTTCAATTTAGTGACAATTTTCATAGGCAATGTTAAGAAAATCTGCGGCAGTCGCTCACCAGCCTTCCTATCCCTGTCTACTTGTGTTATGTTAGCCCATGTGTCGCCTAATCCTGGCCCGTCATCCACCAACCTAATCTGTTCCCATATGTCAGCAGGCAAAATAAGAGCATAACAAATCAAAATCGCCCAATGTAAACATTGATGAATGTAAAACAGATTCAATTTCCTTATGGAATCCAGAAGAATTCTTTCTAATATCTGGAATCGACTGTTTAAGTGTATTTACTTCTTGGCGAGAGAATGGGACATGGACAAACTGGGAAATATAAGGTGCTTCAATCGTGAGTGCATTACCTTCATCAATGGCTGACATTACTACCTTGGGAACAAATGTTGGCAGAACCTCTTTCATAGGTAATTGAATAGTGGGCAGGTCAATCATGGGACGGTCTAAACGTCTATTCAACTAAAGGCCCAGATCAAGAGACAATGCAGTCAATGGGTGTTCTGGTGAAAAATCTTTTATAAATCAGCCGGACAACATGCATTACACTTCATACAATCGTCCTACAAACACTGACCATCACCTGCAACACTTTCCTTTGCATCGCAGCTGTGTATTGACAAAATGTATCTTGAATTTCAATCAGGGGAATAGTGGCATCTGAAATCCACCTAAGGGCATCTCTCACACAAATCAGCATATCTTCACTAACCGGTTTTGAAGGAGGGAAATACCGCTTCTGAACATACAATGTCTGCATCTTATGCTTGCCCACAAGTGATTTGTGTAAACGATCAAGTTCTCTCTTGAACACAAATATTCTACTCAAATAATTTTGCATTTTCGCGCTGTTACTACAAGTCCGCCTGGTCACGCAAGCCTTGCGGCGCAGCTTCATCCGTTAAATCACACCATATCTCAACCAAATATGAATCCATTCTTTCAATCAATACCTTTTGGTCAGTGAAATCCCCATGAACGGACAAAGCAGATAAAGTGGCACTTCCTAGCCCCTTTCAACATATGTTTCAGCCAACCCGTGCAATTCTATCTTCCTTTCTTTGCTAACTTTACTACGGGTTTCCCTACAATCATTATAAACCTGCGATAATGAAGCAGAACCATTTGGGCGAGAGTCAACATGCAAATCTGCCTCGCTAGGCAGCGGAGGAAATGACGCCGGCAGCGCAGATGGGAGAGAGGGAGTAGCGATCGCAACAATTGGCACAGGTGCCAACACAGGAGGGGGCGCAAGCAGAGGAGCAGCCGGAGGCGGTACATAGGGAGGCAGTGCAGTGGAATCATCAATTGGGTCAGACCTTCGCTCATTCAATATCTTATTTATCAATTTGTCTGACGCATGCATATCCTGAGAGGAATATATCTTCTGTATCTCTAACTGGAATGCCCTGTATAAACCCCTGATTTTATCTTCTTATCTCTGTTGGTCATGCTATAATGCATTCTCAGCATTAGTCTTATGTTTGCGTGCATGCTTTTCTCTACTTCGCAAGTGCTGTGTTGCTTACTTCCTCCAGTCCCTGATAGTGCCAAATGCAGCGGGCCTAGCCTTTTTTGCGTGACAATACAGTTTCTAAGTGTGCCATGCGGGCTAGCTCAAAACTGCTGTAATTCGGCCATTGAAGTTCGGCTTCATGCCTAGTTTGTCTGTGCCAAATCATATTAAAAACTATTGCTCCTAATCCATATTTTACATACATTTCATATGCCAGCAACCCTTCGGGTGGCGCAGGTTGGCCATATTCCAAAGATCGACTTCCGCAATTCAAAAATCTAGCAAAGCAGGATGTCAATTTTCTAGGCATAGTTACAACCCATACTCTCTTTACCTGAGTTTGCTTCTTGCAAGGCAACTCTGAACAACAATAATCAGGAATATTGGGTATCAGGGAACGGAACACCTGATTTCAACAATCGTCCTGAAAGATGCAGTCATCGTGTCTGGCGTGTCCTGGCTCAAAC
Organism: Ambystoma mexicanum; assembly: GCF_040938575.1. NCBI lineage: Eukaryota > Metazoa > Chordata > Amphibia > Caudata > Ambystomatidae > Ambystoma > Ambystoma mexicanum. Next base: position 1,177,188,018 of record NC_090933.1, read on the forward strand.
TGCTTTGATTCCAGGACCCTCACCGCCATTCTCGCAAGACACGGTCTGCTGGCCAGAGAAGGGCTGTGCGCAGATCTACAGAGGAATCACTTATCACTTTGCATAGGGGTGCCCCTAAGGCACATGCTGATCTCGGTCGGGTCACCTCGTCCTCGCTCGTCTCCGCGATGGGGCATCAGTGGGAGGGTCCCTATTCTGGCACCATCTTGACGGATCAAAGACCAGAATTAAGGCATCCAACCTTATACTAATGACACACCAGTTATGAGGATCCAAAGTCAAATATATTTATTCAATAATAGCATTTGAACAAATGGATCTCAGCGCCCCATGATGTGTAAGGCGGACACCGTGAGGAGAGAAAGAGTGAGCACAAGTATAACAGGCACATATATAGCAAACTTCACAGCATTAGAAGGCATTGCCCAGCCCCCTTTGTCCGGACATCATCAGGCTAGGTTTGAAGGGGTTACTGCGTAATTCATTATGCTAAAACATTCTGCACACTTGCTGCCAGTGCCAAGACAATTTATTATCTGAGAACCGGGTGCATCTGGATTGAGGAAAGCATATCATGTTACCTATAATTCATTGTTTTACCAGCCAATGTTATCTCTCTGTGCTAAGGTCAGACAGTTCTGACGCAGAAATGAATAACAATTCCCACGGGGGAGCACATACAGCCATGTATAATTCTTTCTAGCTGCCTGCCATAATGGTATAACTAAACAGAACGGTACCTTGGTTTGCAGATTACTCGTGCTTATGTTCAGCTTCAAGGTTCTCTCATTATAAGACAAAACAAATAATGTGGCAGCCTGGAGTTCCTAACTATGTAAGCAACTCAAAATTCAAGCAGCGGTCGGTTACTGTGCTCAAGCTGCAAACCAGCATATATATAAATGCAATGAGCAGAGAGCAGAACAAAAACTCAAAATGGCCTCCTTAAACAAAATGGCTTCTCAAGCAATGGTTTCAGGTTCACATGTTGCGACATTGTTTCATGATGCCGAAGTGATACGAGTGCGGTTAGGCCAATATATAATCAGACAGCATAGTTGCATTTACATTTCTACAATGTGAACATTCTGTGTTTCATGTAATTGCATTTTGCAATCATGAGGAAGGCAGTTTCGAAGGCACTCATATAATGCGTTACACTACATATGGTTCATTACATCAGGATATCAGCACAATTAGATCCATTAGACACATAGTGAATACCGCATTTGGCAGAGTCATTATGCTACATGGCTCCAGCTAAACCATGGTGCGCATATAAACAAGGATTTACCCCTGTAACTTTAGCATCAGCCTGTTTTCTTGGCACATGCATAAGTGGACAGCACTCCTTATAAGAACATAGTTTGACTGCATATCTGTCCATTTACATAGTGGGCTCCCAACACAACACAATCCTCATGTTACCATGGAAACATAAGACGCGGAGCGCTCTGTCGTCCACTGACGGGAGCATGCAACGTTAGAATGAGAAATGTGGTTGCCATAACAACCTTCCCTAATTGGAGCTTGACTCTTGTTTGGCACTCGCTGGAGAAAAGATGCAAACAGACAACAAAGACTGTTGTGTCACTCACTGTAAGGGTTTTCTGTATAGATTCGCTTCACTGCCACACTGCGAAACGGAATGATTCTAAATTTCATCTTTCCATAACCTTTAATACAGACATTCAATAAAGCTGAACGAGGAGAGACACAGTCAGCGTTTGAAACGTCCATGTTATGCCAGAACTCACATTCTTGACAAACTTGAAGCGTATCGAATATACACCGTGCCAAACACTTTTCTGCTATTATTCGTATTTCTAGAATTTCCACAGTCTGACAATTCAGCAGTCAACTTCAGAGCATTGTGAAATTCTGTCTGACCTGCCCTTTTTTTGATTTTTTTGGCCAGGGGGCTACAATGCACATTACACTGTACATGCCTCCGTGAAAAGTGAACTCCATCAGCACATCAATAGAGTTTGATCGATCTGGTTTCGGGGTATAATTGAACATACAACATAAAGGTAAGGGAAATATTGAATAATTATGGCTAGCTATTTGTATAACTAAAATGAACAGCTTATTATTTGTTTAGAGATTGCACACTTATGTTATGTTATGTTATTTTGCATTTATATAGCGCCTTATGTACCATTGGTATGGTCTGAAGGCGCTGGTAGGTTGAACGCTCTTGGGAACCGAAGTTGAAGCCAGTAGAGAGAGTAGAGAGAGTCAAAGGTTCGTGTGAGCACTGGATATGTGTGCAGCTGGTGTGGCATTCATGTAATAGCTGATTCTTAGCAGTAGGTGTGGTGGTTGAGAGATCAAGAGTATGTGTTTGTTCTGGCAGGATTTATCCAGACCGATTGTGGCTGTGTCAGGCCTGAGGAAAACGCCTGGCTGGTGGGTGTGTAACCAGCAGTGATTAGTTAGAGTGATGGGGAGTATGAGGCAGATGTTGGTATGAGAACAGCTATACCGAATGGTGTCATAGTATCTCTATGTTCTAGTTGAATGGCAGTGTAAAGAAGAGAGTAAGCATGGTGATGTCATATGATGGGTTACATGCTTTTTCAAACGTTCCATGCACTCCAAACCATTCCATGTAAGTTGTGCATTTCTACACACTCCAGTCCGCCCCATGCACTTCAGTGCGCCCCACGTACTTCAGTCCGCCCCATGCACTCCGATCCGTTCCGTTTATTTCTAAGTTGTTTTATGCACTCCATCAACGTATTTAGCCCTTGCCATACTTCTTTGTACTTTTCACATATTACACCCGTACCTTCCACATACGCCACCTGTTCAGTCCGCCCTACACTCTCACGCACTCATCCGCCATACACTCTTATGCACTCGTCCACCCTACACTCTCATGCACTTGTCCGCCATTCACTCTCACACACTCATTCACTTTCAAGCACTCATTCACTCTCACACACTCATTCACTCTCACGCACTCGTCTGCTCCATACACTCGTCGGTTCTACGTGTTCTTCCATTCTTACACACTCTTCTGCTCTGCGTACCCATCACACTCTGCGCACCCATCACTCTTTGCACACCCATGATGCTCTATGCACATGTTCTTTCCACGCACTTCTCTGCTATATGTACTCATCTGCTCAACACACTCCTCTGCTCAACATACTCCTCCACTCAACACACTCCTCTGCTCAACACACTGCTCCGCTCAACACACTCCTCCGCTCAACACACTCCTCCGTTCCACGCGCTTCATCCATTCCAACGATTTCATCCGCTCCATTCACTTCGTTCATTCATCATGCATTATCGATTCAGGCCATGTCACCTTTCGTATGCACTGGATTTTTTCCCTGCTCTCTATCTGTTTCCTGCACTACCCCGTCTCATATACTTGAATCGTCTTTTCTGTACTTTCCATTTATGCCATGCACTCATACAGTCGGTTTCATCAGTCTGTGTACTCATCAGTCTCTTGAATTCATCTTCCCATCTCTTCTTTTTATTCATTTTGCCCATTTTGTTCATTTTGTCCATTACACCTATTACATCCATTTCATTAATTTAAACCTCCTTACTGTTTCGTACAATTTATTCTTTTTATCCACATCACTGCTTTTATCTAGTTTACTCGTTCTATTCTGTTTGTCCTTTTAGTTTACATTGATGGTTATTAGTTGTCGATTTCTCGCATGGATCTTGATGTTTTATTGTTACTTGTTTTATTGTTATTCAAGATTTAGTAGTTTGTTGGGTTGGTGTCATTGAAATGTTGTAATTCAGTTTGGGTTAGTTTGCGTACGGGTTGGTTTTAGGTGAAGAGCCAAGTTTTCAGTAGTTTGCGGAAAGACATTAGATCTTCAGTTAGGCGGATGTGGGGTGTGGGCCAAGGCTGAGAATGATGATCCACCTAGCCTGCCTGAGTTTGTTTTAGGTATGACTAGGAGGCCGGATGAGCTTGATCTTAGAGTACATGGAGGGTGATAGGGTTTTAGCTTGTCTTGAAGATATTGAGGTCCGGTTTTATGCAATGCTCGATGCATAAGGTTCTGAAAGTCACCCTTCGGGCTACTGGAAGCTAGTGCAGAGCTTTAAGGGCTGGCGAGATGTGGTCTCTCGGGCCGAGCGCTAGTAGAAGTTTGGCTGTGGCGTTTTGTGCTCTTTGAAGTTTATTCTGTTCAGTTGGTAAACGTGGACTCCGAGGTAGAGGGGGTTAGCGTAGTCCAGTCTTGATATAACAATTGATTGAACTGCGGAGAGTCTGTTGGGAAAGGAGAGATATGGAACGATGCGCCTAAGAGTTTTAAGGGGGTAGTGGCAGGACTTTGAGATGTTGTTGACTTGGCGCGTCCAAGGTTTTATACTGAGTTAGAGGCAGTCAGTGAGTTGCCCATGGCAGATGGCCAGGGTAGTGGGTGTGGAAGAAGTTCGGAGGTGCCACATACCATGATTTCAGTTTTGGAGGGGTTTAACAAGAGGTGGCTTTGGGTCATCCAGAGCTCTATATCGAGGAGGCAGGAGGCGAGGTCAGGTCGGCAGTTGAGTTTTGAGTTCAGGAGTTTTAGAATTAGTTGAGTGTCATCAGCGTAGTTGTAGCACAGGATGTTGTGTGAACAAATTATTGGTGGGAGGGTAATCAAGTAGACATTGAACTGGAGGGCAGATAGGTGAAGCGAGGGGGGATGGTGGTGATTGCGGGAATGAAGTGGTGGGCCGAGATAAGGAAGGTGATGAGTGCTGAGAGATTGAGGGGGACCAGGTACGTTTCCTCTTTAGAGTCTTTGTCGCAATTGGTGTGTGTGAGAGGGTAGGGGCGGTCAGAGGGGGAGAGGGATGAGGCTTCTGTTCTTGCTAGGGCTAGGCATGTGGTTTTTACGGAGGGGAAGGGGTGTGGTCAGGGGGATGATGGTGGGGGTTAGTGGGAAAAGCGGGGAGTGCATGATTGCAGGGCAGGGTGTGCCCGGTATGATAGTGAGGGGAGCGGGCATGATCAACGTAGGCTGGTCGGTGGTGGGGATCCGGGGAGCAGTGGCCTTAGAGTGGTTGGCTCGCCATCGTGCCCCTCTGGCTTGGTGTGTGGAAAGGGGATGGGTAGGGGATGTGAAGGAGGGTGGGATGATTTGGGAAGGGGGGGTGGGAGGCAAGGCTGACCGGAGAGTGGAGGCAGACCAGCTTTTCACAGAGTGGAAATTAGGCACTGTTCTAAATTCAACCAGGGTGGACTATTGGGCGCCCTTCTAAATTCAACCAGGGCACGCCATTAGGCACACTTCTAGATTAAGCTATGCACAGAGAGGCTATTAGGGAGTACTAGTCAGTTGAACTAGGGCACGTGATTAGGTACGCTTCTGAATTAAACTTTGCGCAGAGATGATATTAGGGACACTTTGTCAGTTCAACTAGGGCACGCTATTAGGCACACTTCTAACTTCAGCTTTGTACAGAGAGGCTATTAGGCACACTTCGAAATTCAGCTGCAGAGAGGATATTAGGCACATCTAAATTCAACTTTACACAGAGAGGATATTAGGCACAATTCAAAATTCAACCATGGCACGCTATTAGGCACACTTCTAAATTAAACTTATGCACAGAGAGACTATTAGGGACACTAGTCAGTTCAACTAAGGCACGCTATTAGGCACAATTTCAAATGAAACTTTACACAAAGAGGATACTAGGCACACTTCTATATGTAATTAAACTACAGATGGAAGAGATTACAACGGTTTAGCTTTCGGCAGATGAGTGTTAGGGTAGTATGGCGTGAAGTAATTGCTTCAGTCCCTGCCCTTGCCAAACTTACTTATTGTTGGCTTCTTGCTTCTCCTGCAGATACCTGCAGATACAACCTGGAGCCGTCACTGAAGGAGCTGTCCTTTGCCTCGGGTCCTTAGCCGATGGGCTGCCGTGATTAGACATCATTGTTTTCTTCTTATAGAAACCTGATTTTTGGAATTGGCACATACACATGAGCAGTCTGTTGAGCACACAAGATTGCAGCTACCAAGAGACTTCTTTTTGATTTTCGATTAACTTAAACTTGGCAACGTATTGTATAGCCTGCATGTGTCTTGACTATGTAGTGATCCAGTTAATGGACCCACGTCTCTGTCTAAATAAGTATTTATATTGTTGTTTGGTATTATAGAACTCACCCGCAGAGGAACCCGAGGTTCGAAATGCATCGGCGCTAGTGACTTTCTGCTTCTTTACAAGAATGAACTTTAATTAAACGATTTTGGCATCAACTTGATGTATCCAAAGAAGTTAATTTTGTGTTCAAGCATATATCAAGATGGAATAAATGAAAGATAACTTTCGGTAATCTTTACTACAATATTTGGCGACCCCAATTCTGATGAATTCTTTAGACAATTGTTTTGCCAAGGCAGTGTAACCTAGCTGTCCTTTCACTCATGACTCTTTAATTCACACATAAGTAAAGTAACGGGTAATGTGCATTTTGAATGTAACACAGATGGCACAGCGCACAATCAGAGTATCAGATCTGTGCAGGGGAATGTGGCCAGACTAAATTTGACTTTCCAAGGGTTACACTTTACCACTGTTTGTGGAGGGACCTGTCCTCATTTCCCCTGCTAGTCACTGGGTCAGTAGAGGTACAATGAATGTTTTGCATGGCATCTGGTGTCTTGTGTGGGTCCAAAATCCTGAGGAGGCAGTATTGGAATTTCTGTCAATAGGCGCTGGCCAAATTGTGACTGTAAAACATGGATTGGGTAGGAATGCCCACTGTGGCAATTACATTTATTTAGCAAAGATACTTGGGAATAGAATACACAGTGGTGCACCAATCCCCTTTCAGAGAAACTAACGTCAAACAACCTGGTTCCTCAGGGCTCAGAGCGCTCTACAAATAAATACACTAAACTAAACTAAAAAAATATCTATTAAGGAAGATAACCTGCTGAGTAAATCTGCAAAAGGAAAACACGAGTGAGCGTTAGAAATTATCTATCTTCACCGATGTATCCAAAACACTCAGTGTGTTTCTATTGTAGTAGACACAACACATATGTTACATTCATTGAGAAATTGTCAGAAGGGAACGTTCATTCTATTATTTCCACAATCTAAGTGAGCATACTATGTAGGCACACCACGAATACTCAGCACAAACAGTACAAAATATTGCGAAATACAATATGTCGTTTAATATCATTTAGCCACAGTTTTGGCCCACGCGTGATGTCATCGCGCTGCTGTCGGCCACGCAGATGACTTCCCAAACGTTGCATTCGCACACACATACGCATGTACGAGTGGGTCTCGGGCGGTAATAGCTACTGCCCTTGCAGCTCCGAGTTACCGCTCGTGCAGAGCTTCTCTAAACAGAAGGTAAGACCGAGAGAATGATATGCAACACAATAAAAGGACACGCTTAAGATGATGGCTAACGGTTTCCTCTACTGATTTGTTTTTTACAGGAAGACAGCAAATAATTCACTGGCTGTTTGCCAGCACGTGTGAAGCAAACGTGAATTTTACAGATATATACTTCCTCTTGGGAATTATAGCACTAATGTTGCTAGACAGGATCAAAAGTTCAAAGAGAACGGATTGAGGAATCTTTTGTCTTTTTGGCCACAACTGAGGGATAAAGGCAGGGGAACAAAAGCAATGCTTTATTTATGTAGATATTAAGGCTGGCCTTCCCTTGGGAGGGAGGAGGAGGAGCTATAAGGGATTTGCATATGCACAGGGTATGAGGACCTCCCAACAGGGGTCTCCTGTGGCAGTAAGTTACCGCCTCAGTCATGTACTTCCAATTGCTAAACCATAGCGAGAATAGAGTAGAAGCGCTTGATTTACACACGTTTGTATGATGTCAGAGGAGGAACCCCTGGCACTAGTGTTTCTGTTAGAGTGGCAAAGTAGGCTGTAAATATTGGCATAAGACAGGTAAGTTTGATTTAGGTTCTTTATTATGTATTAATCAAGCAGGCCCACCATCGACCAGCTGCAAAACCGCCAACTGCCTGAATGCCATTTCAAGTTTCACGAGCCTCATAGAACTTACAACGTAGCTCGTGAAACTCGAACGCAGAACATATGTAAACAAATACCATAAATGGAGTAAACACAGATCATTAGATAGTTCTCCCAACTCAGAACAGAAAGCTAACACCCAACAAGATAAAGATAACAAAATGTAACATGTACAAATAACAAGAACACAATGAATTACATAAATGACGTTTTCACTGAACAAAATCTTTCAACCAACTTGGTTTATGTGCAAGTCTCTTTGCCTCATTACTGCTAGTCACTCTAGAACTTGTACTTGCGGCATCACTTTCCATTTCTTCACATTTTATTTGCTCATTACTCCCACCCTGAGCTTCTTCACAATCTTCACCCCTCACAGTCTCAGCTCTTGCCAACTTTCTCTGAGATCACACTTCACCTCCATCCAAGATGACAACGCTTCCACGCACCGCAGCAATCCTCTTTATTCCAATAAATATACTTTCCACACACTTCTGCGAAGATCTGGGGTTCTTCACTAACACCCAGTCTCCAACTTTAAACTCTCTACTCTTCACACACTCCCTCCTATCAAATGACTATTTATTGGTTCTCTGTCCCTGTTCTAGAAATCTCATGATAGCGTTTCTATCCACCACAACTGGTCTTGCCAATCCTAACTAACCAGGACAAAACTTAGTCCCCGGCTCCCTACCTTTGAGTGACACCAAAGAGAGACACTTTAGTAATGGAATGAGGAGTGGTTCTCCACATTATGTGGTTTAATACATCCCTCCAGGACTGACGCGTACTCATCGCGATCTGAATACCTCCCTTGATGTACCTGTTGACCCGCTCAACCAATCCATTTGCCCTTAGATTATGAAGTGCTGTTCTAATGTGTTTAATGCTGTATCCCTCTAAAAACGTCCTCATAAACTGAGATACAAATTGCACACCATTGTCAGAAACTAATTCAAAAGGACAACCCTCCCTGAGGAAAACGCTTTCCAAGAAAGAAACCAAATCCGTAGCTGTCACTTCCCTGGATACTTCCCACTCCACCCATTTGGAATGAAAATCAACAAGAACAAAAATGTATTTGAATCCGTCTCCTAAACCCGCCACAGGTCCCAAAATATCCACATCTAGTATCTGCACATTGGAACTGGCAATGAATTAGGAGCCAAAGGTACTTATTGCACAACCTTATTTGTATCACTCAATTGACATGCATTACACTGTTTTACAAAATCTTCAGCCATGCTATCCATCCTGGCCCACCAGTAATTGTGTCTCACTCTCCTCTTCGTAGCTCCCTCACCCAGATGGCCCTGATATGCCAACTCCAACAAACTTCTCCTCACTCCTTCTGGTGTAACAGTGCAGCTCCCCATTCTTAACCTGTTTGCCACCATACTCAATTCATCTCTGATTTCCCACCAGATCTCAAACCTCTTTTCAAGAACCTCCTTGTCAGGCCACCCATCCACAGTCCACTACTTGATAAGTTCAAGGTCTTGATCTACAAGCTTTGCCTGTTCCCATTCCTTATGGTCCACACTTACTAACCCAGCAACAACACTCTCTTCACAATCCCGAGCTTGTGCTGGTTGACTCTGTTCCACAGGCAATCTTGACAGACAATCTGCCACAAATTTCATTTTTCCCGGCAAATAGCTAACATCAAAGTTGTACATCTAAAGACTGAGACCTCACCTGCTTATCATTGGAGATCCCCAGCCCACCTACCACTATCAAACAACTGTACTAAGGGTTTGTGGTCTGACTGCACGATGAACTTTCTTCCCCAATGAAAGTATTTAAAATAATTGACAGCCCAAAACATGGCCAACGCTTCTCACTCTATAACTGAATGATTTTCCTCAGCTCCTTTGAAGGTCCTGGAGGCAAATGCTATAACTCTCTCGAACTTATTAGCATCATACTGTATTAATGTGGCTCCTAACCCCAGCATGCTGGCGTCCACCACTAGTGCAGTTTGGTCATTGGCATCAAATTTCCCAATGGAGGGTGCTCGTACAATTCCTTGTTTAATCTTATCAAACTATTCTTCACATTGCGTGGACCACTGATGCTTCACCCCTTTTCTTAATAAAGCCATTATAGGAGTGGAAATGCTAGCAAAATCCCTCACAAACATATGGTAATACTCTGCCAGCCCAAGGAATGACCTAACTTGATCTTTATCAGAACGACATGGTGCTCTTTCAATAGCATCCACGAGACTCAATTTAGGCTTGATACCTTTACTCGACACAACATGACCTAGGTACTCATCACTGTCCACAGAGAGTTTATATTTGTTCCTCCTTACTGTCAGTCCAGCTTCACCCAACCTTGACAGTACAACTTTCAATAGCTTGTCATGTTCCTCACTAGACTCAGAAAATACCAATATATCATCTTGGAAGATGATCACATTCGGAACACCATCCATCACCATTTCCATCACTCTCTGAAAGACTGCAGCCACCAATGCTAAGCCGAATGGCATCCTGCAGTATCTGAATGCCCCTTCAGTGGTGATGAAAGCAGTCAAGTGTTAACATCCTTCTGAAAGTGGAACCTGGTGGTATGCTTGTGACAAGTCAATTACTGAAAAGATATTCGCCTTGCTCAAAGTAGTCAGTTTTTCACTGATTATGGGCAGTGGATGACGGTCTACCAATATGTTCTCATAGAGATCTCTCAAGTCCATGCATAGTCTTATGTCCCACTGGATTTAGTAGCTATGACAACTGGCGACAACCATTCTGGTCCTTCTACCCTTTCTATGATTCCTCTCTGGAGTAAAGCTTCAATCTCTGCTTTCACTTTGTCTTTAAGATTCTGTGGAATAAGTCTGACTTTATGTACTTTTGGGACAGCACCCTTCTTTAACTTGATTTCATGCTCATAGCCTTTCAACCTCCCTAGATCCTCTGTAAACATGTTTGGAAACTCCTTTTCCCACTGATCTCTACCTTCTGCAATCATGACCGGGAACTCAGCAGTAGCCTGTATTCGTATCCCCAGCGTCTTCTGCTCACTCCATCATAACAGTGATGACGCTTCTCTGGTAACGAATACTTCAGCTTTGCAACTTCTTTCCTTGAACTTGATAGTGGCAGGGCACTTTCTTAGTACATCTATTTTGACAGAAGACAGGTAAGTTTGATTTAGGTTCTTTATTAATCAAGCGGGCCCACCATCGACCCGCTGCTAAACCGTCAACAGCCTGAATGACGTGTTCGAGTTTCACGAGCCTCATAGAACTTACAGTGTAGCTTGTGAAACTCGATCGTTGAACATATGTAAACAAACACCATAAATGGAGTAATCACAGATCATTACACAGGCTTTACAGTAGACAATTAGAAGTGATGATGGAGCTGCGTGTAGTCCATTTGTTGTTTGTGGGTAGTGACGTTGTTAGCCATGTTTTAATGTCGTCATGTGTGTGTGTGGGTGTGTTTTTGGAGCATATGCATGGAGATGGGCTTACTGCGTGTCTTTTCTGTTATAGTGCACACACTCATTGCCACTCTAAGACAGGCAGTCTCAATGTCAGGGTGTTATGTTTGGGCAGACGGGACTTGCCCTCTTTTATCATTGAAGCACATCAGGGAATGTGTAAGCAACACAGGAAGTGGTTTATGTTAACATGTTTAGCACCACGTTGTTTTCAGGAGGACGATCTCTGTATCCTTTTCCCTGCAATGGGTATGGGAGGGGCCTGTGTATTGGGGCGCAACCAATCCTGCACCTCCTCAGGTATTCAACATTGTGTAGCGATGCCATGCAGGACACAATATCCCAATAAGATTGTACATACCACAGGTGGAATATATAGCAATACCCCACACAAGTGTTTATGGGAATGGAACCGTGACTGGACACTCCAAATGTGTGCTCTATAATGCCAACAGTGGAAATGTTTTCTGAATTGTAGCAGGAGGAATGGTAATAGTGGGTATGTGTCGTCCCCTGCAAATGGTTAAATGGTAGATACAGATTAGTTTAGGACTTCTGAAACTTGTATGATTTGCATGTGGCTGTTTGCATGTGTGTTTGGATGCTCATGATGGTCAAGGATCCACATGCTGGCAATGTTCCCAGATGCCAGAGCCTGATGGATACAGGAATAATGTAGGATGTAACTGTCATGCTTGCTTCCAGGAAAATTGACATGCAGATGCATTATGTGTCCATTAGCATAGCAGATGACCTGCACATTGATGGAATGCCAAAATGTCCTATCGCGGTATATGTGCTTGATCTCTCTGGGGGGGGGGGGTGTTGCCTTTGCGAAAGGCATACAGTCAAGGGCTCCAAGGACTTGGGGGAACTGTCCAACAGCATGGAGTTCCTCAGACTCTCTTTGCCTTGCCTCGAGAGTGCAGGGCATGTGTATGCGGATATGCAGGCATGTATTAATGCAGGACAAAACCAGGTGTAGGCACCAGGATTGCGTAGACTGTGATATTTATGAGTCTTTTTGCAGATTTCACCCCATTTCTGTATTTTGCACTAGCCCTTCCTTTGGGCTAATGTTGTGTAATTGCCGTTGAGCAAAATTTGCTCTGTATGTTGCAACGTTGAAAGGGCCAGCGCAAGGTGCGATCCGTGAATCACTTTCGGAATTTTTGTTCAACGCAATGTGCACATTTATGCCACAAAGTCACATTGTGCTGTGTAAAATGTTTTCTAAGTCCCATCGTGTATTGTTCCATTTCAGCTTTGGTTCCACCGCTCAGATGAGGTGCAGGTGCATGTTTCTTAGTTCCTGGGCACGGTGTGGTACTGTCTGGTACTGAGTAACCTAGACTCTGTAGTCTGACAAAGGCAGTGCCAGCGATGTCACGTGTGAGCACAGCCTCAGTGTCACCAGATGTCACACATTTCTCAAGTTCCAGTGGAGAAGAGAGTATTGATCCAGGGGTCCTTGCAGGCGCTACTCTGATCACGCTTTGCAATTGCAGGCCATAGACTTTCCCAGTGACAACAGGGCATTTCCTTGCATGTCCCGCCTCTCTCAGCATTGGTGTCAGAGAAGGGATCAGGTCAAGAAAGACTTGCAGAGAACATGGGAATGTACTCCTCACCAACATCACATCACACCCCTCCAATACTGTTATTTACAAAGGGCAGACACAGTGATTGAAGTGAGCAGGAACGGCGTCTGATATGATATATGATATAATAACGTGCTTAATACCCAGAGGTTTCTAAGCGCGGACTGTGTTGCCCCTTGTCGTCTTGCTTCCAAGGCAAACACGTTGCCCTTGAGCTATCCTCCCGAGACAATATATTTATATATATATATATATATATATATATATATATATATATATATTTTTTTTAAATATATTTGACAATATATATTTATATATTTTATATATATGTATATTTTTATAAATATATTTTTGAATATATTTCTGTTTACCATTCCACTACTTTTTTTTACGACCATATTCACCATTCTATATAGAGGAATTGTCAAATTGTCCATTCATGTCCCTGTGCAAGTGTAAAGTTGTAACAGGAGCCTTAGTTACTAGTAACTTAGACTATTGCAATGCCCCGGCTGCAACACCTGTCACAACTTTGCGTTTTATCTTGTCTCTGAAGTGCAACTATTATCATAGAAGCAGAGACCAAAAACATTCAAAGCTACACTCAAACAAGAAAACTGATTTTTAAAGGTGCTACAAAATATATTGCACAATTCGAGAGTTTTATTTGGATTGGCTTTGCCAAATAAGAATCTTAAACTGACTATACAAATATTGCAAAACCCAACCATTGCATAGCTGAATGATATGCAACCTGCACATCTTCATAGAGACTTTTATGTAAGTGTGATTGCACATGTTGCCTGCAATCGCTCATTCATTACGCGTGATTTGCTTTGCCCTCTGTGTGTAACCTCCATGGCCCACTCGCTGAGATTTCCGCTAGAAAAGACAATCAGCTTTTAGGCTTTGTTGTACAAAAGGAGACAAATAAGTAAGTAATCATGACTGATTATCCCTCGAGGTGTCCTAGAAAGCCGTACAATGATACACATTTTACAGCTTGTTTGGTGTTCCTGAAAAACAGTTATTTTCTGCCAGTGACAGGCAGGCTGAACCCTGACCCTTCTTCTAAAATTACTTCTTGTCAAAACTTGTCACCCTCTGACCACAATTCTTCATTGCAGCGCAATCCCTTGACACTGGCAGGGGATGCCATACCATGTAATGGCTTTTTAATCTTAGTTTTTTCAATTTGCAACGTTCCCATGTGCAAAATGTTTATAATCAGTTTTGGAAGCCGTGATAAATGAAACATAGCAGAGTAAGGTTGAGCGGATTCAATTTGTAGCCTGGTTTACAGATTACAAAAGCATATCTTCGCTTTGTAGTTGCGTTTTCGCTTGTGTCCTTCTAACACCTTCATGCCTTCAAGGATCTGCTGTATTTATTTCTGCCAACCCTCTGTTTCAGAAAGTTGAAACATCTAGGAACAAATGCATAGACCCATGTGTATAAAGGCAAACACGCAAACTAAGTTGTGTTTGTTAACATTAAAGGGGAGATACTTGGGGGATAACACAAACGTTGCACACGGCCAATTACAATTAGCACTAGGGCAATGATCACCTATTGCAAAAGCATATACTTTGCGTGCATTTTTGCACGAGGCTATGTTTGCCCTAGTCTTATGGCCTGATGCAAATATGTATAAAAATATATTTTCTTTTTCACTAAGGCAATTTGTAACCTGGCACTAATTGCACTTCCACTAGTGCACATTTTATTTAATACGATTTCTCTTGTGCCAATAAGGCTAAAATAATTGATTAACATAAGCATATGTACACAAACATAAAAAAGCTTAGCCTAAAGAAATTTGCTATGATCAACTGATAGTGAGTCATTTTACAGACATTTTACACGTACGTTTTTAGTATATTACGTGGGGACACCTAATAGACTGAGTTGTCCAGAAAGGCCCGATTCAGAATGCAATTCCAAACCAGGAGCAGTGTAGCAGACACATTTTGCACTCACAAAAACTGCGCAGGACTTGTGATTTACAAAGAGCCCCGTCATATATGTGCAAACTACGCGTGCCGTGTGCCTCACAAAAGACCCTATCCGCTCAGCGAGCAAAGTGCAACTGAAACTTCACCGAGATTAATACGAAGGAACTCATCTTCAAGGATTTCATTCTCTGGTAGGTATCTTGCTAATGAGAAATCAAGCAAAATATAAAACCTGACATTCACATCTAGTTCTAAGAGTGGCATCAAGCAATGAGGGAAAAGCACAATCTGCAAATCTGGCTGCATTACAGAGACGCAGCACCTGCAAAAGAGCAATTGGAACTATGGCAAAAATTGCTCTAGTGCATTAAACATAGGGCCAAATTTACAAATATTCAGCACAGTGCAAAGTTACTTTGAGCCATAAATGTACACGTCTCACCGTGCTAAGAAACATATTCTGATTCATGGATTGAATCGTGCACTGCTCCTTCCTAGTGTGCCGTGTTCTGGCGCGCTTTGCACGTCCCAGAATGTCACACGTGGGAAGGGCCAGCGCAAACAAGTAAATAGGGGACATGCAAAATCCCCATTCAAGGCGGAAAATGAGGAAGAACATGGGCATGGGTGGGAGGTAACGTGCAAGCAACAAGCAAGCCCTATCAAGTGCTAAGGAAAGCCTATTCTATCGCTATTGCGCAATTGTCTCGAGTACAAAGGTGATCGCACATTCTGCGATCTTACTGCCAACTCATTACATCCCCTAAAGCACAAAGTGCAATGAAAACTTACGTACAAAAGCCCAATGCAATCCCATTGAACATAGGACTTCCACAATGCCGGATCCTGCATTGCTAACACTGACCCCACTACATGGAAGAAAGAAGAGGAGGAGAGGCAGAATCTTCCATCCACAAACTGCATTATTTGGTATGCCAGATGAGGAGGTGTATGGAAGATTCTGATTCCCTCCCCATGGCATCGCCAGCACAAATAGCGTTACTGCAACTCGGTCCGGCGCTATTAGCGCCGAATCCCGAGTTGTGGTAAGGTTGTTACTCCCCATTTTATTAATAGTCCACAGGACTCTGTGGGGCAGTATTGGCGCTATTACCACTGGCACAGATAGGGTTGCAGTAATAGCGATGAAAATGGGCGAGAAACGAGGTGAGTTTTAACTCCAACTTTCTGCCCAAATTAGGGATTGGGCGGAGTGGTAATGCAGCAGTAATATTGTTAGTGATGCATTTTTGCCGCCCCACCTAGCCCCTGATGAGGCCCATGGCAGGGCGTGGGAAAAGGACCTTGCATCACCCACCACGTGCTCTCACTCAATGGCACCCCTGGTGAAAGTACAATCAGCCTTATACTTCCTGGCCACAGGATCATTGCGGCACACCACGGCCACTGTTGGTGGCATATCACAACCCACACTATCTAGGTGCCTCCACCAGGTATTGTGCAGCATCCTATCAAGTGTGTACATGCAAATACACATGCCACAGACACTGCATGCAAGGCAGAGAATGTGCCAGGAATTCTACACAGTGTGCACTGTCCGCAAGTCCTGGGAGTGTTTGACTGCACACATGTAGCACTTCAGCCCCGCTGGGAGACTGAGTACATATATTGCAAAAGGAAACATTTGCATTCCATCAATGTGTTAGGAAAAGTTTGTATGCAGTACCCTCTGGGACCACTGGTGTAAACAAAATCACACTTTGGTATAAGTCTATACCACACAGTTTTTGGTAGCGAGCTGAGCAGCCATGCTTATCTCAAGAGGGAATGTGAGCTTGTAAGGGTGTTAAACAAAGGTCTACAATAGCAAGCATTCTGATAGACACTTATACTCAAGGTTTCTTGCTAAAACAATCCTCGCATTGAGAGGTAAGTTCTCTCGGTTGGGTTTTGACAGCACCTTATTTTGAAGAAAAACATGTCGCTAAAGACTTCTGATCCTGGCAGTTCCTGCAGATCTCGCTGTTCCTGAGCCTCAGTCGTGGGGACAAGAGAGAGGACGTTGGGGGACTCCTGCACTGCACGGGGATGGATCACAAAGCTGGAAAATTGGCAAATCTTCGATTCCGGTTGCTGTTCTTCAAGCAGACAAGCTGGTGTCCTTCTCCCTGGTTAATCCTAACCAGCTCTGAGAATGGTATCCAGTTGGCTTACGAGTTGATTGGTCCCACCAACACAAAGGAAGAAGTCGTACTTGAAGGGGCTTCTCTGATGAGGTGAATTTGGCGATTTGGACCTGCAGCAGTGCTCCACCGGGGTAACCAACAGTCCAATAGTTGCAGCAGCCATCCTCTTCCAGCTCGTCTTCGGTTCTTTCGTTCCAGTGGTCGACTCTGCCTTTCAGTCCAAGAGACTCGCCTTTTAAACAGTGTTCTCTCATTCAGTCAAGCCTAGCTGCCACTCACCCAGCAGGGTGGCTGTCCTTGCCAGACAGTCAGCCAGCCAATCGCACCAGAGTGAATTTGGGTCTTCTAGGGGACTAAGCACAGGGAGTTTCGGGCACCTCTGTCACTTCCTGCCCACCACAGACACTCGGGCGCCAGAGGCGGTCTTCAGTCCTGAAGCCTGCCAAAGGCGTAGGAAAAAAGGGACCAAACCTAGTTTGGCACGCAGAGACAAACTCTAGAAGGACCGTTTCAAAAAGAAATGGTGAAAAAAAGAAGACCAGGACATGTTCAAACAAAGGGGGCTCAGACGCCATCTTGAAAAACATGGCTCCCATGATTTTTAGCTACCAGTGTTCGTGGTCGGGAAAAATCATGGTAGTTCATTGTAAAACCACTGCCACTGGCCATTTTGATAGGAAAGGGTAGCATTTGACTGCTACATGAGTTTCTAGACATAGGGGAAACTAGGTAACCCCTCCAGCATTCTATCGTAAGATAGTGTGTGCTGGGTCTAGGAATTTAAAAAGACTAGTAAAGTCAATTTAACTTTAGATTCTCTGGGAAACAGTACTTTATCCCAGAGAAGGTATTTAAACCTTGTGACAGCCTAGACAGGCTTCCCTGTGTCACTGCCCTGAGGGTGCTGTGTAACACATATGGAAAGATGATGCCTATGGAGTTGTCCTAAAACACCATAATCAAAGAACACAACAGTAAAATACACATCAAAATACATGAGAGAGTGGGAAAAAAGGCTCACACTCTCTCCAGGAAAAGAAATCAAGTCCTCAAAATCCAGCAAAGTTGCTGGGGGTCTCTAAGGTGAAGGTAATTAGCACATGTATGATGATTCTCCATAACACAATGCACAAGGAATCTGTGATGCCAAGGGACACATCATGCATGTCAATGCCAACTACACAGGATGCACGCATGACAGCTACATCTACAGCCATTCACCCATATACCAGGTGCTTGCATCGGGAACCTTTAGAACAACCTCCCTCCTAGGTGAGTATCTACTATCATGCACATACAAGCAGTCACATGACACACAGGAACACAAGAAATGACAACACATTAAAACAGTAACCATTTCCCCCATTGCCAGGGACGGTGCCTACCTGCTCTCACCATTCCTGTTGACACTCATCAGGAACCAGAGCCAGCCTAAGTGAGGCAAACTACACTATAACACATATAGGGCCTCATTACACGGAAGGCGGTAATGGTTAACGGGCACCGTTAATGGTAACGGTGACCATTAACCATTACCGCCTTACTACGAGGTCCCTTAGCGGGTTGGTGCTTTAACGCCTGCTTTTTGCAGGCGTTAAAAACAAACCCGCTAAGGGACCTAGGAGCTAATTACGGCACCGCAAAATTGCGGTGCTGTAATTAGCGCCTTCCCCATTCCCATAGAGCCCTATGGGGCAGAAATGGGAATGGGGAAGGGCAATGGCGGAAGGGGGATTTACCGCCCCTCCAACCTTGGAATGGGGCGGTAAATCCCCTTTCCGCCAAGGCGGTGCCGGTATTTTACCGGCATGAGCCATGGCGCTAATAGCGCCATGGCTCACCGCCTTCCGTGTAATGAGGCCCATAGTCACTAGGGGCATAGTGGAGTGCATATTTAGAGTGTTCAAGCCGGCTTATGCTCCCTTGACCACTCAGGTGGTGTATTTCTAAATGCACCTACTGTAGTATGCAATATCATCGTGGCATGTTGTGTCATGCCCAATATTGCCACAGTTCCTGGAATAGTATTAGAGCTGAAGGAGTGCCACTGACCTCACCCACATGCACCACTGATTCCCTTAATAAGCCAAAGGGCACAGGACAGGACACACGCAATCAGGTTGTGCAAACATATTACACTAGAACTGAAACCCCTTTTAAGCACGCACAGTGAAGCCACATCCCATATTCCTTTTGATGATACAATTGGGCCAATCCAGCTTGCCCATCACAATACCCTGAGTATGTGTGTTGGTGAGAGGTACACTGCTTGTACCCCATACACGAAAACTACAATGCCACCCCATCGACATCCACCACATCAAGTGCACTAAACACCTACTGGTCATAGTTACTTTACTTTACTACACGTATACCGCACTCAATGGACCTGAAGGCATGATGATGCAAACAGACAGACAACATCAAAATAAACAACATAAAACATAGAGGACATGTAGAATACAGTCCATGCAAAGGCATCACAATCGCCAGGATGGGGCCAAGGAGGGAAGCAAGATAAAACTTTTCAGTTCATTACAATATTTAACTTGGAGGTATATGGCAAATGCTGCAGGTTGATAATTCTGTCCAGAAACAAAGGTAGGATACTGGAGCCACAACCCACCACAATACAGTCAGTATTATCAGAGCTGCACCAGTTGGTGATCTGAACTCTGACACATTTGGGTGCCACTTTTAAATTAAACCAGGCTAAAATGTTATTCTTTAGGGTCACCCTTGATTCAAACTGTCAAGGTTTCCCAGCATTGGTGATAATTACATTTCTGGGATTCTAGGACAAATCTTCTTAGGTTGGGGTCCGTGATTCCCGCCATAGTTGATTTTTTGTGTCGTAGGTCCTTTTGATGATTGGGAGCCGAGAAGGCGGCAGGCTTGACACCAAATAGAATACGCTTCTGTGGAGCTACAACCTTGGAGAAAAGAGCCGGGATTTATAATTTCGCCCGCGAAGCCAGATCCAAAAAGGCAGCCTCAGTAGGATTTGTTAGACATCCCTGATGATGTCCCTGATCACAGCTTGTTTGGGAGAAGTCATCCAATCTTTTAAACTCCGAAAGTGGGGGCCTCTGCGACCTTGACTGGGCTAAAGAAAAAGTCTTCGGGCCAACTGATGCCACCTATAACAGGAATTCCTCAAGGTTTAAACAGGCCATCAGGTCCTCCAACAGCTGGCCCTTATAGGACGACCAGTTATAAGGTACATTGGAGATATCTTGCCCCCATTGGCATTATCTGGAGTCTTATCTACTGATTGCCCCTCTTCAGTTGGTTGTCGAGATGGCACCATCTGGGCATGCCTGAAAGCATGGCCTACTGGTTTGTGAGGACCCTCATTCTCTGAGGCCCCCCTTTTAATAGACCAAGGCTGTCAGGAGGCTCGGCTGCAAAAAGCTGTACATGTATGGGGGTAAGCAGCAGAGAACTTACAGCATTAGCTTCATACTTCAGGTCAGTGTTGAGGTTTTTGTTGTTGGACGGGAGTTTTAAAAGTAGAAGCTGTTCTTTTTGGAGTGTTTGTCACCATTTCGCACTTAGGGCCAAGACTTCCAAGAGGCGACTGCCTCTCCTCGGATGAGCTAAAAAATGTGAGTGAGGAGAGGAAGCCCCTCTATCCTCCGCCTCAGTGCAAAGACTGAAAGGCACTGAGGAAGGAGCTGGGTCTGCTTCTATGTCTTGGTATAAAACCATATCCCTCTTCAGCATAGTTTGAAGCTTTCAGTATGGTATAAGAGTTGAAGGAAAGGTCTCGAGTTACTATGAAAAGTAATCCGAAACGTCAATGCCAATAGTAATGCAGAGGAAAAGAAATCAGGCGGGCGCTTCCACACGTATGTTGCCAGAGCCCGACGGAGCTCTGCGGAAGAGTGGGGATAGAAGTAATGAGAATTACAGGTAACTAAGCCAGGCATTACCTCCATGCCTCTCTATATCATCCCAGTACTTGCATGTGAGTCAAAGTGCCTCACACACAAGTACTTGGAAGAGGAGGAATAGGGTTACGAGTAATGAAGATTACCAACAAGTAACCAAGGGATTAGCCACAAGTGGTTCACCCCCATTGAGCTGATTGGGCTTCAGCCATCCCCCCCAATCCTCCCCATGAAATTTTGGGCTATGTTGGCTTGACCTGGCAGTTCTACAGAGCCGATGGCTGACAGAACAGGACACTGTGGGGTACATTTACCAGCCCAACAGAAATCCCCTGCATCACAAATCTGCACTTTAGCAGTTACAGAAATAATGGCTGCACTGTGTCTGCTGAGCACATATGGGGCGAGATGGACATAGACACCCCGAGAATGGCTGCATTTATTTTCTTCATGTGAATCCAAAGAGAGGAAGGAAGGAAGGAAGGAAGGAAGGAAGGAAGGAAGGAAGGAAGGAAGGAAGGAAGGAAGGAAGGAAGGAAGGAAGGAAGGAAGGAAGGAAGGAAGGAAGGAAGGAAGGAAGGAAGGAAGGAAGGAAGGAAGGAAGGAAGGAAGGAAGGAAGGAAGGATCCAGTTCCTAGACTCTTTCCCCACACAACTCATCTATTTAAAAGAGTGACTGAAGTCCTCAGAAAACACTGAAGTTCATCCAAATGAATGAATACTCAGAAATATATCCAAAAAAGCAAAAATAATTAACCAAAAGCAAAACTCCAAAATCCAGGGAAACAAAGAAAAAGACGGAAAGTCAAGTAATGCAGTAGCTGCAGACGACAGAGACAGGGTTGGGACCTTGTTACGGGGCACGGATAATAGTCTCTGTCCCCAGATATAAGGCACCAACATAGCGTAATGACCTGACAAATGTTACAGGACATGACAACTTGGAACTTTGACAAATGTTGTCTTGGCTACTGCAGACTCCCTTCTATCTTCATGACATTCACTCAGTCCTCCCAGCACTGACCTCAAAAGATCAATCTTTTGTTCTCGTTCTAGATTAAATGTAGGCTCAAAGTTTCTCGGGCACTACTCACTTACTTATCTTTATTTTCTTACAGTTTAAAAGAACTTTAACAAAAATGAAGATACATATTTTATATTAAATTCATATGAATACAATTAAAAATACAAACATCTGTTTCACTGATCAAACCGAATTATGAGACACAAAAACATATCACAATGGTAACAATAAGATAAAAATGCAAAAAACAAAATCCAAGGTAATTATAACTCTTATAAAATGTATAAAACATTTAAATGCTTAAAGCACCTAAAAAAAATCTAATACCTATAAAAACCTTTTCCCAAGCTAATTTTGTTTCTAAAAATATTTCTACAAATATTTCTCAAAAACACTACACTTGGTAATTCATTAATTTTATTCCCAAACATCCCTGCCTGTACCTAGTTCCGCAAACTCTTCAATTTCTTACATTTGCAGTTTGAAGGGATTTCCAGAGCTTTACCACAGAATTCCATACCCCGGTAAAGTGCCATGCGCAGTTTGTTCAGTTCCGAATTGAGGCAATATATCTGAAAGGCCTCAGATTTAATTGTGCACTAATTCTCCTAGTAAACACATGCATACTGAGCACAATATCTTACTCTCAGTCATAATGTGCTTCGTTGTTTCCAAGTGATCAGGTAGTTTGCATAACCAACAAGCCTCACCTCTTTCGGTATTCCCAGCTGTGACCCTCTGAGTGTTAGTAGTTGGAGAAGACTGGTTCTAAGTCTCAGCATGAAGTTTAGTAACACAGGACTCAGATTTTGGAGCAGGTATGTCTGTATTTGCATGTCTCTATGTGTCACCTGTGCTACCACATTGTAATTAGATAGTTAGGACAAGTGGGTATTGTTTTTAGTCCAAACCCACATGTTTGCTTAGGTAAAGAGGGAGGGCTTAACTAGGTCAAAGTTAGTCCAGGATTCTGGCCACAGTATCCGATTGATAGTTTGAAAAAAATTGAGATTTGAATCTTCAAAACCTTTTCCGCTGCCCCCCAATTCAAATTCATAATTTGTCCCCAACTCTGTAATGGACATGCTGGGGTCATTCTGGATTTCACATATAAGTCCAACCTGTTCTTAAACAGTTGGCTACTTAATGGGACAATCCCTAACTCAAGTCTTAAATACCCCATAGAAGTTGTGGTCGGCAAGTTTAAAGCCATATGCCAAAACATGCCCTCCAGACAGTTCAACCAGCCAAGATCCTTCATGGATAAAGCCTTGAGCCCATATAATATTGTAGGACTATAACACTGCTTATAAAGTGTTACAATGTCCTTGATTGTGTATCCTGATGTCCTCATGGTAAACATTTGGAGAACGCACAGTAGTTGCTGTGCCTTTCTTATATCGTCCTCTCTTTCACATGAGTAGTAATTATTATTACTCATCACTAGCCCCAGATATGTGTAGCTTTCAACATAGTCAATCCTGCCAAGTTTAGATGAAATGACCATGTTGCACACCTTTTCAGGTTAGTAGCATGCTTTGTGTCTTGGTGATGTTTATTTCAAGTTTACTTTCATGTGAATTATCACATAACTTGTTTAGCACATTTCACTTACCTCTATAGGTATGATCAAACATCACTAAGTCATCAGCATACAGCATGGTTCCGATACGTTCTTTATGTATTTCAGGTGGGCAGTTGGACATTGCTAGCACACGGTTAGGTAGATCCGTCAGGTAAACATTAAACAGCAGGTGAGCCAGCACACATCCTTGCTTGACTCCACTGCTGATGTGTATCTATCCCGATGTGCCCCCTTTGTTATCCAAGTGCCCTCTAACTTGAGTGTTCTTGTGCAACAACTGTATTGCATACACCAACCATTCTGGGCATCCGATCTTCTGTAACTTTTGTCACAATTTCTCATTGTCCACACGTTCAAAAGCAGCTTTGATATCCACAAAGGTTGGTCTATCTTTAAAGGGATGGTCTATCTTTACCAACGGTCCCCCTCGATAGCATGTCAAACATCCATATATTGTGGATTGTTGCCAAGGCAGGTCTAAAGCCTGTCTGATATTTGTAGAGACCTCATGATGTCTCGATCCAGCTTTGCAATTCCTTTAATAGGAAGGTTCCAAATAGCTTTCCTGTTACATCCAACATGGACAGCAGTTTGTAGTTGTCCGTGACATTTCTGTCCCATTTCTTATAGATCAGGACCAAAACGGGCTGCTGCCATGATGCTCGACACAACATTTCTTAAAGAATACTAAGAGGAGTTTTAACCCACACCTCAGGTGAATTTTTTAGCACCAGGTGGCCAGCATATAAAGGCATGGTTCTCGTGAGCTTTTTAGTTTCACACTAGCCACAGCCAAAATATTAATACACTCAAATGTAAGTTTCACAGGCCACTGCTGCTTGGGATCTTTATCTACTGGTGTGCAAGAGAGGCCTGATTCATCCACTGATTTCAAATTTCACTGCCAAACTTCTCGTTTTATTAGATTTACAACAGTCTTGACCCTTTCACCCTTGGCTTGAGTTAAAATGTGCCACATATAGCGAGTGTTCCTGGGCCTAAGTACCCCCAGCATTTGCTGCCACTGGACATTCTTGATAGAAAACTCCAGTGTCTAAACCAATTTTGGTATTCTTGATGAGAGACTAATTTCTCCTGCAGTTAGCTTAGACTGATTAATACTCCTCATTGCCCTTTTTAGTTTACTTTTGGCATCTCTGATAATTATGTCAAAGTTGATCAGATGCCTCTTCTCCGAGACTAACATACGATTACCCTTAATGACTCTGCTACCGTCTGCTAACTTCAACCAATCCTCAAATTCATCTGGGGTTAGACCAACCAAGGATTCTATTTCATGTCAAGATGCCCGGACTGAAACCTGCGATGCTCTCTGGAGATTTGCTGTTGACCAATAAATGTGGTTGCCTGCACTATTTTCGTCGAGGCCCCAGTTTATCTTAAGGTTGCTTTCCCCAGCCTAAATTTGTATGGGCAATGAAAGAACTGTGTGGTCGCTATTGTCTCCAAATTTGACACTGAGTTCAAGGACCCTCTCCAGGGCAGCATTGTTACCAAAGACATAATCTAATTTGGCCTGAGATTTGCCATTACTCCATGTATACTTTTCTGGTACATCCCCATTAGCTCTGACATATATTAGAAACAATTCCCAGTCTTTCATTAAGGCCATCCATCGCTTACCACTGCGATTGTCCTTATCCTGCAACATTGTACTTCTACTCAGGACAACACTATAAACAGCACATTATGTATTGTCTAAGCATCTAGCATTGAAATCACCACCTAGCAAGATGGCACCTTGCTTTCCGACTCCTTCCCACTCAAATGTCATTTATACTTTCATAAATTACTCCTTCATTTCCAAGGCCTGGTGGAACATATACATTAACAATAAGCAGTTTACCATACTTGTTCCCCTTCTCCGTTTGTACCTCCACGGCAATCACATTCTCGTTGGTAATTGAGCATGGCAAAATGTTAGATTTAAATGCATTTGTGACACTAATTATGAGCCCTCCATACAGTATGCCCCGGGTTCCTTTCTTTACCAGTGCGTCATATCATTGGAACCCGTCTACCGGTGCCACAGAATTCAGCCACGTCTCCTGTAACATAGAGATATCGTGTTTTGTAAAAATGTCAAGTGAACCTGACTTCCCCAGTAAGTGCATTGTGCCCCTGGTGTTCCAACAGGCAGTCTCAATACTTCACTTAGGTTCTACCCCCTGGGTATGGAGAAAACCTTTCAGCCATGCCCATCCTTTTTCTTGTATCCCTTTTGTCACATGGTTCTGGAACAGCTATTTTACCACTGATTCTCCCTTTCCTATAGAAAACAACATGCTCTTGGCATTTCTCGCAGCACCCCTTAATTTAACAACTTCTTTATCTAGTGCATAGACTAGACTAAGTAATATAGGCTTGTGTGAAGAAATTAGTTGGGCCATTTTGGATAGGGCACAGTGTATGCATGAAATATTGCCACTTTTACAAGTGAGAAGTTCCACAATCTCAAAATCGGTGGAGTTCAACACCCTCAAAAAAGGAATTCTGTGGAGAATATGAAGTAACTTGCTACAGTGAATCCTCTTTTGTGTTTTATCATATGGTTCTACATCCATTGTAAGAAATGTTGAGTCCACAGGTAGTTGGGCCTCTGTAACAATTCTAAGAATTTCCTTTTGCCTGCAGGCTGGTTGTATCTGAGTTACGCACTCTCTGACCTCTGCCTCTGCGAATGCAGCACCAGAAAGCGTGCTTGCACTGCTCAGCATTGGCTCAGATATAGTGCCAGTCTCATCAGTTACTATTTACTCAATTAATTCTGTTCTCTTGCCTTTCAGAAGTCAGCTGGTCAAAGCCCCCAGTGACCTTTGTGTCCTCTTCTTGCGTCTAGACTCTTTCCTGCTCATTCTCTGTGATTTAGGAGATCTCTCTAAGTTTGTAGTAGAGTTTAGAGGCTTGTTTAGTCTAGAGCTATGGTGATACAATAGAGCGGCACGTTTCTTCCCTTCTTCCTGCCTCCTTGGTCCGTTGAGGCAACGTTTGGCCGTTCTTCTTTGCTTTCGTGTCTGTAAAATGGTTGATTCCTCCACTGTTTCCGAAACAGATATTTGCCCGGTTTGTTCCAGACTGGAGTTTTCCACCAACACATTTGATGGTCAACCTGTGTCCTTTTGAGGATCTGTTGAGGACTTATTTTTAATGCTATGGTTTCAATTACAGAGCTCTGTAAATTTGACTCCTGTAAGTTTGTGCCACATAGCTTCTAAAGTGTCTTAGCGGCTAACTGTTGCTGTCTGTATTGTTGATGGAGCTGTGAGCAATTGAATTTAGCTTCCTTGACGATCTCATACTCCCGGACCACCAGATGACAGGTACCACAAGGGGGTGGTCGACATTCTTGGTGATTGTTCAGGTGCCATATGCAGTTGACGTTCTAGTGATGTGGGAGATCCAAATTGCATCAAATAAGTAACTTGTTGTGGTTTTGATAGGCCAGCGTCCATTGTCGATTTTGATTGGCGGAACCCTCATTGGAGTGTGTCATGCAGTGTGTAGGACTGCCGTTCCGGGGACTTACCAACCAAGCTTGCAGCCTTGCGGTGCAAAAAGGCAGTATCATTCCTCGGGTATCAACACTGTTCATCTTATTGAGACCCTGCTTCTTTCCTCCTTCCAGATTGATTACTGTGGGAGGCTCAATCGCTATTGCCCATGTCCTAGTCAATGGCATCTTTATATCAGGTTTGAGTTGTCACTGTCTTACAGATTTACCATTACTTAGGATTTTCCCAGGCATTCACTGGTAGTTTGTGAAATTAACTGATGAAGAATATGAGTATTCATATGATTGAACCCAATTTTGATCGCAAATTTTATACCACAACTCTCCTGGGGTCGGTCAATCCCAACCTATATGCTCTGTGGATCACCCACTTTATAAGCAATGAGCGTGGCAGTATTAGAGACAGGCGGGATAGTCGTGACTTAAATTTCCTGTTAGTACTCAAATGAAAAAAAAAACAGTATTTATGGCATATTGTGAACATGGAGCCCCTGAAGCCCCCTGAGGCCCCTGGAAACACTGCAGCTCACACGGCCTCGCTGTGCTCTAATGAGTTTTTTTTTTATTTATTTTTTATAGAAGTTGGTTCCTCCTCCAGGTAATGGAAATGGATAACAGACCAATCCAGAAGGGTTCAGCAGCAAAAAACAGTCGTACTGAACACTGGCCACTTAAAACCAAACGAACATTACGGACTCATCAGCATCTTCGTCTACTACCAAACAACTCCCACCCCCCTTTTCTTGCAGAGCACTATGAAAGATCACTTTAGATTACACGACGCAGGTAAACACAGCCAAAAGCGTGGAATCCTGCTGATTGCTTTCTTTGTGTGCCTGTGCAATGCGAGTTCAATGAGCAGTACAATATTGTGCACACACAAGAGTGTTATAGTCAGAGGTCAAAGTGGGAGGGAACTAAAGGGTACAACGTTCCCTTACTTGTCAGGACAATCGGCCATCGTTCCCTTACTTTATGTGACCTGGAGTACCGTTCCAGGACGGTAGGAAAGGCCTCTTAAAAAAATAAAAAAAATAATAACAGCTCGCCAGCTGGGGACCTGATCCTATGCTCTTCTTTATCAATCCTGTGTCAAACAAGATTGTGCTATCTCGCAAGTGCTGGCCAAGCTTGGTCATTTCAATGAACTGCTTGCAAGTGAAGCCTATTCCTAGGCAGTCATGCAGAAATTTGGGAATTGGTGTGGATGCTGGTGTGCAGGCACAAAGGTTTTTGCATATAATGGGAGGGCCCCATCAGTGGCTATGCCTTAAGAGGTGCAAATAGTGGGTGAAAGAGAGGCTGCATAAAGCTGCATGCTGAGGGAGAATAAGCGCAGACCCGGGGATTGAACCTGTGTTGCTCTGTGTCATCTTGCTTCCAAGGTGAGCACGTTGCCCCAGAGCTATCCTCCCTAGAAAAATGGTGTTGTTTAAATATATATTCTTTCAGTGCGTTTTCTTTAGTCTTGGGAGCACTTTTGTAAATCACAGCTTTTGGGGGTGAAGGGAAGGAAAGGAAGGAACCAGGTAGGGGGTTTGAATTGAGGGGGTGGGTTGGAATGACTGAGTATGAGGGATTGAAGGGAGCAGAATAAGGTGTGGGGCAGACGAGGGGGTGGGGCGGAGGAACATCGTTCCACTACTTTTTTTTTACACTTCCACCATTGGTTATTGTGCATATAGCGTCAAGATGCCTTCGGGCGTAGACTGCGCTTTATAAGACTATATAACATAAGATAACATAACATAACATGCATGTAGGAAGGAACCCCAACATTTTGTTCAATTAATATATTCCCAGAGATGAAACAACACAACATAGAAATTTGTTTTTGGGAGTAACGCTTTCATTTAAGTCCTTGTTAAAGTACAGATCTCGTTCGTGTTGTCAGTCTTTATATACTGCTCACACACCTAAAAGAACAGCACACATTTTTAATAAGTTCTGATTTAAGCAACGCTTTTCTCATTCTCTATCTGCAATTCCTGGGAACATAAAGACGTTGATTTGGAAGCGGAATCTAAATGGCTTTCATGGCAGAGAGGAAAGAGAGGCGATGCACTCGTGATGCGCGTCGGCATCCGTGATATATGTGTGCACGATCCTGTAGGCTAAATATGCACAAAGCAATATGGCTTGATTGAAAAGGGCTTTCTCGTGATCAATGCAATGTTCTTAAGCAAACTGGAGCCGTGGCGAGGCATAGATGAGACCTCATTTGCAGTCACCGGTTATACATAGACTTGATCTGGCTGAACAAGCCAGACAGATGTGCAAGTGGACAACAGCAGGGGAATGGATCTTTGCGGAATCATGTATTATGATCACACATATGTTGCAGTAGAGGATATCAAGCATAACATGTCTAAACATATACAAGCACACTTAAACTATAAGAAAATGAAAATGCATTAAGTACACGGTTTATGTTAGAGCAACACATTCTTTTGATGGAAAGAAAAGGGTTGCTTTTTTATATTTTTTACTGCAAAATACGGGGGGGGGGGCACATCCCACACTTAGTTACTCCCACCCATCCTTACTATATACTTACCCCAAACCGACAATCTGCATATTTGTGGAAAGAAAATCCGGTTAAAAATGCAACAAATAAAATTTCGACTATTTGACTTCCGGTCAAAAAGTTGAGCACCAAGTATACTGCACCTATTCTCGTGGGTGTGAAGGGCGTTCAGTATTAGTTTTAGACATCCACATATTACCATGGTATTCAGAGTGCATTGTTTCCACTATACCGTTGACGTGAAGTAGCACCACATTCATTGCGTGAGATCCCTCGTAGGTAAAAGCTGCAGCCTTGCAAAATTGTGTAAGGTCCCCCGTAAGTAATGGATGTTCCCCTGCAAAACTGTGGACCGCCACTCCTAGTCCCAAGGCACACAAACTGGTGGCAGATACCCCTAAGTCATAGCATCCTCCTCAAGTCCTGACACCACCCACCAGCCTCCCTCACCTCTGCCACCACCCCACGCAGCCCTCACAATTCCTGATACCATCCACCAGCCGCTCTCACCTCCACCACTACCCCAGGAAGCCCCCTCCAGTCCACACACCCCTCATCAGCCCCCTCACCTCTGCCCCTGCCCCCCAGGCAACTCACTCTAGTACTGACACCATCCATCAGTGTCCTCACCTCTGCCACCACACCAAGCAGCCCTCTCAAGTCCACCCACCACCCACCAAACCCCCTCACCTCTGCCACTAACCCAGGCAGCTCCCTCAACTACACCCACCATGCACAATGCCCTTTCACCTCCACCATCATTCCATGAAGCCTCCTCAAGACCACACACTGCCCACCAGCACCCTCACTTCTGCCACTACCCCAGGCAGTCCACTCAACTACACACACCACCCACCATCCTCCTTCCCCTCCGCCACCACTCCATGCAGCCTCATCAAGACCACACACCACCCACAGCCCCCCTCACCTCCTCCACTACCCCTGGAAAGCCCCAGACAGAACACCACCCTCCCCTCACCCCCTGAGATCTGCCAGTACCCTCAGTGCAAAACAACTCACTTCAACAACACTGGCCTGTAGCAAACATGAGATCCACTGACCATATATCCGCCGCACCCTCCAACAGCATGAACAACTGGGGTCACTGCTGCAGAATTAATGTTCAGAGCTCGTCACAAGACTCCCTGGTACATCACTCTCAGCTGCATATCAACAGGACAGCATAACGTTGCACCAACAACACTGTGACCATACCATGTACATGTGACATACTAATGAAATGGAATGCAATGAGCGCACTATTCTGCCCATGTGCCATTGCAGTGGACGCAGAGCGCTGTAGGTGAATGCCTGTGGAGGCCCCAAATCTGACACATCACAGACTGTACTGAGTCGCATGCAATGCGTATCTGCATATCAGCCTGTACAAAGGAATTAAGGAAGGCAGTGAGGTAGGCAGTCAGCGGTGGCGATGCCCCCACAAGTGAAACGAGCCCAACTGGCATGTGTCTGGGTGATGTGAAGGCTGCCTGAGAGTGTGCGCCTCAAGGAGATGGACAATGTGCACAGGCAGACTCAATAATACAGAAACAGACAATCCTGCATGTCAGTGTCTGATGTGCAGCATGAAGTCAGAGCAGGTTGTGGGTGATTGCAGATTTGTGCGTGTGAGGGGGCTATGCCTTGGGAGAGATACTGCTACAGAAGATTGAGTGCACAAGTGATGAGTACAGCCCACACATACACAGTGAGTGCCCAACTCACGGGACAGTCACAGTTGAAATGAATTACAAAAACATAGTAAAAGTGATTTTGCACACAGCCAAAAAGAAACAGCAACGATTGTGTGATGATGAAATATAAAACTGTATTCCAACATGCATACAGAAAAAACAAAACATTGGGAAGGGGGAAATTCCCTGGGCTGAAATGAAAATAAAATCCAAAATGAAACCTAACACTAACAACTATTTTCACAGGCAGCAGGCCTATATGTCCCTCAGTGCATTCTCCAGGGCAGAGTCACATTCTGCATCTTCCTCCTGGAGACAGGCTTCTGTTCTGTCCTGGAGGTCTTTCAAGCCCTCCATCAGCCTACTCCCCTGCTCCTGTGCATCCCTGCAAGCTGCCTCCAGGACGGCAGCTCGCCCCAATGCCTGCTTCTTCCTCTACCCTTGCCCTTGTAGTCCCTAGACCGTTGCTTCTCTGCTATCAGCTGCTATGGTGAATTGACTGTATGCACATCAAATTATGGAGCCGTCTCCTCCCCTCCTTCCAAATGCCATCAAGTCCCTCCTCAATTGCCTCCTTGGTGTAGATTGGTCCTGCATGGATTGCCTCTGCACACTCCTTATCTGCTGCTGCCGGGCTGAGTGCAAGCTCCGCAGGTACCCCTTCTGTCTGGATGACAGAAGTCAGGGGGCACAGTGCCAGCACTGTGCTGAAGTGCCAGCTGTCCAACCACTGCCTGTCCCTGTGTTGGTGCTTGGGCAGGCAAGTAACCACCTCATCTGTCACATGTTGGACTTCTACCAGAGGGAGGGATATATTCACCACTGGACTGGGTGGTATGGGTGGGATTGCTGTAAAGGGGGCTGTGATGGCATCTGGCAAGTAAGGCTCCCTGGAGAACGACTGGGGCACAGAGGAGGAAGTGGAGGAGGGTGCAAGTGAATATGCCAGCGCACCTGAGAGCAGTTCTCTTTCCAGCTGGCCCAGGTATTGGCATATCAACTGGTGATGTTGTGCCAGCTCCTCACTAATAGCTGACACAACATCACAAATCGTGCCTGTCCACCTCGACAGACCTACCAACAGCGCAGCAACCAA
This sequence comes from Ambystoma mexicanum, assembly GCF_040938575.1. Lineage (NCBI taxonomy): Eukaryota > Metazoa > Chordata > Amphibia > Caudata > Ambystomatidae > Ambystoma > Ambystoma mexicanum. The sequence continues at coordinate 1,177,220,535 of NC_090933.1, forward strand.
TTCTGAGGTGGTATCCATGGGCAAAAGGAATGGCTTGGTCGGGGTGACGGCATCCACGAAAGCAGTCACTACCACAGCAGATGGACCTGGGACGGAGGTTATGCCTCCAACTCCATGGTGGCCTGCACATCCTTTTGTCCCTGGCCAAGGGGTGCAGCCTGAACACCCTCCTGGATGCCCCCACCAGACCCTATGTGCTGGTCTTCAGTTGCCTACTCCTCCACCACCTCAGTCGCCATCCTCTCTCGATGGCCCCTCTGTCCCCACACCATGGTACACAGCCAATGAGTAGTCCCCCACTGCAACCACCGCCTGGGACTTACCCCCATCAGCTCTGCCTCATGGAACTGGCGCTCCCCCAGCCAACACTCTATTAGAAGAGGTGGTGTCAATGGTGGCTGGCCAGGGTGTGGGCTTGTATCTGGTGGCCCGGTCCCTGCCTTTCCACTCCACAGCAAGGCATCTGCCATCTTCATGAGCTGCAACAACTGTGGAAAATGAGACAAAGGACATTGACATAAGTTATCAGTGTCGATGCATGTGTGGCATACGCAACGACTACAGTAATAATCTTGCAGCATGTGCTAACCAGAAACTGACACACACACACACAAGGCACACAAAATGGGCACACCCATGCAATATGCATGACAACTCCCACATGAGTGTAGTGTCAACAATGAATCACAATCATGACACATTCACATTTCAACAGAGCACATTATAATGTGGCCACACACACACATTACCAAACACATGCAATGCCACCATATCAATGCCAGACTGACACAAGTATGACAACATGCCAGGGGCATGGAACCGCTATAGGGCACCTGTCCACCCAATTACAGTCAGCAACATGCATCCATGAAAGCCTGTCCTGCAAGCAACCATCATGTTCCAGCACACACATCTGAGAATCAATTGCTTATTGCCCGTGTCTTCCCGGGGGAGCAGAAGCCCCCACACTGCCGGAAGGGTGACCGCCAGAGCAGAGAAGCCTCTAAGCATCACCCACCCCAAGGTAGGCCTTTGGAGCTTTTTAGACTGCATTATTACAAATTTGCAGGCACCACCATCTGGGCGTCGGAATAACCTCCAAACCGCCTCATAATTTGCCTTGTGCATACTTTATGTCCGGAATACCGTGCATCTCCAATCTCGTCCTGTGATTCCACTTTAATAATCACAATTTCATGCTGCCTCCATTGCCAGCCACGTGGTCTAGGTACCTCCAAAATGGCTGCCTGTTATTTTTCTTGCATCCGATCCACCTAACTTCCTCCTTCTTCGTGCAACACGACATGATTGGCTGTGTGTGCCACTTAACAGCCAACCCCTCACCGGCAGGCGAATGCCGGTCCACCAGCAAAGGCACGCCTCTAAGGCTTACACCCCTGTCGTGAGTCTGTCTGGAGCCTTCAGAGCCACGGCCACCAACGCTGCTCTTTTCTACTTGCAGACTATCTACATGACTCAGTGCCTTATTGCGGTAAGCACCCACACTGCCCCACTGTACAGCCAACTGTGACCGCCAATATATTCATACAGTTAAACATTACATCACAAAATGCAACCCGCGCATGTAACTTGCACTGCGCTCCTATTGACTATCAGTTATAACCTTGTTCCATGTAAAACGCACCTATAAATGCGCTTGATGGTCCCGCCAAACGTATACATGACATACCACACGAGTCTGCTTACATTGCTCACGTGTGTACTATTATCCTTGCGCACCATTCCCGCCTATTCTAGCAATTGTACAATGCCGCGTGTTGTTGTTGCATTCTCTACCTGCGGGATTGTCTCTGTATCCCTACAGCCCCCCCTTCCCAGCACTTGCCTGCACTTACCTTGCACTTGCCACCAGCTGGCCCTATTTACTTATTTATTTTTATTCTACTTACTTGTACTGCACTTCCCCCTCCCTGTCCCCTTGCACTTTTCCCTTCCCCTACCCCTGCACTTGCGCGGTCTGAATGATACCTGGCCTAGTAGGATCGTTGTCTGTCTTCCCCTTGCCCCCCCCTGACTCGTCGCGCCTTATATCCGATCAGCCTGCCATGACATACTGTGGTATGGCCAGTCTGTCAGGGATTTAGCTCCCACAGACCACTGCCTGTGCAGCAGATGTTCTGTAGATGAAACTTAACTTAACTTAACTTGTTTATCGCAAGGGGCAACACTAGACGAAACAGTGCAAAACAGGTGATGGTGTGTCATTGTGCCAAAGTGGCCATCTGGTACACTCCAACTGAAATTTCTGTAGACAGCCCATGCGAAAGGTTACAGGCATGAATAATGCCAATGAGTGTACCTGTCTGCATAACATGTCATGTACATATATGGTCGAATTTAAAATACGTAAATCCATTTTGTATTAGAATCACCCGTCTAACATGAAAAGCCTATATATGTTCATCAATTGATGCATGACAGACACATGCCTTCTTCCACACATCACTGTGGACGACACTCGGTCGAACATTGGCCTGTCTGTGTGACCTGCATACATGTCCAGACATGTGTAATCTGTTTGAAAAGCAATGCCATGGCAGCTACATTGCCCATTCAGGAGACATGAGGGCTCTGTTGCTCCTTGTGTCATGGGATCTGGAGATGAGGAGGTGCTGGTTCTCAGTCAGTGCATGCCCGGTCAAAAATACTGACATGTCATCATAGGATGATGCCCCAACAAAATCACCTATATTTGATGCATGAACTTAGGGAATGATTGTTGCAGCTAAATACTACTCCCAGACCACAAATGACCTTTAGCAGTTTGAATGAGAAAGGCAGCTCATGATATGTCATTTGGGGTCCACATTCTCACAGACATAGCCTCCCCATCATCATGCATGCCTCATGGATGAATCGTGCACACAAAAGCAGGGCCATGCCTCGTCTGATAGTGCTGGCATTAGCGTCTCTACTCGGTGCAGGTCTGCAGCCAGTGAATACCATGTGGTGCGGTGTGGCAAGGGGGTTTTGTACAGTGGAGTATAGAATTTGAGGATAATTATTTGATTAATCCATGTGATTGAGTGTGGGTTCAGTATGGCACACTCATAGTAGACGCATATGTCAATGTTCTCAGTGCACTATTTCATTTACAAGTGCCATAGAGCTGGCAAAAGGGACTAGCAAGTCGTGTGGTCACACAGGGCAAAGATGAATATAGTTCACAGCAAACACACACAATGTGCAGTGACATTTCACATTTTTGTGAGATGACAGTACCCATTACATCACAGTGTCATACAAAGAGACAGTCAAAGACTGTCAGTCACTCACTCATCGCCAGTCATCGCCTGACACTTTGCATGACAATGTCTTGTGAATGGCACTGTCATCACACACAATGTGATTTGACAATGCAAATCCATGTATTGTGGGAGACATACAACACGGCACTCACAGCCACGAGAATCCACACACGGGATGCTTGTACACCTGGTGTCATCGTTGATGTGACAAACCAGACGGTAACAGTCATCTGTAGTCACATATTGGCAAAGCATAGAGAGGCCTTCGTGGAGAGGGTTGTGCATTGGCAAGCGCATGCATCATTGCTGCACAATTATCACATCATTGATTGTACATGAACTGTGATTTGCACAGTGACACAATGGACCGTGCTGCCCTGATCGGGGGCAGAGTCACATGTAGGCAAAATGTGGCAGTGGTTGGAATGTGGGGTGGATGGTGGGGATGCAGATGGTGAGGGAATGCATGTAGGCTATGTCCCAATGCATCCACGGGAGCACATTGACAACAACATCACTGTTTGGCATCTCAGGCACATGTAGCAATGGAGAGTAATGGATGAGCAGTCTACATGTGTGATTTGACATCACATAGCTATTAATTACACATTTGTAATCATGTATTGTCTGTCATATTAAGGTCTTGGTAGTATCTATGGATTCAGCTGGAAAACCAATGCCATGTGCTGGCCTGCAGCCTTACAATACCCTATGTGCAGTACTTGTCCCTGGGTTGTGTGATCAAATGCCTGTAGCATGGCCCACCAGTCATTGTCTACACCACGTTTGTATGTCTATGTGTCCACTAATGGTATGTACAGGACTGGGGTTGGGGGGTGCCGCATGTCAGCAAATGCCACACATCCATGGCTTACAGCTCACAGTATACCAAGTCACAAAATCAGATGTAAAGGTGTACAGCCATTTTACATCTGTCTGAACTTTGATGTACATGTACATGTGCATGTTTGTCAGAAAACACATGACTCAAAATGACATTCTTTGTCCATGTGCAGTTGATGATGCAGTTAATGATGCAGTGGCTACAGAGGAGGAGGAGGAGGAAGTGGAGCTGGTACATCAGTCGAGCAGTGGAGGCCGTGTTTTTCTTTGCCATGACTATCTTCAAGTGCAACAGGCGATTTATCAGTCAAGCTCCTGCATCTTCGGAATCTTCTGACTCTGTTGATTCGGATGCAGAAACATTATTGGATGACTCGCTGAGGGAGAAGGTGAGTGCCCCAATGGACAGATCAGATGTTGAGTCTGCGGCAGTGCAACAAGCCTCATATGGCCAGTCAGTGGTGAGCCCCATCTCCGTGGTGGTTACGGCTGCAAGTCCTCCCTCCTATGAGTTGGTGTCAGGTTCTGGGGTGGATGTCCAACGGAGGGTTGCAGGCCAGCTGCCAATGAAAAGGGCCCTGCAGCAACATGCCTGGTCCCTTGCATCACACCGCAGTGTGTGTGGAGCAAATTTTGTATGCCGCCATCCGGCATGACGATATGTTGAGTCGTATTGCAGAGGGCATTTATCACTTCGATGAGAACATGTCCACATCAGCGGCCCGGGATGCACAAGGCCTGCAAATCATGCAGTACTCAAACTGCTCCCACGGACTGGGCATAGAGGACAACATCAAGGGCTGTCAGGCTGATCTGAAGTTTCTGCAGGAGTCCCTGCATGCAGATGCTGAGGCATGTAAAGAGGCCCTGAGGGGTGAGATGTCTGCATCTCGTAAATCGAATTGCCATGAGATGGCGAGCTCGAAGGCTTCACTGATTGATGAACTCTCAGCCACAAGGATACAGCTCCACAAAGAAATGGATGCCTTCGGCCAGACACTGACCTAGCAACGTGATGTGTCACGAGTGAGCGCACATACAGACTCTGTGGCCATTCGAGATGTAGCGCATCATGACCTCACCAGCCTTGGGTGCTGGTGAATTCATCCGTGTCATGGTTGGCCCTAGCCAATGAAGACCAGGACTTTGCAGTGTGTGTACTGGATCCACTGCCCCCACTACAATCACCCGAGGATCCCGCAGGATGATAGTACCAACACACCCATTTCTCCTCAACCACCTCTGCCGTAATGTCTGTGAGCCCTTGTTTTTTTAAATATTTAAATGATTTTGTTGCTGTTGATTTTTGTCGTCCAGTCATGTGGATATGGACATGCAACCTCGCCCTCACCCCTGACCTTTTTTATTTTTGCCTTCATCTGGATGCACACATTCTTATTTTTTCATACCCCTGTCCAGGTTGGAGGTTTGTGACCTTGAAAAATGTGTTGTTGCTCTATGTAGGGAATAATGAGGGCAGTACAGAATATGTAGCCATGTAGGGTGGTGTGAAGTGCCATGGCTGACTGTATGACAACAGTCCAGGTAACAATGGGTTGATGGGGTTTTTGAACATATATGCATTATGCATGATTTGCTACTATGGCCAATGACATACAATGCCCCATGTTGTTGTAGTGATCCTGAATCATCCAGGGCCTGCACTCTATGGGAGATCCACCCTGCACCATTTCACCTCCATAGTCCCCTTGTCCTCTGCCAGTTACTGACCCCCCATTCATAAATGTGGAGTCCAGTTTCTCATGGAGGTGATGAATTAAAAAAGACTACATCTAACTAAGGGTTAAATATGGAAAAAGGATAAATGCCTAAAAGCACTAACGCCTGCACAAATAGAAGGAAGTCGGTGGCTAATTAAGGAAGGCAACATAAAACTAATACATAAAGATGGAAAAGGGATGAATCTGCAAAAGAGCCAATGCCTCGAAGAGGCAATGTAAAAAATGAAATATGCTGGACAAAAAGAAAGAAGCAAGTGGTTGTATTGCATTACTTTTTCTTCCATTACTTGTTGTTCAAATCCAGCACTGAGAGTGACTGCATGGTGTGTGTGTACATTGTGGGCACATGCATGTTGTACATTGTTCACTCCCCCCAGCTGCTGTTTATCTGTTGTCCCTGTAGGTGTTGCCAGTGCAACCTATGATACACACACATTTATTGGGACTGTCTTGTCCAGGGTGTGTGGTTTTTTGGAGGGTGGGTATTTTTGTTTTGTCTGTTTTCTGTGTTGTCCAACAGGGCGGTGTTGGTAGTTGGTGCAGGGTCTGGCAATGTGGTGAATGAACCTATTTGTATGGATGTTGCAGACATCGGTCTCTTGTTTACATGCCATGGTGGTTTGAGCATGTTGTTTTTGTGATGAGGAGCTGAGGATTGCCATTTAACAAGTGACTTGTGTTTACCAGTATGCCCTTCCCTCTCACAAACTATAATCATTCCTTGCCCCCAACATGTGCTATTTTCCATCTAGGTTCCTTCCAGTCTCTCAGACCATGCTGGCTTTGTTTCTGGTCTTTCTGTCTCAGTCTTCCTCTCTTCACCACTCTCTCTCTGCCCTCACCCACTGTAACAGCCAGCACCTCTCTCCTCATCTCCTCACCAGCCAGTCTCCTCCTTGCATCATAATTCACTTATCTCTCTCATCACTCTGTGTCCTGTCTCCCTCTTGCCCTCTGTCATCCTTCACATGAGCTCCCACACTTGTACTTATACTCCCCAGATCTTTGCCTCATCACTTGGTGTCTGTTTCCTCCCCTGCAGCCATTGGTGACCCAAAGGCACACATGACACCTGACAGTGGGTGTGAAGGACTTGTGTACCTGCAATCAATGGCCCCACTTGTGCCCACATTCCAGGGCTGACTGGCTGACTGATACCTGTTTGCAGAGTGCATGTTCTGCTGTGCTTGAAATCAGTTTGCTTCACTGACAATGATGCCTCTGTTGGTGAATTTAGCTGTTGTGAGGTTGATAGTTGCACATGCTTTGTTATTTGTACTTGGTCTTTGCAAACTTAAAATGTTGTTTCAGGTGGGATGCTGTGGATGTGAGACAAGTTGGTACCTTGTGCAGGTAAGTTGAAGGCTTTCAGGGGCACAGGTTGTGGTGTTGTTGGTGGCAGGCAGTCTGGCAATGCATGGGGTGATTTTTTTTTGCTCTGGACTGATGTGAGCAGGACTGGCTTCATGGGTGCAGGGACTCATGATGATGTGAGTCTGCCAAGTGAGTGCTTGGTGTTTTTGCATGTGTCTTGCCTTGCGCGTGGCATCCCGTTCATTCAGATTTTCATGGCATGTATACCCATGCTAGCAGTGCACTCCTGGTACATCTGCCCCTTCTGGTGGTGCTGCCCAGAAACAAATTCACACACAGCACAGCATTGCAGGCCATTTGGGGGATAGCTAGTTCCCCACAAAAAACAGGCACATGAAGTTGGGCTGGTGTTGTTGTTTGCCACGGGGACATGGGCCATACATGGTACACCAGCAGATATTTGGCTGCCTGTTGAGAGCTGCTCAGTGCATCTCAACGCTCCCTTCAGGTCCCAGCACATTGGTTGTCGTTCAGTCCAGTCCCTGTGAACTCTGCCTTCACTTCCTCTTGCCTGTTCCCTGCTCTCCTTTGTGTGGCAGTCTCCTTGACCTACATTTTTCATTCCTTTTCTCTTGTCTTTTTTATGCCAGTTGCCTCAGTACCATGCCTTTCTGAATGACTGCAGCCTATTTGACCAGCAGCCTTCTGCCGGATACTGTCTTCACTGCAATTGATGAGATGTTTGTTTTCCATCATCTTGAACTATCCATCATCGCCTCCCCTGCGAGTGTATAGTGCACTGTCCTGATGCCACATTAATCAGGGGATGCCATCAGTGCCTTAAGTGGCACTACAAATCGAGCCGGGGCTCATTGAGGGGGCGTGGCCTAACAGCGGGGGTCTTGATGGCCTGTTAGGCCACGCCCCCTTGACGAGCCCCGGCTCAATGGGCTACTGCCACCTCTGCCAGGCAGCCTTTTGTAGAGATTAGCACCCTCTCCCCTATGGGGGAGAGGGTGCTGATCTCTGCATTTATTTTGTGTAGGCTTGCCTGGCAGGGGACAGCGCCTGCCTATTCAGCCTTAATGGTGGTGCTGCTCCTCGCCAGCTGGGGAGGGGCAGCACCACCATTAAGGCTGAAAGGGTGAGGCCACTGGAAGCAGAGGCCTTTTTCCTAAATACTGAAACTCCCGCGAATGCGCGGCAGCTCCAGTATTTAGAAAGCAAGGCCGCGGCCTCACGTTTTTTCCATAATGGTGGCGCCGGCCGACGGGTATCTCTTGATTAAAGGGATGCCTCGCAGGTGCGGCGCCACCATTATGGCTGAAAGGCATTTTTTTCTGTAGCCTGAAGCTCTCGCAAACGAGCGAGCGCTTCAGGCTGTAGAAAAAAATGCCTTTTCATGTAGTGGCCGGGGCTGCCAAGGGAGATTACTAGGCCCCGGCAGGGCCCCGCCTCAAAACGAAATCTCGGAGCCTGCCGGGGCCCAGCCCCGGCCGGCCCCAGCCCACTTAAAGCACTGGATGCCATATTGTAGCATTGGGAGTGCTTGCAAGGGGATCCCTGGTTTCCAACCTCTCAGTGATCTCTATTTGGGAATCCTCTCACTGTCATTCCTACTCCAGCCAGAACAGCGTCTTCAAAATGTCCCCTCAAAAAATAAGGTGTAAGTGGTACCTGTTGCTTCTCTCCATGGCACTCAGGGGGGCAGGCAGTGTAATTGTTGTGGGTGGGGAAAGTGTCACTGTGTTGGGTTTTTTACTTGCCTGAGGTGGACATGTATGGCTGCATGGGTGCAGGTACACATGATAATGGGTGGCTGGACAGTTCTTGCGTGCATTTGCTGCATGGCACTCAAGGGGGCACATATTGCAGTGCAATTTATGATATGATATGGCATTTGTAACGCGCCTCTACACAAGTGTTTCAAGGCGTGACGAGGTGGGGGGGGGAGAACAGAGAGAGACAGACAACGATCCTACTAGGCCAGGTGTCATTCAGATCGCGCAAGTGCAAGGGTAGGGGGCTGGGAAAAAGTGCAGGGGAAGGGGAGAGGGGAAGTGCAGTACATGGTTAGTTGAATACAAGATAAATAATAGGGCTAGCTGGTGGCAAGTGCAAGGAAAGTGCGGTGCATGGTTAATAGAATACGAGATAAATAATTGGGCCAGCTGGTGGCAAGTGCAAAGGTAAGTGCCGGGAGAAGGGGCTGTAGGATACAGAGACAGTCCCGTAGTGCATGTAGGCAGTGCAAGGAAGAGTGGCTGGGCCAGGACATGAGATCGGTGAGTGGGCCAGTTGCAGATTTAGAGCAGGTTCAGTGATTTTAGCAGGGGAGAGAGGGAGAGAAAGCGGAGGCAAGGAGGAAGGTTCTTAGGTGCTTCCGGATGCGGAGATGGTTCTCCTCAAGTTTCAGGGAGGCAGGAAGGCTGTTCCAGAGGGAGGCCCCTGCTGCGGCGAGAGATCTACCACCAGCTCGTTGCTTGGAGAAGCGGCTGACCCTGAGGTAGTTGGAGGTGGATGAGCGAAGGGCTTGAGAAGGAAGATATTTAGGAAGAGAGAGTTCAAGGTATTTCGGCTCAAGGCCCCAGAAGGCCTTGTGGACAATGCAGAGGGTTTTGAACTTAATCCTTGCAGCCACTGGGAGCCAGTGTAGTGATTTCAGTCCTGGAGAGATACGGTCCCTGAGCTTGAGGCCAAGGACAAGTCTCGCAGTCCTGTTCTGGATGAGTTGCAAAGGGCGGAGAGTAGAGGCAGGAAGATTTAGAAAGGGGCTGTTACAGTAGTCCACCCTAGAGAGAACCAGAGCTCTGGAGACAGTGAGCTTCTTGGGGAAGGAGAGAAAAGGAAGGATACCTCTGAGGAGGTGTAGCTGGTAGTGTGACTTCTTAGCGACGTCAGAGATGTGAGGAGAGAAGGAGAGTGTGGAGTCGAAGATGACCCTGAGGTTTTTTGCCGTGCAGGTAGGAGCAGGAAGAGGGCCAAGGGAGGCCGGCCAGAGAGCTGTAGGGAAGGAGGGAGTGGGTGTGCCGATAAGTAGAATCTCAGTCTTACTGGCATTAAGGTAGATGTCGTTGGCAGCACACCATTCCTGGATAGCAGAAAGACAGTCAGAGATGAGGGAAGTGGAAGAGAAGGCCGAGGGTAGCCTGAAAATGAGCTGGGTATCATCCGCGTAGCACTGAAAGTTGGGACAGAGAGCGGCTATGCGGTGAGCAAGAAGTGCAAGATACTGATTGAACAGCCAGGGGGAGAGGTTAGATCCCTGGGGGACACCACAGGTAGAGAAAAAGATGTCAGAGAGGAAGGAACCCAGTTGGACCTGGGAGGGTCGATTGGAGAGGAAGGAGGACAGCCACGCCAGAGCTTGACCAGTGATACCCAGGTTATCACAGAGACGGTTGAGCAGGATGGTGTGATTAACAGTGTCAAAGGCAGAGGAGAGGTCGAGCAAGATGAGAACACAAGGGGTATTAGAGTCAAGGTTTGAGAGCAGGTCCTCATAGATGTTCAGGAGAGCAGTTTCCGTGCTTCTGGCAGCTCTGAAGCCAGACTGATGGTCATGAAGACTACCAACAGATTCAGCATGGAGATTAAGCTGGGAGATGGCCAGTTTCTCCAGGAGCTTGCCCAGGAAGGGAGTGATAGAGATTGGGCGATAGTTAGCTGGGCAGGAGGGGTCGGAGGAGGGTTTCTGAAGAAGGGGGTGCACAAGGGAGTGCTTGAGGGGGGATGGGAAGACTCCAGAGGCGAAGGAGTGATTGCAGAAGTCAGCCAAGGCAGACGCCAGGGAGTCGATGTGGTCCTTGATAGTTTTGGAGGAACAGGGGTGGACCTGTTTTGACGAGACTTTCATAGATCGGACTTGTCTCGAAACCTCGTCAGCAGAAAAAAGGGGAAAGGCAGAGAAGGATGGAGAAGGGGTGGCTGCCGAGGAGGCCAGCGGGAGAGCAGGGAATAGTGGAGGGGAGGTTATAGGAGGAGAGTGAGGATAGGATGTCTTGAGTTTTTGAAATTAAGTGAGAGGCCAGTGCTGTGCAGAGGGCCTGGGAGGGGACAGCAGAGGTAGAGACTGCAGCAGGGTTGGCCAGCTCCTTGCAGATTTTAAAGAGTTCGGCCGAATTGTTAGATGCCGCAGAAATGCGGGCTTGGATAAGGGCTCTCTTCTTAGTGAGAACGGAGAGCCGGTATTGCCTTTGGAGCAGGTGGACATAGGCCAGTTTGTCAGAGGATGAACATGAAGCACGCCATTTCCTCTCTGCCACCCTGCACTTGCGTTTAAGGGTGACAAGATCTGAGTCATACCAGGAGTTACATTTGGCTTTGGGCTTCAGGCAGATTCTCATGACAGGGGCAAGGATATCAAGGGTATCAGATATAGCAGAGTGGAGAGTGGAGAGGGCTGTGTCGAGGTGGGAGTCAGTCAAAGGGGGAGGGGGGGGCGAGAAGGTGGTAGAGAAAGCCTCAACTGACACACGCTTCATGGGTCGGATGACCGCGAAGGTGGGTGGCAGTGATGAGGGTGGCTTTGCCTGTGGGGTAGGGAGGGTGAGGTGGGAGGAAAGGAGAGAGTGATCACTCCAGGAGAGAGGAGTGGAGAGAGGGACAGAGAGGGGAAGGTCAGAAGAGATCAGAGCATCAAGAGTGTGCCCTGCAGAATGGGTCGGCCCAGACGGGAGAACAGAGAGTGAGAGAGAGTCGCAGAGGTCGCGAAAGAGTCTAGAGGGAGGACAGGAGGCTTCAAGGTGGATATTGAAGTCTCCAAGAAAGAGGAGTTGAGTGGTTAAGGACAGGAGTGAGGAGGAGAGGTCAGCCCACTCAGAGAGGAAGGAGGAAATTTGACCAGGTGGCCGATAGATAGTAGCCACGGTAAGGGAATGGCTAGGAGAGAGAGAGAGTCGGCCGGCAGACAAGGCATTCAAAGGAGGAGTAGGTCTGCGTAGGAGTGACAGTGGCAGGAATCCACTCAGGGAAGATACGGGCCACACCCCCCCAGCACGGTTGGGCCTGGGCAAGGAGAGGATCTTGTAACCATCAGGTAGGAGTGTGTCAAAGCTGGCGACAGAGCTGGCCGTGAACCATGTCTCAGTGAGACCGAGGATGTCAAGGTCCAATTCCTCAAGAAGGCGACAGATATTTGTTGCATGGATGTGGTACCTACTCGCACCACGTGTTATTTGTGTATATTGAGGCCTTCTGCATGGGAAGATGTTTTCTGGCATTGTGGAGTATGGTGCTGTTGGATGACTGAATGCGACACGTCAGCAGAGTAAACTGGTTTGTGAGCCTACCAAAGGGGAGGAAGGATTCATTCCAGGGCAAAGCTGTAGCAGACTCACAAGGGGGAAAGTGTGAGGTGAGATGTGCATCTTTCTTGTAGTGAACCTGTAATCTTTGCATTCTGTTTGACTATTTTGATGTAAATGTGTATTGTGGGCAAAATTATTGTCAGGGAATGGTGTGGCCACTCAAGCTGTATATGGTTTTGAGTCACGCATAGGGTGGCCAGGGCGGTCCACACAAGTCTTAGTTGCAGATTTCATTTTGTGCTGTGTCTTCCTACTTGGGTTCTCCTGTATGTTTTTGTGGGTCTGCATGCACTATTGTTGGTGTCAGTCATGTGAGTGTGGTCTGGGATTTTGTTGCTTGCGGTGTGTGCTTTGGTGTGTGCAACATGGCTACTGTTTATAATTGCTATGACAGTGTCCGTGTTTGAATCAGTTGATTTAATGGCTATGGCCACGCAAAGTTTGCCTCTCCCAGACACACATTCTCAGGGTTTTGTTATGGGGATGTAGGACTGGCCCCAAGTCATCATTGAATGGCACCAGGGATGTTGCTTCACTGGGTGTGCGCCACAGGTGCTGATTTTAATGAGAAGTACCGTTTGCACAAGCTGATTGTGTGCAGCTTCTCCCTGTCCCCTTTGTCCAACTAAGGGCAAGCGTGGTGCTTTTGTCTGATGGTGATGCCCCTCCTGCATATAGACTGATATGCCATACCGTGTGGCAACATTGTGCAGGACATATGCTGCCAGAATGATTTTACATACTACTGGTGGGACATATAGCAATACCCCACCAGACTGGTCAAGGGAGCAGAAATGTGACCTAGGCACCCCGAATGTGCACTCCACAATGCTCCTAGAGGCTATATGTGCTGCATTGTATCATACCTCAGCTGGTGTTGCCAGATTCCTGAATGGCGTGAGCAGGAATCTTGATAGTGGGTAGGCACTGTCCCTTGCAAATGTGTCAATCAATGGTTGTTATTGACATTTTTAGTCATGGTTTGTTCTGTGTGTAACGTATGCAACAGCTGTTACTCACCAATGAGCCAGGTGTTGCTGATTCCAGGGCAAGGTAGAGTGTTGACTGGTGGTAAATGTAGCTGTCGTGTGCTGCAGTAAAATTGGCACTGACTTGCATGATGACTCTCTTTGCATCGCAGATGACCTGCACATTGATGGAATGCCAGTGCTTCTGATTGCGGTAAATGTTCTCCATCAATTGGGGTGGGGGGCTCAGCGCAATTGATTTGAGTACACGTGGTAAATGTGCAACTGCATAGAACTCCCGGCACACTCTCTGCTTTTCATGCTTTTTGCGCAACATGTGTATGTGCCTACGGACACACGCATATGATGGTATGCAGACCAAGACCTGGTGGAGACAGCGGGATTATATGGCCTGGGATATGCCATCAACTATGGCAGTGGTCTGCTCAAAGGGGCCTGTGGCTATGAATTGCAGTGCTGTCAGTACCTTTTCCACAGGGGTGAGGGTATGGGAGGAGATGGTCGGGGAGGTGAGGTCTTCCTCCCACTACCTGACCAGATCTAGTATGACCTTGGATGGGGACCAGTGCTGCATATATATGGCCATATGGCATCCTAAACAGCATGCTGTGAAAATCTGTTGTTAATGCATCAGCCTCCTCCTTCTGTGCCCATGTTCGATTGCTCCCAGTATTTTTGCATTCATTGTGGCTGATCAACATTGGAATCGTGCACATTGCATGCTTTATACGCATTGTTTCCTTTGCATGTTGTACGTTCATTGTACTTTGCGTCTAGAATCAGGTGGCACTAAATTCAGGAAGTTTGCCTGTGACTTTTCATGACGTGACGTTGTGCAGTGAAATCCATAAATTTGTTTATGTTTGCACTTGAATGGGCGTGTAGTTTTGTTGCGTGGCCCGTCCCTCAATACACCCATGTAATTCCTTGTTCTTCCTCATTCTGCCTGGGAATATGCATATTCCAGCCCCTATTTATTTCCTTACGTAGGCCCGTCCAACACTTTGCGTGGAGTCCCACGCACATCACTGGACTTCACGCAGAGATGTGACGGTCTCTAATGAAGCCACAGAAAGGCACATAAACAGGGTAATTCATGGAAATTCGCACAAAAGTGGCGCAGGCGGCTGGATAGACTGCGCCAGCCGTGTGCGATAAAATCCAGTTCAGCGCAGCGTATTCATGGTTTTTAGCCTCCAAAACCAGCCGTTGTGCAGAGTGGCGCCGCGCCCTGCAGCAGCGCCAGTTACGCCTCCAAGAACGCCCTTGCGCCAGGAAAAGGCATCAAAATCCCCAATCCAGCGCAAAGGTCTGCGACAACCCAAAACCAGTTTACCGGACTGCCAAACAGCAAACACCAAGCGGGGAACGTGTATTACGGGTTTCACGGTAACTTCCACACGTGAAAGGGCCTGTGCGAGCGGGTACGTGTATAACTGGGGTTTGCGTGAAGTTACACACGCGATTGGCATTGGTTACGTGTATTTCAGGGGTGCATGGGAAGTGTTACACGTGATTGGGCTGGCTACGTGTATTTCAGGGGTGCGCGGGAAGTTTTACACGAGATCGGGCCTGGGGGAGCGGTGTACATGTACTCCAGGGGTGCCCGGGAAGTTCTACACGCGATTGGCAGGGGGATGTGTATTTCAGGGGTGCGCGGGTGTTTTCACACGTGATTTGCCTGGGTACGTGTATTTCAGGGGTGCGCGTGTGTTTTCACACGCGATTGGCCTCGGTACGTGTATTTCAGGGGTGCGTGTGTGTTTTCACACACGATTGGCCTGTGTATGTGTATTTCAGGGGTGCGCGTGTGTTTTCACATGCGACTGGGCTGGGTACGTGTATTTCAGGGGTGTGCGTGTGTTTTCACACGCGACTGGCTTGGGTACCTGTATTTCAGGGGTGCGCGGGTGTTTTCACACGCAATTTGCCTGGGTACGTGTATTTCAGGGGTGCGCGGGAAGTTCTACGCGTGATTGGCCTGGGTACGTGTATTTCAGGGGTGCGCGGGTGTTTTCACACGCAATTTGCCTGGGTACGTGTATTTCATGGGTGCGCGTGTGTTTTCACACGCGATTGGCCTGGGTACGTGTATTTCAGGGGTGCGTGTGTGTTTTCACATGCGATTTGCCTGGGTACGTGTATTTCAGGGGTGCCCGTGTGTTTTCACACACGACTGGGCTGGATACGTGTATTTCAGGGGTGCGCGTGTGTTTCCACACACGACTGGCCTGTGTATGTAAATTTCAGGGGTGCGCAGGTGTTTTCACACGCGATTTGCCTGGGTACGTGTATTTCAGAGGTGCGCGTGTGTTTTCACACGCAATTGGCCTGGGTACGTGTATTTCGGGGGTGCCGGGGAGTCCTACATGTGATTTGGCAGCGTGGGTCCTCCCAGGTGTTCCCTGTACACCCTCCATGGCCCCTGCAGGCAGCCCACACCACAGGGGACTACCCTGCATCCCTGGTCATGTCCCGCAGGCAGCCCACCCAACATGGGCATGCCCCCCAGCAAAGGCACATGTCTCCTTGCACTACTGATCACCAACTCATGTCCCCTTGCACCCCCACCCCCCAGCATTGCGGGGCACCTGCCAGCAGGCCCCCACTCATGTCCCACTCATGTCCACCTGGACCCCCACCCCCCCAGCATTGCGGGGCACCTGCCAGCAGGACCTGACACATGTCCCCCAGCCAACACGTCATCACAATCTAGATCCCTGGCCCTTATGGGCAGCCTCCACATGCCAAACACCCACCCAAGTATTGCATCCACCCACTTAGAAATGCCAATTACATGATACAACCCCAATGGCAAGTATGTAAATGAACACATGTCCCTCACATACACACAATGTGTGTAAGTGAATGTCAAAACCCATATCATGATATGCATGAAACCAATGAGATGATACTACACATTGAAGTTTGATGAAAAAAATGTATTTAAAGCAACATAAATGGAAAATAAACAAACGACAAAGGGAATCAAAAACCAAAAGCAGCATGTCTGTAAAATAATGAAAAACCACGAATCATAATCCAAAGGAAAGGTGTCCAAAGTCACAGTTCAAAAAAGTAAATCCAAGGGAAAAACAAAACCGAAAACCATTGCTCCATGGGTAAATCCAAAAAAAAAACTAAAATCCAACAGTCAACTATATACAGATAAACAATCCAGGGTCCATAATCCCAACTGAAGAAATGAAACCTATCTAAAAATACTACCTAATAAAAAAACTATATACAAAAATGTGGTCCATTGTCCAAAAGGTCCAAAATAAATAAAAAAGCAAAGGAAACCTAACACTAACTACATAACTATTTACAAGTGCAGCAGGCTAGTCCGACGGCTCACTGGTTGTTGTCATGGGCCAGGGCATCATCGAACTCCTGTTCAATGGCTTGGAGGCGGGCGTGTTCCCTGGCCCGAGGTCTCGCAGGGATAATGCAGTGTCCAGCTCCAACTCCCTGCGAAGACCCTCGAGGCACTCAGCCCGCCTCAGCGCCCTCCGCATGGAGTTCTCCGCCCTGACCATTGTGAGCCGTTCCTCCTCTGCCCGCTGCCGCTCCGCACCTATCTGCTGGCCCAACCGCTCCCACACGGAAGCCACTCCCATTCCAGGGTTCTCCTGCCCTCCGGCCGATGCCTACACCCCTGATGTTGATGGCCCCGAGCCATGATGCCTCCCACGTCGAGCCTGCCGCTGCCTCCGACGCAACTGCCTGTGCCAGCACGACGGCATCCAGGCTGATGGAATCCACCGACGCCGTCGTGCACGTGCCCTGACCGATGATGCCGTCACATCCTCCATCTGCTGGGGTCCAGTTGCTGGTGTGTCCACCCCTGCTGGACCTCCGACTCCCGACTGTGGAAGGGATGGGATCCCCACCGAGGTGGCTGCATTGGTCGGGGAAGGTCCACAGGGGGCCCTGGTGGCATCTGGGCCAGAAGACGGCATGGAGAATGACTGGCGCATAGCCTCCACAGAGGAGGAGAGGGTCGCCAGAGTGCCCGACACATGTACGAGACCCCCGACCATGACCGCTCCCAACTGGGCCACGTTGGCACAGTGCTCTTCGTGAAGACATCCGTGCTCCCCCCTGGAAGCACGCACCTCATCACAAATGACACCCGTGCGCATCGCGACACCAATCAGGACCTTCTCCATACGGCCAGGGGTCCCCTCGTCTGCAGGTGGAGGGGAGTCAGATGACATGGACATCCCCCCTACCTGCGGACGGGCCTGGGATGGGGCATCCCTGCTGGTGCATGGTGCTGCCGTCACAGTGTCAGGGACAGTGACATGCACAGGCACCTCCACGGCGACCTGTGCTGCCTCCTGCCCCTGCCCCTGGACAGCACCACTTGCACCAGCAGGGATGCCCCCACCAGGCCCCATGTGCGGCTCAGTAGCGGCCTCCTCCTCCGCTGTGGAAACCACCAACCTGGATGGCTCCACACAGTCTTCCGCCATTGCAAGCCCCCGTGGGGGCTTACCGATCCCTCCCACTGGAGCCGTGGGGGCATCCCCGCCGCTTTGCTCCACAGCGCCGTCTCCGCCCTCTTCTTCACTTTGCGCTGTGTAGAGGGAGACATAGAACACAAGCATCAGGGTACTGTACAATGGCCCCCTAGACAGGAAGCAAGAGCAGATGAGTGGCACTGTCAAAGATCACTTCCATCATGCCCCTCCACAACACATGGGTCAGTGCAGACAAAACGCATGCAGTAACATGCATGGCGCATGCTATGGACATAAGCAAACATGTCCAAGGGGCTCTTGAAACATACAATGTTGTTTTTGAACTCACATGCATCATGGGTCATGCCTATCACATTCACACACTTCACCGTACTTTCATCCATCTGGACTTGTACACCCCAAACACAGTGGATGCAAGGATAGCTAGGCTGCATCAGTGAATCAGAACATTGACACAGATATGTGTCATGCATCCATGGCATTGACAAGTCACAGACACGCAGGTCAGACACACAGACATGGACACCATACATGTACATGGCATCATCACCCATCCCTCAACCCCACCCATGTCCAGGAACAGAGACTGGCATGCTCTCATGTGTCCATTCCGCATAGGGCTCCCCATGTAGCATTTAAACACATACACCAACCGTGTGCTTCACACATTACTGGTCTCACATGCATGACCATGATGTCCCTGCACACACACACGCGTACATGGCCTGGACGTGGAGCGCTGGGGATATGCGTTCCAGGACCCTCATCTGATCTTCTGACTAGTGGCCCCGGCGCCCCTTAGCATCCGCTGCCTTCAAGAGGCGCCGGACCTTGTTGAGGGTCCTGGACCTGAAGTCCTCCCAGCGCTTCTTGACATTATGGAATAGCCGGACTTCCACCCCCTCCGCGTTGATGGCAGTCACGATATCCGTCCAGATCCTGTCCCGTCCTTCCTTGTCGGGGCGTGATGATCCGAAGAGGGCATCATAATGCACGAGGACATGCTCCACCAGGACACCAACTTCCTTCTGACTGAAGCTGGTGGCCCTCTGCCCTTCTGGCTGGGGGTCGCCAGTGGTCTCGGATGGTGTTTGCCCCGACATGGCGACCCCTGAGGCAGGCGTGGGTGGGCAACTGGGTCCTGGGGCTGGGCTGTGGAGCGATGGTATCCCCGTCGGGAGTCTTCTGTTCCAGCAGGGGTGGACACAGCAACTGGAACCCTGCAGATGGCTGATGTGCAGGCACCAAATGGCAGGGCATGGTGGCAGCAGGCAGGCAGGCAGCAGCAGATGGCTCGTGGGAGGCTGCTCAGGGCACTGGGGGGCAGTAATTCAGCCTTGTGGGCAGGAGCGTGGTCTTCCATGTGCTTATGCGTGGCCAGCTTGATACTGAGTGATTTGGCATGACGAAAATTCTGCACGTCAGCGTGTAATTCGAGGAAAGGCCCTTAGCGCGTAAGTGCGTCAGCAAGCATACGCGATTCCATTGGAACAAAGGCCCTTAGCGCGTAACGCATCTGTGACGTATCGTGCACGGGCGTTGCCCTGGCAGGGCTTGAAGAACCCACGTGCATTTCCATTGCTCTGTACGTGCTTTTCGTGGGGTGCGGTGCGTGTGTTTTGCAGGCATTGGGGTTCACACGCTATTACTTCACAGCGGGTGGGTGTTGGCTAAGCGTTCTTCTACATGCAGGCAGACGGTGAGTGGTACCCTGCTCCCCCAGGCCCGATCGCGTGTAAAACCACCCGCGAGCCCCTGAAATACACGTACCCTGCTCCCCCAGGCCCGATCGCGTGTAAAACCACCCGCGAGCCCCTGAAATACACGTACCCGCTCCCCCAGGCCAATCGCGTGTGAAAACACCCACACACCCCTGAAATACACGTACCCGCTCCCCCAGGCCCGATCGCGTGTGAAAACACCCGCGCACCCCTGAAATACATGTACACAGGCCAATCGCGTGTAAAACTTCTCGCACACCCCTGAAATACACGTACCCGCTCCCCCAGGCCCGATCGCATGTGAACACACCCGCGCACCCCTGAAATACACGTACACAGGCCAATCGCGTGTAAAACTTCTTGCGCACCCCTGAAATACACGTACCCGCTCCTCCAGGCACGATCGCGTGTAATACTTCCCGCGCACGCCAAGAATACATGCAGATGCTATTTTTGACACAGCGGGTGTCCGTGTTTACCGCGTACCCCTTTGCACGTCATTTGTCCTAGAGGGCCACAGTATGGGACATTCATCATAGCTGTATATACGTGCTTTTTGTTAGTGCACATTTTGGCGCACATTTTTTTCCTGCGAAGGGACGCTACCGCCTGCTTTCGTGTGGCGGACGTGTATGGCCCTGTGCGCGTCTTTGCCCGTGCGCTGGTTTGCCCTATTCGCTTCCATGAATACGTGTTGTAGGTGAGCGTGTGGGCGTTCCGCGCACTTGCCTCCTGTACTTCCCCCGTGACGCCCACATTTTCACGAGTTGTTCCCCATTCTGCGTGTAACGCCCCGTGTTCCGCCTACTTTTGTTATGTGTGCAGCGCTATGTGCGATTTCGCTGTGGCCTTAGCGCACGCCGTTAGATGACCTGTGCGCCGGCGTGCGCCGCACACTTTTTCAGCGCACATCCCACATTTTACTCGCGCACGGACTTCCTTGAATAGATGTGCGCTGGTTTCCCTGCGATATTCGCACTTGCACTGCGATTTTTCAAGTAACACTGTGAATCGCACGTTTTCGCACACGTGCGCCGATTTTTTCAGCGCACATTAATTCCATGAATCGGCCTGAAAGTCTGTTCCATGAATCAAAGGAAGGAGTTCTGTGCAATTATTAGTGGGCAGAGTCACTTTTCAGCACGCATAGCATTCTGTAAATCAAGCCCTTAGTATTTTTAAACATGCAAAGGAACATACTGCTGAGTAGCATTCCTTTATGAGGAGACCATATTTGAAAACATGGGAATCAGAACTAATGGCTTGAACAATGGAAAATATTATAGATGAGGAATGAGGTCACATGGTTGGGACCATGTGAATATTGGGAATTAAGCAAGACAAACCATCTAAATGATCTTCATATTACCAAATTGCATAGCCTTCAAGATGTTTTTGGACAATTGATTGATTTGAAACACTTGTGTATGAGCGCGATACAAATAAAATATCATATATCATATCATATCATATCATTGATTGATTGATAGCCTTACATTCTAATGATATGGAACACTTAACAGAAATGTTATGGGGTGAGTCATTTGATAAATCCAGAATATTAACCAAAAGTTACACAAAATTGTAAAGCTGAACTAATGCATAGAGTACTTACCGGTATACTTCCTAGTCACAGAACTTTCTTTCCTTTTCACATATACACCCCAACTGAGAGGGAGTAGTGAGCAGGGGTGTTGCTAGTTGTGTACAAGATTTGGTGCTATGCTAATGTCGGGACTGTCAAGACTCATGGCTGGCCAGCCTTTTGGTTGTAGCCCCTGATCTTCTATCAGGGGCTACAACAAAAAAAGACCAACAGCACCCCTAGCATCACCTCTGGTGGTGAGTCATAAGTACTGTGACAAGAAAGATTAGGATTTAGAATAATGAGGAATACTGGTAAGTAATCTAAGCATTACCTCCACATCCCTCTTTTGTGTCCCAGTACTTACTTTAGAGGAATACCAAATTCAGAAATGATGGGGCATTTGAAACCCCAAACAGCACCAGTCTGTGCTGTAACACCCCCATCACTGATTGTTTCACAGGTAACTGGCAGCACTTTCCTCTGTGCCTGCCAGAAATCAGAATGCGAGTATCAAAAGCAGTGACCTACAAACTGGCCATATTCGTATGATAATCAAGGCTCCTGGTTTTATGGTATTTATGCTTGGTCCTCAGTGAAAATATCTTTTTATAAAGATCTTTTCACTAAAAGACTGATTTAGAAAGACCACTCTGTGTTTGTAGAGATCGGTCGTTCTAAGTCAAACTCTCACACCCTTGGCATTCATGGGACCCGGAAGTGGAGGGCAAGGAGAATGGGCAAGTGTGTGGATGCGTGTGTGTTTATGTGTATGTATGTGTTTTGGTTTGCGTTGGTGAAGGGACGAGCCTGGGGCTGAAATCCTGTGGGGGAGGGTGAGGGTAGGGGAGGTGGTGGAGTGGGTGGCTGCAGGGAGGAACAATGGGGTGCTTGGGGGGTGAAATCGCCCAAATATATATTTTTTAAAAAGCCGCATTTTAACAGTCTCAAGCGAAAAAGACCTTTACAGTGCCGTTTTCACGATCAAAAGAAAATCGTGCATTGCAAATTGGTCTTTTTCTCCTGAGACCTTTCAAATTAGGTCTTTTCACATAGAACCTTATGTTTCTGTCCTTTCCATCTGGAAATGTATTCATATTTATTTTTTAGCCATTTATTCTGTATTTATACAGGTTTATTATTTGTGATATAAAAAGATCATTTTGCAGTACTTTTCTCCCTTTATTATAATTAATAAGAGAAGAAAACATGAAGAACACAGTTTGATTTCCACCTGTATGGATGTGTAAAAATAAGAACAAACTGAAAACAGGGTGCCTTACTGATATTGTCTGATGAAAGTATTTTGATTGGCTGACATAGAAGTTGTGCAAATATCCTGCAGAGACTCCCGGTGCATCTGCAAAGATATCTCAGTGCCTCTACTCAGCCTCCCATGAATTTTGTGTGCCAGTGTTCTCCATGCCACCTCATAATCCATGCACAATAAAGTGCTAATCCATTGACTAATGAACACCACAAAAGCCTTCCTGCCAGCCCCTGAGGTTCCAAACTTGAAGAACAAATTATCCACCTTCCAAAAAACTGAAAACTTCTAAAAGTACACAACTACAACCTTTCAGACTTACACCACCCATCCACATATTAAGAGGAAGGATTCAGATGGAGAACACTATGATAAGACCAGTGGAAATTAGAAGCCACTTTGAAAAGAATCCTAGCATCAAATTAAAACCCAATTTTTCTGGTAGAATTCACTCCTATGAAAGGCCCCTTATTCAATAGATCCCCAATATTCCACAACATGCAAGAAGACATAATAGCAAACAAAAAGATTGTCTTCTGTGTCAACAATTTCACGTCAAATTGATCCATTGTGTCTAACCATGCCCCCTTGAGAAACGGCATGACCAATGAAAGACCCACTTTGCTCCATGTGGCTGCAAGGATCAAATTCAAGACCCTTTGCATCATTCACAAGGCTTTCTTGGTCCTGGTACCACACTACATCCAACTTTCTCTTCCTATACATCTTACTTCTTGAGCACTCTGCTCATCCACCTCCAATTCTCTGAGGGTCAGATGCTTTTCCAAGCAGAGAACGGGGGGGCAGATCTCTTTCCTCGGCTGGGGTCTCCCTCTGGAACAGCCTCCAGGCCTCTCTCAAACTTGAGCAGAACCACCTCTGGTTCAGGAAGGAACTCAATACTTTCCTTTTCACTTCCACGCTCTCTCTTGTTCTTCCCTGATAATGTCCCAGATAGCTCTGAACACTGGTCACCTGGCCACCCCTGAACTTGGGCCCAGGCTCCGGCATGTCCAGTTTCCCTCAGCACTTAAGGGTCTGTATCTGTAACCCTAAAGTCAGTACTCTTTGCACTTAAGAGCATCACCATTACGAGTATAGCTCCCAAGAGTTTGAAGATAGTCACCATCCATTGCGGAACCCATGAAAAGAGGGACGTGAACAAACTGTCATCTGAAATATCTTCTGTCTTGTCTTCCATTTTGTTGTGCAAGTTCGTCAACAGTGTTATGGCTGCCATCAAGGTCCCATTTTTGTCATCATGAGAAGGTATGAACGTGCCACATGATTCTCCAATTTTAGCACAAACACCTCCATCCATTTCTGTGATTATATCAAGGACATATCTGTTGTGGAGGGTCATCAGTTTTATGGCCCTTTATTCTTCCTTGATCACATTGAATCCCTTAATAGTAGTGTTGATCGTCTGCAGGAGTTCCCATCTGGTAATCTGTAGCCATTTAGCATTGGCCATCATCTGGATCCCAGGCATAAAGATAGTCGTAAAGACTGCTGCAGTCTGGCTGAACAACCTGTGCTCATATGGAATAGTATTGAAGGCTTCCATCGATTTAGCAGAGAAATAGTTCTCCTTCGTGGTTCAATTGAGGAATTCAAGTGATCTCCTCTTCCTCAAATGGGCATCTGCCTTTGGAAATTCTTCAATATTCAGGTC
This sequence comes from Ambystoma mexicanum, assembly GCF_040938575.1. Classification (NCBI taxonomy): domain Eukaryota; kingdom Metazoa; phylum Chordata; class Amphibia; order Caudata; family Ambystomatidae; genus Ambystoma; species Ambystoma mexicanum. The sequence continues at coordinate 1,177,244,736 of NC_090933.1, forward strand.
ACTTTTGGGAATCACTAATGCTGGAACATGAATAAGCACCTTGGAATACATCCCTCCCCATTCCTTGGGCAACTTCATATAAGCTCTGGACTCACAGGCCAAGTAATGATCCATTAGAACTACTGTTCCATCCTTCATGCCTGGTACATCAAAGATTCGTTCAAACTGATGATTTACTCCATCTTTTCTTGTACTATTTATTTCTCAAGCATAAGGCTGCACTGGCCAGAGGCACTATCTGCAAAGGTCCTCATTTGTCGTTGACCCATCTCAACAGTTTCATGATCTTTGGCCAGTGATGTTTGCATACATTCTCTGCTGTATTTATAACTGGCTGATCAAAATCCTGTTATTGCTGCTGCTCTGCAAACAATCAGGGCCTCTGTCCATCCTTCCGAAGTTAACATGTTCCCTTAATTTGTAACTGGCCTCATTCCTTGCATCGCTGTATTTCTTCTGGATTGTTGCCGTGACAATCTAGCATCTTGTTTTATTCGCTTCTAATACATGTTCCATTTATTCCAAACTGTTCATATTTTATTATCAGATCATGTGTTTATGATTTTTCCTTTGTTTTCAAATACTGTACATAGTTGTCTTCTCTTGGAGACGTCTTCTCAGTCACCCATCTCAAAGATGTTGTTCGACACTGGAACTGACCTCGTGTCTGACCAAGTGCAAGATGCGTGAGACAATGAGCTTTTTGTACTGGTACTTCTGTATCTATGAAGATCTTAGAGGTCCCTACAGAATCAGGTATGAGTGCACAAATGTAGCAGCTTTCCTTAGAGATTTTTGACACAGATTTTTCTTGTGCTGATACCACATGTTATTACCCAAATGTGCTGTGCTGTCTAAATATGTGTCAATATTATCATCTTCCTCTGTACGCCTTTTACGTCTTCCCAACAAAATGGTTGCTGCCCATGGAAATAATTCTAAAGCAGCTCTACTCTGGGCAGAAAACACTTGAGACCTAGGTCCAATAGTAGTGAGTGAATCTATATGAGTTACCGGAGTGGGGAGAATCAAAGGAATTTCTGCTTTCTTTGGATCAATAAAATAATACATCAGGAGAAACAGGAAGGCGTAAAGCATAGCTTTGAACACATATATGAAAAACCAGCATATGAAAACCCACCACTTATACCATTCTGGAATCTCTTGGCCATGCTCATTTTCTAAAATCATACCATCCTCAAGATTTCTCATTGTGCCTGTGCACTATTTTAAGGAAGGAAAAAAACCTTTTTAATCATTCAATACAGGTATATCAGGTAACTACAGAATCTTTTCAAATATCGCCGTGAGCAGCCTCCGTAGCGGAGTGCCATTTTAGGATCATGCAGAAAAGTCGGTATTTTGACACTACGCCCAACAAGATCAGGATAAGCTCTAAGTATAATTTCAAAAAGAGCAAGTAGGATCATATGGGCATCTTTGTTTGTCAGAACCATGGGATTAGCCAAACAATTGTGTTGTACGAAAGGAATCAGCATATTGCTCACGCTTCCAAATTCCTATTATGTGCTATAAACATATCCACAATGTTTCAATCATGTTCTTCTTGTCTTGCTTCTGAATTGATCATTATAGGTGCTTCGGCCTCTCCTGCGTAGACTTTAACATCACTGAGGTGAATCCATGCTCTTCTGCCTTGGACTTTCTCTGCAGGGGAGTCATGTCTTCCACAACAAACGTGCCAGAAAACCTAGGCTCACACCACTTTCGGGTGAAGTTCGGAAACAGAACCATGTCACCAATGACCACCTTTTGTGCTGATAAAAGTTGGAAAATTCCGGCTGCTGAATGGTCATTATCTGTGATCTCAGACCGACCCCCCTGGCGCTTGATTTGATCTGAAATGACAGAGATACTAGCAGTCACACATGTTAAGTACTCATTTAATTCATTTCCTAACAGTTTTTCAGAGCTCTGGCCATCACTTCTGCTCCTTGATGGAGGAGTCAAAGGTATTCTCATTCGTCTTCCTGTCACTAGTTCGTGGGGTCTGAGGTGATGGTCCGAACCAGGCTGTTTCCTTAGGGCATATAGTGCTAAGGGCAGGCAGTATAGCCATCCTTTTTTCAGTGTCTATTTCAACGTTGTGACTCTGTCCTTTAAGAGGCCGTTGAGTCTCTCACATAATCCATTTGCTTGCAGGTGATAAGCAGAAGAAAACTTAGGTTTAATGTTCAATAACAATCGTATTTGTTCAAATACGTCATTAACAAAATGCGGGCCATTTTCGGATCTCAGTACTTCACACACTCCCCATCTTGGAAAGACTTCACACACTAAAAACATTGCTGTGAAAGTGGCATCAGGGTGTGTACAAGGACCTGCATAGGGACACACCACCACTATCAGATACCTATATCCACTACATACTTGCAGCATGTCAACATAATCGATATGTAAATACTGAAAAGAACCATTCAGACAAGAAATCACTCCTCTAATTGTTCGCAGTGTATGCCGAGTGGTTAACATATGTCATATGAGACAATTCACAAATTAAAATGCAACATGTTCTAAAAGGTTCAGTACGATCCAATCTTCTGCAATAGCTGCAGCAAGACTCTCCCAAGAGGCATGCGCTGGGTAGTGCAGCTGTTCAAGGGCTACCTTTAATAATGCTACTGGCATCACCGGCTTTCTGGTATTATCCTGTCGCAATAATGCTTCTGTGGGGAATAAAGAACACCCCCTTTGTTCCATAATTCTTGCTCTTCCTGTTGTGCACTGCCTTGGACTTCCATTAACAGAGCTCTTGATAAATGGTTAAATCCTTCCTTCAACATCATAATCTTAACCACTTTTTCCTTAACATCTGGAACATCAAAACCTGAAATATCTGGTACATATGCAGCCCTTTTGGCTTCTGTACCTGTGGCTTTGTTCCCGCAAGAAATAAAATCTGTTTGTTTAGTATGTGCTGCTATAGCTACTGGGAGTTGTAGTGCTTAATGATCCTGTCCAGTAATGATGTGTTCTGCGCTGGAGTGCCGTCCGCTCAGAGGTAGCCCCTCCTTTTCCAACGTGCTAGCCCTCCATGCACAGTCAAAGTCACATAGTCACTGTATATCACCACTTCCTGTCCTTTGTGTTTTTCAAGAGCTGCAATAAGCACTACCAATTCTGCCACTGTGCTGAAAAGTGAGACAGTAGTCTTGCACTTGCCACAACCTCAAACTTACCATTTGCTCTATGCCTCACTACAGAAGCGCCAGAATGCCTTTTCCCACTTGCTGATCGATTTTCGAAGAACGATTAATAAATAAAGATGTGCGGTTTTGCAGTTTTCATAATTGCTTCAGCTCCTTCAGGTGTCACCTTTTTTCCCTCATGTCAGATTAACTGGCCTATATACAATACTTCTTCTTGACAATACTGTTACTGCTCCTTGTCTACCTTGTATCCCTTATCTGCAAGGAAAATCATTAACTAAATCTAGTCTTGTGTACACTCATCTTCTGTAATGCACAAATCAGAAAGTCATCTACGTACTGTATCACTGTACTTTTCAAATCGATATTGCCAAGGTCCATCTGCAGGATTCTATTAAAGATTGATGGAGACTCACGGTACCCTTGTGGTAGCCTAGTATGTTTCAGTCGGATCTGACGAAACAAAAAATTAAGTCACGTCTTGTGAGTTTTTGTGCAACGGGATTGAGATTAAAATGCATTCTTCAAGTCAATCACCATAAAATATTGCACTTCTGCGGGGATACTGCATAGTATCGTAACCGGATTCGGAACTAAAGGTAACTCGGCCTCTACAATCTGGTTAATCGGTATCTTGCATTGTATGAATCTCCAAGACCCACCCTTTGATTTCTTAATTGGATACACCACGGTATTACACAATGACTCTGACGGTACCAGAATACCTTGCTTCATCAGTGCTAAAAATAGTCTCAAAGATGCCCTCATCCTCCTCACGGGACATTGGATATTGTCTCACTCGAGATAAAATTGCTCCTGGTTTCAGATTTATCTTAACCTATCCCACTCCCTTTCATAGGCCTAAATCATAAGGGCCTTTAGTCCATAAAACACTTGCCACCTTTTCCAAGTCTTCATCAAACAATGCTGGATGCTATCACATTATTGTCATGCACTGTGGGATCGCTTTTCTCAATTTTGATCCAATATGTAATGCTCATTCCAAATGTAACTCCATCATCTGTTGTATTATCTCTAAACATGTCTTCATCAGTGATGTCAGTTAATCTGCACTCTTCCCCAATGGCAATTATTGTTCTCCATGGTCTACCCTCATCTGTGCCTTCGAACATCGCCATTTCCCCTCGTACTATGGCTGCATCTAATTCCAAGGGGATAATCTGCTTCCTTCTTCATCCATAAGTATCTGTGGTCTGAACACAAATTCATCAGGTATCCTCATAGTCCTTCCCACATGTTAACAGAATTCTGACCCCATAAAGGAAATTTCTGGTTCCATTGGCACACCTCTCAGAGCCATTTGCCCTGTAAATGTCAATATAAACTCACCCACATTCATATAGTGTATCTCAGGAGTGGAGCACACTATACCTTCATCAGTGAATGAAATTGTCATGTTAAGTTTTATCATTAAGTCTTTTCCCAGAATTTTAACTGAGTCTGCCGTGTATACAATAATGGAACAGACATATCACACTCTCCTATACAGACTGGTAATTCATCAGTAAAAGACACTCTGCTTGTAGCTCCAGATAATCCTTGAGCATTCATGGCATTTCCCGACTTTGGGTTTTTTCCCTCTCATATACATGAGCGAGTAGCCCCAGTGTGTACTAAAAATGAAAAGGATTTGCCTCCTATCGTCACATCACCCCTCGGTTCCTCTTGGGGGTCTGGTGTCACTGATAGTACTGAACACATCAAGTCACCCTGTGAGATGTCCTATTGTGGATACCTGCATACCCCTGTAACTGTGAATCACTTGATACCCCCTATTCTAGGTGTCAATATCGGTCCTGTGTTTGTGTTCTGCTGTATTTGCATGGGGGCATGCTGTGACTGCCATTGCAGTGGATTCAATGGTGCTTGCTGCAATCGCTGTGGTTGTTGTATCTGCTGCGCTTGTGTGCTTCTGCCTGATACACTGTCTGATTCTGGGCAAATCCTTCCCCAGCCTGTGAGCTGTATGCTGGAGGACACGCTGTCCCTCCCTCTTGAATATTGACCATTGTGTATGTAACCTTGGCTCCCACATGGGCATGCAATGCATCCTGTCATCTCACATGTCCAACATTTAGGAGAGTTACGTCAAATTATCCCTCCTTGGTTAAATCCTCCTTGCATATTCTGATTCTCATTCTGCCCATTCTGAAACTCACTTTGATTATTTTTAAATCTACCCCTTCCTCTGTGGTCCATGCCTCTACCTCGTGGTATAAACCCACTTCCCCCTTGATTCATCAGGAGCTGATTATTCACCTGCAATGTATCCACTGCTTGCTGTACTTCTAGCCCTTCCCCGCTTGTCAATACCGCTCCCTCTATGGCTTATTTTGACAGTTTCTTCTGGACTAACTTAGCTTCCTCAATTTTTCTAGCATTGTCGTTCTTTTTATTCTTCTCTTGCAACAGCCGACAGTGATGCACTATAGTCCACTGTGTTTCAGGCCATGGTTTTGCTTCCATCCCCACTAATTTCTTAAGCTGCTATTGTACCGGCTCAGGCAGTGCCTGACACAAAATGTGGTAAAATACCACAACTGTTTTACGCCACGGCTTGCACGTTTCAAAAGACCAGCATTCTTGAATGTCTTGAAAATAAGCAAGCAGATCTTCATCTTCTTTCACCTTTTGTGTCATAATTGCAACCATATCTGATATATAAGAATATTACACTCTAAGGGCTCTCCAAGCATCGGCGCTACAGTTTTTGAATGGCACTCCATCATACACTGTGTTTTGTGCTGTGACTCTCGAATACATGTAACGGAAAGGATGGTCCTTTATGTGGAAGGATATAGGGCTTGACAATATTATAAAACAAAAGGGGGTACTCCTACCACATGGTAAATTCACAACAATACATTACTAATAGTAGGTCTGTTATAATTTGCAACCAGGTTACAAGTACTGCTTCAAAAAGTAAGATAGACGTCCCTTGACGTAGTGGTTTTCTGTGAGGACTCAATCCATACATACACCATTAAGCACCAGTTTAACTCATCTAGATCTAGATTGTGTCCTTGAATTAAGAAATCATATTAAACTATAGTTTGTTCCAACTGTATGATACTCCCTTGAAGTGCAGAGTTTTTTACTCGCAGCAGTTTTTATAATGTCCTTTTTGCATTTATCGTTTAGTCACCGCAAGAGTTTTAGTCTTCTCTTCTTTTCTTTCCTCTTTCTCCTTACACTTAGAGAGGCTACTCCAGAGGCCCAGAAGAAGGCTTTACAACTAGGAGCCGAAACATCCAACAGCCAACAACGAGCTCCCAAGTCCATCACCATCTAGGAGGTTTTACCCCTGACATGGACCTGAGGTTTGGTCCTTTGATTCAGCATTAAGCTGACCCACATCCTGGTCCTCTTAGTTAGGAAACAAACATTAGGTCTGACTGAGTGAGCGGACACTAACCTATGTGTAGCAGGTTTTTCTTCTGTTACTACACGTAGGATCTAAGCACTGACTTGCTCTAATGCACTAAGGAACCACTGGAGTATTTGTTCTCTTTTCTTACTGAGAATTGAGCTTCTCTTTGAATATATATGTGATTATCAAATGTGATGGAACATTTGCCTGTTTTTTTTAACAACTCACATGACATTGGAATAATGTAGGTCTTGTTCAAACACCCTATCTGTGTCAAGATTATGCTGTATACCTTTACTGTCAGTATGAATTGAGACTATTTAAGATGCTTGTCTACTAAACAGACACATAGATCAGCTAAACTACTAAAGCTGAATTATGAGTTAAACTGGTTCTCAATGGTATATGTATGGATTGAGTCCTCACAGAAAACCACTACATCAAGGGACGCCTAGCTTACTTTTTTAAGTAGTACTTGTAACCTGGTTGCAAATTATAACAGGAATACTATTAGTAATGTATTGTCGCAAATTTACTATGTGGTAGGAGTACCCCCTTTTTTTCCATAAAAGTGACTCTCGAATAGTCCAAATGTCATCTGCTCTTTCCCCAAGAATAGCTGCTAGGACTCCCTTGATATCCCCTATTGCTAACGTAATTCCTCTGGTAAATTTTTTGAACTCATAAATCCATTTTCCCACACCCACAGTTAAACTGGGGAGTTTGCACCTTAAATTATCCTTGTCCATCTGTGGCCACGGAATATAATGTGGTGTCGCCGCTCCCTTTTCCAGTAGGAGAAACTGCGTAAACCCTATTCAACAATAAGATCTCATCGATTGCCTATCCATGGTAGGAACAACAGTTCCTGATGTCTCTGCTTCCTGGCAAGGACGTTAACCGAATTACATATTGCGGCAATTCCCCTCCTCTCACTATAAGATCGTCCTTTAAGGTGCTCCGGGCATGCTATAGGATATGGATCCTATCCTTAGGTTGTTCTAAATCAGACCATCAAACTTCCTTGCTTATCTGCAAGTCTCCCTCAGAGGCACACAAACTCCTTCCCTCCCCTCCAAAGGATGCTCTCTCTTCATCTGACATGTCTAGTCTCCAACGGATATGGCTCTCCTCTCTTTCACCTTTGTTTAAAGTTATCCTGCTCAGAGACAGGGCTCTATGCTCAGAACCAAATGACCTTCCCTTTTCACCTTGTGGTTAGGAGATTATAAATTGATCTCCCATCCCTCAGCCTAATTTGCCTCTTCCTTTTAAATCTTGACAGGCTTTATCGATCCCATCTCTGATGCTTCCTGTATCAAAATCCTCCTCTAACGTTACCTTAGAATGCCCGGACATTGCTCCCTGTAACAGGAGGAACTCTTCTATGTTGCTCCATTGTATCAGTGGACTTGGCTCCATTAAGTCATTACAAATGCAATCAATCTTGCCCTCCTGCTGTCTCCTTTTTCACTCTAATTCTTCCTCTACAACTCTCTGCTTTTTTGCCTCCCATCTAACTTTTTCTTCTTCCTTTCTCATTTCTTCTCTCCTTTCCCGCTCTACTTTCTTTCTCTTCCTTTCATATCTGTATTCTCTTATCTCTCGATTTCTGTGCTTCCTTTTCTTCTCTCTTACTAACCTGTATATCCCATTCTTCCAGTGCTCTCTGCCTATTGTCATACTTTCTTTGTACCTCTGCCCTTTTTTCTTTCTTTTGTTGCTCCTCCTGATACAGCTGTTTTCGCAGCTGTTGGCTCTTCCATTTCTGCTCATCTTCTTTTAATTTCTTTTCTTGTTCACTGTCTTTTCTATCTTGCTTGTCTCAGTCTTCCCTTTGCGTAACTTTCTTGAGGCTTGTTCCATCTAGTTTAAGCAATAGCTGTCCTCCCATCCATTCATTATGTACGAGTGTTATCTCGTCAGTTTTCTCCTTTTCTCCTTTCCATCTCTTAATTTCTCATTTTCTATCTGCCGATACATTTGGTTGCTCACCCTTCAATTCCCAATTTTGGAAGGCCTTAAAGGTCTCCTCTTTTCTCTTGGTCCCCTCTGGACTATCGTCACTGCTGTAAGCGGGCCGTTCGTACATCGGATGACTATACCCCGGTGCTGCTTTAAGTTCCCTTAAGGGAACTCGCCCTTCTCTTCCCAATTTTGGAAGGCCTTAAAGGTCTCCTCTTTTCTCTTGGTCTCCTCTGGACTATCGTCACTGCTATAAGTGGGTGGTTCTTACATCAGATTACTATACTCAGTTGCTGCTTTAAGTTCCATTAAGGGGTACAACCCTGCATCTTCCGTACTGTGCGCCTTTCACTTTTGGCGAGGAAAGGGTGGAAGAACAAGGAAATATCGAGGCTGAGTACCACAAAAGAAATACATCAATCACAGGATAAAAAGATGCTGGACGTCTAAACATTTGTGCTTTTATACAATTCATGAAATATTGTCCAGCCTCTCTTCACGTTAATAATTTGTGGTCTAGAGTTTGTGCCTAGTTCACATACAGATTATACAATATTATGCAAAGGATTATATAGGTTTGCATTTCCATGAAGGCACAATGGTGATGTATGTTCTCGTATCCCGCGGTAAGCCTTGTTCAATGTTCCTTTACAATACTGTTCGGCCTATGTATACGCTCGAGGTTTGTTCTTCATTGTCCCAGTGTTTATACATAGATGAGTCTTGAGGCGCAGACAACATTTAAACAGCAGTTCATATGAAGCACAAGGTCTCAATGCCTAGTCTAAACAGTTGGCTCTCGGACAGCCTAAACATTAACAGAACTCAAAGGTTGGAAGGCTTGGTTGCAAGTTGAAAACATAGTCTACCATTTTAGAATGAAGAACGCACAAGTAGGAATCAAAATGGCGGATGAATCTTAAAATGGCGGCAAAGTTAACCCAAAATCAGAACTTTGCAACGCGGTTTTCCATGTAGCGCGACTGGGCTTAGGCCACAATAAATACTAAGGAGGCACTATATAATTACCGTTTAACAAGGGGAGCAGCTCAACACCTTCCTCTTTACACTGGTTAAGCATCCAATCCTCAGGTGGCAGATCTTCTTTCTCTTCTTGGTACATTTTCCAAATCGCTTTTGCCAAACATCCCCCTTGTGGCCATGGCATGAACATCTTATCTGCCTTGCCATTCACCCATTCTGCACTACACTGTTTAAGCTTAGGCATGTGTTTTGGTAGGGTTTTATACAAGTGCATCAAAAGAGTAATATCTTCCATTGTGACGTCTCAATTGACTGTCAATACTTATCAGTGCTTTTTAAAAAGTGTGTTTATAAAAACAACAAATATGAGTGCGCTCCAAGAAATCACAGCTCAAACCCTTTATTTTCCAATGGTCTCAATCTATATTTAAGCCGGTACAGATAACTTCTCTAGACAGATGCTATATTTTATCAGCCTTTTCTTAATATTCTTTTCTCTTTTGTCGCTCTTCCCCACTTCAACACAACACAAATACAAACAGACATATTAGTCGACTCTTCACATTTATTTTCAGTGCTTTTTCCTTATCTCTGCCCCTAAATATACCCTGATAGGGGTTTAAGTTATCATCTTACATGGATTCTTACTTGTGTAGCCTACGTTTACTTCAACTGAAGTTTATAACAACTTCTTCTGAAGTTCCCTTGAACCAGGACTTCTCTGGCTTATATTCGTATCTCTTACATATATACTCAACAAACACCACTCATTTTTCTTACAATTTTTTCTAAGTCCCCCGTTACTTTTTAAACTACCACAATCCCATCTCCTCAATTTGCCATTCTACTTAGTCCACTCACCATTCCTTCTTTCAGCTCAAGACCTTCGATATTGACTGCCCTCTTCAATCGACCACTTTCGCCTTCCTTCCGCTCAGCACTTGTGGAAACCAGTAGGGATTTCGTCAAATAGCGACCCGTCCCACCTGTATCAAAACTTCTTGCAAGTATTGTATATCGGCCACTCTCCACAGGAAACCTCGCTATCTTCCGGCTAGATGGCAAAGGGCATACGATTGTCCGAAGCGCTGGAGTCTATAGGTCGATGGGTCTTGTTGTCAACCATCCGACATGCTACTATGTGAAGCCTAGAGCCGCTTTTACTCAAGGTAACATGTCATACTTATGGATGGGACGTAGAATAACTTCTCAAACTAAATAACAAGACTGACTCAGGAAGTTGCCAAATAACTCTGTTTTAATGTCATCTGTCTAAAACAGGGAGTACAACGGACATCAACGTACGTTGCACAGCATAATCTCAAAATATCTTGTAAAAAATCACATTTATATATACAAAATTCATCATTCATGTTGTCGTACTACGTGGCAAACTGAGATAACCTATGGGAGATTGTGGTTGGCTCTAAGGGGACATCTTATTATACTTTCTATAAGGGATAGGATTGTGATTGGATCTCTACAGTCAAGTCGGCACTCATGCTCTCCCTTACTGCAAGTCGTAGTGCAAGTCATTCTAAACAGTGATTAAGTAAACAGAATACTATTGGCACTTGAACTATAAGGCCCTTCATTACACGACCTTCTACAATTGGTTGGCACGCTTGTAATGAACCAGGACAGCCGACCCAGCCCTTCAAGACGAAGTAGCAATACTTTGAGATGAATGGGGATACAGAAGATACTCAAACATCAATAATCGAAATGACTCAGGAAGTTGGCAAAGTTGACTGCTTTAATGTCAATTATCTAAAACAGGGAGTACAACGGACATCAACGGATGTCTCACATCATGATCCCAATGAAATTCATGAAAAACATCCTCTATAGCAAAAACCTGTCATTGCTGATGTCAACCTACGTGGTTGCCAGCATCATTCTAAGTGGCAAACTACAAAAACATAGTGGCAAATGTAATAGGCTTAAAGGGAACATCTAAGTATACATTCCATACTAGTCTAAGAAAGTGATAGGGTCTCTAACATCAGGTGGGGCAACTAAGCCCTCCCCTCAAATAGGTCACTATGAACATCACTAAATACAGGACGTCCCATTGGTTAAACAAGCTATAGGGCCCATAACTATGTAGCCCCCTATAATTGGTTGGCACGCTTACATCTGTCAGTACTTGTACACCCATGTTAGCAGCATGCAGGCTGGACTTGCAGGTGCTGGTGGGTTGGTCATAACCATAGCTTCTCACCAATTAGCATATCATCTATCATCACCTCAGTGGCCTGCATGTCAATTAAGGCTTTGAACTTGACCGTGAAAATGTCCCTTGCTTTGTAGAATATGAGGGAGTGGAGGCAAGCTCTGTCTCCTTGCATAGGTGTGGTTCATCATGTTTGTCCAGTTCCATCCCTCCACGTGACTGAAGACCACAAATTTGAGCTCTGGTGCATTTAAAATACTATTATTTAATAAACCTCTGACGTCTTCCTTGTTTTAATGCACGTCTTAACAAGAAATTAATTCTTTCACATGATTGTAACTACTGTCAGATCCTCCCAGCCCAACACAACCTTTGCTTCTTGGGGCTGGTCCAGCCTCGCCTTTCTGAGATTCATTTCTATAATTCAGTTGCTTTTCGACACTGGAAAAAGGCTTTTCTTTCTTGGTCCAGTTCTACTGCAATACGTAGTGGAATCATCCATACTTTACTCACTCCTATATATATATATATATATATATATAAGTACTGCGGCTGTACCCAATAGCGGGAAAGTGTATATTAAAAGTTATTTGCAACCGTATATTCCTCGAAATAAGTAACACGACTTGATAAGCCTATTTAGACTTGATTCGAAAGTTCCACAGTTAAGTGACCCCTATCTAATCCTTATTCAAAGGAAAAGAGATCTAATATATGCAATAGACATAAAAAGAAGTTGAATTAACCGTACCTGCTGCTAGCTGCCCGCCAGGGATTTGTCAAAACATGTCTAACTCCCAAGTGCACAGAGAAGCAACACGACGGGCATAAGCCCTCACACTTTTTGATGAAACATTAAAAACTGCAACAAAAAAAACGGTCGGATCGGACTGCTCAAAGAGTTAGAAAATCTACAACGCAAAGAAGTCAGCAAGTGGTGGGAGGAACACTCATTAAAGAATTATGTCGAAGTCGGCAGAATACCAAGGGGGTTAAGGATTCTAATAATTCCGTCCTTTGAAGAACAGGATCCCCTAATGTTGAAAGAATGGAGTGATGCCACCAATGAATGTTCAAAAACGTTCCTACTTCTGCTGATAAAATATGCGGGCAGTGATCGCAAAGTGTTGCTAGAAAAGATAATAGAAGTGGAAGAAAAATTAAAATTGATATCTGAAACAGGTGATGGAAAAATACTGAAAGGCACAATGGAGAAAAACCTTGTGGAATACGAGGAAGAGATAAAACAAAGAAAACAAAGAAAGTTCCTAAGGGATAAGGAAGACTATGAAACTGGGAGAGTATACACCTTTGCAAGAAGGTTTGATCAACTGAGACAAGCTTCACTCAAAGCATCACCAACGATTATGGAAGCAAAAACAACAAGAGTCAGCGAAAACTCCTCAATGTCAGAAATGGATCTAGCAGGGAGCGACACAGAGGAGCCTCTAGTACGCCTACATTTTTTAGAAGAAATGCGCCTGCTGCACCAAGATGGCAAACAAAACAACAAACAAAAAAGAGGTGGTAGTGCAAGTCAGGGAAAAGGGCGAGGAGGCTGAAACAAACGAGGAGGGGACAAAGGAGCAGGAAGTCCCAAGAACAATACTTCGGCTAGATCTCTGCGCTCTGGGAACTAAACGAGGATGACACACAAAATGATGGCAGTTTTAAAATAATAAATTTGTCTGACCACACGTTAAGTACCTCCCAGGAAAAAGTTCTCAGTTTGGGACTAAACTTTTGCCCAAATGCCAAAAATTATTATGTTGAAACCAGGATAGACCTGGACCACTTTATTAGAAAGGTCCGCCTCAGAAAATTCTTTGCAAACAACAGTTGGCAAAAAAGAAAAAAGGAAGCACAAACAGGAAAAACGGAAATTACAATACAGGATGTGGATACACTCACTGATCTTATGGAACTCGAGAAGGGGCTTGACATGGGAGAAGAAACTCTGCCGATTGATCTCGTAGATGTAGGGATCAATACAGATTGGACGGTAAAAAGCAATCTCAAGTCCAAATCGAAATTTAATCCAACTTCGAATATGGGGAGTAACATTGAAGTGTTTCAAAGTCTGGTCACAGAGGACATAAAAAGCCTATGCCGCAAAACTAAAAACACAATGCCTAAAGACAACCTTTCGATGAATGTAAGAAAAGCATTAAAAGACCTGCAGGAACTGAAGAATTGTGTTATAAAACCTTCAGACAAAGGTTGAAATATAGTCCTTCAAAACAAAAATGACTACATCAAAGAGGCATACAAACAACTCAATGACACTACTTGCTATATGAGATTGAAAGACAACCCCATGAAAAAATTGGAACAAAAAGTGAAGTCCTTTGTCGAGAAATTCGAAGGACTGGGTATTATATCAGAAGAAACTTCGAAGTTCTTGCGGGTTGGTAACGCTATAACTCCGACAATATACTTCTTACCCAAAGTACATAAGAATCTAAAGCAACCTCCTGGGAGACCGATAGTTTGCCTAATAGGCTCAACACTTGAAAATGTATGCAAATACATCGATGAGGTCTTGCTCCCGTTTGTATCTGTACTCCTGTCGTACATAAGAGACACTACTGACTTCCTGTGTAAAATAGAGGATATTCCCTGGGAAAAAGAATACATAATGGCAACAATGGATGTGGTATCATTGTACACATCCATTGGACATGAGGATGGCAAAACAGCTTGCCTGCATTACTTGAATACCAAATCTTTGAACTTTTTAACCCATACCAATATGGTAATACAAATGATCGACTAATGCCTAACGAACAATGTTTTCTTGTTCAATGATGAATATTTCAAACAGGTACAGGGCACAGCAATGGGGACTACTTTTGCGCCATCATATGCCAATTTGATGATGGGGGCCTGGGAAGAACTTGAGGCATGGGCAGACACGAATCAAGAACACACACAGAATGTGGTTTTATGGCTAAGGTACATTGACAACCTCTTTATCATCTGGAAAGGGACTGCGAAAGGTTGGGCAGAATATGTGAAAAAGTTGAATCAAAACAAAAAAAATGTAAGATTCACTGAAACCCACAGTGACTTTCATTACATTTCTAGATGTGAATATTCGGATTGTCAACGAAAAAATAACCTGTGAACTTCATGGAAAGAAGATTGGTTCTAATACCCCATTGCATGCACTCAGTGGACACCCTAAAAATGTAATCTGGAGATTCCCCTATGGGGAATTCGTGAGGCTATGAAGAAACAACACCACGGTAGAGTCTTATGACAGAGAGAGTAAGATCACGACCGCAGGCTTCAAAAGACAAATGTACCCCAAAAAGGTCATCGAGAGAGCCTTCCTGAAAGCCAGACGAAGAGATAGAGCCACTTTATTAGCTGGCAAGAAAAATAAAGAAAAACTGGAAGGGGAAAACAGCACACGATGCATACTTACGTTTGATAGTCAAGCAAAAAACATCAAACACATTCTGAACAAACATTGGAGTATCCTGTTAGCTGACCCTGACCTTGCAAAAAGTCTCAAACCTCATCCCGAGGTCACTTTCAGAAGAAATAGATCCTTCAAAGATTATTTAGTTCAAAGCTTTATGGGAAGTGAAGAGAAGAAGGCACCCAAAAACTGGCTAACCGCTAAAAAGCTAGGTTTTCACAAATGCACCCATTGCAACATGTGCAAATATGCAATCAATGGTGAAACTTTCATACATCCGGTGACAGGACATACTGTATTGATCCAACAATGGATCACTTGTGAAACGGATCATGTAGTCTATGCCCTTACCTGCGCATGCAAGAAATGGTACATTGGCAGTACGAAGTGTAAGTTAAAAATTCGAATACAACAGCATGTGCGTGCCATATTACATAATGACGCAGATTACCCAATGGCGAAACACTTATACGAATGCCACAACAAGGAAATACACAGTTTCAGATTCTTGGGCCTATACAAAATCGAATTGGGTCCAAGGGGAGGCGATAAGGAAAAGTTACTCATACAAAAAGAAACAAGGTGTATATTGGACTTCCAGAGCAAACAGCCCAACGGGCATACATCGATGAGGACCTGTACACCTTTTCAGGCTGCTTAAAAATGAAAAAGATAAAGCCCCCTGTCACTGTATATATGATGTTGGACAAACACCAGCCTGTAAAAACTCCTTTGAGTGCCGAAATCAGTTTTAACCATTGTTTATACCTTAGTGTTCTAAAGATGTTGAGTGGACAATGAAAAAAGAAAAGTACTAATGTCAAATTATTGTCCTTGGGGAGAATTCGAGTTACCCTTGCAGTTGGTTTCAGTGTTTTTAATGTTTTGAATAAGAATTTTGGGTATATGGTTATTTATATTTTGGTTCTAACACAATTGTTCTGAATGAGCAATAATTTTAAACGAAAAGTCTTGATGAGGGAGAAACAGGAGAGGCTTGTGGGGTAGGCAGATACTTTTAAGATTGAAGTTGTGACGTTTCCCAAGATCATGCTCAATGTGCAGCCCTACCTGGAATTCATACAGATTTTAGGGATAGACAGTTTGCATAGAAATTTAAGAAGAGTACAGTACGAGTAAACCTAACAATTTCTTTTCCCCTTGTTTGTACATATTAAACATATATACTTGGCAAATCGTAACAGAGAAATTTCTGCTATTGCACTTGTCACTTTAAATGGAAGAATGAAGGCTGCTAAATGCACTAAGCACTTTATGATCTTAACAGTGAAAATGATTTGTCATTATATCTAACTTGCAATCACTCCTACCTATATAGATATGGATACATTCGGCATTGGGGACAAAAAATGTTTGCTGCTATTGTTTAGAATGCACTAAGCACTTTAAACTGAAGAGTGAAGGCGGGGAATGCACTAAGCACTTTACCTTTCAAAGACGTGAGAGATGTATTCAACATTGGAACAAATGTCCCAAAAAGCTACTTACTATAGAGGAGATAGGTGGTAAAAATGCACTGAGCATTTAAAGCAAGTGATTATATATATGTGACATACAAAAAACTGTTTGAAATTAATATGTCGCCTTTTTCAGTACATGACATTGGCCCTCATTACGACCCTGGCGGAAAGTAACTGACCTGACCGCCATAGCGTAAATAGCGTTTCCGCCATTGCACGATGGAGTAAAGTGCGGCTAATTCTGACCCATCGGGCACGAGTATTACGCCATGGCAGAAGTGCAAAGTCCGCGATGGCGGAAATTTCCCCAAAACGCCCCTCACCGCCGTCGTACGGCGCCCTAGGTGCAATTCCGCCACCCATCATAGCGGTCACCGTAATGAGCGGTAATCGCAAAATACGGTGACCGTAAATATACGGAAACGGAAGTAAAAACATGGGGCCGGAACGGGAAACAGCACGCCGTACACCTATAAAATCAGAATCCCAACACAACCATTGAAAATCCTACCCTGAGACACATCCCAACCCGTTAGCCACCCTAGTTAAAACAATCAAAATGGGAAAAGTTGCTAAAAAAGCGTGCAACCGCAAGCGGCAGGTCCACTTCTCCCATGAGGAACTCACCGTGCTCACAGAGACCCTCCAGGAGAATGCTGCCGTCGTCTTCTCGACGCAAATGACCAGGACGGCACTTGCGAACAAGAAGGCCATATGGGCCCTGGTGGCACAGCGGGTAAGTGCGGTGGGGACCGCACCCCGCAACCCACAGCAATGCAGAAAGCGATGGGACGACTTGTGGATACGCGTACGGAGCATACTATCAGCCAACCGTAACATTGCCACAGCTACCGGGGGAGGATCGGAATCACCCATCAAGTTGACCCCCTGGGAAAAAATCTGTGCCTCCACCATTGGAATGGAGAGTATAGAGGGAGTCGGAGGGATGGAGAAAGGAGTGCAGACATCCGAAGAATCAGGTAGGTGGGCCAAATAAAACAATGCTAAATCCACAATGTCCAATCATGTGAAGTACCATGTGTCCACATAGTGCAACAGAAACACATGTCCAGGAGAACGTCCACATACATTGGCCAGATAGCGCACTTTAAAAGTCACATTAAATACATAAATAATTAAAAATCCCAAAAACACCCTCTACACGTGCAGCATGCACACCCTAACTGCAGGCTGCAAAACAACTGCATCCTCAATCGACACAAAAATGAAACCACCTCCAAGGCCCTGACCCAAATCACCCTCAGGTACCACCCCAATGCATGTGATACATTGCCATTCCAATTTCCACAGACCCATAAATAACGCTCGCCCTCCTTTACTCCACCACAGGGTCCGATTCAAACGACGAGCTTCAGGACACCCCTACCAGCACACCTGCAAAGAGGGCCAAGACCAACGGCCAAAGACCCTCCACCTCAGCTGCACGGATCAAGACACGGCAGCAGCACAAATCAAGTGGCAGCACACAGGAGGGGACTTCAACAGGCACCCCAGCAGCCAGCATGCCCACAACAGCAGCACCACAGGTCCCCCCAATGGATGCCACAGAAGGCACTGCTTCTGGTGGCAGCAGCACCATAGGTGACACTGCATTAATGCCAGCATGCTCCGACACAGAAAACGGTGCTGTCGATGTAGGACCCATCCATGACCTGTCTCAATCCCCCTGTTTGTTTCATCCCATACACCATGAGGATACCACGCAGGGGCACCCACAAGACGACGACTGGCCATCCCCCAAAAGCCCTGTGGCAAGGCAACATGAGGTGATCAGCCCCTCTGTGACACCACCGCAAATGGGCATGGCCCAGCAGAGGCAACAGTCCCTCGACCTTGTGATCGTGCAACAGCAGCAACTGGCCACGCTCCTCAAGGAGCATGCTGATGAATGTGGGGGTTCTAAGGCAGCCATAGAAACATCTACTGAGACACTTAGGGCACAAATGGAGAGAAGTACAGAGACACTAAGGGTAGAAATGGAGAGAAGTACAGAGACACTAAGGGTACAAATGGAGAGAAGCCCCGAGAGCCTGAGGGGGGAACTGCATGCGACGTCCAAAGACGTATGTGGTGAACTTGCCGCTGTGCGCCGTGTGCTCACTGAGCTCTCACAAACCCTTAGGGACATGCATGGACGTGAGCAGGCAGAGACATCATCCGTTGCAAGTTCCGTCCAGGGCAGCCCCCAACGTAGATCTGGGAGGAACCTGCGCTCCACAGGCAGGGGTGCCCCTGATACCCGGCGAGGGGGCTTGCAATAGCGTCTGCCCACTGACAATGAGCATCTTTGGACACTGGTGTTCGGGGGGGAGGTAGGAGGGTGGAGGGGGGTGTTGGGCTTTCTTGGGTGGCGGGTCGATGGGGTGTGTAATATAATTTCACATATGCTATAAACATTTCATAATCATCCAATGAGATGTGTGGACATTGATCTTTGTGTACGAGGCATTTATAGGCGTACAGTCCACATTGTGCATGTTCCAGACACACACAGTGCCACAAGTCCCGTGTCCATGTATCAGCCACCAGACGTGAGTGCTAGAAGCATGAATCTATGATATTCTGACGAATTTCACGTGCCTCCTGTGCCTCGCGGACTCCTTGAGGTGCTGCCACATCCCCACCCTCATCATGACCATCTTCAGGTGCTTGCAGTTCTGCGTCAGGGGGCATGGGCACATTTCTACGTACGCACATGTTGTGTAGCATGACACATGCCATGACCATCTTTCAAACCTTCTCATGGCGGTACAGAAGTGCCCCGCCAGACCTGCTGAGGCAGCGGAAACGAGCCTTCAGTAGGCCGAATGCCTGTTCTATGACTACACGGGTACGTGAGTGGGCATGGTTGTAGTCCTCCTCATGCTGGTTCTGTGGGTTCCGGAGTGGTGTAAGGAGCCATCTCTTCAGTGGATACCCGGCATCACCTGTATGTGGACAATAAAGGATGTTTGTGGAATGACATTGCTACGTACGCATCCCCCCCCCTTCCTGCCAGGTCATTGCCGCATCACATACCCCACATTATCATGCATGAAATGAGACTCACCGAGTAGCCAGGATCTGTTCCCTGCGTGTCGCTCCATGTAGCGTGGTATTGTAGAGTTCCTCAAGACCATAGAATCATGGGTTGATCCAGGAAATCGGGCACAACAATGTGTAAAGATCCTGTTGGAGTCACACACCATTTGTACATTAAGAGAATGATATTGTTTCCGGTTGCGGTACTGGGCCTCCATGGCATGTGGGACAACCAATTCCACATGGGTGCAGTCGATGGCACCAATGCAACCCGGTATGCCGGCAAGTGCATGGAATCCCACTTTTGTGTTTGTAATCTCCTGCTCCGAGCGTGGTAAAGAGATGTAGTCATCTGCGTGCTTCAGGAGGGCATCGAGCACTTGCAATAGTGTCTGTGACAACAGTGGCTGTGAAATGCCATGCAACTGTCCGACTGTGTGCTGGTAGGTGCCTGTGGCCAGGAAGTGGAGTACAGACACCACCTTCAGTAGGGGTGGGATGGCGGTTGGGCTATCTATCATGCTGACAAGGTCAGCGTGTGTCATGTTCACAATGGCGGTTATGGTGTCCCGGTCCAAACGGTAGAAGGTGTGGATCTGCTCAGCAGTGAGGTTGAACGGATGAGCTCGGAGGCATGGGATTGCGGGCTGCCTGCATGGTGGTAGTGGCTGTGCTGGTGGGCCTTGCTGGCCCTGCCTTGCCCTCCTCCTCCTGCGTCTCCTCTGTGCGGCCGGTTGTTGTAGTAGTTGGTGTTCGTCTTCTTCTTGAAGTTGGAGTACTTGCAGTGCTATCAGGTCCCCCAGGGCCAACATCGCTAGTCCTGCCGGTAGCATTTTGGAGTGGGTGTGGTTGTGGGAGGGGGTTGGGTGTGCAATTTATGTGTTTTCAGGCTGTATAGCCTCCACCTGTGGTGATTCATTCCACCTGTGCCAGCTGCAATCCCCTTTGGGCGTGCACGTTGACGCATGGCATCTTGCTATTACAATCATGTATTTAATCCTGATGGCAGTGAAATATTGGTTTATATGTTCATTCTGCTATGGTCCCATTGTTTCACATACTATCTTTGCAGTCGCGAACAAACTTGTGAAGGGTCAGTGGAATGTAGTACTCGATTAACGGTGGACCCTCATGCAGCACTGTACCGAGGTTCACCGACGGGCGGGGCGTCCCATTTGTGAGTGAAGCCAGTTGCCATTTTCACACACTGCCGCACTACATGGATGAATTTGTGATTTCAAGCGGTCACAGATGCCTTTTCGACGTGATGTTGCAAATGAGGAATTCGAAGGACAGCGCTTTAGGTTTTCAGCTAGCGGCGAGGAGACGCCCACAGGTCTGACTGCAAATATAACGTTCTATTGTTTAATGTCCTTGGGACAGGGGCCATGGCGAGAATGCAATGATTGATATGAATAGTATGGGATGCGCAATAGCGTAGTGGACGATAAGGCAGGACGTTCCCAAATACATGTTACTTCACAACACTAGAATTCCGGGCTGGAGCACAGTGGATTTTGCAGACTGCATTACGCACAGACTCAATGGACATTTCAAATGTTATGTGAGTAAATAATCAGGCGTTTTTATACCGGGATGAGGGAATGATGTATGGATGCATGGACAGATGATTTAATTGAGAGTTTGCCATGTACATGGCTTTTTGGAATCTATCCCCTTCCCCTGCGCTATGTGATGCAGAGCTGCCATAGTGGGACCATCGTCTATCTGCCCTTGTTAAACCCTCCCTGTCTCGACGCGCCTTCAAACACTTGTGTCTATGCACGTTACTAATCCCATCTAATGGATTCTGTTTTAACAGACGCATGCACACAAACACTCGTTTGTAATAGTGTTTTCACCTCGATTTATATAGTTATGATTCGCAAGTGATTTTTGGGTGGAAATAATCCTTTTGAGTGGGCTAGCATGCATATGGCTGTAGATTTAGTGTGATCATTGAAGTGAGTAATACAAATGAAGTTGTGATGCCCATACTATTCTTTTTCATTTCATTTGGGTGACAGGTATCTCCTCCCCTTTTGCCGCTGCCATCTGTATGCCACTCCTGCAGATGGCTTTTACTCCCGACACCTGCTGCTTCGAGTTTATCAGTGGAGCACCATTACGATCTTATGGGACGATCGCCAATGGGCCACATGCCCTTACGCAGTACTAGTGGCTAGGAGCAACATATCAAGCTTTCAGCTGGACTAGTGCCTACCTAATGGGACGGCCCTGCGGTTCTAGGCGCTTCCATGTTGCCTTTTTGAACGTGAATGTAGCCCCTGTGTACCATGAAGGAACAGGGCGTCACACAAGAAGAAGCTGGTCATTTATTGCGGATGCAGCCCACATTAATGAAAAATATTTTGGAGTTTATGACCTAATAGCTGTATGGGCTTGGTGAATTTGATGTGCATTAAAATTTTATTCTGATATTAACCGTGTAGCGTTATTATTTGCAAGTAATGTAGCATATTCCTATTTGTGGAGCGATGTATTGTGAGAAGATCTGCATTGGGTTCCGGCTTCTGAGTATAGTTGCGTGGTACTGTACTGGCCGCGTTTGCCTACGAAGCCCAGTAAGGTCAGGGGTAGGGGCTGCCATTATGACTGTTTTAATGATGTCATGCTCAGGGGCGGGGGATTAGCTTTTGTGTGACAGATGCCGGTCAGCCAGGTGGATTGGTGGAATGATGTGATTATCAGAAAATGGCTGGTCACAGGTGCCTGTGTTTGCGTGCGTTTCTTGGAGGGAGACTGAGGTCATGTCCATTGGAATAGCTTCTGTATTCGTGCCATCTGTGCCCTGCAGCTCCCATTGGCCCCTCTTGAGATGAGCCTGGCTGCTCAGTCACTCTGCCAACTTGTGTGGTACATGCTTATGCTGATGGTTGGTTTGTTTACTGGCAAGAGTACAGGGCTGGTGCAGTCTCCCTCAGGATACTGCTTTGAATGTTGCCTTACACTGGTGTCAAGCGATGGGGCCTGTTGTTGTTTTGTCTCATATTTCAGTTCATATTGCTGTACTTGAACCTTCACATGCCTGTGCTGCATCAGTACGGCAATGGTGACATGCCAAATATGGATGGCCACTCACAAGGCACTTGGAGCCCCTACATTCATTTGTTCGTTGGCATGCATGGGTGACTTGTACATTTCACTGGTTGCATTGTGTAACTTCATTGCACCTACAAGGAGTTGTGCAATGTGGGCAGGGAGTGGTGTACAGGCACTCAGTAGGGCCATTTACGGTTGGTTCACGATGCCGTAATTCTCACCATGGCGGAATGGTACTTTCCGCCATGCTTGATGGCGTTAAGTAAATGTCCGCTAGGGTCAGAATTCGCGTACCGTTGCGCCATGGTGGTAATTACGGTTTTGCATGGCGCGCGTGCGCGTACTTGGTGCAGTTAGCGTTGGCGTTCACTACGGTGTCGCTAATGGCATCGTACTTTACGGTGACGGGTCATAATCGCACCGAGCGGTATTCGATGGCGGTATTACATTTCCGCCATCGTTTTTCGATTTCCGCCAGGGTCGTAATGAGGGCCATTGTAAAAAAATGTTGCACTATGCACTTTAGCCGAGTATAGGGGAAAAGCCAAAACACTAAATGGACTAGAACAGTCCCAGTAAAAGCATACTACAATAATAGATTGGAAACTGGAACACATGGGTACTTGCTGTCGAGGAAATACGGGTCACCCCTAAATAATAGTAGTGGGAATCAGAAACTATTGCGGTTTTGCACTGCAAAGGGATTGCACAAAACGCAGTAGACTAGAAAGTATGACTGGCAATACATAAATTATGGTGTAAAAATTCACCACTCCAAGATGGCCCATCCTAAGATGTAACGTTTGGGGAAAGGTGAGACCAGTCCTTCCACGATTGCTACTGTCTGTGCTCCTCCTTTTCCCACCCACCCATGCCCCCCCCCACGCTTGCCTGTTTCCCTCATGTTTTAAAATGGCTTGGTAACAATGAGGTTAATTGTAGTGAGCAAGAGGCGAGTTGGCCGCGAAACGCGTGAACGCATCCTTTTTCAGGAGTGGTGCACTTGGGAGGACCTGTACACTTTGGTCTTTTTTTTGCTTTTGTTTTCCAATTTTGGAACGGAGTACATTGGAATTTTAACGTGATTTCTTTCCCTGAAAAACAAATAAAGGAACAGCTTTGAAACGCAAACAGCGGTTTGGATTCCAACTTCTTGCAATGGTGATGGGTCTCTAAGATACTGTGGAGAGTGCAGCTCGAACCATCTACCTAATAGGTAGAAGTAAGAATATATATATATATACATACATTGGCGCTTGCCGCACTCTTTTCAGTACTTAGCTAGCCTCAAGAATACGTTGTCTACTTGCATTTCTTTGCATCTGTACACGTGTAAAATAACTTGATATCTTCATTGTTTCTGTAGCATAAGCCTCTTCATCTCGAGACCAAGATGTTGCTTATCTTTGATACTTTCTTGATGCCTAATAGAATATCTACATTCTCTTATCTCTGCACTCTTATAGGTGTGTCAGTATTACTTTGTGTGATGTCACCAATCTGCTCTTTTGCTCATTTCTGACTCTTCTTCTGGAATTTCATTCAAATGGCCATCACACTGTCTTGTATGCAGGTATGGCTTTCTCAATGGGAACCTTGCCTCCAGGATTACCTTGGTATCAATATTTTCACTGGTACTGCACGTGTCTCACATTCTGGTTCCCGACATATAGGCAGTATGGGCGAGATGCTTGAGAGGGGGTACTTGGCTCTTAATCTACACTCCCCCCTCTGGGAAATTCATCAACCACTCTCCCATCATTCTTTACATCTAGGCATCCTTGCCTGAAGAAATGCTTCTTTGGGACCCATATCTTGATTTCTCATTTCAAGCATCCATCTGTTTTCGTATGCTCATCCTTATTCCAAGTCATGAGCAAGCATTGTACACTTGGGATTGCAATAAATCAATTTCCCCACATATTTCTTATGGTTCTTTGGAGACAGGAACTGTGTTCCCTCAGGTGCATGGATACTGGCTTTCACGAAATTCCTGATTTCTTCACCTGTCAGCTCTTTGGTCTTCCATTCGGATTCAACATCAATCATGATCCTCATCCCTATGGCTTTCTTTGTAGTCTTCTTGCATTGTGAGATTATTATCCAGATCACACAAAATCTGAGCATGATCATCACCAACAGGGCTCCAAGAAACTTGAACATATCTGCCATCCATTGTGCAACCCACGAAAAGAGTGATCCAAGCCAGCTGTCATCAGCAATGTCCTCCACTTCATCTATCATCTGGACATCTAGCTTTGTCAGCATCTCTATAGCCTGTGTCAAGGTACTATTCTCATCATCATGAAATGGGAAAAACGTGCAACAAGATTCTCCAATTTTGGCACAAATACCTCCATCCATAGCTGTGATCATGTCCATGACATATCTGTTCTGAAGAATCATTAGTCGTATGGCTCTCAGCTCTTCCCTCATTGCATTGAATACCTTTTATGGTATTGTTGATTGTCTGCAACAACTCCAATCTGGTGATCTACAGCCACTTAGTATTTGCTGCAGTTTGGATTCTTTGCACAAAGATCATTGTGAATATCGACAAAGTCTGACTGAACAATCTGTGCTCTTATGGGATAGAGTAAAAGGCTTCAAATGACTTAGCAGAGAAATAGTTCTCTCTTTTCATTCGATTTATCAGCTCTGCAGATCTCTTATTTCTCAGGTGAGCATCTGCTTTTGGAAAGCTTCCAATGTCCAAGTCATGTTTAGGAGTCACCAATGCTCGAACATGAGCGTTTACTATGGATCCTTGGGCAGATTCATGTATGCTCTGGATCTACAAGCCCAGTAGTGATCCATGATCCTGATAAGTGCACTGCTGTCCCAATGCTCATTCCTGGTACATCAAAAGCTCGACAACAGTTCTGCTTCTCTCTGCCTTTTCTTGTTCCATTGTTTCTGAAGCAGAGCTTTACACTTTCCAAATGCACTATCTGAAAAGGTACTCCTTTAACTTCGACCCATGTCAGTAGTTTAGCAAGTCTCGGCCATAGAGGCTTGCCTCCATTCTGTACTATGTCAATAGTTGGCTGATAGAAACCAATTGCTACCCAGGCTCTGCATATGGCCACTCCTTCTTCCCATCCATCTGGTGAAAGCACTGATCCCCAAATCTGCATCTTGCCTCTATTCTTCCATCTACAAATTTCTTCTGCAGATTTTCCTGGACACTCAAGTCTTCTGTTTACTTCCCATCTGATTTCAGCTCCTTTGACTCCAGGCTTTTTGTATCTGATCATGTGATTCTTGGTATGCATTCTTAGCCTCATCTTTGTATATTGGACATAATCATCTTCTTCTGGATCTGTCCAATCAGTTTCCCATTTGAGATAGACTGTTTGGCCCATGAACCGACCCCTTGTACGGCAAAGAGCTATGTGACAATGTGCTGTCTGGACATCTATTTCAATAGCTATGAAGATTTTAGACTTCCCCATGCTATAAGGCAGGAGTGCATAAATAAAGCACTGCTCCTTCGGGGTCCTCCTTCCTACTTCTTTCATATGCTGATAACATATGTTATTCCCCAAATGTGCTGTGCTATCGAGATAATCATTCAGCTCTTGATCATCCTTCTTAGCATTTCTCGGAGGTCTCTTTTTTTTCTAATGATCTCATGTAATCATCTCATGAAGTATGTCAGCATAATTCCTGCTTACTGGGGAAATCATAGGAACACTTGTCAGTAAAACATAATATGAAGGCATTAGAGAGTCCTGGTTAACTTCCATAAGTGACCTCCCCACAAAAGGTAGCCTAGATGTATCTATAATAGGACTAGGTGACTTTGAATGTACCTCTAGAGTAGGGACAATCACATAAGGTCCCGGCTGTCTGGTAGTTGCCACATCTGTACCCTCCTTTTGCATAGGAAGATACACAGGGATCCTTGCCTTATTTGTATCCAAATAGTAAGCAGTACATACTGTAAGAGAGACAAGGATCACAGCAAACAAGATAATGTATATATAACATATAGATAGGCCCATTTAACACAGCAGAAGCTTCTTGCCCGTCGTGGTGGTCTCGTGCTGTTAGCAACATTATTGTTGCTGTCTATGTTACCCATTCTCAATCTTATTTAAGAAAGGAAAAAAACAATCTTTATTTGGGTAACATCATTCAATATTCTGGTAATATCTGAATCTGCTCCACAAGTTCTTCAAACAGCTCGCTGATTACCGGACGATTAACAGGTTCCTGATGTACAGAAAGGAGTCGTCTTTTCACCAGACAAAAGCTGGGTGCTTCTCCAGCAAGAAATAGAAGGCGATAGACAGTAGGCTCTAGATCTCTTCCCTCGAAAGTCTCATTCAGGACGTTCTCAATGTTCTCTCAGAATATAGATTGACTTGTTTGATGATGTCTCGTAGTAATTCGTTAAGTTCCACTGTATTCCTCGGATCACTCAAGAAAGTGCGAACATCAGTTTGTCTTCCAACAAGATGTGGGCATTCCATCCATAATCAAATAGTAGAAGACCATTCCAACTAGTCTATGAGCATTATCATCAGGTAGGGGCATATGTACTTTCCAAGCTGTACTCAGGAAGCTGGATTACTTGCTCTATTATGGCTGCAAGCAATCTGCTCAATATTCGGCTATTCTTAGGTTCTTGCAGGAACAGATGAAGACTAGTAGTTCTCCCCAAAAGTGCAGGGTATGCACAAAGAATAAAGAGAAAAACTGTTAGAACGATCCGACAAAAGTGGCCATTAAACACTACCATGGGTGTCTCTGAAAAGAAACCCAGTGAGAAAGGAATCAGGGAACTGTTCCCTCTTCCAGACATCGAAAAGGAACTTCAGATCTGGCATCTTTCCTTCTCGATCAAGACTTAAATGTGTCTTAGTCCAATGTTAACAAGCTACTATAGCTCAAGAATAAATAACCTTCTTTCACTCCTTTTTAGCAAATTTAAAAGAGTGTCCCAAAAGAACCACAGTCCAATGTACTATTTATCTGTCTATCGAACAGTTTCTGCGTCCTTCTTCCTCGTCATAGACCTATTCTGCATGGGCTGAGATACTTCCTAGATGCTTGCTTCCGACTGCGGTGGGGGTGAAGTGGGTTCTCCAGCGTAGATTTTTTTATCTCCAAGAAATATCCATGCGTGTCTTGCTAGCACTTTCACTGCTAACGGCGTCACATCAAATACGATAAATGGACCGTTAAAGTGTGGCTCGTGCCACTTCTGTGTACAGTTCCTAATTAGGATCTTATCTCCGGGGAAAAGTTTGGGAAGACGTAATTCTCCAGATCCAGTTTTGGTATGGTCTCCATCTGTGTTCTGAGCCCTGCACCCCTTCCACTTGAGCTGATCCGAAATGACAGGGTGCCTGTAGCCATATATGTTAGATAAGCATGTAACTCCTTTCCTAACAATTGTGCTGTCATCTGGGCATCACTTCTAGTTCTGGATGGAGGTGTGAGGGGTGTCCTTATCTGCCTCCCTGTCACTATTTCATGGGGGGTTAGATGGTGGTCAGAGCCTGGTTGATTTCTGAACGCCTACGTTGCCAGTGGTAGGCAATGCAACCATCCTTTTTTCAATGTGAGCTTCAATTTGCTTAGTCTTTCTTTAAGCAGGCCATTGAGTCCCTCACAGAATTGGGCTCAATGGGAATGGGGAAGGCGCTAATTACGCTACCGCAATTTGCGGTACTGTAATTAGCTCCCTGGGTCCCTTTGCGGGATGGTTGTTAACGCCTGCAAAAAGCAGGCGTTAAATCCCCCAACCCGCAAAGGGACCTCGTAGTAAGGCGGTAAGGATTTACCGGTACCGGTATTTTACCGGTACCGGTAAATCCTTATCGCCATCCGTGTAATGAGGCCCAAAGTCTGTTCTCTTAGCGTCAGATGCACATTTAACGACTGCGATGGCTACTGGGAGTTGTAGGGTAAGTCTGTCCAATAAAATGGCATGTTGCACTGCTGTGCCATCCACTCTGAGGTAGCCCTTCCTTTTCCAATGGGCTAGCCCTGCATGTACCATTGACGTCACATAGACTGAGTTACTGTACACTGTTACTTCCTGGTCTGTGTTTTTCTCGAGCATGACAATCAGCACCACTAATTCTGCAGCCTGTGCCGAAAAGTGAGACGGTAGTCGTGCACTTATCAATACTTCAAACTCCCCATTGGCCCTGTGTTTCATCACAGCGGCACCTGTATATCTTTGTCCATCATTGTGATCAATTCTAGAAGAACTTCAATAAAGAGAATCTCCCCAGCTGCCAAAGCATTTTCTTTCACCCTCGGAACCTCATCATAGAACTCTTCATAGTTTGAGCACTTATGTGCATGTTCATCTTCTGCCAGTGTTTCTGCTATAAACATGGCATGGCAGGGTTCACTATTCTGCATCAAACTAGTTTAATTGCTGGATGCAATATGACAAAGGGCAAAAAAAACATGTTCAACAAATAACGTCATGGAGCACCCCATTTCTATACTGGCAGCCTTCTCAATGGCGAATGCAGCAGCTGGCAAAGATTGTTCGCAGGGAAAGTGACCCCTCATTACTGGGTCCAAAATCCCACTATAATAGGCTAGGGGTTTGTAACCCAATGTAGTTCTCTGCTTGAGTACTGCGGTCATGACTGTGCCATTCGTGTGCGAAAATAAGAAGAATTCCTCAGCATAATTGTGAATCCCTAGAACTGGAGTTGTGCAAATTGCCTTTTTCAACTCATCAAACCCTTCCTCCATGTCTTCACTCCAGACAATTTTTTCTTGGGTTGCCTGTGCTTTTTTCAGAGCCTGCAATAAGGGCCTTATATAAACTGTAATCGAAGACCCATGCTCTCACGTAATTGCATAGTCCCAAAAATCTTTGCATGTGCTTTATCATATGTGGCTTTACTGTTTTCAAAATTGCCTCAACTCTTTCAGGTGTAACTTTCTTTCCTTCATGAGAAATTAACTGCCCTATGTATAACACATCTTCTTGACAATACTGCAATTTCTCCTTGTCCACTTTATATCCTTTCTCTGTGAGAAAAAACATTAGCTGAACTAAATCACGTCTGCACTCTTCCTCTGAGGTGCTACCAATTAATATGTAATTTACGTATTGCAAAACAACACTTTGCAAATTGATATTGCTTAAGTCCATTTGCAGAACTCTATTGAAAATCGATGGAGACGCATAGTACCCCTGGGGTAATCTTGTGCTTTTTAATGTAGTCTGTCTGAATGTAAATGACGTTAGATCTTGAGAATCCTTATGCAATGGGATTGAGAAAAACACATTTTTCAAGAAAATCACAGTGAAATATCGCACCTCTACAGGGGTACTACATATAATTAGCACTGGATTAGTAGCTAGACGGAACTCAGCCTCTACAATCTGATTAATTGGCCTCATATCTTGCACTAAACACCATGACCCCCCTTTACTTTTCTTCACAGGATATGCTGATGTATTGCACAGTGACTCTGACGTCACTAAGATACCTTGTTCCATCATGGTGGATATCATCTTAAAAATATCTTCATCTGCCTCTCAAGATGGGATACTGTCATGCTCGACGTAAAAATGCTCCTGGTTTTAATTCAATCTTAACTTCTCCTGCCCCCTT
The DNA here is from genome assembly GCF_040938575.1 of Ambystoma mexicanum. Classification (NCBI taxonomy): domain Eukaryota; kingdom Metazoa; phylum Chordata; class Amphibia; order Caudata; family Ambystomatidae; genus Ambystoma; species Ambystoma mexicanum. The sequence continues at coordinate 1,177,275,036 of NC_090933.1, forward strand.
CAATAGGCCTGCGTCATAGGGTTTGTTGTCCATAATGAAACTGGCACTTTCGCTATGTCTTCATCAAAGAATTTCAGGACCCTTCCGTGTTAGAATAATTTTCTGATGCACCTCACATCTAATTGCTCTTACCCAATAAGTAATACTCATTTCAAATATTGCTTCGTCATCAGACAGATGGTCTCTAAATAAATGCTAGTCAGTGACATCAGTGACATCAGTCAATCTGTACCCTTCCCCGAATGGCAATCACTGTACACCATTGTCTGCCTTCTTAATCAACTCCATCAAGCATAGATAATTCTCCTTGCACTATAGCTGCTTGTAATTCTAAGGGAAAGACTCATCATCCCTCTTCATCCCTAGGTATCCTTGTCGTAAACAAAAATTCATCAGGTATTCTCACAGTCTTTCCTACTTTTCCTGTAAATGCCATAATAAATTCACTCACATTTAAATAATGCACTCCTGGAATTGAACACACTATGCCTTCATCAGTAAACAAAATCATCATGTTCAACGTTGTCATTAAATCTCGACCTAATATGTTAACTGGTGTCTGTCTCGAATATGATAATGGTACAGACATATCATATTCTCCTATAGAGACTGGCAACATTTCAGTTAAAGAAACTCTACTTGTAGCTCCTGTGAAACCTTCAGCATTCATGGCATTCCCAGATAATGTAAATTTTCCCTTTTGTATACATGAGCGAGTTACCCCGTCTCTACTAAAAAATAAAAAGATTTGCCCCCTATAGTGACGTCAACCCTCGGTTCCTCTTGAGGAATGGATTCACTGATAGCACTGACCACTTCAAGTCTCCCAGTGAGCTGTCCTACTGTGGGTACATGCGTATTTTTGTGCCTGTGAAAGTATTCCCTTCCTCGTAATCCAGGATAGGCGTCCCCAACAACGTGAACCCAGGGGAAGCACAGAACAATAAACACAAGAAAGGGAGGGTGGTTCACGTGAATCAAACCATTGAATCAATGAACCGAATGAAATGCTCATTGAGTAGGCGCTGGATGGGTAGATAGACCAGGTCAATGCAAATACAATTATTTATCAATTAATCTTTAATAAACACATATTCAATTCTATTACACATAGTACAAAGATCACAATAAAAGCAGCATAAAAACACACAATCAATATTACTCATATCCAATTAAAGTGCATATAGGTTTAGTAGACGTCCCAAAGTGTAAAATGGACACACTGTGCATAAGATGATTCAAAAACATATTGCATCAGAGGACAGTTTGAATCTCTAATTAATGCTCAATCTATATTCAAAATCAAAATTACAATTCCAAAATTACATAACCAGAGTAAGGCAAAGAAGAGAGAAGAAAATAAAAATATTAAGAAGGAAAATAGGTAAAGGCAAATAAACAAAAAATCATATATATGTATATGACGGGCACCATACCATACAGGTCAAGACAATCAATGTTTCCTGTATGACAAATAGGTTGTCCCCGAACAGTAGTTTTGACTACTATGGTCAGATTGGAGACAAGTTTTGCATTTGTTTGGTATACACTGATGCAATTCTGTTTGTCTTTGTATAATACAATTGATTTGTTGTTTGGGGACAACCAATTTATCATACAGGAAATATTGATTGTCTTGACCTGTATGGGATGGTGCCCGTCATATACATGTATATGATTTTTTGTTTATTTGCCTTTACCTATTTTCCTTCTTAATATTTTTATTTTCTTCTCTCTTCTTTGCCTTACTCTGCCTTACTCTGGTTATGTAATTTTGGAATTGTAATTTTGATTTTGAATGTAGATTGGGCATTAATTAGAGATTCAAACTGTCCTCTGATGCAATATGTTTTTGAATCATCTTATGCACAGTGTGTCCATTTTACACTTTAGGACGTCTACTAAACCTATATGCACTTTAATTGGATATGAGTAATATTGATTGTGTGTTTTTATGCTGCTTTTATCGTGGTTTTTGTACTATGTGTAATTCAATTGAATACGTGTTTATTAAAGATTTTATTAAAGATTAATTGATACATAATTTTATTCGCCTTGACCTCGTCTATCTACCCATCCAGCGCCTACTCAATGAGCATTTCATTTGGTTGATTGATTCAATGGTTTGATTCACGTGAACCACCCTCCCTTTCTTGTGTTTAGTATTCCCTTCCTCGACAATGACACCCTCTATCTTAGGAGTCATTAAATGTCCCGTGTACGGGCCCTGCTGTATCTGCATGGGTGAACGCTGGGACTGCCCTTGTTGTGGATTCATTGTTGTTTGTCATGTTTGAAAATCTAGCTGCACCCTCAGCACTTGTGTTTAATGCGCTGATTGATTTCGGAAAAAAAAACACCCCTCCACTTTGTTGAGTGTATGCAGGTTGGTATGTGGTCCCCCTCTTGAGAACTGCCCATTTTGCACAAACCTTTGTCTTTCACACATGCATGCTATATGTCCTGTCATTCCACATGTCCAACATATAGGAGGTCTCCTAATTTGCCCTACCTGCATGCCTTGACTATCATTCCGCATATTTTGAAATGCACTTTGATTATTCTGAAAATGTCCTTGATTATTGAGGAACCCTCTTCCTCAAAGCCTCCCTTGCCCCGTGGTACAAATCCATTATTACCTTGATCAAACTGCCTTTGGTTATTCACCTGTGGCATGCCCGCTGGTTGCTGTGAACCTGACCCTTCTTTGCTAGTCAACATTTCCCTTTCGATGGCATATTTTGACAATTCTTTCTGCACTAATCTTGCTTCCTTACCTTTCATAGCGTAATCATTCTTTTGATTCTTCTCCTGCAGCAATCTGCAATAATGCACGATGGTCAGCTATATTTCCGACCATGGTTTTGGCTCCGTACCCACTAACATCTTCAGCTGCTTCTGCACTGGGTCTGGCAGCCCTTGGAATAGCATATGGGAAAATCCAGGTATAGAAATCCCCTGTGGCTCATGAGTTTCCAAAGACCGCTGCTTTTGGAAATTTTTAATGTACACAATATGATCCTCCCCCTCCTGCATCTTTTGTACCATTATACCTCCCATGTCTGACGTGTCTAGATACTGTACTTGCAGTGCATTCCTCACTGCCGCTCTTTTATTATTAAACAGCGCTCCATCATGAGTGGTGACACTTTAGAACCCTGCTCTTGACCAAATGTTGTCTGCTCTTTCCCCAAGAATAGCAGCTAGAAGACCTTTAATGTCTCCTATAGCTAACACATTTCCTCCTGTCATTTTCTCTAACTCATGTATCCTTTTCCCAGCACTGGAAGTTAAACTCGGTAGTTTACAACTTACATTATCGTGTTCCATCTGTGGCCGTGGTATATGCTGTGGTCTGGCTTCTCCTTTCTCTAACAAACGAAACTTTGAGATCCCAAACTCACATTCATCCCCCATTGTCTGTCTGGCCATAGCAGGGACAAAGGTTCAACACCGCCTTCTTCCTGGTAGCGACCTTAACCTCATCACTTAAGGTGGCGAGTCCCTCCTCTCACCATGGGATCTCATCCTGGGTTGATCTAGTTGTGTCAGTGGATCTGACACTCGAGATTTGGGTAGATCTATATTTGACCATATCACTTCTCTGTATATCTGAGAGCATCCTTCAGAATCACGTGCATTACCTACCTCTTCTTCACAGAAGATTTCTCTATCTTCGTCAGACATCTCCTGTCCCTAACTTGTATGGCTTCCTTCCTCTTCATCCCTATTCAGAGTAGGTCTATGTAAAGACAGCTCTTTAGGCTCAAAACTACATGAGCCTCCCTCTCTGTCATACAACTGTGTACTTTCGAGTCAATCGTTTTCAGTTCTTTCTTAGTCCTCATAGCTGTCAAGGTCCTGAAGTCAGGGGCACAGGAGACCTGAGTGGACACTGTCCTGGCGCCTTTGGCACCAGGCTCATGAACAAAAGTAAACAAGAACATCCATGTAACACCAAGAAGCTTTTATTATGGACATAGCACTTCAGATGCATAAACCTTGAACATTCCATCCATTAAGCAGAATGCACGAACCTTGAAAATTCCATCCATTAAGCAGGATGCATTAACTTTGAACATTCCATCCATTAAGCAGCCCCCAGTGTATTCTTGGGTGTGGCTGCTAATGGAGTGCCTTTACACGTGCTCACTCTCTAGGAGTGGCAGGGTGTGGCTGGTAAGCCGGCCCTAATGGGTGTGCCCAAGATCTCAGCTATATAAGTTGCCCTGATCCTCAGGACAGATGTTTTTTGCGTTATTCTGTACCTCCATGCAGCGTAACGCTCACCATCCCCTGGGATTCAATTTACATGAAGAGATCCTGCCATCCACAATCATACTCACCATACGGCTGATTCTGTTCTCTCCTGAACGCTTCCTTCTGGCACTGCAGCTCACATGCACACATCTTGGAACGCAGACATCTTCCTGGCACTGCGGCTCACCTGTAAGCATTTCGGAACGCAGACAGCATCATCTGGGCACCGCGGTACGACGCGCATCATCCGAACTCGGAGCATCTGCAGCATAAAAAGGGGAAAAGACAAGAGGCATTGCAAAAAAGCAGAAAAAGGGGAAAAGACAAGAGACATTGCAAGAAAGCAGAACAAGGGGAAAAGACAAGAGACATACAAGAAAGCAGAAAGAGGAGCTTAGTCACAACAGGACTGGACTAATTCTCAGGAATCAGTGAAGGAACTTCATTCCATTAACAAGTGCCCCTGCCAGAAGCAGCAGGAAGGAGAGCTCATCATTCACATTTACCAGGTGAGCTTTTTGGGCCGGTACTTGCCCACTGAAATCACACCTTGGGTGTCATGATGCCTACCCCGGAGCGCCAGGCCCAGCACCCCCGGGAGCAGGCATCACGCCCCCGGGTAAAAGCCCAGTGGCCCTTTATAGGGGATCTTTGGAATCTGTCCTGGCGCCGTTGGCGCCAGGCTCATGTTGGACATCAGTCCTGGTGCCATAGGCACCAGGCTCATATGCGGAAGTGTTTGGGTGCACTTACCTGAAGCAGACCATGCTGCACACTCACCTGATGCTGACCATGCTGCATGAAGAACCAAGCCAAATGAGGCTTAGGAGGGACTATTTTTCTGAAGGGACTATTTTGTTACTTGGGTGGGGCTGTGGAAGAACACTCACCTGGAACTTCTTCCAAGGCTATTTAAGCCACGCCCGGACAGCCACACGTGCTTCGCGTTGTTCTGCATCCCAGCAGCTGAACGCTCACCGTGTCTGCTCCTGCACCTGGACTCCAGCCACGCCCGCCTCGAACCTGGAACACCTGTAAGGAAAGAAGAGAAGAGAAAGGTGAAAAAACCAAGAACTTATTCAACCTTCTTACCTGCATCCGGAATCTTCACGCCAGCATTCCTGAAGGAAGACTTCCATTTAAAAGCACCACGTTGCTCGCTGCAGCGCCGCGCTTCACTCACCTGTTCACGAGACGCCGCCCGGCTCCATCGCGGCTCTCAGCACCGGTCGCCACATCTCTGCACCTAGGGGAGAGAAGAAGAGACAAAAGGTGAGCAAGGGAACACAGGAGGAAATCCGAATTTTCAGCCATATTACTTACCAGCTTCTCTTGGTGAACCATTCCACATCTCGGGTCGGAGCCGCATCTTTGGCAGGTACTTCACCCCGGGCCCTATGGGGAAAGGACAAAAGACATTACTGGGGAATTATAAAGACATTTAGAGCGGTCGCCCTCAGCACTAACTCACCAGATTTTACCACCGGCAATTTAACCCCTCAACGCATCGCCTTTGTTCTGCACCTGAAATAAAGGACTGGTCACAGGTTGGGAAAAACAACATAAAAGGAGGCTCACACTTGAACTTTTGCATCTTCATACTTACGGCGTATCGCTCAGAAAAGTCAAGTGGATTTGCCAGCGCCATTCTGAAAACCAGTGAAGTAACTGGACGAGCGCGCGCCCCTGCACCAGAAGCAGGATGGAGAGTTCATCCTTCCAAACCATAAGGTGAGCTTAAACCGGGAGTTTGGAGGAAGTCAGAGAAGAACGAAGGGGGAAAGGGGAGAGCAAGCACACTATTCAGCAGACAGTTAATCCCCTTTCTCATCTGCAGAAGGATATTCCTACGGGCCGGACAAGCAAGATTTGGGGGTCCTGTTCAATTGGTGGTCCGAATTCTGCGCATCACGCTTCAAGAGGCCACAGCAACCCAGACCAGCGCCTCCGTGGGAGCCAGGTGAGCATTACATATCCACAGAGGAGCAGTGCCACCGATTGTCACCGCCCACAGCTGATTCGCAAGGGACAAAACCTGAAGAGGGATGCAACTGTGCCCCAACGCCTCCGCAGAGACCAGGTGAGCATAACAATATCTTGATAGACTTTATCGATTGCATCCCCAATGTTTCTAGAGTCATACTCATCCTCTAGATTTACTCCAGACGGACCTGGAATTGGTTCATGTGTCGGGAAGAACGCTCATATATTCTCCCATGCTACTATTGGATTAGGCTCGATTCATTCTTTTTCTACATGATCAATGCTTTGTTCTCTCTGCCTTCTCTTATGTTCCATTTCATCATCCAGCTCTCTGTGCTTCCTTGCTTCTTCTCTTACCCTCTCCTCTTCTTTCTAGTCTTTCTCATTCTTTGATTGCCCTCTGCCTGTTACCATATTTTCTTTGCTCCTGTGCCCTTTCCTGCTTTTTCACTTGTTCATCTTGATACAACTGTTCCCGTCTTTGTCTAGCCTTTCATCTAGCCCCATCTCCTTTCAATTGTACCTCTCTTTCTCTATCTTTTTTATATTTTTCATCTCAACCTTTCTTTGCCTTACTTCCTCAATGCTCTTTCCATCAAGTTTGAGCAAAATGTGACCACCTATCAATTCATTATGTATGAGCGCTACCTTATCAGTCTTATCTTTCTCTCCTTTCCATCTCTTTATTTCCCATCCTGTATCTAAGGATGTACTCGGTCAGTAGCTTCTTTCCTTGTCCCTTCTCTCCGATATTCTTCGGGACTTTTAAGATCACCTCTCTTTCAGGAATCTTCTCTGGACTTTCGTTGCTGCTATGCGCAAGCGACTCATATGCCGGATTGCTGTACCCTGTTGCTGCCTTAAGTTCTCTCAATGGGTATGTTATGTTATGTTACTTTACATTTATATATAGCGCCTTATGTACCATTGGTATGGTCTCAAGGCGCTGGTAGGTTGAACGTCCTCAGGAACCGAAGTTCAAGTCAGTAGAGAGAAGTAGAGGGAGTCAAAAGGTGCGTGTGAGCACCGGATATGTGTGCAGCTGGTGTGGTATTCGTGTGATTGCTGCTTCTTAGCGGTAGATGGGGTGGTTGAGAGATCAAGAGTATGTGTTCGTTCTGGCAGGTTGTTATCCAGTCCGATTCTGGCTGCGTTAGGCCTGAGGAGAACGCCTAGGTTGGAGGGTGTGTAACCAGCAGTGTTTAGTTAGAGTGATGGGGAGTATGAGGCAAAATGATGGCTTGAGAACAGCTATATCGAATGGTGTCAGAGTATCGCTGTGTTCTAGTTGAGTGGTGGTGTAAAGAAGAGAGTAAGCGTGTAGATGTGATATGGTGGTTTACCTTAGGTGCTTGCGATCAAGCCCACTCCAATAGTTCAGTGTACTCCATCCGTTCCATGTACTCAAGACTGTTCTATGCAATACAACCGTTTCAAGCACTCAAAACCATCTGTTTCAATGCTCTGTCAAACGTTCATGCACTCCAAACCATTCCATGTAAATCACGCCATTCTATGCACTCCAATCCATTCCACGCACTCCAATCCGTTCCACGCACTCCAATCCGTTCCACGCACTCCAATCCATTCCACGCACTCCAATCCGTTCCACGCACTCCAATCCGTTCCACGCACTCCAAACCATTCCACGCACTCCAATCCATTCCACGCACTCCAATCCATTCCATGCACTCCAATCCGATCCATGTATTCCAAGCCATTTTGTGCACTCCAACCATTTTATGCACCGCTCCTTTCATTCGGCCTTGCCACGTTATCCTTTCTCCATGCATCATCCATCCACATACGTCATCCTCACACGTTCCATCCACTTCACAGGTTCTAGCCATTTCACTTTCAATCCACTTCACCCGATCTATCCACTTCACCGGTTCCACCCACTTCACTGGTTCCACCGACTTCAACGATTCCAGACACATCACACGTTCATCCACCTACTCCATCTGCACTACCATTTCACCTGGTCCACCTATTTCACCCATTCTACGCTCATTCATCTGTTCCATCCACATACTTCGCCCGTTCCATCCACATACTTTACCCGTTCCATCCACATACTTTAACCGTACCTTCCATATATATCACCCGTTCCTTCCATATATATCACCCGTCCCTTCCACATATTTCACCCGTTCCACCCTGTTCACCACGGACACTCAAATTAATCCATTCCACCCAGTTCAACCATCCCACCCAGTTCAACCATCCCATCCAGTTCAACCATCCCACCCAGCTCATCCATTCAACCACAGATCATTCAATCTGCTCAGTTCATCTGTTCTAGCCAGTTCATCTGTTCTAGCCAGTTCATCTGTTCTAGCCAGTGCATCTGTTCTAGCCAGTTCATTCATTCCACTCATATGCTTCACCCGTTCCAATCCCATTGTTCCTCCGTTCAATCCACATACTTCAATCGTTCTCTTCAATAAATTTGACCCATTTTGTCCACATACTTCATCCGTTCCTTCCTCATACATTGCCCGTCTTGTCCATATTCATCATCCGTTCTTTCAGGTCTATCGACCGTTCCTACCACCCAGCTTCGCCCATTTCTTCCCCTTACTACACCTGTTTCTTCCAGCCACTTCACCCGTTCCTTCCAGCACTCTACACAGGCTCCACACTCTACACCTGCTCGTACCATACCCTACATTGGCTCAACACCCTACATCGGTTCAACACCACCGCAACCTACCTCTGCACAACACTCTAAATCTGCTCAACACCATCACGCCCTACATCCGCTCCACACCCTAAATCCACTCCATACTATTATCCACTCACACCCTACATCCTCACCATACTATTATCTACTTACACCCTACATCCGCACCATGCTCTTATCTGCTCTATGCACTCAGTCACTCTTCGCACTAACCCGCTCTTCGCACTCACCCGCTCTACTCACTCACCCGCTCTACTCACTCATCCGCTCTACTCACTCATCTGCTCTATGCACTCATCCGCTCTATGCACTCATTCGCTCTATGCACTCATCCGCTCTACACACTCATTCTCTCTACAAACTCATTCGCTCAACGCACTCATCCATTCAATGCACTCATCCATTCAACGCACTCATCTGTTCCACCCACTTCATCCGCGCCACTCAGTTGGTTCACTAATCCTATATTATCTGTTCAGGCCATTTTACTTGTCGCACACACTCAATCCGTACCATGCTCTCCATCTGTCCCATGCACTACAGCTATCTTGTGTACTTGAATCTTCTATTCTGTACTTTCCATTTATACCATGCACTCATACAATCCATGCCATCTGTCTGTACACTCATCCGTCGCCTGTATTCATCTTTCCCTTTTCATCACTTTATTACTTTCGTCCATTTTGTTCCTTTCGTCCATTGCAATCATTTCATTCATTTCATTAATTTCCACCACTTTACTGCTTTCGTACAATTTATTCTTTTTATCCGCTTCGCTGCTTTCATCTAGTTTACTCATTCTATTCTGTTTGTCCTTTGAGTTGTCATGATGCCTACCTCTAAGGAGCCAGGCCGGGCCCAGCAACCCCAGAGGCAGGCATCATTTTCCCCAGGGAAGTCTCAGCGGGCCCAAGTCGGGGCCCTTTGGACTCAGTCCTGGCGCCTTAAGCGCCAGGCTCATAGCGGACCCCAGTCCTGGCGCCTTAGGCGCCAGGCTCATAGAAGAGGATATGTGTTTAAGTGCTTGGGTGCACACTTACCTGATGCAGACCTTGCTGCTTCATCCAGGCCCTCTTGAGGCCTGAATGGGACTACTTAACCTGTAGGACTACTTCACCACCCGGGTGTGGTCGGGGAAGGATACATACCTGATTGGTGGAAGGATACATACCAGGAACTTCTTCCAAGGCTATTTAAACCCCACCCGAACAGCCACACATGCTTCGCGTTGTTCTGCACCTAGCAGCTGGACGCTCACCGTGTCAGCTCCTGCATCCTGACTTCAGCCACGCCTGCCAGCACCCTGGAACACCTGCAAGGGGAGAAAGGAAGAGAATAGGAGAAGAAAAGCCCTTTCCTGCTAAATCTGCATCCTAGAGTCATTTCTCCAATGGCCCTGAAAAGGAAGACATCATTTTAAAGGCATTTCGTTTCGATCGCTGCAGCGCTGCATTTTACTCACCTTTGCAAGGCGCTTCCATCTTCAGCAGCGATCTTCCGGATTCAGCTACGCCCCGGCCCCTATGGGGAAAAAAGACAAAGACATTGAATGAGCGAATGCAAAGACATTACCTGAGCGCTCATCCAGAACTGTTTCACTTCGGGTCGGCGCCATATCTCCGGCACTCCGAACCCCGGCCCCTAAGGGGAAAAAGACATAAGCATTAGCGCTTGCTGCAATTAGACAACAAACATTATTATTAAGCTTGAACTTTTGAACAGAACTTTTACAGCGCCTTACCTGAACAGTCAAGCTTACCTGAACTCCCATCAATCCTCAATCCAGTGAAGTAACTGGGTTTCAACGCGCCCCTGCATCAGAAGCAGGATGGAGAGCTCATCCTTCCAAACCCTAAGGAGGGTATCCAACGAGCCAGGGAAGCCAGAATAGAGGGGCCCTTCCTGTCCATCTTCAGAGTTCTGCGCCTTCGACGCCGCGCCTCCGTGGGAACCAGGTGAGCGTTACATTAGTTTGCATTAGAGGTTATTAGTTTCGATTTCTCGCTTGGATCATGATGTTGTATTGTTATTTGTTTTATTTCTATTTGAGATCTAGAAGTTTGGGTTAGTTGAAACGTTTTTATCTACTCCACTCCTCACGTCCACATTGATCCTCTTGTACCTTACATGTATTTGTCTATTTCATTAAATTCAGCCACTTTACTGCCCTCATACAACTTACTCTTTTAATCTACTTTGCAGGTTTGATCCTTTTTACTCATTCTATTTTGTTTTAGCTAATCAATAGAGGTCATTGGTTTATGATTTCTTGTTTGGATCATTATGCTGCATTGTTATTTATGATCTAGCATTTGGCAAAGTTTTTGATAAGCCGTTATCCAGTTTGAGTAAGATTGAGTTTGGGTCGTTTTAGGGGAAGAACCAAGTTTTCAGTAATTTGCGGAAAGGCAGGAGGTCTTCAGTTAGTCGGATGTGGGGTGGGAGTGCGTTCCACAGTGTGGGGGCCAAGGCTGAGAATGATGATCCTCCTAACCTGACTGAGTTTGTTTTTGGTGTGACTAGGAGGCCAGTTGAGCTTGATCTTAGAGTACATGCAGGGTGATAGGGTTTTAGTTTGTCTTGAAGATATTGAGGTCTGGTTTTGTGCAGTGCTCGGTGAGAAATGCATAAGGTTTTCAAAGTCAGCCTTCGGGCGACCGGAAGCCAGTGCAGAGTTTTGAGGGCTGGGGAGATGTGGTCTCTCGGGCCAAGCGCTAGTAGCAGTTTGGCTGCAGCGTTTTGTGCTCTTTGTAGTTTAGTCAGTTGGTATGTGTGGACTCTGAGGTAGAGGGGGTTGGCGGAGTCCAGTCTTGATATAACAATTCATTGGACTGCGGAGAGTCTGTTGGGAAAGGAGAGGTATGGAAAAATGTGCCTAAGAGTTTTAAGGTGGTAGTGGCAGGCCTTTGAGATGTTGTTGACTTGGCTCGAGAGTGTTAGGTCAGAGTCTAGGGTGCATCCAAGGATTTTTACTGAGTTAGAGGGGGTCGGTGAGTTGCCCATGGCAGATGGCCAGGGTAGTGGGTGTTGAAGAAGTTCGGTGTTTCCACATACCATGATTTCGGTTTTGGAGGGATTTAGCAAGAGGTGGTTTGTGGTCATCCAGAGCTCTATGTCGAGTAGGCAGGAGGCGAGGTCAGGTCGGCAGCTGGGTTTTGAGTTCAGGAGTTTTAGAATTAGTTGAGTGTCATCAGCGTAGTTGTAGCACAGGATATTGTGTGAACGAATTATCCATGGGAGGGTGGCCATGTAGAGATTGAACAGGAGGGCTGATAGGCATGCTCCTTGTGGAACTCCCGTGTCGACTGGTCCGGCTTGGGAGGAATAGATAGAGAGTAGGGATATTTGGTTCCTATTTTTGAGGATGGATGCTATCCAATTGAGAGCAGTTCCATGAATTCCTAGGGAGTGGAGGCGGTCAAGGGGGATTGAGTGTTTGATTGTGTCGAAGGCGGCGGATAGGTCGAGAAGGATTAATGCAGCGCATCCCGCAGAGTCTGCCGTGTTTTTAAGGTCATCCCAAATTGAGGTTAGGGTGGTTTCAGTTCCGTGTCGGGCTCTGAAACCTGATTGAGCGGGGTCTAGGAGATTATTGGCTTCGACAAAGGCATTTAATTGAGAGTAGGCGGTTTGGTCGATGAGTTTGGCTAGGAACCTGGTGTTAGAGATGGGGCGGTAATTTTTGGGATCAAGGGGGTCGAGGGAAGGATTTTTAATTAGAGGATTGACATGGACCGTTTTGAATGTGTCAGGAAAAATTCCCAACGAAAGGGAGTCATTTATGATGGTTCTTGCGTGTTCTCCTGCGCAGGTAGAATCAAACATTAATTTGAGGGTTGTGGTCGGGCAAGGGTCTAGCAGAGAGCTGGATGGTTTGCGGGCAGAGAGAAGTTTGAGAAATTGATTGGCTGATATTGGACTAAAGGAGTCGAACGTTGGTTGGGTTATCGTCAAAGGCGGTGGGTTGGCCTGTAAGGAGGGTGGGTTACCTGGTGGGTGTAAGAGAGCTAGTTTGTTGGATAGAGCGTTTGTTCTTTCGAGAGCTGAGCTGTAAAAGTGGAGAGTGAGTGAGTCGCACAGTCATTGTGATGGGGTTGGGACGGTGGTGGTGCATGATGATTTGGTGAATTCGCTGATGATTTTGTGAAGTTCTTTGCTGGGATTTTTTCTATTTAGGATCCTGGAGTTGTAATAGGCTTTTTTTGCTTTCCGGATTTCAGCCTTGTACTGATGCAGGTGCCGGGTCAAGGTGGATCTGCTCAGGGGAGTTTTGTCTTTCAGCCATTTGCGTTCTAGTTATTTATATAGTTGTTTACTGGTCTTCAATTCAGGTGTGAACCATCTAGGGAAGAGGCTACGGCGGGCTGATGGTTTGCAAGGGGATGTGAGCCGCATTATTTATTATTATTATTTATTTATATATTGCTAAGGCCCGCAGGCATCGGAGTGCTTACAAAGAGATGGGACATATAGTGGCAGAGGACAGGACAAAGTGTAGTTACATGTAGTGAAAACTTTGCAGGTGCTGAAATTGTGTTAAATCAAGGTCTATTTAAATAATAGTGTTTTTTGATTCTTTCTGAATTGGATATAGTTAATTTCAAGCTTCAAAGATGGAGGTAGTTCATTCCATTTTTGGATGATTCTGGTCGGGAAGGCTCTGCCAAGGCCATTTGCCTTTTTTGTTGGAATGATTTGTAGAAGGACTTTGTTAGATGATCTTAAGCATCTGATGGGTGTGTGCCATTTAAACTGTTTCTTTAGGTATACTGGGGCCTTCCCATATAGGCATCGATAGACCATGGTAAGGGATTTAAATGTAATTCTCTCTTCCATGGCCAGCCAATGTAGCTCTTTTCTATCACCAGTGATGTTGTCTCTTCTTGACCTGCCTGTGATTGTTATTTTGAATAACCTGGCATTGCTTCAAACATTAACTCCTTGCTCCAAGGAGCAGGGAATTGCCATAGTCAAGTCTTGATAGTATAGTTGCTCTGGCTATAGTAGTGCTGTTCTTCTGGTTGAGCAGGGGTCTGATTTTTTTCAAGAGCCTCTGGTGGTACTGACAATTTCTTTTTAAATAGGCTGTGTGAGCCTTGGCACCTAATGAGGCTTGAAAGTAAACTCCTAGTGTCTTTACTTTCTCAGATATTTAGATGGGAGTGTTTTTGATGTTGAATGAGGAGTAAGAGGAGTTTAGTTGTTTTCTGGCGTGTGGTGAACCAAAAATCATTAGCTCGGTCTTTGTGCCATTGAGGCACATCCAATTGTCCTTCATCCAGCTTTCGATGAAGTTGTATATAGTTGACAATTTCTTGCTGTCTTGTTTGTAATCTCCGCAGAGCTCAAAGACCAGCTGGGTATCATCAGCAAAGTTAGTAAAAAATATTCACATTTGGGACAGCATGGTGCAAAGGCATCGCATTTACAAGTTAACAGTAGTGGAGAGAAGCTAGCTCCCTGTGGTACTCCGCAGTTCACAGGTTTAGTGTTGGAAGCCTTGTTTCCCCAGAAAATACTGGATTGCCTGTCTTGGAGGAATGAGGATATCCATTTCGTTGCCTCTGGTGAACAATTTCCTGACAGTTCTAGGGCCTCTTGGAGCCTATTATGATCATGCAGATCAAAGGCTGCCAAGAGGTCCAATAGGATCAGTAACCCTGCTTTACCGTTGTCCAGAATGCCTAGCATCTCGGTCTGAAGATCTAAAAGAGCCGATTCTGTGCTATGACCAGTCCTGAAGCCAGACTGTTGGGGGTGTAGTAGATTATTCTCGTCCACATAGCTTTGGAGTTGTTCTGTGGCTACTTTGTCTAGTATTTTCAGTAGAAAGTTGCAATTTGTTATTGGTCTCAAGTTTGCAAGGTCCTGTTGGTCAAGTTCTGTTTTTTTTGGCAGGGGAGTGACTGTGACTGTTTTGATTATGGTAGTTATAGTTTGCTCCTTAAATGAGGCATTTGCCATTCTTCTGAAGAATGGAGCAAAAATATCTGGGTTTTCTAGGATTAATTTGGGTGATAGTACGTTCTCTGAGCATGAAGTGCATCTCATGTTTGAGAGCGTGTTCTGCATTTCTTCGAGGGCAATGGGCCTGAATTGAAATCTCGAGTTTTCTAATTCAGTCATCTTCTCGGTAAAATTGTTCTTTATTGGCGGACTATTTGTTTGGCAGTTAAGAATAGTCTCTCAGGCTTTGATGATTTTATTTTGAAAGGCCATTTGGACTTTCTCACAGTCTGATTCTGTAGGCAGGAAAGATGGGGTGAGTGCCTTGGGTTTGTCTATAGACTTGAGAATCTGGAATAACTTTCCGGTTGAATTGGCTGCGGTATTGATGAGCTCATTATAATGATTTTTCTTAAGGTCGATCAATTTGGATTTATACAGAAGGTCGGCATTCTTCCATTTTGTTTTGTTTGTTTCTGTGGGTTCCTTTAGCCATTTGCTTTCTAGGTTCCGTTTTTCTTTTTTGAGTTCAATAGCTCCAGCATTGAACCATTGTTGGTGAATTGTGTTGGGCCTCACTTTTTTGTTTTTTAGGGGGGCTTGGAGGTCAAGTAATTTGATCATTTCTAGATTGTATGTCAGTATGATATGTTCGCAAGAATCGTCATCTTTAGTATTAGTCATGATTTTGTTCATTCCTTCTAGTAGCATAGGTCTGGTGAATTTTTTCAGGTTCCTATCTAGTACCGTTTTAGGTATGTTCTTTGTTTTTGCCATTTTTTGTTTTAGAGATAATGTTAGTTCAATTTTGTGGTGATCTGACCAGATGCATGGAAAGGTTCCCAGCATTGTCACTTCTGAGTTGTTATTGATAACCCATTCAAGTCGGTTGTCTGAGACCGCAGTGGGTCCCTTGTTGATTATGGTAAAAGCATGGGTCTCTAGTTCCTCCTTTAGACTGATGGCCTGTGGATCGTTGTGGTTCCCCCTCCATCTATTGATGTCACCCAACAGTATAGTCTCTGTATTGGGTGATTTGAGGTTATCGAGAATAGTGATAAGTTTGTCATTGAATTCAGATATTAGGGATGCGGGCCTGTAGATAAATATTATGTTAGTGCAGTTGTTATGAGTAGTTGTCAATTTGAGGTGAATAACCTCGCATTCTATGCACTGTATAGGGGCTGTGAAGAATTTGAGGGTTTGGTTGGCAATTATCGCCACTCCTCCTCCCTTACATGTTCCTCTGTTTTTGAAATAGATGTTGTGGTGAGGGGTACTGCAATATCTCTGGTTGGTCCATAGGTTCTTGTAGCCATGTTTCAGTTAGACATAGAATGTCCAACTTCTTGTCTACAATGTAGTCGTGGATCTCCTGCGCGTGTTTTGTCATTGATCTAGTGTTTAACAGTGCAATTTTTAGTTTAGGTTGCTCGGGTACTATCTCCGGTGCACTTTTCTGAGGATCCTTATTGAGTGGTATACTTTCACTCAATATGGTAATTGGAGTGGGTGGATCAGGTCTGGATCTAATATAGTCCTGAACCATCCCTTGGCATTGTAGCTTAGTAGCATGGGACAAACAATCGCTGAGTTTAGGGTAACCCATACCTGGAGATAAGGTGTCAGAGGAACTTGTAGCAAATAAAATCATCAGCGTTTCGTGCCGGGTGCCGTGGGATGCCGTGGACCGGCGTAGACCGGCTTCACCGTGGAAGCGCCGGCGCTGAAGCGCCTGATGTTTCTTTAAGGCGACGTGAGAGAACTCTGGGAACTGTAGTTCCTGACTGTGCGTGCTCATGTGCCTGCGTCGGCAAAGGATGCCGGAATGCTCAACAGGTACTGGACAAATTCAAGACTTCGAATACAGCTACAACAATAATAAACAAAACAGTCTATTCAATTGTAACTTTTCAACAGTCTGTATTTCAAAATAAAATGCTGATGTGCATTAATGAGGTGTTGAGCCATGAGTCAAAGGCGTCGGGGGTTAGATGATTATTGAGTAGGCAGGTAGGCGGAGGCGACTGGAGGAGTGTGTTGGCTAGGTCAGGAAGGATTATTAGTTTCTTCCAGCATTTGCATAGATTCAGAAGTTCAGGTTCGGGTACGGGAAGCGGGTTGGGTGAGCGAATGGTAAAAGAAACAATGAAGTGATCAGACCAGATAATAGGGGTGGGGGGTTTAGAAATATCCGGTTGTGGGAGCTGAAGATGGCATCAAGAGTCTGTCCTTTAAAGTGAGTCGGGCCGTTTATGTGGGGTTGGAGGTTAATCGCGTCTAGGCCATCAACCAGAGAGTGTGTCTTAGGGTTAGTGGGAATGTCGAGCCATATGTTGAAATCTCCTAGAAGCGTGAGGTTGGGATGGATTAGTTGGAGGGTGGCAATAGCATCGCAGAGGTTTTTTGAGAATTGTCTATCATAGCCAGGTGGTCTGTAGATTATTAGGAAGCTGTGGGAGAACGAAGGGGGAAGGGATAGTTTAATGAGGAGTGCTTCGCAGGACGGGATGGATGGTTGGTTGTCGATGATTGAGGCGTGGAAGTGAGACTTGAAGGCAAATGCTATTCCTCCTCCTCTAGAGGGACAGTTCAGTGGGATGAGGGAGTAGTCGGGGGGGAAGGCTTCATTGGCGATAGGGGCGAAGTCATCAGAGAACCAGGTTTCGGTGATGAAGACCAGGTCTGGTTTGTCAGAGGCGAGGAGGTCAAAAATGCTGTACCTGTTTCACGCTACGGAACGGGCACTAAATAGGATGCAATTCATTTTGGTATATGAGGTTGATGTCGGAGCTGCAGAAGTGGGAGGTGGGGTGGGAGAGGGTGGAAACTGGAGAGCAAGAGGGGTGGGTTGGTTGATAGACGATGGGAAGAGTGATCGAGCAGAAATGTCAGTGGGTTTCGGGTGGGAGAGGATGGACGTGTGTGTTGGGATGATTGGGTTTGGTACGGGGGATGTGAAGGTGGGATGTGGGGGGTTAGGAGTTTCAGTTGTGGACGGTGAGAAATCGAGGGAGAGGGGTTTCAGGCAGGGTGAGGCGTGGGGGGAGGGTGGTGGTTGGGGGGATGCGAGGGTTGGTCGAGACAGGGGAGGCGATGCGTACTGAGAGATTGTTGGGGACCAGGTACGTTTCCTCTTAAGTGTCTTTGTTGAGATTGGTGTGTGCGAGAGGGTAGGGGGGTTAGAGGGGGAGAGGGATGAGGCTTCTGTTCTTGCTAGGGCTAGGCGTGCAGTTTTCAGGGAGAGCAAGGAGTGTGGTCGGGGGGATGATGGTGAGGGTTGATGGGAAAAGCGGGGGGTGCATGATTGCTGGGCAGGGAGTGCCTGGGAGGCTAGTGAGGGGAGCGGGTATGATCATAATAGGCTGTTTGGTGGAGGGGTTTGGAGGAGCAGTGGTCTTAGGGTGGTTGGCTCGCCATCGTGCCCCTCTGGCTTGGTGCTTGGAAAGGGGATGGGTAGGGGATGTGGTGGAGGGTTGGAGGATTTGGGGAGGGGGGACGGGAGGCAGGGCTGGCAGGAGCGGGGGGGGCGGTGCATGAGTGACATTTCCTGCAGACCTCGTGGATTGGGTGCAATCATGGTTGGTAAGTGTGATATAGATGGGTTATTAACTATATGGTTGCAACTACAGCCCAGTTACGTTGTTAGGTATACTTTCTTCTAGCAAGCTGGGATTCAGGAATGCTGTTAGGCAGAATTTCGAATGCGACAGCACCACAAATATGCTTTTAGGTGGACTTTTAAGTGCAATTTAGGAGGACTTTCTAAATGCAGTTATGACCCAGATATGCTATAGGGTAAACTTTCTAAATGCAAATTTCAATTGCAATTATGACACATATGCTATAGGGTAGATTTTCTGGTTTCAATTATGACATAGGTACACTCTAGGGCAGACTTTGTAAATGCAATTATGCCACAGACATACTATAGGGCTGAATTTCTAAATGCAGTTATGACACAGATAAGCTATAGGGCAGCCTTCTAGATTTTTGGCACAGTGCTGTTATTAGGGGCACTGTCAAAATTCTGTTATGCAAGAGTGATGTTGTTATATACACTTCTAAATTCAACTTTTGCACAGAGAGGATATTAGGTACACTTCTAAATTCAACCAAGGCACACTAATAGGCACACATCTAAAATCAACCATGGCATGCTGTTATGCACACTTCTAAATTCAACCAAGGCACGCTATTAGGAACACTCCTAAAGTCAACCAGGGCACACTGTTAGGCAGACTTCTAATTCAACTTTGCACAGAGAGAATATTAGGCACAGTTCTAAGTTCAACCAGAGAGGATATTAGGCACACTACTGTCATGCATGCTGGACATAGTACCCCTGGACCTGGAACAACATCTTCACGCAGAACGAGTTATGCTCATAGAACTGCTAGACCGTTCTATTCTAAATGGAGGTTGTTTGATGCACTGCCGGGAAAACAACGTCTGCATTATTCACGTTGTTAAATTCATGTGATTTATGTTAGTCACGTGTGTTTTGGCAGTACGTTCATAAGCAGCGTGAATACGTCACTCGCTGCTTATGATTGAACCATTTTGGCGTTTGGTAGCTGTAACCCTTGATCTGCGTCCTCGCATTTTCTTCAGTTACTTCCTTGGCTTCTTCAGCGTGTTTCCTTCCACACGCAAATTCCTGGAGCTGCTGTCTGGAATTCACAGGTTGGCTGCTCTGTCTGCATGCTCTTCAGTCGCGTGTATTCTGACACGCGGGTTCCTGATTTCTTCGCATGCTGCTTTCCTGACTACGTGAAGTTGGTCGTGTGGAAATCCCACGCGGACGCTGTTTCCAAGAGCGGCTGTCCTGGGCTGCGTGTACTTTGTTCAAGGGTAAGACACACGCAGATTTTGGAACTCTTCAGGTATGGCTGCTCTGACTGCATGCACTTTTGTTTGCTTATCGCACGCAAGCTACTCTACTCTTTACACGCTGTGGTCCTAGTTGTGTGTCCTTGTGTTGCGTGTGAATCCTCACGCTTGCAAGAGTGGCTGTCCCGGCTGCGTGAACTATGTTGCGTGTAAACCTACACGTGGGTTTTTTCCTCATGCTTGCAAGAGCGGCTGTCCCAGCCGCGTGAACTCTGTCGCGTGTAATCCTGCACGTGGGCTTTTGAACTCTGTTGAACGTGTAATTCCACATGCATACTATTCTTTGCTTTGGAGTGAATCCCTGGCACCTGTGAGGAGATAACAGGTGGACTCGGTTCATCTTATTTCTGTTTCTACGTGGGAAAGGAAGTATTTCTTTTGAAGGTGATTGTGCACAGTACTTTGGACGCTATCCTGTGGTGCACCAAGCCGGTATCTAGCGTGAACCTCGTGCCGTTCGGGATAAGTCTCCCTTACTAACCTTCCCTTCCTTTTCGTTGTTTCAACTCCTGGATTTCTTCAGAGACTTGGTGAATACTTCAGTTCTAAGCCCACAGGTCAGTGTTGTTAACTAGTGATATTGCTGTTCTATAGTCAGTTGATTTGGGACAATTTCTTATGATACTTTATTTATCCTAGGCTGACTTCCTGTAAAGCTCCCACGCCCTTTCCAGTGATCCCTCTCTCTGCCTGTTTCATCGGTCAGAGAGTGGTATCATTTGGAAGGTCTAATTTGACTTCACTAATATCAAGTCGTGTGAATAAGGATGCGGAAGAGCCCTACCAATTGTATCCTTTTTGGTTACTGCATCCTTTTCAAAAGATACCTTGGTGATTTATGACAGAATCAGAAGCCATGGAGGGTATGGATCCTTTAACTGTCTTGACTCAGTTAATCACCGATTTGAGAAACAAAATGATTACGGCAGAGGACATATTACGGCATTGCATGGATGTTATGCAAGACGCCATTCATGCCAGTCCTCAGGGATACAGGCTCCAGTGGCCACTGCATCTGGATCTGGGACATCGGCACCATCACAAGAGACTCTTAAAGTAGTTATGCCAACACAGTTTCCTTTGGCTCCCCCGGAAAGGTTCACTGGTGATCCTAAAACCTATAGAACCTTTGTCAATCAGTGCCGACTCCATTTCCTGTGCAGGCCTAACTCGTTTCCCGATTTGACTACAAAAGCAGCATTTGTGCTTTCTCATTTGGGGGGTACAGCTGCTGCTTGGGCTAATCCTTTATTGGAATCAAACAGTCCCTTGCTTTACGATTGTGATGATATTCTGGCTGCTATGAGTAAGGTCTTTGATATGCGTTACGCCACTCAAGCCACAGATCTGGAGTTGCTAAGTCTACAACAAGGTAGTCAACCTCTGTTGGCTTACATAGCCAGATTCAATCAATTAACAGCCGAAACCCAATGGCCTGAAGACAAGAAAACAGCTGTTTTTTACAAGGGTCTTTCAGAAGAGCTAAAAGACGCCTTGTCTACGGTCCCTGTGGTTCCTACAGGGTTCACAGAACTTCTCGATTTGATGCTACAAATCGATGCTCGAAGAAATGCTTTGGTTTGTCCAGAGGCACCGGCAGCTTCCTCGAGTGACCCTGAACCAATGCAAATTGGTGCCTTGAGAGGCCGGTTATCTAATGCAGAGAGAGAGAACCGGAGAAAAAACAATTTATGCATGTACTGCAGTTCATCTGAGCATTTACTGGCGGCATGTCCCAAGAAACCAGTTAAGCGTTCGGGAAACAAGAACAAACCTAAAACAGTTAATACTGTAGATGGGTCAGTCTTGATTTCAGGTATGGTAACCCAGGAGACTGTACCTATTCCGATGACTTTATCAAATGGTCATTCAGAGGAAATGATTTTTTATGTCATTGCGGCTCCGCAGTACAAACTATTGCTTGGTCTTGCCTGGTTGACTCTTCATAATCCAACCATTGACTGGGTTACGGGATTGATCCAATATCCTTCCAGTTATTGCAGTGAACATTGCTTTGCCAGTCAGGAGGTGTCAACCAAATCACATATTTTGGCCTCTATGGAGGGTGGTTCCACTATCAATGTGGTACATCATATTGGTACACCTATACCAAGGGAATATACGGAATATGCTGATGTTTTTGACAAAGGCCAGGCAGAACAGCTGCCTCCATATAGACAGTATGATTGTCCGATTGAACTCATTCTTGGGGCTAATATCCCTACTGGTCGTGTCTACTCTTTAACTCCCAAAGAAGATGTTGTCCTGAAAGAATACATCGATAAAGCTCTTGCATGGGATTCATACGCCCATCCCATTCGCCTGCTGCCTCCCCATTATTCTTTGTTCCAAAGAAAGAGGGAGATCTAAGGCCCTGTATTGATTGCAGAGCTCTTAATGACATCACCATAAAGAACCAGTACCTTTTGCCATTGATACATGTTTTGTTAGATCAGCTAGGTACTTCTATGTACTTTTCTAAATTGGACTTATGAGGAGCCTACAATCTGGTTCGAATTTGTGAGGGCGACGAATATTAGACCGCTTTCAAGACGCGGTACGGCCTTTATGAATATCTGGTGATGCCCTTGGCCTCTGTAACGCTCCCGCCACATTTCAGTTTTTCATGAACAATATCTTCAGGGACATGATGGATCAATTCGTGGTGATCTACTTGGATGACATATTGATATATTCATCATCTTTCCAAGAAAATGTTAAACATGTGTCTGCTGTCCTACAAAGGCTCAGAGAGAGAAAACGTTTTGATAAAGCCGAGAAATGTGTCTTTCATACACAAGAATTTGAATTCCTAGGTTACGACATTACCAATCATGGTGTTCGAATGAGCCGTTCCAAAGTGAAGGCCATATTGAATTGGCCCATTCCACATAATGTCAAGTCACTACAGTCATTCCTAGGTTTTGCGAATTTTTATCCCAGTTTTATTCGTTCTTTCTCCAAAACAGTGGCCCCCTTGACTGCGTTAACTAGTTACAAAGTATCATTCTGTTGAAACCAGAACGCCCAAGCCTCTTCTGAGATGTTAAAGGAAGCATTTACTACTGCACCTGTACTTCAACATCCTGATCCTGATTGCCAGTTTATCGTTGAAGCGGATGCTTCCAATGTCACTATAGGAGCTGTACTATCGCAAGTTTGTGCAGAAACCAAGGAAGAGCATCCAGTTGCTTTTTTCTCCCGTAAGTTAACTTCATACGAACATAACTATACCGTTACTGAGCGGGAATTGCTTGCGATCAAGGATGCTTTCCGAGAATGGTGACATCATCTTCTTGGGGCCAAACATCAGGTGTTGGTGTACTCTGATCATCGGAATCTTCAGGCATTCAAAACTATGAATTGCCTTACGGCTCGACAGGCCAGATGGCATGTGTTTTTTGCTCAATACAATTTCCAGATTACTTATCGCCCTGCCAGACAACATGTCAAATCGGATGCTTTATCCCGCATCGGTGAGGAGTTGAAGAAAGAACCACCGGTGCAAAATACGTTGTTGGCAGACCATGTGATATGTAGTTGTTCTGCACAACCTTCCCTAAAATGTGAATTACAGGAATGGGTGAAACAAAATCCCCGATTGGTTCAGGAACTGAATCTAGACATACACAACGGTTTGCCTTTCACACAAGGGGTGCTTTATCTTCCAACAGTTACCACCCGGAACAAGGCTCTCAGTTGGGGACACGATTTCTTGATGGCAGCCCATCCTGGACAGAAGAAGACCCTAGAGCTGCTCAAAAGATGGTGTTGGTGGCCTTCCATAACACGAGATGTTATCGATTATGTTTCAACATGTTCGGTATGCATCCAATGCAAAAACACTCCCGGCAAACCCGTGGGTTTAATACAATCCGTACCTGTTCCTCACAAACCATGGGAGATGATATCAATGGTTTTTGCGGTAGAACTCCCAAGAAATAATGGTTACAATACCATATGGGTGGTGGAAGACTACTTTACGAAAATTGGCTCTTTTTGTTCCCTGTATTGGGTTACCAACAGCTGCTGTCCTAGCTGACCTATTCATCCGGCATATATTCCGTTTTTTTGCTCTACCTTCAGTGATAATTACCGACAGGGGCTCTCAATTTGCATCATGTTTTCGGAGAGCACTAACCTCGGCATTACTAATTGATGACAGGATGTCTAGTGCATATCACCCCAAACGGACGGACAGACTGAGAGGGTCAATAGCACTATGGAACAATACCTGCGGTGTTTGTGTCTGCAGTTCCAGTCAGACTGGGTCAATGTCCTGCCGGCAGCGGAATTTGCCTACAATAATTCCTACCATAGTGCCATAGGTACTTCACCTTTCTATGCTCTGTATGGGCAACACCCCCGATCCATTCCTTTGGATTCCGGTTTCTCAATGGATACTGCTGCAGCAGTTCATAATGTCAGAGATCTAAAGAGTCTACAGCCGAAGGTGAAATAGCAATTGGAGCAGGCTAAAAGACGAGATAAGACCTATGCTGATGCTCATCGAGTCCCTGCACCAGTTTACAAAGCAGGCATCAAAGTATGGCTGTCTACTAAGAACTTGAGGATACCTGGTAAAAAGAAACTGTTGCCTAAATACATCGGGCCATATGAAGTGATCAACGTGATTAACCCGGCTGCTGTCTGTCTGGCATTGCCAAAACGATGGCGAGTGCATCCAGTATTTCACGTGTCACTCATCAAAATATGCTCCGATGCTACTAGATTGCCTATACGGCCTGTTGCTGTTTCTGTGAAAGGTGCGGACAAATTCGAGGTACAAGAAATACTGGATATGAGACTACGTTCTGGTAGGCCGTATTACCTGGTGGACTGGAAAGGCAATAGTCCCGAAGATAGGTCCTGGGAACCTCTTTCCAATATCCATGCTCCTGCTTTATTAAGAAAATTCCATTTGAAAAGGGGAGAGGCTGCTCCTTTGGGGGGTGGCACTGTCATGCATGCTGGACATAGTACCCCTGGACCTGGAACAACATCTTCATGAAGAACGAGTTATGCTCATAGAACTGCTAGACCTTTCTATTCTAAATGGAGATTGTTCGATGCACTGCCGGGAAAACGACGTCTGCATTATTTACGTCGTTAAATTCACATGATTTAGGTTAGTCACGTGTGTTTTGGCAGTACGTTCATAAGCAGCGTGAATACGTCGCTCGCTGCTTCTGATTGAACCATTATGGCGTTTGGTAGCTGAAACCCTTGATCTGCGGCCTTGCATTTTCTTCAGTTACTTCCTTGGCATCTTCGGCGTGTTTCCTTCCACACGCGAATTCCTGGAGCTGCTGTCTGGAAGTCACAGGTTGGCCGTTCTGTCTGCGTGCTCTTCAGTCGCGTGTATTTTGACACGCGGGTTCCTGATTTCTTCTCATGCTGCTTTCCTGATTACGTGAAGTTGGTCGTGTGGAAATCCCACGCGGACGCTGTTTCCAAGCGCGGCTGTCCTGGGCTGTGTGTACTTTGTTCGCAGGTAATACACACGTGGATTTTGGAACTCTTCAGGTACGGCTGCTCTGACTGCGTGCACTTTTATTTGCTAATCGCACGCGAACTACTCTACTCTTTAAATGCTGTGGTCCTAGTTGTGTGTTCTTGTGTTGCGTGTGAATCCTCACGCTTGCAAGAGCGGCTGTCTCGGCTGCGTGAACTCTGTCGCCCGTAAACCTACATTCAGGTTTTTTTCCTCACGCTTGCATGAGCGGCTGTCCCGGCCGTGTGAACTGTGTTGCGTGTAATCCTGCACGCAGGCTTTTGAACTATGTTGAACGTGTAATTCCACACGCATACTATTCTTTGCATTGAAGTGAATCCCTGGCACCTGTGAGGAGATAACAGGTGGACTCAATTCATCTTATTTCTGTTTCTACGTGGGAAAGGAAGTATTTCTTTTGAAGGTGATTGTGCGCAGTACTTTGGACGCTATCCTGTGGTGCACCAACCCGGTATCTAGCGTGAGCCTCGTGCCGTTCGGGATAAGTCTCCCTTACTAACCTTGTTTGTTTGTTTGTTTTATTCATTTTTTGTGCGCGCCAGACCCAGGATTAGCAGGGCGCAGTGACAAGAAAATGCGAGACTTATAAGGTTACATCATAGCACAGTGTACATTAGAAATTACAGTAGGGTCACACAAATAATTACAAAACATACAAGTTCAAGTAGGTCAATCAGAATTCCAGCTATATGGAATGAAGGTCTAGTGATAAATATCAGTAGGAGGTAGGTAACACCGGTCAACTGAGGTCAGTCGAGGTAAGTAAATGAATGACTTTTTTCCTGAAACAGAGGTAGGGCAGGTCCGCTCTAAGGTCTTGTGGTAGTGAGTTCCAGGTTTTAGCCGCCTTAACCGGGAAACTATTTCCTCCAATAGTAGTGAGTCTAAAGTTCGGTATTGACAAGCAATTGGAGTTGCCAGCTCTAGTTGGTCTAAGAGATGTTCTCCTGTGGAATTTGTCAGACAGGTAACTAGGGGCAGAGTTAATAAGGGCTTTGTGGGTCAGTGATAGCATCTTAAGTTTTATTTTGTTCTCCGTGGTCAACCAGTTATGATGTCGACTGGTGGAAGAGATATGGGACCTTTTATTAATCCCTAGTGCTGCTCTCAAGGCATTATTTTGTAATGTTTGTAGTCTTTGGGTTATTTTTTTATTAGCTCCAATAATCAATTCTGGAGAGAATTAAGGCTCTAGCCAAGATTGGGCAGCCCTTATTGGAAAGGAATGGTTTACCGGCTCTTATCAGTTTGCACGTGTAGGCTGTAGAGGATGCAAGGGATTTTAGCTGTTTATAAAGTGATAGGGTAGAATCAAGATAGAATCCCAAGGTTTTTACATCCTTGGATACTTGGATGATGTTCCCATCTATGTTGAAAGAGGAGAATTCCTGACCTAGTTTTTTGATATTGGCTTGGGTACCCAGGATAATCAACTCTGTCTTATCATCGTTTAGGCAAAGGCTGTGAGTGGCCATCCATGCCTGGATGATAAGGTATACTTAGTTCACCAATTCCGTGTCTTTGGCAGGATCCCGAGAAGGCGGGAGGAGGATCTGTATATCATCTGCATAATTAGTGTAGGTGATACCAAGATGGTCCAGATCATCAAACAAGGGCTTAGTGAAGACATTGTATAGGGTTGGGGATACACAAGAGCCCTGGGGAACACCACATGAGATAGGGGTGGGATCTGCCGCTGCTGAAGGGGAGAAGACTCTCATCGTACTCTTGCTCAGGAATGACTTGATCCATCTAATGGCTTCCGAAGAGAAATGGGCGGCGGAGTCCAGGTGACTACAGAGGACTTTGTGATCCACCAAATCAAAGGCAGCTGAGAGGTCCAGGAGTAGTAAGAGTACTGTTCTCCCTTTGTCTCTCAGCTCATTAATTTGAGATTTCAAGTCAATGAGGGCAGTTTCAGTTCCGTGCAGGGGATGGAAGCCTGATTGTCTTTCTCCTAATAGGTTATGTAGTTCTAGGTGCTTTTGAATTTGGTTATATGCGGCTTTGTCCAGAATCTTAAGAAGAAACGGTACCGTAGTAATAGGGCGGTAATTAGTAGGGATGCAGGGATCTAATGTCTGCTTTTTAAGGATGGGGGAGTACCCAGGACTGTTTAAGGTTGGCAGGGATAGTGCCTGAGGCAAAGGAGGCGTTGATCAATTTAGCAATAAAGGGAGATAATTCTCTGTCAGCGTCTTTTATTCACTGTGCTGGACAAATGTCACCTTTACAATTTGATGGTTTAAGCGACAGGATAACTTTTTCTACTTCCAAGGCATTCATTTTGGAGAAGTGGAAGGTATTACTGTGCACCAGTAGGATATTGGTGTGAGGCATTTTAGTCGAATCCTGAATTTTGAGTACTTCTTTTTTTGCTGGATTTTATTTTGGAGAGTGATAATTTTATTTGCTAAGGCTTGCTGGATATCCGTGCACCAAGGTTTGTCCTTGGTAAAGCTGTCCTGAATGGCGATGGGAGACTCGAGTTCCTTTAGAATGGCAAAAAGCTCTTTCATGCTAAAGTTAGATTTAGCTATACGGTCATCATATGAGTTACGTTTTGCCTGGCAAACTTCTTTTTTGCAAAGTGAGCAGAAAGTGGATAATTTAGCTTTTGTTATTGACTGATGGGCAGAGCCTCCGGGTGGTTTCACTCTTTTCAGAATGCGTACATCTCTTAGCTGTGGAGTAAACCATTTATTTAGATGAGCTTTTGGTCACTTGGTCTAAGTTTGAGAGGAGCCACTTTATCAAGGGTAGTGAGTATGATGGTATTAAATTCTTGCACTAGGATACTAGGGTTTAGATTAGCTGATAGAGCGTTAAGGGTCGATAATATCGCTGGGATCACTTTCTCTACAGTGATACATTTTTTATTTCTGGTTAAGCAAGGTGGTACTAGTGGAAGGGCCGTTGGGTTAGGTCTGGCGGTAGCTAGGTTAAAGGACACCAGGGAATGGTCTGTCCAAGGTAGGGGCATTATAGATGAAATAATGGCTGTACAGTTGCAGTCAGCTATCCAGTCTAATGTTCTTCCCTTCAGGTGCGCAGGCTTATCAACAGTTTGAGTTAGGCCAAGTGCATGAATAGTGTTGGCTACCAATGTGGCATTGGTATCTGTGGTGTCATGGAGACCTAAATTAAAGTCCCCAAGAAGGATTGATTGAGAACAAGGTTTGAGGTTATTTGTGAGTAGGTTATGGAGATCCTCATCAAAGGTGCCTAGAGGGCCAGGGGGTCTGTATAAGAGGTGAATGATAAGTGTTTAATTATTATTTAGTTGGAGTTTGGCAGATAGGGTCTCACAAGATTGAATCGATTGGGTGGGTGCTAATCTGAGTGAAAGGCTTGTTTTAGAGATTATGGCTATGCCGCCACCTCTAGCACCTTCTCGGTCGTGTCTGACTATCGTGTAGCGATCAGGGATAGCTAGCATGAGCGAAGGTCCTGCTGCATTGTGTAGCCAGGTCTCTGTGATAGCGAGAAAGTCATGGAGAGTGATCATTTTATTTGCTAAGGCTTGCTGGATATCCGTGCACCAAGGTTTGTCCTCACAAACCTTCCCTTCCTTTTCGTTGTTTCAACTCCTGGATTTCTTCAGAGACTTGGTGAAGACTTCAGTTCTAATTTTTATTTTCAAATTTCTTTATTGGCATTTATATAAGAGACAGTTGCATCGTAACATTGTGCGATCACATTGGTATAAGTCAGGATTAATCAAGATAGGCCAAATAGAAATTAACAATTAAACAGAAACAACAAAACGTAAACAACATTAACAAGTCTCCGTATGGTCAGTGGCGTAAGCAACGTAGGAAGATCAGGCAACAAATAAGTTCAAGTTATGGACTGCGCAAATGTTCTGTGTCAGATAGCATGTTTCGATAGTGGCAAGTTACTCAAGGGGGTTTATCGTCATTGGGGGGGTTAAGTAAGGCCCAGGTGAGAGCTTTCCAGGCAGAAAGTGCCAAGCTCGTGTCTTCGGGGGATGTGGTGACCCCATCCTCCCAAGCAGAGGTTTCTGCCCCTATCCAGCGCTCCAGTTCGTTACGCCATACCTGGTATCGTGGGCCTCCAGGTCGCTTCCAGGCCATAGCAATGGTCCTTTTGACCAGAATGCATACTAGGTCCATGAGCTTAACTGAGTGTTTGAACTTGGCCAGTCTGGGATACGTTCCGAGAAGGCACTCCTTTGGGGTCCACTCATATCTGGTCATGCCTGCCTCGCTACAGAGGAGTTCCACCTTCGCCCAGAGTTGCCGGACCTGGACACATCCCCAGAACATGTGTAAAAGATTTGCTTCATCTCTGCCGCACCAAGGGCAGTTATGTTGGGGTAGCCCATATATTTTGGCTATTCTAAGTGGTGTCAGGTACGAGCGATATAACATATTAAGCTGAATCAATTTAAATCTAGAGTTTCTAGATACCACGTTGGGGAACGCTAGTGCTCTGCCCCATTCTGCTTCAGACAATTCATGCCCCAAGTCTCCTTCCCATTTGAGTTTGAGATCCTGACTGCGGGGATTGGGCCTATCGATTAGGTGGCTGTATATACGGGACACAGGCCTCCATCCATCTCCCAAACTATATAGGAGTGTTATGAAGGGGTCAGTTTCAGGTTCTTCTGGCCACGCGTCCCATTTGGTCCGAGCAAATTTACGGATCTTTAAGTACCAAAGGAATTGGCCAGCCGGGACGCCATCTACTGACTGCAAGGAGGAGAAATCCCGGAAGGAGCCCTCGTTATATAGATCCCCCCAAGTGTACACTCCCAGCCTTTCCCAGTATCTAATGGAAGCAAGGTCTACAGAGTTCTGACACAGGTCGGCCAGGAGCGGTGTGTCCGGAGTATATCTATGTTTCAAGTGGAGAAGAATTTTAACCCTTTGCCATATCTGACGACCCAGGGTAGCTAAATATGGGATCCCATCCACAAGACATTGAGGGGCCCAGATGAGTTCGTTTAGCCGGATCGGAGCAATAGAGCGTTGTAAAAGCGCTGTTTCGGGGGTGTCATCATCAGCTAGCCATTTAGCCACGAAGCTTAGTTGGGCAGCCAGGTAGTATCGCTCCAGATCAGGGAGCCGAATGCCTCCCTGCTCATAGGGTAGGGTCAGCGTGGATAATGCAAATTTGTGCCTACTAATTCCCCACAGGAAGTCTTTAAGTATCTTCCCCAAAAGGCGAAAGAAGGGTGTCCTAATATAATAAAAAATGTTTTGGAAACCATAAAGAAATCTGGGGAGAACAATCATCTTGATGATGGAAGCCCTGCCCATCATGGATAGGGGGAGGCGAGCCCAAAACTTAATCGACCTGCGCAAGGGAGGCAGCGCCGCTGCCGTGTTGTTGACGTGCATAAGTTCAGGCGTGTGATAAATATTAATGCCCAGATAGCGGAACGTGATGGGGCGCCAACTTATACCCAGCAAGGGGAGGTCATCGACGTGTGTGTTTTGGAGGGCGCCTAACGGAAACAGACAAGACTTATGTCTGCTGAAGTGTATGCCTGATACCTTGGCAAAGTTGCCGAGGACCTCCAGCATGGTCGGGACATTCAACTGCGGGTCCCTCACATAAAGGAGGACATCATCTGCATACAGGGAAATTATGTGGTCCACCCCGTCTAGCCTTATACCAGCATCGAAGAACTGTTTCCTAAAAAAGATGGCGATGGGTTCGAGCCCAAGTATATATAACATAGGGGAGAGCGGGCAGCCCTGCCTCGTGCCCCTTTGTATGTCCCATGCCGTGGAGATGAGCCGGCCAGATTTTACTCGTGCTCGTGGTTTAGTGTAGAGAACTGTGATCCATCTAACGAATCGTTCTCCAAAGCCGAACTCCCGGAGCACCGCAATTAGCCATTCCCAGAAAATAGAATCGAACGCCTTGATGGCGTCCAAAGAGAGCAAGGCATAAGATTCCCCTACATGAGTGGAATGTGATAATACATGTTGTAGCCTACGAAGGTTGGCAGTGGTGTTGCGGCCCGGCACAAAGCCGCTCTGGTCGGGGTGCACCACTCCTCCGATCACCCTGGACAGCCGCTTAGCCAG
Source organism: Ambystoma mexicanum (assembly GCF_040938575.1). NCBI lineage: Eukaryota > Metazoa > Chordata > Amphibia > Caudata > Ambystomatidae > Ambystoma > Ambystoma mexicanum. The sequence goes on from NC_090933.1 coordinate 1,177,306,381, forward strand.
AATGGTTGTAAGAATTTTGACATCATAATTGAGCATCGCGAGAGGGCGATAGGAGTCACAGTCATCTGCAGGTTTACCTGGCTTGAGGAGCGGAACCACCAAAGTCTCACGCATGCTCCCAGGCAGGATACCCGTCTCGTAGGCCTCTAGGAACACCTCGTGCAGCAGCGGAGTCAATTCCGGCTCGTAGGTTTTGTAAAATTCGGCAGGTAGCCCATCACTGCCCGGGGCCTTACAAGTGGCCAGAGACTTGATGGCATCGGTTATGTCATCTATGGTGATATCAGCATCCAAAGCCTCCTTATGTGACGGCGGGAGTAGGGGCAGGCCAATTTCATCCAAGGTGTTTGAAATTTCCTCAGGGGGCACCACGTCATTGTGGGAGTATAGTTGGGCATAAAACTGCCCGAAAGTGTCGTTAATCCCATGTTGGGTCCGATGTAATGTGCCATCAGCATCTCTTAAGGCTGTAGTCGGATGTTTAGGGTGTTCTTTCCTACACAGCCAGGCGAGCAGTCTACCAGGTTTATCGGCGTGGGCGTGTGCTTTATTGGTTCTGGTGATATAATCAAATTTGGCCAGTCTGTCCCAAGCTTCCTTGCAGGTGGCCCTTGTACTGGCAAGCCTGTCTTCCTGCGGTTGGGGGTCCAGGGTGTTGGATTCTAGCTGTTCTATTTCAGTCTCTAGTAATTCAAGTTCAGATCTTAGGCGTTTTCTCATTCCTCCAGCCTTTGCTATGACCTCTCCCCTTACAACCACTTTGAGAGCATCCCAGACTGTGCTTAGGTGGTCAACGCTGTCTTTATTCTCACGAATGTAGTCCTCTAGGGATTCCCTGAGATCTTCCCTGAACTCCGAATCTTTAAGTGCCTCGGTGGGCATCCTCCATGTAGGTATAGGAGGTCTGGGGCCCGTAATGTTCCATTCAATTACCAGGGGGGAGTGATCAGAGATGGTACGGCCCAAATAATTGGAAGAAGCAATCTGGGGAAAGCTTTCTCTGCCAGTAAAGAGGTAGTCAATTCTGGTGTGAAGATTATGTGGCGAGGAGTAGAAGGAATAGCCTCGATCCCCTGGGTGTTGCTCCCGCCAGATGTCTACCAGGTCTAGGCGGTTCAGCATGACATTCATGGCGGTGGTAGCGGTCGACGGGCCCCCCAAGGGAGGAGCAGATCTGTCAAGCACTGAGTCACTGACGCAATTAAAATCGCCTCCCCAGATAAAGAATGTGTCTCTATACAGTGTAATCTTTGTGTACAACATAGCAAGGTGCGCGGGGATATTGTTGTTGGGGAGGTATGAATTGACAATGCATACCTCAGTTTGTTCGATGTGGCCCCAGAGTATCACGTACCTTCCTTCCGGGTCCTGTTCGGCTTTTTTGAGCTGGAAGGGGATGTGAGGGCTGATCCAAGTGAACACCCCTCTTGCGAATTTAGAATAGGCGGACCCGAACCCCTGTCCACCCCAGTATGATTGGAGCGTCGCGGTGGATTCCTTGGTTAAGTGGGTTTCTTGTAATAGGGCCAGCCCTATCTTCTTCCTGTGTAGAAAGGATTTAACTCTGTTGCGGCGTAAGTAGGTACCCAAACCTCTCACATTCCAAGTGGCGATCTTAAGGCGTGTAGACATGATGGTGGCAGAGGAGTTGGAGCGCTGAACTCATGGTGGTCTCAACCGTCTTCAAGCCAGCTTCGTGTGCTGAACAAATGCCCCCTGGGTCGGCCGTCAGCAATGCGCATTGTAATCTTCCTGTTGCCCATGATTGTTGTGTTGATATATTAAACGGAGACTTATGAACAAATTTAACTTCCACTCGAACAGGTGGATCGAATATGAAAGATAACTGTGTGTTGCCCCCAGCAGTCGTTCTGGGAGGACAACGCTCGGGGGCTTCCGCTACCCATAGGCCGATCCGGGCCGTGAGGTGCGGATGTGGTGTTGGCCATAGGCCAGCCATGCTTGGGGTGGGGTGGGTTGTGACAATGTCCATGGGTAGTCCTTATAGCTCCCGTCCTTGAAAGAACCAATTGATCATTACAGCAAAGAGATCTGTTCGTGATCAGCCGTTGGGCGTCAGGGCGTGATCCTCTCCCTCAGCCAAATTATTGTGCTCCATCCACATAGTGGCTGCTGCCGGAGTCTCCATGAATACAGCTTTGCCTTTGTATAGTATCTTAAGGCGCGAGGGGTACAGGAGCATGTATTTGAGATCTAGCTTCCGCAGTTGGGCTTTGACAGGTATAAATGAGTTCCTGGCACGCTGCACTTGTGGGGTATAATCTGGGTAGATAACGATCTTGGAGTCATTGCGTCTGATCTCGCCTCCGTCCCTCGAGAATTTGAGGATCGTCTCTCTATCGCGAAAGTTTAAAATCTTGGCTATCATCGGGCGTGGGTGTGATCCCGGTGGGGGTCGTTTTTGTAGGGAGCGGTGGGCTCTCTCGACGGAGAATCCCTGTGTAAGCTTGCCAGCTCCCACCTCTTGTATTAATAGGGATTCAATGAATTCCGTGGGGTCGGTACCTTCCATCCCTTCCGGAACGCCAAGGACTCGGATGTTACTGCGGCGGGCCCTTCCCTCTGCTTCCTCAGACCTCGCCTCGAGATGAGCCACTTGTTTCTCAAGTGCGATAACTTTGTGCTTTAAGTCCTTGGCAGTGTCTGTGGTGTCCTGCAGTTTTATTTCCACCGTGTTTATTCTTTCCGCTAGGTTGCGGGCATCTTGGCGGATGAGCTGCATGTCTACCTTAAGTTCATCTATCCTGGTCTCCATGCACGTTTGGAGTGTAGCAATGGCCTGCAGCACTTGGGCGTTGCTGGGGTCGTCAACTGTTGCAGGGGGTTCCGTCTGTGTGGGGATCTCATATTGGCTGGACTGTTTAGGTTTAGCCCCTGAGAACGAGTCCATGATTGTTGCACCCCTGTTTTTGTTTCGTGAGGTAGACATTAGTCCCTCTTGATGTTGTGGAGGCAGATACGAGCCCTTAGACAGTGAGTAACAAGGCGAGCGTTATGCAGTGATGCACAGTGTTAGTCCGTGATGGCACCGGAGAACACAGGGGGGGTGCAATTAAGTATACGCTCCTGCGCAGGGTATTCTCCCGGTTGGGCAATGGAGTGCTCTGCCGCTGTCCTGTAACCCTGCTAGGCCCTGCTGTCTGCGGCACGGGCGAGTTCCTGCTCCCCGGTGTTGGGTTAGGGTCTGCAAGTCTTCCGGTTCATCTGAGCGTGGACCGTTCCTTCTTCAACCGCGCGGTTGCCTGTTCAGGGAGGGAGGAGGGCCCCGTGCAGTACGCTGTAACGACAGCGGCAAGGGTTCGTTTACTCTGCTGCCTCTCTGGCCCACGGAGCCCCACCGCACTCGCGGCTGGCAGTTCACCGACGGGTCTCCCTCGAAATGGCAGCGGTCCGCTTACCCCCTGTGTCTCCTCTGCAGCGGTCCCAGGGCCTCGGATGTAGTTCCGTTCGCTCCCCTGGGTAATGCGGAGGCTCTCCTGTGCGCTCAGGGGCTTCTGGGGGGGAGGGAGATCTAAGGGCGGCCGGTCCTGCGCCTGGTTTCCACTGGGGTCTTTCCGCTCTACTCACAGGGACTCCTTCGACGCGACCTTCTCCCTGCTGCCTCGCTGCCGGCTTAAACTGCTCTTCCGTCAGGCCTCGGCGCCGTCCGCCATCTTGTTTCTCCCGGGGGTATCAGTTCGGATGCTGCGTTTTCAGGGACGCCGGCTCCGTTTCTCTTCGTTCCTGCGCCGGGCAGGGCCAGAATCGCTTCCCCCACCGGAGTATGGGCTTGGAACTTGTTCAGGTCAAAATTTTCGATCGAATTAAGGATCTAGGCCAGGATCGAGACGGGAGCTCCTCACAGACACGTCTTTACACCATCGGCGCTGGCCACGCCCCCCTAGACTTCAGTTCTAAGCCCACAGGTCAGTGTTGTTGATTTGGGACAATTTCTTATGATACTTTATTTATCCTAGGCTGACTTCCTATAAAGCTCCCACGCCCTTTCCAGTGATCCCTCTCTCTGCCTGTTTCATCGGTCAGAGAGTGGTATCATTTGGAAGGTCTAATTTGGCTTCACTACTATCAAGTCGTGTGAATAAGAATCCGGAAGAGCCCTACCAATTGTATCTATTTTGGTTACCGTATCCGTTTCAAAAGATACCTTGGTGATTTATGACACTTCTAAATTCAACTTTGCACAGGAGGATATTAGGCAGACTTCGAAATTCAACTTTGTACAGGAGGATACTAGGCACACTTCTAAAGTCAACCAGGGCACGCTGTTAGGCACACTTCTAAATGCAACTTTGCACAAGAGGATATTAGGCACAGTTCTGAGTTGAACCAGAGAGGATATTAGGCACACTTCTAAATTCAACTTGACACAGGAGGATATTAGGCACAGTTCTAAGTTCAACCAAGGCACGCTAATAGACACACTTCTAAAGACAACCAGGGCACGCTGTTAGGCACACTTCTAAATTCAACCAATGCACGCTGATTGGCTCACTTCTCGAGTCAAACAGGGCACGCTGTTAAGCACACTTCTAAATGCAACTTTGTACAGGAGGATATTAGGCACAGTTCTACGTTCAAGCAAGGCATGCTATTAGGCACACTTCTAAATTCAACTTTGCACAGAGAGGATATTAGGCACACTTCTAAAGTCAACCAGGGCACGCTGTTAGGCACGCTTCTAAATTGAACCAGGGCACGCTGTTAGGCATGATTCTAAATTCAACTTTGCACAGAGAGTATATTCGGCACAGTTCTAAGTTCAACCAGAGAGGCAATTAGGCAAACTTCTAAATTCAACTTTGCACAGAGAGGATATTAGGCACACTTCTAAGTTCAACCAAGGCACGCTATTTGGCACACTCCTATAGTCAACCAGGGCACGCTGTTAGGCAGACTTCTAATTCAACTTTGCACAGAGAGGATATTAGGCATGGTTCTAAATTCAACCAGAGAGGATATTAGGCACACTTCTAAAGTCAACCAGGGCACGCTGTTAGGCAGACTTCTAATTCAACTTTGCACGGAGAGGATATTAGGCACACTTCTAAATTCAACTTTGCACAGGAGGATATTAGGCACACTTCTAAATTCAACTTTGTACAGGATGATACTAGGCACACTTCTAAAGTCAACTAGGGCACGCTGTTAGGCACACTTCTATATTTAGCCAAGCACGCTAATAGGCACACTTCTAAAGTCCACCAGGGCACGCTGTTACGCACACTTCTAAATTCAACCAAGGCACGCTGTTAGGCACACTTCTAAATTCAACTTTGCGCAGGAGGATATTAGACACAGTTCGAAGTTCAACCGGAGAGGCTATTAGGCACACTTCTAAATTCAACTTGGCACAGGAGGATATTAGGCACAGTTCTAAAGTCAACCAGGGCATGCTGATTAGGCACACTTCTAAATAGAACTTTTCACAGAGAGGATATTAGGCACACTTCTAAATTCAACTTTGCTCAGAGAGGATATTAGGCACACTTCTAAATTCAACTTTGCACAGGAGGATATTTGGCACAGTTCTAAGTTTAACCAAGGCACGCTAATAGGAACACTTCTAAAGTCAACCAGGGCACGCTGTTAGGCACACTTCTAAATTCAACTTTACACAGAGAGGATATTATTTCTAAATTCAACTTTGCACAGGAGGCTATAAGGCACACTTCTAAATTCAACTTTGCACAGGAGGATATTAGGCGCACTTCTAAATTCAACTTTGTACAGGAGGATACTAGGCACACTTCTAAATTCGACCAAGGCATGCTATTTGGCACACTTCTAAATTCAGCAGTGAATTCCTCTTTTCTAGAAGCAATTATACCACAGATAAACTGGTTAGGCACATTTTCCTGATGCAACACTATCACAGCAATGCTATTAGGTGGGCTTTTAAGTGCAATGCCACCACAGTATGAAGATTTTTACAATAGTTTGGCTCCTAGGGTTGAGTGGTAGGGTAGTATAGCGTGAAGTAATTGGTTCTGTCCCTGCCCTTGCCACACTTACTTATTGTTGGCTTCTTGCTTCTCATGCAGGTACCTGCAGATACGATCAGGTGCCGTCACTTTGGAGCTGTCCTTTGCCGTGGGTCCTTAGCCGACGGGGCTGCCGGGCAGAGGGCTGCCCTGGGAGGGTCAGTTATAACTGGGTGAGTCAGCCAATCAGGGCAGTGGTTGGGCACAGGGGAGGGCTGAAGGGAGAAACCAGGAAGCGGGTAAAATGACGAGGGGAGCACGTTACACGGACGCTGGTTTCAAATTTAGGGCAAATTTACAGAATAATGGGGCCCAGATGCATTCACCTGCACCACAAGGCACAGAAGGAAATTAAGGGGCTGGGGCTGCCTACGGCTTGTTAGGTTCAGGGACTAACGTGCAGATGGCCAATCAGGGCAGTGGGCGGGCACAGGGGAGGGCTGATGGGAGAAACCAGGAAGCGGGCAAAATGGCGAGGGGAGCGGGTTACATGTACGCTGGTTACGAATTTAGGGCAAATTTACAGAATAATGGGACTCAGATGCACTCACCTGCACCACCAGGCACAGAAGGAAATGAAGGGGCTGGGGCTGCCTACGTCTTGTTAGGTTCAGGGACTAACGTGCAGATGGCCAATCAGCGCAGTGGGCGGGCACAGGGGAGGGCTGAAGGGAGAAACCAGGAAGCAGTCAAAATGAAGAGGGGAGCGGGTTACACAGACGCTGGTTACGAATTTAGGGCAAATTTACAAAATAATGGGACTCAGATGCACTCACCTGTACCACCAAGCACAGGAGGAAATGGAGGGGCTGGGGCTGCCTATGGCTTGTTAGGTTCAGGGTCTCATCCTTCATACTATCAATGTTTACTTCAGGTGCAGCAGGGGGAGTGGAAGGCTCCTCACCCCCTTCTTTGCATATGTTAAGTATCCAGTCTTCAGGCAGCGGCTCTTCCCTTTCGTCCTGGTACACTTTCTAGAGCTCTAAGCACGCTAGCCTTTTATCTAACTTTTTTCTTGTGTATGCTGTGTACAAGTATGCTGTCATGTGTTGTAAAACTGCCTTAGATAGTGATCCACCTTCTGGCCATGACATGAACATCTTGCATCCATCAGTACTATTACACCCACGTTAGCAGCATGCAGGCTTCAATATCAGATGCTGGTGGGTTGGTCATAACCATATCTTCCCACCAATTAGCATATCATCTATCATCACCTCAGTGGTATGCACATCAATTAAGGCTTTGAACTTGGCCTTGGAAATGTTCCTTGCACTGGAGAATATTAGGGAGTGGAGGCACACTATGTCTCCTTGCGTAGGTGTGGTTCATCATGTTTGTCCAGTTGCATCCCTCCATGTGACTGAAGACCACAAATTTGAGCTCTGGTGCATTTAAAATACTATTATATAATGGACCTCTTGACGTCATCCTTGTTTTCGTGCACATCTTCTGAACAAGAGTTCACTCTTTCACACGATTTTAACTACTGTCAGATCCTCCCAGCCCGACACAACATTGGCTTTGTGGGGCTGGACCAGTCGCGCCTTTCTGAGATTCACTTATGTAATTCATTTGCTTTGCTTAACTGCAACACACTGGAAAAAGGCTTTGTTGGTCAAGCTCTACTATAATATGTAGTGGAATCATCCATACTTTACTCACTCCTATATATATACGTTGGCACTTGCCGCAGTCTATTCACTACTTAGCAAGCCTCAAGAATACTTTGTCTACTTGTGTTTCTTTGCATCTGTTCATGTGTAAAATAACTTGATACCTTCATTGTTTCTGTAGCATAAGCCTCTTGCTTATCTTTGATACTTTCTTGATGCCTTATAGAATATCTACATTTTCTTATCTCTGCATCTCTTCTAGGTGTGTCAGTATTACTACGTGTGACGTCACCAATCTTTTCTTTTGCTAATTTCTGATTCTGCTTCTGGGATTTCATTCAAATGGCCATCATACTGTCTTGTATGTAGGTATGGCTTTATCAGTGGGAACCTTGCCTCCAAGATTGTCCTTGGTATTGGTATTTTCAATGGTACTTCACGGGTCTCACACTCTGGTTCCCAACATATAGGCAGTATGGGCGAGACACTTGAGGTACTTGGCTCTTTCTCTACAGTACCCTTCTGAAACATTCGAGACTCTAGCAGCACGAACGTTGGTACCCCAGGTTTTGGTGGGTGAACTTGACCGTATCTCCCCACCCAATTAGTCTGCCATCTCTCCTCACTCATGCCGCCTGCCATTTATATTGTCTTTGAACTTGGCCTTGCAGTAGCTTCTCGGCACGGGTAATATAGGGGAGTGCAGGTACTCGCTATCTCCAGGCTGGTGCACCATGCCGCTCGTCTAGCTGCATCCTCTGCTCACATGATCAGAGACCGTGAATTTGCTCATATTGTTGTAAAGTATTCTTTAATGAAGAAACTTGTTCTCTCTTTGCAACTTAACAAGTGATGCCTCGGCTTCTCACGCTTTACTGTTCTTTGCAGCTGATTACCAGTTCTTGTATGCTTCCAGTCTTTGCTTCGAATTTGAGCCTATTCTTAGCTGCGACACACGTAGCTTTCAATCTGTCTTCTTCCATGGAGACTTGCATACTAAATTATATCTTCGAATGTCCAGATCCTCTATGTACATTTGTGTGGTGGCACACGCTTGTACATACGTATATATCCATCCTTATGAATACTTAGACTACTTGCATTACAGCATCTGTACAATTGTAAAACGGCTTGTGTTTTCTGCAGTGCTCTCACACATGCAATCATCATTACGCATATGAAAGTCTTCTTGATTCTATATCACCTATGTATTCGCTTCTCTGGTCATCTTTCTCAGTGCATCACTTTCATTTTTCGTGACCTCACCAGCTCCTTATTTTCTCATCTTCGCCCTTCTTCAAGCGCTCCTCTCAGGAGACCATCAGTGTTCTGTGGGTATTTCACACAGGGTCTTCTCAACTGATACCTCATCTCAAAGACTCTTTGTGGTATCGGTACCATTATTGATGTTGCACATTTTGCAATTTCCGGTTTCCAGCATATAGGCACAATGGGGGCGGGACTTCCTGTAGAGGCATTCGGCTGCTCCTCTACACCAGCACAACTTTTGATGAGCGCTGTCCAGCTGGAGTGAGGTGATACCTGACACAAAGGATCAAAAAAGAGGCAGCTTCCAATGGCTATTGTTCTGCAGGGTGCAGCAGAAAAAGCCAGTCTAGGGAGAATAGCCAACCTCTCATGCATGATACAGATGTGAATTGCTAGCCACCATATGCCAAACTCATACATAGATTAAGTGTAAAGCTTATACTGCCACCAGGATGATAGGTCATCAGAAATACGTGGTTTTGAAACGGAGGGGTGTATTTAAAATGCAGCCACTGCCCTGAAGACAATTTGCTGTCACCCCAGCTGTCAGGTAGGTCATTTGCTCTGCGCCGCTGGAGAGGAGAGGGGTTGTGGTTACAGAGCCACCATTTCTGAGATGGAATTACCAGCTTCATGTTACTATTAATAAAAATAAAAAGCTAGAGTAATTTGACCGTTGCCAGATGACAAATCATCACAGTCAGATAAAAGGTTGGGTAAGTCCTGAGAGGGAACTGAAGTAGTGGAACACTGGAGTCGGAAAATCAGTTCACTATAGATATGATACAGTTCAGCCACAGAGTTGTTGGCACATGATATGTGATATATAGGCAGTTCAACTTCTTTCACAATATTGTTAGATGTTAGCCTTTAGGTTCTGGCAAGTTCCTAGTGCACTTAGGAGATTAGTGTTTCTGTAGGGGATCATTAACTGTACATTTTATGAAGGTGTTAGCAAAGAGATGAGGAATAACATGCTTCATTGTTTTATCTTGGATAGCGTCCACATTCTGAGAAAGGGATGAATGATGAGATCTGACATTTTTGGCAAAGTAGGTGATGAGTACACAAGGGTCTTATTTGGATTTCTGGGAGTTCAATCTGCATAGAGGGTGTGTGAGAATGGCCTTAAGACATGAATGATACTCAGAGCCAATACGTAGGTTGTTTGGATTACAACAAGAATCCAATTCTTTTATTAACTTAATATGTACTTTCTTTCTCTTTCTCTCTAGGTACTGAAAAGGATACAATTTCTCTTGAGGACTTCAAGCTTCAGGTAGATGAAGGTTTTGTCAACAGATCAGGTAAGAGTCTATAGTCTTCTTCTTTATAAAGTTTCAAACTTTAGTTAAAAGCATATAATCATACTTCTCAAGGTTTCCCTTTTCTTATTTCTCTTTATTTTGTCTTTATGATCTCCACTCTGGAATATATATATATATTCTTTTCTATTATCTCCTCCTTTGAGTTGTTCTTCTCTCCTTTCTTTGTCTTGGTTTCGAACTCTTTATCTTTCCTTTTCTCTCTCTCTTGCTCCGCTCTTTTGTTTGGATACGTGGCTTCTTGTTAATGAATACTGATGCAGCCCTTGACTGTAGTGGTATTCAGCTTCAGCAAGTATAAACTTAAACTTTTTTTTTTCTTAACAGTTCCCAAACTTTGATTGCGCAACGGCGCGTATTTAAATTTCTATAATCCTTTCAACTTGGTTGATCGTACTAATGTCTCTAGCAAAAAGCACAACGGCGCCAACTTCGTTACTGTCTATCGAGCGACAACGGTCGCCTATTCTGTACTCAATCTGCATGCGAGTAAAGCGGTAGAGTTTTTCCTCTCTCTCTCCCAGTCGCTCACTCACCTCCGATTGCGTGTTTTCAGTCAGACTTGGCTGCAACAGCTGACGGCTGAAACTGACTTCGCAACGGGTTCGGCGAAATGTTCACCTTGTCAGTTTCCTCTTCCTCGTAATCATACGGCCTTGGTTGTCGGGGAGCAGCGCTCCGGAATCAAATGATGATATCTCGCTTCGACTAGCTTCACACTCCTGGGCGTTTTCACACACACACAGGCCCGCTTCCCACTCAGCTGTTCAGGTTTCGTTCCTCGTCCCTCAGTACGCCCAAGATAAACCGTCCGTCTCGCTCTCGTCCTCACGCGCTCTCGTCTCCTAGGCGACCAACAAGAAACAAATTTGCAGGCATTAGAGGAAAGGCCATACAGTAGGGACTTCCTGGTCCTCAATATCTTCACTACTCGGTATGAGTTTCTATAAAACTTACATCAGAACGTCACACCCCCTCTACTAAACCCTTACGTTCGGGAAGGGTTTGTGCCCTGGATAAATAATCGGCTTGTGATAGCAGCTTCCCAGGTTTGTGAACAGTTTTAAAAGAGAAGGGTTGGAGGGAAAGGAACCACCTTAGTACTCTTTGATTTGAGTCCTTGTTACGTGCTAACCATACCAACGGTGCATGATCCGTTATTAGAGTAAATTCACGTCCCAGCAGATAGTATCTAAGAGCATCAATGGCCCACTTAACAGCTAAACATTCCTTTTCTATTGTTGGATAGTTAAGTTCGTGAGGTAATAATTTACGACTGATGAACAGCACAGGTCTTTCGCCGTTCCCTTGATTCTGGAGAAGGACTGCCCCAAGTCCCGTTCCTGAAGCATCCGTCTGAAGAACAAATGGGGATTCAAAATCAGGGCATTGTAACATTGCCTTACTGGTGAGAGCTTCTTTTAAAGCATTAAAGGCTTCCATAGCTTCAGTATTCTGCCACTCCTTCTTTGGTAAGGAGGGTTTCCTCAACAGATTTGTTAGTGGAGTAGCCAAAGTAGAAAAGTGTGGAATAAATCTTCTGTAATACCCCACAAAACCAAGGAAGGCCCGTATTTGTTTTGGATTTTCCGGGAACTTCAGCTCTTTGATGGCCTTTACTTTCTCCTCTTGGGGTTTAATTTTCCCTTGTCCAACATAATACTCTAAATACTTCGTATGTAACTCAGCTACATGGGTTTTCTTAGGGTTTACATGTAAACCAGCACCTTTTAGTGTTACAAGCAGCATTCTTAGATGAATCATATGTTCTTGCCAGGTGTTACTATATATAATGATGTCGTCCAGATATGCACCAACATATCCTTCATGTCCTTTTATCAAATGATTCATCAACCTTTGAAAGGTTGCTGGTGCGCCATGTAGGCCAAAGGGTAATACCGTAAACTGGTAGAGTCCGGTCGGAGTAGCGAAGGCTGTTTTCTCTTTGTCGGCTGCTGATAACGGTACCTGCCAATAGCCCTTGGTCAGATCGATGGTAGTCAGGAATTTGGCCTTCCCTAGATTATTCAAGAGATCGTCGATGCGTGGCATCGGATAAGCGTCAAATTTAGAAATTTCATTCAATTTCCGAAAGTCCATGCAGAATCTTACACTACCATCTGGCTTCGGGACCAGGACTACTGGGGAACTCCACTCACTAAATGATGGTTCGATGATTCCTAAATCCAGCATTTCTTGAACTTCCTGGTTGATGGCTTTTACTTTTGACTCAGGTATCCGATAAGGTCTGAGTCTTACTATAGACCCTGGTTTAGTTTCTATACGATGGTAGGTTAGATTAGTTCTTCCTGGAAGGGAAGAGAATATGTCATCAAAATATTGTAAAAGATGAGACAGCACAGATTTCTGTAGTATCGTTAACTCCATGTTGATATTTAACCCTTCGACACCTATTTTCTCTTTTATCTGGGGAAAGTTTCCTTCTAACGGTACATCGTTAGTGATCATAGCAACGTTCCGTATTGGTGGAATCCACTTCTTAAGCAAATTCACATGATACGTCTGACACAGGAGTCTACTACCGGGTTGCTTCACTTTATATGTTAAGGGTCCCAAAACTTCTTGGATCTCGAAAGGTCCCTTCCAACTGGCTAACATCTTGTTGTCTGATGTGGGCATTAAGATTAGAACCTGATCTCCTTTCTTAAAGGTACGAAGTTGGGCTTTTTGGTTGTAATACTTCTCTTGGTTCAACTGAGCTTGGAGAAGATTGTCTCTTGCTACAACCCGTAGTTTTTCTATTCGTTCCTGCAGCTGTGAGGCATATTCAGTTAGGGACAACTCCTGTTCTGGTTGTTCCTCCCAATTCTCTTTCAACACGTCTAATAAACTCCTCACGGGTCTTCCAAACAATAAATCGAAGGGTGAGAAGCCTGTGGAAGATTGTGGAGTATTTCTGAGGGTCATTAGTATCCACGGTAATACTCGGTCCCAGTCTTTGTCTTCTGGTGAGGTTGTTTTCCGAATCATCTGCTTGATAGTCTGGTTATAGCGTTCTACTAACCCATCCGTTTGGGGATGGTATACTGCTGTCTTCAGATGTTCTATCTTTAATGTATTGCAGACTTGTTTCATCACACTGGACATAAAGTTTGTTCCTCGGTCTGTAACAATTTCTCGGGGAATCCCTACTCGACCTATAAAAGGGATTAATACGTCACATATCTGTTGTATATTAGTGGCCTTTAAGGGGAAAGCTTCTGGGTAGCGAGTGGCATAGTCTACCACAACGAGGATGTATTTATGACCTCTTCTCGTAGGATCAATAGGTCCGACAATATCAATACCAACTCGGCTGAATGGTTCTTGTACTAGGGGCATTGGTTGTAGTGGAGCTTTCTTTACGTTGGCCCTATTCTTCTTCTGACAGTCCTCACAGGCTTGACAAAATCTAAATAATTGTTGATAAACCCCTGGCCAGTAAAATCTGCCCAAAATTTTCTTAGTAGTTTTCTCTGTTCCGAGGTGTCCCTCCCCAACTTGTACGTGAGCGACTTCTAGTACTGTTGGATAATATTTCTGAGGAACTACAAGTTGCTTCAACTCATCCCCAGTCCGGGATTTACTCACTCGGTATAACAACCCTTTCTCTTTGATGAAATGTGGACCTTGACCCTTGGGATCTTCCAAAGCTCGTTCCCTGGCATACTGAAGTAAGGGGTCTAGATCTTGAGCAGTCCTGAAACTATCACCATCTTCCTCTATCTTCCAGTCCACTGCTATGGGAAGTACATTCTTACTCTTCCATTCTTCTTTCTGAAGTTTCTTTAACTTTTTACTCTTAAATGCTTTATTGGTTGGTGGGTCGATTTCTTCTTCAAAGAAAGGGGCACTTTCCCACCAGCTCTTCTCAATTTTATGTATTAATTTAGGTAACTCAGGTATATCGGACCCAACTAATAATGGCTTTGGTAGATTGGGGAGAACAGCTGCTTTCACCCCCATGGTCTCCCCGCATAGCTTAATCTGGATATTCTTTGACGGGTAAGATTTTACATCCCCATGTACACAGCGTATTGGAATTTCCCCAGAAGAACGATAAGCTTCACCTACCAACTCTTGTGTTATAGCGGTCTGTAGACTCCCGGAGTCGATCAATGCAGTTGTCAGCTTTCCATCCACTTCCGCATCACAAGTATACAGGTATTGAGGTTGTTTTCCAGGTAGATGTTCCAAATATTCACTTTCTTTCAAGGAGTCGAAGGCCCCCACATCCATTGGTTCCGTTTTTGCTTTCTTTGGACAGAACCTAGCAAGATGACCCCATTTACCGCAATCAAAACATTGAGGGCCTAGAACTGTGGATGTAAAAGGATGATAATTGCTAGGGCCCTCACTGTTTGGTCGGGATCGTAAAACTTCTCCTTCAGGTTTCTTCAACATAGAATTTGGCCATCTCGATTGAGGCATAGCTTTGTTCCCAGGGTGATGTAACTTGTTAGCTGTCGGATATGTCATTATCCGACCCTGTCCAGCTTTTTGATACGCCGAAGCCACATCTACTGCTTCCCTTAAAGATAGTCGATGGTGTTGTTTAACCCATCTCTGAACAGGTCCGGGAAGAGCCTCAATAAATTGTTCTAATATCACTTTCTCCGTTATTTCATTTGGAGAGGACACAGTGGGCTGTAACCATTTCTCTGCCAGTTCTTTAACTCGGTAGTACAACTGTCTAGGAGTTTCCTCTTCACCCAACTTGATGTCTCTGAATTTGATGCGATACGTTTCTTCATCGTGCCCCATCCTCTCTAACACTACTTTCTTCATATCTCCATACATGGTGTCTCCTGTTGGGTTGGCGGTTTGATAAGCTGACTGCATTTCCCCGGTCATCAATGGTGCAATGTAATGGCACCATCTCTCGGCTGGCCACTGTGCATTTCGAGCAACTCTTTCAAAATTCACAAAAAAATGTGCAGGGTCTTCTCCTGTTGAATATTTTTGTAACACAGAGGTAGGTACTGGAGTGTTGTTCCTGGTATTAGTAACCTCAAGTAGTTGTGCTTGCTGCATTTGTAAGGCTTGTTGAAATGCCAATCGGTCTGCTTGGGCCTGCTGAGTCTGTAATTGTAAGGCCTGTTGTAATAATTGTTGTCCCTCACTTAGGGTTTTAATAAGGTCCTCCATAGCGTTCTCCTATCCCACTTCTGACACCAATTGTGAGAATGGCCTTAAGACATGAATGATACTCAGAGCCAATACGTAGGTTGTTTGGATTACAACAAGAATCCAATTCTTTTATTAACTTAATATGTACTTTCTTTCTCTTTCTCTCTAGGTACTGAAAAGGATACAATTTCTCTTGAGGACTTCAAGCTTCAGGTAGATGGAGGTTTTGTCAACAGATCAGGTAAGAGTCTATAGTCTTCTTCTTTATAAAGTTTCAATTTTTAGTTAAAAGCATATAATTCTACTTCTCAAGGTTTCCCTTTTCTTATTTCTCTTTATTTTGTCTTTATGATCTCCACTCTGGAATATATATATATATATATATATATATATATAAATTCTTTTCTATTATCTCCTCCTTTGAGTTGTTCTTCTCTCCTTTCTTTGTCTTGGTTTCTAACTCTTTATCTTTCCTTTTCCCTCTCTCTTGCTCCGCTCTTTTGTTTGGATACGTGGCTTCTTGTTAATGAATACTGATGCAGCCCTTGACTGTAGTGGTATTCAGCTTCAGCAAGTATAAACTTAAACTTTTTTTTTTTTCTTAACAGTTCCCAAACGTTGATTGCGCAACGGCGCGTATTTAAATTTCTATAATCCTTTCAACTTGGTTGATCGTACTAATGTCTCTAGCAAAAAGCACAACGGCTCCAACTTCGTTACTGTCTATCGAGCGACAACGGTCGCCTATTCTGTACTCAATCTGCATGCGAGTAAAGCGGTAGAGTTTTTCCTCTCTCTCTCTCAGTCGCTCACTCACCTCCGATTGCGTGGTTTCAGTCAGACTTGCCTGCAACAGCTGACGGCTGAAACTGACTTCGCAACGGGTTCGGCGAAATGTTCACCTTGTCAGTTTCCTCTTCCTCGTAATCATACGGCCTTGGTTGTCGGGGAGCAGCGCTCTGGAATCAAATGATGATATCTCGCTTCGACTAGCTTCACACTCCTGGGCGTTTTCACACACACACAGGCCCGCTTCCCACTCAGCTGTTCAGGTTTCGTTCCTCGTCCCTCAGTACGCCCAAGATAAACCGTCCGTCTCGCTCTCGTCCTCACGCGCTCTCGTCTCCTAGGCGACCAACAAGAAACAAATTTGCAGGCATTAGAGGAAAGGCCATACAGTAGGGACTTCCTGGTCCTCAATATCTTCACTACTCGGTATGAGTTTCTATAAAACTTACATCAGAACGTCACAGGTGTTATAGGAGATACATTCTTGGCTCCTGTGTGAGTTGGATGGGAAGGCCAGACATTCTAGGAAATTCACTTGTAATGGATGAGTAACACTTTGGCACTTGAAATAGAGACACAGTCAAGCCATAGATTGAAGTCACCAAGGATGTGCATCGAGTTGATTGTATTCTGAAGGTTGGAGATTAAACTCTTCCCATTTATCCATGTAGGCTATGTAATCACCAGGGCATTTTGATCATATGTATTGTCATGCACATGTGCAGATCTAGGATGGTATTCCCTCCAAAACATTTGAAGGAGTGGGTAGGCTCACTGGAGATTAGCAGGGCGAGTATGTGGGCAGTGTAAATGAAAACCACATCAGCTCCCTTCTTTCTGTCAGCTTTGGACAAGCAGCAATTAGGTGGAAGGAGAGTATCAATTACTGTCATGTAGTTTTCTGCAAACACAATTTCAGTAAGGACCACAAAGCTAATTTTGTTTACTTCCAGGTGATTATAGATGTACATTTCCATCAGAAATAACTTACAAAACCACATTTACAGATCGAGGAGTCATTCACATGAAAGATGTCTGTATTCATTGGTAAGAACAACTGGTGAGCAGTTTATGAATGTCTACAAAAGCGAGACATATATCAGGGAGAAAGCAAAACAAACAGAAAACGAATATAGAAAAAAGGTGACTTAGAAAGATAAGATTAAACTGAGGGGGCAATGAATTGCTTCAAACTAAAGAGAAGTGCTATTTAAATATCCAAAATTATATTATTAAGCATCACGTGAGGCAGAGGTGGGTCAGGTATGATGTTAGGCAAAGTTTCACGCAGTACCCTTTGGGTGCACTACAACAACTCTGACTACAGGAATAGGAAACCCAACCTTTGGTATAAGCTTGTACTACACAGCTTTGGTAGCGTGTTGAGCAGCCAGGCTTATCTCAAGTGGGGTCAATGTGAGCTGTAGGGGAGTTTCAGAGATTCACAGTGAAAAGAAGGGAGCAATATAAAAGTAACACACAAATACACTTCAATACAGTACACTCTTAGTTTCTAAATCATTAAAGACCCTTTTGGGATGGCCCACAGACACGACCTAGACCCTCAGGTGACTTCAATAGCTAGGGTGCTGGGGACATTAATATCTTACTGTTTGCATTTAGAATACTCTTAGAAGTTGGTAAAAGGAAAAGGTTATTAGAACAAGAGACCACAAATATTCTTAAGCATGCAAATACGTTTGGATCCCCCAAGAAGAGTCATTCAGTACTAACCCAAAGTCAATGGGCAAAAGTCTTATATAGAATGAAGCACTTCTGGTAGTTAAGTAGAAAAAGTCTTGGCAAAATGTTTTAGAAGTCTTTGAAGAAAAGAAGAATCAAATGTAGGGCCACATGTCATTAGACTTGTGAGGGGTAGAAGATGCAAGAAACTCTACAGCAAGCGGTAAGTTCTCTCAGACTTTTTACAGTACCTTTGTATAAAAGAAAATGTGCAGCAGATGACTTCTGAAGATCTGGGCCTCAGTCATGGGCACAAGAGGGAGGACTTCTGGAGACTCCTGCACTGCAATGGGACTGTCACTGCTCGCAACTGGCTATATTCAAATCAGTGGCTGTGCAATGTTCCAGCTCCTCGAATCTACCGCAAATAGCAACACCGCGGTTCCTGTCAGTCGAGATGGCCTTTCCTTGCTTCTGGGGTGCTGCACTCTGAGAAGGCTCAGGCTCGGTCAGTCCTGCTTCAAGGGATTCCGGAGGATCTTCCTGGAGC
Source organism: Ambystoma mexicanum (assembly GCF_040938575.1). Classification (NCBI taxonomy): domain Eukaryota; kingdom Metazoa; phylum Chordata; class Amphibia; order Caudata; family Ambystomatidae; genus Ambystoma; species Ambystoma mexicanum. Next base: position 1,177,324,745 of record NC_090933.1, read on the forward strand.
TCTAGGCTAGCTTAAAAGCAACACACACAATCTGGTGTTCCTCTCCCTGGCTATATGGCTTCCAGCAGAAACTCTGTGAAAATTCAATCAGCTTCGAGAAGGATGTCCACGTGGCTTACTTTGGAGTTGATTGGTCCCACCAACTCAAGGGGAGAAGTCGTCCTTGCAGGGGCTTCTCTGTCGATACGAATGTGGAGTTTCAGCACAGCAGCTGGGCTTCACCAGGCACCAACGGTTCAGGAGTTGTAGCAGGCGTTCTCTTCAAGTTCTTCTTCGGTTCCTTCATACAGTGGTTAACTCTGCCTTCCAAGCCAAAAGCCTTGTCTTTTATTCATTTCTCTCCCATTCATTCCAGCCTAGCTGTCAGTCACCCAGCAGGGTGACTGTCCTTGCCAGACAGTCAACCGGCCAATCACCACAGAGTGCATTTGGGTCTCCTAGGAGACAAAGCACAAGGAGTTTTGGGCACCTCCCTCACTTCCTGCCCACCCCAGACACCCTGGAGCCAGATGCGGGCTTCACTTGTAAATCCCGCCAAAAGCAAAGCGAACAATGGGACCAAACCTGGTTTGGTGCGCAGAGTAAATCTCAAGAAGGACCTCTCCACAAAGAAATGTCAAAAAAAGAAGACCAGAGCCATTTAGATGAAAATGGCACCCTTGGGTGCTTTACTGCAGCTGCAAACACAGACCACAGTAAATGCACACTATGGTAGTTAAAATGAAACCACTGCCACCAACCATTCAGTGAGGAAAGAGTAATGTAAACAATGTTACATGAGAAGCTAGACAAAGGGGATACTAATTAACCCTTCCAGCACCCTATTGTAAGATAGTGTCTGCTGGGTCTAGAAAGTTACAAATGTAAGTAAAGTCAATTTCACTTTACTGCTCTGGGAAACAGCAGTTTATCCCAGAGAAGGTATTTAAACCTTTGAGAAATCGGAAAGACATCCCTGTGCCACTGCACTGAAGGTGCTGTGTGACACAATGTAAAAGATGATGCCTATGGAGTTGTTAGATTCCACAACCAAAAGGAAACACAGTGTTGAAAATCACAGTAAAATACATGAGAGAGTGGGAACAAGGGTCTCACTCTCTCCAGGCTAAAAATTCAATTCCTCAAAATCCAGCAAAGTTGCTGGGGGTCTCTAAGTTTGAGGGAATTAGCACATTTCTTAGATTTCTCCCTAACATATGGTATATGGGGAAAGGAAGCTCCCTATTTTGCAAGTAAATGAAGTTTCAGCAACTCTTTGAAGAGATCCACAGTTGGCTGGCTTTCATTGTTATGGGCAGTGAGTACCAGTGAAGCAGGACAATCAGGGATGAAGAGTGGAAGCATGAATCATCAGTGACCAGATGTGTGGTTTGTACCGTTATACTGATATTGATTAAATGTTGTTAGGAATACTTGTTTTTGGTTTAATTGAGGTTGACCATTATTGGCACAATAACCCTGATGAAGACCTGTACGTTAAGGTTGGAACACGTGTAGGCAGGAATGGAAACATTATTGTTCTAATTAAGTCAAATTCTGTTAATTGGCAGTAATGGCAACATTCTTGCTCTAATTAAGTCAAATTGTGTTAATTGATCAGATAGATAGGTATTTGGATTGTATGACACAACACAGATGCTTTATGATAAATTCATGCTTTTCACATTTGTGGGATATCATTGGTAAACAGATTTGTTGTTATTGAATGGGTTTTGGGATGTTCAAGAACTACTGTTCTACCCAATAAATGTTATGAACACAATTCGGATGAGAACAAAAACAAGTGGCCCAGATATGTGATGTCATCAATGATATTTGTGATGTCATCTTTGATGACCCGGGTGTTAGTCTTAGCAGTGCGCGGTGGTGGCGCGAGTTATGGTTTCTTAGCTTAACATAACTGGCACATTTCTGGCGGTTTTTGGTTTTGCTTGTATCCTTAACGTCCCTTTAACAACGTGTTTTCACACAAAAAAAATAATAATAATTAAAAAAAAAAAAAAATATATATATATATATATATATATATATATATATATATATATATATATATATATATATATATGTTCCTAGCATGGTTCCGAGTTCCACTACACTCGTACATCTAAAGTTAGACGGTGATTTTTCTTCCTTTTAATGACCACAGGTTTTTATTTATTAAACGTGGCAGAGCTATGTGTCGGGTTCTGTATTTTTATGTATAAGCCATAAAAATGTAATATCCCATTTTACAGCCAATGCAATTCTCCGAAGATGTAATACATTGTATCATTTAGTCTGAAATGTGTAAGTTCCTGGGGATTTCATGGCCGCTGCGCCACACTACATCATACGCGGCCAGCATTTTTTTCTAAGGGTATTACTGCTTATTTTAGCCTTTGTGCCTTCTAACGCACTGAATATCAAGGTTCTTTTTTTCATCTCGGGAAGTTGGCCCCTTTCAACGTTTAATTCTTTTGTAAGCTCTTTCGCTCTTGTACCTCTTCAAACGACTCTCCCTGGTATTATTTCTGCGCAGTGATTTTGTCAAACATGAAAGCAAGCCAAGGATTCTTAGCAGAGAGGAAGGTGACTCACTGCACGTGAAGGGACCTGAACCAAATGATGTGATATTGTCATGGTTCACTCGAGCTTTCACACTAGGCCGTTTTAAAATGTGGAGCGGTGAGTGTTATCAGTCCATATTCGATGAAACGGACAAATGCTCCCGTATTCGGTTTTTTTTACTATTATTTTTTTATAGCTAATTGGATGGTGATTATTATGAACGCCACTGAAAAATAGCGGTGATAAATAACGCTGCAAAAACGACAATGCTCTGATAATGTGGTTTAGGTGCTTGTTGAGACGCTGGTAAAGTAGCACAGCATGTGGAGCGAGCGTCTGTTCTGCAGGTCGCAGGCTCGTACCCCTGCAAGGCTAACTCAACCTTTCATCCTTTTGAGACCATGCAGGAGTACCAAATTCGCTTGGGTGATAATTGCCTGCATATATTTTATATGTACAGCGCTTTGGGGAAACTATAATGTAAATAACAAATCATTACTGATAGTATCAAATATACAATGTTCAGTATACCTACATCAGGATACCTTTGACAATGAGGCACTGCTAATAATAGTGTCAACGATGAGATGACACCGTACCGTACTTTAGGTCTGATTCACAGGAGCGTTTTATAATGGCGCAATCCCATAGGAAAAACGCCCTGTGAATCAGGCCCTTTGCATTAAAATATAACTGGTTCTGATGGTAGTTTCTGGATTGTTTTATACACGCGTGCTTGTCCTAAATTTACACATTTGAAACCAGAGACCCTCTGGACAATCTTGAAAGCAGCGTTTCAAAATGGATGCAATGCAAAGAATTATCATGTTCAAACTTTATAAGTCTGCTTGCACCCAGCAAGACGAATCAGAATTAGAATCTCGGTATCTGAGAAACACTGGCTCCAATAAGCAAGACTACACGGCAGAGGCACAGCCAGGATTGGCTGGGGCCAATGCAGTGGAGCCAGCCCCAAGGGGAGCACGCAGAGGGAAGGTGGTTTGTTCTGCCATAGAGGGAGAGCACGAACCATACACGAGGGCTTTGCAGGGATTGTCCAGCAGAGAAAATATTTTAAATATTGTGTTAAAATGGGGCATTTTACATTACACATGCTGTGATTAATTAGGTAAAAAGCCGCAGAGTTTACTGTAGGTGTTGACATAACAAAAATCCATTAGATGGCAAGATACCAAAAACACACAAGATCATTGTCCAATGCCTTTTCATGATATATTTGCCAATTATATGCCAGTATTCTGCAAGTGTTAAAGACATTTTTATACTGATTGTACCCATACATGTCCATGTTGTTGGATCTATATATGCCAATATACCCATGTTTGCTTTACCCATAATGCCAGTAAGAAAAATAAAGTCATGCCACAGTAGGAACACATGTCCTTGCTGGCTACATAAATCACCTTGCCCCTTATAAGAACACGCATGTTGTATTTGCCTCCTGACACCAGTAAAAGTTGTCATGCAACAATAAGAAAAAATTGCCTTTCAAGCTGCACAAATGCGCCTCCTCCAATGTAAGGACACTCATAATGTTGCCTTTGACCTTAGACAAAAAATGCCATGCCACAGTAAGCAAACATGCCCTCTCCTCCCCCATGTATAAACACTCATCAGGTTGGCTTTGCCCTCACCGTAAGTGCAACAATCTGTGCCATGGTAGTATCCATGCATACACACAAACAACAATATTTTTTAATTAATTGTTTATCTCCATATTCAGCACATCACCACCTCCTCAGTTACTCTGTAGGCGCCTGTCTCCTGCTCTCCATGCGGTCAAACCTGAAAGCAGGGTGTGCTTCCTGGTTCTTGGACATATACAGGGTGACCCCTGCTACTCAGCCTGCACAGTGCCATCTGTAAATGCCCACGCAGTGCTGCTGAGTGGGCATTTACAGACTGTGGGTGGACCTTGCCCACTCATGCCCTGCACTGTTGATATGAGGTAGATATCAAACTGGTAAATTGAATGATCAGTTTCTCTTTATTCAAGGTCACAGAGATATGTGGGTAAACAGCCCCCTCCCCCCAGATGCACCCTCCTCCTGCTCCCTTCCACCTCTCCAAGTGACCTCCTTCAAACACAGGCATCTAAATTCCCCACACTCGTTCGCTGAACATTCCACCCTAGAATGTAAATGCAGGTTCAACTATGTACAAGCTGCATTGCAGTAAACTCCAATGTAAATAAGCATTGTCCAATATAAGACATCTCCCCGCTTTAACTTCTCATCTAAAACAATTGGCTTGGCATCAAGAGTACTCTCCCTCACTCTCACATCTTCTTAGCAGTCCTTCCCTTATTCCACACTCTTCCATCGTCCAATGCAAATGCATCCTTCAACACTCACTTGACTTTTAGCGGTCCCGTCCCCAAATTCTACTAAGGCCTTTCAGATCAAAACCTGTTTGCGTTCTTCTCCTCACCCCTTTCAACATCCTGTGCACATGTATTCTTCAATTCTCTGTTACTTTCTCTAACAGTTCCATCAGAAAAGTTTTCACAACCACATGCAAAATGCCATCCTTTTCCACCCTTGTGACACATAGCCTTGAGTCAGGATACACCTTATTACTGGCAAAGTGGAGGGAGCTCCAACACCTGAAGCACCTTTTAACGCCTAATGCTTTCACTTTCATATCATCTGCTGAGTCACTGGCAGCTCTCCATCCAGCATGTCCTCCCTTCTGTGCACACATTTGTTTCTTTTGCCCCAGCTTTCTCTCGGCATTATTCCCTTCCACGGCAACAGATGCCTTGTCCCCAGCTTGCAAATCCTTTTTATTCTAGTTCTTTGACACACGCCATCATGTGCTCCATTTTGTTTGCAATATTGAGAACGTTATCTAAACTGGGTCCCCTTTCGGCAGATTTATTCTCTTGCTCTCACTTACTTTCAAAACCCTTGAAATTCAGTGAAAACAACTTGTTTAGGGGACAGTTAAGGTGCATATATGTGGTGCAAAAACCCTTGAAATTCAGTAAAATACTTAAGCTGAAGTGAGGTTAAGGTGGCGATTTAATTTGACAAGTTTTGGAAGCTATGCCACCTTAACTATAAGACCCCAATTACACAGCCCCTAATCACACTTATGACATCACACATGACATCACTAATGACATGACATCACTTTAAACATGCCAGGTGCCATCAGTGATGACAGCATGTAAGAAATCCCATAGGACCGTGCATATAACCTTCTCAATGACCTTATTGGTAAGGACCAGCCAAAGGGAATCTTTGTTGGCTGTATTTGAAGATATAACGTGATTCTAGCAGAGATGCACTATGACTATGCCATGGTTTTTATGAAGGTCCGGAAACATCTGTCACCATTGCAAATAACGGAAGTAGCATCCCTCGTGACGTGGCTTTGGCATAAACCTGTGAGAGACGGAAAGTATGGGGATGGCGGATATTAAAAATGCCCCCTTCTTTTATATTTAGGAGCTGAGCATTTCCTCTGGAACCCCCATGTGTGAGGCTGGTGCAGTTTAATGGCTTGGCTACTAATTGATGACGTGTCTTTATTGTACCAGAAAAGAGAACTTTGAACAGAGGTCTTGGGAACCAGATACAAAGTGTACAGGCCAAAGCTCCATCTGGGTTTTAACATTTGTGACATGACATGCAAAATAGCAAACAGGACAATGGTGTACGTCCCCCCTAATTCAGGATTACATAGTATCATTTTATTACAGTCTGTGGAGTATAGCTCAGGGGCAACGTGCTCGCCTTGGAAGCAAAGCGACACGGAGCACCACAGGTTCGACCCCTGGCCCGCACTTAGAAACCTCTGTGTATTGAGCGTGTTATAAATATCACATCATATCCAATGACTATTTGATTTGAAAAACACATGAATTTCTTGCACACTTAAATACAATGTGTATGCCATTTTTGTGTAACATTGCTGTACAATGGAACACTGATTTAATAATGTTGCTTACGGTCCATTTCTATGCGATGAACCTTATAAACATGGCAAATGCATTTTAATAGCAAGGGTTCATTTACATTAAATATTCAGAAAACCTCTGGTTCAAAGGCACCGGGCAAGCGAACGAGAGGGAGTGTAGTCCCTGACAGATAAGTCATAAACTGAGTTTTCTGCTCATAATGCAGTGCATGATGGTACCTGTAGCCTCTGCCAAATATGCGCCCTGAGTGGGTTTTGTGATATTAATGCAGTGCATGCCGGGGTGTGTATTCTCTGCCAGATATAACCCCAGATTGAATATTCTGCTATTAACACATTCTCTGCCAGATATGCACTCACATGAGTTTTGTTCATGGTGACGGATGGGTCACCTCAGGTTTATGATCAAGGGAGAGAGTGTGTAGTGCCTGTCAGCTTTCGATGCAGTGTTTTCTGGGATGTGTAGACTTTGAAAGATATGCATTAACAGTGAGTTTTGTGCAAGGCGAAGGTTCCTGATCATGAAGAGTACAGTATGCATGTTTCAGCCACTTCACTCTTATACCCTTTTCCGGAGGAAAACAAGTAGACTATAACCAATGGCTTTCCCAGTCTGTCTGCTATTTACTATCATTGTTTTAGATCCAGTTCCTACTGAACTAGTACTTACCCCTCTCACTGCAGGGACATCAAAGGATTCCTTCATAAATAGGGGCACATATGTATGTCCCATGGGCAGTGGTAAGGCGAAGCCTTAAATGTAGGGAGACAAATTAGCCAGTCCTCCTTGTTCCTTCCCTTTCAGTTTGAACAGCTTGCAAAATCAGTGATTTGAGACTGTTAGGTGTCCTGACCCACGTTTGGACTACTATGCTGCAACATTTGGTGCTGTGGGTTTAGGAAATCCAAGAGGGTGGAGAAGCCCACATTTGCGCCAGAATCCTGGAGAACCGCGCAGTTTTGCGCACAACAAAGTGGTCCCCTGACCTGCCACCCACCAGTGCAAGCATGATGGGCCAGGAGTGCCATGAGTGAAATGTGTGCCAAAGGAAAAACAGCAGTGCCGGTTGGCTAAAAAAAAAAACGCTTTAAAATCACCTTTGTTTCCCTGAATGCAAGCTCAAAATGCCCCTTTTAAACATCACAAGATATTCAAAAATCTCAATGAACACCAGCAGACATTTGGCAGAATGTATTCTTGCGTGCATACTAAATCTGGAAAGATGAAGAGCCCAAAACAATGTTTTTAACAAAACTGGCTGAGCTGTGGATGTCAGCAGCTTAAGTTAAATGGACATCAAGCCACTAAAATCGAAACGTTTAAAATAAGTGAGTGAACTACTTTTGAGTGTAACATAGGTTGCAACTGTTAAATGTCATAGTTTTGAACTTAGAATCAGTGTTCTAGCTGCATGTGTAAAAATTGTAAGTGTGATTTGAATGTAGAAAACTGGGAACAAACAGGACATTTAGCTGAAGCTTGACTTAAAGAAATTGAATTCTGCCTGACAAATACCCCCGACAGGAGTTGAACTGGCTCAACAACTCTTCCCAGGCCTGGCTGCATCCTGCTGCCCCCACCAAAAGGAGATCACACCTCTCTGATTGAATTAAGGGAGGGGTACCTGCAGACTGCAGGAAGTTGAACAAAGCCCTGTCCTGGGCTCAGGCAAATGTTATATTGGGAGGGTTGTAAAGTGGCTTCCTCTTGGGAGAAACTGGGAGGGGCAGTGCCTGTGAGTGCCAGCTGAGGTTGGGGGAAGTGGATAAAACCACACCCCTTTGGGGCCAGAGTATGATTTTAAAAAGATGGATAATTCACAGTGCGGACTTGTCAAAATTATATAAATAACACCATCATTCGTGTGATTTTTCTGTGCACATTTTAAGAGGTGTTAGGACCCTGTGGTATGTTCTTGGGGATAGTAGTGGGAAAAAAGGTTGTTACTCCAAATGTATGCATGTTAAAAATCTGACACTTTATCATCTGAAACCCATATCCCTGGTGCACATTTGTGTAAAATCTGGAAAGGTTTAGAGGTCGTTATCTGGATGAAAAGGGGAGAATTCTGTCATAAGTGGACACAACATCGTACAAAGACAGGGATCGGATGGTTTGGTGCTACTGAAAATATGTTAACTGGACCTATAATATTAGAAAAATGGTACATAGATAAATATGTATTTGGGTCAGAAAAAGATTTGTGTGCAATTTGACAAGGGGAGGTTCCTCTGACCATAAAACCTACAGCATCACTCTGACACTCCATTTCTTTACCCCAATCAAGGGAGAGAGGAGGAACTGGCCAATGATAAGCGAGAGGGGCAGGCTTAGCTAGGCCCAGGCACACACCCATTTTCAAAACACATAAAAAGGAACATTGAAACCCAGGTAGAGACATTCACTTTCCACTTTCTTGCGGGACGCTTTGCCGGGAGACTTCAGACTTCACATCCAGAGATCCAGACTTCAAATCCATCAATCTCCAGAGACCAGAAATTAATTCCAGAATTTGTAGCAGAGAGGCCTGAATCCACAAGCTGAATCCTCTTCAGCAGGCCTCAAAACCCACCAAACTATTCAACAACCGGGCGAGCTGTTTGAATCCTTTGCCAAGAACTTTTGCAAGAATCTGTAGCAGTATCCAGAAAGCAGTGCTGTATCCGGAACCAGAGAGAACCAGAGACCAGATCGCTGTGAAGAACCGCTAGCAGAACTGATAACAGAACCAGAGACCCAGAGACCAGATCGCTGTGAAGAACCGCTAGCAGAATTCCGCCCAATCCTGACCCGATCGGTGACGAAGTCGCATTCCTGTCCAAAACCAATCTTAGTTTAAAATAATCTAATCCAAACTAGTTTAGCCTATTAGAACTGCCTCCTAAAATCGTGCCATTCTGTCATTTTTAAAACTGAAAACTGTCATCTGTCATTCTGAGCTTTCAAATTTCAAATCCGAAAAACGACCTTTACTAAATCGGCCGTATCTCTGGAACCGTTTGTGCTAGGAACGAGATTCATCTTAAAGCTAAGATTCTAGGCTTTCCAACGAACCTAGAACCGACTTCTTACTCTTTATAGTGCCTCTGTAATTGCGCTCGACGCACGCGACTAAATTTGCCGCAATTTGACATTTTGCTTAATTTCAGCTACGTGTAAAAATATTTGGCTTTGCTTCCATCCCTGAAATCTGTTTTCAACCTAATTACCATCCCTGAATCATTGATAGGGCTGGCCTGAACTGATTTAAAGTATCTCTCACTCACCCTGAACCTCTAGAGGGAATTAAAATCATTTTAGCATATTTTTCACTTATTTGCATACCACATCAAAGTACATTGCCTGTGTTTAAAACTCCTACCTGTTTTCCTCTAAGCTTGCTAGGGGGGAACTGAATTATATTTGATTGCATTCCTGAGAACTGTATGCCCTCCTTTTCATCTCCTTACCTTGCATAAAAGTGGGGGGTGAATTGTCAAAGAACAGTGATTACATTGTCTTTTGTTGAAGTCATATCAAGTTTATTTTCTGTACTGCATTTTCATTCATCATTGCATTGTCCTTGAAGCCATAAAAGCATTCTCAGCTACTTTATCCTTTCTATATCACTTCTAAGCCATCAAAAAGAGTGTACCACTGTAACATTATCCATTGTTGATCACTATCATCCTCACAAGTGTGCTATCAAATATTAATTTACTATAAAAGTGTGATAGACATATATTGTTTAATTTTCAAATAAACCTTTTTAAATTTTCAAAACAAACCTACTTCTTGGCTCAGCGGGGTCGGGGGTATTCTGAGAGAGGGGTGTTATATAAGGGTCGTCATCCAGAGTAAATGAACTGGACATAAAAATACATCAATAATGGCTTCCATCAGCATCCCAGACTAGGCATCGCCTTAGCTGTAGTGATGAATTGAAGTCGCTTACAAAACCATAATTAAATTGAACATTTTTGCCACTTAAAATGATTGTCTTGCCTTCGTTGTCTATCCACCTTGTTAATTTAACACATTTATGTCCGTCTGTTAGTCTGTGGTGTGCTGGTGTGAATTGCATTGTGACTTCTATGCCTTCTGAGCCCTCTATATGCTGTATAGGAGCTTGCCAGCATATATGATGTAGTGAGCGTCCTATGTGTGGAATTCTGAGTTTGTGAGCTGCTGAATGTTTTGAGAGAGACAGTTGATGAGAGAATGTCTTGTGAGTGGCAATGCGCTGGTACATGTCCACTGCTGTGGCTTACATAGTGGGGCCTAGCCTGTTCCTAATGCTACCATAACTGCAAGGATAATGGCGTTTCTATTTTAACTGAGGGCACTGAATGTATTGCCCACTGACTCCATAACATTGATGACAATGTGAAGCCTTAAGTGGCTCAGCATGGGGCCTGCTTCTCTGCAGGGTGTGCAGTCTCAGTGACTACTTCAGCACCCACAATAAGTGTATCCTCCTCCTGTATGACCTTTTCCTGCCAGTCACCTCAACTTCAGCCATCATCTGTGCTGCTTGTATCATGAGCAACTACTGTCAGTGATGCCCTTAATGCCGTCCTTGGTGCCTTTCAGTGACCTCTGTCTTACCATGCGTTTGCTTCCAACTGCTGCGATCTGCGCTTCTCTCCGCAAGCCTTCAGGTGGAGTTACTCATATCTTTCCTTCTGAGCACTCCGGTGCTGTGATTGGTAACCTGCTATCTCCGGGTTGGCTGCAGGCACCCAATCTGCCTCTGAAATCCAATGTTAACTTTGTCTGACTCTTCTCTGGTGCAGACCATTCTTGTGGCTGGCTGGCCAGTGCAGTGAGTCAGCCCACCCTTTGCCACGAGGCTTCTGTGCTATCTCAAAACCTGGAAATGAGGTTGCCTTGTTGCCCGAAGCTCTTCTTTTCTCTACAGCGAGAACTGCAGAGAATACTATTGTCCTCCCAACCTTGCCTTTGTCCCCCACATTTCTAATGTTGCAAGGACATAGCACGAGCCCCAGGTCGATCAAGTCTGTTTGTAGTAGTAGCCCTTTGACGCTGCCTCCTGTGATCTTCCATGATGCATGTTTCTGGAGCATGTAGCATGGAGCATGTGTTCTTCACAAAGCGTGCATGCATGTAGCCTTCCTTGTACAGCACGGAAACATGCCCTAGCCACCTGGAACCATTAAGAAAGAACATTCTCGGTGGGGTACTGTTATGGTCAAGTGTTGTCAGTTAATGCAGTGCCCTCGCCTCTCCAACACATGTTGGGACCGAGTAACATGTGAGTTGACGATGGTGATGCTTATTAGGCCACTACTCCTGTTTCCTTAGGGACATAATTGGTGGCTTTTGTGCAGTATAATATTGCTCCTATTGCACCGACAGTTACTTTTTACAGCTCCTGCCCAACAGTGGGCAGTGAGTTATTTTCGAAAGGTAGTTGAATGGTTGTTGGGTATCAGTTGGGCATTCATGATTTCTCTTATCTGCTGAGCGTTTGCGTCAGTTCTGAATGCCCATTAGTTTTGTTTGTGCATTCTGGGAATTGCATGGTGTTGGAGAGTTGAATGGTCTTCTGCTGCATGGGTAACACCTTGACTTGTTTGAAACTTTATGAATGGTTGCAAACTCATGCTATTGTATGTTCTGTTGAAACACTCTTTCTAATGATGCTGCTGTTTGTAGTTACCAACTTGTGTGGATGGAGTGTGAACACTGTGCACTTGTGGAGGTAGATTTGGCTCTGTTTTTTGTTAGTTTGGTGGTTGTTGTTTGTGTGGGGTCTCCCCTTTAATGTGTACTCACTTCCTCTACATTGTGAGACACTTTTAATGAGTTCCTTCCTTGTTTCTGCTCCTTAGGGGTAGGTATGTGTGGTGATGTGTCTTTTAACTCTCCTATCTCCCTGGCATGCTGTACTGAATGTTGGCCAGGATGCATGCCTTAATCAGTCTTTTGTCAGTGGAATGTTGAGAGTGTGAGCTTTGGAACGTTCACTGAGGGACAGTTGGTGGCACGCTGTCTGTGAAAGTATGTGCCAGGGATGTCCATTACTATGGCATTAACAAAAAGTTCCAAGGGCTGGAAAGGGTGGTCACGGCCCAGCAACCCAAGCTAAAGGCCCGAGTGAACCAAGGGGGTGTAACGAGGGCACCACAAAGTTCACAACAGTTCCAGCCCCTGAAATGGGTTGTGAATGCCATTAGCACTTGTCCCGAGGGCTGGGATGGGGCTAACACAAAGTATTTTACTTTTTCCGTGAATGGGTTGCTGCCGGACTCCTTTTCACAGAAAGAAAATAGTGTTCAAAGATCACCACCATGGAATGGAAAGACGGGGTCCGTATGGAGCCCCTCTTCCCCTTTCCATGGTGGCCAGGTAAGTAGGGAGGGGGTAGTAGAACAAAAAGGGACATAGGGGTGGGGTGAATGTTGTGGGCGAACCGGCCTCCTGATTTGCCGGCGCACCTGCCAAGGGTGCTAACACTTCTCGCTTCCTGGGCCTTAAACTGCAACTGTGACTGCAAGAATAAAGCTGTTTCCCGTTTACATGAGACGTTTGACTTCCTTGACCACCTCCTAGGCAATACCGTGCTTCGTAATTAACAAAGGAAATAGTTTCTCATATTTACTGTCCCTCTGTTTTTATTAAATCGAAGATCATCGCTTTTCATTTACATTAAAAACAGAACCCTATATAGTGCCAGTTTAAACAATCCAGCCTATCTAAACCTACTTATTTGGGAGATGGCCATATCTCTGTGGAATCAGTCGGGCCCACTCTTGTATGAAGCACACCCTTGCAACCCTTTACACTTCCTCCATCCTAAGAGATCATTTACAGTTTCCCCAAATGTCCCCAGTCATATTTCAAGCTAGCAGGCATTTATGTAATTTCACAAGAATATTGTACTAAATGACTCTTTGGCCATTAACGTCATCATAGGAAAGGACGTGGCATTACATGATCGTTTGTCCTGAGGACTGATTCATATATAAACAACCACAACCTAATTTGTTACCTGAGGCAAAACCAGGGCATACATCATGCGGAGCAAGGAGGGTGGCGGCATGGCTGGGACTGAGAGATTAGTGCCGGGATTGGAGTGTGGTGGGTGTCTTTGGAATCAGGCCCTGGTGCTGGGGGACTTGGGAAGCTCGAAATCCACCTGCACACCAAGGATTCTGACTGACACATCCGTGGTACGAATCCTATGTATGTTCATGCAAGTTAACCTTATCTAGTAGGTGTGCTGTAGGGGGCGCTTATTCAGGTTCTAACCTGATTTTAAACGATAAGTACCTCTTATTTAAACTGCTTTAGGCTGATCTGAAGTAAGCAAGAAACAAAGGACATTTAAGATTGTTCACATTCTTTTACCAAGCCAGCTCTATAGGGGGATCATTGTTTAAAACCGGATTGTATTAGAATGTCAATTATGCAAAGCGTCCCCATGATAAATTAAATGAAATGCGTTTCAAGCAGTCCATGGAGCTTCTGCACATCAACATTGGGGTCCTGTTTGCTACCCTTAGCTTTCCCTAAAGAATACCCCTCGTTTGCTTGTAGACAAAGGGGTTCATCAGGTGCTTGAGCCCATGCGCAAAATCTCCCCTTGCTAATATCAACTAAACTAGATCCGAAGGAAACGTCGAAAATGTTGCTCTCTTTTCAATATTTGAAATTATACCCTGAACAGCAAAGAAACAAGGCGACTTCAATCATTCTTTGTTTGCCTTTTGTGAGGAAAATAATTGACAACAGCTACAATTTGGCAACGGTTCTCCTATATTAATAGTTTGTTAGAAGGAAAAGTCATTTGCATGATATGCAATTAATTAGAACAGTCTGCTACATTTTATGAATATGCAATTAGGACAGAACAAATATGAACTTGGGACTTGCTTTCAGAGGATTTGCAATTTACTGTGGTTTCAGTTCTGCAACAAAAGCTTATTTTTTTTGGTTTTGAAACATAAACAGTATACTTTGTGTTCAGGGGAAAAACAACCATTATGACATCGGTGTGCTCTGCAGATTGATGGAATTATCATGCAGGAAGGTGCGTAGGCTTGACATGTTATGCACGGTTATTTGTCACTACCCGAAAACAAACCTAGTTGACATGTTTCCAATGCATCCTTATTATACTACCAAATGTGGGGTGGATATGATTCCTTGCATTATTTTTTTATTATATTCGACAATTGTCTCTTTCCAGGAGGATAGCTCAGGGGCAAGGTGCTCACCTTGGAAGCAAGACGGCACGGAGAACCACAGGTCCGATCCCCGGGTCCATGCTTAGAAACCTCTGGGTATTAAGCGCGTTATAAATAACATATCATCATTTCCATATTTGTTGCATTTACTTAATCAATGAAGATGTAATTAGGTATGTGAGTCGAAAATAGAGGTTACATATTTAATAATAAAATATATGTTTTGCTTAAATATTTCATTTTTATGTTTTTTTTTCAATTTTCTTGCTTATAGCGCAACATAGATCAAGAGCAGCAAAGCGCCTTATAACAGGATTGTGCCAGAATTGGGCTTGGCATTTTGTACATTCATTTTGGTGGAGGGAGAGAGGGATTTTTGCTCATCTAGCAGGAGTTGTTAAAAAAGACACTTTACTGTTTTGCAGGACTGGAGGATGGTAGGGGCATCTACCAGGATTTAGTTCCAGATGGTCATGTCATGTCATGGCAGCAGAAGCACTGCTTAGTTGTTTTCACTTTACAGGTGGCTTGGACTCTAACCTTTCAACAGTTTTGCTATATCAGGTGCAAGAGCCTCCAGAGGTGTGGCGTTTAGCCTGCAAGTATGTTGGTGTTCCATTGGAGACTGCTTTGTAGGTGATACATGCAGTTTTAAATATGAACCTGAAGGGGAGCGAGAGCCACTGAAGCATGAGCAGTGTAGGAGAGATACAGTTGAAATTGCAGGCACCTGTGTTGTGATGCACCTGCAGCTCCCCGATGCAGGCTAAGAAAATTCTATTAGCACAAGAGAAAGTGAAGGTGCACAGCAGCAGGGTGAGCGCAGTTGGGAGCAACACATGTATTCCTACGGTAGCTATAGAGGCCTAGGTATAGGGCATGGGTGATTTTGATTAGCAGTAGTGAAATATAATGTGTAACAATGATGATGCAGACACAGGGTGGGGGTGCAAGTAATACTGATGTATCGCCATATTGGAAGTGAGGCCTTTCATTTTATATTCCCTGTTGGAGGTGTAGTTTGAATCATTTTACCTTTCCAAAGCCCCAGGAGTGAAGCTGAGAATAGTGGCATTGTTTATTTGTATCAAACTGTGGGTCTGTGGAACAAGATTGGAATGTGACTGGCAGAGCGATGGTAGGTCTGTGCCCTTCCCGAAGGACAAATCCATGGCAGCCATGTTGGAGGTCTCGACCTACCAACATGCTCAATTTAGCTTTAGGGCACTAGCAACCGCGGGATGATGGCTGTCCTATTTAAACTGTCAGGTGGCTGGAAAATAGAGTACACAAATCAATCAGAATTGGGCCGATTAATGTGGTCCTGGAGAGAAGCAAGGAGGTGTACTACCGATGGAGACATGATAAGGGGGGAGCGAGAAGCAGAACATCCCGTGATTTGTAATATGAAGAGCAAGAGATAATGCCAACAAATCTAGTCCAGAACTGGAGAGGCATGGATGAGGTACATATGTGTCTTGTGTGAAGAGGAGCACACTATATTTCAAAGGGCCAATTTGACAATGGGCACATCATGTGACTAGGACGATGGGGCGGGAAACATTCCAGTTAAACTCACCAATCTTGTATCGGGGAAACAAAATGATGGAATAGGGGGACCACGTGTTAGAGGGTAGCGGTAAATTAGGATGTGGCCAATCGTTCAAGGGACTATAGGGGACTGGTAGTATGTATATAGGCATTAGCCAATGAAGATGGGGGATAATACTGTATAGTGTTCACATCCTGAGTGATGAATTTTTTCCTTAAATGTCATGTACCAGCTTTGAACTAACTAAGAGCTCTGTGTCAGTTTGGTTCTATGTGACCTTCTGATAAATCTTTCCATTTTGTATACAAAGCAAGCCTTTTTTCCTGAGAGGAGTGCTTTTCTTGGCTATTTGTCTAGAGGTCTTGCCTTACACCTGTAATGAGGCAGACTGCAGCATGCTGCTTTAAGAGGGGCAAGGTGTGTGGCTGGAAACCCAGTAAGGAGGACATTTCCCCCATCAATGTGTCAAATAACAAGGAATTGGAACACCATATAGAATTCGTTCTGGAGAATGAAGGGTTTGATGTTGCAGAGTTTGTGGATCTGTAGCAATTCAGTTTGTACCCTTTTGTCTATGTTCTTTTGGTAGGACAGGGAACTGTAAGCAAAGTCAACATTATAAATGGAAACTGTATGGGGTGGAAGCAGTGTGAAGGCTATAAAAGGAAATATCGGTTTTCCATGCATGCAAACGTTTTTACACTTTCCGAACACTCATGCATGAATTGGCTGAACTCACCAATGTATTTATTGAAAACAAAACTTCAGTTGAAGTAACTTCAGGGTGCCAGTTTAACACAAGAAAACCCCTAAAACTGGACAGGTCTTGAAATGTACACCACTTCCTAACAATGACATCCTACATTGTGCAGCCTATAATTACACTATTGTGATCACAAATGACATCACGTATGACATCACACATGATTTTCTAACTTTGGAGTTTACATCTAAAAATAGTGTCTGTGGACAACCCTGGCATTCTCACACACTTTGGTTGGGCAGTACTTCTGGAGATGCCCATCCTGTCAATTAAAAGGGATAATTTGGTAGTCAACAGTTTAGAAGGCAGTCGAGCAATCTAAGATGACTAGGAGGCACGAGTCCCCTGTGTTGGTAATTCGAGGAGCACCATCAACTACTTAGATGGTTGCAGTCTTGGTGCTTTATTTGTGGTAGAACCCAGACTGTAAATTATGGAGGAGGCCAAGCTAACTGATTCTGGCAAGTGGTTGAGTCACAACTATTTTCTAGATAAGCTTCCCAGTTAACGGGAGACTCAAGATGAGTCTGTACTGAGCTATGTCTTACGGGTTAAGTGAGGATTTGTGAAAATGGGTCTTATGAAAACTTTTTCAACGCATCTAGAAATGTACTTGTCGATAGACATGTCAAATGCCTTTGACACCGTTAGCAGATGGAGGTTGGGGAAGAAACTTCTCGCAATGAACATCCCAATTAAGATGGCACAGCTCCTGGAACTATTGCATATGGATGCTACACTAAGGGTGAGGATGAGCAGGGAAGGAGTCATGACAGACCCTAGATCTACCTATTTTGGTTTGCAGTAGGGATGTGCTGTGGCTCCAACCCTGTACAGTCTAATCATGGCTGACCTTAAAAGAAAAGTCTGGGAGGGAGGTACCACTAATTGATATGATATGATATGATATGGCATTTGTAACGCGCCTATACACAAGTGTTTCAAGGCGCGACGAGGCAGGGAGGGGGGAACAAGGGGAAGACAGACAACGATCCTACTAGGCCAGGTGTCATTCAGACCGCGCAAGTGCAGGGGTAGGGGGAAGGGAAAAGTGCAAGGGGAAGGGGGAGGAGGGAGTGCAGTACAAATAAGTAGAATAGAAATAAAATAAAAAATAAATAGAGCCAGCTGGTGGCAAGTGCAAGGTAAGTGCAGACAAGTGCTGGGGGGGGGGCTGTAGGGATACAGAGACAGTCCCGCAGTGCAGGGGTTCCCAGGGAGGCAGTGCAAGTGAAGAGTGACTGGGCCCAGGACCGAGGTCGGTGAGAGTGGCCCAGTTGCAGAATCAGTGCAGTTTAGGTGAAGAATTTAGCAGGGGAGAGGGAGAGAGAAAGCAGAAGCGAAGAGGAAGGTTTTGAGGTGCTTCCAGAACCGGAGATGGTTCTCCTCAAGTTTCAGGGAGGCAGGAAGGCTGTTCCAGAGGGAGGCCCCTGTCGCGGAGAGAGATCTACCCCCAGCTCGTTGCTTCGAGAAGCGGCTGACCCTGAGGGAGTTGGAGACGGATGAGCGTAGGGCTCGGGAAGGAAGATATTTAGGAAGAGAGAGTTGAAGGTATTTAGGCCCCAGGCCCCAGAAGGCCTTGTGGACAATGCAGAGGGTTTTGAACTTAATCCTCGCAGCCACTGGGAGCCAGTGTAGAGATTTCAGTCCTGGAGAGATACGGTCCCTGGGCTTGAGGCCAAGGACAAGTCTCGCAGTTCTCTTCTGGATGAGTTTCAGAGGGCGGAGAGTGGAGGCAGGCAGATTAAGATAGAGGCTGTTACAGTAGTCCAGCTTCGAGAGAACCAGGGCTTGGGAGACAGTGAGCTTCTGGGGGAAGGAGAGGAAGGGAAGAATACCTCTGAGGAGGTGCAGCTGGTAATGTGACTTCTTAGAGACGTCAGATATATGAGGAGAGAAGGAGAGTGTGGAGTCGAAGATGACCCCGAGGTTTTTTGCCTTGCAGGTAGGAGCAGGAAGAGGGCCAAGATAGGCCGGCCAGAGAGCTGCAGGGAAGGAGGGAGTGGGTGTGCCGATGAGTAGGATCTCAGTCTTACTAGCATTAAGGCAGAGGTCATTGGCAGCACACCATTCCTGGATAGCAGACAGACAGTCAGAGATGAGGGAGGGAGAGGAGGAGGCCGAGGGTAGCCTGAAAATGAGCTGGGTATCGTCCGCATAGCACTGAAAGTTGGGGCAGAGAGCGGCGATGCGGTGGGCAAGGAGTGCCAGATACTGGTTGAACAGCCAGGGAGAGAGATTAGATCCCTGGGGAACGCCACAGGTGGAGAAAAAGATGTCAGAGAGGAAGGACCCAAGTTGGACCTGGGAGGGTCGATTGGAAAGGAAAGAGGTCAGCCACTCCAGAGCCTGACCAGTGATACCCAGGTTATCACGGAGACGGTTGAGCAGGATGGCATGGTTGACAGTGTCAAAGGCAGAAGAGAGATCGAGCAGAATGAGAACACACAGAGTGTTGGAGTCGAAGTTCAGGAGCAGGTCCTCACAGATGTTCAGGAGAGCAGTTTCCGTGCTTCTGGCCGCTCTGAAGCCAGATTGATGGTCATGGAGACTATCAACAGCTTCAGCATGGAGGTTAAGCTGGGAGATGGCCAGTTTCTCCAGGAGCTTGCCCAGGAAGGGAGTGATGGAGATTGGGCGATAGTTAGCCGGACAGGAGGGGTCGGCAGAGGGTTTCTTAAGGAGAGGGTGCACAAGGGAGTGCTTGAGGGGGGATGGGAAGACTCCAGAGGCGAAGGAGTGGTTGCAAAAGTCAGCCAGGGCAGGAGCCAGGGAGTCGATGTGGTCCTTGATAGTTTTGGAGGAACAGGGGTGAATCTGTTTAGACTAGACTTTCATAGATCGGACTTGTCTGGAAACCTCGTCAGCAGAAAAAAGGGGAAAGGCAGAGAAGGAGGGAGGAGGGGTGGCTGCAGAAGGACCAGAGGAAGAGCAGGGAAGAGAGGGGGGGAGGTGATAGGAGGAGAGTGAGGACAGGATGTCCTGAGTTTTAGAGATGAAGTGGGAGGCCAGTGCAGTGCAGAGGGCCTGGGAGGGGACAGGAGAGGTAGAGACTGCAGCAGGGTTGGCAAGCTCCTTGCAGATTTGAAAGAGTTCAGCCAAGTTGTTAGATGCCGCAGAGATGCGGGCTTGGATAAGGGCTCTCTTCTTGGTGAGAACAGAGAGACGGTATTGCCTTTGGAGCAGGCGGCAGGCCAGTTTGTCAGAGGATGAACATGAAGCACGCCATTCCCTCTCTGCCACCCTGCACTTGCGTTTTAGGGTGACGAGATCCGAATCATACCAGGAGTTTGGCTTTGGGCTTCAGGTGGATTTTCATGACAGGGGTAAGGATATTAAGAGTATCAGATATAGCAGAGTGGAGCAAGGAGAGGGCTGTGTCAGGGTGGGAGTCAGCCGAAGGGGGAGGGGGGGGCGAGAAGGTGGCAGCAAAAGCCGCAACTGACACGCGCTTCATGGGTCGGATGACCGAGAAGGTGGGTGGCAATGATGAGGGTGGCTTTGCCTGTGGGGTAGGGAGGGTGAGGTGGGAGGATAGGAGAAAGTGATCACTCCAGGAGAGAGGAGTGGAGAGAGGGACAGAGAGGGGAAGGTCAGAAGAGATCAGAGCATCAAGAGTGTGCCCTGCAGAATGAGTAGGCCCAGACGGGAGAATAGAGAGTGAGAGAGAGTCGCAGAGGTCACGAAAGAGTCCAGTGGGGGGACAGGAGGCATCTAGGTGGATGTTGAAGTCCCCAAGAAAGAGGAGTTGAGTGGTAGAGGACAGGAGTGAGGAGGAGAGGTCAGCCCACTCAGAGAGGAAGGAGGAAATTTGACCAGGTGGCCGATAGATAGTAGCCAGGGTAAGGGAATGGCTAGGAGAGAGAGAGAGTCGGCAGACAAGACATTCAAAAGAGGAGTAGGTCTGCGTAGGAGTGACAGTGGCAGGAATCCACTCAGGGAAGATAAGGGCAACACCCCCCTGCACGGTTGGGCCTGGGCACAGAGAGGATCTTGTAACCTTCAGGTAGGAGTGTGTCAAAGCTCGTGACAGAGCTGGCTGTGAACTATGTCTCAGTGAGACCGAGGACGTCAAGGTCCAGTTCCTCAAGAAGGCGACAGATATCGGAGGAATGCTTGATGGCAGAGCGAGAGTTAAGAGTGGCAAAGTGGAGAAGGTTGCCATCCTTGAAGGACTTCCGGGGAGGGGTACAGATCAGAGGTACGCCCTGCGGAGGTGTAGAAGAAGGAGGTGAAGAGGGAGTGCGAGAGGGGGCAGGGAGGGAGGGTAGAAGCAAGGTAGCCGAAGACAGGGGGGGGGACAGCAGGGGAGGAAAGGAAGTTGATGAGGCGAGGGAAGCGTCTATCAAAGAGGTGAAGGTTGGCCTGAGGGCCTTGGACCAAGACGGTCCCATTAGCGTAGACATTAATGATGGCCTTAGAGGAGCGGAAGGGGGCCAAGAGGACATCCCAACGGGTGCCACCATTCATGGGAGAAGAGGAAAAAGGAGAGAGCACAGAGACCATATGAAGGGTCCATAGGTCAGGTGAAGGCACGAAAAAGAGGATATCAGTGAGAGTTTCCTTAGAGCAGGCACTAGTGTAGGTGTCAGCGATAGGGAGGCCTGGGTTGGAGACCAGGATGTCCTTTTTAAACTTTTTCCTACCAGATTTAGTGAGGAGAGCAGGATAGTCAATAGAGAAGCAGTTAGAGAAGATAGGCGAGATAGAGAGCACCATGGAGTGGGAGGGGGGGGAGACAGATGATGCGAGAGCCCACAGACAGGAAGGAACGGCAAGACAGGTTACCACATTTCAGAACAACAACAGTATTGTGTTTTAGGAACACAGTGGAGAGGCCACCCAAGTTGGGTTCTGTATCACTCAATTGGATTGCCTTTGCAGTTGATATAGTGCTGTTTGATTTAACACCAATCGGGCTGCAGAGGAAGTTAACTCTATTATAATTTTCAGTAGAAAACAATCTCAAGATGAATGGTCAAAAATCTAAGATCATCATCCTTTCTACCAAAATGCGGCCCAAGAGCATTATTTGACATGTGGGAGGAAACCCTCTAGAGAGGGTACAGTCCTTGAGATATTTGGGTTACAACCTTACCAATTCTAGCTCTTGGGAGGACTGAGAACAAACGTTCAAGGACAAATGTGCCGCTCTGTTGGTGAAGATGAAGCAGGTCTACTCTCAAGTGTGTCATTTCTCCTTAAAACCCCTGCTGCAGTACAACTTGTTAAGTGTGTAACATGCCTTACTGTATGGCTTAGATCTCTCACTAAGTGAGTTGGGGGAATACTTCAACTCGGATGATCTGGAAAAAGACATTGGGATTAGCAAACTCAATCCCGAATTCAATCATTAGACATGAGCTTGGCGTGATCTTCCTGGCAACTAGAGCTACGTGGTGGACATTGGATGAGTTTGCTAAGCTATTTAAATCCACCACAAATGTCTCTTTACCAGATTTGGGGCACAGACCAGACCAGAGTGTCAGGTGCTATGAGCACAGAATTTAAGGCACATATGACCGATTGGCTCCTCTAAAGAAGACCTCTCTATTAACACGGCCACAGTAAAGAAGAAGCTCTTCAAATATGATTGGGCAGTAACCACAGATCAGTTGGTCACCTATACTTTGGATGGCAAGTATGTCAAATTCCTCAAAAAAAGGGAAGAGGTTTCAAATACATCCTCATCTTCCCCTGTCCAAAAATGCAGGCAATCTACCTACGCTTTAGACTCAACCAAATGCCTATGCTAGAAAGAACAAGCAAGTGGAATGTGGGTCTGGGTAACCAGACTTGTAGTTTCTGCATTAATTTTGCTGCCCGGGAGACTCCTAAACATCTAGAGACTAACTGTCCTGCACTGAGGGAGGAAATAATTAAGCATCTTGGGACACCTATCGTGAGTGACGTCATGTGGACTGGCCTGATGGGATGCCAACAGCAGAGTTTGATTCTCGCACTGTGTGGATTCCTTGTTTTTATTAATGAAGACAATTGAAGAGCTAAAGAACGATCAGCTTAGGTGTTTTTTTATTTATAGTCAATTGAATAAACTAACTTAAATATAACCACTTTTAATGATAAGATGTATAATGATGAATTGTATTATTATTATTCCCTTTTGTGTGTATAGTAAAAGGTTTGTACACAAAAAAATAAAAAAATAAATGCACTTGTATTAAGGGTTGCATTCACAAGACTGAGGAGCGTGCAAAGCGCTGGGCAGGTGAGTTGTTGAATGCTGGAGTCAGGAATGAAGTAGTCATGTGTTAGGTTTAAGGTATGCATCTGTCTCTGAGTAATCCTTAGGAGAGAGGAGGGTGAAGTCAGCCCAGGATGGCAGAGCTGTGGGGTGGATAGCAGACCTGTCCAATTTTAAGGCATCAACATGACTTCTAATCTTACCAATTTTGGTAATGAAGAAGGTATTGTTCCCTTCACTTTTCTCATGTGAAGTCAGCACCATCATGAAAGGTGTAGGCTTGGCGTAATGCTTCACTATTTTGATTTTCACTGTTAGTGGTTGTCTCTATGGTAGAGGTGGAATAAATCAAGTTGGCCCGGTAGACCATGTGTCTGCATTGGGTGCACAAAGTTTTAAGGGATACAAGATCTTCTGAGATCCTTTTTGTGGGCCACCACTTTTCAAGGGATCTGATAAAGCCCTTTTTGGCTGGAAAGCTCCGGTGTGTACCGGGGTCCGGATAGT
This sequence comes from Ambystoma mexicanum, assembly GCF_040938575.1. Classification (NCBI taxonomy): domain Eukaryota; kingdom Metazoa; phylum Chordata; class Amphibia; order Caudata; family Ambystomatidae; genus Ambystoma; species Ambystoma mexicanum. The sequence continues at coordinate 1,177,348,457 of NC_090933.1, forward strand.
TTGACTTTGGCACAACTAGATTTTGGTGCACATGGGTGTCCATTATTTCATTCAAAAGTGGTTGAAGGTATCCAGTAGGGCTATGGCATTCACTGTGGTGTGGAAAGGTGTGGGAGACAACTCTAGCCAGTATAGAGGAAAATCTGTGAAGGAAGAATGCCCAATCAAGACTTTTGAGGGATAGTTTTTCAGTGCAATGTGAGAAGAGGGATTATGGCATGGTTGTTCCAGTTGTGTGGGATGGGGTTTGATATTGAGAGAAATGTTGAGGAGGTGAAGACCAGGTCAAGCAATAAGGAGAGCTCTGAAGGACATGGTGTGGGAAAAATTCTGAGTGAAAGGTCACCCTGTAGAATTCTGTAAAATCTGTGAGTCGTTCATAGTACCCTTTTTGACAAGATTCTTCAAGTCTGCAGAAAGCAAGTGAACTCTGTGGTAGAATTAAACAGTATTCTAATCTCAGCATTCCCCAAACTAGGGAAGGACTGTGCGATATGTTGCAATTTCAGAACAATTTCACTAATTAAAATACTTGTAAAAGTACTTGCCAGCAGGTTACAACCACATATGAAGACACTGATTGATTGTGATACACTTTTTCTGTAACTAACTCAAGAAGATCCATCCCAGAATTAATAGATGTTATCACTGCATTTTCAGTACATGATCAATTGTCAGAAGTGCGGGGCTATTGCCATATCTAAAATCACAAGTGGGGAACAAATATATTCATATCCCTTCAATTGGGTACCAAAAGGATCGAAATATTTAGGCATCAAGCTAAACCCTGGAATGCAATATGTATTGTTGGATAATATCTAACCCCTTTGGGAGAACATAACGGCAGAGATAAGACACTAAGAACATTGAACCTAGGTTTTTTAGAGTACACACAAAACTGAGAAAATGACATTATCGCCCAACTTGAACAATACCTTCACCATACGTCCACACTAACTAGAAAACATGAGGCAAAAAAAATAAATAAATAATGAGGTTCAAAATTTGATCTTGAAACCCCTGAGCCCTATGTTAAGCATGAAGAAGCTTTCTGCTACCTTCGCATCATGGGTCCTAGCAGTACCAAATGTAGAACTTTAGAACTTTAGAACTTAGATTTTCATATCACACCTTGCACCAACTTCTTCTCCTGAGCCCTATGCAAAAAAAAAATCTTGCACTGAGTGGGAGATGACTTCCGTCAGGGGAAACCTAATCAGTAAACCAATGAATAATACTAAGGAATCATAAAGCAATCCTTTACTAATCGGCATTGCACATTGCTGGAAAAAAGACTGATAAATTGGCCAAACAAATCCCTAAGTACATTAGGAAGCACCCTCCAGCTAAAAAACTAGGATGTAAATTGATCTATTGGCATAAATGAGCGAGCACGGCATACATGTCACAAAGGACATGTTGGATGAACAGAACTCGTCAATAATACCTTTTACAGCACTGCAGAATTGGTTTTACCACCTGAGCAAGGCCTTAAGGATGTACCTTATGACAATATCAATCTCATTAAAAGCCTGAGCAGTTTTCCTTAAGCAACCCTTCTGGAAAAATGGAGTGACAGCAGAAAGGGTGTTCCTACCTGCTACTTAACGCTCATAATGAAAGGCATGACGACAGCCTCTACCTTAAAGACAAAATGGGAAAATTAAATTAACTTTGAATACTCAGAAAAACAAATGTCCTAAATCAGTGATGTTGAAATCCTATCATTTCAAAATCCTATGTCACTGGCCCTAGACACCTGGCACACTTGTCAAAGACGCACAATACCAATGGATGCACACACCATCGCAAAGGCTGCAACTCACAGTACTGCACTGTTGTTAAAAGATGCCAGCCCAAACACTGGTGTTAGAGCGTCCAAAATGTTGATCTGTGGGTGCACTTTACTTGTTGTCTGTATTTCCTTTCATTACAGACTTGCAGTGAAGATTTAAAGAGGTCGTTTCCTGCTGGGTTGAGTAGCAGCTCATATCAGGTAAGTCTTAAAAATTGTAGTAATGTCATGTGTCTTTATTCTTCTGAAGGGTGGAAGTATGTATGACTTCTTAGTGTGGGTAGATTATGCAGAATCCTGAGTAGAGGATGCATTTGCTAAGGGTGACATGAGAGGAGAAAATGCAGCTGTCAGTTTACTCACATGCTAAGCACATGCTGATGGGGAGATGGGGCCTAGGTAGCCAGGTAAGTGTCCTGACTGCCTAAACTTTCTAAAGTGCCATGGCATTACCCAGAACTCTGAGCAATGGAGTTCATGTTCCTTTTGTGGTCTGGTGTTGTTCTGCAGCAATTGGGTGGCCTTACCTTCACCATACAACTCCAGCAGACGTTGGCCCTGTGGGTCTGCAGCCTTCTATACCTGAGGATGACTCTGTGGGCCTCATAATGAGTCTGCCAGTATTTGTATTTTATTTATTTGTATTGCGCATCAGGCCCCTGGGGCAGCTGAGCGCATATCTTGCATACATGTTATACATACATTGACATTGTACATAATGATATTTACAATTTACAGTTTACAGTATTGTCTGGCCAGACTGGCGGCAGTTAAAACGTAGAACATTTGCATATATACAGGTGTTAAACAGGTGCCACGAGGACGAAGGCTAGGTGTGAATTTGGTTCCAGAAGCCTGACTTGACTTTGTTCCTAAAGATCATGACGGAGGGCTCAGCTCTGATGTTAAGGGGGAGTGCGTTCCATTTTTGTGCAGCAAGGACAGGGAAGCTGACTCCGCCCGCACTTTGTAGATTGACTCTAGGAGTGTTTATGCAGTGGGTTTGGGCTGTTCTGATAGGTCTGGCTGAAGTGTGCCTAGTAAAGGTGTCACAAAGGTAGGAGGGCGCTTGATTGTGTAGGGATTTATGTGTTAGTGATAGGGCTTTAAGGTCGATTCTTTGGTTGATGTTTGGCCATTTAAGGTATTGTCTAAAGGTGGAAATATGTTGATTCCTTGGGATATTGCAGGCTGATCTGACGGCATTATTCTGCATTACTTGCATTTTGTTTAGGTTTTGTTTAGAAGTGCCTAGGTAAAGCGCGTTGCAATAGTCTAATTTGGATAGCACTAATGCTCTTGCGACAGATATGCAATTGTTTGTGGATAGGTAAGGGCGGCAGGCTGTGATCAGCTTGCAGGTATAAGCTGTAGCTGAGACAAGTGCATTGGTTTGTTTCTTGAAGGATAATGCAGCGTCAATATGAATACCCAGTGTTTTCACACTGTGTGCTACATTAATGGTGTTACCATCGATAATAAAAGTTATGAAGGCAGTGTCAAGTTTACTTAATTTGTTGGGGGAACCGAGTAGTAGGAGTTCAGTTTTGTCGTTGTTTAGACATAATCCGTGGTTAGCCATCCAGGTTTGTATTATGCTATAGATATTGTTCAGGGTATTACTGTCTGCTGTGTAGTCCCCAGTGATGGGGATAAGGATCTGGGTGTCATCAGCATAGTTTGTATACGAGACACCCAGATGGTCCAAGATATCGAATAGAGGCTTGGTAAAAACGTTATAGAGTGTGGGTGATACACATGATCCCTGAGGGACTCCACAGGTTACTGGTGATGGTGCGGCTGAGGCTGAAGGGGCAAGGACGTGCATGGATCTATTGTTAAGGAATGATCTAATCCATGTGTTGGCTTGGTCGGAAAAGTGTGCAGCGGATGACAAGTGCTTGCATAGTATGTCGTGGTTGACTAGATCGAAAGCCGCCGATAAATCGAATAGTAATAGCAAGGCCGATTTACCTTTATCTTTTAGTACCTGAATTTGGTATTTGAGATCGACAAGGGCAGTCTCAGTCCCATGTTTGGGTCTGAATCCAGATCGTTTTAGGCCTAACATATTGTTAATTTCAAGGTAATGCTGTATTTGTAGATAGGCGGCTCGATCCAGTATTTCCAATAGAAAGGGTACTGTGGTGATCGGCCGGCCGGTAGTTAGATGGGTTGTTTGGGTCTAGCGTGGGCTTTTTCAATAGTGGGAGTACCCAGGCATCTTTTAGGCTCATAGGTACAGAACCTGTAGCAAATGAGGCGTTGATGAGCTTTGTTATGAACGGGGAGAGCACAGAGGCTGCTTCTTTGACTAAGGTGGGTGGGCAGATGTTGCCTTTGCAGTTTGAGGGTTTAAGTTTAAGTATGATCTGTTCAACTTCTTTACTGGAGAGATGTTGAAAGTTGAATTGCAGCAGTGTTGCTCGCAATGGCGAAGGTAGATTCGGGGGTAAAGTATTGTTGATGAGATTTTTTTTCGTATTGATTTTCTCTAGTAGCATTGTGATTTTGTTTTGGAGCGCATTTTGAATATTGGTGCACCATTGGGTGTCTTTTATGCAAGGGTCAGGTATGGGGGCAGGAGACTTGAGTTCTTTTAGTATATTGAATAACTCCTTTGTATCTAAATTAGCTTTTGCTATACGATCGTTGTAATTATTTTTCTTAGCTTGGATAATGGCTGATTTGTAGTCAAGTGAGATTGCACTGAATAAGACTTTGTTTTGTGCAGATGGGTGTTTTTTCCAGTTTGATTCTGCTGCCCTTTTCTCTTTTCTGAGGGTTTTTAGGTGAAGTGTGTACCGGTAGCACCAGCGAGTTACTGGCAGACTCAACTTACTGTTTCCACTAACCCAGGGGAAACGGGCACTTTAGGAACAGTAAGCTCCCATTCCTGTGGAGTCGGATGAGACTCCACGGGAATGAGAACACAGAATCCCAGCACCATTGTTGATGATGCCGGTGCTTCAGTGAAAAATCCGCCAGAAGGGGCCAGAACTACCAGCAGGTCAGGCATGCTGGTTGTGCAAGTCCCTATCGGCAGACATGTAGTTTGCCGGTGTGGAAAACATGCAGGTAACCATTATTACTGCCACTTTTTTCAAGATAGGCAAAACTTGTAATGAGGGCCTATGACTTTTATGGTGCATCCTAGTTCTTCCCTGGATAAGGGGAATGCACAGCAAGAAAATCTGCTTTGGAATCCGCTGGGAACGCATTCTGAGTGAAGAGTGTCTCACTGTGTAGGAGTATATTGTTAGTCCAGGACACACCTACAACCTATGTTATGGGAAGTAATGTAATTGCTGTTTTCATTGAATCAGTATTTTGCATGTCAGGTGAAGGACTAGTCTGTTGCCTATGAGCAAAGGGTCTTCTTTGATCGTTAGTATTGTTAACAATAAAGTATTAGGTCTTTTGCCCACCCGTTCCCTAAGGAGAACACTCAAGCTCAGCTAACTTATTGGATATGTTTGAGTTTTCTTCTTTATTTTTTAGAGCTGTTTGGATCAATATCTCAGAGATGTGTGTAACTTGGCTGATAATCCACTGCAAACATTTTAAGTTATCAAAATTAAGGCGGAGCCTTGAAGTGTGTGACTGAAATACAGGTTCAAACTTTTGGAGAAAAGCCTCTATTCAGCTCAAACATACGAGCCTCCATAGAGATGGCTCGCTATTCGATTCAAACCGAATCACCACATGTCTGATTTGGCTCTAGATCACTGTGGATCGAAATGTGTTAAAAAAATATTTAAATCGCATGTGGATAATGAGAATGGAAATTGCAGATTCTCAGAATGTTTGCACAAGTGATGGGATATATTTCATCAGTTGCGCCAAAAAAAAAAAAATTGTCTTGTTCTCAAAGGGTGTCTACATGCGCTAATCTGCTGACCATAGATGAGCACATTGAGATATTATTCTTCACCCCCTTTGCATACGTGAACCAATTAATTGCGTGTTTTAAATCATGTTAAAGTCCATCCCGAATACACAATTCTCGTTCAAATCTCTTTCAAATCCACGGGAAATATTGACATGTCCCAGTGACTATTTAAATTAGGTCCTAGTGCAAGACACGGCAGTATGAACAATTGCTAATCTACTTTCATTTCTATCCTTCATGTTTTTAACATCATCCAACGATGGCCTCTTCAGCCCTTCTATCAATCTGATCGCTCATCCAATGACAGCTGAGATAGGGACAGCACGTTTATTAGGTGAGTCTGCCGGATTGCTACGTGGGAGGGCAGATTTAATTGAATCCAAGGCTTTATCCTGGACAATGGATTCAGACAGGATTTTAGAGCTTGGCAAAGTGTCCAGACTGATAGGGACTTGAGAGCCAAATCCTATGACAGGTGCTCAAAGAATGGGAGTGGAGCTGGTGCTTGCTGGTGGTCCCCACCTGATAAGAAAGAAAGAAAACCGTTCGGATTATATATGCTCTGGGTAATTGTATTTGTTTTCTATAGACATTAAATAAATACAATATCCCATTTCATATGCAAGGTGTATTTGTGGAACCATATTAACATTTATATCACTGGAAACCAGAATATAGTCCAAAGTTAATGTGACTTGGGGAACTTTAATACATCAGATAGAATTACATTAGAATGAACCTGGAAGATGATGAATTCCTACATTCTCACTGATTGAAAGTAAGAGCCTTAAAGGTCTGATTTGGAGTGATCACCATTGTAAATAAAGAGATGCAATACTATTTACCTGACAAATCAATCTCATTGGGTTTGCTGCTGAGGGGGACTGAGTCATTAAGAATCAAAGGTGAGTGGGGTTTACTATAGATCATATGTTTTGGTGTAGATTTTAAGAATACCTTCCTTTTGTTGAAAAGACCAAAATTTCTAGTGACTGTTGAGAAGCACCTTTGAGTTAGCAGCTAAGACATGTAGTGTAGTTTGATAACATAGTTTATAGTTTTTTATAATTTTGACAGTCTGCTTATGATGTCTGGCAATGTATGTGATTTGAGGTCTTACTATGAATATTGTCCTACCTGTAATATTGAAAAGGTGGATGCATACTTAGAGTGAATGAACTATTGTCACACTATATTGGAAATGTTATAAAGATAGCACAAATAGATATTTGAGTTAACTTGTGACTGCTTGATTGTAATGTGGAGCTGTTGTACTCCCATGTAATTTGAGTGGGGAATTTCCTGTCTCAAATTTGAATTTGATAAGATCAATTAAGCAAATTGCATTTTCAAACCATTTTGCTTGTTGTCCCAGATAGTGGGAGTGGGAGTTTTGTGTATGGGGCTGTTGCACATTAGTATTTCCCAGAGTTGTTACACCCTAACATTATTTGGGGTGGGTTAGAGAATTATCCAGAAACAGGTGCCACTCGATTAAATAAAACCAATATTTAACAGGTTAATGTTTCAAATTGTCTGTTGATTGCCACGTTTTGACAAATTCTAAATATTTGTTTCCCTGCCACCGACTTTGCAAACGCTAAATTGTCTATTGTTTGCTACGTTCCTACAAATGCTAAATTGCTGCATCCCGGCCACTGATTTTGCAAATGCTGAACTGCTTTGTTTCCTATATTTGAACTAGCGCTCTGCCAGGTCTGTGTCCCTTTAAACTCTTGAAGATTGCTCAAGGCAAGCCATACCCTCACCAGGCAAACCCACCACTCTAATGATCTATCGCTAGTCCATCTGACTAATTTACAACACCGCTATTCAGTCTAGCCAACCACCCTGCTACAGATCTAGTTAACCACTTAATCCAATATTCATCACATTAGCTACCCTGATATCTGCTCACTGCTAAACATTTGTATGGACTCGACTAATGCGCATTGGCTAGTATAAGGATGCAGTTAACCTTAACAAGCCTGCTTAATTGCATAATTTGTTATCCATAGCATGCAGCCCACCTCAGCATAAGGCAAGCAAAGACAGGCTCTCGCTTACCCCTACAATTACATGCATACTGTTTGCACTTAGCTCCTGTTTTCTGTTCACAATATCTTCACACAGCTTAGATGCTACTGTCAATGTTGATAGGCACGACACACAACAGGTTGCCAATGACTACTCCATGGGTTGTAGCAAACCTAGTATTTCTCTAACTATGTCCCTCATACTACCAACTTCTGATACTATAACACCTACTAAATTCCTGCTATCTGCTCAGCAAGAGTCAACTAATCTCAGGTCCACATTAGTGAGGATAGAAAGCAACACCTGCCTGATCACTCCTCTCCAATGGATCCAGCTACATGCTGCTAGACCCACACCTAACCAACCTTGCCCTACAAACCTCAGGTTCCTTAGATTAGGTTGCAGATTTAAGAATGCCTATCTACAACCGACCAACTGCAGAACCTAAACTAGAACTAAGACCATGCTCACAAGGAGAAAAAAGTTCAAACTAAACAACTGCAAAGATAATAGCGACCTAACCTTACCGAATAACACCCCCCCCACATCGGCACTTACCCTTGCGCTTGCCACCAGCTGGCCGCATTTTTTACTTATTGTTTATGTATTCTATTAGCCCATGTACTGCACTGCTCCCTCTCCTCCCCCCCTGCACTTTTCCCCTTCCCCCTTCCCATGCACTTGCGCAATCTGAATGACACCTGGCATAGTAGGATTGTTGTCTCTGCCTTCCCTCTCTTTCCCTCCCTTGCCTCGTCGCACCTTGAAACACTTGTGTATAGACGCGTTATAAATGCCATATCATATCCCCTACAACTAACTCGGACAGACACACTCCATTCATCAAGGGAGCGCTTATAAACGCAAGATCCTTGCCAGCTCATGCACTGGATATTGCCAACCTCATAGTTTTAAACAATCTTGACATCTTAGCAATAACTGAGACTTGGCTGCTTGCTGCATCAGGCCCAGCACTCAAACTAGCCATACCGGACAACTATACCATGCTGAAACGTCCAGAGATGGCGGTGTCGCCTTTATTGCCAAAACTCAGCTTGACCTAAGGATACTACCTAATCAACCATTCTGCTCAGGAGAACTACTGTCTATCGAATTACCGCTCACAGCGTCACAAACAGTAACGATCCACCTCATGTAGAGACCCCCAGTTCCAATATCTACCTTCGAGGAAGATATCACAATACTCCTTATCGTAAATACCAAACCACGCTCACAAATTAGGTTGGTGGGAGACCTCAATCTAGGCCTCCATGACATGAATGATGACAACACTCTAGCCTTGGCCAATTCGATCTCAGAGTGAAGCTTCTCACACTGCATCACTAAGCCTACTCACAGCAAAGGAGGAACCCTGGACTGGATTGCAGACCTCAACTGTGACACCAAGATCTTATCAAATGTACCATGTGCCTGGTCCGACCACCATATTATATCCTTCACCATACAGGATAACACCCGACCCAGCCCTCGCAACTCATTAGCACCACCAGCACTCAGCAGAAACAACCACAATATTTCAGTAGAGAAACGTTTGCCCCTACTACAACCCATTACCAAGCACCCTAACATGAGCATGGGCCCCTCCTCATTAGTGGAGTCATACAATCACACTTTACATCAAGCCATTGACAATGTAGCACCATTATAAATGCTCAAAGCTAAGCCTCCTGCTCACCTAAATACCTGGTTCACTCCCAATCTCAAAACCATGCGCAATGGAAAAAGAAGCGCTGAAACAATCAGGAAAAATAACCCCACAGCACTGAACAAAGAAAAGTTCATAAAAATCTCTAATAGCTACAAAACTGCCATTCTTCAGGCAAAAAGTGACACCTAAGATGATAGAATCAACAAAGCTACTCAGGAGCGAAAGAGCTATTCACCATACTTAGAGAATAAGAATCCCCTTTGCCACCACCAGAAACCTGCACTAAAGACACAACCTGATGCACCAACATCCAAAAAGCACTGTTCGACAAAATAGCTCTTCTACAAGCTAAAATTGATACCAACAAATTGAGCCTCACTCCTGATTCACAACCAAGAGTATCCCAGGATTCCTCATCAAAATCCTGTAGCCAACTAACTTCGCTCCTGTCACCATCTGTGAAGCAGCGGGCATAATATCTAGCCTCAAACCATCTAGATGCCAAGGGGACATTACTCCCGCTACAATCATCAAAGAGGCAGCAGCGGATCTCACGCCTTTCATCACCACCTTAATAAATGCATCTTTTGAAACTAGCACTGTCCCAACCAAGCTGAAAGATGCTTGGATCCTCCCACTATTAAAAAAACCTAGTCTTGATCCCAACATTCCAACTAACTATAGACCCACAACCACAGAAAAGATTCCCATTGAAAATCTTAGATAGGGCAGCATAGCTACAAATACAGGAACATCTAGAATCTAATAATCTCCTCGACCTGCGACAATCAGGCTTTCGACCCAGACATGGCATCGTATCAGACTTGATAGACCTAAAAAACCAAATAGACGACCTAAAAAGTAAAAGTAACCTAGCCCTACTACTACTACTACCAGACTTACCAGCCACCTTTGATCTAGTCAATCATAAAGTCCTCTGTAAACACCTCTCGTCAGCAGCCCATTTCTCTTCCAAGGCCACCCCCTGGATACATTCCTTTTTGAACAACAGAACCATGAGGGTGTCTGCACCGACTGTGTCGACTGAACCTGCACAGGTCATTTGCGGAGTACCACAGGGCTCGTCCGTCTCCCCGACACTATACATCTTCACTAAGCCTCTTTTTGATAACCTTGACAATTTGGGTGTCATCTACACTAACTATGCAGATGACACCCAAACCCTCATCCCCATTACAGGTGACTACGACACTGACTCGAAACTGCTCAACAAAATATACCTAACTATCCAAGCATGAATGGCTACACACGCATCTGCCTTAATGATGGCAAGACTGAGTTACTTCTCATCGGATCCCAGACTAGACTGAACAAACTAGGTAGCCAGTTCAAATCCTTCAACATAGACGGCATCATCATAAATGTCTCCAAGGAAGTGAAAACACTGGGAATCTATCTTGACTCCTCACTGACCAGACAAGTCAATACCACAGCCTATGCCACAGCATATACCTGCAAATTACTTAATGCATGCAGACCATTCCTGTCAACAGAAAGCTGTATTACCTTGGTTAGAGCACTTATACTGTCTTAACTAGATTATTGTAATGCCTTGCACCTAGGGACCAATAAGCACAACATTAAAAAAAACTGCAAATACTTCAAAACAATGCACTAAGATCAGCACTTAATATCCCAAAAACCCATCACATTTTGGCAGCAAGACGCCATTTTAATTTGCTGCCAGTCAGTCAAAGACAGAATTGTATTCAAATCCTTAGCACTCACTCATAAAGGCCTCTCCAACTTAGCCCACAAACGCTCTTGCATGCAAATTCACAGGAAATCTATCTGACTGTCATGATCTCTGCTTCCAAAAGGTCAGGGTTTTCCCAACTCCCTTGGAAGCAGATCCATAACCCAGGTTCCGAGTTCCAACCAGTCCCAATTGGGACCTTTTGGACCCAGTCCTGGCGCCAGTGGCACCAGGCTCATAAATATGCCCAGTACCAGCGCTGGAAGCGCCGGGCTCATAATGCTTGGGTGGACTTACCTGCAGCAGACCATGCTGCTTACTTGCCTGCCAGTTGAGCCTCTGATCCTCTTCTGTTTGGAACTACTTTTCCTGTTGGGTGGGGCTGGAGCCACTCCCTAGATTCAGAACACTGGAACTCTTCTGGAAGGCAGGAACTCTTTTCTTACCAGGAACTCTTTTCTTACTTAGGCGTGGCTGTGGAAGGAGACACCTAAGCACTACAGGAGGCTATTTAAACCACACCCGGTGGATGAATCTTGCTTTGCGTTATTCTGCACCCTCTGCAGCAGAACGCTCATCGTGTCTTCTGCATCCGGTCCTGGGCCTAAGGAAAAAGGCTTACCATCCTGAATCCAGTCTTCAGCAACACCTATAAAGACAAGAAAGAACAGGTTAGCATTCCGGCATCTGAAAGGCAAAGGCTTACCTAATCTTCGTGCGCTCCGGAGGTCTTCACACTGCATTCCGGCATCTGAAAGACAAAAGCTTACCAACTCTTCGCACGCTCCGGAGGCCGTCGGCGCTGCATCCCGCATCTGAAAGACAAAACAAGGTGCGTTTAAAGACATTGGGGAACTTTAATACTCACGTGCCATTACTCCTTTCCACATCAGTGGGTATCCCGGCACCCTGCAGCCGCTCCGAACTTGTACCTGCAAAATAAAAAGACAGTTAGAGCGCATCGTGAAGCTGGCAACAAGCGCTTACTTACGTGCTTCCAGGCGCTTCTATCCATCACACGGGCTCCATCTTCAACTCACTTCAGCCCGTCATCCGCCATCGCCGGAACCCTGCAAAACAAGAGACATCATTATTAAAGACTTTAAAGACATTTGAGTTACTCGAAACTTACCGTTCGTGCAGTAAACGACGGACAGCAGTCCTCTGAAGTCAAGAGGCCTGCGCTACCTATCCAGTGAAGAAACTGGTTACAGCACCCTGCCCCGAGGCAGATGGAGAGCTCGGCATTCACTTACCTAAGGTGAGAGCGTTAACCTGTGGGGGTCTACAGGAGAGGAGAAGGGGAAAGAGATAGGGACACCCCAATAACCCCAGTTCATTAACCCCGTATTTTCTATCTGCAGACATCTTACTCTGCACGTCAGGCATACAGAGCACAGAGGTCCAGCCCAAAGAGCCAACCGGGTGCTGCACATCACCTTTGAAGATACGGTAGTCGCCCAGTCAAGACCGGCGCCTCTTCGAGAATCAGGTGAGCGTTATAGAACGCAAAGCCTACCGCAAAACTCTCGCCCAGGCGCTATGGAAACCTCGGATACTGACCACCTAGCCTGGTTACTTGGGGAACTAAGGGCAGAAGTGCATGCAGCTCGTCAGGAAACGAACGCTCTAAGAAGGGAACTAATTATTTCCAAGGAGAGAACAGATGATCTTGCTAGACAATTGCTACAGTCACAAGCCGGACAGACCCCGCTAACCGCATCAGGGGCAAATCTTCCTTCAACATCCTCTATGAATCCAGTGCAGATCAACCTACCTGGGGATGTACCTCTGGCTCCGCCCGAACGATTTTCTGGTGACCCAAAGAGGTTTGCGATATTTATCAATCAGTGCCGGTTGCACTTCTTATGCCGGCCAGCAGCCTTTCCAACTGATCAAGCTAAAGTAGCTTTTGTACTTTCGTACCTTAGTGGCAATGCGGCAGACTGGTCGATCCCTCTAGTTAATCAAGATGATCCGGTTCTCCATGATTTTCAAGCCTTTCAGCTTAGTATGGAAAAACTGTTCGCAAGACATGCACAGGGGCAGGCCTTGGACAATGAGCTTCTTTCGTTGCGACAGGGTAATCAAGACCTTTTGGCTTATATTGCATCTTTCAATAGACTAATAGTGGAAACTCAATGGCCTGAGGACAAAAGGATTACGCTGTTTTATAGAGGTCTACGTGGAGAGCTCAAAGACGTTTTAGCCCAAGTAGTGAATCCCCCACAAGACTGTTCGGATTATATAGACTTGGTCGTTCAAATAGATCACAGACTGCAGAACAGGAAGGCCGATCGTTCCAAGTTTGATGCTCGAGTATTTTCCAAACCGCCAACTCCTTCCAAAGGAGTAGACTCCGGGGAACCCATGCAAATAGGGGGTCTGAAAGGTCCTCTAACACAAAGGGAGCGGGAAAGGAGAAAACAGTTGCAATTATGCCTATATTGCGGAAACTCAGGGCACTTTCTTCGAGACTGTCCGGTGAAACCTGCCAAGAAGGCAGTAGGAGCTGCAGTTACCACAGTTACAAACTCTGAGCAGGGAAACAACCTCGCCCGACAAGAATAGAGGTCCTCTTGCCGAGCGTGAAAACCAGTTCCGTGACCTCGCATTTCGTGATACCTATGGTCCTCATTGGCCCTGATAATCCGGATCGATTACATGCAATTGAAGCTTACGTCAACAGCGGTGCCATCGGCAATTATGTGGATCATGAAATGGTTTTGAGGATGAATCTAACTCTTTGTCCCAAGGCTGTAAAGGACGTCATTACTACGGTGGATGGTACGGAGATAGCCTCCGGGCCAATAACGCATACCACTCAAGAGGTGACGCTAGTAAGTCAAGATGGACACCATGAGAAGATCGTGTTCGATGTGATCAAGGCCCCTCATTTCCAGATTATTCTAGGAATACCTTGGTTAGAGAAACACAATCCTCTGATCGATTGGCGAGCAAGAACGGTCCAGTTTCCAGAATGTGTCTCTACTTGTCACCCTCCACCTGGTGTTGCACTGGCAGCAATTTCTTCAGAGACTCCCCAGTTACCTCCCGAATACCTAGAATACCAAGATGTTTTCCGGAAGGAGCAGGCTAACTCTCTACCTCCTCATAGGTCTTATGACTGCCAGATAGACCTGATACCTGGATCTACTCCTCCTTGTAGTAGAATTTATGCCCTCACCGAGCCTGAGAACCTTCACCTTCGACAATACCTGGATCAATACCTGGCAAATGGGTTTATTCGTCCTTCCAAGTCCCATGCCTCTTCATCTTTGTTCTTCGTTCCAAAAAAGGAAGGAGACCTTAGAACTTGTATCGATTATCGCTCCCTGAACCAGATCACTGTTAAGAATAGATATCCGTTACCTTTGATCCCTGAACTCCTGGACCAAGTCAGAAAAGCATGCATATATACAAAGCTGGATCTTAGAGGAGCTTACCACTTGGTACGAGTAAAAGAGGGCGATGAATGGAAGACGGCCTTCCGCACCAAGTATGGGCTATTTGAATATCAGGTCATGCCCTTCGGACTTTGCAATGCCCCGGCCGCCTTTCAATATTTTATGAACGATGTCCTCAGAGAGCTCATAGATGTGTGTGTTGTTGTTTACATCGACGACATTCTCGTTTATTCTTCATCGGAATCTGAACATCGGAAACACGTGAAAATGGTCCTCGAAAGATTGCGTCAACACAAACTTTTCGCTAAGTTGGAAAAATGTGTTTTCAACGTGACTGAAGTTGAATTCTTGGGATTCATATTATCACCTGGCGGAGTGCGTATGGATTCAAAGAAGGTCGATGCAGTTCTCAAATGGCCATCACCATCCTCCGTAAAAGGTGTGCAAAGCATGTTAGGCTTCGCTAACTTTTACCGCAGGTTTATCCCCGAGTTCTCTCGAATAGTCCAGCCCATCACTGCCTTGTTAAAGAAAAACAAACGTTTTGAATGGTCTACCGAGGCGGAACAAGCTTTCCAGGATTTGAAGACTAAATTTATCTCTGCACCAATCTTAAAACACCCTCGCCCCGAACTCCCCTACATCGTGGAAACTGATGCTTCAAGCCTTGCCATGGGGGCAGTTCTATCACAAAAGGACCCGGTAACCAATCAGTTGCATCCCGTGGCATTTTGGTCCCGCAAATTCTCGCCTCCTGAAGTCAATTACACGATTACTGACAAGGAACTTCTGGCTATCAAGTCTGCCTTTAAGGCTTGGCGGCATTATCTGCTGGGGGCCCGACACACCGTTACTGTGATTACGGATCACCGAAACCTGCAATATTTGAAAACCGCAAAAGCCCAATCCTCTAGACAACTCCGTTGGGCATTATTCTTTGCCGAGTTTGACTTCATAATTACCTATCGACCTGGTACAAAGAACGGTAAAGCCGATGCCCTTTCTCGGATGGGAGTGGAAGAACACTTGATCATCCCTAAACCTGTACCAATCATTCCCGAACAAAGAATTCTGGGTGTAATCGACACAGAATCCATAGAGGAAGTTAAGGATAAAGCCAGGCAACTTGTAACTCCAGCAGACATACAGAATTGGCATCTGCAGGGAAAGGACTTTGCAGTAAAGGACAACTTATTGTATTTCCAAGAACGATTATACCTACCCAGCACAGATTTACAGAAAAAAGTAATCTCTTGTTATCACGACTCTTTAATGGAAGGTCATCCCGGTATAGCCAAGACCTCAGAAAAGATCAAGCGCTACTTCTGGTGGCCGTCTTGAAAAAAAGATATCAGAGACTTTATAATGTCCTGTGGAGTATGCGCCCAAAACAAGAGTCAAAAGGAAAGACCAGCAGGCCTCTTACGCCCTATTGACATCCCACCTCGCCCTTGGCATACGCTTTCTATGGACTTCATCACCGATCTACCTCCATGCTCCGGATACAATACGATTCTAGTAATCGTGGACTTATTCTCCAAGATGGCGCATTTCATTCCGCTCAAAGGCTTGCCAACAGCAGCAACTCTGGCCCGAGAATTTCTCGAAAACATCGTCCGACTCCACGGTTTTCCTTCGGTTCTAATTTCGGATCGAGGTAGTCAATTTATTTCTCATTTTTGGCGAAGTTGCTGTCGGTCGGCTCAAATTGATGTGAGACTATCGACCAGTCACCACCCTCAGACCGACGGACAAACCGAGAGGACCAATCAAACTCTGGAACAGTATTTACGCTGCATGCTGCAATAAACTGAAAAAACTTGGAAAGATATCCTTTGGATAGCCGAGTATGCCTACAATAACTCTGTCCATTCGGGAACTGGGAAAACCCCGTTTTTTCTTTTGTACGGCAGTCACCCTCGAACCTCGGAGTTGGATCCCCTCCAAGATCTTGAAACACCAGCAGTAGACTACCTGCATTCTACAATCACCCAAGCCTTTAAGGAAGCTGTTTCTCACCTTCAAAGGGCTAAAGAACAATACAAGAAAGGAGCAGATCAACATCGGAAGGAAGCCCCTCACTATCAAGTAGGGGATCAAGTCTGGTTATCCACCAAATATCTATCTCTAAAAGGGCCACGCACATTCAACCCAAGATACCTTGGTCCCTATTCCATCACTACCATAGTAAACCCAGTAGCGGTCAAGTTGGACTTGCCCCCGCACATGAAGATACATCCGGTCTTCCACGTCTCTCTATTAAAACCCGTGCAACCTCAAACCCGACTAACCAAATCTCCAAAACCTATCCTAGTTGATGGAGAACTCGAGTTTGAAGTCAAAAGCATTCTGGACTCCAAGATCTCCAAATCTAAACTATTCTACCTAATTGACTGGAAAGGCTACGGCCCCCAAGAGAGATCCTGGGAACCTGCTGAATATGTCCACGCTCCTCGCCTAATCAAAAGATTTCACCGAACATTTCCTGACAAGCCAAAACCCCCGGAGAAGCCCGGTTTGGGAGGGGCCTTGAGGGGGGTACTGTCATGATCTCTGCTTCCAAAAGGTCAGGGTTTTCCCAACTCCCTTGGAAGCAGATCCATAACCCAGGTTCCGAGTGCCAACCAGTCCCAATTGGGACCTTTTGGACCCAGTCCTGGCGCCAGTGGCACCAGGCTCATAAATATGCCCAGTACCAGCGCTGGAAGCGCCGGGCTCATAATGCTTGGGTGGACTTACCTGCAGCATACCATGCTGCTTACTTGCCTGCCAGTTGAGCCTCTGATCCTCTTCTGTTTGGAACTACTTTTCCTGTTGGGTGGGGATGGAGCCACTCCCTAGATTCAGAACACTGGAACTCTTCTGGAAGGCAGGAACTCTTTTCTTACCAGGAACTCTTTTCTTACTTAGGCGTGGCTGTGGAAGGAGACACCTAAGCACTACAGGAGGCTATTTAAACCACACCCGGTGGATGAATCTTGCTTTGCGTTATTCTGCACCCTCTGCAGCAAAACGCTCATTGTGTCTTCTGCATCCGGTCCTGGGCCTAAGGAAAAAGGCTTACCTTCCTGAATCCAGTCTTCAGCAACACCTATAAAGACAAGAAAGAACAGGTTAGCATTCCGGCATCTGAAAGGCAAAGGCTTACCTAATCTTCGTGCGCTCCGGAGGTCTTCACACTGCATTCCGGCATCTGAAAGACAAAAGCTTACCAACTCTTCGCACGCTCCGGAGGCCGTCGGCGCTGCATCCCGCATCTGAAAGACAAAACAAGGTGCGTTTAAAGACATTGGGGAACTTTAATACTCACGTGCCATTACTCCTTTCCACATCTAACCCAGTGGGTATCCCGGCACCCTGCAGCCGCTCCGAACTTGTACCTGCAAAATAAAAAGACAGTTAGAGCGCATCGTGAAGCTGGCAACAAGCGCTTACTTACGTGCTTCCAGGCGCTTCTATCCATCACACGGGCTCCATCTTCAACTCACTTCAGCCCGTCATCCGCCATCGCCGGAACCCTGCAAAACAAGAGACATCATTATTAAAGACTTTAAAGACATTTGAGTTACTCGAAACTTACCGTTCGTGCAGTAAACGACGGACAGCAGTCCTCTGAAGTCAAGAGGCCTGCGCTACCTATCCAGTGAAGAAACTGGTTACAGCACCCTGCCCCGAGGCAGATGGAGAGCTCGGCATTCACTTACCTAAGGTGAGAGCGTTAACCTGTGGGGGTCTACAGGAGAGGAGAAGGGGAAAGAGATAGGGACACCCCAATAACCCCAGTTCATTAACCCCGTATTTTCTATCTGCAGACATCTTACTCTGCACGTCAGGCATACAGGGCACAGAGGTCCAGCCCAAAGAGCCAACCGGGTGCTGCACATCAACTTTGAAGATACGGTAGTCGCCCAGTCAAGACCGGCGCCTCTGCGAGAATCAGGTGAGCGTTATACTGACCAACCCACTAAGTCCTTACACACACACTTCCTTAAGGTTCCCAGATTCAAGTTACAGAAAGCAGGGGGTAGCAGCTTTCCTGTACTAGCTGCTAAATCATTGAATTCCTTGCCTGCAGCCCTTAGAGTAGAACCTTCATACTGGTGATTCAGGAAGAATGTGAAAACCTGGCTCTTCACACAGGAGATGCCACAAATACCTTGCTAACTCTGTACATGTATGCTATGCATTTGCAATAACGTCTTTGTTCTGTTCAGTACCACCTGTAATGTGATCTTATTGTGTAACCTTATGTAATGCGCCCAGATACCTGAGGGTTAGGTGCACTCAATGCATAAATAAATAAATAAATAAATAAATAAATAAATATGTTTGGGTGTGTATTATTAATAGTTTTTCTTGGGTCTTTTTTAGCATCATGTCTTTTCTTATATTTTATGGGTGTTCCTTTTGTGCAGACTATGCTGACTTTGCAACTCAATGTTGTTGTTCTAGTCTAGAGTCTGGGGTTTCAGCACTTATTTATAGATGGGTTGCTTATGGAGAACTAACCATGTAGGATTCTCAATATGAAATGTCGCAATATAAAAAAATAAGTGAATACTCATAATATTATACTGCAAATAAGCATCTGTATAAAAAGTGTCATCTGTTAACTGCTTTGCTTTTTGAGACAAATGGATCTTTGAACTCTGGTGAATTTTGTTCTGAAGTTTCAATATTAACATTCAGCAATGAATATTGGGTTCAAGCAATAAGTACCCATACTCCACAAGGTTCTGTAGACAAACATGATAACACTTTGATCAATGGTTGAAAATCAATGATCCTGTAGGTCTCTGTTCTGAGTCACACATCGCTTGATGTGCTTTGTACTCTGAAGAACACTACAAGGAGAATGGGCTTGTATGGCTGGCTCACATACCCTGGAGCAGACATGGAGGCGAGGCGAGAGTTGGCATGTTGCCGCATACTGGGACCTTCTGTGTACTGTACCCACCTGTCGCCTCCCCCTGGCGTGGTGCAGTGTGTTGCGATGCAAATATCTCAAAAACGGTGAATCCTAGGGCCTTGTAATGTGGTTAATAAGCTTTAAGTTATGTCCCTTGCGGCGAGACACTGAAAATGAGCGTTGTCTGTTCCTTCTACAACCACATTGATGTTTTGCCGATTTCAGACAACCGTCTCATGTGTGAAGGGCTGAAATCCGGGAAAAGGATGGGGTCTCAAAATTACATGTAGCCAGTAATGTCGGGAGGGTCCTCAGAGGTAATTATGTAAAATGTGGTGCAGATTGGTGGAACAGTGTGGAATTGTATAAGGCACACAGTAACATATGTTCTGCTTTATATAGAGAGAGATGACCCATTTGAAGATAATGACTGTGATACATAATATCTGTGAAGATTGTGTTTGCATTTGTTTTTGTAATTATTAGTAAGAGCCACATGCTTCACTGCACAAGTCATGTTTTAAGCAATCCAATTCTTGTATCTTTGCAAAATCAGAAGTGACACTGTTAGAAAAGCCTTTTGGTGCACTAGAATGTGCTGAGAATATTGAGAAGGTTCTCCACGGACTGACCGTGGTCGGTACATAATGATAGGTGTATAATATTAACAGTTTTCAACATTTATAGACACAAGTTATGTTGAGGTAGCAAATCTGATGGGAATGATGATTACATTATGGGTCGAAAGGGCATTCTTTAAGAGTGAGTATTTGCTCAGATAGCAGGATTTCATTGGTGGTTAAAACTCATAATTGATTTGGAGTGATTACAAAAAGGATATTGAATGACTTTAAGAAAGTCTCATGCACAGAAGCAGAACTACCGTGCACCCATTGCTCATTGCCTACATCTCTTCTCTGGACACTGGTATCAAAGTTATTTGTAAGATTTTAGCATTGAATGTGGCAGGCAAAGGTCATCAATTAGAACAACATTTTTGCGGAGTTACAATGTAGTATTTCCTAAGGAAAGATGGATCCTTGACACTGATTCTTGTTGAACAGCTATGTCACTGCAAATAAATTTGGTAGAGAAAAATAAAAAAAGGAAGACATCTGGAGGTTTACGCAAACAGATATTGGTAATGCTGATTGGTAGGAATAATGATGGGATTTTCTTGATTATTTTCAAAGCCACCATAAAATTGATGGTGAATGGTAAGCAATGATCCAGTCTCTGCACTGATGATCCCCAATATGTATGACACAAGGATGTTGTTGGATGTTGTATGCTTGAAAGCTGTCAAGCTTGATTTGAAAACGCTATTTATAAAATAGTGCTTTCCTCTAGGGCATTGTCAATTTTCTCAAATCGATCTAACACAAACAGCTCCTTTACATAGCCATAATCAACTGCTTTATGGCGATGATCTGGTGTTGAAGATTCAGCGACTGCTACCAAGTGTGGCATTTTAGATGAAATTCATTTAAGAGGTAGTTTTTCTTCCCTTTTTCAAAGCCACCATGATATTGATGCAGATTAATATATGTGTAGTCATGTATTAATGGCTTAATTAAGGACAGTCTGTAGTGACCCAGATGCCTTGAATACACACTGTTGTAAAAGGTAATGAAATGTCTTAACACATTTCTTTTTGGTGTTCGTAGAAGAAGCACAACGGGGGCTACTGAGGGAGTATACTACTGTTTTATTTATTTTTCAATCCACTTAGCAATGGCCAATGAACAATAAAGAATGGCGGTAGCTAAAATGCATTACTACGCCAGGCCACAGCCACCGGGGATGCAGCACTATGGGTGCATTTGAATACATGAGGTGAGCCTTGGCACTGGTGAGTGGAACAGGGGGACATAGGGCAGTGAGGAGCAGGATTAAGCCAGGTATTCAGAAGGACTGTGCCACGTGATCAAAGATAAAAACAGGTGTAAGATAGAGTGCTGATGGACAAGCAGCAGTCCACTCGCGGAAGCAAGGGAATGCATCTTTCATGAGCTGTACCTGTTCCCCAGTGCACATGCATATGATAACAGGGCATTCATCACCACCAAAAAGTGCATACAACCTACCAGTTAATTCATTAGTGGTGCGGGTCTGTGGTGCTTGCCATACTTTCCAAATTCCAATAATCTTCCACTTACCAGCCCTTGCCCTAGGATGCCCCTTCCCCGACTAGCCTACTGAGTCTGGTCCACCCACTTCTTCGCACTAGATGACCCCCCCCCCATCCCTTCTTCCCTGATCACTTGCCTTCCTGGGACTCCCATAACACTTGCCCAGACTCAGGCCACTCTCTCCCCTGCACTTTTCTCCCTCTTCCCTTCTCCCTGCACTTCCTGATACAGCACTTGCAGGATCTGAATGTCACATGGCCTAGCAGGACCGTTGCTGTTAATGTCTCTGCCTTTTTTTGTCTTGTGGCGCCTAGAAACACTTTTTGATGTATAGGTGCCATACAAACGCCCAATAAATAAATACATAAATACATTCAATGTGCGGGATCTGTTTTCTTCGACAGCATGCATTGCTATCTAGTATGAAGCAGGTGCAGCTGAATGTGACATTAAAGCATCCATTATAACGTGCACCATTACGTCTTCCCAGATGCACAGCACCTGCTGGAGCACAGTAAACACACTATCTATCTGCATCCCTCCTCTTGTCCCTAGCAACCTAAAGTGTTCCAGACAACTTTGCCCTCCAAACAATGTTCATTTCTCCTCTCACGTTGATGGAAAGACAATTAATGCACACCGCTGCTACCTACAAAATCAACAATTGTCTCATCAGAAAAAGACGACACAGTGGGTAATTGACAAGAAATTGTGTCTCCTGTATTCAAACAATTCAAAGACATTTTCTTTTGAAGAAACTATTATTTTGTCTCCTCCGAAAAAGGTTTTACACAGAAAAACCACAACTGAATTTAGTGTTCTCCTCCCAACAAACCATTTTGTTTGCATGAATCAAGAATGTAGTCTTACCACAAAAGAAAGCCATACTCAGAGTCCCGGAAATGAATATGCACTCTACCTTAACAAAACAAATCAATCCTCAATCTGACGAAAAATGCCAAGTGTGTTTAAGTTCTGAAAGCTGATCACTGCGGTATTCGTATCCCCATTCCTAGAATGCACTAACATGGCGCTGTGGAGTGCACACTCATTTACATCCCTGGAATAGAATTTCCCCCTGCATATCACATGTTTCTCTAGTCATATGTAAGTGACACAATTAGTTGCAGCCATTAACTGTAATGTCCTGCCTGCTTCCCAACAATGCTGGGGTATTCTCCCTAAAATGGCGTATGCACGTATGTCATGCAAGGTAACATTACACAAAACATGGACTATCCTTTTTTTCAATTGTTCTACATCCCAGCAAATAAATGCTTTTTTATTTCATCTCTCTCCTTCAAATACATTCTCTATTTATTTTCTACCTCTCCTTTAGCAACAACCTATTTTAATTGGCCACCTCTCCCTTTGCTAAATTCTATAAGTGTCCTATGTTCCACCGGTTGCCTTATCTGCTCTGGTAAACTCTCTCCTCTGTCTCTGCCTTCACAAGTCTAATCATGCCCTATTTATACTTTTATTGACTGAAGCCATTGGCAAAGGTCGGGAAAACTAGCTTTGTGTGAACGGGCTGATATTCACATGATCCTGACGTTCTGGACGTATGTTCACCAATGCCTATTGACATTATATGAAATAGCAAAACACATTGAATAAAGGCTGGACGGTTTTAAATTAATCTTAACCTCTGCCATGGGTTTCAGGCCATTCTCCAGATCATTGTTCTTCAGAATCCTATATCATCACAGACAGTGGATATGATATGACATTTACAACGTGCCTATACAAAAGTGTTTCAAGGAGGGGGGGGCAGAGGAAAGACAGATACAACAATCTTACTAGGCAGGTGACATTGAGATTTTGCAAGCACAGGAAAAGGTGGGAGGGGAAAAGTGCAGGGGGAAAGGGGAGGGGTCAGTGCAGTACATGGGATCAGCAGTAAAATAATAAATACATATAAATAAAAACAATAAGTAAAACGTGCGGCCAGCTTGTGGCAAGTGCAAGCATATGTGCAGACATCAAGTGTCAAGTGCAGGTACGGGACTGTAGGGATACAGAAACAGCCCCCGTGTGCAAGGGTTGCCATTGGGGCAGTGCAGGTGTACAACTGGCGGGCAGGGGAACTGGGCCCACGATCAGAGGATAGCCAGGTGACCAATGACGTTTCAGCCAGGAGTTCAGCAGGGGAGAGGAGGGAGAGGAAACAGAAGCAAAGAGGAAGGTCTTGAGGTACTTCCGGAACCGGCGATGGTTCTCCTCGAGTTTCAGAGAGGCAGGGATGCTGTTCCAGAGGGAGGCCCCAGACGAAGAAAGAGATCTACCACCAACTCATTGCTTGGAGAAGCGACTGACCCTGAGGGAGTTGGAGGCGGATGAGTGAAGAGCTCGAGAAGGAAGATATTTAGGAATAGAGAGTTGAAGGTAATGAGTCCCCAGGCCCCAGAAGACCTTGTGGACAATGCAGCGGGTTTTCAACTTAACCCTCGCAACCACTGGGAGCAAGAGCAGAGATTTCAGTCCTGGGGAGATACAATCCCTGGGCTTGAGGCTGTGGGATGTATTGACCCACTTTTGCTCTGCTATGCTGCATCACTCTGTTATGGTGGTGCCAGAAACAGCAAAATGGCCGCAAAACCCTTGTGCGTGCCTAAATTCCTGAAAATCGCACTTTTCAACGCACAAAAATTTGACTGCCATATCTGCATGCATGTTGTCAGTGGTGGAACAGAGCTCTCACTACTGAAATGTGTCACTGGGCTCCACAACAATTGAAAGTGGAGTGCAGAAGGAAAAGCAGTGCTTTGCTAAATAAAACTCCAATATTGGTTTAAATCACTTTTTCTTTGCTGCTGAAACTTCAGAATGCCGGTACAGAACAACTTTCAAATATTCAAAATTCTTGCTGGGTGCTACAATTCACTTAGTTCAAGGAATCACTGTGAACTTGCAAGGTCCTGAAAGGCGAGAGCATAAAGAGATCTTCACAAAAAAAGTGGCCTGCCTGTGGATCTGTAAAAAAAATCTCTGCGCAACAGAGGGCTACCTGTGATGGCAGCTGTCAGGGGCCTTCCTGATTAAAATTTAACATGTTATAAAATAAAAGTCATATGTTTTCAATATAAGAGGCCTGTTACTGATAGTAACCCAAAATATATTTGTTTTTGATCCCATAGGTGAAAGTGTTGAATGAGAACTCTATCTGTTATTTGATACAACAAATTTGTTTTGTGCTAAGGTAAAGCCAAAAGAATTTGACAATTAAATTAAACCTGGCTGAGCTGCAAGAACTGGAAAGGCAGTTTTTTTTTCCCAGAGGGAGGGCCTTCCTCTTAGCTGAAACTCACGGGGAGGTGATAATTGCTGGTCAGCCCAGGACTAAACAATGGACACCCTCCAACTCAGGAAACTGGAGGTGTGAAGGCGATTGTAAATGGCTCTTGGCAGGAACATGCCCCAAAGAGGGGGTGTTCCTGGACTCCAGGGAGAGACCAAAGGGTGGAGCCCAGTGACCATCTGTTGCTGAACCTGAACAAAGAACACATTTTAAAAAATGTATAACTTGCTATCCAAAATGGTGAAAAATGTAAAAATGACAGAGCTGTTAATGTTATTTCTGGCTGCACGTGTGAAGAAGCAGCAGAACTTTGTGACATGTTCTGGACAGGAATGGCAAGATATGAGATTTTACACAAAATGTATGACGGTTAGAATTGTGAAAATGCACACGCATGTCCCCATGTTAAACACGCATATTTGTGGAAATTTGCAGAAAAATTGGAAAGTGTGTTCATAGCGAAAACGGGCAAAATTATGTAGAAAGGGGAGACAAGATCCCACCACTGGAGGGTTTTGAGGAATAGCTGCCATGTAAAATATGGCATCTTGATGTGTGATTTGTATAAAGGTGACCAATGTAGAAATGTACATTTAATATAAAATCAGACTTGGAGACCAATGGCTAAAGGGAGGTCTCTGAGGATTGTAAAGCAAATCATAAAACCCGACATCACTCAGCCTTGAGCCAATCACTCAAATTGCAAGGCAGAGATGAAGTATTGACCCTATCCCAGCTCAAAGGGGCAAGCTTAGCTAAGCCGGCCCACACACCCCCTTTATGATGTCATTTTATAGCATAAATAGAGACAGCTGACTAGGGACAGACAGATCCACTCACTCTCCTGATGCTGGCGGAGCACCCTTCTGCTGAAATCTACATCTTCCTTCTTCCAGACTCCAGAAACTTGGCAAAGCAAAGGCCTATTGCATAGCTGCACTATCCTCAGCTATGCCTCAAATTCTAGAATAGAACCCCAAAAGCCTAGGGGAAGCATCATAATACAGCCGGGCTGTGCTTTTACTGCTATCCTGCACAATTGAAATATCCTCACAACCAAGAAGAGCAGATCCCATCCAGTCCTGTGCCGTGCAATGACTAGAGCACCATGATGACCCTGTCCAGTCCTATGTGCCCAGCTGTTAGTCCCTGATAGGTACAGAATCCTGATGGTCCAACATCTTAAAACCATTTTGTTTTGTGAACATTGACAGAAAGCTGGAAATTGTTGATTCCTGTGCATTATCTTGTCCCCTCCTAACCTCTGAACTTTCTTTACTTCCATAATCAGTAACATTGTCCAAATCTGTAGTGAAATCTTATTCTGTCTATCTGTAAAAGCATCTTTTTCCTAGTCATTTGTCAACTTGATCTATTAATTTAATTCAAGTGACCAGCCTAGCGCTCCAAGGTGGACAGCGAGGAACCAGGACTGAGTCGCAAAATCACTCCTGACTCTTACCTGTGCGGTCCTGGTGGCTTAGCTTAGATGCTCTAGTCCGTAGCCAATATTTTCTGGTTTTAAAACTAAAGCCTCCTTCCATCATCGCGCCTATCTCGCAAAAACAACCTTTACTAAAATCGCTATAATCCCTCAGTTGTTGTGATAGGAACAAAATTCCAACTCCTACTTCTAGCTAACATCCATATCTATCTCCTGTTATCGCGAATATCGCGCACGGAAAGGTTTGCCGCAAATTCTCATGTTGAAAATTTTTTAAACGTGTAAAATAGATTCAAACTGCTTCCAACTTGGATTTTAAGATTGCAAATGTTTTCTGCTGACTAAATCACTGCTTATGTTTGCGTGCAACTATTCAAAGTGGCTCCCATAGGAATTTATAACAATTTCTTGCTCAGCCACTTTAAAAGTCATTCTGACGGTTCAAAATCCCACTTCATTTTTCTCTTTCTGTGTAGGGGAGGAACGGGGGAAGTGAGACACTGTTGGACCTGGACTATTCCTCAATACCTGCTCTCTCATTCCATCTCTTTGCATTGCCTATTGGGGGGTTGAGAGGTGTTACAGGAGGAATTTCTAACCATTGTGCTATCTGATCTGAAACCAACACAAAAGTATTTGTTTCTGTGCTGCATTTGTTTGCTCCCAGTGTATTAAAGACATCATTCTGTGTCCTGTCACCTCATTGGTGATTGTTGTTTACCTATTAATATATATTTATTGTGTTTTTGATCTTAACTAAGTATAAATAATACCTTTTACAAGCCAGCCTGATATCTGGTCCAGCATGACCCGGGGTATTCTTAAATAAGGGGTGTGATACGAGTGGTACATCTTTCAAATAATTGAATCCATATGTCAAATACGTTTTTCCATTGTGCTGTACACTAGGCCGAGAGCAGAGTGTATCACCTGATTGAAATCCTAAACAAGGCCAAGGACACGTCTGGCAGTACTATTCTGGATGAGTTGCAGAGGGTGGAGAGTAGAAGCAGGCACATTTAGAGAGGGTCTGTTGCAGTAGTTCAAGCCTAGAGAGAACACAAGCTGTGGAGACAGTGAGCTTCTGGGGAAGGAGAGGAAATTAAGAATACTTCTGAGGAGGTGCAGCTGGTAGTGTGACTTATTAGAGATGTCAGAGATGTGAGGAGGGAAGGATAGTGTGGAGTCAAAGATGACCCCAAGGTTTTTAGCCTCACAGGTGGGAGCAGGAAGAAGGCCAAGAAAGGCCGGCTAGACAGCGACAGGAAAGGAGGGAGCAGGGGTGCCGATGAGGAGAATATCAGTCTTACTGGCATTAAAGCAGAGATCATTGGCGGCACATCATTCCTGGATAGCAGACAGTCAGTGATGAGAGGAGAAGAGGTGGCAGAAGGCAGCCTGAAAATGAGCTGAGTGTCATCTGCATAGCACTGAAAGTTGAGTCAGAGAGCAGCAATGCAGTAGGCAAGAAGTGCCAGGTATTGGTTGAACAGCGAAGGAGAGAGGTTAGACCCATGGGGAACACCACACATGGAGATAGAGATAGAGCAGAGGAAGGACCCAAATTGTACCTTGGAAGGTTGATCAGAGAGGACAGAGGTCAGCCAAGTCAGGGCCTGATAGGTGATATCCAGGTTATCATGGAGACGGTTGAGTAGGATGGCATGGTTGACCATGTCAAAGGCAGTAGAGACATCACATAAGATGAGGACATAAGAATAAGTATTGCAATCGAGATTGGAGAGCAGTTCTTCACGGATGTTCAGGAGAGCAGTTTCCGTGCTTCTGGCAGCTCTGAAGTCAGACTGATGGTCATGGAGACAACCAACAGACTCAATATGGATATTAAGCTGGGAGATGGCCAGCTTTTCCAGATGTTTGCCAGGACATGAATGATGGAGATTGGGTGATAGTTAGCCGGGCAGCAGGGGTCGGCTGAGGGTTTCTTAAGAAGAGGGTGCACAAGGGAGAGCTTCAGGGGGAAGGGAAGACTCCAGTGGTGAATGAGTGGTTGCAGAATTCAGCCAAAGCAGGAGCCAGGGTGTCAATGTGGTCCTTCATGGTTTTGGAGGAACAGGGGAGAATGTGTTTGACAAGACTTTCATAGATCAGAATTGTCTACAAACCTTGTCTGGGGAGAACAGGGGAAAGGCAGAGAAGGAGGGTGGAAAGGTGACCAAAGAAGGGCCAGAGGAAGAGTGGGGAGTAGAGGGAGGAGGAGGAGAGGAAGAGATGGAAGACATGATGTTCTGAGTTTTAGAGATGAAATGAGAAGCCAGGGCCGTGCAGAGGGCTTGGGAGGGGACATGAGAGGTAAAGACTGCAGCAGGATTGACCAGCGCCTTGCATTTTGTATTTGTATTTGTTTATTTGTAACGCGCACCATCAGGCCCAAGGGCATCCGGGCGCAACTTAGGTTAATATACATACAGGTAGTCTACATACATGGTTATATACAAGATATACATACAAGATTATTATATACAAGTGAATGTGCAAACATGATTATATACAACTAACAGTAGGAGTTAGCAGATAGGCCTAGAGGCAGAGGTGCCTAGTTCTAATCAAAAAGCCAAAGTTTGGTTTTTAGCTTGAAAGTGCTCAGGGTGTTTTCAGATCTGATGGTGACAGGGAGGATATTCCACAGCTTGGAGGCAAGGACAGGGAAGCTCGTACCCCCCGCTTTTTGCAGTTTGAACCTAGGGATAGAGAGGCTATGGAGCTGAGCAGTTCTTTGCGGTCGGGTGGAGGAGTGGACAGAGAGCCTGTTGCAAAGGTGGGGGGGGGCTTGTTGGCTAGGCATTTGTGCGTGAGGGCAAGTGTTTTCAGTGCTATTCTTTGTTTGACAGGTAGCCAGTGTAGGTTGGATCTAGTGTCGGAGATGTGGTGGTTTCTGGGAAGTTTAAGGCTGCCCTAATGGCATTGTTCTGCGTGACTTGGAGTTTATTTAGGTTCCCTTGGCTGGTCCCTAGATATAGAGTGCTACAATAGTCAATCTTAGACATAATGAGCGTTCTAGCTAAGGTGACACTGTTCGGGGTGGTCAGGAATGGTCTGCAAGCTGCAATGAGTTTGCACGTGTATGCCGACGCTGATCTAACAGCATTAGTTTGTCAGGTCAAGGAGAGGGTGGCGTCCAAGTAAAAACCTAATGTTTTAGTGTCTTTGGAGACTATGATAGTATTACAATCTATGATGAATGCCTGGTAGGAAGGATCTAGCTTACCAAGACGTTGCGGTGAACCCAGGATGACAAGCTCCGTCTTGTCGTCATTGAGACATAATTCATGTTGGGCCATCCAGGCCTGGATGACCAAATAAACGTCATTCAGGGCCTTAGTGTCAACTAGGTAGTTGCCTGTGATGGGAATGAGTATCTGAGTGTCGTCAGCATAGTTAGTATATGAGACACCCAGATAATCAAGCACATCAAAGAGCGGCTTAGTGTAAACATTATAAAGTGTCGGTGACACACAAGATCCTTGTGGAACGCCACAGTGAATAGGAGCAGGGTCAGCGGCTGCAGATGGTGAGAAGACCCTCATGGATCTGTTGCTCAGGAAGGATTTGATCCACGCTGAGGCGGAGTCTGAGAATTGGGCAGCAGAGTGGAGGTGCCGGCATAGGATTTGGTGATTGACCAAATCAAAGGCTGCAGAGAGGTCTAGGAGAAGAAGCATAGCTAGTTTTCCATTATCTTTCAAGATCTCAATTTGGGTTTTTAAATCTATCAAGGCCGTTTCTGTCCCATGTCTAGGGTGGAATCCAGATTGCCGTGAGCCAAGGAGATTAATAGATTCCAAATGGTCTTGGATCTGCAGGTATGCTGTGCGATCCAGAATCTTAAGCAGGAATGGGACTGTGGTTATGGGTCTAAAATTAGTGGGTATGCTAGGGTCTAGAGTTGTTTTTTTGAGCAGTGGGATCACCCAAGCGTCTTTGAGGTTGTCAGGGACTGTCCCAGTTTTAAAAGAGGAGTTGATGAAGGCCGTGATGAATGGGGCCAGGTTGTGGGCCGAGTCCTTGACGATAGCAGCAGGGCACGGGTCACCTTGGCAGTTGAGGGATTCTCGTGATGATTTCTTCTACCTCAGCGATGGTGAGAGGGGAGAAGGCAAATGGTTGGATATTAGGGTAATCAAGGGGGGGCACTTCCGTGGGTGGGTGGACGGTTGTCCATCTTCAAGCTGTCTTGTTTGTCTTTGATTTTAGATTGCAGAGTGGAGATTTTGTTCAGAAGGGCAGACTGAATATTGGCACACCATTTGCTGTCTTTAACGCATGTGTCAGGGGGGGTGGCTGGGGATTCGAGTTCTTTTAAAATTTTAAAGAGTTCTTTGGTGTTCGAGTCGGCTTGGACGATACGGTTGTTAAAGGAGTCCTTTTTGGCTGTGATAATGGCATCTTTGTAGATGATGGAGGCGAGGATGAAACCGTCTTTATGCGCGTCAGAAGGGTGACTTTTCCAGCGATTTTCAGCACATTGTTTAGCTTTACGGAGCACTCTTAACTGTGGTGTAAACCAGGAGTTGAGATGTGCATGTGGTTTGGATTTTCTAAGTTTAATAGGGGCGATGGAATTGATGGCAGAGAGCATAGTGTGATTATAGGTGTCTGCCAGGGACGTGGGGTCAGTGCAAGAGTAAGTGGCGGCATTGAGCGAAGGGAGTAACAGTGGGAGTAGTTTCTCCTTCTTTATGTCTCTTTTATTTCTGGTGGGGAGGGCCAGAGCAAATAAGGTTGGGACGCGCGGGGCTGCTTCAATGTTGAAGGTAATGATGTGGTGGTCAGACCATAGACAGGGGGTGTTGGAGAGGACATTAATGTTACAATTGGAACTGGCTAACCAGTCAAGAGTTCTCCCTTTGGAGTGGGTAGGTTCTAGGATGTGCAGGGAGACGCCTAGGTCAGTCAGTACTTTCTCAAGGTCGGATGCCGAAGAGTCTTTGGGGTCCCCAAGTCCTAGATTGAGGTCACCTAGGATTATAATTTGCGATTTAGTTTTGGTTTTGTCAAGGAGTAGGGTGGACATATCACCCACAAAGGAGGGTGCCGGGCCAGGGGGTCTGTAGATAAGGTGAAGGGTGGTGGTTTGGTTGGGCGTGAGTGGAAGTTTGACTGAAAGTAGTTCGGCTGATTCTAGTTTAGAATTAGTTGACACTCTTAGACCAAGAGAATTTTTGTGAATGAAGGCCACACCACCACCTCTGTTGTGGGCCGTGGTACGATCGCATCTCGTGATGCCGTAGTCTGGCGGTAAGGCCAGGGCTAAGGCAGGTCCAGAGGCGGCATGTAGCCAGGTTTCCGATATGGTAATAAAGTCAAGTTTGTGGGATGTGATGAGGTCAGTGATGTCTAGGGCGTGAGCAGGAAGGGATCTGGCGTTAATGAGGGCGCCCTTGATTTGTGGTGGTTTGGCAGCTGTTGTGTTAGGTTTCGCCGTGCTGGGATGTGAAGGTGAGAGGGGTGGTGTGTGAATAGATTGGTAGAGATGTACCTATGGGTGGGAGGTAGGCGGAATCTAGAACCAAGTCTCTTATTTCTAATCAGGAGGGAGCAAGGTTGGTTTGGAGTTGGTTTCTTTGCGAAGTGTTCTAGCCAGAGGGCAGAGTTGTTAAGGTATTGATTGGTTCCGTTGCTACTGTAGCACTGTGCAAGGGGGTTATCCTCAGGGTAAGCCATGGTGGGGTCCGGGCTAGGGGGCAGCTGGTAGTAGGGGCAGGGATTTGTAATGCATGTGTCAGGTAAGGAGAGGAAGGATGGCAAGGGGGCATGTAGTAGGTGTGAGAGTGATATCCCAAGAAGTGGCAGAACAATAAGGGCAGCAGGTACAATCATGCAAAAATAAAGGATAAGGAAAGTCCTGTGAGGCATGGTGGTGAGGTTAGACATCAAGGATTGAACAGTGTGTGCTGACCAAAGGCAGATGCGCCAGTGCCTGTGACACAGTATCAGGATTGGTGGAGGTAATGTGCTGAGATGAAGAGTTGATATGGCAAGCACTGAATTAATATAGGTTAGTTAATGGGTTATTGCCATGGAAAGGTGCTGAGCTAAGCAAGCAGATTCATGAATACATCGTTAAAGAAGGCAAGCAACAGAGTCTATACCAGTAAAAAAATATACATTTGAAGCGACACTTTGGCTGAGGAGCAAGGCTAAAGTGCGACTGGTTAAATCCTAATGCAAGAGCCGGGATAGACTAATCATGAAGGGCTTGTGCACTGTTCTATAATACATTAAAGGTGCACAATACAGTATTAAAGCAAGGCCACAGACATTCTCAGAGGTACCTAATATAGAGTTTTTGCACTTAGGTAGTGGATACCAGTACAGGTGCACAACGGCACTTTCGAGCTAAGCCTAAGTTATACAGTAAAGACGCAGTTAGATGCAGTTGTGAGGCATTCAATTGCTGAACCTAGTAGTATTATAGGCATGCACACAGAGAACATCCTAGACCGATAGACATGCTAAGATGCAGAGTTTAAAGCGAGAGCACGATGTAGAGGTGAATACAAATGGGCATGCATAGTGAGCAGACATTGGGAGAGACAGCCAAAAGTACATGTTTCAATACCATAACGAATGGAGTCTAGTGGATTGTAGCTGCTGGGTGGGGGAATGGTGAAGCTACATATACATTTTAGTGGCAGGCAGTTAACAAAGAGGCTAGGACGTGGATCGTGCAGTAGGCTAAAATGCAGGTCATTCGTGTATGCGTTAGTCTTTAGGGTCGAAGTCACGTGATGGCATAGCTGCGATGCAGGCAGGACTCGAGGCGGCAGTTGTGCAGCAGAATAACACTAGCAGTAGTGCTAAGTACAGTACCTTGTAGGAGTCTTTATGGGGAACCTCGGACCAGGGTTTTAGGCAGAAGGCAGAGAGCAGGCAGTGACAGGCTGGGACAGGAAGAGTTACCTTTGTGCCGGCCTTCGTGCTGGAGGCCGGCTGCGCCTGCCGGCTGCTGATTGGCCCTCTTCAGGGACCAGGAGGCCAATGGCGAGGCAGCTGCAACCTGGGTGGGTCCAGGCAGAGGGAACAGTGGCTAGGAAAGCCGAGCGGCCATCTTGAAATGGCAGACACGAAATTTGCGTGTTGAATCAGGGCAGATAAAGTCAAAAAACACACTTAGGAGCGAATTCGATTCTAGGCGGGATACTTCTAGGCAAGCTAACAGAAAGCGCATAGGTCTGCGCTATTTAGGCATCAAGTGAGGATTTCAGGATGAGCGGTGGATAGAGCCAAAAATGCCTACCTTGCTGCAGGGAGAAGCTCCAGCTTCACTCCCAAACAAGGCACTGCTCCTGCAGTGGAGGGGAGGGGCTCCTCTTCCTCCGATGCTGTGTGTGAATGCAGATTATAAAGAGTTCAGCCGAGTTGTTGGATGCCGCAGAGACACAGGCTTGGATGTGGGCAGTTGAAAGACCATATGTAAAGTAGGAATAGTCACGTCCCAAAAGGGTCAGACAAGGCACCTGAGACATGAACGGGTTTATGCGTTTTGGTCGATTGCCAACTGATTACATTGTTTATCCCATGTTTTACTGCTTCATTACCACAAATAGATAAGTAATGGGTTAGGGTTGGGAATATAGAAAAAGGTTGAGGGGCACGGGTTGACCGCCGGCTCTTGGCTGTAAGCAGTTATGTAAAATACATGCGGAAAAAGGATTTGCTCAGTTCAAAAATTCCACCACTTCATATACATCCAATGAAACATCTCTGGAGTTGTTTGTGGTCTCATGCAAAAAGGATGAGAGCTAGCATGTCCTGCTAGTTTGTTCCTCTTGTTTGGGGCAAGTCCTTATGTGCATAGGGTGTTTCCCCCCTGGAAATGACTTGGCAAGCTAGAAAACAATGCTCTGGAAGGAGGTTGCCCACTGCATGCATCTGGTTACGATGTGTTCAAAACCTTCCATCCATACCCTTTCAGGTCTGCTTCTTTATATAAAGATTGTATTTTGCAGTTTTTTATTGACCTCTAATGTATACCAAACAGGCTCTGGATTAATAGCAAGACTTTCATATCTGCGCTGCTGGGCAAATGCATTTATTCAATATTTTGTCAGAGCTTATCAGCGTTC
This sequence comes from Ambystoma mexicanum, assembly GCF_040938575.1. Lineage (NCBI taxonomy): Eukaryota > Metazoa > Chordata > Amphibia > Caudata > Ambystomatidae > Ambystoma > Ambystoma mexicanum. The sequence goes on from NC_090933.1 coordinate 1,177,382,850, forward strand.
ATCCAATAAAAAGACTTCAATTTCAAAATGCTGCATTCTGAAAAAGCCAGATAATGTAGACATAACTTTTCAGATCAGCCTTCCTTATCCTCAGATTCCCTGGAGGGACAGCAGCTGTGCTTGCCTGATATTGGCATTTGGTTGGATCAGAATAATGTGACTACACGCATCATCCGAGAAAAATGTGAAGGGTGAGGCTAACTTGACAGGTCTACAGCTGTACATTCTGTAATAAAAAGCAGGCAGTTCCGTCCTTAAGCTTTAAAAAAAAAATAATAATTCTTAGCAGCAGGCTTTCAAATTTCAACACCATGGACACAAAAGAAGACAGTGTTGTCTCTTTTCCAGCGGAACACACTGTTTTATCTCCTGAAGCAGTTCTCTTAGACATTCCGCCCAATTCCCCTCCTCAAATCCCTTGCTGAGGATATTGATGAAGATTCTTTGACAATACTTAAACATGTGCTAATGTCTAAGACAGGGTTTAATGGTTATGTCCAATGCACTCAGAGTCAGTATCAAATGCTTGGGTTTGGAAGCCACAACACAGAGTCATAGAGCAGAGGCCCAAATTGAGTCACGTGCTATGGATTTTACTCATGTATGAATCATTTATTTATTGCATAGTCCCTGTGACCTTCTTCCCCTTCTTCAACCCCTCCCCTTTTACTTGTACTCTCTCCTCTCTACCCTGCACTTCCCTTTCCGCCCTAGCACTACGCATTTCACGCAGACCACTACTCCCCCTCCCTCTTTCCCTCCCACTTCTTCCGAATGTCAAAAGTAGGCCTAGTAGGACCGGTACTGTTATCTTCCCCCTCCCCTCTGCTTTTTGTTTTGTGGCGCCATGAGACCCCATTTGTTGTATAGGCACCTTACACATATCCAATAAATGAAATACATAAATCCAATATCCCTTGGCCCAGGAAAAAGTTATAACAGATGGTGTTCTTTAGTGGCAAATGTGTTGTATCTTGCGCAAAGTAGCTTATGCTTGGTGTCTGGAACAAGGTTGGTACAGCAAGAGTGTTTTCTGGTGTGTAATAATGGTTTAGCTGGTGCAAAGATTTCCTACTGGGGAGGGTGAAATTGATGTGTGGAAATATCACTCCTGTGCATGCCATGCGAAATGCATGCAGGACTGTAACAATGCTGTACCCACATTTGTTAAAGGCTCCCACAGCACTAGTTTTCTTGCACAGAGTTGAAAGATTCCATACTGTATATTGTCATGCTTGGCTAAGTTGTGGTTAAGTGTGCACCCCCGCATCCCCTCGAGTGCTTTTCCAAGCTCATAGCATGATAATCCTTTCTTTAAGGAGAAGCTGTACCCCCACACTCAAAGTTGCCTGTTTGATTGATTGATTGATTGTTTATTTGTATAGCGCTTATAAACAATGAGTTTCAAAGGGCTTCAAGGAGGGAGGGAACATGGGAGAATACAGTGACATTCTTACAGGTCCTTGAAACAAATCAGAATGTGAGAATAACTATCATGTCATAACAGATACTACAAGTGCATGGAACAGTAAGGGAGAGGCGAGGAAGGAAAACAGGAGACAATACTAGCAGTAACATTACTATTCCTTATGACAATTGTTGCAGTGCAAGATTGACAAGGGAAGGGGGAGTGGGTCAGAGGCAATAAGGGAAGAGGGGAGGAACAAAACGTGTGACTATCTTACATGGTTGGCTACTGATCAAGGTAGTGCTGGGGAGGGAGTAGGAGGAGAAGACAAGGAGGAAAGTGGGGGCAGGCAAGCTATTATCAGAGGTCAAGGGACAATGATAAGAGTAAGTGCTAAGATAATTGAAAGGTGAAGGGGGGAGGGGAGGGCATGATGGCTGCAGAAAAGCAGGCAGCTACTAATTACTATGCCTGACAGCAATTGAGGTAGTGCCAAACTTTCACAGGACATGGGGAGGGAGAGGAAGGAAGGGAGGGCAGGTGGCTGCAAAGACAGGTGACTACAATTACTGTGCCAGACAGCAATTGGGGTAGTGCCGGATGTTTGACAGAAGGAGCGAAAGGAAGGTTACGGAGGGGAGGGCAAGGTGAGGGAGGAAAGGAGAAGGGGGGCAGGATGCTCAGAAGGCAAGGGTTGAGGGGGCAAAGAGACCATTACGGGGGGCAGAGAGACCCTCACAGAAGGCATGGGGTTGGTTGGAGGGGGACAAATTATGAGGGTAGAGGTGGGAATGGGGTGCACAGATGGATTCGGGGGTAAGTGGGGGCGCACAGATGGTCTCAGGGGCAAGTGGGGGCACACAGAAAGACTCAGGGGCAAGTGGGGGCACACAGAAAGACTCAGGGGCAAGTGGGGCACACAGATGGTCTCAGGTGCAAGCGGGGTCACATAGAAGGACTCAGGGGCAAGTGGGGGCACACAGAAGGACTCAGGGGCAGGTGGGGGCATATAGAAGGATGCAGAGGTAAGTGGGGGCACACAGGCAGACTCAGGGGTAAGTAGGGGCACTTAGAAATACTCAGCAGCAAGTAGGGGCACACAGACAGAGTCAGGGGCAAGTGGGGGCCCACAGATGGACTCAGGGGCAAGTGGGGGCACACCAAAGTACTCAGGGAAAGGGGGGCACACAGACGTAGTATGGGACAAGAGGGAAGGTGGGGGGCACACAGATGGATTCAGGGGCAAGTGGGGACACACAGACAGACTCGGGGGAAGTAGGGCACATAGAAGGACTCGGGAGCACACTGACGGACTATGGGACAAGAGGAGGAGTGAGGAGCATGCAGACGGACTCGGGGGCAAATAGGGCCATCCAGACAAACTCGGGGGTAAGTGGGGGCACACAGAAGGACTTGAGGGCAAGGGTGGCACACAGACTTTAAGACAAGAGGGGGAGCAGGAGGGCACACAGACAGACTTGGGGCAAGTGGGGCACACAGAAGGACTCAGTGGCAAGTGGGGGCACACATAAGGACTCAGGGGCAATTGGGAGCACACAGTAGGACTTGGGGGCAAGATGGGACACACATACACACGTTGGGGGAAAAGGGGGGGCACACAGACCGATTCTCAGGGGTAAGTGGGGGCACACAGAACGCCTCAGGGGTAAGGGGGCACACAGACAGTCTATGGAAAAAGAGGGGGAGTGGGGGGCACGCAGATGGACTCTGGGGAAAGTGGGGGTACACATAAGGACAAGTTTGTTTCCTACTCCTTGCCTCCCCCTACCCCATAACCCCAACTGCACCTGCCTCTGATAGGTCAATCCGTCATGGTCACGTGACCCAGAAAACCAGAAAGCAGAACTTCTCGGGCAGACAATACCAGAAAGCCATCAAAGGGCATAGGCTAAGGATGTCTACTGTTTTCCTGATGGCCCTGCCCTGAGGCAAACCTTTTCGGTGGCCCCGTCCACAATTCATTAAAGGGGCATCAATGTTACTTCACATGCATCTCTCCTTTATTATACCATGTCTTCGCCATCCCATTCACACACCAGAAATCCCAATATAATTTCCCACTGCTCAGTGAACGCCTACCTTATTAATTAGACAATGATACCCAGACTGCACATCCCAGACACGCACACCAAGTTCCGCCACAAGATTGATCCATACACAAAACATACAGCTAGATCATTTTAGCAGATCAATCAGCATCTCTTGCTTAGCAAACCATACCTTCCCCTAAAATTAACTGCAGACCCAGCATATAGCTAAGCTATCTAATGATACTGGTCTGCACACTCATCCACCACAAGGATATGTAACCACAGCTATCTGTATGCTTTACACATATGGGGACTGCTTTAACCTTGGCTATCAATATCCCAACACAATTCTTAACAGTTATATCATAGCTATCCAGACACCTAGCACATAGTCAGACCTTCTACAATAAATCAAGTCACACCCAATACAAAACTGAACTATTTTTTATTTTGGTATTTCTTTGTCAACCCAATCTGTTATTAACAAAACAAACAGCATATCACATACATTTGCATAGTGTTTAAATAAGAAAATACAGATACAAGGAGGGAGAAGAAACGATATCCCTTAAAATCATGAATGACAATTTTCCACTGAATTCATACATTAACATGTCAATGCATTAAAAATATAATTCACCCATAGGTGGAAAACATATTTTATCCATTCCATCACTTAGATATGGTTTCATAAAGGAACAATTGTGCCTAATGTAATAATTTGTACTGATTGTTTAGCATGGCAGTGTCAAATTCCCACAACATACAATTGAAACATTATGACAGGCAATGAACAATTCCATCTGAAACAAGTTTATGAAGTGCTGGATGCAGCAAAAAGTGGGCAAATATTAAAAACACTATATTTACCATCTAATCTTAATCACGTTAAACTGATCCAAAACATGTAGAACTGCTATTGTGAAGACTGTTTAATTTCCACTTACCAGCCTTTCCCAAAACTCTTGCAGAGATAACCAATATTCATTGTAAGTGAATCTACCAAAAATCAATACGCATGGATTCTGGAGATTTGAACAATTAATCAATAAATGTTCTAAAGTTTGAATGTAGATTTTTCATTATTGCATAGCGTACAATAGTTGGGTCCTGTGATGTCTTTTGAGCAAATCAATTGAATTTGCCCTGTGAGAATTATGTTTAATCTAAGCCACAGAAATTAACTGCTCCAATAAGAATTGGGAAACTTTTCCAGATACCTTGGTCGAATTCCCATAGGTTTATAGGTGTGCTTCTTCTCTATAGTGTTTATCCAATGTCTCTGAAACTGAGCTTATTTTAGTTTGCATTAGCTTCGTACTCAACACTCCTGCAGTTCGTTCAATATCACTCAAGGTGGTCTCATTCAAATCCAAACATTTCATCCAGGTGCCTGAACTCTTATTTTTCTGTATATTTTCTTTTAGATCAATACAAATCGAATTTTCCCAAGGGTTTATATTTGTATAAAAAGAAAGAACTTTCCATTTAAACCAATCATTTATTGAATCTAAGCAAAACTCCTATCTTAAAGGAGCAATTGGGAGACAGTTAAGAAGAGCTATTGCCTTTCATAATAGCTTCTATTCCATCCCCATCAATAAGTGTGGCTAGTTGGCAAGTTTTCTGTCCATGTAGCATTAATGGAATAATGTTTAACCTATAAAAGTCTGTACGTCTTAGAAGTGAATGCCTACAATATTTCTTAATGATTCACTTCATTTGAGTAGCTAACTGAGTTGCCTTTCCTCTTAATCTGAAGACAAGTAGTTCAATGAGACGCTGTAAACCCAATTGAGAATAATCCAACAGGATTACATCTTCAGTGTATGACAACCAACAGATGCTCAGTTTATGGATTCTAGTCTTTGTACACGCAGACTCTGACAATGAATCTCCACCGCCGACAAATAAAGGTTGAACAGGCAGGAAGCAACAGCACAACCCTGACGGAGACCTCTATGGTTCGGTAGGTCATTTGTTAATGTACACTGCCTGCTCATCCTCATCTGTAGACATGCATCATCATGCAAATGCACTAGAATAGCCAGTACGGAATTAGGAATATACCATTATTCTAGCATTGACCAGAGCAGTGTTGAATACTTGTGAGAAATAAACCGAAGACATGCAGACAGGCATACCATCGTTAGACCAAGCTTTTACCTGAAAGCAACTCACAATAAAGCACTTTAACATAGTCCCCATTCCTTTCCTGAACTTTCAAAGAAGCACACAGTTCCAGATCCCGCAGGACGATGGAAGTGAAGATATTGCTATTATCATCTATTAGGGCTATAGGTCACCCTAGCATTCATGCAGTCAACCTTTTGTGGATTGGCATACAAATCTATCTTTTAAAGGTGCCAGGAGTGGATTTAGTAGTTAATATGTTTAAGACACCATCACTTTTAAGACTGTGCTTGCTAAGACCATTGGGTCCCGGCACTCTCAAATTTAAAGATTTTTTAATAACACGTTCAATGACTTCAGGGTCAAAATGTAGCCTCCAATCAGAATCAACATTTTGAGGGTCCAGACTCCATTCAGACTATCTATATAAGGCCAGGAAGTGAATCTCCCAGACTTCCTCAGGTATGGGATTACATTGTAAACCCTCTTGACTTGTGGTTTTCTCATGTATCAAATTCCAGAAGATGTGTGAGTTTTTGTGTTAATGGTATATAGGATAAATTCACCATCTTTCTGTAGTAGGAGATGGTGATAGGCTTTATGCCAGTTTTTATACATTTGGTGGTTTTTGCACATTTTCTCATTTCGCTCTCACTCTGGATCTTTTGATTTTTGTAGATGCCACAAACCCTTCCTTAAGGAGTGTTTTGTGGCTTGGACAATTGGATCAATGCGATATATGTTTTGAATTGCCTAGGAGCTTTAACCGACTTTCTGTTCTGATTAGCATAGTTAATGATGAATATCAGAACACCTTCCAAGGTTATCCTTTCCAGTTTAGCCTCCAAAGCTGATTTTTTGAAACTATGCTCTCATCTGATTACCTTGGTGTGCCTCCTGGAATCTCATTGCCATCCTATTTCTACCTATATTTTCACACAATTAATTGAACCCGAGCGAGTCCCGGTGAGTCCCGCTTTGCCGCTTCGCCGCGGCGCCGCTCGGGGCTCACAGTAGAGTTAACTGATTTGTCTTTACAATCGCCTGAAATGCTGTATTTGGCCACTTCAAATAATAGAACTTCAAATGATATAATTACAATACCAATAAGTGGTCAGACTCTTGATCATAAAAACCCCAATAAAGACAAAACGGACATAGTGGTAATTGATTTAGACTCCATGCATACTAGTTACTCAGCGCAAACCATTTCAGAAAAATTATCATTCTCCCCAAAAATGTTTTCTAATGTTAGTATCGAAGAGTCTAACTCTTCCTCATCATTTCTTGACCCCACCCCAAGGCACACATTAAACAGAGAATCTCAAATCAGGAAAATTATTCCTAGAGACTCGCAGTCCCCTCAGATGAGTAATAGAATTGTGGGTCTAGCACTAGAAGCTATGAACACAACTATGAACACACTAGTGAAATTGTTCGAATCACTTAATGAAAAGCTAAAAACACAAAGTGCACAGATTACATCTATTATGGCATGGCAAGCCGCTGTTCAATTGCCTAATCCAAAAGATATTAATTTGGTTGAATCTAAATCCACTTCTCCCATTAGAATCAAGCACTATGACAAGGCATCATCTCCTTTTAATGCTGGTCACAATCGAGAAGAGTCTCGCCCCAACGTGGAGATTCATGATGTTTCTTATGTAGTACCCTTTTTCCAAAAAATTATTTTTGACCCAATGGCTTCTGTGACTGGAGAATTGAATTCTCCGCCACCTTGTGCAGAGCTAAGCAATAAGCCAATTTACACAATTTTTGCTAAACCTGCTAAGAGCGGAACGCCCGCTACAAAACCTATAAATCAAGACCTAGGTAAACTAACCCAAAAAACAATTGTAGCTCCGGAAAAAAAGAAATCCAAAAACATAAAAACTAGAAAAGGGGACGTTTCAAATTCTGCAAAACAGTTTATTAATGCACTTACCACCCCAAGTCAAAAAAATAACAAGTTGTCTACTGCCATTACAAAAAAATATGTACTTTTGAATCAAAAGCGGAGAGCGAGAGGAGGAAATGTAAATTCTCTGTCTAACCCTTTACCTCACTCACCTCTACATGGTTTAGTGGAAGCCATTGAGAGTCATCACTCTTCGATACCCATTGAACCGGTGATTCCCGATACGATCGATATTGTCCCTTCCAGTGAGTCTACTAGCTCAACTGCCCCTAAGGAGCAAGCCTCTAGACAAGCAGAAATTAAAAGGGCGGTTGAAGCCTACATGGCCAATTTTGTGCAAGTTCCCATATTGGGAGCCAAACAAATAGTCCCTGTACCACATGTGACCTCTGAAACCATTCCTAATGACCGCGTTCCACCCCCACTGAATGATTGCTATAAGGCTTGCTCTAATGTTCCCAAAGCAATTCACTCTGGTGAGGAAGTTAGAAGAGGTGGCAATCCAATTCAAAAAAAAAATTTGAGGATGCTTCATCGGAGAGTTATGGGCTAGAAATAGCCGAAATGGTGCGAGCACTATTACCAAAAACTCAACCGAAGATTACAGCACAACCAATAGTCAAATTCCAACAAGTACCTGTCCCAGAGAAAAATCAATCTAAACCTCCGGCAAGGGATAATATCTTGAATTCACTGATTATTGGATGTCGCCCAGCTCCTCATCTACAATTCCTCTTAAACAGAAAAAGTATTCTTGAGATCTTTTCTGATATAGATGAGCTTGAGGATGTGAGTTCAGCCGACATTGAACAAGTAGAATTTATTGAAAAAAACATTCTAACAATCAGTTGCATTAAATTGCGATCTCGTTTAGTTCGCAATATTATATGGTCTGCTAAAAATCAACTTTTTGATATGGGTTTTTTGATTACCCCCGGCTCGTCATTGACGAATGAACTCCACAGGGACCCTTTACAGGAGGCTGCTGCAGTGGTTAACTGGGGAAATGGAGAGTGTGTATCTCAATGCAATTGTAAATGCAACTGTGTATCAAATAGTTAACTAAGCCAACAATCACCCGCCAAGTTAATACTCCTTGCCTCCTGGAACTCTTGTGGTCACTCCCATTTGTTTAACAACTATAGTACAGACCTTAATCAGTTTGACATAATTATGTTGCAAGAAACCATGCTTACCAACTCTCCAATTTGGCAAGGACATACTATACACTTTACCCCTGCCGTACGCGGCGAAAAAGGTCGGCCGATGTCTGGTCTTTTAACTGCCATCAAAATTAGTTCTACCACTGAACTTATGTCAACCTATTCTTCAAATGCATTCATGCAACTAACCATTATTTCTGTTTGCTCAATGTCATATGCTTTAATTAATATCTATTGGAACCATGTTAACATTACTGATGAACTCTTTTTTAAGGAAATGATTTGTATGTTGGACTTTATTGTGATGTCTCCAGAAATAGTACATACCATAATTGCTGGAGATCTTAATGTGCATCTTCTTTCCGCACGAGTCCCATCGGAAAATTCTAGACTAATCCAATGGGAAGACTTGATGTCCTCACAGGGTTTTTGTATGTTAAATGGAGCTTGTGAAGGAGATGTTCCACCAAATCACACGTGGCAAAGGGGTGTGCGAAGAGCTACTATTGATTACATATATGTTGACTCAAAGTTGTTCATGAGTGGAGTAACTTTTAAGGTCTTGCCTCGCAGTGACAGTGATCATTTGCTTCTAACTAGTCACTGGACAACTTCCTTGGCAACACCACTAAAGCATGCAGCTACTTACTCTGAAGTGCTTAGTGCAAACTCTCAGCTAAATCGAATTAAATGGTATGATACAACAATACAACGTTACACTAGTTCATTAGTGGCAGCATTTACCCACTCATGACTAAGCAGCTCTCATCCAAATGTTTGCTATTATGACCTCATGCAGGACTTCGTCCCAAGGAGTCAAGACCCCAAACGACAAACAGCCTTGAGAAACCATGTATTTGATATATTGGTAAAAAAGAAAAGAACAGAGTTTCGTACACAAAAGCGAAAAGCTAACCTTCTTCCTCCTAAATATAGAATCCCAGTTTTGACTCGTATCAAAACAAAATATCGAAACTGGATGCGCTATTACCGAACAAACCTCTATCAAAAAGATGGAGAGAATATGTTATCCATGACTCGGAATCAAAATACAGCTCAAATGTGGTCCACACTAAATCTAGCTTCATCTAACCCTCAAACACTGATACAGTCGCATAATGTAGCTGAAAAAAGTTGGATTGCACATTTTACCAGAATATATGCTCGACCTATAACATCACCTGCGGGGCCTCACTTTGGTAAGATTATGCCATTTCACCTCAATTTCACCAAAGGTGATATATTGCATATTATTTCAACACTGAGTGAATCCAAGGCTCCAGGATTAGATGGGCTTTCGAATAAAACATTCAAGAGTAATCCGAATTTATGGGCAGAGTTCTTATTTCAGATCTTTCAAAATATTATTGTTACACAAACTATTCCTGCTACATGGTGACACTCTATAATTATACCACTGTTTAAGAAAGGCGATTGTCAGCAGCCTCAAAGTTACCGTCCGATTGCTATACTAGATGCTCCAGGCAAATTGTTTTGTCGGATTATTTTGCGAGAGTTCAATGATTGGACGCAGCAGAAATTCAAAAGAGACCCTTTCCAGTCTGGGTTCACTAAAGGAATTGGCACTGCTCCAAACATGCTCGCACTTAATCTGATCAAGCAAAAATATGTTAATGAAAATCGCAATCTTTATGTTGCCTTTGTTGACTTCAGTATTGCATTCGATTCAATTGATCAGCATCTACTATTTCAAAAACTCCATCAACACGGGTGTCCCTCCTCAATTCTCACATTAATAAAACTCTTGCATTCCCACACCTCTTTGCAGGTGAGATTATCTTTAGAGGGGCTCCTTACAGCTATTATCCCAACTGAGCGAGGCTTAAAGCAAGGGTGTATCCTTGCAGCTACATTATTTAATTTTTTCCTGTTAGACATCGGTATGAAATTTGAGAATACAATCTCCGATTCACCTAAGCTAGGCATTCAGAAAGTTACATGGCTGCTTTACGCCGATGACCTGGTATTACTGTCATGTTCACCCTATGGTCTTCAAAACCTGCTAAATAAATTGCAAGATTATGTGCTTGAGAACAATTTAACTATTAACCTTGAAAAAACTCAAATTGTTGTGTGTCACAAATCAGCAATCAAAAAAACTTGTAGATTTACCTGGTCTTTGCATAATCAAGAGTTACTCGTAGTGCCTTACTACAAATATCTAGGTCTTCCATTTTCAGAAGTATTTAACGATGATATATATCGTGTCACACTTGATGCAAAAAATCGCTCGCTAATATCGCAAGCCAAAATTTTAATGTTTAAATACGGCAAATTCACACTAACTCACGTAATTGCCTTTTTCCAGCAAAAAGTAACTCCCATTCTAATCTATGGAGCAGAGACTGTAGCTCCAAAGTCAAGAACTTTTGGGACCGTCTTGAATCTCAATTTTGGAAAGGTTTGTTGAGATTGCCGCAATCGACCCCAATCCCAATGATTCGTTATGAACTGGGAATAATCTCCATATTTTGTCAAGTTTTATGGAAATTTTGCTCATTTTATCAGAAATGTTTAATTGGTGCATCGTCTCACAATATCCTGGGTGTGTTGGCTAACCATTTGATAACCTCCAAATTGAAATTCCCAGAGAAATGGTCTGAATGT